>NC_090438.1:164846976-166151351 GCF_031143425.1 Pleurodeles waltl | reverse complement strand
CAGGAGACAACAAGCCTTGTATGCTGCATGAGTCACGATGCACAGGACAGGCAAGGGCTCACTGTCTCCCAAGATGGACAGCAGGCAGAGAGGACCAAGGGGACCACTCCAGATCACCTCCTGTGATTCAGGATCCACGCAGTTCAGGAGGATAGCATATCCACGCAGCCAAACATCGTTGTTGTAGGTGTCTGCAGATGCAGGGGAGTGACTCCTTCACTCCAAGGGATATTCCTTCCTACTTCTTGTGCAGGCTCAAGACTTGTTGCCCTCGAAAGATGCACAGCTGGGGAAATGTTGCAGTTGCTGGGAGGGGCCGGAGAAAATATGCTGCAGAGCGTAGTCACCACTGGAGAGGCAGATTGTCAGTTCCTGGAGGGTCAAGTTGCAGTCCCAGTGGCCAGAAGACGAAGTAAACCATGCAGAGGAGTCCTGCTGGAATCTTGCAAGTCGAATCTGAGGACCCACCCAAGAGGGAGACCCTAAATATCCTAGTAAGGGCAATTGGTCACCTAACAGGATGACCACACATCAGGAGGGGGCTGTGATGTCACCTACCTGACCACTCAGATGCTCCCAGGGGCCTCTGCACTCCTTCCTGCAAAGCACAGTCTCCTGCCTGCTGCTCAGGTGTGCTGAGTGGGCCTCACTACCACTCCTCTGCCTGCTGCCAATGGGTTGCCTGCGGGGCTGCCTCCTCTTCTTCTGTCTCCCCCAGCTGCAGAGGATCCCCTGGACCTTGCTGATCTCCTTCAGCCTTGCAAACCTTCTTCTCTGTCTCTTGCATTTGCCCAGGCTTATTGGTGTTTTTCCAGCACCACTGATTGCATCACGACCACAGACGTAGGACATCACTTGCATCACTTCTGGGACATCTCTGCATCTCCTGTGCTGTACTGCTGACCTTCTTCGTCCACCGTTGACATGGTCCTGCATCCACAGAAGGGTGAGTAGTGGCTCATGCCACAACTGGACACTCCATCACAAACTGGACTTGGTCCTCTTTCTTTGTAGGTCCTCTTCCGTCAGGATCCACCTTTGGGTTCTTCCACTCTTGGTTGGGTCTTGCATAATCCTTTTCCAAATTCCTCCTGTTCATTTTGGGGAAAACCAGGTACTTACCTCTGCTCTCCGGGTTGCTGGGGGTCACTATGGTACTCATCTAGTTCGGTGCCTAGTTCCTCCAGCTCCATTCAACTGATTCCACTTCCTTGGGTGGGGGACCACCTTTTACATTACACTTTTTTAGCATATGGTTTGGCCCTCCCCTAGGGCCCTCACTGTTTACCTGCACTTTTGCCAATGCTTATTGCTTTCTATGCTCTTTACTGATTGCTAGTGTGTACATAATAGTGTTTACTTACCTCCAGTTGGGGAATTGCCTATTCAATATTCTAGTATTTGTTTTACCCCAATAAAACACCTTAATTTTCATTACACTGTGTGGTTCTTTCATGTGTGAGAGTGCTGTGTGGCTATAGTGGTATTGCATAGGCTTTTGCATTTCTCCTAGATAAATCTTGGCTGCTCATCCATAGATACCTCTAGAGAGCCCTGGCTTCCTAGACATTACCTACACTTCACTAATATGGGATACCTGGACCTGGTATAAGGTGATAACCCCATAGGTGCTCACCACATACCAGGCCAGCTTCCTAAAAGGTGTGCTTTGGTTCACAAAGAGAGCAAATGAGGAAAGTGAGACCCAGATTGAGGTCCCACTGAGGCATTACAAATGGTGTTGGTGGGAACATGCGGGTCAGCTCTTTTAGAAAACGCATCACAACAGGTGACTTGAATAAAGATGGCTGATTGAGTAAATGTAAAAAGTCTGAAAGACATTATAAATAACTTTTAAATATTGACACAGCAAGACTTTGCTGGGCTAGGGGCAAACAAGAATAATACCTGTAAAGGTTGGTTATTTCGGGAACAGCACCAGACAAGAAAATCTACCCAGCATCCTGCGTAATTGTATTAGATGAGGGACACCTGGCTGCAATATAACAATCACTACTTAATAAATGACCTTAAAAGCTGTCAACTGTTGCTGCTCAATCCACAAGAATGGACGTGCAGGCTCAAGTGCAGGTCCCTGCCCTGCTGCTACGTCAGAAGGTCCTCCCGAAGGGGCAGCTGTATCGGAGGACACATACTCATAGGCAAAATCTCTGGGTACCACAATTGCCTGGCCCAATCAAGTGCAACTAAGATTACTTGCCCCAATTTCCTGATCTTTACAACATTGGGTAGGAGAGGTGGGGAGGCATAGGGGAGTCAGGAGCTGTAATCCAAGCAAAAGGTGTCTTCCAATGAGAACCTCCTTGGGAACTCCAAAGCACAAAAGTTCAGACTCTTCATTTTAACACTGGTGACGAAAAGATTGAGCTAAGGTTCTGCACATTGTTGAAGACGCTCTGTGGCAATACTGGGTGCTGCCGCTATTCGTGATTCGTTAGGCAACATTGGCTGTGTTCATCTATAAGGGTGTTTGAAGATCCTGCCACTTGCTATACAACCAGGGATATGACTGATAACTCAGCCACATCCAGAGGCACAGAGTCCACAATCCAACTGTAGGAAGCTGGCTCTGTATATACTATCTCATAATGAGGGACAGTGTACACAGAGTCCAGGGGTTCCCCAAGAGGCTTTACAGAGGCAATAATAGATAATACTAATGCTCTATTTGTAGTAGTGTGGTCGAGCAGTTAGGCTTATCAGAGGGTAGTGTTAAGCATTTGTTGTGTACACACACAGGCAATAAATGAGAACACACACTCAATGACATAACTCCAGGCCAATAGGTTTTTATATAGAAAAATATTATTTTCTTAATTTATTTTAGAACCACAAGATTCAAATAGCATGTAAGAACATTAAATATAAGGTACTTTGCATAGGTAAAGATAGGACTTTGAATTAAAACAGTAATGTACATAGTTTGGCATAAACTGGCAATAAGCTATTTTAAAAGTGGACACAGTGCAAAATGCAACAGTTCCTGGGTAGGTACAGGTTAAGTAAAGCACTTACAAGTTCAGTCTCCACAGCATAGGCAGCCCACCATTGGGGGTTCAAGTTAACCCCAAACACCCAGCACCAGCAACACAGGGGTGGACAGGTGCTGAGGTCAAAGAGCGGTCAAAATAACAGACACCTATGGAGACTAGGGGTGCTCCGGTTCCAGTTTACTAGCAGGTAAGAACCTGCATCCTCGTGGAGCAGACCAGGGGGGTTTTGCAGAGCACTGGGGGGGGTCCCAAGCAGGCACACAAAATACACCCTTGGCAGCACAGGGGCGGCCAGGTACAGTGTGCAAACAAGGTGTCGAGTTTTGTATAGAAATCAATGGAGGGACCCAGGGGACACTCAGATGATGCAGGCAGGGCACACGGGGGCTTCTCGGGCCAGCCACCCACTGGTCAAGGGTGAGGGCCGCCTGCTGGTCACTGCTACACTGGTGGTTGGTTCTTCACGGGCCTGGGGGCTGCGGGTGCAATGCTTCTTCCAGGCTTCTGGTTTCTTTGTTACCAGGCAGTCGCGGTCAGGGGGGTCCTCTGGTTTCCCTCTGCAGGCATTGTCGTGGGTGCAGAGAGGTTGGCTCAGAGTGGACACCTCGTCAGAGTTGCCTGGGGGTCTTCTCTGCGGCGTTGGTTTCTCTGGACATGGCAAGGGGCGTCTGGTGCAGAGTGGTAGGGACTCACGCTTCTGGAGTGACGAGGGAGTCCTTCAGAAGATGTTTCTTCTTCTGTTCTTCTTTGGACAGGGCCACTGTCCCCGGGAGTTCTTCATCCAGTGATGCAGGCAGTCCTCTGGAGGTAAGGCTGGGGCCATGTCAGTTGTTGTCGACTTTCTTGCTCTGCTGGGGATTCCGCTAAGCAGTCCTCCTTCTAGTGAGGACATCAGGAATCTGCATTTCCTGGGTTCAGGGTCACCCCTAAATACTGAATTTAGGGGTGTGTTAGGGTCACAGGGCAGTAGCTAATGACTACTGTCCTTGAGGTTGGCTACACCCCCTCCTTGTGCTCCCTCCCTTTGATGTACTTGAGAACCTACACCCATTAACCCTTAATGATTGGGAAGAACACTATCAATGCCAAGCAAATCACCTGCAACTCAAACACGTTTATGTGGGGGCAGGTTTCAACAGGAGACTAGAGGTCTCCGATTTCCACCTTTTCCAGAAGACCTCACCAACCCAGCAAAGATGCATCAATGACAACCATGAGCTCTGGGTAGTGCAGGTAGAAGCATCTGCCACAGGTCCAAAGTGGTGGAGTAGCCACCAATCCAGATCTTTTGCTGTCTCACTTGACACCTCAATGTTCTCAGACAAGTTCCCTTGGTGCTGAGCCCATGTAGACTTTACACCTCACTGCAGAGCCAACATGTGCCACCTGGTGTAGGCCACAACTAGGATACAGAGGGTCAAAAAGACTCAGATCTGCTCTCATTATAACCCAGACAAAAGGCTGAGCAAACTGCCCAAGTGTCCTGGACTTGTTATGGAGGGAAGGCTCAAAAAAGCACTCTATCCAATGAAGAGCAGCCTCTGCAAAGGAGACAGATGTGGCTTTGGCACGGTGGTGGAAAACTAATGATGTCAACAGGCTGGCTGATGTCTAGAAGTGGTCCATGACTATCTGAGGCGAAGGTGCCTTCAGAAACCGGTGTTTGAGGTATGGGAAGTTCAAAGATACTAGAAGATTGGTCTTCCCAACCTATGAATATGGGAAGCGATCACCACTGTCAAGTTTGTTAACACACAAGGAGTACTAGTAAGGCCGACGGAAGGCACAGAAATAAAAGTGCCGAGGCCTACCTGAAACAGCAGGTAAGGTCCTTGGGACTGCAAGGAAGGGGCGTTTGGAAATAGGCTGTCGCGTGGGCTCTCATTATCCTAAATGAGACTACTGGATTTCTAGGCAGCAGGATCGATAACAGTGTGGGGGACTGAGTCTGACCCACGTGTAAGGAACGCTGTCACCCTAAATCCGTTTTTTGCTCCGGCTAACTAGCAGTGCCTCATTTCTCCCACGGGGAAGAGATGATTGGGCAGCCGAGGGCATGACATCTTTGGAACTTCTCAGGGAAGTCGTGGTCACTCAGATCCAAACCAACTCTCTCATTTACAGTATGATCTCATATACAAATGACAAAGGCAGTATAAGTTTTATATAATGTTTTAATAAAATGACTGCATTTTAGATAATAAGGCGTGAGCCGCAATAACCAGAACCATACAACACAGTAGGATTGAAATAGTCACCAGGAGAGTAAAACATAAGAACAAAGCTATCATCGTGTCTATTAGTTTCTACTCTCCCTCTGCTTGATCTATTTCAAGCACAGCATGTTAAGCTTCTAGCTTGCCTTTCTGAATCACTAGGGAGACATCAGCCCTCATACCTGAGCAAAGGCCTGTGATCTTGGTTCAGCATCTGCAACGAGGCAGTCAGAGTCTAGTTGTGGTTCCCTGGTCGGAATCTCCTTCTTGCGTGTATTGGGACAAGGAAGCGATTTTATAACTAACATGTCAGCGTGATCACAAAATGTCCCTACGCAGGAATGCCAAAGACTAAACTCCTACCACGTCTATCGGCAATGTACCAGACTGTATCCTTGACTGAAGCACAGAGTGAACAGGAATGTGTTATGGAGAACTCCAGTGCTGAAGTAGGCTAAACAGTGTGATATGAATAAAAAACAAGACCGTAGAACTGGCTATTTGAGAAATAACAGTACGAAGCCTAATAAAAAGCATCTAGAGCAAAGTGCACAGAGGCTCTAAGCTGCAAGCAAATGAATAAAATACGTCCAGGGCAAAGTGCACAAAGGCCTAAAGCCCGAAGCTAATGCGCAAAGGATACGTAAAACTAACCACACTACACCCTCCCCTTGTTGGTAGCAAGTGGTTCCAATAATATAAAAGTATGCCCCAGATATAAACAATACATAAAACTATATATATTTCGACAAGATCAGAAGACAACAAAGTCATAAATTTAGGAAACATGTGACGATAAAGCCAAATTCAATATAATGTCAATTATGCAGGAGAGAAAAAAATCCAATTGTCAGACAGAAGCAATAGAAAGCAGGAGTTCCTCCACTTCGATATATGTCAATATCGGAAGATCCACGCCACAAAGTACCATGGAGCAGGTGTGTTCCAAAGCCCCCAAACCATTCAGGGCGGCACCCCGTGCAGTGCCTATGAATGAGACAATACCATCTTCCTCCAGGAAGGGAATCTCATAAACTGCCTCACGAAGCAAACGCAACCGAAGTGCACAAGTCTGGGAATGAGCCCTAATCAGGAACATCAACAGATCAGTTCCGACCACTGGAGGGCGCTGCAGTGAGAGACAGAAAGCCAGTGCATGTTCAAACGAGCACCAAAGGCACCGAAACACGGGTTGCACACAATCCAAAACTGGTCGGAATGACAGAGACCAGTCACACTCCAAATGTCCCAGGAGTGTTGCTCCAAAATGCTGCATCATGCGTTCACGACACAGCTGCGCTGACGGGAGCAGCAATATAGGATCTCGTCGTGGCGGGACAGCCATTGCAAAAAATAGTAACAACAGCAAGACTCCAGCCAATAAAGCCAAAGTAATCGGGAAACCCCCAAAAATGCTTCAGAAGATAGTGTATAGCCGAAGGTATCAAACTGAATATGGAAGAGAAGGTGTGAGCAAAACCAACACCAACGGCTTTGAAAAGATGTGCAATTCCAGCAGTGCTGGACGCATTAAATATACGTCCCACAAGTTCACCAAAGTGACTCGGAAAGTTAGTATTTAAAAGGGACTGTATTTCCGCTGATGACCTTGCCACCTGTAGTGCGTAGGTCTCGCTAGCAGATGTAAGGGCCACATGCTTTTGAAACAATAAAGCCTTCAGTCGACTCAACTTGTCGAAATTAACCTTGGAAGTAGCAATATGAGGCCAGATGTCCGCTACCTCCCTAATTTGAGTTGGGGGAAACAACACATTCCCGCAGCACGTAACGGCCTTGGTGACAACGACAACGTAAACTATTCCGGCACGCATGCTACAGCAGCGTTCGCTGTTAAGAACAATGTAACTGCCGTTAGAAAGCACCTGGAAAGTGTTTTTAATAACCGGGACTGGAACTCTCTTCAGATAACAAGCTAAGTTAGCAATCGAAGCATTACACGCTCCGTGCAAGGACAGCTGTTTACAAACCATGGAATGGCTGACAGAAGTTTCGCATTCACTACCGCTAAGAAAAACCTCCCTCAAACCATTAATACATCTGTATAGAAAGGGAAGCTCCCACACCTCGTGTATGTAACAGTCTCCCAACCGTTCATATCTACCCACCTGAATGTGGTTCAAACAAGAAGTAAATTGCAGAGTGGAGATAGGCAGATTAATTACCCCCATGAATCAACCACTCAGCTGATGGAATCTCAGCAACCGTGAAAGGCAGTTTTTCCAATTTTTCAATATTCAACATGACATACGTCGCTTCCTTTTTAGCCATCAGCTGTTGTTGACGAGTTAAATTAAAGGAGACAAAGATCTCTCTGGCACGAATGTGCTGCCACGGAACGCGACCTGCCTTCAAGGTCTGAAGAGTCCAACCCAGCTGCATGATGGACCGCGTCTGACTCTGCCCATGATATAAAGAAGACATATCTGATTTAATAATGTCTATAGCAGAGGAAACAATGCTGTCAATTGTGTAAACACGGTCAGAAAGGGTATGCATGCCATTATCTACAACAGACAAAGCCTGCATCAGGTTTTCCTGATCAATTTGCCTCAACCGGGCCGCTGACTCCTGCTGTGAAAGCTTCCAAATCTCATTATATACTTCGTATAAAAATCTTTTCTTCCGTGGTACCTTAGGTCCTGACAAAAAATCTTGTAAGTCAGTATCATTAGACAGTAACGTGAGATGTGATTTAACTGCATCCAGCGTGGACGACTTCAACCATTGCTGACAAAGCTTTCCCACGCTGTATGTAGTTATGATATCAGCATGTTCTGGTGAAATGTAACGAGGGTCTGCCCTACTAGTCCTGAACCCCCCTGAAGAGGTGACAAAACATTGATGACACTTATTAGTGTCTACAGTCCATAATAACCACCCGCCCGGATGTACCAATGAAGTGTTAAGCGTACCATTCTGGACCCAGTGTGTAAACTCACTAAACTTAGCATTAACATATCGCTGCCAACTGTTCAATTTGGAAGGGACAGGTATATCAGGCAAATTCAATTCTTTAATGGATGCTAAGCCCAAACAGCTAGTCTGTTGTACTGTGGCATTGAGGAAAATCATCTGCACAGGGATAATACATGCCCTAAATAATGTGTCCCTGCCTTGCATTTGCCAATTTTTCGTTCCCCAGACACTTTTCAAATCAACAGTCTTGGACCAATATTCATACCCCTCAACCAAAAGTTTAGACACAAACAAATTTGAATACAGTAATTTAGTATCGGTCAATAACATTTGCTTATTAGCATACGGAGTAACTTTAAAATAGTAAGACTTAGCATTTTGTTGATTATGCCCAGAAAAGTATGCAAATTTATCATAATATGTTTTTGAACTCCCTTGTGGAGGAGTTGGGCAATGTTCCCATTGCACATAATCAAATATGGACTTAGGGCTACTTGCTTTATGAATAAAGTGGTGTCCATAATAGTTGTAGCAAAACATGTCACCATGATTATCTCTAAACAGGTAAGCATCTTCATCGTCATAGACAGTATAATATTGCAAGTCTGTCAGCATAGAATCTACTGTCTTCACATCCCAATCATCAGAAACAATGCCTGGTATAACAATATCATTAATTGATAACTTGAGGACATACGGTATTTGAATCAATTCAGTGGGACCATATATATCAAACATTACTTTATCCCACACAATCCCATCTGGAATCGGTATTGCAGAAATGTTCACATTGGACAAGTCTCTTTGAACCATATGAGACGAAAAATGTGGTTTTAACACAGTCTCCACGTGCTCAATGTCGGATCGTTCAGGAAGAAAATGACCATGTATTACTAGAAAAAAAGTAACCACAAATCCCAACCACAAAAAAAGTCATAACAGCTATAAAAAGCCCCAAATAGTTCCAAGGAAAAACAAAATATGTGCGTTTAAGCCAACACAGCAGCTTACGTGGACCTCGGACTGAAGACATGGAGGACGAGGAGCCGCACACTGCATCATCAGTGTCGTTGAAGCAGCCAGAGGCAGTTCTTGCAAAAGGTGCAACTGTGAACAAAGAAGCAGATGGAGGCTCTCGCCTTGGCACACTATAAACCACATGTTCAGAAACATCAGTAGAACGTACAGCAACTTGATCAAAAGATTCCAAATTAATCGTTGTCTGTGGAACAATCGCAAGATCATCTTCCACCCTCCCCAAGCTCGGAGAGGAAACAGTGTCGGTGTAAATCACCTGCAGCGGGACTTCTTCCCCAGTAGTGAGAGGGATTCCGGAACTACTGGGTGTCCCTCTTGGTCTGCTGTGTAGAATCGGCCACATGTTGTAACTTGACATTATCAATGGAAACAAAGCGATTTCCTTTGGCCCCTTGCAGCGGCGGTAAAATCACAGTTCTCGTGCCGCTAACCCCTAACACAGGGACAGGTGCTCGATAAGAAGGACCAAATTCTTTCTTTACTGCGACCTTTTCACGCACTAGATCCCCAATCCTGGGTATCCAACCAGTAGGAGTTACTGGCTCATCCTTAATTCCTGAGGAGGCAGCACTTGCAGAAGAGTTATCTTCACGGAATTGTTGTAAATCCTGCAAAACAGTGACACGATCATTTATGTCAAAGGGCTTATCTGCCGCCTCCACACCAGGACCATCTAGATCAGGAACATACATGTGTGTTCCAAACAGGCACTCATATGAAGTACGACCCCCCAGTGACCTTCTAGGCAAGTTATTAAGTGCTCTCTGTACTCCATACAGGTGGGCTAGCCAACTACGACCCGTACCTATAACTCTGGCCGTTAAGGATTGCTTTAAATCACGATTTAAACGATCCACGACAGAATTTCCCTCAGGATGAAATGGAGACGAGAATTGGAGTTGGACCCCCAACGAAGCCATGGTGTCCCTGAATGCCTTAGAGGCGAAAGCAGGGCCCTGGTCCGAATGAAAAGCCGCAACTGCAAATGTATCGACAAAGATGCGCAAATCTTTAATAACAGTCTGAGCGTCAGCTGAGCGTTGTGGCCAGACCCACACAAATCTGGAGCACGAATCTACAGCAACCAAAATATATTTGTATGCGCTGTCTGGGGTCAACGGACCACAATGATCCAAGTACACACACTGTAAAGGTTTGTTTGAAATTAGAAGGGGCGTCTGCTGCGGGCGTCTAGCCGACGAAGCTTTAATTTGTTGACAAACGTCACAACAAAGGACATATTGCTTTGTCTCTTTATAGAGACCAGGCCACCAGTAACAAGCCTGTAAAAGTGAAATCGTGGCAGCCACACCAGCATGTGCAGATGCCACCCCCTCATGTGCTGCAGAAATTAATCGAGGTCTCTCAATTTTATTGGGTAGTTCACGTACACCAATGCCTGGAATATTAACAACAGCATGTAGCGCACTACTCAAGCAGTAACTATATTTAGAAGGAAATCCTGTAGGAAATGGCGTACCATCAGCCGTAGCTTTTATGGCAGCCGAAATCTCTGTGTCTGGTTTGGAACTCGAACGAGTCACTGCAGCCACAGTGGCGACAGCCACTGCTGATTTCGCGGCTTCATCAGCCAAAGTATTCCCAGCAACGTGTATGCCAACGCGCTGGTGTCCAAGTGTATGCACAACATGGACCTTAGGAAGCGTTTCTTTCAGATCCGCAACCTTACCCCACAACAATTTGTGTTTAATGGTGTTGCCCTTAGAATCTCTAAACCCATTTAACTTCCAATAGTGTAGATATTCATTGAAAGACTGTACACAGTAGTAGGAGTCACAGACCAGCAAGGTTAAAATCGCCGGATCTGCGTTCTCCAACGCCAACTTTAGAGCTTTAAGCTCAGCCAGCTGTGCCGTGCAATCTCCCAAGGTTTTAGTATAAGTATGTCGGGGGCAGAACACTTCCCCCTCCATAGTGCCGCTCACCACCGCACATGCAGCAGAATACTGTTGTTTAGTCCCAACCGCTGGTTGCGCAGAGCCATCGGTATACATGACCACCTGATATTGGTCAATAGGCAATGTGCCAGCAGGAACTGGGTACTCCATTTCATATTGAAGAAATTCTTGAGTCTGCAGTTTAGGGTCAAATATGTAATCTACATCAGTGGCTGTCAAAGACGTAGCCCATTGTATCCATCGCGGGTGTAAAGCTTTCGAATTAGGAACACTTGCTTTTATAACAGCCTCTAAGGCCGGTATCGGGGAAACGACAATGATGCGTTGGCCCTGGGCAAGCGGTCTTTCTTTAATCACAGCCATCTGTACTGCAGTGAGTATTTTCTCAGTCTGTGCAAATCGTTGTTCTGCAGGAGAATACAAGTGGGACTTGTATGCAATCAGGACTGTCTCACCCTCACTAAAAGGTGACATATGTAAACCCAACAGCCCCAGGTATCACCCTGATGACTATATGTGTCCTATTGTCCTGTGTGTGTAAGTGTTTAACTGCTAAGAGATCAGTTTGCAAATCTCGTAGTATATGTGTATGTTCAATCGTCCAAAATCTACTCGTATAAGGGCTTTATACGTGTAGCATATTCAGGAATGCAAGTTCTGCCAAAATTCAGAAACCCCAACGACTGGAGCTTCCGAACCGTATTAGGAGGCTGCAATTGAGCAAATTTCTCCCAAAAATGTGGCGCTAACTCTTGCCCTCACTCAACAACTCATATCCCAGGAAAATGACGCTGAGGAAGGCAATCTTAGATTTCTTAAAATTAAACTTATAGCCAATTTCAGCAAACCCCACAACAATGGGTGATACACGCCTTAGATGTTGCAGAATCTCATCGTCTGTCAGATATATGTCATCAACATATGATAACGCTTCAGGGTCCAACTCGTGCAGAATTTCAGTTACACGAGCCGAAAACAGTCCTGGGCTATTCTTATACCCCTGAGGCAAACGACAAAACTTTTTCTGAGAGCCAAACGCACTGAAACTGGTATAGTCCCGAATTTTGGGCGCTATATTTAGGCAGGAAAATCCATTCGAGATATCTAACGTTGTTTTGTATTTTTTACGCACTATATTATTCATAAGCGCTGCGCTATGTGAATTCTGTATTGCATATGTGCGTGTATGACCATTTAAATGTCT
This sequence comes from Pleurodeles waltl, assembly GCF_031143425.1. Classification (NCBI taxonomy): domain Eukaryota; kingdom Metazoa; phylum Chordata; class Amphibia; order Caudata; family Salamandridae; genus Pleurodeles; species Pleurodeles waltl. Next base: position 166,139,023 of record NC_090438.1, on the reverse strand, counting down.
GTAATCCACCACTATCCTATATGAATGGTCCGGTTTAGCAACCGGAAATAAGGGATTATTCATCGGCGAGACACAGGGCTCAATTACACCCTGGTACTCCAATTGTGTAAGAATATTCCTAACCGATGCCCTTGCTTCAAATTTGATAGGATACTGCGGCTGCAGCTGAGGTTCGCCCTTTATTGGAATTACATGATAAGGTGATTGTCTATCCCACCCCACATTATTTCTATATAGAGCGGGGGCCTGTGAAAGAGCCCATAATTTACTATAGGACTCCGCTAGTTCTCTCGGAACAAGTGGTGAGAAGGAAGGTGTAATAACCTCTTCCCCCACTGGACAGTCGCGAACAAAGTCAGGCGGCCAATCTTGTTCGGCCAGCAGAACATCATATGATTTTACCACATGGTCCCAAAAGATGGCGTGTACAATGCGGTCAATATCCCCTTCTAATTGCAGAGTCACCTTATATACTCTATCAGGATCAGAGACTCGCATATCCGCCGTTTCGACTTGTATGAAGTCATCAGTTGCTTTCACCTCCAGATGCTTTAGAAGACTCCGGCGAACTATTGTGACCTCTGCCGCGCTGTCTAACAGTGCCAACGCCCATGTCTTGTTCGTCAAGAGAACTCTCCTCTTGAGCGGCATGTCTAACTGAGACTGCTGCCCACTTTCTTCTTTTTAAATTGCTGTTTTTGTTGCAGCGGTTTCTCTTCTTGTTTAATAGAAACCTCTGTTGAGTGTTGTGAATCCTGTCTTGGTTTCACGTACTCGGTTCTCCGCTCTGACCGCCCACCTCTCTCACTTCTCTTCTCTGAGGAGTCCTGAAAGGAACGAGATTGGCGTGTATCAGTATATTGATATCTTTCAGGCGTCTTCAAATTATCCCTATTCCTGAGATTATACCTATTCTGCGGGGTCTCCGGTTGCAGAGACTGTCCCCCATCTTTCTTCGGTGTTAGCTGTTTATTTTCCCAGCGCTTTTTTAGTACCCTCAGGTTGCTGTTGTTTAGCATTATCTTTATTATTTTTACCCTGTAATTGGGGTATTTGCGGTCTAGCCCCTAGGCTATCGCGACCAATACTGGAATATGTCTCTGCTATTATTCTCGGAAATTCCCGCTCCTGATTAATCTGCGGAACGTCCCGAAGACGCATTCGCAGTGCTAGTGCTACTGCCTCTCCCTTGAGATTACTCAAAATAATAGAAGAAACTGCGGCAAAATTGCCCATTAACTGCATGCTCAAATCTAAGGCAGGGGCAGCCTCATATTCATCTTGAATTTGTTTAAGCACTTCCGGTAAATTATCTAATGTCGGTGTACCGTGTGCCGTAGTGTAGAGCGCGGCAAACACCGTGCCCCAGGTATTACAAAGGTCCACCGGAGGAACCATCCCATACGGCAAACACATCGTCAATATTCTATGTTTATCCTGAGGTCCCGTATGGGGAAATACTGCTTCCAGCGTATTAATTTTCTGCGCCAGCCAAAATGGAGTCTCCTCGCGTTTAGCCGGTACTTTACCCATAACTGAGTGCACAGTGGCTGGATTAATACCCGGAACCACTGCTTGTGGGTGCACCGGAGCAGCACGCGCTGCGTTTGTATTTAGTGTCTGCATTACAAACTGAACTAATCGTCTATATGTAGCCGTTAAGTCTGTATATAAACGACGAACTTCAGCCACTGTTAATTGAGCAGCCGCAGGATGAGGTGTATATGTATCCAATAAAGGCCAGGTAGGACCATCATTACTTAGTGGACCTAACCTAACTTGTGCTACTGTGTGTGGGAGGGCGCCATCAAGCCAATTATGGTGTTCTTGATAAGATAAAGGTATCTCTAAATATGCATAAGCCCTGTATTGTCCAGGGACATTCGCAACAGTGTATTCGTGAAAAGTGTTTGTACCCCCATCAACTGCTGGAAATGCGACCCAAGAATAAAAAAGTTCTGTTCTATAGGCGGCATGGGCGTCCACCACAAAAGTGACCGGACCACCCTGGACCGTCAGTCCATGTGCTATCAGATGTCCTGTGAGCGAGTGTCGCATATTAAGCGTTATGTTCACAACATTAGGATTCGCCATTTGTAAAAAAACAGCACGAGGTCAGAGAAGGCGCACCAATATCGGGGTTTTCCTTTCAAAGTTCAAGCTTGAACAACCAACCACTAAGTAATAGGATGTACCTATCCCGTGGCGGCGGAAATCCTCAGCCCCACGGACGTCTCCGCTTACGGAACCGAGTAGTCAAAATATATATGAGACCGAGAGAGTCAGCCGGACCTAAATATTAGAGCCAGACCAATCGTTGGCGGCTCTCATTATCCTAAATGAGACTACTGGATTTCTAGGCAGCAGGATCGATAACAGTGTGGGGGACTGAGTCTGACCCACGTGTAAGGAACGCTGTCACCCTAAATCCGTTTTTTGCTCCGGCTAACTAGCAGTGCCTCATTTCTCCCACGGGGAAGAGATGATTGGGCAGCCGAGCGCATGACATCTTTGGAACTTCTCAGGGAAGTCGTGGTCACTCAGATCCAAACCAACTCTCTCATTTACAGTATGATCTCATATACAAATGACAAAGGCAGTATAAGTTTTATATAATGTTTTAATAAAACAACTGCATTTTAGATAATAAGGCGTGAGCCGCAATAACCAGAACCATACAACACAGTAGGATTGAAATAGTCACCAGGAGAGTAAAACATAAGAACAAAGCTATCTTCGTGTCCATTAGTTTCTACTCTCCCTCTGCTTGATCTATTTCGAGCACAGCATGTTAAGCTTCTAGCTTGCCTTTCTGAATCACTGGGGAGACATCAGCCCTCATACCTGAGCAAAGGCCTGTGATCTTGGTTCAGCATCTGCAACGAGGCAGTCAGCGTCTAGATGTGGTTCCCTGGTCGGAATCTCCCTCTTGCGTGTATTGGGACAAGGAAGCGATTTTATAACTAACATGTCAGCGTGATCACAAAATGTTCCTACGCAGGAATACCAAAGACTAAACTCCTACCACGTCTATCGGCAATGTACCAGACTGTATCCTTGACTGAAGCACAGAGTGAACAGGAATGTGTTATGGAGAACTCCAGTGCTGAAGTAGGCTAAACAGTGTGATATGAATAAAAAACAAGACCGTAGAACTGGCTATTTGAAAAATAACAGTACGAAGCCTAATAAAAAGCATCTAGACCAAAGTGCACAGAGGCTCTAAGCTTCAAGCAAATGAATAAAATACGTCCAGGGCAAAGTGCACAAAGGCCTAAAGCCTGAAGCTAATGCGCAAAGGATACGTAAAACTAACCACACTACAAGGCATCCTGCAGATCAAACAGTACCATCCAGTCTCCTGAATTCAGGGAACCCTTCTCTATGGCCCCTTTGTCCATGAGGATTTGAACCTCTCCTTGAAGAATGGCATGTGGTCCTCTGGAAGGTGCAGGAGTAATGTCCAGAGGGGTGGAGAGGAAAGGAAGAATGCATTCATTTTGGATGCTGTAGAGCACCAATTGGTCTGAGGTGATGCTTTGCTTCTCGTGAGGTAAAAGATGATCTGACCTGCTACCAGACGAATGTACACTATTAGGGGCTAACTAAAGCAGTTTTGCAGCAGCTGCAGGAAGGAGGGACCAGGGATTGAGTAGTTTGTTCCCTCTGGTGGCATGAATGCTTGTTGCCGATCCCCATCCTCTGCTTCAAAAGGACTGTGAGGTCTGCTGTTCCTGAGGCAATGTTTGATATGGCCTCTGCTGGAGCCCTCTGCTACAGCCCTGAAAAGAGCAAAATTGTTGGGGGAACTGTTGCATAAGTGGTGCCAGTCTGAGAGAGTGTGCTATTGCCTTGCTCTCTTTGAAATGCTTCAGGGCTGAGTTCACCCTGTCTCCGAATTCTCCAAATGGCATGTCCGTTCAGGAATTGTATGTAGCTTGACAAATCTAAGTGTGGCACCAAATCACCATACTGGTGATGACTGCCCTATCCAACTAGTTGGTAATGTCAGTAGGCAGCTGGATTTCAAAGAACATATATTTGGCAATAGTGGCCATGCGTTTCGACCTTTGGAACGTGCTATGGTTTCTGTGGGAGGGTAACTGGATTTATCTTGAGAATGGAATGCATAGAGGTGATAACCGTGTTATTTGTCACTGACCCAAGCCATCCATGTCTGTGCCTCAACTGCACAAAGTCACCCCTTGGACGGGACCTGCAATCATGCGTGGGTTCTATATGCCAAAGGCATGCCTCCTGTGAATACAAAATGGACTTTCTATTGTAACAGAGAAGACATCTTTTAGAACCTTATCTTATTGGGGGTGACAAGTTTTTTCACAGAAACTGCAAATATAATTTAGCGCAAAGCTCCATGGGAAAGAAACTCAAGATCCGAGTTGAAGAGCATTGAGAAAAGAAAAATGGAACTAATATCAGGATGCCAGGTGCCATATACAACCATGATGCCACACTCAGAAAAGTGCTGGATTAGAGTCAAAGCCATGGCTCAGTCTACTGGCATAGGAGCACTACTTCACCTTTTCCGGATTCAGTCTGGTACCTGGAGAAGATTCAAGAGGTGAGAATTCTCCAGGCAAGAATCCAGTCCATTAGAAAGTATATTTAAACGGTCTGTAATAATTTAAAGTTTCAATAAAAGACTGTTAAATGATGGAACAATCAAAGATAAAGACTCAATCCAATGCTCTATCATACAAAGGTTTTCCCTTGTGCTTACATATGTCACAGTGATTTACATGCCACTTTATTTTTGCTACAAGACTCAATATATCCTGAAATCAACAAATGTAAAAAAGTAATTTGTATCCAAATGCAAACGTTCATACATTTCCATTACTAAAAAACAACCTACTAGAAACGCAGTAAATACTCCCCTAAGTCTATTTTCTTAACTGCCATACACACAATTATTCACAAATTTTGCGACGATTCATGTTTAAATTTAAATTAAAAAGTATATTACATAAATAGTATTGGAGATTTTAACAATTTTAAGTGACTGCAAAACATCACAGTATTATTCAAAAGTGCACATGTAAGATGTTCTATATTTTCCTGGTGTTTGTGGATGAACTATGAACTTAGATTTACTGGCCCTACACACACTGTATTTAAATAAGTACTTGACTTTCGCTCAAAGCTATCTATCATTTTTTTAAAAACATTCTAAATGCAGGCAGAACGATGGTTAAATCACTAAGATTGGAAACACACTCTTTATGATGGGAAATATGTGCAGTGTGTGTGCATGTTTCTTTATGCATTTAGAATCTTACATCAATAAATATTCGCAGTGCACAATGACGAAATCACACAATTTACGATCCATTGAGAAAACTGTTGTTTATTTAGAAAAAAAGATTACACTGGTAGAAGTCAGCAGATAAAAATGTCTTTTAAAAAAATTCACTTTTAAACTATTTAGATTAAAGTTCGGTGATACAAAGCTCCTGCAGCTGTATAATTGAACCCTAATTTAATTCCATTTTGTGAACATTTTCTCCATTTCTTTAAAAAACATTATGACAAACAAGGTAAGTGGTTGGAGACGTTTTAGCGTTGAAATAGAACGTTCTTTCAAACAGGTCTTTTAATGTTGTAGACATAATATACAAATAATTTCTAGGCATTTTATGAAGACAATGCTCCCAAGTGTGTATCGCTGATATTAAAATAGCCAAGTAATAAATAAAACATGACTTTAAATGAGGTAAATTTAAAAAAAAAGAAAAAAAAAATCTAAATAAAAAAAAAAAATCAAATTTTATTCTGGATAACAACAAGAATGCAATTCGGTTTTCAAAGTAGTGCGAAATTCCAGGTAATAACCAGGTAACCAAAAGTGGAACGCTGTACATACATTATAGCCTAATTTGCACTCTGGCAACTTTCTGCTTGCAGCACATTGTGCTAAACATTATGAATCGGTAATACTTTCAGTCATGAACTGAAAATAAATGTCTAGGTAAGCAACTAGTTAAAATACAGAAATGCACAACTGAACATTACATTTTTCGTAACAAAGAAAATAATGTTGAGAAATTAATAATTTAAGGGGGTTAACAGATGGTTCCTCTTCATTCGCAATTCCCTGTGCAATCTATCTGCATGTACAAAGACATCTGGGTTTTATTCAAATCTTCACCTACAAAGACAGAAAAGATTGTAACAGCTTAGTATAATCACAATTTAGAAAGTCTACGTCATTAAACTGGTTTTGGACCAATTTATCTAGAAAAAAAAAAACAGCTAACGTTCAATCGGAGAACAAAGATAAAAACCTCTTTTCTAAAAATTTGTCAACTCAACGGAGACATGAAAGAACCACACAAGAACTTTATTATGGGAACACAAATACTAAAATACTGTATAGGCAATTCTCTATTAGCAGGTGAGTAAACACACTATTATTTACACATTAAAAGCTAGGAGTTGGCATAGAAAGCAATAGAAAACAGTGAAATAGCAATATGGGGGGGGGGGGACGCACCGAACCATATACTAAGAAAAATGGAACGCAAGAGTCAGTACCCCACCCAAGGAAGTGGAATCTGTAGAGGGGAGCTGGGGGAACTAGCAACCCTGAAAGCTAAGTACCAGGGTGCCCCCTCAGTGACCAGGAGAGAAAAGTTAAGTACCTATTTTTTTCCCAAACCCACAGGTAATCTTTGGAAATGGACTGTGCAAAATCCAAGCAAGACTGCAGAAAACAGAAGGAGGATCCTGACAGAGGAGGAACTGCAAAGGAAGGGGACTAAGCCCAGTTTAAGTTGGAGTGTCCGGCTGTGGCAGGAGCCACTACCTACCCTTCTGAAGATGCAGGACCAGGTCGATGGTGGAGTCCAGAAGTCAGCTATGCAGCACAGGAGCAGGAAAAGAGTTCCAGAAGTGATGCGTTGATGCATCACTACTGGAAGTAGTTTAGCGGGAGAGAGCACAATCACTGGTTAGCAGGATCCCAGTGAACACAGTCAAAAACACACTGACACCATGCAAAAAGTAGGGGTAACCATTCCAAAAAGAGAGTACTTTCCTACATTGCAGCTCTCAATCACATGTGAAAAATAACTTTTGTAAAACAAAGGAAAAAGTGGAAGGGAAGTTGAGAGATACGCAGTCAGCTATGTAGAAAATTGGTGTCAAATAAGCATGCCAGGCACACATACTGCCAGAAGAGTCAGCACATTATCTGACAGGCTGGAATCTTCTGTATCACAGCCACCATCATCCTCGAGCCACCCTGCATTGGGAGTACAGCAAGAGACATCTCAAGTGGGCAACCAATATCCTTTGGACGAGCACACTCCAGCATCAGCTCCCAGTAGGCCATGAACTGTTCCAGCTAGTACGGAATATCTCTGAGCCAGTCAGCAGCGCGCACCACCCTGTGCCATCTCCAGCACATGGCCACACGACATACCATGCATCTTCTAGGAGGCCCACGCTGTGCAAGGATTCTGGGGTGCGATAACGCATGGGATGTACTCAAAGTGCATTAATCGAAATCTATATTTGGGAGAAAGAGCACACAACTGCGCATATCAGTATCGCCACTTGTTATCCGACAACGGAGGATCAAGGTCGCCATACAAAGGGCCATGGCCCCAAGGTACACAGATTAGTGCTGTACCATGCATTCTTGCGTACAACCTTGTGACCAGGTGGTGTGGATAGGGGTAGGTCAGTATCTTCTCCAGCACTGGGAAGGTGGGCAGAACATCCGGAAAGGAGCAATGCATTGGTTTAACAGAATTTTGGAACTGATAGCACATGAAGGTGTCTTTAAGAGTTATGCCAGGGCCGTGTAGGGCCTGCTGCGCCGTTATAAATGAGCCACCTGGACAAACTGAGCCCACTGAAGTCAGTCCCAAAGACCGTAATCTGGCCTGAGTGCCAGCATCCAACATGACAGGATAGCCAGGGTGGTCAAGCAACAGCACCGATGGGAGCATACAGGTGTTCCAGCCAGACACTCCTCAGAAGCTCCCGCCAAGTCCACAGGGTACAAGCTACAGTGTATCTGTGCACGCAGATGCCAGGGGGGGTTTTAGAGGGGGGGATGGGGATGGATGAGCAGAAAGAGTGCCATCTGAAAAGGACAAGGCCGGATATGATTGTGCACCGGCACCGTGTGGGCCTGAAACAGCGTGAGGAAAAGGCAATAGTGCACAAATTGTGCTGGAGTGCAGTAATAGTACAGGTCCATATCCAGGGCCCTAAGCTCCCCTTATTCGAATGGAAGAGTATTTCACAGGTGATTCAGGGCTGCTTACCTGCCCAAGCAAGGGACACTAAGGCAGATCGAAGCCAGCGAGGGAAAAGACAGCCGGATCGTTAAGTTAATTAAAAGGTAAAAACATCTGGGGAGGACCCTCATTTTAGCAATGGCGAGCATGCCAGTCAGGGAGAGCACAAGTATGCACCAGTTCTCCACATGTTCCTCCAGCCACATAACCAGCTGCCCACAGTTATCTCTCCTCAAAGCAGCAACATCTCTATTCAGCCACACCCGAGATATTTCACCAGACCATCTGCCCACACTTTAGGGTTTCTAGTATCCTGACTTGGACCGATTGATGCAAATCCAAGAAAGACCTCGAAATTGTGTAAAATCTCATCAGTGGGTCCAGGTTAGTTTAGGGATCTTTAACATAAAAAGTGACATCATCCTCATACATCAAAAAGAATGCGCAGGGCTGAAATCCTAGTACCTGATGCGTGTGGTGCTGGAGCAGGTGGGCTATAAGTGGCTCCATAGCAGTGGTGAATAAAATGGGGGACAGGGAGCGCACCTGACGGGTTCTGCTCTTCACCTCGAAAAGGGCCGTAACCCTATCACTGATCCACAAGCGAGCCCCTAGTCTGCTGTACAGCAGTCTACTCAAGCCAATGAAGCAGCGACTGACACCAAGACGTGTCAGCAGTGCAAAAAAAAATGGCCACTAAAGAGAATTAAATGTCTTGATGGCATCAGGGAAAACATTGCAGCACTCAAACTTGGCTCAATAGTGTGGAGCGGGGCAAAGAAACTGTGCAGGTTGCAGGAGGCAGACTCCCCTGGCACAAAACTGGACTGGTCCAGCCTCACAATACTCGGCAGGAGCGGCAATAAGTGGGAAGCTATGAGCTTGGATAAGATCTTGTTGTCTGTGTTAATCATGGATAGGGGGTGGTATGACATAATTGAGGGTCATTACCTGGCTTGTGAATAATCACTATAAAAGCTCTGCACAATGTTGCGCGCACATATTCTTCATAAAAGTGACGCTGGGCCATCAAGGCCCAGTACTCTGTCCACAGGCATGTCCAAAATTACCTGCACCAGCTCTTCCCCTGAAAAGGGCTCATCCCAATATTTACTATGACGTCTTCCAGATACAGGAGCTGTATGGAATCAAAGTAGTCTATTATGTCATGAGTGGGTTTATCCTGCACAGTTCAGTAGAGCGCAGACAAAAATTGTATAATTATGTGCTGAATAACTTCATCCCCCACACTTATCCCTTGCAGTGTCTTTCTGCAGTTCAGTGATATAATCACTCGCCCACGGTTTATGGAGCATGTGTGCTAGAGTCCTACCTGCTCCATCTCCCTCTCTGTTGCAGCAGGCGTATGCTCTTATCTAGATAGTTAGCTCTTCTTTGCACCGCTTCCTCATACTCCACTAGCTTGCTTCTAATGGTTGCAAGCACCATGGTGGCACCTTCCCTTTAGTATTGGAGTTCTAGTGCTCTAATCTCCCTCTCCAGATACACAAGCTCATCTCGCAGCGAATGAAGCACCCCAGCCTGTTTAGCAATGCAAGCTCATTGTGCTCAAAGTAATCTGCAATTGCAGCCCTAATTTACTCTCTAAATACTTGATCTCGTACCTAGCCCGACAGCAGACTCCAGGTGAACGCCTGTGAGGGGGCCACAAGGAACTCGTGTACCAATAGAACTGGGCATGATCAGACAGAGTCCACGGTAAGCGTGTAATGTCTCTAGTCCATGCATCTACATCAATAGTGGCTAACTAGAAATCAATGCGTAACCACGTGGGATGCACTGCAGCAATACAAGTTCCCTCAGTATCTGCCAGGTGTCTAGAGCGCCAATGTTTTATACTGTAAGACCAAAGTCAGTCAAGAGTAAGCGCAGTTGGGTTCTTGCTTTCGGATGCAGGTGCTTAGAGTCGCTGGACCTCTCCACCACAGGGTCAAGTATAACATAGTTGCCACCCCCACAATGCCACACCAGGGCCCTGGGAGCCAGCTATCGGCCACACCACTGTAAAAAAAAAATGCGGACAGTATTCAGCTCATAAACAGCAATGAGCCTAATTGGTTGGCTATTCAAGACCCCAGCTATGATGACATATCTCCCTTGTTGGTCACAGACAGCATGCTTCAATCGCCATGCCACTCCCTTACAAATGGGAATGTCCACACAGCAAGCATAGTTGAAGTATGCCACATGGCGCTCTAACACCCAACCCGCCCCCAGCCGGACTCTCAGTGATGTGTTGTCCTTGTAAAAAGCAAATGTCCACCAAATGCCACTGTAGTTATGCTAGCATCTGTTGCGCTTAATGACAGTCATTAAGCCTTCGGATATTCCAGGTAATTACCTTAACTGACTGCATGTGGAGTAAACAAGTCAAACATACATCTAAATCGCTCAGGCCTCAATAGCCATGCTGCAGCGCACAGTAATCCAGAGGTAAAGAGGGGAAAGGGAAGGGCATAAAGCAGTCAACAAGCCGCAACCAGCATTGTCCCAGAAACACACAACCTACTTTGGACCCCTCTTCCCCCAATCTGGCCGAACAGTATCTACACACCCAGTGTAAAACTCCCAACAGAACAGTTTAGTAAATGTTCAGGGTCTGATCCTGCATCTGGGGCAGGTACGTCCGGGGGAATCACAAGTGGTGAGGATCTCCGGCATAGGCCCCAAGATGGTGGTGCGGCCATGCGTTTAGGGCCCTCTCCTGGCCTAAACAGCACCGTTCTCTTGTCTTTTCAGGGCGAAATCCGATTTAAGAATGTAGCAGGGCACCTGCAAAGCGGCCCCAGAGTCAGTTCATTCAGATACCCTTATTTTTCCAGGCTAAATTTTGGATAAAACACATCGGCCGGCACAGCCTCACAGAGTGGTGGCCATCTTGCAGCCAGGCTCTATAGCGACTACCTCTTTGGTCTTTTTGTGCACTCATGACAGTTTTTTTTAACATTTTTTTTTTAAAGTACATTCAGGGCTATATATTGGTGCAAACCCCACATCAGTATCTCACTTTAGCCAGATGACATAAATATAAAAACGTGAGGCTATTTTTGTATACTTGGTTTCATTTTATAAATGGAAAAACGTAATTTCTAACTCCTGGAACACTGACCAAAAAAACGCTGCCCTGAATGCCTGGAGTCCAGAAATGTCAAAATGTGTGGGTTTTCCTAAGGAATATAGTTGGCAGAGTAAATTATGTAATATTAGCGAAGATTACAACATTGCGGCAAAATTACAGTTAACATATTAAACTCAGGACTATACATACATTTTGAAAAATGTCTAATTCTGTACAAAATAAGGAATCTATTGGTACAAGCCAGACCTTCTATGACCTGACCGGCTAGCCAGAAGAACACACTGAATATGATGATTTGCACATTTTTACAAATTTATATCCCAAAACATGGGCATAATCACTGCTTATGTGGAGCTGTTCATTTGATAATATATTAAACTCAGGAATATAAGGACATGCAAATAAAAAATCTCTAATTCAGTACAAACTAAGGAATCTATAAATAACAAGTTCCTTACCTTTGGTAATGCCTTATCTGGTAGAGACAATATCTTGTTGCAGATTCCAGACTTTAGAATTTCTCCAGGCTTCAGTCTGGATCCGGAGATTTTCCTCAAGCTTCGATCGCCAGGACCGTTAGGTGGTGTCCATCATCTCAAAGTCAGTCAGTGTCCGTGCCAGGTCCTATATTGGCGCCACCCAGGCACACTTCTCTCTGTTTCTTTTCACAGCTTTCCACATCAGAAGAACAGAGCCAGGAACAACACTGACCACTGGTGCGTCAAAGCTAGGTTCCTGAAAGGGAGTCCCTAGAAATCAGTTTGCATAGTGGGAAAGATGGGTGGGACGGTAAGGAATCTGTAACTAGATATTGCCTCTACCAGATAAGGCCATTACAAAAGATAAGTAATTTGTCCATCTGATAGAGACATCTAATTGCAGATTCCTTACCTCTGAATAGATACCCAAGCAATACCACCCCAGAGGTGGGACTCCAAGCTAAGATCATAATAGAAAGTCCTGCAGGACCAAACGGGCAAAAGTGCCATTCCTAAGGATCTGACTATACAGGCAGTAGTGTTTGGTAAATGTGTGCAGGGACACCCACAAGTGCTAACACAGTGGTCAAAGCTTTAGCCTGGGTAGAATAGGCACGCAAGCCTTCAGGGGGTTGCTACTTTGCCCGTGCGTAGCATATTTTAAGGCAGAGTATTACCCATCTGGAGTTGGTTTTCTTCTACAATGTCCAACCTTTCTTCGCACCCAAATAACCAACAAAGGGTTGATCTTCTACTCAGAACTGTTTGGTACGATCAAGGCAGAACGGCAATGTTCTTTATGGGTCCAGGCAGTGGAGTTGGCCCTCGTCCTTAGAAGGATGCGGGGTTGCATGAAAAGTAGGCAAGGTAATGGATTGGCCTACATGGAAGGGTGTAACCACTTTTGGCAGAAAGGAGGCCCCAGTACAAAGCACCACTTTGTCAGGGTAGATGGAAAGGCAGGGTAGCTCAGATGACAATGCCTGCCGCTCACTCACCCTGCCTGCAGATAGAATGGCCACAAGGAAGACTGTTTTTAAAGTGAGAAGCTTGAGAGGACAATTGTGCAGAGGCTCAAAAAGAAAAGTCCCACTAGGGAATAATGAACGGGGATGAAGGAAACATATGAGTAAGGAAACTACTTACAGCTGGAGACTTAAACAAAGAAGGTTGATCAGGCAACCACAAAAAGCAGAAATGCAGACAGACAAACTTTGAGAGTGCCCATAGCAGAACCCTGCTGGGCCAGAGAAAGAATAAACAACAAAACCGCCAAAACAGGGGCTAAAATGGGATCAACAGATTTGCCTGTGCACCATGCCACAAATTTCTTCCAAGGACAGGCATATACCATTTTGGCGGAGGGGTGCCTGGCCGCCAAGATTACATTACAGACTTCCGGCAGAAGGCCAAAAGCTGTCAACTGTCGCCACTCAATTTCCACGCAAGGAAGAGTAGACTGGACAGGTTCGGGTGGAGAACCCTCCCCTGCTGCTGCTACAGAAGATCCTCCAGAAGGAGCAGTCTGATTGAAGGATTGATGGACAGGCTCAATAGTGTGGGAAACCAGATTCTCCATATCTAGTCTGGAGACACAAGGATTACTTGGGCCCAGGCATTCTTGAGAACTCTGGGCAGAAGTGGTAGAGACGAAAAGTGTGTCTGAGCGGTTGCTGCCTTGGAAACTCCATGCACAATACTGCTGATATTGCGCATTCTCTGCAGAGGTGCACAGATCTAACCAAGACTCTCCCCACTGCTGAAAGAGACCTTGTTCCACCTATAGATGGAGACCTAATTGACTAAGCATTGCCCACTGAGTTTGTCTGCTCTGGCGTTCAGAGAGCCCGCCAGATGTTAAACCACCAGGAAAAAGTCCTTTTTCAGCCACGTCCAGAGACGGAGAGCCTCTTGCCAAAAGGGTCCATGTCCCTACCCTGCTAACGTACTGCCACACAGCGGTGGTTTTGGCCATGAACACCTGTCCTACCTTCCCTTTGAGAGGGGGAGGAAACTGGTGGCTAAGGCTGCAGTTGAGGACCTAGCTCTGGTGGAATGAGCTCTAAGGATCTCCGGAAGCTCCCAAATCCTAAAAATTCCCAAAGGGATTGTAACAAAATATGAAAAAGATGATGACATCGCCAAATGGTTCAAAGCTTTTGAGAGGGCTTGTGCAACCAGAAAAGCCAGAAGATCTCACTGGGAAGCTCTCCTTTGGGAAATGTTCACTGAAACGTGTAGGGATAGACTCCTCACACTCTCTGGCAAAGATGCAGAATCCTATGACTTCATGAAAGCTACCCTGATTGAGGGCTTTGGATTCTCAACTGAGGAGTATTGAATTAGGTTCAGGGGGGCTTACAAAACCTCGAGCCAGACCTGGGTTGATTTTGTAGACTACTCAGTGAAAACACTGGATTATTGGGTAACTGGAAATTAAGTGCATGACTGACAGGCTTTATAATTTGTTTATGAAAGAACACATTTTAAGTAACTGCTTCAATGAAAAGTTGCATCAATATCTGGTAGACCTAGGTCCAATTTCTCCCCAAGAATTGGGAAAGAAGGCAGACCACTGGGTCAAGACTAGGGTAACCAAAACTTCCACTGGGGTGACCAAAAGAAAGGGGTTACAAAGCTTCCAAGGAGAAATAGAGAAAAAGAGTCCTCTGTAGGCCACCAAAAACCAATCCAGGTGGGTGGGCTCCAAGGCACAACCCAAAACTAAGGTGGGTACCAGGGTAAGAACTGGGACGCCACTAAGGCATGGAGCCACAACTGTAGATAGACAGGGCACCACACCAAGGACACTTCTTGTCCCAAAAACAAACGCCCTAGCAAAATCCCAGGGGTGACCAGTGTAGCCATTGGGGATGACTTCTCAGATGAGGAGGTCCTCATAGCCTTCAACTGGAGAAAGGGCCCAACAGGTAAGTTGGAGATTCCAGAGGGAAGTAGACACTTCCACTACCTACTGGTTAATGAAATCCCAGCCACTGCCCTGAGAGACACTTGTGCCAGTCACACTATTGTGCATGACAGGCTGGTGCTCTCAAACCAGTACATCCCAGGATGAGACTGCCAGAGTAAGGGTTAGTCCAGACAAGGTCACTAGTAGGCCTGTGGCTTTAGTGCCCCTAGAAGTGGGTGGGACGTTTAGCTGGAGAAGGGTGGTAGTCCGTGCAGACCTCCCCCTTGTTTGTCTCCTCGGAAATGACCACCCTGAGGTTTGTCAGAGCCCAAGAGAGGAACTGGTCCAGTGCCAGTCCTCTCCCAAGGATTCTGGAGGTACTACCCCTGCAGTAACTGGAAGTAGGCCCCAGAAGAAAAATAAAATAAAATAGTTCAGGAAAGGTGGACAACCTTTAGCCAAGGTTCCGGCCAGCCAAGGAGGTTCTGCTCCAGTAGGGGAGAACTCCAAAAGTGGCACTGGTGCAGTCCAACCTGACCCACAAGAAGTCCGGACTAGTCAGGCAACTGTTAAGCATGAGTGGGCAGCTCCTCAACTAACTGAAGAAAGGGTGGAAGGAGGGTGTTTACTACAAGCCTCTGCTGGGTGTTATCCTTTATGGCTGAACTGTCTTGGGCATGGTGGTCTGACCCCATGCCAAATAGTAAGTTAGGCCCCCTGACCTTCATCTTTGGGTTACTCCAGCTATGGGTAACCTCTGTGGGTAAGCCAGGGGTGACCCTGGCTAAGAGATTAGCAGAGGTGGATACCTCTAACCCCAAAATAGAGAGAATGGATGAAGACACTAAAAACACAATCAAGAAGCAATTCAGACTAGGTCCTATCACTGTGGAAGTAGGTCCGTTCCCCAGAGGGAATGACCTCAACAGGAGGATGTGTAAGGAAGAGTAGGCCCTGCAACAAATCAGCCTGTTTTCCCTACTCTTCCTCGCCTGACAGTCTAGGAAAACTCCCCCAGCTTTGGCGGAGTCGCCTGGGGTGGGATGGGGGGCTTGTATAGGAAAATGGCTCCTTGTTGCAGTTACCCCCACACTTTTTGCCTGATATTGATGCTGACTTGAGTAAAGTGTGCTGGAATTCTGCTAACCAGGCCCCAGCACCAGTGTTCTTTCACTTAAAAATGTACCATTGGTACCACAATTGGCATAGCCTTGGCACACAGATAAGTCCCTTGTAAATGGTAGCCCTGGTACCAGGGAAGGTCTCTAAGGGCTGCAGCATGTATTATGCCACCTTGGGGGACCCTCACTCAGCACATGCACACTGCCTCACAGCTTGTGTGGCTTGTGGGGAGAAAATGACTAAGTCGACATGGCACTCCCTTGAGGGTGCCATGCCCACAACCCACTGCCTGTGGCATAGGTAAGTCACCCCTGTAGCAGGCCTTACAGCCCTAAGGGAGGGTGCACTATACCACAAGTAAGGGCATAGCTGAATGAGCACTATGCCCCAGCAGCATCTAAGCCAATTCTTAGACATTGTAAGTGCAGGGTAGCCATAAAGAGTATATGGTTTGCGAGTTTGTCAAACACAAACTCCACAGTTCCTTAATGGCTACACTGAATACTGGGAAGTTTGGTATCAAACTTCTCAGTACAATAAATCCATACTGATGCCAGTGTGGGATGTATTGAGAAATGCACACAGAGGGCATCTTAGAGATGCCCCCTCCATACCAGCCCAACTACTAGTGCCAGACTGACCAGTTTCTGCCATCCTACCACATGCAGACGGGTTTCTGGTCACATGGGGTGAGTGCCTTTGTGCACTCTGTGAAAAGGAACAAAGCCTGTGCTGGGTGGAGGTGCTTCACACCTCCCCCCGCAGGGATTCTAACACCTGGTGTTGAGCCTCAAAAGGCTCAAGCCTGGTGTTACAATGCCCCAGGTCACTCCAGCTAGTGGAGATACCCCCCCCCCCCCAGACACAGCCCCCACTTTTGGCAGCAAATCCAGAGGAGCTATTGAGACAAACAAGGAGGAGTCACCCTCCATCCAGGACAGCCCCTAAGGTGTCCTGAGCTGAGATGACCCCTGCTTTAGAAAATCCTCCATCTTGCTTTGGAGGATTTCCCCCAATAGGATTAGGGATGTGCCCCTCTCCCCACAGGGATGAGGCACAAGGAGGGTGTAGCCACACTCCGGGACAGTAGCCATTGGCTACTGCCTTCCAGCCCTAAACACACTCCTAAACTGAGTATTTAGGGGCGACCCTGAACCCAGGAAAACAAATTTCTGATGACCTGAAACAAGAAGGACTGCTGACCTGGAAGCCCCGCAGAGACGACGGAGACGACAACAACGGACTTGGCACAGCCCTACTGGCCTGTCTCCAGACTCAAAGAACCTGCAACAGTGACGCATCCAGCGGGACCAGCGACCTCTGCCGACTCAGAGGACTGCCCTGCAACCCAAAGGACCAAGAAACTCCAGTGGACAGCAGCTCTGTCCAAGCAACAAAGCAGAAACCAACATTAGAGGGACTCCAGCCTCACTCCGGAAGCATGTTTCCTCAACACTCTGCACCCAACGCCCCTGGCTCGTGTCCAGAAGCACCAACACTGCAGAGAGGAACCCCAGGCAACTTCAACGATGTGGACACCCTGAGACGACCTCCCTGCACCACCACAGTGACACCTGCAGAGAGAATCCAGAGGCTCCCCCTGACTGCAAATGCTTGGTGACAAAAAAAAAACTGACGCCTGGAAGAAGCACTGCACCGAAGCCCCCAGGCCAGAGAGAAACCAACTATCGGTGCAGGAGTGACCAGGGTGCAGCCCTCACTGTTGCCCAGTCGGTGGCTGGCCCGAGAAGCCCCCCTGCATCACCAGAGTTAACGCCTGGATCTCTCCATTGATTTCTATCTAAAGCCCAACACCTATTATGCACACTGCACCTGACTGCCCCTGTGCTACTGAGGGTGTATTTTGTGTGCCTGCTTGTGACACCCCACCAACTCCCAGTGCTCTACAAACCCCCCCCCCCCCCCCTGGTCTGCTCCCAGAGGACGCAGGTACTTATCTGCTAGCAGACTGGAATCGGTCACCCCTCCCATTCATCCCCGAAGCGTAGCACACAAGTAAAGGGCTCTGAATCTGAACAAGGAGGCAAAGCTCCTACCGGCATCGGACAATGCTCATCTGGCTCAGTGACAGAGTCTGCGATTATAATGAGATGACGCCGCACATGGGCGCAAAACGGCACCAGGAACGTCTGAGAAGGTCGAGGTGGCACAACTGGTGCCAATCTGGATCCAGGACTGGATCCTTGATAGCACCAAGGCCAAAGTCTCAAGTATGAAACAGAAAGGGCCCCCCCTCTGATTCCGCAAGGCCCGAAGGCGCTCCCAGTGGGGTCGAGCTGCTCAAAAATTATGTGCATGGCCTCGCAGAACTCAGAGTTGGACAGGAGTCACTCCCGGAAATTCAGGGAAGTGCGGTGTTGCAGGCATAGGTTCAGCAGAAAGAGGGTGAGAGCTTCGATGCTCCCTTGTCTCGTCGGACAAGGTGAAGCTGAAGAGTGCGTCGACTTCTTGGATTTTTTCTTGTGCTTCAAGCTACCCGGTTGACCTAAGGATTTGGAGTGGGATGACGATAACTCTGGACTCTGCGACCGGTCCTGGGACCTTCCTCTCGACCAGGAACTCGAGTTGAGCGGAGTCGAGATCCGGGCTGCCATCAGCTTCAGGGAATGCTCCTTCAAAGCCTTTGGATTCATAGCTCAGCACTCTGAGCACAACTTTGAGTTGTGGTTGCACTCCAGACATCAATGACACCCGAGGTATGGATTAGTCACAAAAACCCAAAAAATACTTGATAAAAAAGTAAAAACTAAAAACAGTAAAAAATTGATTGAGGGGTAGCTCTCTTCTGGTGACAGAAAAGAACTAATGTCAGCGTGCCTGGGTAGCGCCTATATAGGACCCGTGGCGTCATAAGTGACGGACAACACCAATGATCGACGCGGAGCCTATCAACAACCACCTACCTGTATGCAGAGGTAAAGCGCACGAAAATCTTCCGGATCCAGTGTGATGCCTGGGGAGAAGGAATCAGCAGCAAGAAGTCTCTATCAGATAGAGAGATTTAGTCTCATTGTATTCTCTTTAAATTCAATAAGGATACTATAAAGCTCTCCAGAACACAAAACAAATATACACCTTTTATTGTGTATTCTTTCCTTCAGCAGAACAGCACTTTTTCATAAAAGGATGATTGTGTGACTATTTTCTGAAAAGTCTTACCTTGATTGTCAGACTCATTATCTGTGCTTATCTGAGGATTTATGGGTAAATAAATGTTAAGGAAAAAATGAAGAAGCCTATTACCGAAAATCCCTGTATTATACCATCAGTCACTAAGGCCACCATTTTATATGAATTTCAAAAGACACAAATACGACCCTTTGAAAGCAACAAATGTACTTCTGTTCATTCAGACCTTTCTGGAATGGAGTTATGAAAGAGAACAATTGCGTTTAATCATGAAAATGGTAACCAAACATTTTTGGCCTACTTGTTCTTAGGATTCCAAGTGGATACCAGTGGCCTACAGAAGCCTATAACACTGTAGATCAACAGTAGGACATCTCCATGCTGTCTATCTTTCTGGAGTTGTACACAGATAGCGTGTGATGGAAAACATCAAAACAATCATGGTAGCTTGTGATGGCAAACATAAAAGCAATCAGTAGGAAGTATTTTATTTACTAGTGTTGAGATTCAAATATTGTTTGTTTTACAAATACTTTTACTTTCTAATAATAAATCCTTATGATAGTTTGGTAGGGTCATATTGGATCACCTTGCTTAGAATTACTGACAAGTCAGGGTGGGGGGTCTGTGCAGGGAGGTTTTCGGAATTCTGCCTACTGACTGCGATTTAATCAGAAAGTGATGGTAAATGCATAAAAGTGGATAAGGAAGGCAATATGAACCCAACAATTCACATAAATACACTTGGTAGAAGGGTGGCCTTGCTGCGAGAATAGCACAAGACAAGCAACACAAATCAAGCTTTTCAGCTCAAATGCCAAGGATAAAAACTGAGTGACTAAGTTTGGATGTAAAACATCCTCTTCTACTAAGAATAGAGATTTACTTTGCAGGACAACTCACTTTAAGACTGGCACCAAGTGACAGTATATCTCCCAAACACATGGGGAGCACTTCCTTCAAGTCTTTCTGAAACTTATTACCACAAGTATGATCAAAATCAATAATGCAGGTTAGAAGCCCTATCAACTTGAATGGCTTAAGTTTAGCGGAAATAAAAATGTTTGTATTTCATGATTAACTTCAATGCCAATTTGGCCCAAAAAGGATTCTGAAATACATCCACCAGAAGTATTACGTAAGGTCCCGGCCAAATGGGGAAGGGGTGTGGGTATGCAGCCCCCTCCCCAGTTTATTAACATCCCAGGAACCACATATGCAGGATGTGTTGTAGAAGGGGAGGGGACAAGCTGCTGCCCGCCTCCAGAGCCTTTTTTTTTTTTTTTTTTTAGCCCTGGGGACCCCATTGGCCAGGGTGTGGCTAAATGTGGAGAGCGGTGATGTGGCCCCCTCCCTCCCTGATCCATTAATGGCCCTGGGGACCCCATCCCTCAGGGTCAACTCATATGTCCCAGGTAGACCACTCTCGGGACATAGCAGTTTTCCTGCCTGACACCTGTGTTGGCTCTCACTTGGCTGAAGCAAATTCAAATCTCCCACCAAGTGGGAGCAAACACCAAGTACCTTATTTGGAGGGGCCTGAGTCCCCCCAACCCCCTCAAATATGTTGGCAGGCCCAATGGTAATGGGGTCTACAGGGGTAAAAGCAGCCCAGGGATTGGGGAAGAGTAGAGGGTGTGGGGAGGTGGGGGGGGGGGTGTTGGGGGAGCGGTGTAGGGGGCCATGTGCCCCCTCCTCCAAAAAAAAAGTCTGGCCCTGGGGGATGTGGGCCCTGGGCTGAAATTTGCAGAGGGATGGTTGCATGAACCCCCTTCCCTTAATTTTAATTAGGGACCCTGGGGGATGTGTGCTGGAGTAGTGATTCCAGGGCCAAAATATGTTTGAGCAGCGGAGCCACGCAGCCCCAATCCTCAAAAAAAGCCCTGGGGTCTCCCAGGCCAGACCGTAGTCTACCCCGCACAGCCACAACCTAATGCCCAGCACAAAACCTAACACCCTGCACACGATCTAACGCCATTCATACGACCTAACGCCCTGCACAGCTTGGGGTTAGCTACAGGCCCTAAAGCCAACCCCGGCCGTGCAGGTTGGGGGTTGGATTAACGTATGGTAATTAATTACTTTACATGAAAAAAAAAAACACTAGAAATCAACAAGGTTAAAGTAGCGTTATAATTAGCCGAAATGTTCAATTTTCAACTTTAAAATCCATTGAAATTCACCAGTTAGAGTTATCTCAAGTAACTATAACTCGCGACCTCGCCATGCACTGCTAATTACCATAAAAATTACATCACTAATGACATCATCTTTGATATCATTGATAAGATCACTGTGCATGACGGGGGTGCAAGTTAGTTACCTTAGGGCATGAGTTACTGTTACTCGAGATGACTAACTGTAACTGGTGAATCACAGTGATTTTTAGAGATAAAACCGAACAGTTCATTGAACTATAACACACATATATTATTTTTATATATATCACGTAGTGGCAGATGCCACTAGGTAGTTATAGTTAGGACCTAGTTTCTATAGAAAAAGCATTTTTTGACTTTCCTATATCTTTGGCACTGCTTGACGAATTTTCATGATTTTCCCCCCAAAAATTTGACAGTCAAGTCAGCTGATGTCTGGAAAGTTTCGGGGTGACCCATCAAAAAAAAAAAATGGTTGAAAAAAAAAAAAAAAGAAAAAGTAAAGGAAGGCTCTGCGAACCCTTCCGATATCGTGCCGAGATCTGATTGGCTGCCATCACTTCAGCAAGTGCTTCAGCAGAGTCCCTGAGCAAAAAAAATACAAAAGGGGCCAGGATAGAGTCACACTGACCCCTTAGCGCCAGTGTTGGGGTGCCGGGAAGAAAAAAAAAAAGCACAAAAAAAAGCAAAGGTGTGCGCTCTTGCGGTTGTTTTGTCAACAGCCCCAGGCACAATTACATTTTGAATGGGGGGAGCCGGGGGTTGAGGGGTGGATTAAGGAGGGGTTGACCTGGCCCCCCACAGCCTCAGGGACCAGCACCTTCCCAGGGCAGAATTACTAATCAAATGCAAGGGTGGACACTCGCAACTGACCCCGCCCCTTCCCCAGGGCAGAAGGAGAAATCAATCGCCCTCACAAATTACAGCACTCATAATATCTTTGATAACATCATTAATAATGTCACTTTAACATCTGCAGTAAAATTATTGATCATATAACTATGCATGGCGGGGGCACAGGTTATAGTTACCTTAGAGTTTGAGTTCTAGTTACTTGAAATAATTTCTATGGTTTTCAATGTCTAAAGTGTGAGCCTAACTATAACGTCCCTGCAACCTTTGAATTTTTAAGTGTACACACACACAAACACACACACACATATATGGAAAATGTCACTTACCCAGCGTACATCTGTTCGTGGCATGTTCCGCTGCAGATTCACATGCTATGCACAGGTCCTGCCATCTAGTGTTGGGCTCGGAGTGTTACAAGTTGCTTTTCTTCGAAGAAGTCTTTTCGAGTCACGGGACCGAGTGACTCCTCCTTTTTGGCTCCACTGCGCACGAGCATCGACTCCATCTTAGATTGTTTTCCCGCAGAGGGTAAAGTAGGAGTGATAGAGTGTAAAGAAAGAGATGTCCATGCAATGGAATAGAGATGTATATACATATGTACAAATTTAAATGTAACTTAAACGGCTACAGGCTCCCAGGGAGGAGAGAGGGCGCATGTGAATCTGCGGCGGAACATGCCATGAACCGATGTACACTGGGTAAGTGACATTTTCCCTTCGATGGCATGTGTAGCTGCAGATACACATGCTATGCATAGACTACAAAGCAGTTCTCCTCCCCTAAGCGGTGGTCAGCCTGTAGGAGTTGAAGTTGTTTGAAATAGTGTTCTTAGTACAGCCTGTCCTACTGTGGCTTGTTGTGTTGCTAACACATCTACACAGTAATGCTTGGTAAATGTATGAGGTGTTGACCAAGTGGCTGCTTTACAGATTTCTGCCTTTGGTATATTTCCTAGAAATGCCATTGTTGCTCCTTTTTTCCTAGTGTAATGTGCTTTTGGAGTTATTAACAGCTGTCTTTTAGCCTTTATGTAACAAGTTTGGATACATTTCACTATCCATCTGGCTATGCCTTGTTTTGATATAGGATTACCAGTATGGGGTTTTTGGAATGCGACAAACAACTGTTTATTTCTCCTGAATGATTTTGTTCTGCCGATGTAATACATTAAAGCTCTTTTAATATCTAATGTATGCAGTGGTCTCTCTGCCACTCAGTCTGGCTGTGGGAAGAATACTGGAAGTTCCACTGTTTGATTTAAATGAAACAGTGAGATGACCTTAGGTAGAAATTTAGGGTTTGTGCGAAGTACTACCTTATGTTTGTGTACTTGTAGAAAGTGTTGTTCAATAGTGAATGCTTGTATTTCACTAACTCTTCGTAATGAAGTGATTGCCACTAGAAATGCTACTTTCCAAGTTAGGAATTGAATCTGACATGAGTGCATGGCTTCTAAGGGTGGACCCATGAGTCGTATAAGTACAATATTAAGATTCCATTAAGGTACTAGTGGCGTTCTTGGAGGTATGATACGTTTTAGACCCTCCATGAAAGCTTTGATGACAGGCACTCTAAATAGAGATTTGTTTTGTATATTTTGCAAATAAGCAGAAACTGCTGTGAGATGTATCTTAATGAATGAAAAAGCTAAATTTGCTTTTTGTAGATAACCTACAATGTCTTGTATGGTTGCGTCTAAGGGTGTTATGTGTTTTGCTTGGCAGTAGAAAACAAATCTTTTCCATTTGTTTGCATAACACTGCCTGGTGGTAGGTTTTATTACTTGTTTAATCACTTCCATACATTCTGGTGGAAGATGTAGATATCCAAACTCTAAGATTTCAGGAGCCAGATTGAGCATTGCTGGATTGGGGTGTCTGATCTGTTGTTCGTTTTGTGTCAACAGGTCCGGTCTGTTTGGAAGTTTGATGTGTGGTACTATTGACAGGTCTAGCAATGTGGTGTACCGTGGTTGACGTGCCCACATTGGTGCTATAAGTATGAGTTTGAGTTTGTTTTGACGCAGTTTGTTGACCAGAAATGGAATAAATGGAGTAAATACTCTGGGAGCTGTTGTTATCCCGAAAGGTAACACTTTGAACTGGTAATGTTTTCCTTGTATTACAAATCTGAGATATTTTCTGTGAGCTGGATGGATGGGTATGTGAACATACCCATCTTTTAGATCCAGTGTTGCCATAAAATCTTCTTGTTGTAGCAGTGGGACTACATCTTGTAGTGGTACCATGTGTAAGTGTTCTGATCGGATGTAGAGATTGAGAGTCCTGAGATCTAATATTGGTCTTAATCTTTTGTCTTTTTTGGGATTGTGGAGTAAACCCCTGTTCCTTTTTGATGATGTGGCACAAGTTCTATGGCTTGTTTGTGTAATAGTGCCTGTACTTCTGTTTGCAACATTGAAATGTGTTGAGATGGAAGTTTGTGCGTTTTTGGGGGAATGTCTGGAGGAGTTTGTGTGAACTCTATGCAGTAACCATGTTGGATAATGGATAACACCCAATTGTCTGTTGTGATGGGTAACCAGTGGGTGTGGAACCTTTGCAGTCTTCCTCCCACAGGGGAAGTGTGGTGAGGGAAGGTGGTGGTAAAGTCACTGTTTGGTATGAGTGGGTTGTTTTGAGGATTGGTATTTTTCTCTAGATCTGGGGAACTGTCCTCTGTAGGATCCCCGAAACCCCCCTCTCTGGTATTGCATCTGGTAAGAGGGGTTGGCTTGTGAGGTAGATGGCATGGATGGTTGGGGTATAAAGCCTCCCCTATATTGAGGCTTTTGAAATGAGCCTCTGTATTGGGATGAATAAAGCGCACCCATAGCTTTCGCAGTGTCTGCGTCTTTTTTCATTTTGTCAATGGCTATATCAACTTGTAAGCCGAATAGTTGTTGTTGGTTAAAAGGCATGTTGAGGACAGCCTGCTGGATTTCAGGTTTAAATCCTGATGACCTAAGCCATGCATGTCGCCTAATGGTAACAGCCGTATTAATAGTTCTTGCGGCTGTATCTGCGGAGTCCAACGCTGACCTGATTTGGTTGTTTGTGATTGCTTGTCCCTCTTCTACTACCTGCTGGGCTCTCTTCTGTTGAATAATGTCCTTCATCTCATCCCAGTGAGCCCTGTCATATCTGGCCACTAGGGCCTGCGAATTGGCTATACGCCATTGATTGGCTGCCTGTGACGCCACCCTTTTACCTGCAGCATTGAATTTCTTACTTTTTTTTTTTTATCTGGAGGGGGTGAGTCTCCAGAGGACTGGGAATTAGCCTTTTTTCTTGCTGCGCTGACCACTACAGAATCTGGGGGTAGCTGTTGTGTAATAAAAATGGGGTCTGAGGGTGGTGGCTTATATTTCTTCTCTTAGCTATAGCCCTTCCCTTAACTGGTTCCTGGAAGATCTGCTGTGCATGTTTTAGCATGCCAGGAAGCATGGTTAGACTCTGGTATGTGGTGTGAGTTGAGGACAATGTGTTAAATAAGAAGTCATCCTCAAGAGGTTGTGTGTGCATGGCCACGTTGTGAAATGCCGATGCCCTGGCTAGAACCTGTGTATATGAGGTGCTTTCCTCAGGGGGTGATGGTTTTGATGGATAGCACTCTGGACTATTATCTGAGACTGGATCATCATAGAGATCCCATGGATCCGTGTCATCTTGTTGTGATTGTATAGTGTGTGATGGAGACTGTGCATTGGGTGTAGCAGGCGGGGAGACAGTTGAGGAGAATGAGGTGAAAACTGAGGAGACAGATATTTTTCTCTTGGTTTTGGCACTTTAGCCGTTTGGCTGGTCAGTGTCCAAACGTCCATGGAAGGCCAGTTTCCTCTTTGTTCTTAGAGGTGGTGTTGTGAGGATTTTGCCCGTGTCTTTGAGGATTTGTATTTTGGCCTGTTTCTCATCAAAATTGTCCATTTGTATAAATTTTTCAGCAAATCTATGGCCTTCTTTTAATTGCTTTGAAAGTCCATGCTCCTTAGTGTATGTATGCTTTTTCGGCTCCAAAGCCGGCTTTTTCGGGCCCAAAGGGCCTGGAGTATTGTTGGCCTCGGCTCCGAAAGTGACTTTCGGGGCTTGGACTCGATGGGTCAGTGCCTTATAATTTCGGAGCCTGTGCCTCGGCTTGAGTCCGAAGGCTTTGTTGTCGGCATGGCCTTTTTCGGTGCCGAAGATGTTGCTTGGTCACCAGTAGCTTTCTTACGGGTGGAGCCATGGATTTCTGGCAGTGGTGTCCCTGAGGCCTTGTATCTGGGCTTGGATTGGGTCAGGGCAAGCGTACTAACGTGCTGGTCCGCTGTTATTGGTCGGTCGATGTCAGACTCTTGTTCGGAATCGGACCCCCGAACGGAGACGGCGATGTGGATCATCTCCTCTTCTACGTCGAGGTGTTCGGTGCTTCTGGACGCCATCTCTAATCTTCGCGCTTTTCGGTCTCTTAAAGTCTTTTTCGAGCGGAAGGATCTACAGGGCTTGCAGGTATCCTCTCGATGATCCATAGATAAACACAGGTTACAAACCAGATGTTGATCCGTGTAGGGATACCTGGCGTGGTACCGAGGGCAGAATCTAAATGGGGTCTGGTCCATGAGGCTTAGACGATACTTTTGGTCGGGCCGACAAGGCCCAAGTTGAGCGCGGGTGCCCCGAAGGGCAAGTAGAGATCTGTATCCGCTGGTACCGAGGTGTCGATGATGGATGATACGCGATCGAAAACAATACCAACTAATTTAGAGGGTTTGTAATATTTTTCCAACTTGAACAACCGGAGTGAAGAGAAACACGTCCGAAACCGATGGCGGAAAGAAAACAATCTAAGATGGAGTCGATGCCCATGCGCAATGGAGCCGAAAAGGATGAGTCACTCGGTCCCGTGACTCGAAAAGACTTCTTAGAAGAAAAACAACTTGTAACACTCCGAGCCCAACACTAGATGGCATGACTTGTGCACAGCATGTGTATTTGCAGCTACACATGCCATCGAACACACACATTATATATATATACACACACACACACATATATTTTTGTAAGTGCTCTGGGATCCCTGGTATGGGAAAGACTATTTACTGTTGTGTCCTGTTTTGAGATTAGAGGGAGTACCATTCCCTGTATTATCCCCCCTGCCTATTTTTAAGGTAAACCTGCACGTTCAGCTATAGCATTTTTATATCTTCTGTTTTACAGGCTCTCTTTTTTGGCTTGATGTTGGTGGGTATTTTCTCCAATTGGCAATATCCATATTTTCTGATATTTAATATCTATTTGTCGGAAATTATTTTTCACTCTGAGGAGTCTTCCTAATCTACCCAGCCTGTTAAGTAATGGAGGTCACCAGAATGAGTAATTTGCTTTAAGAGTCAAACTCCGTTGTGGATTGGATCAGATCTCTTGCTCTGGCTGATAATGAGTAGCTCCCTCGAGGAGCTTGTTGCCACTGTGGATTTGCTCCTTGATTTCCTGTTTCCTGCTGTTGCTAATGTTGCTTGGACCTGAAACGTGAAAACACTGAGCCAACCATGTCTCTTTCAAGTGGTGCCACTACATATCTATGTGCTGGCTTTGACTGCAACATTCTAGGCATGTGTTTGAGATCACCCAATCCCTCTCTCCGTTGAGGTCCTGTGGATGTAGGAACTTTAGCCTTCTCCTTAAGTGCAGATACTATTAAGGAGTCAGCTGGCGTGCTTGTTCTAATGAATACTGGGTTTTAGCTTAAAGATCTTTGGGATGGCCAACTTCAAACAAGCTGGTTCTCTAAATGTGTCCTAACCCTAGTCTAAAAAACACTAAGGAACCTGGGTAGAAATGGTTCCTCTTTAGATGGGTGAGTGTTTTCAGGAGGATGCAAGAGTCCACTTGTTTTTTTTCCTTTAGTTGCACCTCTAGGAACCTGCAGCTAACTTGATCACTGATTTATACAAAGGAAATTTACCTGGAGGTGAGGGGGTCGTGACAGATATGAATCCAATTCCTCCACCAGAGAGTGAGCTTTCACCTCCTTCCATGTGTCTTTTTCCCCACAAAGCCCTTCTTTAACAAAGATTGTTAATATCCCTCATAAAATTCCTTCTACTATTACTCGTTGTTGCTGGAGGAGCATCTATGTTTTAAGCAGCGTTAGAAGGCATTCTATATAGTTAGAGATTTGTTGACTCTTTTCTCTGCTGCAACACTGCCATTTCATCTTTGAGATGCTGACCACTTGCTGTTCAACAGATGCTGCTCGAGTGACCATTGATATTTCATCTGTTTCTAACATTTAGCACCTTTTTGCCTATCAACCCAAAGCTCTGGATCCTGCTTCAGAACTAAACAGCAAACCTATGATGGAGGACATACTGGGGGCATTTGGGGCTTACAATTGAAGTCACGGGTGGTAAACATGACTGATGCCAACATTGGGGAAGCTAAGAAGAAGGGACAATTTCCAGACTCAACCATTAGATGGTAGAATAATTTACAGCAAATGAAACCAGATGTACAGTGAAACAATAAGCATCTTACTGTGAAGAAAAGTAATTCCTTCAGTAATTACTGTACTAGTAAGATCTTTTGACAATGTTTGATCACCTGCAAGCATTCAGGGTAAGGAGCACTTACCATCCCTCTTTATAACAAATAGTTGCTCTTAATGAATATAGCTTTCCTGGTGCATCTGTGACCCCTTCACAACTATAATAGAGGACCTACCCTCTGAGGAAACAACCATGAGTGGAGAAACCATCTTGCTGTTCTGACCGGATATGCTCCACTACAAAAATCATGCATTGCCCCAATACTTCTCCCTTAACTTCTTCAAAGTTATTTTGATAAATTATATGACGTGTATTCTCTTCACCCAAGGCATAAGGCCTAAATTGCATGCAATACTGAGGAAATGCTCAGTATCCAACAGAACATATTGGACGGAATATTTACAAATTTTCAACACAGCATGGGTATGCTATTTAAATGGCTATCATAGTGCCCTCAAATCTTCAACTTTCCACAAGACACATTATGTAGAACACAGCACAAGTTTCCAGTGCACAAAAAAATGGCATCAATATTCTCCACCAGATAAAAGCCCACATTCTACACATTAGATGGAACGTGTAACATGTAGTCAACACTGCACATGTCTGCCATATGATTGGTGTAGGAAAGTGCTTCTTTTGACATGGTCGCCCCCCACGTTCTCCCGGGTTTCAGGTGTAATTTTGACTGAAAGTGCACTGGGTTCCTGCTACCCAGGTCTCCAGTGCCAGATTTCTTTCCCCCTAAACTGCACAGTTTTTTTTTTTTTATTAATTTATTTATTTTTATTTTACAAGTGGCAAAACCTGTACCATCCACTATAAGTTCCTAGTAAATGGTACCCCCACAGTACCTAGGGCCTGGGGTACTGACAAGTGTCCCCTAAGGGGAGCAGCACAACTTTTTACACCCTAAGGGACCACTCACCAAGTACATGACAGGCTGCCATTGCTGGCTGCCTGTCTTGGTGCAGACAAAAGTGAAAACACGACATGGCACACACCCTGTGTGCCATGTCCTCTAATACTGCATGCAAAATATTTAAGTCACTATTCTAGCAGGCCTGACAGCCCTAAGACAGGGTGCATTATATTATACGCGAGGGGATATCTGCAAAAGCAGAAATGCCCCTGCTATGACTGTCGATTCTCGGACATAGTAAGTGACCAGGGAAGCCATTTTAAATGCATGTGCTAAACACTGGTCATTACGAGTTCCCCAGCTGCATGATGGCTTCTCTGAACTTAGGGATCTGTGGTATAAAACATCTCAGATTAATAAACCCCCACTGATGCAAGTGAGGTTATTTATTATTTACAGCATCCAGAGGGCGCCTGAGAGGTGCCTCCTAAAAACCTACAAGTGTATTGACTGACTGGTCCGGACCAGTTCAGACACCCTATAAACATATCTAGCTCCCCCAATGGTAGAGCCAGTGCTCTTGAGGGCCAGAGACAGAAGCCTCCACTGATCGGGGTGTTAGCCCCTCACTCAGGCAGGGTAGACATTCCAGGACGGGGAGCTTCAAATGCCTAGCTGCCTTTGTAATGCAACCTAGGTCTTTCAGGATGGTGAAAGTGACTGACTCCCCTGTCCTGGCCCCACTTCTGGCAGAAGAACAGGCAGGAAAATTAGTCACATTAGGAGGTGTGTCCACTTCATGTCAGTCCCACCCCTCAAGTAGACAAGCTGAAGTGGACACTACTTTTTAAGTTCCTCCATCTTGTTTGGAAGGAATTAGGCAACTATGGTTAGGGTTATGTCCACTTCCCAGCACAAGTGGTCATAGGAAGGGTGTAGTCACCATAAAGGTGGTCAGCCCATTGGCTATGACCTGGCACTCCCTGTAACAACCCTAAATTGAACATTTCGGTGGCACCCCTAACCCTAGAACTCAGATCCTGATGACCTAAGAAGCAAAGGACAAAGAAGAGTTGCACCTGCAGAAGGGCAAAAGAAGTAGCAGCTGACTTGGAACCATCCCCACTGGCCTGCCCGTGACCTTCGCCGGACTCTGCCCAAAAAGATAACTCATCCTGTAGCTGAGCAACCAAGAAACCCAGGACAACTGCCTGCCTTCCATAAAGACTAAAGTCTCCTGCATGCTGCAGCTCTGCTTTGCTACTAAGTCTCCAGAAAAGACTCTGCAGCCTCTGGAACAGCAAAGAACCAACACCCAAAGGGACCTATTTACCCGACATCCACAACCTGATGTGAAGCCAATCCACAATGCCAGCAAGGTTCCCCAGCTGTCCTGAGTCCCAGTCCACTGTGGTGTCACCCATCTTGGACTCCACCAAGTCACCTGCAGCTCCTGCACGCAGACCATCTCTCCCACAGCCTTGTGGTGAGAGAAAACCCAACACCTCCAGTAAACACTACACCCATCAACCCTGAACCCAACTGAGGTGGGTCACTGGTGCCAACCACGTCCCCCGGCTCCCCTCAGCTCGAGTGCACCCTGGGTCCCCTCTGCTGGACTTCCCGACAATGCCGCAAGCCACAACACACAGAACCACCGGAGCACAAGTGCTCACAAAAAGAAAAACTTGATGCCCAAGGACACCTCTGCATCTGGTGCCCTTGGGCTGTGGAGAAAAAGAACCAAAGGTGCACCTACGGCCCAAGCATCCCAAGTCTACAACCTACCTGTTAGTTGTCCCCGACTGCCTACCTAGCCAGAGACTTCAGCCTGTCTTCACGAGGACCAACTCACATAAGAAACCATTGGGCACCAGATGCCTTATTGCACCCCCTACACCAGGCTGCCCAGAGTGACCTTCTGGTGTGGTTCAGATCAGTGCCCAGAAATTACCTTAACCCTCTGAGTTTGGCCTTGTAAGTCATTGTTAACCCTGTGTTTGCTAAACATTGTTTTCCTCCATTTTATAAAATTGAGGAACTCTGAGAACTGCACTAAATGGTGATTTTATTAATCTGAAAAGTAATTATGCTTGAAAACCTACTTACTTGATTACGAAGTTATGGGGTTTGAAACAAACAAAAGTATTATTTTTCTAAGTTGGTCTCTGATTTATTCTTGGAGTGTGTCTCTCATTTATTGCCTCTGTGAGTACAACAAATGTTTAGCACTCCCCTATGTTCAGCCTAACTGCTCACCCACACTACCACGTAAAAAGAACATCAGTCCTATCTACTTTTGCCTCTGAAAACCAACTGGGGATCCACTGGACTCTCTGCACGGTGTACTTCTTTTTAGTACACCATATAGAAAGCCAGCTTCCTACAATCGATATTAATAAGATCATAGTAATCAATTAGAAACACATACAAATCGTACTCCAGATCACCCTATACACATCAAATCAGCTCAAATATGTCATTTAGTAGAATAACACTGTGCTCATAACAGGCCCCATTGCATACAATATACACTAGCCAATCAATAGAGACAATTAACACATTAGTCAGTTAAGGAAACACACCAAGTGGAAATAACAAACGAAAAACAGATACCCTACTGATGTGAGCTCATAAAATTAACTACAGTTTGATCTGTCAAAATCTACAATATTCAGAGTGAAACTGTACCATACTTTGCCAAACTAAAGGCAGAAAGTGTGTTATAAAAATACAGTCTGAACAACACAGAGTTGTAAGGCTAGTAAGGCAAAGGGTTGGGGCAAGAACAGAGAATACTGCGGTCAGAAGCAAATGTCAGCCATAACTGCTCCATATTGAGTGAACTTGAAATCGTTGTTGGGAAATATCATGTACGCGCAGAACATTGCTTTGCAATCAAAAAAGGATGTTTTAAATTGAGATCACATTAAAGCAGCTAACAATTCAGTCCATCCTACAATCTATTTGATAATAGGGACTAATTCACACTGACATGCCTGCTTTGCTAGTGGATTGTAAAACCATTTACCCACTTAAAACATCTACAATTTAAGGACATTGGAAAAGCATGACTACACAAACATGGAACATGACATACATGGATTGTTTTTTACTGTTATCACATCAAATATCAGTTTTTTAAAAAGGATATTGCTTCTTCTCTTCCTTTCCTCCTGCACTGTCACGCTTTTCCTTCTTTTCAGATTTCTCTTTGTCGTGTCTTGATTCCTGCGTGAATAAATACATCTCATAAGTGCCTGCGCTTTTGCCACACCAATATATTAAAAGCATATATACACAACCTTATGGCAGACAAGTGCATTTTAATTTATTTTACAGTGTTTCAAAGTGATAAATAGTAGCAAGACTGTTACTCATAAAATTACTAGGTCATGGTATTACTATGTTGCCTAAAATCTCAGCAGACCCAGAAAAATATACTGCACCTTCTTACTGCCGGAGGAACTTTTTTCCATCTTCTCAAGCTTGATGGAATCACCTTTTTCTTTACTTGACGATTTTGATTTACTCTTTTCTTTCTCCTTTTCACTTGAATGAGGTGAACCAGACGGACTTTCACTTTTACTGTGTTTCGAAAAGCCACCTATACAATCAAGTGAACAAAGAGTGAAACTAATGTTCCATTGGGCTGAAAGCTATAAGCTATAAAAATGCTTAAAAGACATACTTGTCCCATTTTCTTCTTTACGGCGCTTTGATTCTTGCATCACCTCGCGTTCATTGTTTGAATGATCCTAAAGTCAAATAAATGAAAGCAGACTTGTTATTCAGGAATATCATTTACTAATTAAGTTGTGTACTAAAACAAAAAGAAATCAGACAAAATCCTGCATATCAAAAATGTACGGGCCAACAGTATGCAGTAATATATCTTTTCTTATTATGTGCTCTCTTTATAGGCCCTCACATTGGAAGTTTTCTTCTCAGTAGAAGGACTCCTAATTTGCACACAGGTTTCAAAGAAGAAGCATTATCACCATGCATGCGAACTCTTGATGCATTATTTCCCTCATTCAGACCACATATGTGTTTGTTATTATAGCAAATAGTCCAGAAACATGGCAAGTTGTGTGAATATGCAGGCTACTCATGTTGCAAAATAAAAATGTAATCCTTTCTCAGTTTGATTTGCAGGGTTTCCCTTTATTCACCATAGTCTAGAAATGACTATTGTTTAACTGGGCTTAAGTACTGACAGCACAAGATGTAGAGAATCTTGTCATTAGTGTACC
Organism: Pleurodeles waltl; assembly: GCF_031143425.1. NCBI lineage: Eukaryota > Metazoa > Chordata > Amphibia > Caudata > Salamandridae > Pleurodeles > Pleurodeles waltl. Next base: position 166,105,333 of record NC_090438.1, on the reverse strand, counting down.
TCATTCACACTTACTTCACAATTTACTGTCATTTTGAATAGCAGGAAGATAGTAAAAACTGTCCACTACATAAAATAATTTGTCCAGTTACATGCAGAGTATTCTTGAGTTATTACAAAATGGAATTGTGTTGGATAAACTGTGGGACTCAATGGGCTCCTCCCTACATGTTCTTTTTATCTTAAACTGTCTGATATCAAACAGAAGTTTTAATTTCTACTTCTACAGTGTTGCCAGCTTCTCTGACAGATTACCAGATTAAACATTATGCCTCAAGCCCATCTACACAAATAAAACCTTAAATTATATTTGCTCAATAGCACAACCTAATACTGGGGTAATAGTATTATTTCTGTCTAAAGGCAATCTGCTAAACATTACAGACTATATAAATTATCATATTCTTTACCTTTTAGTTGACCTTGTTAAGTACTGAACCTTCCATGTTACACCACCGAATAAGTTAGTTACCTTCTTTCTGGTGGATACTTTAACTGCAGAATATTCACCTTTAGAAAATTCCCCATGTGCCAGATTGGGTCCGGCAACTTTTCATAGCAGTGCTCCTCCACACCTCCATGTGGCAATGTGTGGCTCTGCTTAGACTTTGTTATGCCCCAGAAGTGACAGACCAGAGCTGCACACAAGTGCCACCCCTGTGTGCTGTCAATAGAGCATTAACAATTGTTAGTATGTGTGTGCAGATTTGGATCTTGGGACCTTTCTTCTCTGTGGAATAGACTCACACAAAAATGTCTTTAAGGACTGAGTGGGTATAATGTACTTCCTGCCAGGCCATGATGTCAAGCCAGCAGTGTAAATTGAATGTGTGCAACAACACTAATGTCACAGCTTGGCATACATCTAGGACAGGCACACTGTGTGCCAACACAGGGGTCACAGCCTTAGCCATAGTGGAAGGAGCTCTCAGACCTTCTGAATGCTGCTCTTTGGTCAAAACGTACCATATCTTAAAACAGATGACTCTGTACCGAGACATGGTGCTTTTCTGCTCAGACTTTACTTTCTTCACCCCAAGAGAACCCCACAAAAACTGACAGGACACCCAAGAGCCTTTGTTAAGATCACTATAAAAGCTTACATCCCTTTTGAGGGTGGAACCAATAACACTTCTTCTCTTTCAAAAGGTGAGGTAGAGCAAAGAGCGCAGGAAGGGTGATGATCTCCCAACATGGAAAATAGTCATGACTTTTGGAAAGAAGGCCACTTGAGTGCTTAGTACCAGTTTGTCCATATGAAATGTTGTATATGGTGTTTGTGCCAAAAAATGAATGCAAAGTAAAAGACTGTTTTAAGGACAGATGACCCAACAAGAAGCTGTGCTATCAGCTCAGAAGGAGTACATAAGAGGAACATTAGATGCCAATGAAGCATCACAAACTGTTCGGGAGGGAACATGTTTTAAACCTGTAATAAATCACAATAGGTGCTTTAAAGAATAAGTGACTTACGTTCGATTACAAATTATCTGATAGAGACATATTCTAGTCGCTAACTCCTTACCTTAGAATTTCCCCTAGGAGTCAGACTGGATCGTGAGATTTATTTCCGAGCAGTACCCTTGTGTGCCCTCAGGAGGTGTCAGCTGACTCAGCTTCGGTCATTGGCATTGTGGTTGCTGTGGTGACGTTGCGGTTGTGCATAAGCACCACTCTGGCAGGTTGACGTCAGTTTTTTTTCACAACTTTCCATGCCAGAAGCGCAGAGCCATGAAAAGGGAGTTAAGGGAGTTACTGTTACTAGAAATCAATTTGCAGAGCGCGGAGGATGGGTGGGTGGGTCGTTAAGGAATCTGCAACAAGAATATATGTATACCAGATAATTTGTTACCAAAGCCAAGTAACTTGCTCATCTAATACAGACTTCTACTTGCAGATCCTTTACCTTAGAATAGATACCCAAGCAATACCATCCCAGGAGGTGGGTCTGTAGAAAAGTACCCTCTTTTGGGCATGGTTACCCCCACACTTAGCCTGCTATCAGTATGCTTAGACTTTGCACACCCCACAATTGGCATACTGGTGACCCTTATAAATCCCTTGTATATGGTACTTAGGTACCCAGGGCACAAACTGTTTCCCATGGGCTGCAGCATGTATTGTGACACCCGTGGGAGCTCATGCAAAATGTGTCGGCAGCCTGTGTGAAAAGGTGCATGCACCCTTTCACCACAGGTCACTGCACCAGGTCACTAGGTCACCCCTATGATAGGTCCTCCTAGCCCAGAGGGCAGGGTGCAGGTCACTGTGTCTGAGGGCACCCCCGCATGACCTGAGGTGCCCCACGAACTCCAGTTCCATTACATTGGACTTCGTATGTGCAAAGCCATTTTACCCATGTACTGGACACAGATCACCACCTATGTCCAGCCACATAATGGTAACTCTGACCCTAGGCATGTTTGGTATCAAACATGTCTGAATCGTACGCCAATACTGTTGCCAGTATTTGTTGTATGATTACATGCACTCTGGGGGCTGCTCCTTAGATGACCCCCAGTATTGCTCCTACCAGTCTTCTGGGGTTTTCCAGGCAGCCCGCGCTGGTGCCACCCCTCAGACAGGTTACTGCCCTAATGCTGCTTGACCAACTCATGCCGAGGAATGGAGAACAAAGGATTTCCTGTCGGAGAGGGAGGCAACACTCTCTCCCTTGGAAATAGGCATTACATGGCTGGGAGGGGTAGCCTCCCCAAGCCACCGGTATACTTTAAAGGGCATATTTGGTGCCCTCCTTGCATAAACCTGTTTGCACCACTCCAGGGACCCTGGTTCCTGCACTGACACGAAACTGGACAAAGGACAGAGGAGTGACCACTCCCCTGTCCATCACCACCCCATGAGTGGTGCTCGGAGCTCCTCCAGGTGGCCACTCGATTCTGCCATCTTAAATCCAAGGTGTGCAGAGGCCCCTGAGAGCATCAGAGTGGCCAGGTCAGGCAGGCGACATTCCAGACTCCTCCTGATAGGTGACCAAACCCCCTTTTAGGGCTATTTATGGACTCTCTTGATTGTGGGACCCCAGATTCCATGTGCAAGACTCCACAAGGACTCCTCTGCATTGTTTACTTCATCTTCTGGCCACTGGAACCGTAACTGCAACTTCACCGACAACTCCGCTTTGCAACATTGTTTCTCCAACTTCTTCCAGCAACTGCAACATTTCCCCAGCTGCACATCCTCCGACATCGGCGAGACTTTAGCCTGCCCCAAAAAGCAAGAAGGAATCTCCCTTGGAATGAAGGAGTCACTCCCCTGCATTTGCAGGTACTAAATGCAACGACTTCTGGCTGTGTTGATCTGCTCTTCTCTGGAACTGTGTGGATCCTGCATCATAGATGGTGGACTGGAGTGGCCCCCTGGGACCTCTGCCAGATGTACAACTTGTGAAACGGTAAGCCCTTGCCTCTCCTTGCAGGACAGTACACTCCTGTGCACCGCAACTCCTGCAGCTACCAAGGGTTGTTTGCTCCTGCTCCAAAGGATCTTCAGGCTCCGTGTAGCCCCAGCCCTCGGCACTCCATCCTGCCAAGCACAGTTGCCTCTCTGGTGCTCCAGCAACGTGGGAATCCTCCTTCAGGTGTGCTGAGCTTCACTGCGACTTACTGTACACCTGCTGCCAATGGGTTGCCTGTGGGGGTTGCGACTACTTTTGCTGGCCCTCTCGACTACTGAGGATCACCGCGGACTCCCCTCCCTGGGGCGGGTCCCCTGGGCCTTGCTGGTCCTCTTCAGCCTTTTAACTCTGCTTTTGCTTCTCTTCCATTTGCCAATGCTTGTTGGTGGTTCTCCTGCACCACTGATGATCTGCGACCCAACAACAGACGTGGGACACCATCTGCACCACTCAAAGGACTCCTCTTCATCTCATGGGCTCCACAGCTGGTCTTCTCCCCTCATCGTCCTGGTTCTGCATCCACAGAAGGGTGTTTAGTGGCTTCTGCCCCCACTGGACACACTATTGTGGACTGGTCTCTGTCCTCTTCATTTGCAGGTCCTCTTCTACTGGAATCCGCCTTTGGTTTCTTCCTGTCTGGTCCTGTTCACATACAATCGTTTTTCTAAGTCCTCCTGTTAGTCCTTGGGAAAACCAGGTACTTACCTCTGCTCTCCTGGTCGCTGGGGGTCATTCTGGTACTCACCTCTTGGGGCTTCTTGTTCCTCCAGCTCCCCTCTAACAACTCCACATTCCTGGGTGGGGGGGACTGTATCTCACTTTCCACTTTTGGTATATGGTTTGGCCCTCCCCTAGGGCCCTTTATATTTTGACTCAGTATTGACAATGCTTGTTGCTTTCATGCTATTTGCTGATTGCTATTGTGTATATAATTAGTGTGTACTTACCTCCAGTTGGGTGTAACTGCCTATAAGTATTCTAGTGTTGTGTTACCATAATAAAGTACCTTTATTTTTGTAACAATGTGTGGTTCTTTATGTGTGATAAGTTGCCATGGACTATAGTGGTATTGAATAAGCTTTGCATTTCTCCTAGGTAAGTCTTGGCTGCTCATCCACAGCTACCTCTAGAGAGCCCTGGCTTCCTAGACACTGCCTACACTTCACTATTGGGGGTATACCTGGATCTGGTATAAGGTGACAACACAACAGGTGTCCATCACACACCAGGCCAGCTTCCTACACTACCTGACTCCTTGACAGAGGCTTCTATTTATTGGAAATATCTTGGGTGCAGTAGAGTTCAGGGCTCATCCCATGCCGCAACAAATCCAGGACATTCGAGCCAAGATTCTAATGTTTTAAGCTTAAGCTTTGATCAGCAGCTCTGAGGCTTCTTGGCCTGTATCTGCTTCATCAGCTGTGCCAAATGGCATACACAGGCTCTGCAGTAGAATTTGAAGTTCCAGGAGGACCAAAATCAAAAATACCTGAAAAAGGTCAGGAATGGCAGGGCCCAACTTATTTCAGTGGCACTGGATTGGGCCAGGAGAGTGTGGCACCAGACCTTTTGGACATATGCATTTGTTCTCCAATCAGGCTACCACTTGGCAAGGACCTCCGGTTTCATCAACAGGGCAGACTACTGAGTCTGCGCAACCTACACTTGCATGCGATTGAGCAGCATCAGTTTGACAGGGTTTGATCTGCTTACTGAAGTGGTTGATGTCAGCGTTGCCACTAAGCAGCTTTTCACGAAATCCATTTATGCTGGGAAAAATGTGTGCCCTGTTGTGGCATCCGCAAGACTGAGTTTACAAGCAAACCAGTCAGGAGTCCATTGTTTTTAGTTTGGATCCAGTAAGGTCTTGCAGTAAACACTTTTAACCCCTTTGCTGCCAGGCCTTTTCCCCTCCTGTGCCGAGCCTTTTTTTGGTTATTTGGGGCAGTTCGCACTTAGGCCTTCATAACTTTTACTCCACATGAGCTACCCATGCCAAATTTGCGTCCTTGTTTTCCAACATCCTAGGGATCCTACAGGTACCCAGACTTGGTCGGTTCCCCTGAAGGAGACCAAGAAATTAGTCAAAATACAGCAAATATTTAGTTTTTTGTTTTTTTTTTTAAATGGGAAAAAAGGGCTGGAAGGCTTGTGTTTTTTTCCGAATGGCATCAACAAAAGGTTTGCGGTGCTAAAATCACCAGCTTCCCAGCTTTCAGGAACAGGAAGACTTGAATCACAATTTTTCAACACAATTTTGTCATTTTACTGGGACATACCCCATTTTCACTATTTGTTGTGTTTTCAGCCTCCTTCCAGTTAGTGACAGAAATGGCTGTGAAATCAATGCTGGATCCCAGAAAGCTAAACAGTTCTGGAAAGTAGACATACATCTGAATTCAGCAAGGGGTCATTTGTGTAGATCTACAAGGGTTTTCTACAGAAAATAACAGCTGAAATAAAAAAATATTGAAATTGAGGTGAAAAAAAAACAGCCATTTCTCTCCATGTTTTACTCTGTAACTTTTTCTTGCAATGTCACATTTTCAAAAGCAATATACTGTTACGTCTGCTGGACTCATCTGGTTGCGGGGATATATAGGGCTTGTAGGTTCATCAAGAACTCTAGGTACCCAGAGCCAATAAAGGAGCTGCACCTTGCAACGGGTTTTCATTGTATACTGGGCACACAGCAATTAATTTGGTGAAATATAAAAAGTGAGAAATAGGTATCAAGAAAACCTTTGTATTTCCAAAATGGGCACAAGATAAGGTGTTGAGAAGCAGTGGTTATTTGCACATCTCTGAATTCCAGGGTGCCCATACTAGCATGTGAATTACAGAGCATTTCTCAAATAGATGTCTTTTTTACACACTGTCTTACATTTGGAAGGAAATAATGTAGAGGAAGACAAGGGGCAATAACACCTGTTTTGCTATTTTGTGTTCCCCCAAGTCTCCTGATAAAAATGGTACCTCATTTGCGTTGGTGGGCCTAGTGCTCGCGACAGGAAATGCAACATGGACACATTACATTTTTACATTGAAATCTGATGTGTTTCTTGCAAAGTGCCTAGCTGTAGATTTTGGCCTCTAGCTCAGCCGGCACCTAGGGAAACCTACAAAACCTGTGCATTTTTTAAAACTAAACACCTAGGGGAATCCAAGGTGGGGTGACTTCTGGGGCTCTCACCAGGTTCTGTTACCCAGAATCCTTTGCAAACCTCAAAATTTGGCCCCAAAAAACCCCAAAACTTTTTCCTCACATTTGGGTGACAGAAAGTTCTGGAATCTGAGAGGAGCCACAAATTTCCTCCCACCCAGTGTTCCCCCAAGACTCCCGATAAAATTTGTACCTCACTTGTGTAGGTGGGCCAAGTGCTTGTGACAGGGAAGAGCCAAAAACATGTTGAAATTGAGGGGGAATCAAAGCGGGTCCAAATGGGCAGTTTGAAAGAAAAAAGAATAAAAAAAAAACATTTTTAGGCTGACAAGTGCAGCAGAATTTTTATCAGTGTAGATGAGACAATGCTGGGTGGTAGGAACTTTGTGGATTCCTGCAGATTCTGGAAGGTTCCATCACAAAAATGTGTGATTTCCAGCAAAGTTGGAGGTTTGCAGGGCATTGTGGGTAAGAAAATAGTGCGGGTGCCTGTGAAGCACACCACCCTGGAATCACCTAGATGTTTCGTTTTCAGATGTTTCTAGGTCTTGTGGATTTTTCTACATGGCAGCGTCCCAAAGTCCATGAAGTGCAGCCCTCACCATTCCAAGTGGGACGATTTTGAGAGTTAGCCAAGCTCTCATAGCCAAAATGTAAAACGAAAACCCAAAATAATCAAATGTCCTCTTGCTTGCCGTTAGTGTGCGGGGGAGACTCCAGGGTGTGGATCGGGGGTAATTGCCCCATCTGCCCACTGGTGGGCAGAACAATTTTTCCCCATTTATTTGGGGTGAGAGTATGGCCATACCCCCCACCCTCTTGTTTTGAAAAAAATCTTCCCTGGTCACTTGTGGGCTCTCTGCTCCCCTTGGGGGCAGATGGGCCTTCCAAAAATAAGCCAATCTGCCCCCAAGGGGGGCAGAAATGGCCTAAATATAATATTCCCCCTAGGAGGCAACCCTTGCCTAAGGGGTCGCTCCCCACCTCTAAAAAACAAAAACAAAAAAAATAACAAAAACAAAACAAATGATCCCTGGCGCCTAGAGGTTTCTAATAATAGGCCGATCTGCCCCGGGGGTGGGGGGTGGGGGTCGGCGGCCTAAACAGAAAAGGCCTTGAAAAAAAATGCCCCCGTGGGGGGCGACCCTTGCCCAAGGGGTCGCTCCCCTTATGCCAATTTCCTAAAAAATATAATATCCCTGGTGTCTAGTGGGCATTTTAGCAGCCAGATCGCTTCACAATCCGGCTGCTAAAATGCTCTGAGAGACTTTAAAGGGAAGGAAATTCCTTTCCTTCCCTTTGAAGCCTCTCAGGCCCCCATCACATGATCAGAGGAGAAATGCTTTTGCATTTCTCTTCCGATCACGCTGGAAGCTGAGCTTCCAGCGCAATGGGAGGTGGCCTCTGTGAGGTCAGCGCGCAATTGCACGCCGACATCACCGGGGGTGGGGGGTTAGGAGGGGTGTCGGGGGTTGAAGGGGAAGGGCTTCCCCTTCCATCCCTGCCTTGGGGAGGTGGGAGGGAACCCCACGGCTCCAGGCCGAGGTTTACGTCCTTGGCACAGAAGCGGTTAAAGTGGATTTGTTGCCTCTTTCGACCTTTCTGTGTTTAATAAGCAAACATGCTTCATCAGATAAAGATTGCCAGACGAAGCTCCACTTTTGGCAGCAAGTCTGGTGGGAAAATTAGGTAAAACAGGGAGGAGTGACCACTTCAGCTGGGACCACCCCCTAAGGTGTGCAGAGCTGAAGTGACACCCTCCTTGCAGATTCCTCCATCTTGGTTTGGAAGAATGGACCAATTAGGAGTGGCCTAATAGGACCTATTTAGGAGGGATCTAAATAGGTTACGAGTGTGCCTCCCCCTGCCCAAAGGGAGTGGGCACAGGAAGTGAGTGGCCACCCTCAGGGACATTAGCCATAGGCTACTTCCCTCTGACCCTGGTAACACCACTAAATCTAGTATTTAATACATGCTGCATCCCATGAGGAACCCCTGATGCACCAATGCCCTGGGTATCTAGGTACTATATTCTAGGCACTTATATCGGGTCACCAGTATGCTAATTGTGGGGGTGTAAAAGGTTAGTGCCAACCAAATCCAGAGGGAGAGAGCACAGTTACTGGGGTCCCCGTTAGCAGGATCGCAGTAAACACAGCCAAGGTTTTAGTTAAAGTGTCTGCAAGTTCTTTCACACTATGCACTAGATATAATTTAACGTTGATACTAAGCAGTGTTAGCCTATGGGAGGAACGTCAGAGGGACTCTGGTAAAGTCAGAAGCCCTTGGTCGTGCAATGTTAACAGAAAGCTCATGTAATAATCTTTTTAACTGATAGATCTGTCTCTCTGAATCAACAGCAGAGACTGTGGCTAATAGTCCACTAAGGAAATATGGAAAGCACAAACGTGATAAAAACCTACTCCACTTGTAGGGGATAATTTCCTGCTGTTATACATATGTGTACATTCACATACTATGTTAAGGATTAGTTCCATACAAAAATTTCAAACAATGGTTTAATTATTTTTAAATTTAATTTAGTTAATGTAAAACTAGTGTAATATTTAATCATTAATTGTAATCACTATTGAAAGTAGATTTAAGTAAACAGGAAAAATAATTTTAACTAAATTTAATATTTTAAGAATAATTTCATACATGGGTATATGGTTTTACTTTTATGGGTAGTACTTGGGGATAGTCAAGTGCTTTTAGGGTTAGGGGTTGGTAAGGGAGTTTAGAGTACAAGGATGAGTAGTATTTAAAGATAGTAAGGGCTTTTAGGATTCAGGCATGCGGAGTAAGGAATGTTAAGGTTTCAGGGATTGGTAATGTATGATTACAATAACTAATAATTACAATTTTAACATTTTAAACAGCATTGTTATTTAAAACAAAAGTACAAATTTAAATGATTAATTTTTAGATTGAAAACACACAGTTCCGAATCGCGTAGACCTTGCTACATAGAACACCACATTTTACATTAACTAAACAAAGTTGTTTGCTGCTGAATCCTTGGGAGTGCAGCTGCTTTTTCCCTCCTCAGGGACAAGGGATTGTGGAGATATATAAAAGAGGCTAAGAATAATACTCATCACCAAATCCGCTTAGTCAAGTCACTACTAATGTATGACACAGCAATGACACTTGACCATAAATATAATAAATGGCTTAGGGGTCAGTGTTGCTGTGTTGAATAAACACCGAAGAAGAAAGACAAGTCATCAATAATAACACCAGCTGTATACCATGGAGACGACCATCATGTGCAGTCCATTGGAATCGGTCACCAACCAGTTAGCTGTCACACAGGATAAAATACCGAACAACAATTAATATTAGCACTCTAAATGTCCCAGATTTGATGACGGCAAAATAGCGAGTTAAGAGGAACTGCTTGAGCTCTACAGGGCTCATAAATCTAAAATTATGCTGTCACTGCAGTCTGTCATCACATAACCTGGGTAGAAGATGGTACACTCTAAAGAAAACAGGGTGCTTTTTGGGTGGACCCTGACATCAGGGACGATGCGATTCTGAAGCTCACCAAAGGGGATATGGTGGACAAGCAGGGCTTCCCTGAAAATGTATGACAGGGCTACGTATTAACACAAAGATGCTGTGGTCTTTCGCCTGAAGAGAAAGCATCTTTGGATGAAATAATATTTGTAAACAAACAGCATACTTTTGGATAGGCCACCTTCCCATAATGCTTTTATATTACTGCTATAAAATGTGATCTATTGACACAGCTATCAGAAAAATATGTATGGCTCATGTAGGATGCCCTTTTTACCACTTGTTTAAGCCCTCGATGAAATAAGTAACCTGGTAGGTGAGATCTTACAGGGTTACTAGATTTCTATATTTTCTTCTGTTGATAAAAAGGAAAAAAAAGAAACATGTACAAAAATTCTAATGTCTGGTAACCTGAAAGGATGGGTATCTCCCGAAGAGCTTTCAACCTATTCAGCAAGGTGGAGTCTACTATATAGATGAATTGTAAAGGTTTAAACAAGTTATTATTTTAATATTGACGGAAAAATGCTAAAATGTATGAATCGGACACAAATAACCCTAATATACTCACATTTCAAGACAGAATAAACAGTCATTAGAACTCCGGCTCAATTACGCAGAGTTCATACATTTTAATTATGCAGGCATGATTAGATGGCTACAACAACGTGTTAAAAAATTCAAAATTAAAAACTTTAAAATGACAAACCCTTTTTCGTTCTTTTCTCTCTTTATCCTCTTTCTTTTCTCTCTCCCTTGACCTTTCTCTTGACTTGTCCAAATCTTTCTTGTCTTCTTCTCTTTCCTTACTCTTGGATTGCGTTGGAACAGTGTGGTTAGAGTAGTGCTGTGAAATGGAATAAAAGGTCTTGAATTGCAGCCATCTAAATGTATTTGTGCAGACAAAGCATTTCTTTAAATTCCTGTATTCAGTAAACCAGTTCATAAAGGATGTCACAAAGGAAGCAAGCATGTGATATCGCCATTTAATTAAATTCACCGGATAAAAAAAAAAAAATCATACAAAATATTTTTGTACTGAAAATGGCAAATTTGATCACTACAAAATGCCTGCCTGATATTCAAGAAACTAACTTATTTTGTTAATAAATGGGGGAAAGATAAAAAGTTACTTATCTCTCTTAACTGTCTTTCTAGTGGATACTCTATGTACCAGTGGACTCAAATTCGGAATATACCAAACGCTAGACTAGAGCAAGACGTTTTTTAATAGCTTTCCCATGTAAGGGGCGCGGGTTTAGCACGAGTACTGGACATTATGTCACTGTGATATCACTGGAGCCATAAAGCTCCCATCCAGCATCCTGACATTAGTTTTCCTATTGATTTCTTCAACACCAATCAAACAAGCAGGATGGGAGTGGTATTAATTCAGTTAAGGTGCAGTGTGAAAAACCACGTGGAACCTTAATAAGGAATGTCAATGTATGGCTAGCCTTTAAGACAGAAAGGCCGGAGGTTTTGGTGAGGAATCTGCAGCTAGAGTATCCACCGGAATTATCATTACTGAAAGTACGTTTTCGTTTGCTGGATAATTCTGGCTGCAGAGCACCTTCTGAACAGGTTCGGGGGGACAGAATGCCGATCTCTTCACACTTCGAATCTAAACAGCAGTGCTGTGCAAAAGTATGAAGGGATGCCAATGCTGCCACCTTGTAAAGTTCAGCCACTAGGACTTCCCTTTCCAAACGGGAAGATGATGATTTTGCCCTGCTGGAATGCCCTCCAGTGGTTACCATACAATGTGGGCAGCGGACCTAAAGTTAGAGCACCTGTGCTGTGTTCCATATACAATTGTCCCGTTCGATAAGTTTCTATTCAGCATTTGTGAGCATTCACTAAAACAACTGCTACCAAGATGCAATCCTAAAAATCAGGACATTATATTAAAACAAAATGAAGTTGCACCATAGTCCTTTACTATTTTTATTTGGTCATTCTTTTAAAGTATCACATGTTCACCACGAATGCAGGGACATCGTTTCATCCATATAAATGGACTTCTTCAGAGCACAATTCAATTCACCATTCTCGTCTCCTCTTCGAATTCGCAAAAAAAAACAATACACCTCCTACAGTCATTGCTGTATGGCAGGTCGCTGGTGTACTCAATCAATTGTTCTCACAAAGAATGTCAGAATCCCCACGACATCTAGCCATCAGTATCCAACAGGAAATATGAACAAGTTACTTACCTTCAATAGCAATATATCTGGTAAAAACATATTCTAGTTAAAGATTCCTTACCTTAGAATTTCCCCTAGGCGTCAGACTGGATCCGGAGATTTTTCTTCTAGAAGTACCCCTACGTGCCATTGGGTGGCGTTGGTCAACTCCGGGGGCGTCATTGGCGTCGTGGTCGCCATGACGACGTTGCAGTCGTATATAGGCACCATCCCGGCGCACTGATGTCATATCGTTAACGAAGGTACATAACTTGTTAATCTGATAGAGACTTCTGGTTGCAGATTCCTAACCATAGAATAGATACCAGAGCAAAACCATCCCCAGTGGTGGGCAGCGAACTATGATCACATCAAGAAGTCCTGCAGGACTAAATGGCCGAAGTAGCCTTCTCTGCGGACCTGACTGTTCAGTCAGTAATGTTTAGTGAACATGTGCAGAGATGCCACGTCCCTGCCTGGAAGATATGTAGGACTAGAACTCCACGTGCTAACGTTGTGGTAGTAGCAGTTGCTCTGGTGGAATGGGCATGCAAACCCTCTGAAGGTAGCTTTTTCGCCAAAGTGTAGCACTTCTTAATGCAGAGGACTACCCACTGCGAGAAGGTCCTCTTCTGCACTGCCCTTCCTTTCTTCGCACCCACAAAACCAACAAAGAGTTGACTGTCCACCTGGAAATCGTTGGTGCTATTTAGGTAGAACGCCAACGTTCTTTTTGGATCCAACCGGTGGAGTCTCTCCTCCGCATGAAAGGGGTGTGGGGGTGCATAAAAAGTAGGCAGGGTGATTGATTGGCCTACATGAAAAGGTGTCACCACTTTTGGAAGGAAGGAAACCCTGGTACGAAGCACCACCTTCTCAGGATGGACAGCCAGAAATGGTGGCTTTGAAGAGACAGCCTGGAGCTCACTCACTCTGGCAATCAAGAAGGTATTTTTAAGAGTCAAGAGCCACAGGGGACAGTTGTGGAGCAGCTCAAAGGGAGCACACATGAGATATGTGAGGACCATGTTCAAATTCCACTGGGGCATTATGAACAGGATAGGAGAGAACATATGGGTGAGCCCTTTAAGAAACCTCCCAATAATGGGAGATTTGAACAGAGAAGGTTTATCTGGCAGCCTTCAGGAGGCAGAAATGGCAGACAAATAACCCTTGAGGGTGCCCAGAGCAAAGCCATGCTGGGCAAGAAAAAGAATGAAAAGGAGACCCTCAGAGAGGGGTGCAGAAAGGGGATCAACAGTCTTGTTCATACACCATGCCATACATTTTTTCCAACGACAAACAGTTATTATTTTGGTGCCAAGAAAACATCCCAGACTTTGGGCGAAAGGTCAAAAGCTGTCAACTGCCGTCACTCAATCTCCAGGCAAGGAGGTAGAGACTGGACAGGTTCGGGTGAAGGACCGTCTCCTGCTGCTGCGACAGAAGATCGCCACAAAGGGGCAGTCCGATCGGAGGATCAATGGCTGTAGGAAGGTGGCTATGAATATACTATATCAAAATGAGATATAGTGTGGACAGAGTCCAGGGGTTCCACAGAGGCTTAACAGAGGGTAAAGTAGATAATATTATTGCTCTCTTTTGTGGTAGTGTGGTCGAGCAGTTATCAGAGGGTAGTGCAAAGCATTTGTTGTACACACACACACACACACACACACACACACACACACACAGACAACACAGGAAGCATACACTCAGTGACTTAACTCCAAACCAATGGTTTTTATATAGCAAAAATATATTTTCTTAATTTTTTTCTAGAACCACAAGATTCAAGTTGCAGGTAAGTACATTAATAAATACGTATTTCACATATGTATCAATAATATTTTGTTTGGAACCGGTACGTTATACAGTTTAAGAATAAATGGCAATAATCTGTTTTAAAAGTTGCCAGTGTAGTTTTCAGAAAAAGTTCCTGAGGGGAAGAAAATTTAATACGATTTACAGGTCAGTACTTGACTTACAGTTCTAGTCTCTGGGGGTTAGGAAGTCCACAAGTTGGGGTTGTAGTTAACCCCAAATACCCACCATCAGCAGCACAGGGCCGGCAGGGTGCAGAGGTCTAAGTTGAGGCAAAATTAACATGGGCTCCTATGGAGGCTGGGGGCACTAGGTTTTGGGTCTGCTGGCAGGTAAGTACCTGTTTCTTCAGAGGGCAGACCTGGAGGGTTTAGAGGAGCACTGGGGAAGGGGCAACTAGGCACCACACTCACACCCTCAGCGACGTAGGGGCAGCCGGGTGAAGGGTGCAAGCAGAGCATCAGGTTCCCAATGCTCTTCTATAAGGGGGTTACTTAGATGCTGGGTCTAGGTGGTCGGTTTGGGAAAACCACAGGATGGGCAAGTAGGTGGGCCTCCTGCTGAAAGTTACTGCACCAGTGGTTGGGTTCTCCAAGGCCTGGGGGCTGCCGGTGCAGTGTACATTTAGGCGTTAGACGTCTTCGTCCTGAGCTTTCGAGGTCGGGGGGTCCTCTGGATTCACACTGCAGGCACTGCAGGCATCATCATGAGGGGCAGGAGAGGTCAACCCAGGGTGGGCACTTGCTCAGAATCACCTGGGGATCTCCTCTAACTGGTTGGGCCACCTGGACACGGGGCGTGGGCGTCCGGTGCAGAGTGGTCAGGACTCACGGATATAGTTTCTTCTTGGACAGGGGTGCTTGTCCACGGGAGTTCTTGGTCCTTTATGATGCAGGACAATCCTCTGGAGGTTGGCAGAGTTCACTAGTCCTGCAAGATGTATCGCTTTGTTGCAGATTCTCTGAAGCAGGAGACAGGCCGGTAGGGCTGGAGCCAAGTCAGTTTGAGTCTTTCTTCTCTGCTGGGGATTCAGCCTAGCAATCCTTTCTTGTGAGGTCGCCAGGAACGAGACGATCTGGGTTCAGGGGAGCCCTTAAATCCTGGATTTAGAGGAGTTACAGGGGTCAAAGGGCAGTAGCCAATGGATACTGTCCCTGAGGGTGGATATACCCTTCTTGTGTCCACTCCCTTTGGGGAGGGGAACACAAACTTAACCCTATTGGTCCCTGTCCTCCAAACTAGATGGAGGATTCTGCAGGGAGAGGGTCACCTCTGCTCTGGACACCTTAGGGGTGATCCTAGCTGGGGTGGTCCCTCATTCTTGCTTTCCCAAATTTGCCTGCCGGACTTGCTGCCAAAAGTGGGGCTTTGTCTAGGGGGTGGGCAACTCCATTAGCTGGGTTGCCCTGGGGCACTGTAACAAGAGGCGTCAGTCTTTGAGGCTCTCCGCCAGGTGTTACAGTTCCTGGAAGGGGGGGGGGGGGGAATGTGTGTAGCACCTCCACCCATGACAGGCTTTTTCTGGTCATGGAGAGCATAAAGGCTCTCATCCCATGTATTTAGAAACTCGTCTGGAAGTGGCAGGCTGGCACAGACTGGTCAGTCCTGCACTAGCAGTTTGGCTAACATACAGGGGACATCTCTAAGATGCCCTCTGGGTGCATTTTCCAATAACTCCCACACTGGCATAAGTGTGGGTTTAAGTTTGATACCAAACCTCCCAGTATTCAGTGGAGCCATTATGGAACTGTGGAGTTATAATGACAAACTACCAGAACATATACTCAGTATGACTACACTGCTCTTACAATGTCTAAGAATGGACTTAGCACTGAAGGGGCATATTGCTCATGCAGCTATACCCTCACCTGTGGAATAGTGCACCCTGCCTTAGGGCTGTAAGGCCTGCTAGAGGGGTGAGTTACCTATGCCACAGGCAGTGGTTTGTGGGCCTGGCACCCTAAGAGGGGTGACAGGTCGACTTTGCCTTTTCCCCCCCACAAGTACACATAAGCTGCAAGGGCAGTGTGCATGGGCTTGGTGAGGGGTCCCCTGGGGTGGTATAATGCATGCTACAGCACTTGAGGAACTTCCCTGGCCACAGGGTCCCTGATACCGGAAGTACAGTTTACAAGGGATTTAACTGTGTGCCATAGGTGTGACAATTGTAGAAACAAAAGTACAGATTATGGGAAAGAACACTGGTGTCTGGACCTGGTTAGCAGGATTCCAGCACACTCTCAAAGTTGGCATCAATATTAGGCAAAAAGTATGGGGAGTTAACCATGCCAAGAAGGGCACTTTCCTACAATGGTCATGCTCAATAGCTTGGGATACTAGACTGTCGCAAGCTGGCCTGATGAGTGGTGGGTACCTAAGGTACTTACACCGTATACCAGGTCCAGGTATCCCCTCTTAGTTAAGTGTAGGTAGTGTCTAGAAGCCAGGCTCTCTAGAGGTAGCTGTGGATGAGCAGCCAAGCCAAGGCTTATCTAGGAGACATGTTCATGCAATACCACTGTAGTCACACAGTACTTACACACATGAAAGAAAAAACTCAGTTGTACAAAAATAAATGTACTTTATCTTTGGAACACAATACCATAAAATACTAGAAGGGCAACCCTCAAATAGGATGTATGTAATACACTAAATATATACACTAGCAATCAGAAATAGGCATTGAAAAGATGCCCCCCATTGTGACCAGGAAAGCAGGAGTAAATCACTGGAATTTCCCCAAACCACACATAAGAAGGAAAAGAAGAAAAATAAGACATTCAGACTAGACTGCAAGAAAACCAGCGGTGGATTCCTGAAGAAAGATGACCTGTGGAGAGAGAGCACCAAGTCTAAGAGTCACAGTGGAGTCCAGGAGGAGTAGGAGCTATTACCCACCCAGCTATACTTGCAGGAGTTGGTCGACAGTGATGCAGAACAGGTAAGCACTGCAACCCTGGAGCCGGAGGGATGCAGATGATTTCCCACGCTGGAGTGAAGATTGCAGATGGGTGTTGGTGCAGGAATCCCACCAACAAGTCTCGGCAAAGACACAGTTAGTGGAAAAGCGGTGCTGCCAGGGACCAGCAAGGCCCAGAGGACTCAACCCAGGAGGGTTGTCACAGGGGACCCTCAGAGTTGCAGAGAGACCACAGGAGCAGCGGCAGCACCCGCAGGAGTCCCACAGGACGGGGACACAGGAGTCACAGAAGGAGCCCTCGCAGCACTACAGAAGAGGATCCCACGTTGCCGGAGAACCACGCAGGAGGCTGTGCTTTGCAGAAAGGAGTGCTGGTGGCTGGAGCTACACATTGCCTGAAGATTCCTTGGAGGATATGCAAACAAGCCTTGGCAGCTGCATGAGACGTGGTGCACAGGGGTACTGTCCTGCATCGGAAGGCAAGGGCTTACCTTCGCCAAAGTTGGACAGCTGGCAGAGAGGACCAAGAGGACTACTCCGGACCACCACCAGTGATGCAGGATCCACGCAGCCGGTCGTCGCTTACTGTAGGTTGCTGCGGTTGCAGGGGAGTGATGACTTCACTCCAAGGAAGATTCCTTCTTCCTCAAAAGAGTTGCTGTCTTTTGAGGATGCCCAGTCAGGGAAATGTTGCAAAGCTAGCAGGAGTCACAGAAACAAAGTTGCAGAAGAGTCTTCATTGTTTGCAGCGTTGTCAGTTCCTGGAGGGTCCAGTTCCAGTTCCAATAGCCAGAAGTCGAAGTGGAGGTTGCAGAGGAATCCTGCTGGAGTCTTGCAAGCCGAATTTGAGGACCCACCCAAGATAGAGACCCTAAACAGCCCTGAAAGAGGGATTGGTCATCTAACCAGGTAAGCACCTATCAGGAGGGGGCTCTGACATCACCTGCCTGGCCTGGCCACTCAGATGCTCCTAGGGTTCCCTGCCAATCTTCGTAACAAGATGGCAGAGCCCAAGGACCTTCTGGAGTTGCTCTGGGCACCAACCCTTTGGGAGGTGATGAACAGGGGAGTAGTCACTCCCCTTTCCACTGTCCAGTTTCAAGCCAGAGCAGGGACTAGGGGTCCCTGAACCAGTGTGGACTGGTTTATGCATGGAGGGCACCAAATGTGCCCTTCAAAGCAAACCAGTGACTTGGGGAGGCTACCCCTCCCAACCCAGTCACACCTATTTCCCAAGGAAATCCGTTGTTCTGCCTTCCTGGGCTTGATCAGATCAAGCAGCAGGAGGGCAGAAGTATTCAGGTATGATTCCGACATGTTTGTCACCAAACATGCCCAGGTTTGGAGTTACCATTATGTAGCTGGACATGGGCAGTCAGCTATGTCCAGTAGATGCGCAAAATGGTATCCCCGCACTCACAAATTCCAGGAAAATTGATCTTGAGTTTGAGGGGGCACCTTTGCTAATGCAGGGGTGCCTCACACACAAGTACCTGCACCCTGCCCTGTGCGCTGAGAGGGCCTTACCATAGGGGTGACTTACAGTGACCTGTAGTGAAAACAGGTGCATGCACCCATTTCACGAATACTGTAATAGCAGGCCTGCAGAACCCTTTGCATGGGCTCCCAATGTGTGGTAGAATAACTGCTACAGCCCATAGGAATCCCCTGGAACCCCAATGCCGTTGGTACCTAGGTACCATATACTAGGGACTTACATGTGGGTGGGGGGCAGTATGCCACTTATGGGAAGAAAAAAGTACATTTTACAGGAGACAGCAAAACTACTGGGGTCCTGGTTAGCAGGATCCCAGTAGACACAGTCAAACACACTGACAACAGGCCGAAAATGGGGGTAACCATGCCAAGAAAGATGGTACTTTCCTACACATTCTCTTCGTGCCCAGTGTGGAGCCACCAGGATTACTTGGGCCCGGTTGTGCCTGATATTCTTCAGAACTCTGGGCAGAAGTCATATTGGCGGGAAGGTGTAAAGGAGGCCTGAGCTCAACTTGTGACAAAAAGTGTCGCTGAGCGAGTGCCGCCTTGGAAACTCCAACGTGCAAAACAGTTGACATTGCACGTTCTCTGCAGAGGCGAACAGATCTAACCAAGGCTCTCCCACTTCTGAAAAAGACCTAGCGCCACCTCCGGATGGAGATGCCATTCATGATTGACTATGCCTCGACGGCTGAGTTCGTCTGCTTTGGTATTCAGAAAGCCCACCAGATGTTGAACCACCAGTGAAATGCCCTGGCGTCCAGCCATGTCCAGAGGCGAAGAGCCTCTTGACACAGGGTCCACTACCCCCCACTGCCCTGCTTGTAGCAGTACCACATGGCGGTGGTGTTGTCAGTGAACACCTGCACCACTTTCCCTTTGAGGATGGGAAGGAATACTTTCAATGCAAGTCAGATTGCCCAGAGCTCAAACTGATCTCCGCCTCTCCTATGTGTCCTCGCCATCCCAGTAGTTATACATCTGTCACTACTGTGAGATCTGGTTGGGGGCAGGAGATAGATCTGCTGTGGACCCAATCTGGATTCAATAGCCACCACTGCATATCTAGTGCAGTCCCCTCCGAGATCTGGACCTTGTCAGAGAGATTCCCCTGATGCTGCACCCACTGGAACTTCAGAGGTCTTACTACAGAGCCTGCATATGCCATCTGGCATGTTGGACCATCAGGATGCAGGAGGCCATGAGGCCCAGCAGCCTTAGAGTCATTCTCTTCTGAAATCCAGGATAGAGGCTGAAACATCAGGATCATAGCCCAAATATCCTGGACTCGCTTTTCGGGAGGATGTCCAAAACAGCTCCGGTGAAAGGGAGCATCTGAGAGGGTGCCAGGTCTGACTTTGGCACGTTTATAGCAAACCCCGGCAAATGCAAGAGGTTTGCCGTAGTTTGGAGGTTTAGGGACCTCTCCCTCAAAGCCTTCGGGCTCATGGCCTGACATTCTGAGCACGACTTCGGGTCACGGTCCAGACACCATAGGCAGATGAGATGTAGATCAGTCACCGACCTCATTCGGTGACAGGAGTCGCAGGGCTCAAACCAGTCTTCCGGGACTTTCCTCGACGCATCCAAAACTCGTCAAAAAGTATTCAACAAAAGTGTTGCAGTTAGTCAAAAAATGACTATGGGTAGCTCTTCTCTCAGATCTGTGCTTAGGCTGCATCAAAAAGAAAAACTGATGTCAGCGTGCCGGGGTGGCTCCTATATATGACTGCGACGTCATCACAGAGACCACAATGTCAACGGAGCCCGGGGCGTCTACGGACACCACTCGACAGAGCGCAGAGGAACTGCTTGAAGAAAAGTGTCCGGATCGAGCTATTGAGGGAAATTATAAGGTAAGGAATCTGCAACTAGAAGTCTCTACCAGATTCTGCCACTAGAAGTTCCTATCAGATATAGACCATTACTGGACTTTTGTTAATAAGTCACAGGCGATAATCCACCCCATTTGGCACTGTCCTCCTGTGGTTCATTATGCACAAGGGCATAGCACATATTAATACATAGGATGATCCACCTTGATAAGGCACACTGCTACACCCTTTCTGGTACCTGTGCACTCTATGAAGAGCTGTTCATCAACTCAACAGCCTTTAAACTGCTGAATGTAAAAACAAACAGTCCTCTTAGGACCCAGCCTGTGTAACTTCTACATCTCCTTGGTAGGATGTGGTGGAGAGTATAACGATGGAAGAGTGAGGGATTGACTGAATTGGAAAGGGGTCACAACCTTTGGCAGGTTTGGAGTACCAACTTACTGGTGGGAAAAATAAGCAAGTGGTAGTCCAACGCTTAGTGCTTCCCACTCACTGATGCGTCTTGCACAGGTGACTGCAACCACAAAAAAGTCTGCAACATTGGGGTGCAGAACCTGTTTAAGGAGGAGGCCCGTGTAGGAAGAACGATGGAGCAGGGGGACACAGGAAGAGGTCAGCATAGATCGCCCTCCCCGACCAATCTATGGCAATGAAGACTACATGGCCTGCTCCTGTTGAATCTTCCTCAGAATCTGATGAATCTAGGATAGTAAGGAATTGTACAGTGAAGTGGAAAACTCCACAGCAACATAAATCAGTCTCCTAAGGCCCCAAGCACCAGATACTAGAAGGCATAGGATGTGGACAATGTGTTGTTGCAAGTGGCAAACTAATCCACATGAGGGACACTCCGCTGGCAAAGATGTGCTGGACCACCTCTGGATGGAGGGGCCACTAGTGGTCAGCAAGCTGACACCAAGTGAGGTGCTCTACCTTTGCGTTCAAATAGCCAAGTCAGATGGTTAGTTATTTCCAGATTCCATGAAGGCTGATGTGCAGAGCCTGATTTTGAGCAGACCAAATGCCTCTGATCTCCAGTTCCTCCAAGTGAGTCCACCACTTTAGAGTGGAGGCATTCATCACCACTGTGACCACAGATGGTAAAGGGTTAAAGGACATCCCTAATGAGAAGTTCTCCTCCACAGCCCAGCAGGATAGGTCTGCTGTTGCCTCCCAAGAGATGACAATGGTTTTCAACAGACAGATCTCACCAGTGCTGCAACCACTGCCTACAGAGACACTACAACAGAGCTCCATGTGGCAGCTCGTATATATGAACATGAAAATTCAAGAAGCCAGCAGCCTTAGCAGGCTCATGTCCAATCAGGACTGGAACCTGAACCCATTAGTGAACCATCAGATTCATAACATGAATGTCCTGGATGTTTTGAGGGGAGATGGCTCAGAGTGATGTTGTATCCAGCACTTCCCCTACAAACAGGAGGCGCTGAAGGGGCTTGAGGTGAGATTTGGGCACAATGATAGAAAAACCCAGATCAAAGATCATGGATGCCACTGGCAGCAAGTGGAGAGACACCACTGCTTTTAGCAACCATTCATCAAGGTACAGGAATACTGAGATGCAAGACTGTCTGAGATGAGCTACTCAGTTCTGAGCAGTCCGCTTGCGCACCAGTAAGTGGCATTATTTGGCTCCATGTGGCATTTACGGAAGTGATGTGCGAGGTGCCTATATAGGAGTCAACCAGTATACTGACCTCAGTTTTATGACTTTTTTTCCACACCAGAGTCGCATAATGTTTTCATTGAAGAATGCTGGATGATAAGATGACATCAACGACTTCAGAGGCAAATCAAACACCCTCAACTGTCTCCGCATGTAGATGGAGTGTGCAGGTTTAAGTGGAGAACCCTGCCCTGGGGCTATGAGAGGAGGTCCTCTCAAAAGGGCAGCCTGGACAGATGACCCACGCTCATGTTCAGGAATTCAGGATACCAGACATGCTGTGCCCAATCCAGAGTCATATGGATAACTTGGGGCCGGTTGGTCCTAATCCTAATTTTCTTAAGAATTTGAAGCAGAAGTGGTATTAGCATAAAGGTGCCCTAAGCTCCACTTAAGACAAAATTAGGCTACAAAGGAGAGTAGCCTTGAAAACTACAGCATGCAGAAGTGCTAACATGACTACTGTAAGGGCTATCAGCCACACCCTTTCACCCCTAGCCACCACAACCAAAATATGCCTGCATCCTTTAATAGCCACAGACATGGCTCCCAGAGACCCCTGGGCACCAAAGGCAAGAGGCCTACGCAGTCCATTCTTCTCTGGCAACCGCAGTCTCAAAGCCCTTATAATATGCCCTCACAAAATCAAGGGCAACTGGTTGGCTGCAGGATATGGCACCACCTGCCACAATAGTGGATAATGGACAGAAGGGTACTTCAGATAACCCAGCCGGGTTATGCTCTTCCTTTCCAACAAACCCTGCCACGTCCTCCGATTGGCTGACAGAGGACCTCCTTTCACTCTTCTAAAGTGACGCACGGGCTCATCTGGCAAAAGTAGCCATCAAAAGGATGCCTCATTCAGAAGTAGGTTGTGGTTTCTAGTCCCACTACTTTCTGGTGCTGAAAAAGGATGGAGACCCCAGTCCTATTCTAGGCATGTGTCCTCTCAACTACTTCCTGATTAAGGAAAAGTTCAAAGCGCTCGCTCAGGTTCTGTCTGCCCAAGACGCCAGAGACTGGATGGTAGCACTGGACATGCAAGAGGCATACTTCCATATTCTAGTCCTGCCAGTCCACAGAAGTTATCTGCAGTTCTTGCAAGGTCAGGTGCATTTCCAATTCGCTGTACTGCCCTTCAGCCTTACTAGCACCATTCAGTTCTTAACAAAGGTGATGGTGGTGGTTGCAGCCCATCTGGGGAGGCTGGGAATGCCAGTGTTCCCCAACCTAGAGAACTGGCTTTTGAAAATTGGCTTGCCCAAGGTGGTTGTCTCCCACCTCCAGATTGCGATGCACTTCCTGCATTTGCTAGGTTCTTTAGCAGGTCACATCTGACTCGCTCTCAGATGCTCCCCTTTCATCTGAGCCATTCTGGAAACAGAGCAGTTTTTCTCTTATTCTCCAGAACAGCAATTCCAGGACATGCAGGTTATGATACTGATGTTTAAACTTCTATCCTGGTTTTCAGTGAGAGAGACTGAGTCTTCTGGGCCTCATGGCTTCCTGCATCCTGCTAGTGGCACATGCCAGTTGGCATATGTGGGCTCTTCAGTGGTACTTGAAGTTCGGGTGGACACAGCATAAGGGGAGTCTTTGACCTGGTCCAGATATGAGAGGGAACGGCAAAAGACCTGCCATAGGGACTGCTGAACCAAGACTGGTTCAGTGGCAGACCCATTTCCCTTCCCCATTCATACCTCACATTGGTGACAGATGCCTCACTTATGCTGGGGTGGCTTGTCTGGGAGAGGTGGAGATCAGAGGACTGTGGCCTCTGTTGGAGTTTCAGCTCAACATTAAGTTGTAGAAGTGTAGCGTGGTATGCTTGTTTTTGAAAGCCTTCTTTCCATCCATAAAGGGAAGGTTGGTTCAGGGGGCTCATGGACAACACCACCATGTGGTACTGCAGCAAACAGGGCTGAGTGAGTTCCTGGACCCTCAGCCATAGAGGCTATGTGCCTAAGGACGTGGCTGGAACATCAGGGCATTTTCTTGGTTGTGCAGCACCTTGCAGGCTCCTGAAATGTCAGGGCGGATGAACTCAGCTGGCGATGACTTGCGGATCACGAATAGCATCTCCATCCGGACGTGGTGCAAGGTAGTTTCCAGGAAAGGAGAGAACCTTTGATAGATCAGTGGAAACCACTGAGAATGCGCAATGGCAGGCAGACTGCAGTTGTCGCTGGGTCATGGTGAGCCCCAACAACACGGTGGCCATGCTATCCTTCAACTGCTCAAGTGCCAGATCTACCTTTTCACCAAAGAAGTGAATGCTGTCACAAAGCATGTCAAAGTATGACTGTACATGCCCTGAAAACCCAGTTGTCGTCAGCCAGGTATGAAGTCTAAGTGCCACTGTAGAAGCAATGGCTCTGCCCAGCGAGTCAGTTGTATGCAATCCGCAGCGCATAATTAACTTTACTGCATTTCTACACCAGCAATAGCTAGGGATTGTACAGCCTGGCCTCCCAAGATTATAGGCAGCACTTGTGCAATGGAATCCCATAGAATATGTTAATATGAGCCCAATAAGCAAACAGTGCTTCCAGACCACAGTGCAAGGCTCGTGGAAGAGAAAATTGTTTCCCCAAACATATCCAGCCTCTTGGATTCCCTATGCAGTAGTGTTGTAGTGAGGGTGGTGTGGGAGGTAGAGGCCTGGACCACGAGGCCCACAGGGGTAGGGCACTGGGTAAGGAAGTCTGGATCCCAGGGAGCGGGGTGATGGTACTGTGCACAAGAGTGCCTGTGCAGGGCTCAACCCAGGCCTTGACTAGGACATCAGTGAGGGCTTCATTAAAGGGGGTGGGGGTTCTTAGGAGGATACTTCGGATGTAAGCACCACTGTCAAAATGTTGGTTTTAACTTCCACTTTGGGAAGTGCCAGGAACAAGACCTCAGCTGCCCTCAGGCACACCAACACAAAGGAGGCCACTTCCTCTGTAGCCACTGTGAGAGGAGAGAGGAAAGCGGTGTCTGGCAAGGTACCCAGAATGCTGGCAACAACCAGTTCCTCATAACCATTATCGACAGTCATGGTCTCTTCTAGATGGTCGCTGTATCAGTAGGAATCCTGTGATCTTCTCCACTGCGCTCCTTACAGGGCCTTTTGGGAAAATAAGTCACTGTCTCAAACTCTGTGTGGGTCCGGTTGGCGTTGGTGCTGGCATCGTGTGATGTCAGTCCGGCTCTGTATGTGTGTCAAGAATCATAAAGGGGTTGGCATCACAAATGGGTGTCGGCGGTGCCAATGGAAAGGATAATGAGGGCCTGACTGATGCCAAGGGTAAACCCACTGGCAGAAATCCAGTCGGTGTCCTTTCTGAACCCATGGGGCTGAAGGCCCTCCAGAGGTGCCTGGCCTCCCAAAAATGAAGGGCATGGCCTCATAGAATTGAGGTAGTTGGGCGGGGGTCCTCTTGGGCTCTGGGATACTTGAAGCACATAGCGGACCCAGGGTCTGGCTCCGCGGGGAAGACATGAGAGTGGTGCATAGATCTGTGACATTGTTACTGCGCCACATCGGATGACTTAGACTGGTGCAGAGAAGACTAAGAATGCTTCAACTTCTTGGACTTCCTATAGTGTGAGTTACAACACAAAGTCCTGGATCGATACAATGACCGGCAGAGAGACTCAGAGAGGGGACACAGGACCTCCCTCGCAACCAGAACCTAGAGAGAGAGAGAGAGTCATGTGCTGAATGGCCGGAGAGTCATGGTTAACTTGTAGGTAGCGTTCGGGTGCATAATACTGCACTTCGAGCAAGCCTTGGAGTCATAGTCTGACTCCAGGCACCAAAGGCGAGTCAAGTGGGGGTCTGTCACAGGCATTTATTTGCTTGTGACTGGCTCCAAAAGGTTTTAAAAGATTTTTTTGTTGTTGACTAAATAGTTCATAAAGATGTGAAAAATGCACTCTAGTGACAGATGTCAACAAAAGTTCAGTCAGAAAATGACTGCGTGGTGCTCGACCCACTAAAAAAAAGGATTAGGGTCAGAGAGTTGGGATGGTGCCTATTTAGGCACTGCGCTTGTAACTTCTGCCACAGATGATGCCATGCAGAGCCAAACAACATCACCAACTGCCAAAGAATGGGACTGCTCAGAAAAAAATCTAGATCCAGTCTGACCTTGGGAATAAGGTAAGGAATCTGCGGCTGGAAGTGTCTATCATATGACTGTCTTAAAAGTTCTGAGTGTTATCAACTGCTCTAAAGCGGAGTCTGCTTTATCACTGGTCGACTACCAGGATGCAAGAGCCCAAGAAGTCCAGAAGTCTCAGAGCCACTCTCATTGGACAATAAGAAGCACACAAATGGCTTAGGTGATGCTCTGCCACACATGGAGGTAATAACGTATCCAGGCTCCAACCAGGTGACAACTGAGGACAAACTAAAGGGGTTTTGGAGCAGCAGCAGGGAGGGATGGGAACTTGGAAGTATGTTGTCCTAGAGGACCTATACGCTGTCAGCCAAATCCCTGACCTCTAAATATAGAACAAATATAACATACAATAACTACATGGCATCTTTATAACATAGCCTAATTGGTTCTACTGGTGTCTCTTCTACTCCAATATGGACGGTGCTTTTTTAATTTTTTTTATTTATGTATTTTGTTGTCCCAAAATTCCTATCCTCCCATACATGTAAATAATGCTGTTACATATACTTCATAACTGTTCGCAAGCTGGTTAAATATTCATATTAATCATGGGGGAAGAATAATGATTCCTGCTACACATTATACATATTCCAGTACTGTTAGCACCACTCAAATATGGCCACCCGTCTATCCTTTACTACACATACGACCCGCTAGTATCTTGGACCACTTAATTATTTTTCTACAGAAAATATTACTTCCCCCTTATCTCCTTATATGGACAGTACAGTATAACCACACTGCTTTTTCCCACTTCATACTGCAGAGACCTTTTGCCCTGCCGTTCACGTACTTCATTGGGTAAGCGCCGGCTTACTATCAATGACTGACATAAATGACATACATCTTAACCTTAAGGTTCAGATTTCTCATTTGCCCTATTTTCCTCCATCAGCAGGACCTGCGCACAATGGGATACGAAGAATGGGCTATCTGTATGATCACTACAGCATGCAAATGATCACTTGAATTACCACAAAGTAGTTATGTTTATTTAAACAATGATCCTAAATAGTCTTGCTTACTCTGCTCTCTACAGAGATACTACTGTAGTTACCCCACTGATCTATTTATACGGATACTTAAATCATGACTTTCTTTTCTATTGATTACTATATTCCCTAGGTATGACCTATCCCAATAGTATCTTTGGGATGGCTTTTCACCTGGGATGAAATGCGGTACAATTAATGGTTTGGTTGTGTGACCTCAGCGTTACCAACCACTTTAGGATCAGCATGTTTCGTTTGTTAAACCCTCTAGCAAACCCTGGGTAGCCTGTGGCTCTCAGCTGCAAGGCTTACCTAAATGAACAATAATAAAGCATTTAAACAGCACCAAAATAGTTGAAGAAATAACCGACACACTCAAATCCAAAAAGAATTTATAAAAATAAACTTTATTTTTCCTTATTTAAAGACAACACAATGAAAAAGATCCACTAGAGGGCTCTGGAGGTATAGATTTTACAAGGTACAGTTAAATATGCAATTTTTACACAACCGTGAACAAGCACTGGCAAATTCAACAAATCTGACAAACGTTTTATGCAAAAACGATGGCAAGTTTTACTGCAGTCGGTTAGAGTTACTTTGGGCGACCAACTCCAAAAAGAAGCAAACGCTTCAGAAACAGTTATATCAGTCAGGGAAGCAATCTTCAGTCAGTTCCAGGAACTTTTATCCTTTGCTTTAGGTTCCTGTGAAAGTGGTGCTGATGCAAGGGATACAGGATGCTGAAGAAGCTCAGAGATGTTGGGGATGTGATGTGGTCAATCAGAGTATTCCTGAGGTTACTCTTCGGTCCACTGAGGGGGTGAGGTGATCCTGATCGCAGGGTCAATGTCCTTTGAAGAACAACTTACTTACCTTCAGTAACAAATTATCTGCTAGGGACATATTCTAGTTGCAGATTCCTTATCTTAGAATTTCCCCAGGCATCAGACTGGATCCAGAGATTATTCTTCGAGCAGTACCCTTGCGCACCGTCAGGTGGAGTCGGTCGACTTACTGTCTGTCGTTTGCGTCATGGTAGCCATGATGTTGCCTCGGTCGTATATAGGCACCTCCCTGGCGCACTGACGTCATTTTCTTTTCACGACTTTCCACCCCAGAAGCGCGGAGCCATGAAGAACACAGATTGATATGTCAGAACTAGGGCCCTGAAATAAGTTTGCAGAGCGGGGAGGATGGGTGGGTCGGTAAGGAATCTGCAACTAGGATATGGCTCTACCAGATAATTTGTTACTGCAGGTAAGTAACTTGTTCATCTGATATAGACTTCTAGTTGCAGATTCTTTGCCTCAGAATAGATATCCAAGCAATACCATCCCCTGAGGTGGGTCTGCGAACCAAGATCATAATAGGACCAGGTCACTGTAAGTCACGACTATGGTAGGCTCTCCTAGCCCAGTGGGCAGGGTGCTGGTGCCCATGTGTGAGGGCACCCCTGCATGAGGAGAGGTGCACCTAAGAACTGCAGTTCCAAATCACTGGACGTCGTAAGTGCAGGGAAGCCATTATACCTATTTACTGGCCACAGGTCACTCTAGCAGAGGGTCATCTGGGGGTCACTCCTGCACTGGAGCTCGGTTCCTTCAGATCCTGGGGGCTGTGGGTGCAGTGTTGGTTCCAGGCGTCAGGTCCCTTGTTACAGGCAGTCGCGGTCAGGGGGAGCCTCTGGATTTCCTCTGCATGTGTCGCTGCAGGGGCTCAGGGGGGTCGTCTCTGGCTACTCAGTAGCTCGCAGTCGCCAGGGAGTCCTCCCTGAAGTGTTGGTTTTCCACAGGTCGACCCGGGGGCGTCGGGTGCAGAGTGGAAAGTCTCACGCTTCCGGTGGGAAACGTGAAGTCTTTAAAGTTGTTTCTTTGTTGCAAGAAAGTTGCAGGTTGTTGAACAGGGCCGCTGTTCACGGGAGTTTCTTGGTACGTGGTTGCAGGGCAGTCCTCTGAGGCCTCAGAGGTCGCTGGTCCCTGTTGGATGCGTCGCTGTTGCAGTTTTCTTCGAAGTTGGGAGACAGGCCGGTAGGGCTGGGGCCAAACCAGTTGTCATCTCCGTCTTCACTGCAGGGCTTCAGGTCAGCAGTCTTTCTTCTAGTTAAGGTTGCAGGAATCTGATTTCTTGGGATCTGGGGAGCCCCTAAATACTGAATTTAGGGGTGTGTTTAGGTCTCCCAGACCATTTACTTAATATGGCCACACTGTACTTACAATGTCTAAGAATAGACTTAGACACTGTAGGGGCATATTGCTCATGCAGCTATGCCCTCACCTGTGGTATAGTGCACCCTGCCTTAGGGCTATAAGGCCTGCTAAAGGTGTGACTTACCTATGCCACAGGCAGTATTTTGTGTGCATGGCACCCTGAAGGGGATGCCATGTCGACTTTGCCTTTTTCTCCCCACCAACACACACAATCTGCAATAGCAATGTGCATGTGTTAGGTGAGGGGTCCTTAAGGGGGGCACAACACATGCTGCAGCCCTTAGAGACCTTCCCTGGTCACAGGGCCCTTGGTACCACTGGTACCTTTTACAAGGGACTTATCTGTGTGCCAACTGTGGAAACAATGGTACATTTTAGGTGAAGGAACACTGGTGCTGGGGCCTGGTTAGCAGGGCCCCAGCACACTTCTCAGTCAAGTCAGCATCAGTATCAGGCGAAAAGTGGGGGGTAACTGCAACAGGGAGCCATTTCCTTAAATCTCCCGTCGTTGACAGATTGGGAGACGATAGCACGGGTCTCCTCCAGTATCTGCAGCAGGCCTTGCGCAACTGTATCCCACAAAGAGTGGGTATAGAGGCCCAAAAGGCATTTGGTGTTCACAGACCGCAGCACCAGACTGGAGGAAGAAAACAACTTCTTACCAAATTGTTCCAGCCTTTTTGATTCCCTATCCGGGGGTGCGGAAGGGAATGCGCCTGAAGAAGAGGAAGCCTGGATGACAAGGCTCCCTTCGCCGTAGCCACGGTAGGAGGAGACATCATGCCAGCGTCTGGAGAAGTATCCAGACCACTGGCGTCGCCCAATTTCTGTGTCCAGTCCAAAGGTGGGTCATCCTGGTATTCATAAGGGTCCAGGGACCCCCTCCAATCCTTCCCCGAATTCGTACCCATAGGAAAAAGGGTCAGAATCAGACCTGGGGTGAATAGGCCCAATCGAAGACAAAGGCGTTGGGGATAAGGATCTGGTCAATGTCCATTGTGGGCACTACCGGCGTTGGAAGCGTTTCAATTTGCCTGGGGAGAAAGCAGTGTAGTGAGGCTGAGCACAGATCACCTGTAGTTCACCCACATGGTGTTCAAAAGTGATAGTAATAAGACAGACTGTCAATAGTCACGAAAGATTTGGCACAGGCTTGAATGGCGTGCAATGAGGAATGTCAAGACTAGATATGGTTCCACTGAGGCACGTAACCCTTAACTGTGCCCAACGAAGGCCATGCTGGGCCAAGGACTAAACGAACAACAGTATGCCATTTGTGATCTTCCAGCCAACATCTGCTCAATGCACCCACTCTGGTGTTCAGGGTCCCTGTGAGGTGATCCCTCTGAGATAAGTGCCAAGTGATACTCCATCATCCATTAGTAGAATGGTGTCATGGATGGAGGGGTAGTCCAGAAAGGGACGGGGTAGCACTTCAGACTATCTGCAAAACCCACTTGTCTAATGTGATGGACTGCAGGCAGAGCAGATGATGGCAGATTCAGTCTCCAACTGGTCCCTGGTGGAGAATCATCAGACTAGGAAGATTTGGAGATAGAAACAGAGGGTGTGGAGGGTGGATACGGGGTGGGGGGGGAATGGCCACAAGGCATGGTGGATCCCACGTCCCTGGCCATGCCGAGGCTGGGCAGCATGCGCAGCACAGTGGTTGGAGAATAGCCTAGCTGGGAGCCCCATCCCTAGCCACGAAAGGGGCGAAAAGCATACTGAGCGCTCGAATGCAAAGTATTCTTTCTCTCCGAAGAGATGTGCGCCATCAAAGGGCACGTCCATCAAGTTAGCCTGGACATCCACCATAGAGCCAGACGTCCTCAAACAAGCATGGCCTCTCAAGACCACTGTCAAAGCAACTGCTCTGCCCAGTGAGTCAGTTGTGTCCAGTCTGTAGGAAAGTGCCCCTTTTGGCTTGGTTAGCCCCCCAAAACCCCTCTCCCTACACACACACACTGTTTGCCTGATATCTGATGCTAACTTGACAGATGCTGCGGTCTTATTAGCAGGATCCCAGCTGTGTTCTTTCCCTAAACTGTACCATTGCTTCCACAATTAGGACACCCCTGGCATAGAGCTAAGCCCCTTGTAAAAAGGTACCAGTGGTACTAAGGGCCTTGTGGCCAGGGAGGGTCCCTAAGGGCTGCAGCATGTATTATGCCACCCTAAGGGACCCCTTACCAAACACATGCACACTGCCATTGCAGATTGTGTGTGCTGATGGGAGAAAAGGGTAAAATCGACAAGACATCCCTCTCTGGGTGCCATGCTCAGAAACCACTACCTGTGGCATACGTAAGTCACCCCTCCAGCAGGCCTTACAGCCTCAAGGCAGGGTGCAATATACCACAGCTGAGGGCATAGCTGCAGAAGCAATATGCCCCTACAGTGTCTAAGTCCATTCTAAGACACTGTAAGCTCAGTGTGGCCATAATAAGTACATGGACTGGGAGTTTGTCATTACAAACTCCACAGCTCCATGATGGCTTCACTGAAAACTATGAAGTTTGGTATCAAATGTCTCAGCTCAATAAACCCACACTGATAGCAGTGTTGGATTTATTGAAAAATGCAGACAGGGTATATTTCCTTGTATTTCACCCAACCCTTTATTGTAAAGCTGACCGGTCTGTGCCAGCATGTCACTAACAGACTAGTTTCGGACCCCATGTGGTGACCGCCTTTGTGCTCTCTGGGGTCCTGAACAAAGCGTTCTCTGGGTGGATGTGCTTCATACCTCCCCCTGGAGGAACTGCAACACTTGGCGGTGAGCCTCAAAGGTTCCTGCCTACTGTTACACTGCCCCAGGGCACTCCAGCTAGTGGAAATGCCTACCACCCCCTAGACCAGGCCCAACTTATGGCTACAGGTGATCCCCTCCTGGCAAAATCCTCCACCATGCCTTGGAGGGTGTTAGCCAATGGGGCTAGGAATGTGCCACATCCCCAAAGGGAGCGGGCGCAGGGTGTAGCCACCCTCAGGGACAGTACCCATTGGCTACCTCCCTCTGAGCCCTGTAATACCTGTACATCTATTTAGAGGCACCCCTCAACCTTGCTCTTCAGATTCCAAACAACCTGAAAAGAAGAAGACCGACGAGCCGCACCAACGGAGAAGACTCCACGTGATAACTTGACACGGCCCCAGCCCTACCAGCCTTTCTCCAGCTACAAGAATCCTGCTACAAGATGATAACTCGTCCTGCAGGACCAGCGACCTCTACAACCCAGACGACTGCCTGTCTACCCAGGACCAAGATCTCCCAAGGACAGTGGCCATGTCCACAAAGTAACCTTCAAGAAGGACTCCAGAACCACCCCGGGTCCTAGAGTCCTACCCACTTTACACCTGACACCCACGGCCTGTGTCCAGGTGGCCCACTAGTTCAGAGAAGGTCTCCAGGTGATTTAGACCTCAAGTCCGCCCTGGGTTGAACCCTCCTGACCAACACGACGATGCCTGCAGCCTAAATCCAGAGGATCTCGCGAACAGCGACCGGCTCCGGTGAAGATTTCCTGACCCCTAAAGGTTCCCTGGCCTTGGGGAACCCAACTGATGGTTCAGCAATGTCCAATGAGCTCTCAACTTACCTGTCCAGCAGTTGGTTTTCTTCAGTCGACTCCCAGGACAATGCCTGCAGCTTCTTTGTGACCCCTGGGGTTCTTTATTGAAAAGCATTGGGTGCCTGACACTGTGTTCACACCCTGCATCTGGCCGCTGCTGTGCCACTGAGTGTGTGTTTGGTGCTGACCTGTGCCCCTGGCCCCCTCCCCCACGTTCTTATCAACCAAACCCCCCCTCCACCCGGGGTCTGTGCCCTGAATTCGTGGGTACTCATAGGCAAGCAGTTCTTTTCGGACACCTGTCTCCATACCAACACCAACTTTGACCTCTGCACCCGGCCGGCCCAGTGTTGCTGGTGGTGCACTCTTGGTGCCTAAACTTTGCAC
Organism: Pleurodeles waltl; assembly: GCF_031143425.1. Taxonomy (NCBI): domain Eukaryota; kingdom Metazoa; phylum Chordata; class Amphibia; order Caudata; family Salamandridae; genus Pleurodeles; species Pleurodeles waltl. The sequence goes on along the minus strand of NC_090438.1, from coordinate 166,071,940 downwards.
TGTGGACACCTTAACCCGGAAGACTGGGATTGTAAGTCAAGTACTTACCTGTGATTTGTTTTGCTACTTTTCCTCCACTAGGACTGCATTGCTTTCTATGACAAATTACGCTCTGTCCACTTTTGAAACTGAAAAGTATTACTTATCTGTAAACTGTTTTACTTGTGAATTTCAAACAAAGAGCATTTGATACTTGAGAGTGATACATTCATGAAACTTTACTTACCTGCAACAAAAGTCCTTTTGGTTCTAGAAATAAAGTAACAAAGTATAAGTTTGATACATAAAACAATTGGTCTGGAGTTTGTCTGAGTGTGTGCCTCATTTCTTGACTGTGTGTGTACAACAAAGGCTTAGCACTACCGTCCGATAAGCGTAACTGCTCGACCACACTACCATAAAAGAGAGCATTAGTATTATCTACGTTAGCCTCTGTAAAGGTTGGGGGTCCACTGGACTCAGTGCACACTATACCTTACTTTGGTATAGCACATACAGAGCCACCTTCCTACACAGTCCACATCAGAAAGTGATCTTTGCTGCACCTCTCCCATCAGCAACTCTTTGGGGAAAATACAGCCCGTGCCTCCCTCTGGGACCTATGGCAGCACTTGCGCAAACATATCCCACAGTATGTGGGTATAACAGCCCAAAAGGCATGCGGTATTCACAGACCACAATGTCACACTGGCGGAAGGAAATGTCTTCCTTAATGTGCCCAGCCTCTTGGAGTCCCTATCCAGGGCTGTGGAAGGGAACGCACCCTGAGAAATCGAGGCGTGGAAAACGAAATTATCAGGGGTGGGGTGCTGCGCCAGGAAACCTGGGTCACCCAGTGAAGGATGTCGTCTGCGGGCAATTGTCCTGTTCACAGGAGCCCCTGTGCTGGGTTTGGACCAGATACCCAGTAGGACATATGTAATGGCTTGATTTAAGGAAAGCAGGGGCTCAGAGGATGAAGCCCCACGCTGAAGCACCTGTCAGGAGGTTAGTCCTGACTGCCACCGAAGGCAGCTCAAGGTCCAGGACCTCAGCTGCTCTCCACACCACCAGTGAATATGAATCTCCCTTCTCCATAGCCATGGTGAGGGAAGGGAGCATGCCAGTGTCTGGTGAGGTATCCAGTCCACTAACTTCACTCAGTTTCGTGCTCACTGTAATCTCCTCCCAAGTAAGCGGTGGTTAGCCTGTAGGAGTTGAAGTAGTTTCAAACAGTGTTCTAAGCACTGCTTGACCAACATTTGCTTGTTGTCTAGATAACACATCTACACAGTAGTGTTTAGTAAATGTGTGCGGTGTGGGCCATGTGGCTGCCTTGCATTTGTCATTGGTATGTTTCCAAAGAACGCCATTTAAGCACCTTTCTTTCTAGTGGAATGTGCTTTAGGAGTTATTAATAGCTGCCTTTTAGCTTTAAGACAGCAAGTTTGAATACACTTTACTATCCATCTTGTTAATCCTTGTTTGGAAATAGGATTACCTTTATGAGGTTTTTGGAAAGCGATAATAAGTTGCTTAGTTTTTCTAAAGTCTTTTGTTCTGTCTACAATACATTAGAGCTCTTTTGAGATCAAGAGTGTGAGGAGCTCTTTCAGCAACTGAATTTGGCTGTGGAAAGAAGACTGGCAATTCTACGGACTGATTAATGTGAAATGTTGAAACCACGTTTGGGTAGAAATTTTGGATTTGTCCTAAGTACTATTTTGTGTAATTGGAAGAAGGGTTCTTTTAAAGTGAACGCTTGCATTTCACTTACTCTTCTTAAGGAACTTATTGCTACAAGGAAAGCAATGTTCCATAAGAGAAATTGAAGAGCGCAAGAATGCATAGGGTCAAATGGTGGACCCATAAATCTTGTGAGTACAATGTTAATGTTCCAGGCAGGACCTGGTGGAGCTGTAGGTGGATTAACTTGTTTAAGCCCTTCCATAAAAGCTTTTATGACAGGAACTCTGAACAGAGAAGTATGTTGTCTGTATGTAGGTAGGCTGGTATTGTTAAATGAATTTTAATAGATGAATAGTCTGTAAATGAAGCAAATAACATACAATATCTTGTACGGATGCTTTAAGTGGATCAATATTTTTAGGCTGGCAGTAATATACAAAACGTTTCCAGTTGTTTGCGTAGCACTGCCTGGTTGCAGGTTTACATACTTCTTTTAAAATGTCCATATATTTTGATGGAAGCTGTAGGTATCCAAATTCTATGACTTCAGGAGCCAAACTGCCAGGTTGAGTACGCTGGGTTTGGGATGCCTGATCTGACCTTTGTTTTGGGTCAATAGGTCTGGCCTGTTTGGTAGCTTGTGATGTGGTACTACTGACAGATCCAATAGTGCTGTGTACTAGTGCTGACGTGCCCACGTGGGACCTACGAGTATCATTGTACGTGAAGTGTGACGCATTTTGTTGACCAGAAACTGAATTAACGGGAGAGGGGGAAAGCATAAGCAAATCTCCCTGACCCATAGAGCATTGTTCTTGGATTGAGGGTGTGGGTATCTGGACACGAAGTTTTGACATTTTACGTTTTCTCTTGTTGCGAAAAAGGTCTATGTTTGGTGTTCCCAACATCTGAAAGTAATACTGAATTACTTGTGGGTTAATCTCGCATTCGTGTATTTGTTGCTGCTTCCTGCTTAAGAGGTCTGCTAGCTGGTTGTGTATCCCTGGGATGTATTCTGTTAGCAGGGGGATGTGGTTGTGAATGAAAATGTCACTTACCCAGTGTACATCTGTTCGTGGCATCAGTCGCAGTAGATTCGCATGTTCTGCAATAGCTCGCCATCTGGTGTTGGGTCGGAGTGTTACAAGTTGTTTTTCTTCGAAGAAGTCTTTCGAGTCACGGGACCGAGTGACTCCTCCTTTTGTCTCCATTGCGCATGGGCGTCGACTCCATCTTCGATTGTTTTTCCCCGCAGAGGGTGAGGTAGGAGTTGAATTGTAGTAATAGTGCCCATGCAATGGAGTGACTAAGTATGTACCTATTTAAGGTTGAGATGATACATATATAAATAATTGAAGGTAACTTCCAAACTGCTACAGGCTCCCGGGGAGGCGGGTGGGCACATGCGAATCTACTGCGACTGATGCCACGAACAGATGTACACTGGGTAAGTGACATTTTCAGTTCGATGGCATCTGTCGCTGTAGATACGCATGTTCTGCATAGACTAGTAAGCAGTTATTTCCCCAAAAGCGGTGGATCAGCCTGTAGGAGTGGAAGTAGTCTGAAATAATGTCCTTAATACGGCTTGACCTACTGTGGCTTGTTGTGCGGATAACACGTCTACACAGTAGTGCTTGGTGAATGTGTGAGGCGTAGACCATGTGGCTGCCTTACATATTTCTTGCATTGGGATGTTTCCTAGAAAGGCCATGGTAGCACCTTTCTTTCTGGTTGAGTGTGCCCTTGGTGTAATGGGCAGCTGTCGTTTAGCTTTAAGGTAGCAGATTTGGATGCATTTAACTATCCATCTGTCTATACCTTGTTTTGAAATTGGGTTTCCTGCATGAGGTTTTTGAAATGCAATATAGAGTTGTTTAGTCTTTCTGATGTTTTTTGTTCTGTCAATGTAATACATCAATGCTCTTTTGACATCTAATGTATGTAGTGCCCTTTCAGCTACGGTATCTGGCTGTGGAAAGAACACTGGAAGTTCCACTGTTTGATTTAGATGGAACGGTGAAATAACCTTTGGCAAAAATTTAGGATTGGTCCTTAGGACGACTTTATTTTTGTGTAGTTGTATAAAAGGTTCCTGTATAGTAAACGCCTGAATCTCGCTTACTCTTCTCAGGGAAGTAATGGCGATGAGAAATGCCACCTTCCAGGTTAGGAACTGTATGTCGCAGGAGTGCATGGGTTCAAAAGGTGGACCCATAAGTCTAGTTAGGACAACATTTAGGTTCCATGAAGGAACAGGTAGTGTTCTTGGTGGTATAATTCTCGTAAGGCCCTCCATGAATGCTTTAATGACTGGTATTTTATATAGGGAAGTTGAATAGGTAGTCTGCAGGTATGCAGATATTGCTGCAAGGTGAATCTTAATGGAAGAGAAAGCTAGGTTAGATTTTTGTAAGTGAAGCAAGTAACCCACTACATGTTCTGGAGTTGTGTGTAATGGTTGTATTTGATTAATATGGCAGTAGCAAACAAACCTCTTCCATTTACTTGCATAGCAGTGCCTGGTGGATGGCCTTCTGGCTTGTTTTATGACTTCCATACATTCTTGGGTAAGTTGTAAGTGCCCGAATTCTAGGATTTCAGGAGCCAGATTGCTAGATTCAGCGATGCTGGATCTGGGTGTCTGATCTTTTGGTTGTGCTGTGTCAACAGATCTGGCCTGTTGGGCAATTTGATGCAGGGTACCACTGAAAGGTCTAGCAGCGTTGTGTACCAGGGTTGCCTTGCCCAAGTTGGTGCTATCAATATGAGTTTGAGTTTGCTTTGACTGAGTTTGTTTACCAGGTAAGGAAGGAGAGGGAGAGGAGGAAAAGCGTAAGCAAATATCCCTGACCAGTTCATCCATAGGGCATTGCCTTGGGATTGTTTGTGTGGGTATCTGGATGCGAAGTTTTGGCATTTTGCGTTCTCCCTTGTCGCAAACAAGTCTATCTGAGGTGTTCCCCAGAGTTTGAAATAAGTGTTCAGAATTTGGGGGTGAATTTCCCATTCGTGGACCTGTTGGTGATTTCGAGAGAGATTGTCTGCGAGTTGATTTTGTATCCCTGGTATAAACTGTGCAATTAGGCGAATTTGGTTGTGAATTGCCCAATGCCAAATTTTTTGTGCTAGCAGGCTTAACTGCGTGGAGTGCGTCCCCCCCTGCTTGTTTAGATAATACATTGTTGTCATGTTGTCTGTTTTGACGAGAATGTATTTGTGAACTATTATTGGTTGGAAAGCTTTTAGTGCTTGAAAAACTGCTAGAAGTTCTAGGTGATTGATATGCAGTTTTGTTTGATGTACGTTCCATTGTCCTTGTATGCTGTGTTGATCGAGGTGTGCTCCCCACCCTGTCATGGAAGCATCTGTTGTTATTACGTATTGTGGCACTGGGTCTTGGAAAGGCCGCCCCTTGTTTAAATTTATGTTGTTCCACCACAGAAGCGAGAGGTAAGTTTGGCGGTCTATTAACACCAGATCTAGAAGGTGACCCTGTGCTTGAGACCACTGTGATGCTAGGCATTGTTGTAAGGGCCTCATGTGCAGTCTTGCGTTTGGGACAATGGCTATGCATGATGACATCATGCCTAGGAGTTGTAATACCATCTTTGCCTGTATCTTTTGTGTTGGATACATGCGTTGTATGATGGTGTTGAAATTTAGAATTCTTTGTGGACTTGGAGTGGCTACTCCCTTTGATGTGTCTATTATGGCTCCTAGGTATTGTTGTACCTTGCGCGGCAGAATGTTGGATTTTGTAAAGTTGACGGTGAACCCGAGTTTGAAGAGGGTTTGTATGATCTGATTTGTGTGATTTGAGCACTGTATGAACGAATGGGCCTTGATTAGCCAGTCGTCCAAATATGGGAACACATGTATTTGCTGCCTTCTTATGTGTGCAGCGACTACCGCTAGACATTTGGTAAAGACTCTTGGTGCGGTTGTTAATCCGAAAGGCAGTACCTTGAATTGGTAATGTATTCCTTTGAATACAAACCTTAGGTATTTCCTGTGCGATGGGTGTATTGGTATATGGAAATAAGCATCCTTGAGGTCTAAAGTTGCCATGTAGTCGTGTAGTTTTAGCAATGGCAATACTTCTTGTAGTGTGACCATGTGGAAGTGGTCTGATTTGATGAAAGTGTTCACTACTCTGAGGTCTAGGATTGGTCTCAGTGTTTTGTCCTTCTTTGGTATCAGAAAGTACAGTGAGTAAACTCCTGTGTTTATTTGTGTGTTTGGCACTAATTCGATTGCATTCTTTTGCAATAGTGCCTGCACTTCTATCTCCAGGAGATTGGAATGGTGTGTTGTTAAATTTTGTGCTTTTGGTGGTATGTTTGGAGGGAATTGTAGAAATTCTATGCAATAACCATGTTGGATAATTGCTAGAACCCAAGTGTCTGTAGTGATTTCCTCCCATGCTTTGTAATAATGACCTATTCTTCCCCCCACTGGTGTTGTGTGGAGGGGGTGAGTGACCTGTGAGTCACTGTTTAGTAGTAGGGGCTTTGGGGCTTTGAAATCTTCCTCTATTTCTAGGGAATTGCCCTCCTCTATATTGTCCCCTAAAACCTCCTCTATACTGTCCCTGGTAACTGGACGGTGTGGCTTGTGAGGTGCTGGCTTGTGTGCTTTGACCTCGAAACCCCCCTCGAAAGGGCGTTTTACGGAATGTGCTGTAATTCCCTCTGCTCTGCGGGGAGTACAGTGCGCCCATGGCTTTGGCAGTGTCCGTATCTTTTTTGAGTTTCTCAATCGCTGTGTCCACTTCTGGACCGAACAGTTCTTTTTCATTAAAAGGCATATTGAGAACTGCTTGTTGAATCTCTGGTTTAAATCCAGACGTTCGGAGCCATGCATGCCTTCTGATAGTTACAGATGTATTAATTGTCCGTGCAGCTGTATCTGCAGCGTCCATGGAGGAGCGGATCTGGTTGTTGGAAATGGTCTGTCCCTCCTCAACCACTTGTTTTGCCCTATTTTGTAAGTCCTTGGGCAGATGTTCAATGAGATGTTGCATCTCGTCCCAGTGGGCTCTGTCATAGCGCGCAAGTAGTGCCTGTGAGTTCGCGATGCGCCACTGGTTTGCAGCTTGTGCTGCGACTCTTTTACCAGCTGCATCGAACTTGCGGCTTTCTTTATCTGGGGGTGGTGCATCTCCAGATGTGTGAGAGTTGGCCCTTTTCCTAGCTGCTCCTACAACGACAGAGTCTGGTGGCAGCTGTGTAGTGATGAAAGCCGGGTCTGTAGGAGGCGCCTTATACTTTTTTTCCACCCTTGGTGTGATTGCCCTACTTTTGACCGGCTCCTTAAAGATGTCTTTTGCATGCCGGAGCATACCAGGGAGCATAGGCAGGCTTTGGTAGGAGCTGTGGGTGGAGGAGAGTGTGTTGAATAAGAAATCATCCTCCACCTGTTCTGAGTGGAGGCTTACGTTGTGAAATTGTGCTGCTCTAGCCACCACTTGAGAATACGCGGTGCTGTCTTCTGGTGGAGATGGCTTTGTAGGGTATGCCTCCGGACTGTTATCTGACACTGGGGCGTCGTATAGGTCCCATGCGTCCTGATCTTGGTCACCCTGGCTCATGGTGGTGTGAGCTGGGGAGTGTGATGGAGTTTGTGCTGGTGAGACGTTAATCACAGGCGGAGGAGAGGGTGGTGGGGTAACTCTTTTCACCACTTTTGGTTGTGGTGTCTGTTCCGTCTGGAACTCCAACCTTCTCTTTCTCCTAATGGGGGGAAGGGTGCTTATTTTTCCTGTCCCCTGCTGTATGAAGATACGCTTTTGCGTATGGTCCACATTAGTTGCTTGCAGCTCTTCCTCAAACCTATGCTTCTGCATTTGGGAGGTTAGCGAGTGCTCTTCTGTATAAGAGCTTGAAGCTGGGTCGCTTGCAGTTTGTTTCGGCATCGAAACCCTGTCTGCGTGTTTTTTCGGCTCCGAGGTGACTCTTTTCTTTTTCGGGGCCGAAACCTCTCGGCGTCAATCTGTTTCGGTGCCGCTGTCTCGGCGTCGAGCCGTGTCGGCACCGGCATCTCGGTGTCGAGGCTTGTCTCCAGCACTTTCTCGGTCCCGAGAAGGCTGCGTGCCGGTGTCTCGACCGGAGTCGGACGATCTCGGCACTGTTTGGGCCTTTTTCGGTGCCGACGGTCGGTCACCGAATTTATGGGTCGAGCCATGGCCTGGTGGCAGTGGCGTCCCCTGGGCCTTGTAAATGTTCTTCTGAGTGGATTTCGACGTCTTACTCACGGTTTGTGTATCGTCGAATCCTTCGGAGTCTGAGTCTTGGATCGAGAAGGTACCTTCCTCTTCCTGTTCCTCGAACTCCCGTTGGGCTGTCGGTGCGGACGCCATCTGAAGTCTTCTGGCTCGACGGTCTCGGAGTGTTTTTCGGGACCGGAACGCACGACAGGCCTCGCAGGTGTCTTCGCTGTGCTCAGGTGACAGGCACAGGTTGCAGACCAAGTGTTGGTCTGTGTAAGGGTATTTATTGTGGCATTTGGGGCAGAAACGGAACGGGGTCCGTTCCATCGGCGTTCTTCAGCACGCGGTCGGGCCGACCAGGCCCCGACGGAGGATCGAAAAACTACCCCGAAGGGCACCGGAGCTCTTCGATCTTCGATGCGGTGTGGAAACTAAGTACGCCGATCCCGAACGCAACAATACCGACGAAAATCTTCCGAAATTAGCTAATTTTCCGTTCCGAAACTCGGAGCGACAGGAACACGTCCGAACCCGATGGCGGAAAAAAAACAATCGAAGATGGAGTCGACGCCCATGCGCAATGGAGACAAAAGGAGGAGTCACTCGGTCCCGTGACTCGAAAGACTTCTTCGAAGAAAAACAACTTGTAACACTCCGACCCAACACCAGATGGCGAGCTATTGCAGAACATGCGTATCTACAGCGACAGATGCCATCGAACTTGCCCATTTCCCAATTGTTTGTGCTAAGAGGGACAATTGGGATGAGTGTGTTCCCCCCACACCCTGTTTTTGCAGAAAATACATTATTGTAATGTTGTCGATCCTTATAAAGACTATTGTGTGAATATTCTGTGGTTGGAATGCTTTGATGGCTAAAAACACAGCCAGTAATTCCAGGTGGTTTATGTGGTAAGTTTGTTGGATTGAGTCCCATTCCCTCTGTATTGTAAGATTGTTGAGAAAGGCTCCACAACCTGTCATGGATGCATCTGTTGTAATTATGGTCTGTGCACAGGGTCCCAAAATGGCAGCCCTTCTGATAAATTGGTGTGATTCCACATTGCAGAGATTTGAATGTTTGGCAGTCCATCAACACTAGATCCTGTAGTTGACCCTGTGCCTGAGACCATTGTTGCGAGAGACACTGTTGTAGTGTTCTCATGTTCAGACGTGCATTTGGCACTATTGCTATGCATGATGCCATCATCCTTAATAGCTTCATGACAAATCTTACTGTGTAAGTTTGATTCACCTGCAATTGGGAAACGAGTGTGAAACGCTTCTATTTATTGTGCATTTGGGTAGGTTAATGCTGACTGAGTGTTCAGAATTTCTCCAAGATAAGGTTGAATTTGTGCCGGATAAGGGTGAGATTTCTGGTAATTGATTGTGAACCCTAACTTGTGTAGGGTACCTATTGTGTGTGGTGTTGATTTGTTTGGATGGTGCAGGCTTTTATTAACCAATCTTCTAGATAAGGGAACACATGTATGTGCTGCCGTCTGAGGTATGCTACGACTACAGCTAGACACTTTGTGAACACTGTTGGTGCTGTTGTTACCCCAAAGGGTACTACTTTGAATTGATAGTGCTTGCCTGCTATTACCTTAGGTACTTGTGATGAGCTGGGTGTATAGGAATGTGTAAGTAAACGTCCTTCAGGTCTAAGGCTGTCATGTAATCTTGTTTTTGTAACAAGGGAATAACATCCTGTAGCGTGACCGTGTGAAAATCCACTGACAGGATATATTGATTTAGAGGCCTGTGATCATCCTTTTTTGATATGAGGAAGCATAGAGAATATACTCATGTGTCTTTTTGAAAGATGGGAACTATTTCTATTGCTTGTTTTAGAAGTAGAGACTGTACCTCTTGTTTCAGCAGAGCAGTGTGTTCGAGAGAAAGCCTGTGAAAACGGGGTGGAATGTTTGGTGGAGTAGAGATGAGTTCTAGGCAATAACCATTGCAGATAATTGTCAGTACCCATTGATCTGTCATAATTTGTTACCAGTAAGAATGGAAATGTTGTAGTCTTCCTCCCACAGAAAATGTATGTTGCTGTGGAACAGATGGGAAGTCATTGTTTTGAGGAGGTAGAAGGACCTTTTGAGGCAAGGAATTTACCCCTGGGCCTGAAATGTTGTCCTCTGTAAGAACTCCTGAAAGACCCCTTAGCAAAATACTGGAGTCCCTGTTTTGAGTGGGGAGTGGAGGCCTCTGCAACTTGGGATTGAAATCCTCCTCTAAACTGATGTTTTCGAAATGAACCCCAAAATGGTGTAGTATAAAGGATTCCATTGGCCTTTGCTGTTTGAGTCCTTTTTCAGTTTGTCAATTGTTGTGTCCACCTCTGGTCCAAAAAGCTGCTGTTTATTGAATAGCATATTAAGGACCGCCTGCTGTATTTCAGGTTTAAAACCTGAGGACCTCAACCAAGCATGTCGCCTGATGGTAATTCTGGTGTTTATTCCTCTAGCTGTAGTATCAGCTGCATCTAAAGCAGACCAAATTTGGTTGTTTGCGATGGCTTGTCCTTCCTCTACAATTTGATGTGCCCTTTTTTTGAAGTTCTTCGGTAAGATATTGCAAGAATTCTTGAATCTCATTCCAATGTGCCCTGTCGTACCTATCTAACAGGGCTTGGGAATTAGCAATAAGCCATTGATTGGATGCTTGCGTTGCTACCCTTTTACCTGCTGCATCAAATTTATGGCTTTCTTTGCCAGGAGGAGTAGTATCTCCAGAAGACTGGCTGTTCGCTTGATTTCTGGCTGCACTGACTACAATGGAGTCTGGTGGTGACTGTTGCGAAATGTAAATTGGGTCTATTGGTGTTGGCTTATATTTCTTAATGAATCGTACATATCCCACAGACCTGTGGTGTAACCATTATCACCTCTTTCTGCATCGTGTGTGTGTGTGTGAGTGTGTGTGTGTGTGATGCTAACTTCCTTTTGGTATGAGGGGATGGGGAAGCAATAATTTTTCCAGTCTCTTTCTGGATTAGAATTTTCCTTTGTTTACTGTCCATAACCTCCAGAATTGGTTGAATGTCTGATTCATCCCCTTGTTGTTCTGAAGCATGTTTTGTGCTTTTAAAGGAATATTTTGTACATTTCCTGGCAACATGCTTAATTCGAGTTGAAAGTCCTGTTTTCTCTGTAAAGAAGATCTTTTCAGCTCCGAAGATGGACTCCGATGTTTTGGCTCTGAACCGGAGCGCGCTTGTTTCCACTCTGATGTAGTAGGACGCCGACTTGGTTCGGAGGTGGAAGCCTGCATCTTTTGGCTTGACCCAGACACCGAAACAGGTGTGGTATTCCTGTTGAGGTAGTGTCTTGCCCTTCTCGGCACCGGACTCGAGGGTCGGTCGACGATAGTTTGTCGTTGAGTAGAACCATGGCTAAAAAGCAGGGGTGCACCCAAGGCCTTGCATGGTTTTTTACTTGTTGGGGTTGGTGTACTCTCATACTGCACTGCAGATATAGTCTGGCTGTCCTCTCCCGAATCCTGCTCGGAGTTCGGAATCTGGAATGGAGACTGCGGTTTATGCCTGTTCTTCGACATGGATGTCGTGGTGAACTCTGAATTTCAACGCCACCTCCAAACGTCTTGCTCTTCGATCACGTAATATTTTCTTCGATTGAAAAGACAGACACGCCTCCCAAATCTCTTCCTGATGGTCTGGAGAAAGGAAGAGATAACACACCAAGTGCTGATTGGTGTATGGAAACTTGGTGTGGCACTGAGGACAGAATTGGAATGGCGTCCGATCCATGAGCCTGAGATGCAGTAGGCCCAAAGAGGCACGAGAAAGGCACGGGCACCCGAAAGGGCGTTTAATTGATCCTGACGGTATAATCTGATTAAGTGCAGAAGGAAACCGCGTTTGAAACAATACCGATGGTAAGAGAAAAGATAGAAAGTTCGGAGAATTTCCAAACCGAAAATCCCAGAGCGAGAGGAAACTTGTCCGAACCAGAATGTGGAAAGAAAACAATCTAACAAAAGGAGTCGATGTCCATGTGCACTATCACCAAGAGGAGTCACCACTTGATCCCGTGACTCTGGAATTTTTTTTTAAAAAAAGCTTCTTCGAAGAAAAACAACTTGTAATACTCCGAGCCCAACACTAGATGGAGATATATGCACAGCATGTGTATCTGCAGCTACACGTCATCGAACATATATACACACACACACTTATTACATTTTTGCTTTGCTGATACTTTGGTGCCCTTTGAGGAAGCTTCACAAAACCTTCCAAACTATTTCACACACCTCGGCTTCTTCATGGAAAGTTCCATGGCAATCCGTCAAGTGGAGGTTAAGACAGACGGCTAGCCCCATAAAAAAATGGTGAGCTCCAATATAGAATATGGAATCACACAACAATTGACAAAGGTTGAATTTTACTCAGAAAGCGTGCTCTTTTTTACTTGGGTTAAAAGCTTTCAGCCATTTGAGAAATTAGCATGTAACGAAGGGCCAGGGTTTGGGCTGAAGGTGTTAAAAAGCTAGGTAGATCTGGATAGCTGGTTCCATAGGAGTCTGCTGGGAACCGAGAATGTTGAGAAAAAAAAAAAAAAAAAACACACACACACACACACACACAGCAGCTTTCTGATTGGCCTGGGGAGCATTTTCCCCTAACAGCCATTTCAGTACCATGGAACCTGTCCTGGTCCTGTGTTACAGAGCGATCTGCCTGGATGGCTGCAAATCTGAAGAAAAAGGTGTGGCCACCATTACAGGACCTGGGATTCGGTCCTTGCGTCAAAGGTGGGATGGCCAGGCCCTGCAGCCAATCTCCAGCTTTGGGTGGCCACAGTGGGGGCTGGTAGCTGAATATGCTTAAAAAAAGCGAAATTCACTGAAAAAAAGTTTATGGTGACATTATAGTTAAGTACATCAATAAGACCTTAGTTTACGTTAAATAAACAAATTTAAAACAACACAATTTCACTGACAAAGCGTATGGTTAAAGTGGCTTCACAGATAGGTGTCGAACTGATATATAACAAACGTTTCAAAACAAAAACAAAAAAAACTCAAATTTCCAATCTAAATTTAATTTGCACCCTCGCCATGCACTGCCCATGACCTTACATATTACATCACTCATGACACTAAAAAACATCATATATGATATCATCCATTCATTGTTGCAACATACTATAGGATTTGTGAACTTTACGTAAGTCTACACACTGTGGCCAATTTTCTATTCACCTTGATGAAATTACCCTCAGACTTCACATGGCCGTCAACTGTAGGTCAAGAGGTTAACAGGTAAACATTTGACACTGAAAAGACACCTTCTGCTAGGCCCCATCAACAGCTTTCTGAAGTTTGGTAAAATACACTACGCACATTTCTCAGATGAACATAAGGGCATATTGCTTTAAAGCCACGCTTACAAAGCCAGTGTAAGATAAGTAACTGCTTCAATAGAAAATCCTCCGTAAGTGGCAGCCTGATCGGAGGATCGATGGACATGCTCAACAGCTAGGGACACCTGCCTAAGGCCACAAGAATGTCTTGAGTCCAGTTGTTCCTGATCTTTTTGAGAACTCAGGGCAGGAGGGTTGTGGGCGAAAAGGCACAGAGGAGGCCTGAGTTCCACTCAAGACCAAAAGGGTCTCCAAGCAAGGGCTGCCTTTGAAACTCCAGCACAAAGAACTGCTGACATTGTGCGTTCTTGGTGGAGGGGAACAGATCTACCCAAGGCTTTCCCTGCTGCTGATAGGAACGCCATTGGTCCACCATCAAATTCAGAAAGCCTGCCAGGTGTTGAACCACCAGGGGAATGCCCCAAGGTTCCAGCCATTACCAGATATGCCGAGCCTCCTGACAAAGGTGTGAAGTCCTGATTCTGCCGGAGAACAGAATCCTCTATCGCCACCCTCTCCCAGCTGGCCATCCCATCCCAGAAGTTTTCAATCTCTCACCACTGTGAGATCTAGGTAAGTGAAGGAAGAGGAGTCTGCCATTGACCCAACTGTGGGTCGTTAGCCAACACTGCTGATTGTTTGCAGTTCCCCCTGAGTTCTGGAACTTTTTAGAGAGATTTCCCTGATGCTAGCACCACTGATCTCTGCAGATGAGTTGCTACCACTGCCATCGCATTTGTGAACACCCAGGGGGTGTTGGAAAGGGCAAAGGGAAGCACAGTGGACTGAAAGTGCCTGTGGCCTACTGTGAACCACAGATAACATCTGTAGGATAGGGAGTGAAAGTATGCTTCCTGCAAGTCCAGTGCTACCATCGAGTCTCCTGGCTCCAGGACAGACAGGACCCGAGCCACAGTGAGCATTTTGAACGTCTCATTCTTGAGAAAGAAACTGAGAGAACAATCCTACAAAGGCCTCTGTCCCTTTTCGTCACCAAGAAGTAGCAGAAATAGCAACCACAAGCAACTTCTGGTATCCTCTCTATGGCTCCCTTGGCGAAGAGAGCCACAACTTCCTGGCAGAAAAGGGATAGGTAATCCTCAGTCAGCCAGTCATAAGCGGGAGGCACAGGGGGTGGGGTAGTCACAAAGGGGATGGAGTAGCCTAGTCTGATGATTAGTAAAACCCACCTGTATGATGTTACAGACCGCCAGTGGTCACGTTATAGCAAATCTTGCCACCAACTGGGTGTCTATAAGGGTAAAAGGGCAGATTAGGAGGGTTTGGATGCTGTGGCTGCCAAAGGGGGTTAGGGTGGGAGTTCGGGGGGAAATGGGGTAGATTGGCCCGACCGCTGGCTGCCTGACCCACAGGGTCTCTGGGTACCGCAACCCCACCCCGAACCTTCTGGGTCTGAGGACGCATCAGAGGGAATGAGCCACCCACATATAAGCCACATGGCCTCATAGAACTCTAAGTTGGGTAGTGGGCACTCCGGCTCCTGGAAACTCAGAGGCACGGAGATGGCCCAGATTCTACCACAGAGGCAGACCTCGACAAGCGACGCTCCTTTGTCTTGTCAGGTGACGGAGGAGGTGAACTCAAAGACCTCTTGGCAGACTTCTTTTTATGGTGGGGGGACTGATCAGAGTGACCCGACGACTGAGTGAGACGATGATCTAGGGCTACACGACTGCTCGCCTGACCTCTCGCTCGACTGGAATCTGGATCGCCATGCAGTCACACTTCGAACCGCCAGGAGCCTGAGGGATTGTTTCCTCTAGCCCTGCAGGTTTATGACGTGGCAATCGCAAAGACCTTCGGATCATGGTTGTGCTCGAGGCATCAGAGGCATACAAGGTGAGGGTGTGTCACCGACATCCATTGGTGGCAGGTGCTGCAGGGCCTGAAGCTGCCATTTCTGAATGACATTCTGCCACACCAAGACGAAAAACCTCAAAAAGACAAACAAAAAGTTTTAAAAAAAGTAACCTAAAAAACAATTAGGAGTAGCTATGCTTCAGATCTGTGCACTGTGAAATCACTTCCGGTGTGGACAACAGCATCAACACCACGCAGAGCTGAACAATGCCACCTAATGGTGAGCAGGGTACTGCTAACAAAAAACGATTCCAGGTCCAGTCTGTTGCCTGAGAATAATTCTAAGCTAAAGAATATATGGCCAGAAGTCTCCATCAGATCCCTGTCCTATTAATGGGAGAGAAGGTTCTTCTCAAGCCGTACACTGAGCATGGGACAAATGTTGAGACTCAGCAGGTAAGGATACCTGAAGCTCAGATTCAGTCGACGGCAATCAGGATGAGCTGAGTCTGCTCCTCCGAATGCCTTCTTCAGAACCCATAGAAGGAGGAGCATAAGTGGCAATACGTAAAGGAGACCGAAGTCCCACAGACGGTTAAAATAGTCTCCTTGAGGCAGAAACTGTACAGCACTAAAAGCTAGAAAATAAGAGCTCTCAGAGGTGGTGAAAAATTTAACACAAAGCATGCCCCCCTTGGGCAAATATCCACTGAAATACCTTAGAGTGGCAACACCACTTGCGGTTGGTAAGGTGACGATACTCGGTTGTGTTATGGGACACAGCCATATGTCTGACAATCAAGGAAAGTCCCTAAGGTCCAGCCAGCGCCACACCCCCAGTGCCTTCTGCACAGCTAATGTGACCCCGCGAACAATCTGTTTGATGCAGTGTTACATGGCAGTCCGGTTGTCTATCAGAACTTGCACAAGGTTCCCATTGAAAGGTAGAAAGGCCTTGAAAGACAGATGGCACATAGCTCCTGAAGACTGATGCTAGGCCTCTGCTCCAGCAGAGACCAGCTTCTTATTGCCACCTACACTTAGGTGGCCACCCTGGCCCAGAGTCAATGCATCCATCACCACTGTGAGTTCTGGATGGGATAGGGAGAGTGACGTGGCGCAAGTCAGGTTTAGACCAATCATCAATTATGGAAGTCCCAGATCAAACACACGGATGTTATCTGCAAAGCATCCACATATCTCATCCCATTGAAAGCAAAGGTTCCACTACATAGCCCACATGAGCCAACTGATGTGCGGTGCCAGTAAAGTATAAGAGGCCAGGAGACCAAGAAGCATCAGGATGGTCCAGGCCAGAACAGAAGACAGATCGGACAGCATTGGGATCATATCCTGAATGTTTCAGACTCCCCAAAGGGGCACAAAGACTTTGTAAGCTGCATATAAAGGTAATACTGTGCATCCCAAAAGTGGGATTCCAGCCTGTTGATCGAAAGTCCATAACAGTGACAAACTCTCCTTAAACAGCTAGTCATCGAGATATGTGAAAACATATACTCTTGATCTGTGAAGATAAACTGTTAATACTGCAATCTCCTTGGTACACATCTTGGGGTGGGGCAAGGGAACCACAGCTTTCTTTACACTGTTCTTAAGTTGAAACTGCCTTGTGATAAACAGCTTGAAGCCATCACGAAATCCATGGCACGTAGCCAAGCATGAGAACTAATCACCAAACTACACACAATCTGTGGCATTCAAAATATATCTGGCTGCATCCTGCTTGCTGTGAACTGTTTGCATGAAGGCATTTCAAAAATCCACGGGGAAGATGTGCAAGATCTTGCTTGCCATACCTCAGAGTGCGAGTGTCTACCCAAAATTCAAGCAGCATGGTTCAGTTTGGAAATCCCTGGCCTGTTCCTGTGCACAAGATGGAGGTGACGTTGTTTCCTAAACAGTGGGAGTGTACTGCTGATATTCTTAATGTTAGAGGGAAGAGACTCATCCAATTTAGTGTGATTAAAGCACACAAGCCTCTTTAAAAATTCTACCTGACCTTTTGCTGACAGGAACTGCTGGTTAGTCTTCCGGGTGCACTGCCAATTGGTAGGTAGTTGGGGCAAAGGGGGACTGCAGTCAGTGTTAAGGTGAAAGGCTGTAGCAAGCCTCCTGATCACTGTTCAGTGTGGCTGATGGTAGTCAGGTTCAGCCATTATACACCCCTTGGTGTCTAACGGCTGCACCAGACTATGCATGCTGTGAATAGCATCATTCTTCACAAAGTGTCAGGCAAGGTTAATTAAAAGACAAAACACTGGAAACCTGGTTACCGAAGTGCCAAAAGAGAATCCATATCCCCTATCAGCTTTGACTGTATAAAAGTGTATAAAACTGGGACCCACTGACCCACTTTTTGTTCTAGTTTTAATTTCTCTTTGAAGAAGGAAGGATCGCTCTGGTGAGTTCTCAGAGTAAGAACTGCTCTGTAACCAGAGATGAAGTCTGCCCGACAGCTTTCCAGAGATGACAGAACTTCACCAAAAGTCTTGTTTGGATGAAGGAAGTTGTTAATCTGACCTAACGCACCTAGAAGCCAACAATCCTGCAGAGACAGAAGTAGCTTGCCAACCCTACAATTGAAAGTTACTGTCCAAGGAAACCAGGAACAGTTTGATTACCAGTGCTGTGTGAATCTGCCAGAATGACTATAGCTATCTGCGTTCTCAGAGGAGCATGAGTGTATACTTTCCATATGATCGCCAGAACCTTGCACTATCCCAGGAGCCTGACAAGTATCTGAGTGGCAACATCCACTGCTACCTGTTGAAACTCTGTCCAAACATGGAAAGATCCTTGAGCCAGCAGGTCTTCTACCGGAAAAAGGAGCAAGAAGTCCCCACAGAGGACTCTCTGAATAAATCTTTAAGAGGATTGTTTTTTCAACTGAGAGTACATCTATTAATGCTACATAAAGGGGAGTTATCTGCATCGGAGTCTTGATACCAGCCCCTGAGCTCACAAGTAGAAAGGGGGTTGATCTACCAGGGTACCAAACGGGAGGGATACCTGTGAGCAGAAAAGGAGAGTCAAGGATCAAAGGTGCAGTAGCCCAGCACCAATAGAAAATCTGAATCTGGAGCATGTTAGTACTACATATTAACTGGTGCATTACACTGTTTCTTTAACAATGAGAAATACTTGGTACCCCTTTAAGAAGACAATCATTGCTCACCGTTACTATCACAGAGTGCCAAAGAGCTGATGGGATTATGCTTGGCCCAGTTTGCAGACCCATAGTAGAACGGACCCCAAAATACTGGATGAAAATGATCCTAGCCCCAAAAGCTGAGGTCTAGTTATCTTAGCTTGCCTTGTGACCCCCGAATAGGGTTCTTTGTGACCCCTGTGTCTTACCCCGAATGGGGTCTGACAACTAAAGATTTGTTAATGGTGTTAGGGTCAGATCCAGACTAGTACCAGCATGGCATGAAAGCAGTGTGACTTTCAGAAAGTGAGTGGAAGCCTACCCCTGCAGTTGTGAGGCTCTGGGAGGAGATTCTTCAGGGAACGTTCACCTGGAGGAAGTCTTACTAGAGGCCCTGCAGATCTATGGGGTCCGAAGAGCCTCCAGGGAGACCCAGAATTGTCCAGAAATGCTGCAGCATTGCCTTCTTGATGATCTCTACCTGCTGCAGTTGAGAACGGCCTGGAAAATGTGGGGCACACCTGCTGCAGCTGTAGAATAGGGTCAGAGTTCGACAATCAGAATCAGAACTTTCGAGTGCCAACATCACACTCCCTACAACAGAGCAAAGAGGAGAGGACCACCTGCCTGGAATTCTTGTGTTTGCATCGAAATTTGAACTTGGACTTATCGGAGGAGGGAGAACGGGACTGAAACTGTTACTTGGAGCAGGAATAGTCATGTGAGACTTGAGCATGTCGGTTATGGTTTCTTGTTGTCTGCGACTAGAACTTCATCTTTCATTTCCTGGTGGTGTTAGGTGTATCAGCGAGCATTTGCAGATGACTTTGTATCATGTTTTGAACTGAGATACGAGAGGCAGAAATAAAGAAGTTCCATTATGGACATATGCTTGCTCTAGATGTGGAATTCAACGAAGCATGTAGTCTTTGAGGGAGAAAACCCTAGTATATTGGCACAGAAAAAATAATTTTGGTGGAGGAATCAATTATCAAAATCGGAGATCTGGATCTTTGAAGAAGGTCAAAGGCAATAAAGGATCCAACTTCAGCATGAGGGTGAAAATAAATAGCTCTGCACTGACATTTAACAGGCAACAGGCGGGTCAAGGTCGCCGCCAACCCAGATGGTGCTGATGAGTGGGAGCAATTGCTGGAAAAAGTATCTGAATTCAGTTTGGCACCTGTGGGGATTCAAAAGATGAGAAATCGACAGAAGTAGCTAGCATAAAGATTTTTAATTCTTTCCCATGGAAAAGGACAAGTATACTACCATAATTGGACACTGCCATCACTTTCTCTTGGGGGCATCAGGCGGATTTCATAGGCTTGACTATTAGATCCATCTAAGTTTACATTTTTTTTCCCAAGACACCGCAGATTACTAAATTTCAGACACAGAGGTAACAAGGTAGTTAAAGTTACTGGACTAGAGAGTATACCTGCAACTTTAGTGACGCTTTATACTTGAATGAAAGGACTGTTCAGAAATTTCGTTAACAAAAAAAGAAACAGTCACAGGCTGAAACACTTCTGTGCTGGCAGGTTAAGCTGGTTTACATTTACAGTATTTCAAGCAAAGATGTGATTTAACACAGCAACATTTTTATGTGTACAAGGAACAACGCAATGACCAGCTTCTGATGCGATCTACTGCAACTGGTGCAGTTGACAATTAAATAAATCAATTTTCACAGATGAAGGATTTTACAGATCTCACAACGTTAATTCTGAAAGTAAAGAGCACGAAATTGTGTTGCATAGACCTCAAGAGTGGCCTTAAAAAAAACAAGTCAAGTTTCAGTTTGTAACTATTTAAAATGCTCAAACCTTTATTGAAGAGTCCTTGAGTTCGTTGAGGTTGTCCTGCAGAAAATGAATGGAGATGACACATAAGCCCGAATACTGCAGTTCTCAGAAAGCAGAAGCAGGTGGGAGAGGCATGGTTGTAACCTTGAAACAAAACAGCTACTCCTGGGAATAAATCTTAGATCTTGTTAATACAAAAAGGTACAAAAGCACAGAAAACTGACCAGCTTTAGGCTACTGACATCGAAATTATTATATTTATACTTAAAACTAAAATTATAACTATTTGAAGATCTGAGAAATATATGTATATTGACATATATATTAATATGTGTATATGTGTATGGAAAGAAAGGTGTGTAGAACACATGCACCAGTAGTCTATTTAATATCTTATTTAACTCATTCAAATACTGAAGTCAAAACACCCTAATTTAGCATAGAACATTTTTTGATGCTAATATCTACAGGTGCATCCAATGTTTATGCCAGATTGCTCCAAATTAGCAAAATGCTACTTTAATAACAGGGTCATAATTCATTACTTAATCAGGCTCATGTGATCTCCTCAATATAGTGCAGGCCCATGTGTCTGCCTTTAAATTGTGCCATTTTTCCGTTTGAGCACCACATAATGAAGGATAGCAACCCAATTCTTTCTAGCTCAGGTCAAAAGACAGCTCTTGCTGTTTCGCCACCCTCAATTTATCAAAACGAAAACTAATTATCTATCCATATATCTTTGGATCTAATATATATTCCTAAACACACACACACTTAGACGTTTATAGAGGGGTTTTGGGGGGGTTAACCCTCTGCACCCACTGTCTGTTCAGTTATCATTAATATTTTACTTTCACTAACCACAGCATCTAGCTATAGGCCAGCCCACTTTAGCCACTGCGCTCTTGCACTCAAGTGCAATGGCCATGTTACAGTTCCTACACAGTTTAGTATCATATTCTTACCGAATTTGATGTTTTGCTCCTCAGCCTGGGTGAGGGTCATGATGTCACAGAAGACTGTCACATAGAAAAAAAATCCCACGGATAACGGCTTAAAACAAGGGTGTGTACTCACACTCTTATTCAATCTGTACAAAGTGGATGTGTGTTTAGCACAGAACAGGCACATTTAATTCTGCCAAAAATCGGAGAAACCAAAGTCACAATATTACAATATGCAGATGACATCATCCCCCTGGATCACTCCAAAACATGGATCCAGAAAACACTCAGCGCTCTTCATAATTACAACCTGACCAATACAATGACTGCTAATGGCTCCAAAACAAAAAGGCATAACTTGTGGTAGGACACTCAAGAAAACAAATGATGTCTGGAGACTTGGTCCACTAAAAATAAGAGGCCGAATCCTACAATAAGGTGGGAGTCTGGCTGTTTTAAAAGGGGGGAGTAAAACCCCACTTGAGACATCCTAAAGCAAAGGCGGAATTAATAATCACCAGAGCCTGCCAACTCAATTTATTAGAAAGCCCTTGCACATACCCAATACAACAAGTAATAGGGGAAAACCCTCCTCCATGCAATCAAATATTTCCATGAAGCCTACACGGGCAAGTCACTAAAGCTATAGGAAAATTCTAACTTTAAGTGTACAAAAGGGTCTTCAATCTACCTCCATACCCATATGGTTATCTGATTAGACTGGAATTCGGGTTGGAGGGCCAAACTTGGGCTAGTATGGCTGCCTTTTTAAAATACTATTATAGGATCATAAATGTGCCGCCTAAAACCCTGAGAGCAATACTCCAGCATGTTTTTAAATTAGAGAAGGGCCCCTGGACATCCTACCTCAAAATCGGAGGTTTGGAAAGCCCAGGGGTCACTCTACCGATGCAGGCAGAGCACAGGAGGCTTCTCTGGCCAGCCACTGACTGGGCTAGGATGAGGCCCGCCTGCTGGTCACTCCTGCACTGGTAGTTGGTTCCTCTGGGGGTTGCGGATGCAGTGCTTGGTCCAGGCGTCGGGTTCCGATGTTACCAGGCAGTCGCGGTCAGGGGGAGCCTCTGGATCCTTTCTGCAGGTGTCTCTATGGTGGTTTAGGGATGTCGACTCAGGGTGTCCACGTCGTTGGAGTCCCCTGGGAGTCCTCTCAGCGGTGTTGGCTCTCCTGAACTCGAGCCAGGGGCATCGGGTGCAGAGTGTGAAGCCTCACGCTTCCTGAGTGCTTCCAGGGGGGCGGGCATCACCACTAGCTAGAGTACCCTTGGGCAGTGTAACACAAAGCCACTTCTAGGTGTTACAGTTCCTGCAGGGGGGAGGTGTGAAGCACCTCCACCCAGTGCAGGCTTTGTTTCTGGCCTCAGAGAGCACAAAGGCGCTCACTCCAGGGGGTCAGAAACTCGTCTCAGTGGCAGGCTGGCACAGATCAGTCTTGCACTGAAGGATTGGGGTAAAATACAGGGGGCATCTCTAAGATGCCCTCTTTGTGCATATTTTAATAAATCCAGCACTGGCATCAGTGTGGGTTTATTATTCTGAGAAGTTTGATTTCAAACTTACCAGTATTTAGTGTAGCCATTATAGAACTGTGGAGTTTGTTTTGACAAACTCCCAGACCATATACTTAATATGGCTACCTGCACTTACAATGTCTAAGAATGGACCTAGACACTGTAGGGGCATAGTGCTCATGCAGCTATGCCCTTCACCTGTGGTATAATGCACCCTGCCTTAGGGCTGTAAGGCCTGCTAGAGGAGTGACATACCTATGCCACAGGCAGTGGGTTGTGGGCATGGCACCCTGGGGGGTGTTGGAGACCTTAGGAACCTTCCCTGGTCACAGGTCCCTTGGTACCACTGGTATCTTTAATAACAAGGGACTTATCTGGGTGCCAGAGGTGTGCCAATTGTGGAAACAATGGTACATTTTTAGTGAAAGAAAACTGGTGCTGGGGACTGGTTTGCAGGGTCTCAGCACACTTCTTAGTCAAGTCAACATCAATACCAGGCAAAAAGTGGGGGGTAACTGAAACAGGGAGCCGTTTTTCTACACCTGTCTCGAGCAAATCATGGCTGCAAGGCTGATGGGCCTACAGATCAAAGAACTAAACCCCAAATGTGTGTCTCTCTCTCTCTCTCTCTCTCTAAACCACTTTTTTTAACACACAAAATCAGAACTTGCAACGAGCAAGGAATCAGAGTCACGTGTTATGGCCAAATTTGGCAAGTACAACAGCCTCATACAAGCACTCTTAAAAGAGTCTTACAAGCCTCAATAGATTCTGCCTTGAAATTACAACTCCGATCTCAGCTCGTTAGTGCCAGAAAGGGGCAGACTCCTACTGAACATGTGCAATGTATGTACACTACAGCCCAGGGATCTCTCACTCCGCTTCTGAATTTCTTGCCAACAACTCCCTTTGACATGCAACTTTGGGCCACTAGCACTCTACTTAACAGATGCGTTTTAAAAGTATCCCAGCTATCACAAAGTACTTTATAATTCTGTGTACATAATGCCTATTTTACTATATTTTGAATCACCTGCTCATTTTCTTTTAACACACTTGTTTCTTGTCTTTTACTTACTGTAAAGATTTTTCTATTATAAATATTTTAATCACACAATAAAACCGACTGATATATGATATTATGCCCCTTTACATGCTTTCCCCTAAGTACGAAACACCCATAGAAGAGATATGTAAAAAATGACAGTTTTAACAAGCACTGGCGGGGGCGTAAGGGAAAGTAGCTTCTTTCTGGCATAGTTAACCCACTTTTTGCCTGATGTCAGTGTGTTTAGATTGTAGTACACGGAGATCCTGCTAACCAGGACTCCAGTGTCTGTGCTCTCTCCTCTAATTTGGTTGTTTAATAACTTTTACATCCCACAATTGGCATACTGGTGCACCCATGCAAGTCCCTAGCATATGGTATTAAGGTACACAGATCAATGGTTTGCCGGTGTCCCCCATGCGCTGCGGCATATATTATGCCACCCATGGAAGCCCAAGCAAACTGTTATGCAGGCCTGCCATTGCAGCCTGCATGAAATGGTGCATGCACCTTTTACTTTAGATAAAAGACTTGCCTTATACAGCGGTCACTGCACTTGGACACTAAGTCATCGCCTACAGTAGACCCTTGAGCCCAAGGGCAGGGTGCATGGTCCAGAGTGTGAAGACACCCCTGCATGAGTAGAGGTGCCCCTACAAACCAGGGTCCTGAATCCTAGAAATACCAACTGCAACGGTTCTGTGTTGGCCTATAGAAAACCCGTCTCCATAACTCTGCACCCCGGTGTCTGTGGGATTTCTGATATTTACCTACGGTAATTCCTTACTCCCTCACCCCCGGAGATTCTAACACTTACCCTGGATGGGCACCTCCATTCTCATATCACTTTCTTAGTATATGGGTTGGCCCCCTCTATAGGGCCACATTTATTTTTATGATTTTCCTGTTTGTTGCAAAGTGTATATTTTGAGTGTAAATATCTCCAAGTGGAGATATACCAATTTTAGTATAGTAGCAGTGTTGTAATAAAGAATACTTAATTTTTGCAACATCTGGCTTGATTATTTCTTTTGTGAGAGTAACTGACTGACTACTGTGTTATTGTAAGTGCTTTACACTCCTCCTGGATAAGCTTTACCTGCTCGCCACAGCTTCCCCTAGAGATTTTTTGCTATCTGGAAACTTAAATACTATCACTAAGCGTTTCCTGGACTCAGTATAGGATGCCACACCATAGATGTACACCATAAACTGAGCCAGTATTCTACAGGGGGCCAAGCTGATGTAATTGTTATTTAAAAAAAGAAATTAAAACATGCACAGCCACAAAAAGAAAAAAGGCTGCTGCCTACATGTGGTGAGCATACTTGCAATAAAGTGTTTAAATTAAACATATAATCCAAAGGTAATTATATTTGAGAACTTTATGAGTGAGGTCTAGCATGCAAGTGTACTTACAATAGGTATAGAAACCTGTACCATTCAAATCTGATTTCCTATTGGGAGGTTTGCTATCAAACCGACCACAACCAGAGCTCTCTAACTGAATTCAGGTTGGGCACCCAAAATTCGCATAATTTACTGATAGGTGGTCTAAGTGTGCTTCTAGATCTCCCAGATTACCCGGACTGTAATCTTTGTCTGCAGAATAAAGAATCTTTATTGTTCTATTTTAGAGCATACTTTAAACCTAGAATGTAGTATATTGTTTCCCTTTGCAACCAGAAAAATGCTCTGAGGATTTGTAAAAGTGATACCAATCACCGAGTTAACTTTTCAATTTCAGGAGGTTGCGTAGCGAATTAGAAGGAAACGTTTAGATAATTGTTTTAATGATTATGTATCTTGAGATGTTTTAGCAATGTATTGTTTTATTATACTTGTAAATGTATTGAACGCATCATGATTGTATTTGTGGATAAGCCTTATGGTCTGACTGTGCAATGAATAAAAAAGAAGCCCTTTTTTAAATTATACTGCAAATCACAGCAAAATATTTTTTTTTTGCTTGAGGTGGTAGTACTAGCAGCTTCGAATTACTATAACCTGAAGACGCAGTTTAAACACACAAGGACGACTACACACCCGATAAATAAAGGAAAAAACACATTGGCAAAGTGTTGGTCACTAGACCCAAAATGGATCTGCATCAGAGTCAAATAAAACCTAGATAACTTAACTGAAATATGATTAGGGAAAAGATTTTATCTACATCACAGAGGGGCATAGTTGGTAACTGACTTTTCATATACGATGTAACTGATTAGGGCTCCTATATGAGAGGTGATATGGGCTTATTTTAACAGACCTTGATCATGTTACTTGAATTCAATTTTTGAGGAAGGGTACAGACTTAAATAAAGAGACAGTTGGGTAAGCAGAGAGGGGTTATTTCTATTTAAGAATTTACTACGTGCCAGAACGTCACTTTAGTGTCCCATGTTGCCCTTTGGGTACTTAAAGCCACTTACAAAGAAGAGCTTAAATCAAATTTACAAATTGCCTTATTTCATTTCATTTCTCAATCCTGGTGCCCAACATTTTCACCCATGATAACAGTCAAGTAGTAAAAATTCAGTTTCCCACTACAAGTCCGAATTGAGTATTGCACACCACTACACTCCAAATTAGAACGACCATGGGTTTAAAAAACAGCCAGGTTTTGAAAAGTCAAAATGTATGGCATGCATGCTTCTAAAAAGCTAAACTTCGACAAATTCCATATTTCAATGCAAAATTTCTAAAAATAAAAAGAAATGCGTAACCTCTGGTTTGATTCCAGAAATGGTTATTTTGGATAAATCTCACTACTATAATTATGGGCAGGGAGTACAATAGTTGCATATCTTAAGCTAGAATGAAAAGGAAGTGATTTAAACAAGTCACCACAATGCAGCCGTCATAGCAGTTCTTGCTACTAGATAAGCTTCATGTGGGAGCAGAGAACAGCCTATTTAGGAAATGCCCAAAGTCGGAAAAGCCATCACCAGTTCTTTCACACACATACACATTCCCTCTGTTTTCACAGCCCAATATGGGATCCATCAAGAACACCACTGAAAGTACACACGTAATGTCTGATGTGTACGAATAATTAGTCACCTCACTTTGTAACGTTTTCAACCAATGGGTCTAGTAAATTCTCAAAAACTCATAAGCCTTCAGAACCCAGAATGTTTAAGGGTCAGTAATTGGACTGACATCTTCAGTCCAAATTTCACTGTATGCTCCCCCCTCCCACTCCCCTGCCATTCAACACCATATACGAGGCTGAAGCTAAGGTTTTGAGAGAGCCTGAAGTCTAACTCTATAAATAATTCAGCACAAACTACTTTAAAGTGTAGAATCCACGGTCTCCAGAACTGCTGCTACCAGTAGATGGTCCTGCTATGCAGTCGTTCCGGTCGTACCCCATCAGTACAGTCTTGCCATTAACAGTCACTATCTCTTTAAGATACTACATCATGCACCCCACATGGACCACAAACAGATGACTTGTCCATGGGTTCTAAAAGCATCATAATTGCAAGCAACGCCAGAGGTGTCATCTGATTTATACTGTGCTAATTTACTCATTGGTCTCAATACAAGAGTGAGTTCACAGCCACTTACAACAGATAGCTTTTTAGTGCTCTCCTATGAGTGTATTAAGGGCAGAATGAATTTCAGTTCATACAGTTCATTCAATTATGTGGTTGCTCTTTGGGAGCTCCTAGTGCTAGATCTGAGAGTTCTATTGTGTTTTAATAGCATTTACCTGTGGGTCCTACATCTCTCTCTGGGTTTTAAACTTGCAAGTCTTCGCTAAAATATTATGGAGCAGTTTCATATGCAGCTTTGTGTCAATGGTTTGCATTACACTCCACCTCAACTGTAACCAATGAAGTTATCAGAAATAAGGAGCTAGAACTTAATCGAACTATGTTATTAACAGTCTGCTCTAGTTTTGCAGTGGCTGCAATTTTGAGCTTGGGACTGCCTACGTACAGAACATTGCCATAATCCAACTCTGCACCAAATATCGGTCTACCTCGGAAAGCACTCTTTGTGTAGATGGTAGCTGATAGGACATGACATACTTAATCTCGCTACCCATCATCATCTTGTAATGATAACCACCACTAAGTTTCTGACTTTTCGCCTTTGGAAGATGTCAATTTACCTCACTTTAGACAAATACTGATTTCACGTTTGTTTTTATTTATTTTAAAGGTTTGGACTAATTACGAGGGCATCAGCTAGCTACTAGCTCCACCTACTCAAAGCTAAAGCCTACCATTCCACCTATAGACCACCAACAAACATTGCCCTGGTGCAGGGAGCCTTTGGAGCCCTTCTTTTAGGACAGGGGCGATGATGGTGCCTCTGTGCCTTTCCCCAGCTTTCCCATGTGATTACGACAGGCACTGGGTGGGGGGCATCAAGAAAGAAACAAGCAAGAGAAGTGCGAGAAAGAAAGGTGCAGGGCTGGTTTGAGCATTTTTTCAGGGATGCTTTTGGTGCACAGTCCACCCCTCAGGACTCACAGATCCACAGTCCAGGTATTAGTACTCGCTCATCTAGATGGAGAAAGTGCCCTTCTAGCAGGTCTTCCAGCATCTACCAAAGCAGCAACTCTGAGTGATGCTAGAGGTGACTGCTTGTTTAATGGTATTACAGAAGAAACCTGATCATATCTCGCCCATTTTAAAGTACTTTCATTGGATGCCGTTCGATGCAAGAGTTGACTTCAAGACTGGTGCATCACAAAAAGCAATTCACACCTTCCAAAGAGAACAAACTCAAATTCACAGGTGGTCAACCAAAATCAAGAGGCAGAGATGGTCTAATTCTTGATATATCAAAAACCAGGAAACACAAAACAACAAAACAGGTATTCTCATGCTTAAGCCATTGACTGTGGAACTCTCATGCAGTCCACATAAAACTAAATCCTAACCTTTCGGCTTTCAGGAGGGACTGGGAAACCCTATCTTTTCAGACTATACATCACCGGTTGACTCATTGCTAACTCCTACTGGTTTTCTTTTTCATTGCTCATGGTTTGCTTGTTACTTTAGCGTACTTTTTTGCCCGGTGTCTAAACCGGCACTATGATATATATAAAATTAAGTTAATTCAGCCTTCTACATCAAACTGAAGCAATTTAAGTCCAGCCATGACTGCACTCCAAACTTCCTGTTACTTTCGTATTATAATTTCCTGAGTGTGTAGTTACTTTAAAATCACTTACATCTTGCACCCTCAAGCAGCCTCAATGGCTTGGGGAAGGAATTTTGCATCACACGACCCAACAGCTACATTTAACAGACAGAAACTGGATAGTTTTCCACTGCTGCAGACTCGAAACATGCAGGCACACACAGAGAGAAGGTGGAAAGATTGCACTCAGAAACAACAGTAAAAGCACAGCAGTACCTCCACTATGAACTCCACAAAGCCAAACTGGGTGCCCTGCAGGTAAAGTTCCAATACTGTCGCATAATAATTGGCAGAAACAGATCTAGATTTTCCAAGTTGTTCCTCTCAGTTGCCTATTAACTTCCAAGTTCTTGAGAAACTTGATGCTGTAGGTTGTCAGCTTCTGGAGGCACAAGACCACACAGGTATATCACACCAGTGTCCCACCTCCACCACTAGAGGTTAATGCAACATCTCAGACAGTCTCTTGCTCCTTCCCCAATTCCTGCAATCACATTTCTATCCATCTCTGGAATCAACTTTCTATTCAATCCAGTAAAGAGAGACACTTCACCCCCAAAGCCAAGATAATCTTACATTTCTCCTGCAAAGTCAGACGCATGAAATCAAAAATGGTACTTGATGAGAAAGCTTTTAACACAGCACAGTTACCCTTCTACTTTTTATTTCTACAGGACATTTTCTGAAAGCAATTTCAGTTTTGATTTTCATCACTTGTATCCCATCGCAGTTTTTGTACACATTTCTTTGCTATAATATTGCTGTGATACACTGTAAAATCACTATCCGCAAGTGGCACATTTCTGGATGATTTTCGGTACTGTCCTCAACCAGCACCCACTGCTGGTACATGTTCTCACTGAGTCACTAACATTATTGCCAGAAATCACACACAAGCTACAGAACAACACGTTTAACAGTTCCAGAGAAGCCAAGACGAACAAATTAAACTACAGCTTCAACAGAGATAATTTTACTCTAAAGCAATCAATACTCAGAAGAAGGAAGATGTTGGGAAATAAGAAATTACTCAAACATTACTGAAGATTAGAACCGTGTTCTTCCAACCCTGCAGTGAAGTCTTTCGAACTAGGACTGTCCTTCCAACAAATTCCAACTAGCAGTGCTTTGGAAGATGTGAAAACAGTGGCAAAGGGTCGGCAAGTGCCAAGATCAGGATGCTCAAGTGAGCAGATACAGCAGCTCTTACAGCGATATATCTTTTACAGCTTCAACCAGCTTTCTATTTTTTCAATCACAGAACTAATTTTATAATAATTTTATCTCTTACACAGAAGCTATGGTATTTGAAGTGATCTAGTTTGTACAATCCTATGTTGTAGAAAGGTTACCAAGTATAAGTACAGCTGGGAAAAAGTTGAATTGGGAGGCCACTATGGAAATAAAGAGGGACGCGACCCGAGTAGGATTTTGTAACGGAAAATTAAAATTGTAGGTGCTTGGCAAGACAATGCTTGAAATATGCTTACTGTCTTAGCGTTAGATGTTACCACTAAGAAGGCTGTTTTTAGGTTAAAAGTGTTACAGAATGTGTATCAAAAGCCTCAAAGATAATATGGTGGAGGCATTAACAGCTATTGGGAAAATAATTTTGAATTTTTTTTTCAGAAAACAAACAAATGAAAAAATAGAACACTCATCACAGCCAGCTAACTGAATAGTGCCCACATTTTCTTTCTCACCCATGTAGAATGAACTGTAGGACTGTGTGTTTAAACAGAGGACTTTCCCCTCTTAACACATTAGGAAATCTCCTCAATGACCTGAATGAACGACTCAGGGAGAAGGCTCACCTTTAATTGCTAGATCTATGCCCAGAGCCCTTTAGCAGTTTGAGAGTAATGCATCAAGACATACTTCCATACTTTCAAGCTTTGAGGCTGAATGCTGGTATATTCAGAAGGAAAACCCTCCCCATCTAATGAGACCAAACATCTATATAATGAAAATTGAGTTTGAAGTCAACACTAAAAGTGATCCTCCCACGAATTTGAGTAATAACACCTACAACGGCAACACACACTATTTTTGGTACTCATTTAAGGCAAACTCCGCAATAGAGCACTGGTTTATTTCCCATTGATGGTTTGTTGTCCTCAACCAGTACAAGGGGTTGCATTCAAATTCTGAACTTCACATAAGTGAGTGGCTGTTGTCTAGTAATAAAAACATAGTCCAAGGCTTTAAGACACAGTAACCTTTAGCAAACGCCTCTTACGATTTAAGTAATGCACTGACTTGTCAGTTACTAGCTGAACCTCCCACTCTGGAACCTATGAATGGAAGAAAGTCTTAGCTAATTTGAAGGCTCAGTTCCAGGGCTTTGATCTGAAGATTCCACACCTCCACAATTCATATAGTCCCTCTTGCAAAAAGATCTTCTGGCTGTGTCTCCATCCTTGAAATGAGGTACATCTTCTGACCACCACCAGAGCTAATAATCTTAAGTGTTGCATACAAGAGGATTCTGGGAGATAGTGCATCAGAGGGAACCTTGGTGGAGTAGAGCATCTGTTAGGAATTAACTCACTGCTGGTTTAACTGCAGTCAGGAAAACCACTGATTAGGCCTCATTCAATGAGGTGCTAATAATATGTCAAAGGTGAATAAACCCAAAAGGTGAAAAAGTTCAACTGCCTTAAGTAATGTAACCAGATGCAACCAAGTTCCTTTAACTAAAATGTTTTGCACACACTCTACGGGTTAAAAAATCTCCCTTAAAAAGAATGCTACACTGCACATGTCAACTACTTCTTGACAGGGATAGGTTCAAAAACAAGTTGATACATGTGAAGGAGATTGCCTGTGGCCTTCAGGAGAAGCCACATTCAGTTATCCAGCGAAGAAGACTACGTGTATTGCCATCTTCTGAGAAAAGCCATCCCTACTGTCACTGTGCTGAGAAACATTCTGGTGATAAAGGCCAGGTGGAAGGTATGGCAGTGTGGTAGAAACAGTGATTCCACAAAAAAAAAAAAAAAAAAAAAGGCAATTCTAAAGCATCTGATTTTTACAGGAAAATGTGCGCTAGCATCAAAGACAGACTGAGAATCAAATCCTTACGATCAAAAGTTTTAATTACATTTAATTTTGCATACTTCTAAGAAAATCAATCTGGAAATTCAAGTGATGACGATGTGATGGGGAGGCAGGATTGGGAAATTAGATAGACAGTAAAAAGCATCCTCAGTTTCAGGACTCTGTGGGCAAGGATAGTATTAACAACCAGGTTTGAACCCTGACCTCCTGGAGTGCGACATACCTGTACAACACTTTTTTTTTTTTTTTTACAAAAATCAAATGAAAATCGTTGACAGATGCTGACTGAAAATCTGAGGAGACTAAGCTCTGGAACCTCATTGATGGTGCGCAAAAAGGGAACGGACATCAGGGTTCCAATAGGGTCATGCTATGCCCAGTGACGCCACATTGGCGTTGGTTACAGAGCTGAGCTGGAGCCAGGGCCCCCTACTAATGCAGAGAGCTACTGAAAAGTTGCTAAATCCACTCCGATACCAATTATCTGGTAGAGACTATCTAGCTGCAGATTCCTTACCTTTTAATCCCCTAGCATCAGCTTCAAATCTGGAATCTTTTTGCTGAGCAATACCCTGCATGCGTCATTGGGGTGTCGCTTGGATCCGCATGCGTCGTCTGCCCCCACGTGGCTTTGTCAGTCACTGGAGCAGTTTGTGACGTCATGGTTGCCTATAAAGGCACCACCCCGGCGCGCTTAAGTCAGTTATTTTATCGACAACACTTCCACGCCAAAAACGCAGAGTTTTGAATAGAACCGACATTTTGTCTGTGCAAAACTAGGGCCCTGAACGGGATAAACCCAAACCCTACTAGATATAGCCACAGAGCAAGGAGGCATGGGTGAGTGTAAGGAATCTGCAATTAGATAGATTATTCTCTACCAGATAATGCGTTATCGAATTAAGTAACTTTTTCATCTGAGAGACTTCTAGCTACAGATTCCTCACGTTTTAATAGATACCCAAGCCATAACCTTACTTACACTAAGACGTCCTGTAGGACTGAACGGGCAAAGTGCCCGTCTCTTCATACCAGACTGTCCAGGCAGTAATGCTTTGCAAACGTGTGCAAAGATGCCCACGTTGCCGTCTGACAAATCTCTAGGACTGGAACACCTTGAGCTAATGCAGTGGTAGCAGCTTTGCCCCTGGCAGAATGAGTCCTCAGGAGGCTGCTTCCTGGCCAATGCGAACTATCTGGACGCAGAGAACCCAGCGAGAAAGGGTTTACTTCTGCACTGCCCGACTGTAGGGAAATGCCTCCTTTGGCATGGTTACCCCCTAACGTTTTGCCATTTGTTGATGCCAGTTATGATTGAAAGTGTGCTGGGACCCTGCTAACCAGGCCCCAGCACCAGTGTTCTTCCCCTAAACTGTAACTTTGTT
Source organism: Pleurodeles waltl (assembly GCF_031143425.1). Taxonomy (NCBI): domain Eukaryota; kingdom Metazoa; phylum Chordata; class Amphibia; order Caudata; family Salamandridae; genus Pleurodeles; species Pleurodeles waltl. The sequence goes on along the minus strand of NC_090438.1, from coordinate 166,038,736 downwards.
CCCACAATTGGCACAGCCCTGGCACACAGAAAAGTCCCTTGTAACTGGCACCCCTGGTACCAAGGACCCTGTTGCCAGGGAAGGTCTCTAAGGGCTGCAGCACCCTGGGGGCCCCTCACTCAGCACATGCACACTGCCTCACAGCTTGTGTGTGCTGGTGGGGAGAAAATGACTAAACCAACATGGCACTCCCCTCAGAGTGCCATGCCAACCTCACACTGCTTGTGGAATAGGTAATTCACCCCTCTATCAGGCCGTACAGTCCTAAGGCAGGGTGCACTATACCACAGGTGAGGGTGTAGTTGCATGAGAACTATGTCCCTACAGTGTCTAAGCCAAACCTTAGACTTTGTAAGTTCAGGGTAGACATAAAGAGTATATGGTCTGGGAGTCTGTCAATTACGAACTCCACAGTTCATAATGGCTACACTGAAATCTGGGAAGTTTGGTATCAAACTTCTCAGCACAATAAATGCACACTGATGCCAGAGTGGGATGTATTGAAAAATGCACACAGAGGGCATCTTAGAGATACCCCTATATACCTGTCCAATTCCTAGTGTTAGGCTGACCAGTTCCTGCCAGCCTGCCACAACCAGACTAGTTTCTGGCCACATGGGGTGAGTGCCTTTGTCACAACACCTGCACTGGGTGGAGGTGCCTCTCACCTCCCCCTGCAGGAAATGTGACACCTGGTGGTGAGCCTCAAAGGCTCATGCCTGTTGTTACAGCGCCCCAGGATGTACCAGCTAGTGGAGATGCCCGCCCCTTCGGACACAGCCCCCACTTTTGGCGGCAAGTCCGGAGGAGATAATGAGAAAAACAAGGAGGAGTCACCCACCAGTCAGGACAGCCCCTAAGGTGTCCTGAGCTGAGGTGACCCCTGCCTTAAGCAATCCTCCATCTTTGTTTTGGAGGATTCCCCCAATAGGAGTAGGGATGTGCTTTTTCCCCTCAGGAATGAGGCACAAAGAGGGTGTAGCCACCCTCCAGGGCAGTAGCCACTGGCTACTGACCCCAAGACCTAAACACATCCTTAAATTAAGTATTTAGGGGCGGCCCAGAACCCAGTAAATCAGATTCCTGCAACTTGAAGAAAGAAGAATGACTGCTGACCTGAAAGCCCCACAGAGACGACAACTGACTTGGCCCCAAGCCCTACCGGCCTGTCTCCAGACTCAAAAAACCTACACAGCGACGCACCCAGCGGGACCAGCGACCTCTGAGGACTCAGAGGACTGACCTGCAGCTAAAGGACCAAGAACCTCAGAGGACAGCAGCTCTATCCAGAAACAGCAACAAAAGTGCATCTTTAAAGAGACTCACTTCCCACCAGATTCATTAGTCTTCACTCTCTGCACCGAACGCCCCTGGCTTGAGTTTGGAGAAACCAGCACTGCAGAGAGGACTCCCAGGCGACTCCAACAATGTGGACACGCTGAGTCGACCTCCCTGCACCCCCACGGCGACGCTTGCAGAGAGGATCCAGAGTCTTCCCCTGATCGCGACTGTCTGGTAACAAAAGAACCCATGCCTGGAACAAGCACTGCACCCGCAGCCCCCAGGACCGAGAGGAACCACCTACCAGTTCAGGAGTGACCAGCAGGCGGCCCTCATCCTAGCCCAGTCGGTGGCTGGCCCGAGAAGCCCCCCTGTGCCCTGCCTGCATCACCAGAGTGAAAACCGGGTCCCTCCATTGCTTTCAACGCAAAACCAGACACCTACTTTGCACACTGCCCCTGGCCACCCCTGTGCCGCTGAGGGTGTGTATTGTGTGCTTATGTGTGTTTCCCTCCTCCCTCCCCACCCAGTGCTCTACAAAACCCCCCTGGTCTGCTCCTCGAGGACGCAGGTACTTACCTGCTAGACTGGAACCTGAGCACCCCTGTTCTCCGTAGGCGCCTATGTGTTTTAGGTCTTCGTTTGACCTCTGCAACTGACCAGCCCTGTGTTGCTGGTGCTATGGCTTTGGGGTTGCCTTGAATCCCTAAACGTGGGCTGCCTATGCCCAGGAGACTGACTGTGTAAGTGCTTTACTTACCTGAGAAACTAACGTTTACTTACCTCCCCCAGGAACTGCTGAGTGTTGCACTGTGTCCACTGTTAAAATAGCTATTTGCCATTTTAACCAAAACTGTGTGTACTACTGTTTTAAATCAAAGTTCTATACTTACCCGTGTGAAGTACCTTGCAATTCATGTACTTACCTCAAACTCGAATCTTGTGGTTCTTAAAATAAACGAAGAAAATATATTTTTCTATACAGAAACCTATTGGCGTGGAGTAAGTCTTTGAGTGTGTGTTCCTCATTTATTGCCTGTGTGCGTACAACAAATGCTTAAAACTACCCTCTGATAAGCCTACTGCTCGACCACACTACCACAAAATAGAGCATTGGAATGATCTAATTTTGCCACTATCAACCTCTAAGGGAAACCCTTGGACTCTGTGCACACTCTCTCTCACTTTGAGACAGAAAATACAGAGCCAACTTCCTACACCGACCCTTCTTTGCTCCAACGTACCACACAAAGAGTTGGTCATCCACCTGGAACTTTTGTGCGGTCAAAGTAGAACGACAATGCTCTTTTTGAGTCCAGTCGGTGGAGTCGCTCCTCCTCTTCCTTAGAGGGATGCGGTGGAGCAAAGAAGGTGAGCAGGGTGATGTTCTGACCCAGATGAAATGGGGTCCCCACCATGGGGAGGAAAGAGGCATGAGGTCTCAGAACCACCTTGTCTGGATAGATACTGAGATGCAGTAGGTTTGATGATAGAGCTTGCATCTCACTCACCCTCCTGGCAGATGTTATTGTCACTAATAAGGCTTTCTTGATGGTGAGCAGCTGGCGGGGACAGCTGTGCAAAGGCTTGAAGGGAGCACACATCAGAAATGTGAGGACCAGATTTAAGACCCACTGGCGTAGGGGAAATCATATGTTCAAGCCCTTGGAGAAATCTATGTACAATAGGGGATTTAAACAGAGAAGGCTGATCAGGTAGCCGATAAGGCAGAAAGATAGCCCTCGAGAATCCCCACAGCAGAACCCTGCTGGGCAAGGGAAGGTATGAAGAGAAGAATAGCAGAAAGAGGATCAATAGACCTTTCTGTACAATAATATACAAAGCGTTTCCAGCAGCAGACATACCGTTTTAGTGGAGGGACGCCTGGCTGCCAAAATAACTTTACAGACATAGGGAGGAAGGCCGCTGCTCAATCTCTATGCATGATGCATGAAGGTGAAGAGTTGACCGGTTCGGGTGGAGAATCCTCCCCTGCTGCTGCGACAGAAGATCCTCCTGAAGGGGAATCCTGATTGAAGGATTGATGCTCATTTTGAGAAGCTCAGGATACCAGACTCTCCTTGCCCAATCCGGAGCCACTAGGATGACTTGGGCCCGATCGTTCCTAATCTTCTTGAAAACTCTGGGCAGGAGTGGTGCGGGCAGAAAAGCGTACAGGAGGCCTGAACTCCACTCGCGATGAAAAGCGTCGCAGAGTGATCGCCGCCTTGGAAATTCCAACGTGCAATACTGCTGACACTGGGCGTTCTCTGCAGAGGCGAACAGATCTAACCAAGGCTCTCCCCACTGTTGAAAGAGTCCTTGTGCCACCTCCGGATCAAGATATTATTCGTGACCCGCTAGGCACTGACGGCTGAGTTCGTCCACCCTGGCTAACATAGAACCTGCCAGATATTCAACCACCAGGGTTATGCCCTGCTGTTCCGGCCATGTCCAGAGATGCAGAGCCTCTTGACAAAGGGCCCACGACCCCACACCACCCTATTTGTTGCAGTACCACATTGCGATGGTGTTGTCTGTGAACACCTGAATTATGTTCCCTTTCACAACAGAAAGAAATGCTTTCAATACCAGTCGGATCGCCAGGAGCTCCAGCAAGTTGATATGGAGTCTGGATTCCACCGGAGACCAGAAGCCTCTGATCTCCGTCGCTCCCAGATGGTCGCCCCCATCCCAGAAGTGACCATTCGTCACTTCTGTACGATCTGGCTGGGGAAGGGAGAGGAGTATGCCTCTGACCCAATCACAGTTCACTAACCACCACTGCAGATCTTTTGCAGTTCCCTCTAAGATCTGAACCATGTTGGTGAGATTTCCCTGATGCTGTGCCCACTGGAACTTCAGGTCCCATTAGAGAACCCTCATATGCCATCTGGCATGTTTGACTAACAGGATGCAGGTAGCCATGAATCCCAACAGCCTCAGAGTCTGTCTCACCGAAATGCAGGATAGAGGGCGAAACATCGTATCATAACCTGAATATCCTGGAATCGCTGGGGGTGAGAGTAGTCCAACGCTACCATCCAGTCTCCTTGGTCTAGAGCAGACAAGACCTGAGCAAGAGTGAGCATCTTGAATTTCTCCTTGTTAAGGAAGAGATTGACATCTGTTAAATCCAAGATAGGGCGAAGGCCCTTGTTCTTTTTTTGGCCAAGAGAGCCGTAACTTCTTCGTGGAGCAAGATTAAATGATCCTCTATCAGCTGTTATTTCAATGGAGAGATAGAGTGAAGAAAAGACTTGAAGGGGAGGGAATAGCCCTTCTCTATGATCTGCAAGACCCATTTGTCCGATATTATGGACTGCCAGTGAGGGAGATGAAATCGAATCCTCCCTCCAACTGGATGAATATGGTCTTGCAGAACCATACTAGATGGGCCTGGGCATTGTGGAAGAGGGGGGCTGGTTGGTGGCCAATCTCTGGCTAGTCCCTCTGGGTCTGAAGGTACCACAACCTTGTCCTCGCACTGGATGCTGTGAAGCTGGAGGACGGTGGCTCACCTGTGGTTGGCGTGGCTCCCCTCCCAAAGCCTCAAAAAGGGCAATGGGCAGACTGCCGGCGAGCGAGCGCCGAGAGGCCCAAGGATCTGGCCATGGCTCAAGAGTCCTTGAACCGCTTAAGCGCCAAGTCTGCCTTCTCTCCAAAAAGGCATGAGCCGTAAAAGCAGGTGGCCATCATATCTGCCTGGACACCCCCCCCCCCCCCAAAGCCAGTGGTACACAGCCAGGCGTGGCGATGAAGGGCCACTGTCGAGGAAATCGCCCTGCCCAGCGAGTCAGTTGTGTCCAAACCACATCAAATGGTAAACTTGGCTGCATCTCTTCCAGCATTGACAGCCTGGGTGAGTGTCCTGTACGCCCTCCAGGACCTGGGCCAGCACCTGTGCCACTGTGTCCCATAAAGTATGGGAAAAATGGCCCAATAGGCATGAGGTGTTTACGGAACTCAATGCCAGGCTGGAGGAAGAAAAAAATCTTCTTCCCAAGTTGGTCCAGCCTCTTGGATTCCCTATCTGGAGGAGCGTTAGGGAAGGAACCATGGGAAGTGGAGGCTTGGACCACCAAGCTCTCAGGGGTGGGGTGTTCGGTGAGGAAACTAGGGTCGGTAGGAGCTTGTTGATGGTGGGGTCCATTGTCCTATTTAGAGGAGACCCTGTGCTGGGTTTGGACCATGTCCCCATCAGGACATCGGCTCCGACGTAGCAACCCCCAGCTGAAGCACCTCTGTCAGGATGTTAGTCCTGACAGTCACCGTAGGCAACTCCAGGTCCAAGACCTCAGCCGCTCTACGCACCACCATGGCTTATGATTCTCCCTCCTCCATAGCCACAGAAGGAGGTGAGAGCATAACAGTATCCAGTCCGCTGGCTTTCCCTAGTTCCTCATACCAGTCCTGCTCCTCTAATCTATATTCTAAAGGGTCCTCACCTGTGCCTGGCTAATCAAAATAAGCCTCTGGCACAGAACTGGGCCAAATCGGCGCTGTCAGAGTTGTGGGATGTCGTTCCGGCTCATCTGGAATGAGGATCGGGCTCCCACCACCAGTGGGCGCCGGTGGTAGGGGGAGCGTCAACATTTGACCTGGCGCCAGAGGAGGCCGACTGTATGGAACAGCCACTGGTCTGGATCAGATATCGGATCCTAGGGTCCCCAACGGTACCGATGAGCAGGATAGGACCTCTGAGGAGTCGCGCTGACCGAAGTCGACAGCCCGGCCTCCATGAGCTTAAGAGACCGCTCTTTCAAAGACCATGGGGCCATGGCTTGGCCTTCGGAGCATGACTTCGAGTCGTAGTCCCTGTGGAGGCAGCAGAGACATACTTGGTGGGGGGGCAGTCACAGACATGGCGCGATGGCAGGCACCACACGGCTTAAACCAAGACTTCATAGATGACATTTCCTTGCACAAACATGGAAAAATCTTCGACAAAATGGTTGAAAAAGGCTTGCCGAAAAAGGCACACGGTAGCTTGATGCTGGACACCTGGGCACCTAACCGGCGCGGAAGGAACAGAACTGACATACACACGCTGGGGTAGAGCCTTTATAGGTGACCGTGATGTCACAGACGGCTCCAACAACACTGCCGAAGCCACGTGACGCACGTCGATCCGATGATGCACGCTCAGGGTATTGCTCAGCAAAAAAGATTCCGGATTCGAAGCTGACGCCAGGGAATTCAAAGGTAAGGAATCTGCAGCTAAAAGTCTCTATTGTATGTCTATCTATCTATCTATCTATCTATCTATCTATCTATCTATCTATCATTCTATCTATCTATCATTCTATCTATCTATCTATCTATGGATATATCTATAGATATATCTATGGGAGTTGTTGTTCAGTATACATTCAGTGCAATATATCACCAAACATATATAAATATATATGTTTGATGGTGATATATTGCAAAGGTTATGCTATTCCTGAATGTATACTGGACAGCAACTCCCATAATGCCATGTTTTGGATGAAAAGTACAACATGACCAATCAAGAGTGAGAACTCATTTACCATGAACTGCAATGAACAAGACTTAGATTATCAAAACGTGTCAGTGGTGGTGTTTGGCACAATACGGATGTCAATAGTCGTTAAATAATTTGTAAACAAAAGTTTCTGGGAGTGCAGCGTCATCTTTTTGGTTATCAATTCATTGTGGGGTAAGTGGTCAATCCCCAAACATCTGCACCAGCAGCAGTGTGCTGTGATTGTGACCCTTTGCCTGTGGAGAGATAAATATATATTTTTTTCATCATAATGTGCTCCAACTTGCCGCACCCAAATCCCTGGTGCTGGCATCGGAGCTGGACCATGCCTTCGTAATACTTCTTTGTCCAACTGAAATGCCGCACTCCAGGGAGCTCACATTACTGAACTTTTATTACAAAGGACAACACATGCTGCCATAAACCAAAGCATTTCAACAAGTCTTGCTCATGGTATCGTGAGCAAGACTTGTTGAGAAGCGTGGGTTTGGCAGCGTGTGTTGCCCTTTGTAATAAAACTGCAGTAACGTGAGTTCCCTGGAGTGTGGCATTTTCAACTGGATAAAGATATATATATCAAAATTGAGGGTTAGAGTGATGCATACATTATGCAAAACTGGGCCAATCCTATGCTTACAGATTTTGCTGTACAAATGGCATAAGAGTGTCACTTTCTAGCTGGGTGTGGATGGCACTGTACCAATCCTATGCTTAAAAACTCTGCTAGAAAAACCGACATTTGAGGTGAGCAAATCTAGAGTCTTGTTGGTGTTACAGGGTGTTCCTTACTGGAACTGCTTCTCCACCTAAACTTGGGAACTACCCAGAGTTCTCTCTACTGTTTTTCATAGATTTTTTATATATATATATATATATATATATATATATATATATATATATATATATATATATATATATGCACACAAACGCACACAGAGACATGTACATAAAGGGAAACCTTAAAGTAGTAAATACACACCAAATATATATATGCGCACACGCAGACACACACACCCTCATGTCTGAGGGAATACTACCTCAGTGGCAGTTCCTCTCCTGCAACCAACTCTTATAATAGCCACTTTGTTTTTTGGGGGGGGATTTAAAAGCAATCTGGCATGAACAGAAGATGAGATGCAGTAGTAGACCATGTACTGATGCTTTTAACTATGTACTGCAGAAAGAGTTAAGAAAAAGCCACACTACCCTAACTCAGAAGTGGAATACTACTGTAATTCCTACATTAATATTACATTCTCAAACATGTTACAGATAAGTATACATGAATATGCATAAAGATGATTTATCAAGCTGACATTACAGGGAAGTGCTATAGACTGCAAATAGATAAAAGTTAAACTCCATGGCCAGGCTTTCTTCATTACTTAGGGTATTGCCAATATTTCTTTGCTGTAAAGAGCAACAATATCACTTTAATAGGTGTACCATTACGTATTAATACTTCTTTTTCTTAATCATCTTTTAAATTTAAGAAAATGTAGAATCTGCATATCAGTTGTGTGTTTCATTTACCACCATAACCTCATTAGTAAGACCTTTCTCTGCCTTATTCTTGTTAAGCCTACTGTGGTTTTACTACTTATTAATGGGACACAATTTACTACAAATCTTCAAACTGGCTTCATTTTATTGTCGCTATGTGTCCATTGTCTGTTAGCTATTTGTTATAGCTTGGCATTGAATACTACTTACTGTCTCTTCACTGTAATTTTTCTGAAAGTGTAAAATGAATCAAACAAAAGTGAATGTCATGTGGCAAAATATGCTCTCCACTATTCAGATATAAAAGATTCACCATACATATTCTAGCTTTAGTACATTCTATTTGCTGCATTATTCAGGGTACAAACAGCGTGAAGTACATAACCATCAATAGATAAAACTGTAAAACCAATGAATTGTACAACATAAATCCAGAATTAAGAAAGCTTCACTGGCTACCACTGGAGAGAGAAGTTAAGTTCAAGTTTGAGAGATCATTAATCAGTATATTTCCAGTCCAACATGAAGCGCCAAGTGTCTCAGGAGCTAGAGAATTACTCTGCCTGAAATCCGACTGATCTAAATCTTAGTTAACTGCGTTAGATTCACTTTCGATCCATGGATACAGAAATATCAACCTGAGCATCTGAGATGCCTAAAACATCAACGTTTTCCGGAAAAAAAAGCCTTAAGTCATCCCAACTCAACATTTAGATAATTATTCCACTTCCACACCTGCAGACTAAAGGACATTTTATCATTACACTTCTTCACTGATTATTCTACTTCACCCACATGCCTATCTCAAACTGTCTTGAAACGCTACCCTTCGGTGTTTCTCTTATCGGAAGTCTTGAAACTTTTTTTGTTTGCTGATTTAATCTATATTATAAACTTTGGTCTCTTATTTTATGTTAACTTTATAGCTCACTTATGCACTCGTGGACAGTTGTATCGATAAATAACAATCAAAACGTTTCTATGCTTGGATCTCAGGTGATTGCATATGGGTGTCTCCCTCTGCTGGGGAAAGGCACACCTGACTCAGTGCATCTACATGGTTTCCATACATTTGGGGAAATGTGAAAAAGGCCAAACAACATACTGCCACTCGGTTGAAGATAATGACATATTGGAAGTGAACATTTTTTATTTGTGGTAGTTCCATCAGTCTTCCTAAACTGAGGTGTCAATGACTGATTAGACACTAATCAAAACTATTTAAAAAAACATATGGCCACTTAAGAGATTTCCATTAATGGATAAGCACAGTAACTCTTTTTCCATTCTTTACACTAGCAAAGGAGCTGATGCAATATTTTAAAGACTTAATTCTTCCCCACAACAGAGTCTCTGAAATCAGTTTCTCAAGCTTGCCATGACCACCTGATTTCAGAGATCACTGATTTCAACAAGTAATGCATGAAAAATAAGTTCTATTACCAAAGCTTTTTTGGTATTCACCTTTCATGTAGGCACAGGAAAACAGTATTACCACATAATTGTACCTTACGTTCACAATAACAAATATACTTTATTTAAATTTTTTAAAATAACGGCAATACCCTAATAAACAAAGAAGACAGTGGCTATTGATCCAAGCAACTATACACTATTCATGTAAAACAATATGATTTGTTAAATCTAAAGTTTTGGTCATTGCCACTGACAGGGAAAATATGACACCTAATATTGTATACTAACCAGCCCTAAAACTGTGAAAGCGAATCGAGTTAAAAACAGTAAAAAGTCTTAACTTCTCAGCCACAAGTTGAAATTGAAAAGAAAAACAGGTCTAATACATATCCCTTATCTTTATTATATTAAGTCCCCTCACGAGGAAAGGAAACAACTATCTCAACTGACATAAAATTATCAATTTTAAAATGAGTTTGGGAGCTGCTGAAAGCTAAACAGCACATGACGGATGAGGCACCATAGTGCTCAAGAAGTACTAAAACACTTACAGTTTGAAACGCTCAACGTACTGCAAATTCAAAGATTCCATGAACTTAGCTGCCTTAGAAACAAAACAAAATATGGAGCAAGGAATGGCTACCCTGAGTCTTCATTGTAGGCTACACATACGATTTGCTGGTGCTTCAGCTCCAGTGGATATTCTTGATTGGCTGGTAGACTGACAGCGGCCACATCTGGTTTGATCAGATTGCAGATCTCAATGTGGTGAGCACACAGTGAAATACATTTTGCAGGGCAGATTAAATGAAAGCTGCATGCTCACTGAATATATACAACTACAGGAGAATTGATCACCGAGGACACTGTTAGCGGGAGCTTCTTTCAGGATTCCTTCCAGGAAGGCACACATCAGTATAACGATCTTCAAGCTGCTTGATGAATTCAGAGGTATCTTGTTTTTTTCTGGCATCAGCGAGGACATCTTCAGCAGTATCTATCTTCTTCAAAGTGTTAAAAAATATGTATAGATATTCATTCTGCCGGAATGTTTTACTTAATAGTAGGTAACGTTGCACTCCAAAAATTATTTTTTAAAAACTCGAGGCACTTCTGGAACTTTTAATACTTTGCTTTCCTTTTTCAACTCAAAAATAATATACAAAAAAAAAATCGAGCTAGGTCCTTGAAGCTTTGCATAAATAAATATATATTTATATAAATATACATATTTAAATTTACATGTATATTTTTTCCATAAAAATATTGAATAAAAAATAGTCCAAAATAAAGAACAGGGATGATTTTTCTACTGCGATAAAAACCTCCAGCCACTCCAGTGAAGTTGGCACCAAACTTGAAGGAAGACGGACACTGGCATTCCACACAGGTGAGCATAACAGGGCGCTGCCTTCCTCAGGCTATACTAACCTTTACTGTTGAGGAATGTGATGGAGAAGAATGGGTATCGAGTTTTCTGCGTTTTTGTTCTGAAAAAAGAAAGTAAAAAACAAAGGCTAGCAACTATAACTATTTTCAAAACAGTTATTTAAATGTTCATATAAAGTTTGCTTAAATGCAGTAATTCTAACAGTGCTGGTACACAACAGACACCAATCTCCATTTAGTAAAATATTATTGACTGTCAGTTTGCTTACAAAGGCCCAAAACAGGTGTTAAAAACATACTTATCCGTTACTAAGTTCTGGGCCTCTTGGTTTTGTTTTGAATATTTATTCAATGTTGGTAACTACGCTAACCATCCGTCCCTCAAGAAAAACAGTAAAGAGTTAATGCACCAAATAATTCCCATCTCCCTTACCAGGAGATCAGGTTTCTTTGTTTGGGGTTAGTGTTCTGGAAGAACGACCAGCTTACTTTCTTTTTGGTGGAGAACAACTGCAGATTGCTCACCGTAATATACTCCTGAGGTGCCGGACTTGATCACAAAATTTCTCAGCAGTGCTCCCACTCACCATCAGGTTGCCCATGCAGGTCCGCTTTGGCTCTGTACGGCTCAGGAAGTAAGAGGAGGAGCATATAAGCGCCACTCCTAATTGCTGATGACATTTTGATTTCCTCCCATTCTGCTCCATCAGACAAAGAGTATGAACTAAAGTCATGAGAAAGATCTAGGCACAAGTATCAACCCAATGGAGATATCCTTCCTAGCCTATCACAAGTACTTCACAAAGCTGTGAATCTTCTTCTAACATTCTATTTTACAAGACAATCTGCAGTCAGAGTCTCTACCAGAAAAAGCGTTACCTAAGGTAAGTAACTTCTTCTCACATAGACTTCTAACCACAGATTCCTCTAATCAGAATGGATACGCAAGCAATACATCCCTGGAGGCAGGCCTGTGAACAGGCTCAAACCAGGAAGTCCAGGAGGATCAAGCTGGCAAAACAGATGTCACGACAGACTTGATTGTTCAAGCAATAGTGCCCTGTGAACATGTGGACTTGTGCTCACATGACAACTTACGCTGCTCTATAACAGAGGTAACCCGCACGCTATTGCAAAGGTATCAGACTTGGCTATGGTTGAATAGGCTTGCCAAGCACTCAGGAACCTGCTTCTTAGTCAGTGTATAACAAATTGTGATGCACAATCCATTGAGAAATGGTGTGTTTCGGCAAACCCCCCCTTGCCTTAGTTAACTCCAGCAAACCCAATTAAGGGCTGATCGTCCACCCGGTGTTCTTTGGTGCAATCAGTGTAAAAAGAGAGGTCTCTTTTTGGGTCTACACAATGAACCCTCCTCCTTCGAAGGATGAGACAGTGAAAAATGTTGGCAGCCTGATGCTTTAGCCAAGGTAAAAAGGAGTGACCACTTTCGACAAAAAGCAGTATGACCGAGAGTATGCGCAGTATGACTGCGACATGCGCAGTATGACCGAGAGTATGAGTCACTCGATCCCGTGACTCTGAAAATACTTCTTCTAAGAAAAACAACTTGTAACACTCCAAGCCCAACACCAGATGGCGGAATAACGCACAGCATGTGTATCTGCAGCTACACATGCCATCAAACATATATATGGAAAATTTCACTTACCCAGTGTACATCTGTTTGTGGCATGTTGTGCTGCAGATTCACATGCCATGCATATCGATTCCGACATCTAGTGTTGGGCTGTGAGTTTTACAAGTTGTTTTTCTTCGAAGAAGTCTTTTAGAGTCATGGGATCGAGTGACTCCTGCTATTCGGTTCCATTGCGCATGGTCATCGACGCCATTATTAGACTGTTTTCCCGCAGATGGTAAAGGAAGGAGTGCTAGAGTATATAAGTGAAAAAAGAGATGTCCATGCAAATGTAAATGTATATACATATGTACAAATGTGTTAACTTAAACGACTACAGGGTTCTGGGGAGGATGGAGGGTGCATGTGAATCTGTAGCACAACATGCCACGAACAGATGTACACTGGGTAAGTGACATTTTCCGTTCGATGGCATGTGTAGCTGCAGATACACATGCTATGCATAAACTACCAAGCAGTTTGTCCTCCCAAAATAGCGGTGGCTAACCTGTAGGAGTTGAAGTTGTTTGAAATAATGTTCTTAGAACAGCTTGTCCTACTGTGGCTTGTTGTTGTGATAATACATCCACACAGTAGTGCTTAGTAAATGTATGAGGTGTTGACCATGTAGCTGCTTTACATATTTCAGCCATTAGTATGTTTCCTAAAAAAGCCATAGTTGCACCTTTCTTTCGTGTAGAATGTGCTTTAGGGGTGATTACAAGTTGTCTTTTTGCTTTGATATAGCATGTTTGTATGCACCTTACAATCCATCTTGCTAAACCTTGTTTTGATATAGGATTGTCTGTATGTGGTTGTTGAAAAGCTACAAAAAATTGTTTTGTCTTTCTAAATTGTTTAGTTCCGTTTATGTAGCACATTAGAGCTCTTTTGAGGTCTAATGTTTGTAGAGCTCTTTCTGCCACATAATCTGGCTGTGGAAAGAAGACTGGCAGTTCCACTGTTTGATTGATATGAAAAGGTGATACTACTTTTGGTAGAAATGTTGAATTTCTTCTTAGTAAAACTTTGTGTACTTGGAAGAAAGGTTCCTCAAGAGTAAACGCTTTTATTTCACTTACTCTTCTTTAAGAAGTAATTGTCACTAGGAAGGCAAATTTCCATGTTAGAAATTGAATTTGGCAAGAGTGCATGGGTTCAAACGGTGGTCCCATAAGTCTTGTAAGCACTATATTTAGATTCCAAGATGGAGCTGGTGGTGTTCTTGGTGGAATGATGCGTTTTAAGCCTTCCATGAAAGCTTTAATGACAGGAACTCTAAATAAACAGCTATGTTGAATAGTTTGTAATTATGCAGATATTGCAGTAAGGTGTATTTTTATTGAGGAAAATGTACATTTAATTTTTGCAAATGAAGTAAATAGCATACAATGTATTTTATTGATGCTGTAAGAGGATCTATGTTTTTAGTATGACAATAATATACAAATCTTTTCCATTTGTTTGCGTAGCACTGTCTAGTAGTGGGTTTTCTTGCTTGTTTAGTAACTTCCATACATTCTGATGGGAGTTTTAAATATCCAAATTCTATGACTTCAGGAGCCAAATCGCTAGATTGAGAGCACTGGGGTTTGGGTGTCTGATTTGACCTCTGTTTTGTGTTAACAGATCTGCTCTACGTGGGAGTTTGGAGTGCGGTTCTACAGACAGATCTAGTAGTGTTGTGTACCATGGTGGACGTGCCCATGTTGGTGCTATGAGTATCATGTTGAGTGAAGTGTGATGTAACTTGTTGACCAGAAATGGAAGGAGAGGGGGAAAAGTATAAGCAAATATCCCTGACCAGTTGATCCATAGAGCATTGCCCTTGGATAGGGGATGTGGGTGTCTGGATGCAAAGTTTTGGCATTTTGTGTTTTCGCTTGTTGCGAATAGATCTATTTTTGGTGTCCCCTACTTTTGAAAGTACTTTTGAAGTACTTGAGGATGAATCTCCCATTCGTGTGTTTGTTGGTGATTTCTTCTGAGGATATCGGACAACTGATTGTCTATCCCTGGAATGTACTGCGCTAATAGATGAATTTGATTGTGAATTGCCCAGTTCCAATTTTTCTGGGCTAGAAGTGACAGTTCGGATGAATGTGTCCATCCCTGTTCGTTGAGATCATATATGGTTGTCATGTTGTTTGTTTTTATAAGAACATTCTTCTGTGTGAGAAGAGGTTGAAAGGCTTTGAGGGAAAGAAACACAGCTAATAACTCTAAGTGGTTCATGTGTAGCTGTTTCTGTTTGACATCCCATTGCCCTTGAATATTGTGATTGTTTGGGTGAGCTCCCCAACCAATCATTGATGCATCTGTTGCAATTATGGTTTGAGGCACAGGGTCTTGAAACGACCGCCCTTTGATTAAATTGCTGTGATTCCACCACTGAAGGGACATATGTGCTTGGCGGTCTATCAACACTAGATCTTGAAGTTGACCGTGTGCCTGTGACCATTGTTGTGCAAGGCACTGTTGTAAGGGCCTCATGTTTCATCTTGCGTGTGGAACTATTGCCATGCAAGATGCCATCATTCCTAGGATTTTCATGACAAATCTTACAGTGTATTATTGATTTGGTTGTATACGTGGAATTAGATTTTGAAAAGCTTGTATCCTTTGTGTATTTGGATACACTAGAGCTAGTTGAGTATTTAGGATAGCACCTAAATACGGTTGTACTTGTGCTGGTTGAAGGTGTGACATTTGATAGTTTATAGAAAAACCTAGGGTGTGCAGGGTTTCTATTGCATAACGTGTATGATTTTGGCATTGTGTATGATTGCTTGATTTTATTAGCCAATCATCTAGCTATGGAAAGACATGGATATGTTGTCTTCTTAGGTAGGCTACTACTACTGCTAAGCACTTTGTGAATACCCTTGGAGCTGTTATGCCGAAAGGTAACACTTTGAATTTGTAGTGTTTTCCTTGTATCACAAATGTGAGGTATTTTCTGTTAGCTGGATGGATGGGTATGTGGAAATATGCATCTTTGAGGTCCAAGGCTGTCATAAAATATTGTTTTTGTAGCAGTGGGATAACATCTTGCAGAGTAAAAATGTGGACATGTTATGATAGGATGTAGAAATTTAGTGGCCTGAGGTCTAATATTGGCCTGAGAGTGCCATCTTTCTTGGGAATTAGAAAGTATAGTGAATAAACTCCTATTCCTAGTTGAGACTGTGGAAGTAACTCTACTTCTAGTTTGAGTAGTAGAGATTGAACCTCTTGTTGTAACAGATCTGTATGTTCTGGGGTTAACTTGTGATACCTTGGTGGAATATTTGGAGGAATGTTTATCAATTCTAGATAATAACCACTGTGGATAATTGCTAACACCCAGTTGCCTGTGGTGATATTTTACCAATGTATGTGGAACTGCTGTAGTCTTCCCTCTCCAGGAGATTTGCGGAGTGGAAGGAAGTGGACGAAGTCATTGTTTTGGTTGTGTTGCAGGCTGTTTAGAGGTTTGGAACTTACCTCTATTTCTAGAGTATTGTCCTCTAATTGTCTTTCTAAACCCACCTCGCTGGTACTGGGTTTGGTAAGTTGGTTTTGCTTGGGAAGCTGATGCCTCTGAGGGTTGTGGTCTGAAACCTCCTTGAAACTGAGGCTTATGAAATGACACTCTATATGGTGTAGAATAGAGTGCACCCACTGCCTTGCCTGTGTCTGAGTCTTATTGTAGTTTTTCTATTGTTGTGTCTACCTCTGGCCCAAAAAGATGTTTCTTATCAAAGGGCATGTTTAACACAGCCTGTTGTATTTCTGGTTTAAAACCACAGGAGCGCAGCCATGCATGTCTACGAATAGTGACTGCTGTGTTCACACTCCTTGCAGCGGTATCAGCTGCATCAAGGGCAGACCATATTTGGTTGTTACTAATAGCTTTCCCTTCCTCTACAACCAGTTGCGCCCTCTTCTGGTGCTCTTTTCGGAGATGCTGTATGATACCCTGCATCTCATCCCAATAGGCTCTATCGTAACGAGCTAGTAGTGCCTGGGAATTGCCTATCCTCCATTGGTTTGCTGCATGCTACACAACTCTCTTTCCTGCAGCATAAAATGTTCTGCTCTCCTGATCAGAGTCTGACATGGAGCTTTTAATAGTTTTTGTCGACTCCAAAGTCGTCGGAGGCGTGGCCTTTTTCAGTGCCGAACCCGAGGGTCAGTCAACGATCGTCTTTTTTTGGGACGAACCATGGCCTTTCGGCAGTGGTGTACTCAAGGCCTTCTGTGGTTTTTTATGTGGGGATGCAGGGGCGGACATACTCCCATGCTGGCTGGCTGTGATGGGTCTGTCTTCCTTGGACTCCTGCTCCGACTCTGTGTCTCGGATAGACTGCTGTTTGCATTTTTCATCTTCTGTAATGTTGAAATGTACTCCGCTCTTCGACGCCATTTCCAACCTTCTTGCTCTTCGGTCTCTAAGAGTCTTTTTAGATCGGAATGATCAACAGGCCTCGCAGTTTTCCTCTCGATGGTCTGGAGAAAGGCAGAGGTTGCAAACTAGATGTAGATCTGTGTATGGATACTTAGCGTGGCACCGAGGGCAGAATCGGAATTGAGTCCGATCCACGAGGCTCTCCACACGGTTGGCCTGAATAGGCCCGAGTTAGGCGCGCACGCCCTGAAGAGCAAACAAAGTTATTTTCCAGACGGTACTGCTGTTTCGATGTTAGATGAATAATGAGACTGATACAAAACCGACAAAAAGGAAGGCTTTTTTTTGTTTCTAAAGTTTTCCGAATCGAAATCTCGGAGCGAGAGAACACGTACAAACCCGACGGTGGAAAGAAAACAATCTAACAATAGAGGCAATGACCATGCGCAATGGAACCGAAGAGGAGTCACCACTCAATCCTGTGACCCTTCGAAGGAAAACAACTTGTAACACTCCGAGCCCAACACTAGATGTCAGAATCTTATATTTGGAAAATGTCACTTACCCAGTGTACATCTGTTTGTGGCATTAGTCGCTGCAGATTCACATGCTGTGCACAGTCCGCCATCTGGTGTTGGGCTCGGAGTGTTACAAGTTGTTTTTCTTCGAAGAAGTCTTTTCGAGTCACGAGACCGAGGGACTCCTCCCATTTCGAGTCCATTGCGCATGGGTGTCGACTCCATCTTAGATTGTTTTGCCCGCAGAGGGTGAGGTAGGAGTTGTGTATGCTAGTAATAGTGCCCATGCAATGGAGTGAGTGCGTATGTACATAATAAAGTTTTAAGTAATATATTTACAAATGTACAAATGTTTAAGATCTACTTCTAAACGGCTACAGGCTCCCGGGGAGGCGGGTGGGCGCATGTGAATCTGCAGCGACTAACGCCACGAACAGATGTACACTGGGTAAGTGACATTTTCCGTTCGATGGCATGTGTAGCTGCAGATACACATGCTGTGCATAGACTAGTAAGCAGTTATCTCCCCAAAAGCGGTGGTTCAGCCTGTAGGAGTTGAAGTAGTTTGAAATAATGTTCTTAATACAGCTTGACCTACTGTTGCTTGTTGTGCAGTTAGCACATCTACACAGTAGTGCTTGGTAAATGTATGAGGCGTAGACCATGTTGCTGCCTTACATATTTCGTTCATTGGAATATTTCCTAGAAAGGCCATGGTAGCACCTTTCTTTCTGGTTGAGTGTGCCTTTGGTGTAATAGGCAGTTCTCTTTTAGCTTTAAGATAGCAGGTTTGAATGCACTTAACTATCCAACTAGCAATGCCTTGTTTTGAAATTGGATTTCCTGTATGAGGTTTTTGAAAGGCGATAAATAATTGTTTTGTCTTTCGAATTAGTTTTGTTCTGTCAATGTAGTACATTAGTGCTCTTTTGATGTCTAATGTATGTAGTGCTCTTTCGGCTACCGAATCTGGTTGTGGGAAGAACACTGGTAATTCTACCGTTTGATTTAGGTGGAACGGTGAGATTACTTTAGGTAAAAATTTAGGATTGGTCCGTAGAACAACTTTATTTTTGTGTATTTGAATAAATGGTTCTTGAATGGTAAATGCTTGAATCTCACTCACTCTTCTTAGAGATGTGATGGCAATTAAAAATGCGACTTTCCACGTTAAGTATTGCATTTCACAAGAGTGCATGGGCTCAAAAGGTGGACCCATGAGTCGTGTTAGGACAATGTTGAGGTTCCATGAAGGAACTGGTGGTGTTCTTGGTGGTATAATTCTCTTTAGGTCTTCCAAAAACGCCTTTATGACTGGTATCCTAAACAATGAAATTGAGTGCATTATTTGTAGGTAAGCTGAAATTGACGTAAGATGTATTTTAATGGAAGAGAAAGCTAGGTTAGATTTTTGCAAATGTAGTAAGTATCCTACTATTTCTTTTGCAGATGCGTGTAAAGGTTGAATTTGATTATTATGGCAGTAATAAACAAATCTTTTCCACTTATTTGCATAGCAGTGTCTAGTGGTAGGTTTTCTAGCTTGTTTTATGACCTCCATACATTCCTGTGTGAGGTCTAAGTGCCCGAATTCTAGGATTTCAGGAGCCAAATTGCTAGATTCAACGATGCTGGATTTGGATGTCGGATCTGTTGTTTGTGTTGTGTTAACAGATCTGGTCTGTTGGGTAGTTTGACATGAGGTACTACTGAAAGGTCTAGTAGTGTTGTGTACCAAGGTTGCCTTGCTCATGTTGGTGCTATTAGTATGAGTTTGAGTTTTTTTGACTCAACCTGTTTACTAGATATGGAAGGAGAGGGAGAAAAGCGTACGCAAATATCCCTGACCAGTTCATCCATAGAGCATTGCCTTGGGATTGATCTTGTGGGTACCTGGATGCGAAGTTTTGGCATTTTGAGTTTTCTTTTGTTGCAAATAGATCTATTTGAGGTGTTCCCCAAATTTGAAAGTAATTGTTTAGTATTTGGGGGTGAATTTCCCATTCGTGGGTTTGTTGGTGATCTCGAGAGAGATTGTCTGCCAACTGGTTCTGAATCCCTGGAATAAATTGTGCTATTAGGCGAATGTGGTTGTGAATCGCCCAATGCCATATTTTTTGTGTTAGGAGGCACAACTGTGTTGAGTGTGTCCCTCCTTGTTTGTTTAGATAATACATTGTTGTCATGTTGTCTGTTTTGACAAGAATGTATTTTTGGGTTATTATGGGTTGAAATGCTTTCAGCGCTAGAAATACTGCTAACAGTTCTAAGTGATTTATGTGAAACTGCCTCTGATGTATGTCCCATTGTTCTTGGATGCTGTGTTGATTGAGGTGTGCTCCCCACCCTGTCATGGAAGCATCCGTCGTTATGACGTATTGTGGCACTGGGTCTTGGAAAGGCCGCCCTCTGTTTAAATTTGTACTGTTCCACCATAGAAGCGAGATGTATGTTTGGCGGTCTATCAAAACCAGATCTAGAAGTTGACCCTGTGCTTGTGACCATTGTGATGCTAGGCACTGTTGTAAGGGCCGCATGTGCAATCTTGCGTTTGGGACAATGGCTATGCATGAAGACATCATGCCTAGGAGTTTCATTACCATTTTGACTTGTATCTTTTGTGTTGGATACATGGCCTGTATTACCTTGTGAAATGTTTGAACCCTTTGTGGACTTGGAGTGGCAATCCCTTTTGCTGTGTTGATTGTCGCTCCTAAGTATTGCTGTGTTTGACACGGCAAAAGGTGTGACTTCGCGTAGTTGATCGAGAAACCTAGCCTGTGAAGTGTCTGTATGACGTAGTTTGTGTGCTGTGAACATTGTCTTAGCGTGTTGGTTTTGATTAACCAGTCGTCTAAGTACGGGAACACATGTATTTGCTGCCTTCTGATATGTGCAGCTACTACTGCCAGGCATTTTGTAAAAACTCTTGGCGCAGTTGTTATTCCGAATGGCAACACTTTGAATTGGTAATGTATTCCTTGGAATACGAACCTTAGGTATTTCCTGTGTGAAGGATGTATTGGTATATGGAAATACGCATCTTTTAGATCTAATGTTGTCATGTAATCTTGCTGTTTGAGCAGTGGGATTACGTCTTGTAACGTGACCATGTGAAAGTGGTCTGATTTGATGTAGGTATTTAGTGTTCTGAGATCTAGTATTGGTCTCAGAGTTTTGTCCTTTTTGGGTATTAGAAAGTACAGTGAGTAAACTCCTGTGTTTTTCTGTTGAATTGGAACCAATTCTATTGCGTCCTTTTGTAGCAATGCTTGAACTTCTAGTCCTAGAAGATCTATATGTTGTTTTGACATAGTGTGTTTTCGGTGGGACGTTTGGAGGGAATTGGCGAAATTCTATGCAATAACCATGCTGGATAATTGCTAAGACCCAAGTGTCTGTTGTTATTTCCTCCCAAAGTTTGTAAAATTGGCTTAGTCTTCCCCCCAGAGGTGTTATGTGATGGGGGTGTGTGACTTGTGAGTCACTGCTTATTTTGAGGGGTTTTGGGGCCTTGGAATTTCCCTCTATTTTTTGGGAATTGGCCCCCTCTAAATTGCCCCCGAAAACCTCCCCTTTAATATTGACCCTGGTAGGTAGGCCTTGTTTGTGAGGTTGTGGTTTCTGTGGGTTGACCTCAAAACCCTCCCCTAAAAGGTGTTTTCCGAAATGTGCCTCTGCTCTGCGGGGAGTAGAGTGCGCCCATGGCTTTGGCTGTATCGGTGTCCTTTTTGAGTTTTTCGATGGCAGTGTCTACCTCCAGCCCAAACAATTGCTGTTCATTAAACGGCATATTGAGCACAGCCTGCTGGATTTCCGGTTTGAACCCAGAAGTGCGCAGCCATGCGTGCCTTCGTATCGTGACTGCAGTGTTTATTGTCCTTGCAGCTGTATCTGCTGCATCCATGGAAGACCGTATCTGATTATTTGAGATACTTTGTCCCTCTTCCACCACCTGTTGCGCTCTTTTTTGGAACTCCTTGGGTAAGTGTTCGATGAAATGTTGCATTTCATCCCAGTGAGCCCTGTCGTATCTTGCCAAAAGTGCTTGTGAATTGGCAATACGCCACTGATTTGCTGCTTGTGCTGCAACCCTTTTTCCCGCAGCATCAAATTTGCGGCTCTCCTTGTCTGGAGGTGTTGCGTCGCCTGAGGTATGAGAGTTGGCTCTCTTACGAGCTGCCCCCACAACTACTGAGTCTGGTGTTAGTTGTGTTGTAATATATATTGGATCTGTGGGCGGTGGCTTATATTTTTTCTCCACCCTTGGAGTGATGGCTCTGCCTTTAACTGGATCCTGAAAAATTTGTTTTGAATGTCTTAGCATTCCTGGGAGCATGGGAAGGCATTGATACTGGCTATGGGTGGAGGATAGGGTGTTAAAGAGAAAGTCATCCTCAATTGGTTCCGAATGTAAGGAGACATTGTGAAACTCGGCTGCCCTTGCGACCACCTGTGTATAGGATGTACTGTCCTCAGGTGGTGACGGTTTTGTAGGATAAGAGTCTGGGCTATTGTCAGACACTGGAGCATCGTAGAGGTCCCATGCATCGGGATCATCCTGACTCATTGTGGTATGAGCTGGTGAGTGCATCAGTGGTGGAGTTGTTGCTGGTGATGCATGTATTGATGGTGGTGGAGACGGTGGTGGGGTTGTTTTCCTTGCCACCTTTGCTTGTGGTTGCTTGTCCTTTTGTTGAAAGGCAAGTTTCCTTTTTATTTTGATTGGGGGAAGAGTGGTTATCTTCCCTGTGTCCTCATGAATATGAAGCCTTCTTTGCGTGTAGTCAGGCTCTACAGCTTGAAGCTCCTCTCCAAATCTGTGTAATTGGGAGGTTAATCCTTGTTCCTCTGTATAGGAACTAGTTTTCGGCTCCGAGGCTGGCTGTTTCGGAACTGAAACCTTTTCGGAAGTCTTTTTAGGCTCCGAAGAAACCTTTTTTGTTATCGGAGTGGTGTCTCGGTGCCGAAATTCTATGGTGCCGCTGTCTCTGTGCCGAAGTTTCTCGGAGCCGCTGTCTCGGCTCCGAGGTTGCTGTGTGGCGGTATCTCGACCGGAGTCAGATGACTTCGACACCAGCATGCCCTTTTTCGGTGCCTTGGAACGGTCACCTAGTTTTCGGGTTAAGCCATGGCCTGTTGGCGGTGGCGTCCCCTGGGCTTTTGTGGACTTCTCGTGAGTCTTGATTTTTGACGTCTTACTCACGGTTTGGTGTGTTTCTTCGGCGTCGAGTTCTTCAGAATCCGACTCGCGGATGGAGAAAGCTTCTTCTTTCTCCTCGAAACGATCTTGACCTGTCGGCGTGGACGCCATTTGTAGTCTCCTGGCTCTTCGGTCTCTCAGCGTCTTCCTCGACCGAAACGCTCGACAGGCTTCACAAGTATCCTCCTTGTGCTCGGGGGACAAGCACAAGTTACAGACCAGATGGTGATCCGTATACGGATACTTGTCATGGCATTTTGGGCAGAAGCGGAATGGGGTCCGTTCCATGAGCCTTGAAGTCGCGCGTGGCCGGGCCGACCAGGCCCCGACGGGGGATCAAAAAAAACCCAAAGGGCCACCGGAGCTCTTCAGAATTCGGTGTCGATTTGTTCTAACTAACCCGATACCGAACGCAAACAATACCGACGTTTTTTTCCGAGATTCTAACTAACTTTCCGACCCAAAACACGGAGCGAAAAGGAACACGTCCGAACCCGATGGCGGAAAAAATACAACCTAAGATGGAGTCGACGCCCATGCGCAATGGACTCGAAATGGGAGGAGTCCCTCGGTCTCGTGACTCGAAAAGACTTCTTCGAAGAAAAACAACTTGTAACACTCCGAGCCCAACACCAGATGGCGGACTGTGCACAGCATGTGTATCTGCAGCTACACATGCCATCGAACATATATATATATATATGTATATGGAAAATGTCACTTACCCAGTGTACACCTGTTCGTGGCATGAGACGCTGCAGATTCACATGCTATGCATTATCCTGCCATCTAGTGTTGGGCTCGGAGTGTTACAAGTTGTTTTTCTTCGAAGAAGTCTTTTCGAGTCACGAGACTGAGGGACTCCTCCCTTTCGGCTCCATTGCGCATGGGCGTCGACTCCATCTTAGATTGTTTTCCCCGCTGAGGTAGGAGTTGAGAGTATACTAGATGTGCCCATGCAATGGAGTAGGTATGTATGTACATAATGTGTCTTAAAATAATATTTATTTACAAATTTACAATTCTTACTCAACTAACAACGGCTACAGGCTCCTGGGGAGGTGGGAGGGCGCATGTGAATCTGCAGCGTCTCATGCCACGAACAGGTGTACACTGGGTAAGTGACATTTTCCGTTCGGTGGCATGTGTAGCTGCAGATACACATGCTGTGCATGGACTAATACAAAAATAACAGTTGATGGACGGAATGTAGACCAAATCAAACATTCACCCACAGTCACAGATCTAGGTTTCATCCATCAGTTTTTTTGCTCACCATGCCATTCCAGATTGGACCCATCCATATGCAAATCAGTCTTGACCCTGTTCCCCATGGGAACAGTCCAGCCCGAACTGCCAGGCCAGGTCCTCCCTGGACCAGAAACAAGCATCCTGGGACTGGTTTCGGGGTATCACCCCTCTTCAGCCAGGCTAGCTTGAATCTGGTGGCATAGTGAGCACGGGACCCACGTCTGGGCATACCCTTCCCACTTAGGGTGACAAATGCAAAAATAAAAGTTGATGGACGGAATGTAGACCAAATCAAACATTCACCCCCAGTCACAGATCTGGGTTTAATCCATCAGTTTTTTGGATGGACTAATAAACAGTAATCTCCCCAAAAAGCGGTGGCTTAGCCTGTAGGAGTTGAAGTTGTCTGAAATAATGTTCTCAATACAGCCTGTCCTACTGTGGCTTGTTGTGTTAACACATCTACACAGTAATGATTCGTGAATGTATGAGGCGTAGACCAGGTGGCTGCCTTACAAATTTCTGTCACAGGTATATTCCCCAGAAAAGCTATTGTGGCACCTTTTTTCCTAGTGGAATGCGCTCTTGGTGTAATAGGTAGATCTCTTTTTGCTTTAATATAGCAAGTTTTAATACATTTAACTATCCATCTGGCAATGCCTTGTTTGGATATAGGATTACCTGCATGAGGTTTTTGGAAGGCTACGAACAATTGTTTTGTTTTACGAAATTGTTTTGTTCTGTCAATGTAATACATTAGTGCTCTCTTAATGTCTAATGTATGTAAGGCTCTTTAGGCTACTGAGTCTGGTTGTGGAAAGAAGACTGGGAGTTCCACTGTTTGGTTTAGGTGGAATGGCGATATGACCTTTGGTAGGGATTTGTACAGAGAACCACTTTATGTTTATGTATTTGTATAAAGGGTTCTTGTATAGTAAATGCTTGTATCTCACTTACTCTTCTAAGTGATGTGATAGCTATTAGAAAGGCTACTTTCCAAGTTAAGTATTGCATTTCACAAGAGTGCATGGGTTTGAATGGTGGTCCCATGAGTCGTGTTA
This sequence comes from Pleurodeles waltl, assembly GCF_031143425.1. NCBI lineage: Eukaryota > Metazoa > Chordata > Amphibia > Caudata > Salamandridae > Pleurodeles > Pleurodeles waltl. The sequence continues at coordinate 166,013,576 of NC_090438.1, read as the reverse complement.
ATACAATATTAAGGTTCCACGAAGGTACTGGTGGTGTTTTTGGGGGTATGATTCTTTTTAGTCCCTCCATGAATGCTTTGATGACTGGGATTCTAAAAAGCGATGTTGAATGTGTAATCTGCAGATAGGCAGATATTGCTGTGAGATGTATTTTAATTGAAGAGAATGCTAACTTAGACTTTTGTAAGTGTAATAAGTAGCCTACAATGTCCTTTGCGGAAGCATGTATTGGTTGAATTTGATTAGTGTGGCAGTAGTAAACAAATCTTTTCCATTTGTTTGCGTAACAATGTCTAGCAGTGGGTTTTCTAGCTTGTTTAATGACCTCCATACATTCTTGTGTAAGGTCTAAGTGTCCAAATTCTAAGACTTCAGGAGCCAGATTGCTAGATTGAGCGATGCTGGATTCGGGTGTCTGATCTGTTGTTTGTGTTGCGTTGCGTTAACAGATCTGGCCTGTTTGGTAATTTGATGTGAGGTACTACTGATAAGTCCAGCGGTGCTGTGTACCACGGCTGGAGAGCCCAGGTTGGTGCTATGAGTATTAGTTTGAGTTTGTTTTGACTTAGTTTGTTGACCAGATGAGGAATGAGTGGGAAAAGCGTAAGCAAAAATCCCTGACCAACTGATCCATAACGCATTGCCCTTGGATTGAGGGTGTGGGTACCTGGACGCAAAGTTTTGACATTTTGCGTTTTCTTTTGTTGCGAATAGGTCTATTTGTGGTGTTCCCTAGCGTAGGAAGTAATCTTGTAGGATCTGGGGATGAATTTCCCATTCGTGTGTTTGTTGGTGATCTCGACTGAGATTGTCGGCCCACTGGTTCTGAATGCCTGGGATGTATTGTGCTATTAGGCGATTGTGAATTGCCCAATGCCAAATCTTTTGTGCTCAGAGACACAGTTGTGAGAAGTGTGTCCCTCCTTGTTTGTTGAGATAATACATTGTCATGTTGTCGATTTTTACAAGAATGTGTCTGTGGGCTAGTAGTGGTTGAAATGCTTTTAATGCTAAAAACACTGCCAACAGTTCTAAATGATTTATGTGGAGTTATTTTTGTTGATTGTCCCATTGTCCCTGTAGGCCGTGCTGGTTGAGGTGTGCTCCCCACCCTATCATGGAAGCATATGTTGTGATCACGTCTTGAGGCACTGGGTCCTGGAATGGCCGCCCTTGGTTTAAATTTATAGGGTTCCACCATTGAAGCGAGAGGTGTGTCTGGCGGTCTAACAACACTAGATCTTGGAGTTGACCCTGTGCTTGTGTCCATTGTTTTGCTAGGCACTGTTGTAAGGGCCGCATGTGTAATCTCACGTTTGGGACAATGGCTATGCATGAAGACATCATGCCTAGAAGTTTCATTACAAACCTTACTTGGTAGTGTTGGTTTGGCTGTATGTTTGATGTTATATTTTGGAACGCTTGGACCTTTGTGGACTTGGAGTGGCAATCGCTTTTTTTGTGTTGAGTGTTGCTCCCAAGTATTGTTGTATTTGGGATGGCTGCAGATGTGATTTCTGGTAATTTATAGAAAATCCTAGTTTGTGTAGAGTTTCTATAACGTATTGCGTGTGAAGAAGACACTGTTGTTGAGTGCTGGTTTTTATTAGCCAGTCGTCTAAGTATGGGAATACGTGCATGTGCTGTCTCCTTATGTGAGCGGCTACTACTGCAAGGCATTTTGAAAATACCCTTAGGGCTGTTGTTATCCCAAACGGTAACACTTTGAATTGATAGTGCACGCCGTGTATTACAAACCTTAAGTATTTTCTGTGAGAGGGATGTATGGGTATGTGAAAGTAGGCATCCTTGAGATCTAACGTTGACATGTAGTCCTCTTTTTTTTAGTAAGGGAACCACGTCTTGAAGTGTTACCATGTGGAAGTGATCCGACTTGATGAAGAGATTCAAGTGTTCTGAGGTCTAATATAGGTCTTAACGTTTTGTCCTTTTTTGGAATTAGGAAATATAGTGAGTAGACACCTGTTCCTTTCTGATGGTTGGGGACTAACTCTATTGCTTGTTTTTGTAATAATGCTTGGACCTCTAGTTGTAATAGGTCTAAGCGTATATGCAGTACTGTCCTTTGGAGGTGACGGCCTTGTTGGGTAACAATCTGGGCTGTTGTCTGATATTGGAGCATCATATAAGTCCCATGCATCCGGATCATCCTGTCATCCCTGTATGCGTAGGTGACTGCATTGGAGGTGTTCTTACCGGGGACAGCTGTGGTGAGTGTAGTGGGGAAGGTTGTGGTGAAAACCTTGGTGGTGGGGTTCTATCTCTGGCCGCCTTCGGCTGCATTTCTGACTCATGAAATGCCAGCTTTCGTTTGGTTTTGACTGGAGTTTGTATTTTTCCAGTCTCTTTCTGGATATGCAACCTCCTTTGCGTATGGTCTGGTTCCCCCATACTTATTTCCTGCTCAAATCTGTGTTTTTCATGCATTTGGCTGGAAAGCCCTTGCTCTTCTTTGTAAGAGCTTCTTTTCGGCTCCGAAGCCGCTTTTTTCAGTACCGATGCTTCTGATAAAGTCTTTTTCGGTTCCGACGTTACTTTTCTCACCTTGGGTGAGTCGAACTCTCGGTGTCGCGATTGTTCGGTGCCTGAATCTCGACCGGAGTCAGATGTCTTCGGCAATTCTTTGGCCTTTTTCGATGCCGATGTTTGGTCACCTTCTTTTCAATGGGTTAAGCCATGGCCTGCTGGCAGTGGCATCCCCTTGGCCTTAACGATCTTTGGGTGAGTCTTGGATGGGGCAGTTTTACTCACTGTTTTCTGCATCGTCGTGGGTCGCTCACTTTCGGATTCGTCAGAGTCCGTCCCCTGGGTGGAAATTCTTTCCTCCTCTTCGACGTTGAGTTGTTCTCTCGGTGTCGACGCCATTTGTAGTCTTCTCGCTCTTCGATCATGTAGGGTCTTTTTTGATCGAAACGCCCGACAGGCCTCACAAGTATCCTCCCTGTGTTCTGGTGATAAACACAGATTACAGACCAAGTGTTGGTCTGAATAAGGATACTTCGATTGGCACTTCGGACAGAAGCGGAAGGGGGTCCAGTCCATTAGTTTCGTCGATGGATGCGGTCGGGTCGCCGGAGCGCTTCTACTATCGGTGTTGATACGCTAACACTAAACCGGTACCGAGTACGAACAATACCATCGAATTTTCAATATTTAGCTAACTTTCCCGATTTGAAATACAGAGCGAAGAGGAACACGTGCGAACCCGATGGCGGAAAGAAAACAATCTAAGATGGAGTCGACGCCCATGCGCAATGGAGCCGTAAGGTAGGAGTCCCTCGGTCTCGTGACTTGAAAAGACTTCTTCGAAGAAAAACAACTTGTAACACTCCGAGCCCAACACTAGATGGCAGGATAATGCACAGCATGTGTATGTGCAGCTACACATGCCACCGAACATATATATATATATATATATATATATATATATATGTATGTTTTACACACACACACGTGCACACACAGTACAAACTTACCTCTGGTTGGGGGGGGGGGGGGGATGTGGGCTGGGCTGCTGTAGGAAGTTGGCTCTGTATATACTATTTCAAAGTAAGAAATAGTGTGCACAGAGTCTAAGAGTTCCCCTTAGAGGCAAGATAGTAGCAAAAATAGATAATTCTAATGCTCTATTTTGTGGTAGTGTGGTCGAGCAGTAGGCTTATCAGAGGGTAGTGTTAAGCATTTGTTGTACACACATAGGCAATAAATGAGGAACACACCCTCAAAGACAATTCCAGGCCAATAGGTTTTTATATTGAAAAACACAAGAAGGCACAGAAAGTAGACCCTCAGCGGCAGCTGGGTGCAGTGTGCAAACAGGTGTCGGGTTTTGTATAGAACGTAATGGGGAGACCCGGGGGTCACCAATGATGCAGGCAGGCACGGGGGCTCCTTGGGGCAGCCACCACCTGGGCTAGGCAGAGGATCGCCTGGGGGGTTCGCTCTTGCACTGGAGTTCGGTTCCTTCAGGTCCTAGGGGCTGCGGGTGCAATGTTGGTTCCAGGTGTCGGGTCCCTTGTTACAGGCAGTCGCGGTCAGGGGGAGCCTCTGGATTCTCTCTGCAGGCGTTGCTGTAGGGGCTCAGGAGGGTTGTCTCTGGCTCGCAGTCGCCGGGGAGTCCTCCCTGAGGTGTTGGTTTTATGCAGGTCGGGGCGGGGCGTCGGGTGCAGAGGGTGAAGTCTCACGCTTCCGGCGGGAAACGTGAAGTCTTTGGAAGTTGCTTCTTTGTTGCAAAGAAGTAGCTGGTTTTGAACAGAGCCGCTGTTCACAGGAGTTTCTTGGTCCTTGGGTGCAGGGCAGTCCTCTGAGGCTTCAGAGGTCGCTGGTCCCTGTTGGATCTGTCGCTGTTGCAGTTTTCTTCGAAGTTGGGAGACAGGCCGGTAGGGCTAGGGCCAAGGCAGTTGTCGTCTCCGTCTTCTCTGCAGGGCTTCAGTTCAGCAGTCTTTTTTCTTTGTTAAGGTTGCAGGAATCTTGTTTCCTAGGTTCTGTTTAGGCCTGGCAGGGCAGTAGCCAATGGCTACTGTCCTGGAGGGTGGCTACACCCTCTTTGTGGAGATGGAGGATTTCTACAAGCAGGAGTCACCTCAGCTCAGGACACCTCAGGGGCTGTCCTGACTGGTGGGTGGCTCCTCCTTGTTTTTCTAATTATCTCCTCCAGCTTTGCCGCCAACAAGTGGGGGCAGTGGCCAGAGGGGCGGGCATCTCCACTAGCTGGGATGCCCTGGGGCACTGTAACAAAAGGGGTGAGCCTTTGAGGCTCACCACCAGGTGTTACAGTTCCTGCAGGGGGAGGTGAGAAGCACCTTCACCCAGTACAGGCTTTGTTCCTGGCCACACAGTGACAAAGGCACTCTCCCCATGTGGCCAGCAACATGTCTGCCTACACTGGAAGTCGGGTTGGTATTTAGGGGGCACCTCTAAGATCCCCTATCGGTGTATGTTACAATAAATTGCACACTGGCATCAGTGTGCATTTATTGTGCTGAGAAGTTTGATACCAAACTTCCCAGTTTTCAGTGTAGCCATTATGGAACTGTGGAGTTCGTGTTTGAGAAACTCCCAGACCATATACTCTTATGGCTACCCTGCACTTACAATGTCTAAGGTTTTGCTTAGACACTGTAGGGGCATAGTGCTCATGCACATATGCCCTCACCTGTGGTATAGTGCACCCTGCCTTAGGACTGTAAGGCCTGCTAGAGGGGTGACTTACCTATGCCATAGGCAGTGTGAGGTTGGCATGGCACTCTGAGGGGAGTGCCATGTCGACTTAGTCATTTTCTCCCCACCAGCACACACAAGCTGTGAGGCAGTGTGCCTGTGCTGAGTAAGGGGTCCCCATGGTGGCAAAAGAAATGCTGCAGCCCTCAGAGACCTTCCCTGACATCAGGGCGCTTCGTACCAGAGGTACCAGTTACAAGGGACTTACCTGAGTGCCAGGGTTGTGCCAATTGTGGAGACAAAGGTACAGTTTAGGGAAGGAACACCGGTGCTGGGGCCTGGTTAGCAGGATCCCAGCACACTTTCAAATCATAACTTAGCATCAACAAAGGCAAAAGGTCAGGGGGTAACCATGCCAAGGAGGAATTTCCTTACACCTGCCTATAAGTAATTTAGTGTTTTTGTAACAGTGTGTGGTTCCTTTCATGTGGGATAATTAACTATGTGACAATTGTGGTATTGCATAACCTTTGCATGTCTCCTAGATAAGTCTTGGATGCTCATCCACAGCTATCTCTAGAGAGCCCTGGCTTCCAAGACACTCTTCATTTACTAATAGGGGCTGCCTGAACCTGGTATAAGGTGCCAACACACAGGTGCCCAAAACACACCAGGCAAGCTTTTTACAACCCCCCCCCCCCTCCCTGCAGAATCTTCCATCTTAGTTTGGACGACAGAGACCAATAGGATTAGGAATGTGACCCCCTCCCCAAAGGAAGTGTGCACAACAAGGTGTAGCCAACCTCAGGGACAGCACCCCTGAACCTAGCTCACAAGATTCCTGGCGACCTCAAGAAGAAAAGAAGAAAGAAGCAAGAAGAAGGACTGCTAAGCCGACCCTAGCAGAGAAGACTCCAGACACCAACTGTCTTTGCCTGTCTGCAGCCCTGCTACAAAAAGGTGACATCCTGCAGGACCAGCAACTTCTACAGGCCCCCAGAGGACTGCCTGCCCAGCAGAGGACCAAGAACTCCCGAAGTCAGAGGCCTGTCCACAAGAAACTCAAAAAAAGGACTCAAGAACTGACCCAGATCCGCAAGTCCTGCCCACTCCGCACCTGACGCCCACGGCCCGTGTCCAGGTGGCCCACCGGTCCAGAGCAGGTCCCCAAGAGATTCAGACTGTGTCCCCACCCTGGGTTGACCACTCCTGGCCAACACAATGAAGCCTGCAGCCTGAAACCAGAGGACCCCCTAACTGCGACTGGATCAGGCGACGATTCCAGACACCTAAAGGTACCCCTGCACCCGCAGTGACCAGGCCTTGGGGAATCTGACCAACAGACCAGTGGCATTCAGCCGGCGGAGCTCCTCCTTGTCCACCCTGTGGTTTTCAGAACTAACCCACTAGACCCAGCCTGCAGCATCTGTTGTGACCCCTGGGGTCCCCCTATTAGAAAGCACTGGGTGTCCAGCCTTGTGTTTGCACCCTGTAGCCGTCTGCCTCTGTGCCACTGAGGGTGTTTGATTGGTGCCTATCTGTGCCCTAACAAGCCCCCCCCCCCCCCCCCCAGTGCTCACTTAAACACCTCCCCAGGTTTGCTCTCCAAAGACTCGGGTGCTTACCTGCAAGCAGATCTTTTCCAAGCACCCTCAGGCCTGATATGATTCCATTAAAACCAGACACCAATTTTGACCTCTGCACTAGGCCAGCCCAGTGTTGCTGGTGGTGCACTTTTGGGGTCAACCTAAACTTCAACCCATAGACATCCTAACCTCCGAAATACTGAAGTCGAAAGTTGTGTATTTACCTGTTAACTATACTATACCCCCACCCCCAGGACTCTATGGACATCTATGGAAAATTGCAATGTGTAATTTTTTTAAATAGAAAATTGCTACTTACTTGTGAATTGCCTTATCTGCTGAAACCAAAGTACATTTGATTCATAAGCTTGATACACAATTTCAGATGTACTTACCTGCAACACAGTTCTTCTGGTTCTAGTAATAAAGCAATAAAATATATTTTTGCTATATAAAAAACAATTGGCCTGGTAGTCACTGAGTGTGTGCCTCATTTATTGACGGTGTGTACAGTAAATGCTTTGCACTACCCTCTGATAAGCCTAACTGCTTTACCACATGTAGGAAAATGCCACTGTGGGCATGGTTACTCCCAACTTCTTGCCTAGTTTTGATGCCAGCTTTAATTGGAGGTGTGCTGGGACCCTGCTAACCAGGTCCCAGCACCAGTGTTCTTTCCCTAAAAACTGTACATTTATTTTCACAATTGGCACACCCCTGGCACACAGTTAAGTCCCTTGTAAACGGTACCCCTGGTACAAAGGTCCCTTTTGCCAGGGAAGGTACCTAAGGGCTGCAGCATGTATTATGCCACCCTCAGCGACCAATCACTCAGTACATGCCCATTGCTTTGCAGCTTGTGTGTACTAGTGGGGAGAAAAGACAAACTCGACATTGCTCTCCCCTCAGAGTGCCATGCTCACAAACCACTGCCTGTGGCACAGGTAAGTCACCCCCCTAGCAAGCCTTACAACCCTAAGGCAGGTTGCACTATATCACAAGTGAGGGCATAGCTAAATGAGCGCAATGACCCTACAGTGTCAGTGTGGGATTTATTGAAAAATTCACATATAGGGCATTTTAGAGAAGCCCCCCTGCTTGTTTGCCAAACTGCTAGTGCAGGACAGAGCAGTCTGTGCCAGCCTGCCACTATCAGACGAGTTTCTGGCCACATGGGGTGAATGCCTTTGTGTACTCTGTGACCAGGAAGAAAGCCTGTCCTGGGTGGAGGTTCTTCACACCTCTCCCTGCAGGAACTGTAACACCTGGCGGCCTGTCTACAGACTAAAAGAACCTGCAACAGCGACCTCTGAGGACTCAGAGGACTGCCCTGCACCCAAAGGACCAAGAAACTCCTGAGGACAGTGACTCAGTTCAACCAACAAAGAAACAACCAACTTTAAAGGGACTCCAACCTCACTCCGGAAGCGCGAGTCCCAAACACTCTGCACCCGATGCCCCCGGCTCGTGTCCAGAAGAACTAACACTGCAGAGAGGACTCCCAGGCAACTCCAACGACGTGGACACCCTGAGATGACCTCCCTGCACCCGCACAGCAACGCCTGCAGAGAGAACCCAGAGGCTCCCCCTGACCGCGACTGCCCAGTAAAGAACCCAATGCCTGGAAGAAGCACTGCACCCGCAGCCCCCAGGCCCAAGAGAAACCAACTACCAGTGCAGAAGTGACCAGCAGGCAGCCCCCATCGCTGCCCAGTCAGTGGCTGGCACGGAAAGCCCCCGTGCCCTCCCTGCATCGTCAGAGTGACCTCCAGGTCTCTCCCTTGATTTCAACCTAAAACCCAACACCTACTTCACACACTGCACCCTGCCGCCCCTGTGCTGCTGAGGTGTAATTTGTGTGCCTGTATGTGACCCCCCCTCAACCCCCAGTGCTCTACAAAACCCCCCTGGTCTGCTCCCCGAGGACACAGGTACTTTTCTGCTAGCAGACTGTAACTCGAGTACCCTAGTCTCCTTAGGAGCCTATGTTATTTGGGCCCTACTTTGACCTCTGCACCTGACCGGCCCTGTGTTGCTGGTGTTGGGTGTTTTGGGTTGACCCGAACCCCCAACGGTGGGCTGCCTATGCCCTGGAGACTTTACTTACCTGATAAACTAACTTTTACTTACCTCCCCCAGGAACTGTTGATTTTTGGACTGTGCCCACTTATAAAATAGCTTATTGACATTTTTGCAAAAACTGTGTACAGCCTTTGTGCCCTCGGGGGGCCAGAAACAAAGCCTGTCCTGGGTAGAGGTGCCTCACACCTCCCCCGGCAGGAACTGTAATACCTGGCGGTGAGCCTCAAAGGCTCCAGCCTCTGATGACACTGGTCCAGGGCACTCCAGCCAGTGGAGTTGCCCACCCCTCGGACAAAGCCCCACTTTTTGGTGGCAAGTCCGGTAGGAAAATTAGGGCAAGCAGGGAGGAGTGACACCCCCAAGCCAGGACCACCCCAAAGGGAGTGAGCACAAGAAGGGTGTAGCTACCCTGAGGAACAGTAGCAATTGCTACTGCCCTCTGACCCCTAAAAACTCCCCTAAATTTAGTATTTAATGGCTTACCTGAACCCTAGTCTGATTCCTGCCGACCTACAAGAAGAAGGACTGCTAAGCTGAAACCTCAGCAAAGAAGAAGGAAGACGACAACTGCTTTGGCTCCAGTTGTACCTGCCTGTCTCCTGCTTCAAAGAACCTGCAAGAAGAACAGGGACGCATCCAGCGGGCCCAGCGACCTCTGACAACTCCAGAGGACTGCCCTGCACGCCAAAGGACCAAGAACTGCAGAGGACAGTGGCACTGTCCAAAAGGAAATTTCAACCAAGGCCTCCCACCTCATTCCCGATCCGCGAGTCCTGACCCCTGTGCACCCGATGTCCACAGCCCATGTCTAGGTGGTCCACCCAGCAAGATACGGTCCCCAGGCGATTGAGAACACTAGCCCACCCTGGGTAGACCCCACCAGACCCACATGACACCTTCAGAGGGAATTCTGAGGACCCCCCGGACTGTGACTGCCCGGGACAAAGATAGCCGACTGCTGGAGAAGCACTTCACCTGCAGCCCCCAGACTAGAGAGAAACCGACCACCAGTGCAGCAATGACCAGCAGGTGGCCCTGATCCCAATCCAGCTGGTGGCTTGCCAGAGGAGCTCCCCTGTGCCCTTCCTGCAGTGCCTAAGTGACCACCGGGGTCCCCCCACAGAGTTTCATTGCAAACCAGACACCCTGTTTGAACCCTGCACCTGGCCGTCCCTATGCCGCTGAGGGTGTGCTTTTTGCACCTACTTAGGGCCCTTCCAGTGCTCCTCTAAACCCCCCTGGTATGCCCTCCGACAACGCGGGAACTTACCTGCAAGCAGACCGGAACCAGAGTACCCTGTCCCCAAAGGCGCCCACGTTATTTTGACTCCTATTTGACCTCTACACCTAACCGGCCCCGTTTTGCTGTAGCTGGGTGTTTGGGATTAGCTTGAACCCCCAACGGTGGGCTACCTCCGCCCCTGAGACAGACTGTGTGTTACCTTAAAAACTGTACTTTCTTTTCCTCCCCCAGGAACTGTTGAAAATTCAACTGTGTCCACTTTTAAAATAGCTTTTTGCCATTTTAAAGAAAACTGTATACATTGTCGATTCCATTCAAAGCTCAGATTATACCTATGCCAAGTACCTTACATTGTATGTACTTACCTGCAAACAATCTTGTGGTTCTAGAAATAAATTAACAAAACATATTTTTCTATAAAAATCCTATTGGTCTGGAGTTAAATCATTGAGTGTGTGTTTTCAGTTATTGCTTGTTTGTGTACAACAAATGCTTAACCCTGCCCTCTGATTAGCCTAACTGCTCGACCACACACTACCGCAAATAGAGCATTAGTATTATCTATTACTGTCTGTCAAGCCTCTGGGGAACTCCTGGACTCTGTGCACACTATATCTCATTTTGGAATAGTATTTACAGAGCCTGCATCCTACACCTATTGGCTACACAAAATCTAATTTCTTTCAGGTCATCCTGGGAATGAGGCTTGTGGGCTAAAACAACTCGTCTGGCCCAAGGGCTGAGTTCTCAATGACTCCCAATTCCAACATCTTACTGGCCTCAGCTTTGATGCTCTCTTTGAAATCTTCATACTGCCCAACCCGCGCCACCGGGCTGGTTTGAAGGGAACATTTGGTGCCCTCCTTGTATAATGTAGTTTGTGACAGTCCAGGGAGCACTGGTCCCTGCTCTGGCACACAACATACAACGGAAAGGGCAGTGTCCACTCCCCTATCCAGCTCCACCCCTAGGGTGGTGCTCAGAGCTCCACCATGTGGCAACTTGGTTCTGCCATCTTGGAACCAAGATGAGCAGAGGCTTATGGAGGCATCTGACTGGGTAGCCCAGTAGCCCAGGCAGCTGATGTCAGTGACCCCTCTTGATAAGTGGTCACACCAGAGAGTGGCCAGACCCCCTTTTTGGGCTATTTAGGGACTCTCTTGAGGGTGGGTCCCCAGATTTGTCGTGCAATTCTCCATCAGGACCTTTCAGCAAAGACATCTTCTGCTCCTGGCCTCCTGAACTGCTGCTGGGCTGCACAGGAACCGAACAAGACTTCACCGCCTGAGACAGCCTCTGCTTGCAACATTATTTCCACGGCTCCTGTTAACAATCTGCAACATTTCCACGGCTGTGCATCCTGTGGGGTCCGCAAGCCTTCAGCTGCAGCAAGAAGGAATCTCCCTTGGAGTGAAGGAGTCATTCTTCTGCTTCCCCAGGCACCTAAGGCAACGACGTCCGGCTATCCTCCGGATCTGCGAAGATTCTCCAACACAGGTGGTCATTCTGAGGGATCCTCTGGGTCCTCTCTGTCTTCTGTCCAACGTGGGAAAAGGTGAGCCCTTGCCTCTTCCACTGGGGAAGGATCTCTGTGCACCCCGACTGATGCACCAACCAAGGCTTTTTGAATCCTGCTCAGAGGGATCTTCAGGCTCCTAATAGCCCTGGCACCCACCACTCTACCACTGAAAGGAAAGTCTCTTCCCTGGTGCTCCAGCAACATGGGACTCCTCTTCAAGTGTGCTGACTCGGCCTCACAGGGACTTATTGTGCCTGCTGCCAGTGGGTGGCTTCTGGGGCCTACGACTGCTTCTGCTGGCTCTCTTGCCTTCTGTTGGTCAGCCCAGACTTCCCTCAAAGGGTTGCAATCCAGTGACCAATGAGGGGGAGCTCGTAGGTGACTTCAGGGACTCCTCTGCAGCTCATGGACCCTGCAGCTGGACTTCATCCACCATCTTCGCTACGGTTAATCAGCTGCAGAAGGATGGGCATTGTCTACTGCAACACCTGGACACTCCTGCGTGGACTGGACCTTTTCATCTTTGTTTGCAGGTCCTCCATGCCTCAGAGTTCACCCCTTGGGCTCCACTAGCCCAGTCCTGCTTTTGCATTGTACAACCATGACGTCCCCAAGTTAGTCTATAGGAGAACCGGGTGACTTACCTCTCTGCACCCGGTCGCTGGGGACCTTCTGTAAAACTGTAAACTTCGTACTTATATAGCGCACTACTCACCCGTTAGGGTCTCAAGGCGCTGTACGCATACCGCTGTGGAACCCCTCCTGGCTTTTCCCTGTGAGGTGCCCACTCCTGGGCAACCTCCAAGGTGAAGCCAGGCATCCCAGCGCTGTTGGGGCCATTGTGGAGATTAAGCAAGCTATTGCCCAGAGTTACAGAGTGGGACCCATGAATTAGATTAGGCACCGATGCAAGAATTATCAGGTCCGAGGAAATTGAGCTCAAGACCCGCCGAGGCGGGAATTGAACCCTGGTCCCGGGCCAGATTTCTGCATCAGGGTCTGCCGCTCTAACCATTGAGCCACACTTCTCCACACTTCTAGATACTTATGTTTTGGGGTTCCTCTCTCCCTTAGCCCTTGTTTAACTACTCCATACACTCTGGTGAGGGACACCCGTCCGCATTCCATTTTTTTAGTATATGGTTTGGCCGCCCCTCTAGGGCACCTGTTAATGTATGCTTTTTCTGAGTACTTACCAATATATATTTTGTGTGTTCATACCTCCAGAGGAAGATATACCAATGGTAGTCTAGTATAATGTGCCTATAATAAACTACCTTTATATATGCAACTCTGTGTGGTTTCTTTCATGTGTGATACGTTACTTATGTGACTACTGTGGTATTGCAAGTACTTCACATGCCTCCTAGGTAAGTCTTGGCTGCTCACCACAGCTACCGTAGAGAGCCCTGGCTGTCTAGACACTAACACCAATTGAGGTTTGCATGGTCCTAGTATAAGGTGTTACACCGTAGGTGTCCACCACACACTAGGCCAGCTTCCTATACACTTCCTTTTGGAAGCCCACTTTGGTGAATACACCAATGAGGGTCCTAGATCCTGCGAGGACAGTAGTAGTCCTTAGGGGAATTGCTTCAGGATACCTGGTTGCATTATCCACTACAACCAGTATAAATCTGTTCCCTGATGTTGTTGGAGGGTCAAAGGGGCAGACTATGTCAATCCCTACCATTTCCAAGGGAACCCCAACCATTGGAAGTGGAATTAAGGGGGCCTTTAGGTGACCTGTTCTGCCACTGGTTTGACAGGCAGCATAGGAGTTAGAAAACTCCCTCACTTTCTGAGACATACCTGGCCAATACAAGAAGTTTACCAACCTACTCCATGTTTTTACCTGGCCAATATGCCCAGCTAGGGGATATCATGGGCCAAAGTGAGGAGAAACTCCCTTAACTGCTGAGGTACTACCACTCTGCTAGTGGCACCAGGTTAGGGGTCTCTGGACTCAGTGTAAAGGAATACCTCCTCCCAATAGGTCCTGTGGGAGCCACTGAAATCGCCCCTTTCTTGATCAGCAGCTTACTGTCTTAAGCCTTTAAGAATGGGACAGGTTTTTATGTTCCTTGCACAGATCCTCCCATGAGGGTCCCCCTGGCCCTAAGAGCTCTGTCATGTAAGGCCCAAGCTCTTAAGGCTCGGTTACCTCTGGGGCTGTCAGTTTTTTTCCTGGAGGATATTGAACCTGTTCTGGGATCTGTTTTGAAGCTGGTCCCCCAGGCTTCTTGCCTTTTCTCCTTGTGGGTTGGGCCATTACTCCAGACTCCAACTCTTCCCCTCCCCTAGGCCTTGCTCTTGTTTTTAAACAAACCCATTCAGGGATACCCAGCATAGCTTTATAGGTTGTTCTTTGACCTCAGCCCGTGCTGAACACTCCAGATCATTACCTAGCAGACATTGCACAGAGATTACAGGAGATACCAGCACCTTCTTCTTGCAAATAACCCTCTCTCCATTCTAAGGATACTTTCACCATGGGATGCACCTTAGCCTGATAATCAGTGTTGAGGACTGTGTATGTCTCATGTACGAAAATGCCACTGTTGGCATTGTTACCCCCTAGCTTGTTGCCTTTTTTTGATGCTAGTTATGATTGAAAGTGTGCTGGGACCCTGCTAACCAGGCCCCAGCACCAGTGTTCTTTCCCTAAAACTGTGCCTTTGTTTCCACAATTGGCACAGCCGTGGAACACAGTTAAATCTTTTGTAAATGGTACCCCTGGCACCAAGGGCCCTGTGGCCAGGGAAGGTCTCTAAGGGCTGCAGCATGTATTATGCCACCCTGAGGACCCCCTCACTCAGCACATGCACACTGCTTCAAAACATGTGAATGCTGGTGGGGAGAAAATGACTAAGTCGACATGGCACTCGCCTCAGAGTGCCATGCCCTCAACCCACTGCCGGTGGCATAGGTAAGTCACCCCTCTAGCAGACCTTACAGCCCTAAGGCAAGGTACACTATACCACAGGTCACTTTAATTCAAAGTTCCAAATTTACTTATGCAAAGTACCTTACAATGTATGTACTTACTTGACTGCTGAATCTTGTAGTTCTAAAAATAAATTAGGAAAATATATGTTTCTATATAAAAACCTATTGGCCTGGAGTTAAGTCATTGAGTGTGTGTTCCTCATTTATTGCCTGTGTGTACACCAAATGCTTAACACTACCCTCTGATAAGCCTACTGCTCGACCATACTACCACAAAATAGAGCATTAGTATTATCTAATTTTGCCACTATCAACCTCTAAGGGGAACCCTTGGACTCTGTGCACGTCTCTCAGTTTGAGATAGTATATACAAAGCCAACTTCCTACAGTACCCTTTACAGAGGGCCCTTAGCTGCTTTGAAAAAGCTTAAGGTAGGGGGTAAGGACGAGATCCACAACCCTGTCCTCTGACGTACTCATTATTTTACTAAAGCTGGGAACTTCCGAGTTAGAGAAAACACCCTAACAGGTTTTTAAGTCCTAACTAAAGTAAGTTTTAAAAACTTTTACTGTTAAGCTACAGGGATGTCTCCAGCAACCACTGCACCCGTGACCACTGACCCAAGCTAAGATGGGTCGCCTGTGTCAAGGACTTCCCCCAGCTACCAAGAGCTCAAGTCCACCCTGCGTCCACCCCTGCCAGACTCCACAACACCTGCAGCCTCAAACCACAGGAACCCCGGATGTGAAAACCCAATGCCTAAATACACCCCTGCATCCATAGCCCCTGGGCACCGAAGAGGACCAAAGGCGCACCCACAGCCGAGCACCCCAAGTCTACTACTTACCTGCCTGACGTCCCTGACTGGCTTCCTAGCCAGAGCCTGTTGCCGGTCTTCACAAGGACCAAACTCCCATAGGAAAGCAAAGGGCACCCGACGCCTTACTGCACCTGGCTGCCCTAGGGCTGCCCCGTGTGACCTGTTGGTGTGGTTCTGATCAGTGCCCAATACTTAACTCCCTGAGATTGGCTTTGTAAATCGCTGTGTTTGCTGAACTTTGTTTTCCTCTGTAGAATAACACTAAGAAAAATTGCACCTTGTTTTGATTTCTGAAACTGCAAAGTATTTATGCTCAAAAGTCTACTACCTGATTACTACGTTCTTGGGTGTGAAACATATATAAAAAGAATTGTTATTTTTCTAAATTTGTCTTAGATTTATTCTTTGAGTGTGTCTCATTTATTGCCTTTACGAGTACAACAACTGTTTAGCACCACCCTCTGATAAGCCTAACTGCTCGACCACACTACCACAAAATAGAGCATTAGTCCTATCTTCTTTTGCCTCTATAACACCAATTGGGGATCTACTGCACTCTCTGCACAGTGTACTTCATTTTAGTGCACTTTATAAAGAGGCAGCTTCCTACCGATTCCCTGTGAATGAGTGTGGTAGGGAATGTGCGAGGATTTACATGAGAGGTAGAAGCTTGGACCACCACGCTCTCTGGGGTAGGGTGTTGTGTGAGGCAGTTTGGGTGCCCTGGAGTGGGGCGGTGGCAGCAGGCAATCGTCCCGTTCACAGGAGCCACTGGGCAGGGTTTTAACCCAGAAGGATGTCAGTGATAACAGGAGTAGCGGTTCTGAGGGGGAGACTGTCAGTATTAGCACCTCTATCCAGACATTCGTTCTAGCTCCCACTGAAGGCAACTGAAGGTCAAGGTCCTTGGCCGCCCTCCACACCACCACTGTAAATTATGTTCCCTCCTTGGTAGTCATGGTCTGGGGAGAAAGCATACCAGTATCAAGTCCACTGGCCCCTCCCACTCCTGAGACCTAGCCCATAGGAATAGGGCCCAAGCTCCGACCTGGATGGTATGGCTCCAGATGGCGCTGATCAACACCCCTCCTGCTCCATATCAGAGTCAGGGATCAGAATGGTGTGGGTGAAGTTAGTGACTTAATCGGGACCACTGTCGGGGAAGGTTGAGGTGGTACAACTGCACCACTCTGGATCACGAAAAGGATCCTTGGGCCCGAACGGAGCCAGGGACGAAGCTGCTGGAGCAGAACCAGAAGAGGCAGCTGCAGACCCTCGTAGACTTAAGTGACGCCAGGTGAGGAATCATGCCCAAAAAAGACCCCATAGAAATCTTTCATTTGAATGGGAGCCTCTCCATCTCCCAGGAAATCAAGGAGGCCCGGGCCTTGATAGATTGTGTAGTGGAAGATCTCATCAACTTCTTTTTCTTCTTAAGGCAGGATTTACCGGAGTGACCCGACCACTTGGAGAGCGACAATGATCTCTGGGTTCAAGTTCAGTCAAAAAGTGACTGATGGGATAGCTCGTCTCCTGATCAGCGCTGACTGGAGAGGAAACAACAGACGTCAGAGCGCATATGTGGCACCTATATCGGTGCATACGATGACCGCGGAGCCAAAGACACCGCCTACCAGAGCAAAGAGGTACTGCTCATAAAGTCTTTTATTCCAGTCTGACGCCCAGGGAAATTCTAAGATAAGGAATCCGCGGCTAGGAGTCTCTATTAGATACTTCTTTTTCAGTGACAAGTTTTCACTGGGCACAATAACTTTAGCTTGCCCCTGAGGCAGTGAATGAGATTTGAGACTAAGGAACTAACAGTTGTGAGAATTGTTTTCTAAGGTATGTGATATTAGTTTTATGGAGAAGTAAGCCGGTGAACCAATTACTTCACGCAGATTATGAGGTTAGCTATATCAGTATCTCTTTGCTAAAACTGGATGCCATTTATTAAAACAATGGCTACTTTTACCTGGCTAACTGCACAAACCACACTTAGCACCTCCTGTCACACATATCCAGAGTAAATAACTTACCCCTTTCAGATTCCAATGGCTCAGATCGGGAAACTGGTGACTTCAAGGACCCAGCTGCAGCTGACTTTTCTCCTTTCGTATTTTCCTTAGATTTGTTATCCTTTGTCCCCTCTCTTTCTCTGGATGGCTCCTTTTCTTTCTCCTTCTCAGAAGTAGATTTTGATTCACTGTTGCCAACAGGAGTCTTCGATCGGTCTTCTTTACTAATTTTGTCTTCCTTCTTGTTTTTTTCCTTTTCTTTGTCAGATTTTGGTGTTTTCTCCTTGGTTTCTCTAGGTTTCTCTTCTCTATTTGCCCGTTCTTCCTTCTGTTTTTCTTTTCCCTCCTTTCCTGGGACCTTCACTTCCATTGTAACAGCAGGGGTTTTCTCTTTCTTTTCTCTTTCTTTTTCTTTCCCAATCTTTTCTTTCTCTTCTTTTTCTTTGACAACTTTGCTACAAAAAATGGTTTAACACACGTTAATTTTTCTTTTGATTCACAAGAATATGGTTGATTTGACATATTACCATTTTCTAAACTGTGCCTTTCCCTTAAGAGGAAAATCTGCAATACAATAGACTAAAATCATGTAATAAAAATACATGCTGCATATGGATATTTCTTTTTTTTTTTTAAACGTGTTTGTTGCCCAGCAACGTCTTCAGACACACATGTGGGTTTGAAACCAAGATACACTAATTATATACATTACATTGTGCTCTTGATTTTAAAAAGTAACAATATTTGTTTATAAGTATAACAAAAATGCTCTCAAACGTTTTTGATGACATGCAAATTGAAGCATCTCGGAGCTAGAAACAAAAACAGTAAAAAAGAAACAACACAATATAGAAGCACTGAAGACAGAACACTGTAGTCTCAGAAGACATGGCGCCTAGAAACACCAAAAAGAGCCTGACAGCCACGACTTGGCACACATAAAGGAGCTTTGCTGCACTTATAAATACTGAACACTTGTCAATGGCACATGGCTTCTATGGCAAACTGGTACACAGCTTTGACCCTACATTCTGGGGCCTCCTTTTGACCACAGAAGCCAAATGGGCAGCAGATGCTGACAACATTGGATAAGAAGGTAGGGCCGATTTTATAGAAGGCTCTGTGAACAAGGTAAATGTCAAGTAAGATTAAATTTCTTACTGACTCCCAGTTTACTTGTGTCTTGCTTGCATGACACAATCCAACTTTCTTATACAATTGTCACTCTCAATGCCATGTTATAAAATGCTGTACTCTAGCAATGGAAGCTGGGAATTCACAAGTAGGAAGTACTGAAGTAGTCCAGATGGAAAAGGACATGAGCCCCTGACCAAATTTGGACAAAAGCTTATGCATTTTGGGAAGAAACTGCAGCTTTGGTCAAACAGCACCCCTAAGATGTGTTCTACTGTAGTTAATGGAACTAGCGGCGTTAACCAATTGCCTTGGTCAAAACTGAGGGGACCAGAGATCACTGCTTCGTATTTCCAGCACTCCAGTCGTATCTCTTAGTAACGTCTTATCTGGTAGAGACATTCCTGCTGCAGATTCCTCACCTTAGAATTTCTCCCAGGCATCTGTTTGGAACCGGAAATGTTTCTTGAGCAGTACCCCTGCCCACAGTCAGGTGGCGTGGGTCAGCTCTGTGTCAATATTGTAGGAAGTTGGCTCTGTATATACTATCTCAAAGTGTGCACAGAGTCCATGGGTTCCCCTTAGAGGTTGATAGCGGCAATAATAGATAATACTAATGCTCTATTTTGTGGTAGTGTGGTTGAGCAGTAGGCTTATCAGAGGGTAGTGTTAAGCATTTGGTGTACACACAGGCAATAAATGAGAACACACTCAAAGGCTTAACTCCAGGCCAATAGATTTTTATATTGAAAAAAAATATTTTCTTAATTTATTTTAGAACGTCAAGATTCAGAATTCAAGTAACTTTATACATTTTAAGGTACTTCGCATAGGTAAATATGGAACTTTGAATTAAAACAGTAATGTACAGTTTTTGGCAAAAATGGCAATAAGCTATTTTAAAAGTGGACACTTTCAAATATCAACAGTTCCTGGGGGAGGTAAGCACAAGTTAGTTTATTAGGTACGTAAAGCACTTACAAGTTGAGTCTCTGGGGAATAGGCAGCCCACCGTTGGGGGTTCAAGTCAACCCCAAACACCCAGCACCAGCAACACAAGGCCTGACAGGTGCAGAGGTCAAAGTAGGGCGCAAATAACAAGGCGCTTATGGAGACTTGGGGTGCTCTGGTTCCAGTCTGCTAGAAGGCAAGTACCTGAGTCCTCTGGAAGCCGACCAAGGGGGGTTTGTAGAGCACTTGGGCAGGGGGAGTCACAACCGGGCACACACAATACACCCTCAGCGGCACAGGGTGGCCGCGTGCAGTGTGCAAAGTAGGTGTTAGGTTTTAGATAGAAATCAATGGAGAGATGTGGGGTAGGGGGTCACTGGCGATGCAGGCAGGGCACAGGGGGGCTTCTTGGGCCAGCCACCGACTGGGCAACGATGAAGGCCACCTGCTGGTCACTACTGCACCTGTAGCTGGTTTCGCTCAGGCTTGGGGGCTGCGGGTGCAGTGTTTCTTCCAGGCATTGGGTTCTTTGTTACCGGGCAGTCGTGGTCAGGGGGCGCCTCGGGATTCTCTCTGCAGGCGTCGCTGTGGGGGTGCAAGGATGTTGTCTCAGGGTGCCCACGTCGTTGGGAGTCGCCTGGGGGTCCTCTCTGCAGTCGGGTCCCCCCCTAAATACTCAATTTAGTGGTGTGTTTAGGGTTGGAGGGCAGTAGCCAATGGCTACTGTCCCTAAGGGTGGCTAAACCCTCCTTGTACCTCTTCCCTGTGGGGAGGGGGGCACATCCCTTATCCTATTGGGGGAAATCCAGAGGCTGTGTCTGGGGGGGGGGGGGGGGGAGGTTGAAGCACCTCCACCCAGTGCAAGCTTTGTTTCTGGCCTCAAAGAGCACAAAGGCTCTCACCCCAGGAGGGCAGAAACTAGGCCCTCAGTGCCAGGCTGGCACAGACCAGTCAGTCCTGCACTGAAGGATTGGGTAAAATACAGGGGGCATCTCTAAGATGCCCTCTGTGTGTATTTTGTAATAAATCTAGCACTGGCATTGGCATGGGTTTATTATTCTGAGAAGTTTGATCCCAGTATTCAGTGTAGCCATTATGGAGCTGTGGAGTTCGTTTTGACAAACTCCCAGACCAAAAACTTAATATGGCCACACTGCACTTACAATGTCTAGGAATGGATTTAGACAGTGTAGGGGCATATTGCTCATGCAGCTACATCCTCACCTGTGGTATAGTGCACCCTGCCTTAGGGCTTTAAGGCCTGCTTGAGGGGTGACTTACCTATGTCACAGGCAGTATTTTGTGTGCATTTCTCCCCACCAAAACACACAATCTGCAATGGCAGTGTGCATGTGTTAGGTGAGGTGTCCCTTAGGGTGGCACAACGCATGCTGCAGCCCTTAGGGACCTTCCCTGGTCACAGGGCCCTTGGTACCACTGGTACCCTTTACAAGAGACTTATCTGTGTGCTAGGGGTGTGCCAATTGTGAAAACAATGGTACATTTTTAGTGAAAGAACACTGGTGCTGGGGCCTGGTTAGCAGGGTCACAGCACACTTCTCAGTCAAGTCAGCATCAATATCTGGCAAAAAGTGGGGGGTAACTGCAACAAGGAGCCATTTTCCTACAGATGTGTCGTGGGACCAATATAGGCGCCAACTCTGCACACTGATGTCAGTTTCACAGCTTTCCATGCCAGAAGCGCAGAGTCATCTAGAACACGGACCATTGGTGCATCAAAACTAGGGCTCTAGAAATTGGTTCACAAAGTGGGGAGGATGGGTGGGTCGGTAAAGAATCTGCAACTAGAATATGTCTCTACCAGATAAGGTGTTACAAAAGGGAAGTAAATTGTTCATCTGATAGAGTCTTCTAGGTGCACATTCCTTATCTCAGCATAGAAACCCAAACAATACCATCCACAGAGGAGGGTTTGCGAACCAAGATCATACTAGGAAGTCTTGCAGGACCTAACGGGCAAAATAACTGTCCCTTTGGACCAGATTGTCCAGGCAGTAATGTTTGGTAAATGTGTGCAAAGATGCCCACAATGCTGCCTGACAGATGTCCAGGACTGGAACTCCACGTGCTAACAAAGTGGTTGCAGCTATTGCTGTGGTGGAATAAGCAAGCAAACTCTCCAGGGTTTGCTTTTTAGCCAACACGTAGCATATTTTAAAGCAGAGAACGACCTATCTACACATTGTTCTTGTAGGAACGTACCCTCTTTTAGGCGCTGTTACCCCCACTTTTTGCCTGCTGTCAGTATGCTTTGACTTTTTTCAATGAGATCCTGCTAACCAGGACCCCAGTAACTGCACTCTCTCCCTGTACATTTGGTTGCCTAGGACTTTTCATATCCCACAATTGACATATTGGTGCCCCCTTCTAAGTCCCTAGTGTATGGCACTTAGATACCCTGGGCATTGGGGCACCCAGGGTCCACCTGGGCTGTAGCATGTATTATGACACCCATGGGAGCTCAGCAAAATATGCCTGCAAACCTGCCATTGCAGCCTGCATGAAAAGGTGCATGCACCCTTTCACTACAGGTCATTGTAAGTCACCCCTATGGTAGGCCCTCCTAGCCCAGCCCAGGGGGCAGGGTGCAGATACCTGTGTGTGACGGCACCCCTGCCAGAGCAGAGGTGCCTCAATGAACTCCAGCCCCATTACATTGGATTTCCTAAGTGCGGGGAAACCATTTTGTCTATGTCCTGGCCACTGGTGGACCAGCTACATAATGGTAACTCCGAACCTGGAAATGTTTGGTATTAAACATGTCGGAATCATACCCCCAATTCTGTTGCCAGAAGGGGTTTACGGATTCCATTAACTGTGGGGGCTCCTTAGAAGACACCCAGCATTGCTCCTATATGTCTTCTGTGGATTTCCAGGCAGCCCACGCTGCTGCCAGCTCTCAAGACAAGTTTCTGCCCTCCTGCTGCTTGACCAGCTCAGGCAGAGGAAGGCAGAACAAAGGATGCCTGTGGGAGAGGGAGATAACACCAAATAGGTGTTACATGGCTTGGGGGGTAGCCTCCACAAGCCACCGTTACGCATGGAGGGGCGCATTTGATGCCATTCTACATAAACTGCTTTGCACCAGTCCAGGGACCCCCGGTCCCGGCTGGGACGAAACAGGACAAAGGAAAGCCCTAGGATCATCTGGGTGGCCAGGTCAGGTAGGTGACATCAAAGCCACTTCTTCATAGGTGGTCACCCTCTAGGTGACGAATCCCCCTTACTGGGCTATTTAGGATCTCCCTCTTGGGTGGGTCCTCAGATTCGACATGGAAGATTCCAGCAGTACTCCTCTGCATTGTTTACTTAATTTTCTGGCCATTGGGACGGCAAATGGATTCTCCAGGAACGGTCAATCTGCAACTTCAACGATGACTCCACTCTGCAACTTTGTTTTCACCGGCTCCTTCCATCAACTGCAACATTTCCCCGGCTGTGCATCCTATTAGGACGGTGAGTCTTTAGCCTGCACAAGAAGAAAGAAGGAATCTTTTTTTGGGAGTGAAGGAGTCACTCCCCTGCATCTGCAAGCAGCAACTTCAACGACGACCGGCTGCGTGGAGCTGCTCTCCTCCGGAACTGTGTGGGTCCTGCATCACAGGTGGTGGGTCCAGAGCAGTCCCCTTGGTCCTCTCTGCCAGATATCCAACTTGGGAGACGGTAAGCCCTTGCAGAAAACTACCCCTGCGCACCACAACTCTTGCAGCTACCACGGCTTGTTTGCTCCTCCTCCAAGGGATCTTTAGGCTCTGTGTAGCCCCAGCCATCCTTCCTGCAAAGCACAGTCTTCTTCCTGCTTTTCCAGCAATGTAGGACTCCTCTTCAGGTGTGCTGAGTTGGCATCACGGCTGCCAGTGGGTTGCCTGTGGGGGCTGCTGCCTTCTCCTCTTGTGACTCTCCCGATTGCTGAGGGTAACTGCGGACTCCCCTCCTTGGGTCGAGTCCCCTGGACCTTGCTGGTCCTATTCAGCCTTGCAAAACTTCTTCTCAGTCTCTCACATTTGTCAAAGCTTGTTGGTGGTTTTCCAGTACCGCTTACCGACTGCATCTTGACCACTGAAGTGGGACAGGACTTGTATCACTCCTAGGACTACATCTCCGGTGCTGCACTGCTGGCCTTCTTCATTTACTGTCGACCTAGTCCTGCATCCACAGAGGGGTGGGTAGTACCTCTTGCCACAACTGGATGCACCAACGCAAACTGGACTTGGTTCCCTTAGTTTGTAAGTCCTTTTCTGTCAAGATCCACCTTTGGGTTCTTCCAGTCTTGGCTGGGTCTTGCATAATATTTTTTTTAAATCCTCCTGTTGGTTTTGGGGAAAACCAGGTACTTATCTTTGCTCTCCTGGTCGCCGGGGGTCACTCTGGTACTCACCTCCTGAGGTTCCTAGTTCCTCCAGCACCCTTCTACTGATTCCACTTCCTTGGGTGGGAGGTGCCTTTCACATTCCACTTTAAGTATATTGTTTGGCCCTCCCCTAGGGCCCTCAGTGTTTACCTATTCTTCTGCAAATGCTTACTGCTTTCTATGGTCTTTACTAATTGCTAATGTGTATGTAATAGTGTGTTTACTTACCTCCAGTTGGGGTATTGCAGGTACAGTATTTTAGTATTTGTATTACCATAATAAAGTACCTTTATTTTTGTAACACTGAGGTTCTTTCATGTGCGATGGTGCTGTGTGATAATTGCGAAAGCTTTGCATGTCTCCTAGATAAGTCTAGGCTGCTCATCCACAGCTACCTCTAGAGAGCCATGGCTTCCTAGACACTGCCTACACTCCAATAATAGGGGATACCTTGACCTGGTGTAAGGTGCCAACACCATAAGTGTTCACCACACACCAGGTCACATTCCTACATTGGTGGCAATGGTGAGACGAGACACTTGCAATTGCCTTACCACCTTGTCACTAGCCACTTTCCACAGGAAAGACCATTATTCGTTGTTAGGTACACACTGAACTTAATGATCAGGATTTCTAGTCTCCTAGTTTGGGTAAGTTAGGGGTCTAGCATAGCCCTTGCTCCAAACTCTTCAAGGAAGCATAGTTGTTAGAGTTGTCAGGTGCACCCACACCACTCTAGCAAGAATGTCTTTAGTAGAGCACACCTCTCTGGTCCCCGTATTTCACTATGAGAGCCTTACTTTCCCAGAGTTGAGGGCGATGAGTGCTTCCACAAAACTAAAGAGAGAAATCCCAATAAAAGTCTACTTCTGGGGTTTCTCCTCCAAACTGATCAGGACTATGCAGGCATCCAGGAGGAGGAGGAGGAAGTAGAAACTGACCCTCCCATACTAGATGGGGTAGATTTAGGCTACACTGAGGGGGGCAGGAAGAGTCTGGGTAACACCACAGCTCTGTTAGGAGCACTGCAGGTAGTGAGAAGGGGGGGGGTCATTCCAGCAGGCCGACCTTTACTCTTAAATGGTTGGTTCAGACAGTTCTCAGAAGAAGGGACAGGCTCTCCTCTGTCAATATCCAAGTCTCCCCTCAGTATCTGAGAGAAAGATGCAGATGATTATTCATCACTCAAAATGCACTTTTAGATGTTTTTTGCTTAACCACTTAACAATAGAGGATTAAGTTCAGGGAAACCAAAAATGAGTCCTCCCAAAATTGGATAGCTTTTGTTGACCGCTCTGTTAAAGATCTGGAAGGCTGGTTGCATGGGAGCAAAGTAACGGACTACCAGGTCTTATACAATTTGATCCTAAGAGAGCACGTTTTTAAAAACTGTATTTCTGATCAGCTGCATCAATACCTGGTTGTAAGGAAATGCCTCCTTGGCATGGTTACCCCCTGACTTTTTGCCTTTGCTGATGCTATGTTTTGATTTGAAAGTGTGCTGAGGCCTGCTAACCAGGCCCCAGCACCAGTGTTCTTTCCCTAACCTGTACTTTTGTTTACACAATTGGCACACCCTGGCATCCAGGTAAGTCCCTTGTAACTGGTACCCCTGGTACCAAGGGCCCTGATGCCAGGGAAGGTCTCTAAGGGCTGCAGCATACCTTATGCCACCCTGGGGACCCCTCACTCAGCACAGGCACACTGCTTGCCAGCTTGTGTGTGCTGGTGAGGACAAAACGAGTAAGTCGACATGGCACTCCCCTCAGGGTGCCATGCCAACCTCACACTGCCTATGCAGTATAGATAAGTCACCCCTCTAGCAGGCCTTACAGCCCTAAGGCAGGGTGCACTATACCATAGGTGATGGCACCAGTGCATGAGCACTGTGCCCCTACAGTGTCTAAGCCAAACCTTAGACATTGTAAGTGCAGGGTAGTCATAAGAGTATATGGTCTGGGAGTCTGTCAAACACGAACTCCACAGCACCATAATGGCTACACTGAAAACTGGGAAGTTTGGTATCCAACTTCTCAGCACAATAAATGCACACGGATGCCAGTGTACATTTTATTGTAACATACACCCCAGAGGGCACCTTAGAGGTGCCCCCTGAAACCTTAACCAACTACCCGTGTAGGAGGACTGGTTTTAGCAGCCTGCCACACTCGAGACATGTTGCTGGCCACATGGGGAGAGTGCCTTTGTCACTCTGTGGCTAGTAACAAAGCCTGCACTGGGTGGAAATGCTTATCACCTCCCCCTTGCAGGACTGTAACACCTGGCGGTGAGCCTCAAAGGCTCACCCCCTTTGTTACAGCACCACAGGGCATTCCAGCTAGTGAAGTTGCCTGCCCCCTCCGGCCACGGCCCCACTTTTGGCGGCAAGGCCGGAGGAGATAATGAGAAAAACAAGGAGTAGTCACTGGCCAGTCAGGACAGCCCCTAAGGCAACCTGAGCTGAAGTGACTCTGACTTTTAGGAATCCTCCATCTTGCAGATGGAGGATCCCCCCAATAGGGATAGGAATGTGACCCCCTCCCCTTGGGAGGAGGCACAAAGAGGGTGTAGCCCCCCTCAGGGCTAGTAGCCATTGGCTACTGCCCTCCCTGACCTAAACACACCCCTAAATTCTGTAAATTGGGGGCTCCCCTGAACCTAGGAACTCAGATTCCTGCAACCTAAGAAGAAGAGGACTGCTAAGCTGAAAAAACCCTGCAGAGAAGACGGAGACATCAACTGCTTTGGCCCCAGCTCTACCGGCCTGTCTCCCCACTTCTAAAGACACTGCTCCAGCGACACTTTCCCCAGGGACCAGCGACCTCTGAAGCCTCAGAGGACTGCCCTGCTCTAGAAGGACCAAGAGCTCCTGAGGACAGCGGCTCTGTTCATCCAAGACTGCAACTTTGTTTCCAAAGGAGCAACTTTAAAACAACTGCGTTTCCCGCCGGAAGCGTGAGACTTGCTACTCTGCACCCGACGCCCCCGGCTCGACTTGTGGAGAACAAATACTTCAGGGAGGACACCCCGGCGACTACGAGACCGTGAGTAGCCAGAGATGCACCCCCTGAACCCCCACAGCAACGCCTGCAGAGGGAATCCCGAGGCTCCCCCTGACCGCGACTGCCTGGCTCCCAGATCCCGACACCTGGTAAAGACTCTGCACCCGCAGCCCCCAGGACCTGAAAGATCGGAACTCCAGTGCAGGAGTGACCCCCAGGAGGCCCTCTCCCTTGCCCAGGTGGTGGCTACCCCGAGGAGCCCCCCCCCCTTGCCTGCATCGCTGAAGAGACCCCTTGGTCTCCCATTGATTTACATTGGAAACCCAACGTGTGTTTCGCACACTGCACCCGGCCGCCCCGTGCTGCTGAGGGTGTACTTTCTGTGCTAACTTGTGTCCCCCCCCCGGTGCCCTACAAAACCCCCCTGGTCTGCCCTCCGAAGACGCGGGTACTTACCTGCTGGCAGACTGGAACCAGGGCACCCCCTTCTCCATTGAAGCCTATGCGTTTTGGGCACCACTTTGAACTCTGCACTTGACCGGCCCTGAGCTGCTGGTGTGGTAACTTTTGGGTTGCTCTGAACCCCCAATGGTGGGCTACCTTGGACCCAAACTTGAACCCCGTAGGCGGTTTACTTACCTACAAAAACTAACTAACTCTTACTCCCCCTAGGGACTGTGAAAATTGCACTGTCTAGTTTTAAAATAGCTATATGTGATTTATGTGAAAAGTATATATGCTATTTTGATTATTCAAAGTTCCTAAAGTACCTACCTGCAATACCTTTCATTTGAAGTATTACATGTAAAATTTGAACCAGTGGTTCTTAAAATAAACTAAGAAAATATATTTTTCTATACAAAAACCTATTGGCCTGGAATTGTCTCTGAGTGTGTGTTCCTCATTTATTGCTTGTGTGTGTACAACAAATGCTTAACACTACTCCTTTGATAAGCCTACTGCTCGACCACACTACCACAAAATAGAGCATTAGTATTATCTCTTTTTGCCACTATCTTATCTCTAAGGGGAACCCTTGGACTCTGTGCATACTATTCCTTACTTTGAAATAGTGCATACAGAGCCAACTTCCTACACTGGTGGACTCTGATCTGACCTCTTTCCAAGAATTGGGAAAGAAGGCAGACAAAATGTGTCCGCACCAGGGTGATTAGAAAAACTCACACAGGGGGGTGACCACAAAAAGAAGGAAGCAGGTAAGCATCAGGACAAAGGAGGGGACAAATTTAAAACCAAAGAGTCTCTTCATCAGGCCCACAAAACTCTTCTGGGGGTGGGACTAAATCTTATTCCTCGTCCTCACCTTTTAAGAAACTTTGGTGCTACATGTGTAAGCATAAAGGCCATAGGGCAGGTGATAGCACCTGTCCTAAGAAAGGCACCAAGCCCCCTGCCACTACCAATACCACTCCTACTCCTAGTGCCCCTAGTAATAGTAGTGGTAACAGTAACAACAGTAGTTAGTCCAAAAGTGTACCTGGGCTCACCTTGGGGACTATAGTGGGCTCTGGACCAGTCAGAGAGACCACTGAGACGGTGTTGGTCTCTGATGGGGGCATTGACTTCGCCACCCTAGCTGCCTGTCCTCTTAATATATAAGTTACTTACCTTTGGTAACAAAATATCTGGTAGAGACATATTCTAGTTGCAGATTCCTTACCTTAAACTTTTGCCCCACTCTTCAGACTAGATCAAGAGATTTTTTTTTCCGAGCAATACCCTTGCGCGTTGGTAGGTGGCGTCAGTTGACTCCTCGGGCGTCGCAGTCGTTGCGATGACAGCAGGAGTAGCACATAGACCCACCTCAGCGCAGTGACATCAGTTTCTTTTGACGACTTTCCACGCCAAACTGCAGAGCTGCTAAAAACACTGAGGTTGGTGCACCAGAGCTTATACATTCTATTGAACAAGAGTGCTGTTTTGTTGATGTTTATGATAGGACTAATCTCTTGATTGTCCATTACAAGGTTTCTTAGGGGTGTACCTTGTTTAGAAACGTTCATGTACATATTAGGGATTGTTGCGGTGAGCGCGAATCTCTCCCTTTAACCACCCCTGCCTGTAGCTTTGTTGCACCAGAGCTAAGGACCTGAAGGGGGAATCCCTGTCCCTGGAAATCAGTTCTCAAGCGGGGAGGATAGGTGAGTCGGTAAGGAATCTTCAACTAGATTATGTCTCTACCAGATATTTTGTTACTGAAGGTAAGTAATTGTTGTAAGGAAATGCCTCCTTGGCATGGTTGCCCCCTGACTTTTTGCCTTTGCTGATGCTATGTTTACAATTGAAAGTGTGCTGAGGCCTGCTAACCAGGCCCCAGCACCAGTGTTCTTTCCCTAACCTGTACTTTTGTATCCACAATTGGCAGACCCTGACATCCAGATAAGTCCCTTGTAACTGGTACTTCTAGTACCAAGGGCCCTGATGCCAAGGAAGGTCTCTAAGGGCTGCAGCATGTCTTATGCCACCCTGGAGACCTCTCACTCAGCACAGACACCCTGCTTGCCAGCTTGTGTGTGCTAGTGAGAACAAAACGAGTAAGTCAACATGGCACTCCCCTCAGGGTGCCATGCCAGCCTCTCACTGCCTATGCAAGTATAGGTCAGTCACCCCTCTAGCAGGCCTTACAGCCCTAAGGCAGGGTGCACTATACCATAGGTGAGGGTACCAGTGCATGAGCATGGTACCCCTACAGTGTCTAAACAAAACCTTAGACATTGTAAGTGCAGGGTAGCCATAAGAGTATATGGTCTGGGAGTTTGTCAAACACGAACTCCACAGCACCATAATGGCTACACTGAAAACTGGGAAGTTTGGTATCAAACTTCTCAGCACAATAAATGCACACTGATGCCAGTGTACATTTTATTGCAAAATACACCCCAGAGGGCACCTTAGAGGTGCCCCCTGAAACTTAACCGACTGTCTGTGTAGGCTGACTAGTTCCAGCAGCCTGCCACACTAGAGACATGTTGCTGGCCTCATGGGGAGAGTGCCTTTGTCACTCTGAGGCCAGTAATAAAGCCTGCACTGGGTGGAGATGCTAACACCTCCCCCAGGCAGGAGCTGTAACACCTGGCGGTGAGCCTCAAAGGCTCACCCCTTTGTCACAGCACAGCAGGGCACTCCAGCTTAGTGGAGTTGCCCGCCCCCTCCGGCCACGGCCCCCACTTTTGGCGGCAAGGTTGGAGGGAACAAAGAAAGCAACAAGGAGGAGTCACTGGCCAGTCAGGACAGCCCCTAATGTGTCCTGAGCTGAGGTGACTCTAACTTTTAGAAATCCTCCATCTTGCAGATGGAGGATTCCCCCAATAGGGTTAGGATTGTGACCCCCTCCCCTTGGGAGGAGGCACAAAGAGGGTGTACCCACCCTCAGGGCTAGTAGCCATTGGCTACTAACCCCCCAGACCTAAACACGCCCTTAAATTTAGTATTTAAGGGCTACCCTGAACCCTAGAAAATTAGATTCCTGCAACAACAACAAGAAGGACTGCCTAGCTGAAAACCCCTGCAGAGGAAGACCAGAAGACAACTGCCTTGGCTCCAGAAACTCACCGGCCTGTCTCCTGCCTTCCAAAGAACTCTGCTCCAGCGACGCCTTCCAAAGGGACCAGCGACCTCTGAATCCTCTGAGGACTGCCCTGCTTCGACGACGACAAGAAACTCCCGAGGACAGCGGACCTGCTCCAAAAAGACTGCAACTTTATCCAAAGGAGCAGCTTTAAAGACCCCTGCAATCTCCCCGCAAGAAGCGTGAGACTTGCAACACTGCACCCGGCGACCCCGACTCGGCTGGTGGAGAACCAACACCTCAGGGAGGACCCCCGGACTACTCTACGACTGTGAGTACCAAAACCTGTCCCCCCCTGAGCCCCCACAGCGCCACCTGCAGAGGGAATCCCGAGGCTTCCCCTGACCGCGACTCTCTGAAACCTAAGTCCCGACGCCTGGAAAAGACCCTGCACCCGCAGCCCCCAGGACCTGAAGGACCGGACTTTCACTGCAGAAGTGACCCCCAGGAGTCCCTCTCCCTTGCCCAAGTGGAGGTTTCCCCAAGGAAGCCCCCCCTTGCCTGCCTGCAGCGCTGAAGAGATCCCTTGATCTCTCATTGACTTCCATTGCGAACCCGACGCTTGTTCTAACACTGCACCCGGCCGCCCCTGCGCCGCTGAGGGTGAAATTTCTGTGTGGGCTTGTGTCCCCCCCGGTGCCCTACAAAACCCCCCTGGTCTGCCCTCCGAAGACGCGGGTACTTACCTGCTGGCAGACTGGAACCGGGGCACCCCCTTCTCTCCATTGAAGCCTATGCGTTTTGGGCACCACTTTGAACTCTGCACCTGACCGGCCCTGAGCTGCTGGTGTGGTAACTTTGGGGTTGCTCTGAACCCCCAACGGTGGGCTACCTTGGACCAAGAACTGAACCCTGTAAGTGTC
Organism: Pleurodeles waltl; assembly: GCF_031143425.1. Lineage (NCBI taxonomy): Eukaryota > Metazoa > Chordata > Amphibia > Caudata > Salamandridae > Pleurodeles > Pleurodeles waltl. The sequence continues at coordinate 165,982,266 of NC_090438.1, read as the reverse complement.
GTACTTACCTGGTAAAACTAACAAAAACTTACCTCCCCCAGGAACTGTGAAAATTGCACTAAGTGTCCACTTTTAAAATAGCTATTTGTGAATAACTTGAACAGTATACATGCAATTGAAATGATTCAAAGTTCCTAATGTACTTACCTGCAATACCTTTCAAACAAGATATTACATGTTAAATTTGAACCTGTGGTTTTTAAAATAAACTAAGAAAAGATATTTTTCTATACAAAACCTATTGGCTGGATTTGTCTCTGAGTGTGTGTACCTCATTTATTGTCTATGTGTATGTACAACAAATGCTTAACACTACTCCTTGGATAAGCCTACTGCTCGACCACACTACCACAAAATAGAGCATTAGTATTATCTCTTTTTACCACTATTTTACCTCTAAGGGGAACCCTTGGACTCTGTGCATGCTATTCCTTACTTTGAAATAGCACATACAGAGCCAACTTCCTACAATTGTACACCTGATAGAGACTTCTAGTTGCAGATTCTTTACCTTTAAATAGATACCCAAGCAATGCCTTCCTCGTAGGTGGGCTGCGAACCAAGATCATACTAGGAAGTCCTGCTGGAGCAAACGACCAAAGTAGCTGTCTCGACGGACCTGACATGCCCACGTAGCCGCCAGGCAGATATCTAGGACAGGAACTCTGGATGCTAACAGTGGAAGCAGCATTTGCTCTGGTGGAATGAGCGCGCAAGCCCTAAGTGGGTTGCTTCTTGGCCAAAGCGTAGCACATCTTGATGCAAAGAAGTACCCATTGAGAGATGGTACTTTTTGGCACCACCTTCCCTTTCTTCGCACCCACATACCAGACATACCAGACAAAGAGTTGACCGTCCACCCGGAAATCTTTAGTACGATTAAGATAGAACGCCAACGCTCTTTTTGGGTTCAGATGGTGGAGTCTCTCCTCCTCATGAGAAGGATGTAGGGGCGCTTAAAAAAGTAGGCAAGGTGATGGACTGGCCTACATGAAAAGGCATAACAACCTTGGGAAGGAAGGAAGCCTTAGTGCACAACACCACTTTGTCAGGGTGCACAGACAAGAATGGAGGATTTGAAGAAACAGCTTGAAGCTTGCTCACTACGCGAGCAGAAATGATGTCAACAAGAAAGACAGTTTTGAAAGTGAGAAGCCGTAAAGAGCACTTGTGCAAAGGCTCAAAGGGAGTACACATTAAGTAAGGACAAGATTGAGGTCCCACTGAGGTATGATAAACGGAGTGGGAGGAAATAAATGGGATAGACCTTTAAGGAATTGTAGGAAAATGCCTCTCATGGCATGGTTACCCCCTAACGTTTTGCCTTTTGTTGTTGCTAGTTTTAATTGAAAGTGTGCTGGGACCCTGCTAACCAGGCCCCACCACCAGGCCCCACCACCAGTGTTCTTTCCCTAAAACTGTACCTTTGTCTCCACAACTGGCACAGCACTGGCACACAGGTGAGCCCCTTCGGAGTGAGGCGAGTGTCTCCTTAAAGTTGGTTTCTTGTTGCTGTTTCTGGACGGAGCCCACTGTCCTCGGAAGGTTCTTGGTCCTTTAGATGCTGGTCAGTCCTCTGAGTCCTTAGAGGTCGCTGGTCCCGGTGGATGCGTTGCTGTGCAGGTTCTTTGAGTTTGGAGACAGGCTGGTAGGGCTGGGGCCAAGTCAGTTGGTGTCTTCGTCATCTCTGCAGGGCTTTCGGGTCAGCAGTCCTTTCTTCAGGTTGCAGGAATCTGGTTTCCTGTGTTCAGGGTCGCCCCTAAATACTCAATTTAGAGGTGTGTTTAGGTATGTGGATGGCTACACTCTCTCTGTGCCTCCTCCCTGAGGGGAGGGTGGCACATCCCTATTCCTATTGGGGGAATCCTCCAAAACAAGATGGAGGATTTCTTAGGGGCTGTCCTGATTGGTGGGTGGCTCCTCCTTGTTTTTCTCTTTATCTCCTCCGGCCTTGCCACCAAAAGTGGGGGTTGTGTCTGGAGGGGCGTGCATCTCCACTAGCTGGAGTCCCTGGGGCGCAGTAACACCAGGCTTGAGCCTTTGAGGCTCACCGCCAGTGTTACAGTTCCTGCTGGGGAGGTGAGAAGCAGTGCAGGCTTTGTTCCTGGCCACAGAGTGACCAAGGCACTCGCCTCATGTGGCCAGAAACCCACCTGGATGTGGCAGGCTGGCAGGAACTGGTCACCCTAACACTAGGAACTGGACTGGTATACAGGGAGCATCTCTAAGATGCCCTCTGTAGGAAGTTGGCTCTGTATATACTATTTCAAAGTAAGAAATACAGTAGTGTGCACAGAGTAAGACAGTGGCAAAAAGAGATAATCTAATGCTCTATTTTGTGGTAGTGTGGTCGAGCAGTAGACTTATCAGAGGGTAGTGTTGAGTATTTGTTGTACACCCACAGGCAATAAATGAGGAACACACAATCAAAGACGTACTCCAGGCCAATAGGTTTTTATATAGAAAAATATATTTTCTTAGTTTATTTTAAGAACCACAGATTCAAAATTTACAAGGAATACTTCAAATGAAAGGTATTTCACTCAGGTATTCTAGGAACTTTGAATAAGCACAATAGCATGTACAGTTTTGACAAAAATGGCAATAAGCTATTTTAAAAGTGGACACTGCAAAAATCAACAGTTCCTGGGGAAAGTAAGTAATTGTTAAGTTCACAGGTAAGTAAAACACTTACAGGGTTCAAAGTTGGGTCCAAGGTAGCCCACCGTTGGGGGTTCAGGGCAACCCCAAATTTACCACACCAGCTGCTCAGGGCCGGTCAGGTGCAGAGGTCAAAGAGGTGCCCAAAACACATAGGCTTCAATGGAAACAGGGGTGCCCCGGTTCCAGTCTGCCAGCAGGTAAGTACCCGCATCTTCGGAGGGCTCATTATCTCCTCCAGCCTTGCCGCCAAAAGTGGGGGCAGTGGCCGGAGGGGAGGGCATCCCCACTAGCTGGGATGCCCTGTGGAGCTGTAACAAAAGCGGTGAGCCAGGTGTTACAGTTCCTGCAGGGGGAGGTGAGAAGCACCTCCACCCAGTAAAGGCTTTGTTCCTGGCCATAGAGTGACAAAGGCACTCTTCCCAGGTGGCCAGCAACATGTCTGGTGTGTGGCAGACTGGCAAAAACTAGTCAGCCCACACTGGAAGTCGGGTATGTTTTCAGGGGGCATCTCTAAGGGTGTATTTTACAATAAATTGGCATCAGTGTGCATTTATTGTGCTGAGAAGTTTGATACCAAACTTCCCAGTTTTCAGTGTAGCCATTATGGAACTGTGGAGTTCGTGTTTGACAAACTCCCAGACCATATACTCTTATGGCTACCCTGCACTTACAATGTCTAAGGTTTTGCTTAGACACTGTAGGGGCATAGTGCTCATGCAATTATGCCTTCACCTGTGGTATAGTGCACCCTGCCTTAGGGCTGTAAGGCCTGCTAGAGGGGTGACTTGCCTAGCCACAGGCAGTGTGAGGTTGGCATGGCACTCTGAGGGGAGTGCCATGTCGACTTAGTCTTTTTCTCCCCACCAGCACACACAAGCTGTGAAGCAGTGTGCATGTGCTGAGTGAGAGGTCTCTAGGGTGGCATAAGACATGCTGCAGCCCTTAAAGACCTTCCCTGGCATCAGGGCCCTTGGTACAAGGGGTACCAATTACAAGGGACTTACCTGGGTGCCAGGGCTGTGCCAATTGTGGAGACAAAGGTACAGTTTAGGGAAAGAACACTGGTGCTGGGGCCTGGTTAGCAGGGTCCCAGCACACTTTCAAATCATAACTTAGCATCAGCAAAGGCAAAAAGGGGGGTAACCATGCTGTAGGAAGTTGGCTCTGTATGTGCTATTTCAAAGTAAGGAATAGCATGCACAGAGTCCAAGGGTTCCCCTTAGAGGTAAAATAGTGGTAAAAAGAGATAATACTAATGCTCTATTTTGTGGTAGTGTGGTCGAGCAGTAGGCTTATCCAAGGAGTAGTGTTGAGCATTTGTTGTACATACACATAGACAATAAATGAGGTACACACACTCAGAGACAAATCCAGCCAATAGGTTTTTATATAGAAAAATATCTTTTCTTAGTTTATTTTAAGAACCACAGGTTCAAATTCTACATGTAATATCTCATTCGAAAGGTATTGCAGGTAAGTACTTTAGGAACTTCAAATCATCAAAATTGCATGTATACTTTTCAAGTTATTCACAAATAGCTGTTTTAAAAGTGGACACTTAGTGCAATTTTCACAGTTCCTAGGGGAGGTAAGTTTTTGTTAGTTTTACCAGGTAAGTAAGACACTTACAGGGTTCAGTTCTTGGTCCAAGGTAGCCCACCGTTGGGGGTTCAGAGCAACCCCAAAGTCACCACACCAGCAGCTCAGGGCCGGTCAGGTGCAGAGTTCAAAGTGGTGCCCAAAACGCATAGGCTGCAATGGAGAGAAGGGGGTGCCCCGGTTCCGGTCTGCTTGCAGGTAAGTACCCGCGTCTTCGGAGGGCAGACCAGGGGGGTTTTGTAGGGCACCGGGGGGGACACAAGCCCACACAGAAATTTCACCCTCAGCAGCGCGGGGGCGGCCGGGTGCAGTGTAGAAACAAGCGTCGGGTTCGCAATGTTAGTCAATGAGAGATCAAGGGATCTCTTTAGCGCTGCAGGCAGGCAAGGGGGGGCTTCCTCGGGGAAACCTCCACTTGGGCAAGGGAGAGGGACTCCTGGGGGTCACTTCTGCAGTGAAAGTCCGGTCCTTCAGGTCCTGGGGGCTGCGGGTGCAGGGTCTTTTCCAGGCGTCGGGACTTAGGTTTCAGAGAGTCGCGGTCAGGGGAAGCCTCGGGATTCCCTCTGCAGGCGGCGCTGTGGGGGCTCAGGGGGGACAGGTTTTGGTACTCACAGTCGTAGAGTAGTCCGGGGGTCCTCCCTGAGGTGTTGGTTCTCCACCAGCCGAGTCGGGGTCGCCGGGTGCAGTGTTGCAAGTCTCACGCTTCTTGCGGGGAGTTGCAGGGGTCTTTAAAGCTGCTGGAAACAAAGTTGCAGCTTTTCTTGGAGCAGGTCCGCTGTCCTCGGGAGTTTCTTGTCTTTTCGAAGCAGGGGCAGTCCTCAGAGGATGTCGAGGTCGCTGGTCCCTTTGGAAGGCGTCGCTGGAGCAGGATCTTTGGAAGGCAGGAGACAGGCCGGTGAGTTTCTGGAGCCAAGGCAGTTGTCGTCTTCTGGTCTTCCGCTGCAGGGGTTTTCAGCTGGGCAGTCCTTCTTCTTGTAGTTGCAGGAATCTAATTTTCTAGGGTTCAGGGTAGCCCTTAAATACTAAATTTAAGGGCGTGTTTAGGTCTGGGGGGTTAGTAGCCAATGGCTACTAGCCCTGAGGGTGGGTACACCCTCTTTGTGCCTCCTCCCAAGGGGAGGGGGTCACAATCCTAACCCTATTGGGGGAATCCTCCATCTGCAAGATGGAGGATTTCTAAAAGTCAGAGTCACCTCAGCTCAGGACACCTTAGGGGCTGTCCTGACTGGTCAGTGACTCCTCCTTGTTGCTTTCTTTGTTCCCTCCAGCCTTGCCGCCAAAAGTGGGGGCCGTGGCCGGAGGGGGCGGGCAACTCCACTAAGCTGGAGTGCCCGGCTGGGCTGTGACAAAGGGGTGAGCCTTTGAGGCTCACCGCCAGGTGTTACAGCTCCTGCCTGGGGGAGGTGTTAGCATCTCCACCCAGTGCAGGCTTTGTTACTGGCCTCAGAGTGACAAAGGCACTCTCCCCATGGGGCCAGCAACATGTCTCTAGTGTGGCAGGCTGCTGGAACTAGTCAGCCTACACAGACAGTCGGTTAAGTTTCAGGGGGCACCTCTAAGGTGCCCTCTGGGGTGTATTTTGCAATAAAATGTACACTGGCATCAGTGTGCATTTATTGTGCTGAGAAGTTTGATACCAAACTTCCCAGTTTTCAGTGTAGCCATTATGGTGCTGTGGAGTTCGTGTTTGACAAACTCCCAGACCATATACTCTTATGGCTACCCTGCACTTACAATGTCTAAGGTTTTGTTTAGACACTGTAGGGGTACCATGCTCATGCACTGGTACCCTCACCTATGGTATAGTGCACCCTGCCTTAGGGCTGTAAGGCCTGCTAGAGGGGTGTCTTACCTATACTGCATAGGCAGTGAGAGGCTGGCATGGCACCCTGAGGGGAGTGCCATGTCGACTTACTCGTTTTGTCCTCACTAGCACACACAAGCTGGCAAGCAGGGTGTCTGTGCTGAGTGAGGGGTCTCCAGGGTGGCATAAGACATGCTGCAGCCCTTAGAGACCTTCCTTGGTATCAGGGCCCTTGGTACTAGAAGTACCAGTTACAAGGGACTTATCTGGATGCCAGGGTCTGCCAATTGTGGATACAAAAGTACAGGTTAGGGAAAGAACACTGGTGCTGGGGCCTGGTTAGCAGGCCTCAGCACACTTTCAATTGTAAACATAGCATCAGCAAAGGCAAAAAGTCAGGGGGCAACCATGCCAAGGAGGCATTTCCTTACACAACCCCCCCCCAAACGAAAGAGGATGAGACTAACCTTTCCCCAGAGAGTCTTCATTTTCTAAGTGGAAGAACCTGGAAAGGCCATCTGCATTGGCATGGGCAGTCCCAGGTCTGTGTTCCACTATAAAGTCCATTCCCTGTAGGGAGATGGACCACCTCAACAGTTTAGGATTTTCACCTTTCATTTGCATCAGCCATTTGAGAGGTCTGTGGTCAGTTTGAACTAGGAAGTGAGTCCCAAAGAGGTATGGTCTCAGCTTCTTCAGGGACCAAACCACAGCAAAGGCCTCCCTCTCAATGGCACTCCAACGCTGCTCCCTGGGGAGTAACCTCCTGCTAATGAAAGCAACAGGCTGGTCAAGGCCATCATCATTTGTTTGGGACAAAACTGCCCCTATCCCATGTTCAGAGGCATCAGTCTGCACAATGAACTGCCTAGAATAATCTGGAGCTTTGAGAACTGGTGCTGAGCACATTGCCTGTTTCAGGGTGTCAAAGGCCTGTTGGCATTCCACAGTCCAGTTTACTTTCTTGGGCATTTTCTTGGAGGTGAGTTCAGTGAGGGCTGTCACAATGGATCCATATCCCTTCACAAACCTCCTGTAATACCCAGTCAAGCCAAGGAATGCCCTGACTTGAGTCTGGGTTTTTGGAGCTACCCAGTCCAGAATAGTCTGGATCTTGGGTTGGAGTGGCTGAACTTGGCCTCCACCTACAAGGTGTCCCAAGTAAACCACAGTTCCCTGCCCTATCTGGCATTTGGATGCCTTGATAGAGAGGCCTGCAGATTGCAGAGCCTTCAAAACCTTCCTCAGGTGGACCAGGTGATCCTGCCAGGTGGAGCTAAAGACAGCAATATCATCAAGATAAGCTGTGCTAAAGGACTCCAAGCCAGCAAGGACTTGATTCACCAACCTTTGGAAGGTGGCAGGGGCATTCTTTAAACCAAAGGGCATAACAGTAAACTGATAATGCCCATCAGGTGTGGAGAATGCTGTTTTCTCTTTTGCTCCAGGTGCCATTTTTATTTGCCAGTACCCTGCTGTCAAGTCAAAGGTACTTAGGAATTTGGCAGCACCTAATTTGTCTATGAGCTCATCAGCTCTTGGAATTGGATGAGCATCTGTCTTGGTGACAGAATTGAGCCCTCTGTAGTCCACACAAAACCTCATCTCTTTCTTTCCATCTTTGGTGTGAGGTTTGGGGACCAAGACCACTGGGCTAGCCCAGGGGCTGTCAGAGCGCTCAATCACTCCCAATTCCAGCATCTTGTGGACTTCCACCTTGATGCTTTCCTTAACATGGTCAGACTGTCTAAAGATTTTGTTTTTGACAGGCATGCTGTCTCCTGTGTCCACATCATGGGTACACAGGTGTGTCTGACCAGGGGTTAAGGAGAAGAGTTCAGGAAACTGTTGTAGGACTCTCCTACAATCAGCTTGCTGTTGGCCAGAGAGGGTGTCTGAGTAGATCACTCCATCTACTGTGCCATCTTTTGGGTCTGATGACAGAAGATCAGGGAGAGGTTCACTCTCTGCCTCCTGATCCTCATCTGTTACCATCAACAGATTCACATCAGCCCTGTCATGGAAGAGCTTAAGGCGGTTCACATGGATCACCCTCTTGGGGCTCCTGCTGGTGCCCAGGTCCACCAGGTAGGTGACCTGACTCTTCCTTTCTAGCACTGGGTAAGGGCCACTCCATTTGTCCTGGAGTGCCCTGGGAGCCACAGGCTCCAGAACCCAGACTTTCTGCCCTGGTTGGAACTCAACCAGTGCAGCCTTTTGGTCATACCAAAACTTCTGGAGCTGTTGGCTGGCCTCAAGGTTTTTGGTTGCCTTTTCCATGTACTCTGCCATTCTAGAGCGAAGGCCAAGTACATAGTCCACTATGTCCTGTTTAGGCTCATGGAGAGGTCTCTCCCAGCCTTCTTTAACAAGGGCAAGTGGTCCCCTTACAGGATGACCAAACAGAAGTTCAAAGGGTGAGAACCCTACTCCCTTCTGTGGTACCTCCCTGTAAGCGAAAAGCAGACATGGCAGGAGGACATCCCATCTCCTTTTGAGTTTTTCTGGGAGCCCCATGATCATGCCTTTTAATGTCTTGTTGAATCTCTCAACTAAGCCATTAGTTTGTGGATGGTAAGGTGTAGTGAATTTATAAGTCACTCCACACTCATTCCACATGTGCTTTAGGTATGCTGACATGAAGTTGGTACCTCTGTCAGACACCACCTCCTTAGGGAAACCCACTCTGGTAAAGATACCAATGAGGGCCTTGGCTACTGCAGGGGCAGTAGTCGACCTAAGGGGAATAGCTTCAGGATACCTGGTAGCATGATCCACTACTACCAGGATATACATATTTCCTGAGGCTGTGGGAGGTTCCAGTGGACCAACTATGTCCACACCCACTCTTTCAAAGGGCACCCCCACCACTGGAAGTGGAATGAGGGGGGCCTTTGGATGCCCACCTGTCTTACCACTGGCTTGACAGGTGGGGCAGGAGAGGCAAAACTCCTTAACCATGTTGGACATATTGGGCCAGTAGAAGTGGTTGACTAACCTCTCCCACGTCTTGGTTTGTCCCAAATGTCCAGCAAGGGGAATGTCATGGGCCAATGTTAGGATGAACTCTCTGAACAGCTGAGGCACTACCACTCTCCTAGTGGCACCAGGTTTGGGGTCTCTGGCCTCAGTGTACAGGAGCCCATCTTCCCAATAGACCCTATGGGTTCCATTTTTCTTGCCTTTGGACTCTTCAGCAGCTTGCTGCCTAAGGCCTTCAAGAGAGGGACAGGTTTCTTGTCCCTTACACAGCTCTTCCCTTGAGGGTCCCCCTGGGCCTAAGAGCTCAACCTGATAAGGTTCAAGCTCCAAAGGCTCAGTTCCCTCAGAGGGCAGACCTTCTTCCTGAGAAGAGAGGTTCCCTTTCTTTTGCTGTGTTGCAGTTGGTTTCCCAACTGACTTTCCGGTTCTCTTGGTAGGCTGGGCCATTTTTCCAGACTCCAGCTCTACTTTTTCACCCTGTGCCTTGCACTGTGCTCTTGTTTTCACACACACCAGTTCAGGGATACCCAGCATTGCTGCATGGGTTTTTAGCTCTACCTCAGCCCATGCTGAGGACTCCAGGTCATTTCCAAGCAGACAGTCCACTGGGATATTTGAGGAGACCACCACCTGTTTCAGGCCATTGACCCCTCCCCATTCTAAAGTAACCATTGCCATGGGATGTACTTTTCTCTGATTGTCAGCGTTGGTGACTGTGTAAGTTTTTCCAGTCAGGTATTGGCCAGGGGAAACCAGTTTCTCTGTCACCATGGTGACACTGGCACCTGTATCCCTCAGGCCCTCTATTCTAGTCCCATTAATTAAGAGTTGCTGTCTGTATTTTTGCATGTTAGGCGGCCAGACAGCTAGTGTGGCTAAATCCACCCCACCCTCAGAAACTAGAGTAGCTTCAGTGTGGACCCTGATTTGCTCTGGGCACACTGTTGATCCCACTTGGAGACTAGCCATACCAGTGTTACCTGGATGGGAGTTTGGAGTGGAACCTTTCTTGGGACAGGCCTTGTCTCCAGTTTGGTGTCCATGCTGTTTACAGCTATGACACCAGGCCTTTTTGGGATCAAAGTTTTTACCCTTGTACCCATTGTTTTGTGAAGAGGCTCTGGGCCCACCCTCCTGTGCAGGTTTTTGGGGGCCTGTAGAAGACTCTTTACTATTTTTAGTTTTGGTTGTCTCATCACCCTTCTGCTGGGGAGTCTTTGTGACCCCTTTCTTTTGGTCACCCCCTGTTGAAGTCTTGGACACCCTTGTCTTGACCCAATGGTCCGCCTTCTTTCCCAATTCTTGGGGAGAAATTGGTCCTAGGTCTACCAGATGCTGATGCAGTTTATCATTGAAACAATTACTTAACAGGTGTTCTTTCACAAATAAATTGTACAGCCCATCATAATTACTTACACCACTGCCTTGAATCCAACCATCTAGTGTTTTCACTGAGTAGTCAACAAAGTCAACCCAGGTCTGGCTCGAGGATTTTTGAGCCCCCCTGAACCTAATCCTGTACTCCTCAGTGGAGAATCCAAAGCCCTCAATCAGGGTACCCTTCATGAGGTCATAAGATTCTGCATCTTGTCCAGAGAGTGTGAGGAGTCTATCCCTACACTTTCCTGTGAACATTTCCCAAAGGAGAGCACCCCAGTGAGATCTGTTCACTTTTCTGGTTACACAAGCCCTCTCAAAAGCTGTGAACCATTTGGTGATGTCATCACCATCTTCATATTTAGTTACAATCCCTTTGGGGATTTTCAACATGTCAGGAGAATCTCTGACCCTATTTATGTTGCTGCCACCATTGATGGGTCCTAGGCCCATCTCTTGTCTTTCCCTCTCTATGGCTAGGATCTGTCTTTCCAAAGCCAATCTTTTGGCCATCCTGGCTAACTGGATGTCCTCTTCACTGGAGTTATCCTCAGTGATTTCAGAGTTGTTGGTCCCTCCTGTGAGGGAACCAGCATCTCTGACTATTATTTGTGGAGTCAGGGCTTGAGAAGCCCTGCTCTCCCTAAGTAGGACTGGAGGGGGGGAATTTCCCTCCAAGTCACTATCTTCATCCTCTGAGTTGCCATCCTCAGAGGGGTTGGCCTTTTCAAACTCTGCCAAAAGCTCCTGGAGCTGTACTTTGGTAGGTTTGGGGCCCATTGCTATTTTCTTTAGTTTACAGAGTGACCTTAGCTCTCTCATCTGTAGATGGAGGTAAGGTGTGGTGTCGAGTTCCACCACATTCACATCTGTGCTAGACATTTTGCTTCTAAAAGTTGGAATACTTTTTAAGAATCTACAACTGGTTCTAGAATCTAATTCAAACTTTTACAAACTTTTAAACTCTAAAAGAAATGCTAAACAGGATCTAACACAAGGCCCTAGCAGGTCTTTTAAGAATTTAGAAAACTTTTCAAATTGCAAAAATCAATTTCTAATGACAATTTTGGAATTTGTCGTGTGATCAGGTATTGGCTGAGTAGTCCAGCAAATGCAAAGTCTTGTATCCCACCGCTGCCACCAATGTAGGAAGTTGGCTCTGTATGTGCTATTTCAAAGTAAGGAATAGCATGCACAGAGTCCAAGGGTTCCCCTTAGAGGTAAAATAGTGGTAAAAAGAGATAATACTAATGCTCTATTTTGTGGTAGTGTGGTCGAGCAGTAGGCTTATCCAAGGAGTAGTGTTGAGCATTTGTTGTACATACACATAGACAATAAATGAGGTACACACACTCAGAGACAAATCCAGCCAATAGGTTTTTATATAGAAAAATATCTTTTCTTAGTTTATTTTAAGAACCACAGGTTCAAATTCTACATGTAATATCTCATTCGAAAGGTATTGCAGGTAAGTACTTTAGGAACTTCAAATCATCAAAATTGCATGTATACTTTTCAAGTTATTCACAAATAGCTGTTTTAAAAGTGGACACTTAGTGCAATTTTCACAGTTCCTAGGGGAGGTAAGTTTTTGTTAGTTTTACCAGGTAAGTAAGACACTTACAGGGTTCAGTTCTTGGTCCAAGGTAGCCCACCGTTGGGGGTTCAGAGCAACCCCAAAGTCACCACACCAGCAGCTCAGGGCCGGTCAGGTGCAGAGTTCAAAGTGGTGCCCAAAACGCATAGGCTGCAATGGAGAGAAGGGGGTGCCCCGGTTCCGGTCTGCTTGCAGGTAAGTACCCGCGTCTTCGGAGGGCAGACCAGGGGGGTTTTGTAGGGCACCGGGGGGGACACAAGCCCACACAGAAATTTCACCCTCAGCAGCGCGGGGGCGGCCGGGTGCAGTGTAGAAACAAGCGTCGGGTTCGCAATGTTAGTCAATGAGAGATCAAGGGATCTCTTTAGCGCTGCAGGCAGGCAAGGGGGGGCTTCCTCGGGGAAACCTCCACTTGGGCAAGGGAGAGGGACTCCTGGGGGTCACTTCTGCAGTGAAAGTCCGGTCCTTCAGGTCCTGGGGGCTGCGGGTGCAGGGTCTTTTCCAGGCGTCGGGACTTAGGTTTCAGAGAGTCGCGGTCAGGGGAAGCCTCGGGATTCCCTCTGCAGGCGGCGCTGTGGGGGCTCAGGGGGGACAGGTTTTGGTACTCACAGTCGTAGAGTAGTCCGGGGGTCCTCCCTGAGGTGTTGGTTCTCCACCAGCCGAGTCGGGGTCGCCGGGTGCAGTGTTGCAAGTCTCACGCTTCTTGCGGGGAGTTGCAGGGGTCTTTAAAGCTGCTGGAAACAAAGTTGCAGCTTTTCTTGGAGCAGGTCCGCTGTCCTCGGGAGTTTCTTGTCTTTTCGAAGCAGGGGCAGTCCTCAGAGGATGTCGAGGTCGCTGGTCCCTTTGGAAGGCGTCGCTGGAGCAGGATCTTTGGAAGGCAGGAGACAGGCCGGTGAGTTTCTGGAGCCAAGGCAGTTGTCGTCTTCTGGTCTTCCGCTGCAGGGGTTTTCAGCTGGGCAGTCCTTCTTCTTGTAGTTGCAGGAATCTAATTTTCTAGGGTTCAGGGTAGCCCTTAAATACTAAATTTAAGGGCGTGTTTAGGTCTGGGGGGTTAGTAGCCAATGGCTACTAGCCCTGAGGGTGGGTACACCCTCTTTGTGCCTCCTCCCAAGGGGAGGGGGTCACAATCCTAACCCTATTGGGGGAATCCTCCATCTGCAAGATGGAGGATTTCTAAAAGTCAGAGTCACCTCAGCTCAGGACACCTTAGGGGCTGTCCTGACTGGTCAGTGACTCCTCCTTGTTGCTTTCTTTGTTCCCTCCAGCCTTGCCGCCAAAAGTGGGGGCCGTGGCCGGAGGGGGCGGGCAACTCCACTAAGCTGGAGTGCCCTGCTGGGCTGTGACAAAGGGGTGAGCCTTTGAGGCTCACCGCCAGGTGTTACAGCTCCTGCCTGGGGGAGGTGTTAGCATCTCCACCCAGTGCAGGCTTTGTTACTGGCCTCAGAGTGACAAAGGCACTCTCCCCATGGGGCCAGCAACATGTCTCTAGTGTGGCAGGCTGCTGGAACTAGTCAGCCTACACAGACAGTCGGTTAAGTTTCAGGGGGCACCTCTAAGGTGCCCTCTGGGGTGTATTTTGCAATAAAATGTACACTGGCATCAGTGTGCATTTATTGTGCTGAGAAGTTTGATACCAAACTTCCCAGTTTTCAGTGTAGCCATTATGGTGCTGTGGAGTTCGTGTTTGACAAACTCCCAGACCATATACTCTTATGGCTACCCTGCACTTACAATGTCTAAGGTTTTGTTTAGACACTGTAGGGGTACCATGCTCATGCACTGGTACCCTCACCTATGGTATAGTGCACCCTGCCTTAGGGCTGTAAGGCCTGCTAGAGGGGTGTCTTACCTATACTGCATAGGCAGTGAGAGGCTGGCATGGCACCCTGAGGGGAGTGCCATGTCGACTTACTCGTTTTGTCCTCACTAGCACACACAAGCTGGCAAGCAGGGTGTCTGTGCTGAGTGAGGGGTCTCCAGGGTGGCATAAGACATGCTGCAGCCCTTAGAGACCTTCCTTGGTATCAGGGCCCTTGGTACTAGAAGTACCAGTTACAAGGGACTTATCTGGATGCCAGGGTCTGCCAATTGTGGATACAAAAGTACAGGTTAGGGAAAGAACACTGGTGCTGGGGCCTGGTTAGCAGGCCTCAGCACACTTTCAATTGTAAACATAGCATCAGCAAAGGCAAAAAGTCAGGGGGCAACCATGCCAAGGAGGCATTTCCTTACACATGCCAAGGAGGCATTTCCTTACAGTCCATGATTATCGCGTTTTGTGAGGAGGTTTGGAGAAGGGAGGGTTATCCTGCAGAATTGGTGACGGATAATGGTCCTCAATTCACTTCAAATGAATTTGAGGAGTATTTAATTTGTGGTGGGGCTAAACATGTTAGAACTGCAGTTGCACATCCTAGAGAGAATGGTTTAGTGGAAAGATTTAACAGTGTTGGGGGAAAATATTCAATTGTCACTTCAAAATGGTTTAGATTGGAAGACTGAATTAAAGCATTTGTTATGGAATTATCGTACAACACCCCATTCCTTGACGTTGGAAATGCCATTTATGTTATTTAAGGGCAGGAAACCATGTACTAAAGCTGTACCAGGGTGGATGGGAAGAGCAGGTAGGAGAAGTGTGGATGGCAAGAGCTTGCTGCATCGTGTGGAAATAATGCAACAAAAGTATGATGGAAGGTTGAAGGGTAAGATAAGGGTGTGCAAAATGGTGGTTGGTGATTGGGTGCGTACCAAATTGGTGCATGGTACGAAGAAGAGTTTGTTCAAATGGTCAGATCCTAAACGTGTAGTGGGAGTGAGACGGTATAGTGTGGATTAGGACGATGGTAGGAGATGGAATATGGGTAGTGTGGTTAAGTGTAGTGATCAAGAGATAAGAGTATGGTTGAGGACGCACCATGAGCAGGCAGAAGCAGTAAATAAGACAGATGAGTCCAGAAAAAAGGTTGGTTAAAAGGCCGGGGTATTTGAAGGATTACTACACAGTATAGTGTTGCTATAAAGATTACCAAATATTTTGTTGTTGTTGTTGTACATAGTTCATTTTAGCTTGTGTTCCATTTCCTAGTAGGATGTATTGTTATGTTGTTGATTAAGTTATAAGGGGGAAGATATGTTGTATTTATAATGTATATTGTGAAGAAGGTTGCTTGGCCACAGGGTTGAGAATTTAGAACTATGGAACAGTTTGTAAGGCAGATTGCAGTTGCTGCTGTGATCTACCAGGGTTTGGATGTCTTTATCTTTCAAGAACAATAAATCAAGAAATTAGGAAAAAAGAAGAAGTGTGACTTCTTTATATACAGAGCCAACTTCCTACAGGAACCTATTCACAATAGGAGATTTAAAGAGTGAGGGCTTATCAGGTAGCCTAAGAAAGGCTGAAATAGCTGATAAGTACCCTTTAAGGGTGCCTAAAGCAGAGCCCTGCTGGGCCAACGAAAGAATGAACAAAAGAACCTCAGATAGAGGAGTAGAGGGGGGGGGGGGGGGGATCATCAGATTTGTTGGTACACCATGCCACAAATTTATGCCAACAGCAGGCATATACCGTTTTGGTGGAGGGACATCTGGCTGCCAAGATAACATTGCAGAATTTGGGTGGTAGATCAAAAGTCATCAACTGCCGCCGCTGAATCTCCACACATGAAGGCAGACATTGGACAGTTCGGGTGGAGAACTGTCCCCTGTGGCTGCAACAGAAGATCCACCCGAAGAGGCAGTCTGAGTGGAGGATCGGTGGTCATGCTCAATAGCTCTGGACACCATACTCTCTGTGCCCAGTTCGGAGCCACCAATATAACTTTGGGCCCCGTCGTTCCTGATCTTCTTGAGAACTCTGGGCAGAAGTGGTATAGGCGGGAAGGCGTAAAGGAGACTGGAGTTCCACTCGAGATGAAAATCGTCACCGAGCGAGTGCCGCCTTGGAAACTCCAAAGTGAAAAACAGCTGACATTGCACGTTACTCCGGAGGCAAACAGATCTAACCAAGGCTCTTCCCACTGCTGAAAGAGAACTTTTGCCACCTCCGGATGGAGACACCGTTCGTGATCGGCTGTGCATTGACGGCTGAGTTCGTCCTCTCTGGTGTGGAGAGCCTGCCAGATGTTGAACCACCAGGGAAGTGCCCGATGATCCCTGCCATGTCCAGAGACGTGCCTTTTGACAAAGGGTCCAGGACCATACTCAACCCTGTTTGTTGCAGTACCAAATGGTGGTAATGTTACCGTGAACACTTGCACTACTTTCCCTTTGAGAGAGGGAAGAAATGCTTTCAAAGCAAGCCCGATCGCCTAGAGCTCTAGAAGACTGATATGGAGCCCATACTTCGCCAGAGACCAAAGGCCTCTGATATACACCTCTCCCATGTGGTCGCCCCCAACCCAGAAGTGACACATCTGTCACTATGGATAGAACTGGCTGGGGAAGAGAGGGAGGGATCTACCATTGAAACCAATGCGGATTTGAAAGCCACCACTGCAGGTCTTTCTCAGTCCCCTTTGATATCTGGACCATGTCTGGGAGTTTCCCCTTATGCCCTTATGACTTCAATTCCCACTGCAGAGCTCGCATATGCCATCTGGCATGTGTTACTAGCAGGATGCCATTAGGCCCAACAGCCTCATAGTCAGTCTCACCGAAACCCAAGGGTAGGAAAATGCCACTATTGGCATGGTCACCCCACACATTTTGCCTAGTGTTGATGACAGCTTTGATTAGAAGTGTGCTGGAACCCTGCTAACCAGGCCCCAGCACCAGTGTCCTTTACCTAAAACTATACCTTTGTTTCCACAATTGGCACAGCCCTGGCACACAGTTAAGTCCCTTGTAAAAGGTATCCTTGGTAAGTACAGGGTAGCCATACTGGGTATATGGTCTGGAAGTTTGTGTCCACTGCACCATAATGGCTACACTGAATACTGGGAAGTTTGGTATCAAACTTCTCAGAACAATAAACCCACACTGATGCCAGTGCTGGATTTATTGAAAAATGCACAGAGGGCATCTTAGAGATGCTCCCTGTATGTTAGCCCAACTGCTAGTGCAAGGCTGACTGGTCTGTGCCTGCCTGCCACTAAGAGAAGAGTTTCTGACCACATAGGGTGAGTGCCTTTGAGCACTCTGGTCAGAAACAAAGCATGTCCTGGGTGGAGGTGCTTCACACCTCCCCCTGCAGGAACTGTAACACCTGGTGGTGAGCCTCAAACGCTCAAACCTGGAGTTACAGTGCCCCAGGTCACTCCAGCTAGTGGAGATGCCCGCCCCCTGGACCAGCCCCCACTTTTGGTGGCAAGTCCAGAGGGATAATGAGAAAAACAAGGAGTCACCACTCCCTCAGCCAAGACCACCCCTAAGGTGTCCAGAGCTGAAGTGCTCCCCTCCTTGAGAAATCCTCCATCTTGCTTTGGAGGATTAGGGCCAATAGGGATAGGATGTGCCCCACTCACCAGAAGAGTGGGCACAAGGAGGGCGTAGCCAGCCTCAGGGACAGTACCCAGATTCCTGACCACCTCAAGAAAGGACTGCTGAGCTGAAAACCCAGCAGAGAAGAGAAGGAGACAACTGACTCGGCCCCAGCCCTACCAGCCTGTCTCCTACTTCGAAAAGCTGCAAGAAAAGAAGCAAGGCGTTCTACAGGACCAGCAACCCCTGAAAAGCCTCCAGGGAACTGCCTGCATCACTGAGGACCAAGTAACTCCAGTGGACAGCGGACCTGTCCAAAATGAAGAAAATAACTTTAAAGGGACTCCCATCTCACTCCAAAAGCGTGAGTCCAACTACTCTGCACCCGACGCCCCCGGCCTGTGTCTAAAGCAACCAACTATCCAGAGAGGACCCCCAGGCGACTGAGACGACATGTCCATCCTGGGTTAACCTCTCTACACCCCCACGAGAACGCCTGCAGAGGGAATCCCGAGGACCCTCCTGACCACGACTGCCCAGGACGAACATATCCGACGCCTGGAGAAGCACTGCATCCGCAGCCCACAGGTCCGAGAGAAACCGACCACCAGTGCAGCAACGACCAGCAGGCGGCCCTCACCCTTCCCCAGTCGGTGGCTTGCCCAAGAGACCCCCGTGCCCTGCCTGCAGCGCCTATGTGACCCTCGGGTCCCTCCATAGAGTTCTATTGAGAACCTGAAGCCCTGTTTGCACACTGCACCCAGCGGCCCCCGTGCCGCTGAGGGTGTAGTTTTTGTGCCTACTTGGGGCCCCTCCAATACTCTTCCAAACCCCCCTGGTCTGCTCTCCAACAATGTGGGTACATACCTGCAAGCAGACTGGAACCAGAGTACCCCCTGTCTCCATAGAGGCCCAGGGTATTTTGGCTCTTATTTGACCTCTGCACCTGACCAGCCCTGTGTTGCTGGGTGTTTGGGGTTACCCTGAACCCCCAACGATGGGCTACCTATGCCCCGGAGAATGAACCCCTAAGTGTGGTACTTACATCAGAAAATGTACTTTACTTATCTCCCCAAGGAACTGTAGAAAATTGCACAGTGTCCACTTTTAAAATAGCATTTTGCCATTTTAAAGAAAACTGTACAATATTGATTCTATTCAAAGTCCTAAGTACTAATATGCAAAGTACCCTTAATTTTATGTATGTAGCTGGTAAATGAATCTTATGGTTCTAGAAATAAATTAACATAAGAATATTTTTCTATATAGAAAACTATTGGCCTGGTGTTAAGTCATTGAGAGTGTGTTTTTATTTATTGCTGGTGTGTGTACAAGAACTGCTTAACACTACCCTGTGATAAACCTACTGGTCGACCACACTACCATAAATAGAGGATTAGTATTATCTATTATTGCCTCTTGGGGAACCCCTGGACTCTGTGCACACTATATCTCATTTTGATATAGTATATACAGAGCTAGATTCCTACACCAAGACAGAGGCTCAAAGATTGTAATCGTAGCCTTAATATCTTGGACTCGCTTTTTGGAAGGATAAGCCCAAAACTGCACTGTGTCCAGAACAGCTCCAATGAAGGGGAGCGTCTAAGAGAGAGTCAGGTATGATTTTCATGCGTTGATAGTGAACCCCAGCGTGTGCAGGAGGCTCGCCGTACTTTGAAGGTGGGAGATGACTTTCTGGGGCGAGTCTGCCTTCAACAGTCAGTCATCGAGGCAGGGGAAGACAGACGACTAACCCGCGCAGATGAGCTGCAACCACCGCCATCACTTTCATGAATGCCCAAGGGGTGCTGGTAAGGCTGAAGGTGAGCACGGTAAACTGATAGAGCTTGTGACCTACCACGAATTGCAGGAAACGTCTGTGGGCAGGCAGGATGAAAATGTGGAAATAAGCGTCCTGGAAGTCCAAAGCTATCATCCAGTCTCCTGGGTCTAAGGCAGACAGAACCTGAGCCAGGGCAAGCATTTTGAATTTCTCCTTGAGGAAGTAATTGAGGTCCCGAAGGTATAGGATAGGACGTAAGCCCTTGTCCTTTTTCGGCATCAGAAAGTAACGGGAATAACCACAATCTACTTCTGGCTCAGGGACCTTATCTATGGCTGCCTTGGCCAAGAGAGTGGAGACTTTCTGGCAGAGAAGTGGCAAATAATCCTCCGGAAGATGATTCCAAGGGGAGGGAATAACCCTTTCAAACTATCTGCAAAACCCACCTATCCGTAGTGATGGATTGCCAGTGGGGCAGGTGATGGCGGATCCTGCTGCCAACTGCATCGGAGTGACTGGACGGACTAGTAAGGTTTGGAGGCTGCAGCGGGGGCAGGGCCAGAATGGCCAGACCTCTAGTTCCCTGACCCCACGCAGGATTACGCGCCCTCGGGCACACAGCGACTTAACCGCATGAGCGGCATGGTGGCTGGGTTGGGGGCACGACAGGGAGCCCCTTCCGTAGCCACAAAAGGGTCGAAAGGCGGACTGTTGGGGACGAGGGGCAGCAGAAAGGCAAAGGAACCGAGCCGTAGCCCCTGGAGTCTTTGAATCTCTCCAAGGCTGAGTTCGCCTGGTCTCCAAAGAGACGTAAGCCATCAAAGGGCATGTCCACAAGAGACTGTTGGACATCCCCCGAAAAACCAGAAGTACGCAACCAGGAGTGATGTCTCCATGCCACCGTCATAGCAACCGATTTGCCCAGAGAGTCGGTCATGTCCAGCCCACATCAGATCGTGAACTTTGCTGCATCTCTCCAATCGGTGACCGCTTGGGAGACGATAGCACGGGCCTCCTCCGGTATCTGCAGCAGAACTTGCATGAAAGGCATGTGGTGTTCACCACATCGCGAGACTGGAGGAAGAAAACATCTTCCCAAATTGTTCCAGCCTTTTTGATTTCCTATCCTGGGGTGCGGAAAGGAATGCACCTGAGGAAGAGGAAGCCTGGATGACAAGACTCTCAGGCGTGGGGTGTTTGGACAGGAACTTAGGGTCGTTCGGGGCGGGCCGATGGCGTGCGATAGTCCTATTCACAGGAGCCCCTGTATTGGGTTAGGACAAAGTACCCAAAAGGACATCAGTGAGGGTGTTCATTGAAAGGTAAAAGGGGCTCAGATGTGGAAGCCTCTGGTTGAAGCACCTCTGTCAGGAGATTTGACCTGACCTGTACAGTGGGCAGCTCAAGGCCAAGGACCTCAGTCACCCTACTGACTACCATAGCATAAGTCGCTCCCTCCAATGTAGCCACAGTAGGAGGAGAAAGCATGTCAGCGTCTGGAGAAGTGTCAAGTCCACTGGCCTCACCCAATTCCTGTGCCCAGTCCAAAGACGGGTGTAAGGAAATGCCTCCTTGGCATGGTTACCCCCTGACTTTTTGCCTTTTGTTGATGCCAGTTATGATTGAAAGTGTACTGGCACCCTGCTAACCAGGCCCCAGCACCAGTGCTCTTTCCCTATACTGTACATTTGTTTCCACAATTGGCACAGCCCTGGCACACAGATACGCACCTTGTAAATGATACCCGTGGTACCAAGGGACCTGTGGCCGGGGAAGGTCTTCGAGGGCTGCAGCATGTATTATGCCACCCTGGGGACTCCTTACTCAGCACATGTACACTGCCTCACAGCTTGTGTGTGCTGGTGGGGAGAAAAAGACTAAGTCGACATGGCACTCCTCTCAGAGTGCCATGACCACAACCCACTACCTGTGGCATAGGTAAGTCACCCCTCTAGCAGGCCTTACAGCCCTAAGGCAGGGTGCACTATACCACAGGTGAAGACATAGCTGCATAAGCACTATCCCCCTACAGTGTCTAAGCCAATTCTAAGACATTGTAAGTGCAGGGTAGCCGTAAAGAGTATATGGTCTGGGAGTTAGACAAACACGAACTCCACAGTTCAATAATGGCTACACTGAATACTGGGAAGTTTGATATCAAACTTCGCAGCACAATAAATCCACACTGATGCCAGTGTGGGATTTATTAAGAAACGCACTCAGAGATCATCTTAGAGATGCCCCCTGTTTACCAGCTCAACTACTAGTGCTAGGCTGACCAGTTACAGCCAGCCTGCCACATCCAGACAGGTTTCTGGCAAAATGAGGTGAGTGTCTTTGTGTGCTGTGTGACCAGGAAGAAAGCCTGTCCTGGGTTGAGGTGCTTCACACCTCTCCCTGCAGGAACTGTAACATCTGGCGGCCTGTCTCCAGACTAAAAGTACCTGCAACAGCGACGCAACCAGCGACCTCTGAGGACTCAGAGGTCTGCCCTGCACCCAAAGGACCAAGAAACTCCAGAGGACAGCGACTCAGTTCAACCAACAAAGAAACAACCAACTTTAAAGGGACTCCAACCTCACTCCGGAAGCGCGAGTCCCGAACACTCTGCACCCGATGCCGCCGGCTCGTTTCCAGAAGAACCAACACTGCAGAGAGGACTCCCAGGCAACTCCAACGACGTGGACACCCTGAGATGACAGTCCTGCACCCGCACAGAGAACACAGGCTCCCCCGCAGCCCCCTGGCCCAAGAGAAACCAACTAGCGGTGCAGAAGTGACCAGCAGGTGGTCCTCATCGCTGCCCAGTCAGTGGCTGGCACGGAAAGCCCCCCTGTGCCCTCCCTGCATCGTCAGAGTGACCTCCGGGTCTCTCCGTTGATTTCAACCTAAAACCTGACACCTACTTCACACACTGCACCCTGCCACCCCGGTGCTGCTGATATGTAATTTGTGTGCCTGTTTGTGACCCCCCCCACCCCCTTCAACCCCCAGTGCTCTACAAAAGCCCCCTAGTCTGCTCCCCAAGGACACAGGTACTTTTCTGCTAGCAGACTGGAACTGGAGCACTCCTAGTCTCCTTAGGAGCCTATGTTATTTGGGCCCTACTTTGACCTCTGCACCTGACCAGCCCTGTGTTGCTGGTGTTGGGTGTTTGGGGTTGACTCGAACCCCCAACGGTGGGCTGCCTATGCCCTGGAGACTGAACTTTTAAGTGCTTTACTTACCTGATAAACTAACTTGTACTTACCTCC
This sequence comes from Pleurodeles waltl, assembly GCF_031143425.1. Lineage (NCBI taxonomy): Eukaryota > Metazoa > Chordata > Amphibia > Caudata > Salamandridae > Pleurodeles > Pleurodeles waltl. The sequence goes on along the minus strand of NC_090438.1, from coordinate 165,959,779 downwards.
CCCAGGAACTGTTGATTTTTGCACTGTGCCCAATTTAAAAATAGCTTATTGACATTTTTGCAAAAACTGTGTACAGTAATGTTTTAATTCTAAGTTCCATATTTACCTATGCCAAGTACCTTACAATTTATGTACTTACTTGAATTCTGAATCTTGTGGTTCTAAAATAAATTAAGAAAGGAATATTTTTCTTTATAAAAACCTACTGGCCTGGAGTTAAATCTGAGTGTGTGTTCTCATGTATTGCCTGTGGGTGTACAACAAATGCTTAACACTACTCTCTGATAAACCTACTGCTCGACCACACTACCACAAAATAGAGCATTAGTATTATCTAATTTTGCCACTATCAACCTCTAAGGGGAACCCTTGGACTCTGTGCACACTATCTCTCACTTTGAGATAGTATATACACAGCCAACTTCATACAGTCAGGTAATCTCAGAACTGCAAAAAAAGTCTATGAATAATCTTTGAGGGTGCCCAAAGCAATGCCCTCCTGGGCCAAAGAAAGCATAAACAAAGAGGACCTCGGAAAGATAGAGTAGGATGCAGACTCTGTAAACACTATGTCAAAATTAGATGTAGTGTGCACAGAGTCCAGGGGTTCCCCAGAGGCTTAACAAAGGCTAAAGTAGATAATACTAATGCTCTCTTTTGTGCTAGTGTGGTCGAGCAGTTAGGCTTATCAGAAGTTAGTGCAAAGCAGGCAATAGATGAAGCACGCATTCATCGCTGGTCCTTCAGGATGCGTCACCTTTTGGTTGCAGGGCTTCAGAAGCTAGTGACAGACCTGTAGGGCTATGCAAAAGTCAGTTGGTGTCTTGAGTCTTCTATGCTGGGGGGTCGACTTAGCAGTCCTTTTTTTCTTCTTGAGGTCACCAGGAATCTAATGAGTTAGGTTCAGGGAGCCCTTAAATCCTGGATTTAGGAGTGTTACAGGGGTCAGTGGGCAGTAGCCAATGGCTACTGTCCCCGAGGGTGACTACACCCTTTCGGTGTCCATTCCCTTTGGGGAGGGGGACACAAACCTAACCCTATTGGTCCCTGTCCTCAAAACCAAGATGGAGGATTTTGCAAGGAAGAGGGTCACTTCAGCTCTGGACACCTTAAGGGTAGTCCCAGCTGAAGTGGTCACTTCTTGTTTTCCCTAATTTTCCTACCTGACTTGCAGCCGAAAGCAGGGCTTTGTCCAGGAGGCAGGCTTCTCCACTAGCTGGAGTGCCATGGGGCACTGTAACAAGAGGCCTGAGCCTTTAAGGCTCACTACTAGGTGTTCCAGTTCCTGCATGAGGGAGGTGTGAAGCACCTTCACCCAGTGCAGGCTTTGTTTCTGGTCACAGAGAGCACAAAGGCACTCACTCCATGTGGTCAGAAACATATCTGAAGTGGCAGGCTGACACAGACTGGTCAGTCCAGCACTAGAAGTATGGCTAAAATACAGGTGGCATCTCTAAGATGCCCTCTGGGTGCAGCTTTCAATAAATCCAACATTGGCATCAGTGTGGGTTTATTGTGCTGGGAAGCTGGATACAAAACTTCCCGGTCTTCAGTGAGGCCATTATGGAGCTGTATAGTTCGCAATGACAAACTCCCAGACCATATACTCAATATGGCTACACTGCACTTACAATGTCTAAGAATCGACTTAGACACTGTAGGGACATATTGCTCACACCTGTGATATAGTGCACCCTGCCTTAGGGCTGTAAGGCGTGCTTGAGGGTTGACTTACCTATGCCACAGGGAGTGGTTTGTGGACATGGCACCCCTCAGAGGGGTGCCATGTCAACTTGGTCTTTTTTTTTCCCCACCAGCACACACAAGCTGTAAAGGCACGTGTGCATGTGCTTGATGAGGGGTCCCCCAGGGTGGCATGATACATGCTGCAGACCTTTGGGACCTTCCCTGGCCACAGGGCCCGTTGTACCATGGGTACCTTTTACAAGGGACTTAACTGTGTGCCAGGGGTATGCCAATTCCATTCTTTTCAACCTGTTCCAAATTTTTGGAATCCCACTGCAAGGATGTGCTAAGGAAGGCTCGAGGTGATCATTTTGATGAGTAGGAGGTCCGGATGACTAGGCTCTCAGTTGACAGGTGAGTGGAGAGAAATGTCTGGTCATCCGGAGAGAGGAGAAATGCTGGGTCTCCCAGCCACCACTGAAAGTAGGAGAAGTGGTGGCCTTCTCCAATACTGCAAGGATGGGATTTGTGAGAACTTGGTTAAATGGTAGCAGAGGTTCTGGTGTGTTTCATTAACAAGTTCACGTTTCAGTGAGCAGGATACCCTTGGTCTCTTCTTAAGTGTTTTAAGTCCAGGGCTTCATAAACTTTTTTTTTTTATGACTGAGTGGCAGGAGACCTCTTGTGGCAGAAGCACAGTCGGGGAATCAAACTCCCTCTCTGGTGAAAAATCGACACCAATTGTGTCCCAAGAGTTATGAGGTCTGGGTACCTGGTGCAGAAATGTCTAGCATCATCATCATCAGTGCATTGACTTTGTTGAAGTGGGTAAGATTCACCAAAGAAACAGCCTCCTTTTCCATGAGACATTTTGCCTCCTTTCTCGAGCTGTAAAGCAGTGCAGGCATTTCCATTTGAGGCACAGGACCCGGGCAGACACCTGTTCTCGCAAGGAGGTTATGGCGCAGGCAACTGTGGAGAGGGCTGACTTAGCGCCTTAAACAATAAAGAAAAACAATAGAAGCTAAATCCTTCAGAAGGTGTAACTGGAAAGCCCGCAGCTGTTTAAGGTCAGAGGTTGCCATGTAACATACTTTCAACGAAATCGGCAAATCCTCCAAGGGTGATCGTTTGAAATATGGTCAACATTCCTTAAACTAGAAAGCCAAGGACCCCCGGTGTTCCAAGGCAATTATAATTTGGAAGTATCTGGGCTTCACTGTTGGTGGGGGATGAAATGTGACTTCGTCATTTGCACCAGAAGTCCGAAGTTGCAGTTCTAGAAATACACTGCCCACAATGTGCTTGTTTCATTTGGACAAGTTATGATGCATCTTGATGCAGAAAGAGTATGCATCAGTGCCTTAAGAGAGTGTCATACCATCGACATGCAGTATCTGCACCTCCACCTCAAACGTCAATAACGCAGCACTGCAATTATTAACTTTATTACTGAACAACAAAACCAAATACGATGAGAAGGAATGACCCGAAAAACAGAGTCTAGCTGCCAGAGCCTAAAAACTGTGGCATTGGCGAATAGGAAAACAGAAAATAAAAATCAGTAACCTACGCAGGGGACTGCACTCTGATGGAGACATGACATCACAGCTCTGCCAGTACAATCTGCTCAATGCCAGTACTGACAGTTTCAGATCTAATCTGAAGGTCCCATATTTCTTAAAATGAGACTTTAGGGCCAACAAGAAAGCTTCTTAAAAAAAAAAAAAGGGGGGGGGGTTTCAATAAATGTCTAGGACTTCACTTACAAAGTTAATTAGCAATACCATTGAGGAGACAAAGGCGAACTATTCCTTAACCCCTCCCACACCATGACTGCAATGCAATTCTTTCTTTATCAGATCTTAGCACTGAAGCTACTTCAAAAAAATCACAAAACTGTGTAAGACTACAATGCTTAGAAATATATGTTAAGAATAAATATTATGTAGAAAAGTGTTCGCTGGTTCTATTTTGCTTGGGAGAATATCAGATAATGAACGCAGAATAACATCCTGCGAAGTAGAAAATGTACTGCCTCTTTTTTTTTTTTTACCTGTTCAAAAAAAGCTTCACAACCCTCAGCGACACAAGGTACAAAAATATTCCGCCATGAGACAAGGAGCTCCTCTCAAGTATTGAGGGGGTACTTTTTCAAAAAGCCAGTCCTTCACTGTATCGAGTGAAGTGAAGAAAGTGAGCAGCCTGGCCATTAAGAAAAAACAAATATTTCCCACAATACAAACACTAGAGACAATGTCAAGGTATTTCTAAAGAGCACTGTAGATATTCACAAGTGGCTAAATGTTTAGGTCCCTTCCCTAACTTAGACATTTCATGCCTTAAAAGCAAGGAGTTACAGCTATAGGAGCTACATTTTTAATACTGCTGGCTTTGTTTGCCAAGGCTGAGAACACTAAGCCATTTGTACACTATCAAAAATAGCATGTATGTGCTGCCTAATTGGAAACCAAGGAGAAAAATACCTCACCTGTTTGAAGTGCTGCTTCCATTGCTAGAGCTTATTTTTGGAGTGACACCGGCAGCTTTAGCCATCATTTTCATAGCATTTTGGTTTTTTTCCTTTATTTTATCTGCTAAAATAGAAAGTAATCTCTTTAGAAGAATATTTTTGAGAGATTTTACTACTAACATGACAAGATACAACTTGGTATTCAAAAAAGAGAAATGCATAAAAAAGAATGATCTATATTTTTGCTTTTCTTGCATTATTTACTAGAGATTTTTTAGGGACGTTTACATTTCTTCTTTAACAGAAAAGTAAATGAATTTCGATTACACCTGGTGTCAGACATATCAACATAGATACATTCAGACTTTGCAAGTCTTAAGCGTTGTCTAACAGAACCTTAGAATATCAGTGATTTTAAACTGTTGCAATGCTACATTGACACTTACGAAAAATAAGGCCTATGAAAACAAGCTTTTCTTACAACGGCTGCTTCATACTTGATAATACTAAGACTGAACTATTTTTATTAAGTCAAGTGATAACTTACTGCCTACTCAAAAATCCAACTGGCAGGACCCATTTCTAGGGGCACAAAGCATGCAGGGGCTACTGGGCCCTCTGAGGAGGTTGAGGTCTTATACTCTTCCTGTACCAGGCACAACTTACTATGGATTCTGAGGAACTGGGCGAGGTACACCTTCGGCACCTGACTCTCAGGGAATACATGGCCTGAGTAGTCTAAGGCTCCCTCGGGTGAAGGGGAAGAAGTGTTGAAACCGGATAGTGAACACAGACTGACAACTCAAAATGCACACATGCAGCAGTAAATCCCTCACAATCTAGCCAAATACTCTTAGGAAAAAAGAAGGGTTTATTTTCCAGTGCTATCCACACAAAGGAAAATTACAGCATTCACAAACAATCACACAATTCTGCATAAGGTTGACGTTCTAGAGTTTATATGGCAGATCATTGTCCCACTCACCCCTAGCGTTAGCGATCGTGGCTATTTTCCATTCCTTATAGGTAACATCTAAGGTATGACCCACTAGTAGCCAGTCTCAAGAGTCCATCATGACTAACAAAGTCAACAGTGGTTCCAGCGCTACCAGACTAATTTTGCAACGAACATGGGCACAAAACCAGTCTTACCCGCACCTGCAAGTATAAGGCATTCAGAGTTCCCAAATGTGTCCCAACTGCAGATGCTCGCAATAGCGGAGTTCAGGGGAGTTGGCCGCATGTCTCTGCACTCAGTGGGTGCAGTGTGTCTGACTCACGGTCACAGTCCTGAAGCGGCTGGAGGCTCTCTGTGGCTTCTCCTGCAGGGTAAGTGTTCAGTTTGTTTACCAGTGGAGGGTGACTGGGTCCCTTGCCCAGGTGCTCCACAGAGTCCTCACATCTCTGGAGGGGGGAGGAAGGTGAATGTGTCTCAGTCCATGGTGATCCCAGTGAACCCTCTGACATTTCGGGTCACCACAACTCTCAGTCCACAGCCTCCTGCCTGATTGGCACAGTGAAAACCCTTCACTGCAGCCCCAACCAGCAAAGAGTTGCCGGTCACTGCTGCACTAGGCTATGTCTCTCACCGCACAACCGTCTGTTCCATGGCAGCCGCTCCTGGCATACGAGGTTGCCGCACAAGGCTACAGCCCTTACCGCATGGCAGTCTTTACCACAGTGGCCCCTCTTGGCATAAAGGGTCACCACCAACGCACAGGCTTCAGCCAGATCAACCCAGCATGGCACACAGCTCTATAAACTATGGCCCTTCCCCAGGCATATGGGGGTTGCAGACTGCCATTCACAGGGACACAACCCAATCAGTGCAGCAGCCGTTTCCTCACACATTGCACATTGAATCTACCTGTCAGGGCTCCCCACTGAACTTACAACCTCCAATGCTTTACTTTTCCTCACAGGGCAAGCAGGAAGGCGCTGGTGAACCATGCTTGAGAGCAGGTAGTCTTGGATTCGATGGGTAATGCCCCTTCAACCAGCACAGAGACTAGCAGGCCTTGGCCCACAGTCTTGGTCACAGACAGACGTCTTGCACAGCTTTCCTTACTCACACAGTCCCCGCTGGCTGCCTGGCTTGTGACAATGCTTAGGGTCTCAAACTACCCTTTCTTATTGTCCATTTCCAGATATCAAATGAGATTTAGAGCCTGAGTTGAGGTTCTACATCTTTTGAAGTGCCCACTTGTCTGCTCCCTTTTCTCTTCAAAAGCAGTCTGTTGCAGCAGGAATGAGTCCATAGTTGATTGTCCCACAGCACAGGCCATGGGAGTGACTGGTGTTTACACCTGGACGTCAGCCACAGTGATATGTGCACCGAAAGGTTAGTCCAGGGCCCCCAGCCCTGTTCTTTATAATTCTCTTTTCAGTTCTACCTCCTTAAGATGTGCCCAGACCCCTTGCTTGTGACCTCTCACTGAATCAAAGGGCACGCCTTGGAAGTGTATAGGGGAACCCTCACTCTTCCCTCACCCATGTCTCCCACCCAGCTTACAAGAATGGAGCAATACATAAATATGTCTTGGGAGGATTTCTCTACCTTCTCTCCATGCTTCACCATGCAGGTTTAGGTCTCCCAAAACAGAACCCAGGGCCCTCCATGCACTGTACCATCTACAGACACACATATACCCAAGTACATGCAAAGAGCATACACACACTACACAATAATGTACCCTTCTTGGACTGGACCACTCATAGGCACACATACACACAACAATTGCATTTAAGATGCTTGCACTGCCCAGCACTGTATACTTCATGTACAGTACCACTCATAAGCACATATATATATCGAGCATATGCATTTATCATGCACACACTGCATCTTTCGTGTATTGTACCACTCCAGCTACACATATACTGCGTAAATTAATTTATCCTACACGCACTGCATTCTTCAAGTACTGTACCACTCACAGGCACAAACATGCAGCACATGCATTTATTTTGCACACACTGCACAGTATTGCATTATCCCTGTATTGCAACCCTCCCAGGCACACATATAGTACAGATACACCACTTTGCGCTGAGCAGCACTTAACACCAAACCAATGTCAGGCCAAGTCTGAGTTAAGCAAACAGCAGAACTTTAAAAATGAGTAATCCTGTAGGCCTCAGTCCAGTAAGAAGTACCTCTTCACTCCTACTAATCACTACATGATACGCTGCCACACTGCACTTGTGCTGCTTAAATCCTAGTGAAGGCAGTAACCTTCCACCACTATGAGGGTAGCACTTTAGGCACACCTTTGGTCTAACAAGACAGTAATCCATGAGACAGGACTCTGTCATGAGGCACAGGCATGATCTGTGATTCCCTATGACAAAAACAGCAGTTTAGGGATGCAGACTTCAGCACCCAGGGCAGGGGTGCACGTCCATTACCATGCAGGGCACTTTTTCAGCCCAATAGCAACTTAACATCAATGTGCGATATTTGTTTTGCAACTTAATTTTTTGCAATGTAAAAACACAAAAAAACGCATGCTCCTTACAGCTGGTAAATACTACATTCAGCCATATAATAGTCAGCCAAAGTAGTTGTAACCTGGAATTCAGTTTTCCAAGTCAATGTGCAAAGAGGAAACACATGCATCTGCTCAAACAGAGATGCCATTAGGAAAGTCATGTTTTACTGTGGAATGAGAAATCTGTGGGTGTAAACATACAAACTCTGGTCAGTTGAGGGGACCTAAACAAAGACTGATCAGGAAAGCATATGGAAGCGTACTTTGCAGCCAAATATCCCCTCTATATAGAAACTGCCAATCCCTGCTGAAGGAGGGAGAACGAAGCACAGAACATTCAACATGTGAACTCAAAATGTCCCAAAACAATAGATAAACGTTTCCTCACACCAAGCATACAGAGTCATTTTGCAGGCTTCCATTAAGATTGCTTTTTTTCCTGCCATCTACTATGCAAACGTAATGCTCTCTAATTAGCACCACTCAATCCTCAAGCATTAAGTCTACTGCAAGAGCAGCTTTGCTCTTTCTAGGAGAGTAAGTGATGGCCAAACTTTGAACTCCAATAGATCTGTGCACCCAATCATGCTCACTCAGTGCAAAGCATTGGGGATCAGTTATGCACCATTCTCAAACATTTTCTGCAGCACTTGAACAATGAGTAGGATAGTAGGAAACACAAAGAAAGCCTTGTGTCTATCTAAATCAGACATCATCTTGGAAAGAGCCACATAGATTAAGTGCAGGGTGCACAAATGTGTACAGTTCCTGTTGAGGACCCAAGGCAAAGTTCAAAACAGAGATGTTCCACCTGAGAAATATCACATCCACCTCATAAGTTCCCATCTGTGGTCTTCCAGTGAAAACCAACTTAAGGAATCCACAATCATGTTCAACAAACCCACCATGTGTTGCCATCAGAAACACTCCGAGTGAAAGACCATTCCCCCAGAATCGGACCCTCATAGTCCAGGGTCCAGCACCTACTCTGGTTTATCTATTGAGCTAGTGGACCACAGTTGTGTTGTTCGAAGGAACTTGCACCATCAGGCACAAGGTGAAGGGAAACAACTTTTGCCTATATGGAGGGGAAAAAACTCCACCAGGCACGGTACAGTGATAGGATCCAAGTTTGCTCCCACCTATGGAAACCTATTCATGGGTTGGTATAAGAGGGAGCATGCCCAGTCCAGTCCCTTGTACTCCCCTGAAAAGAATGTGCTGGGAAAAAAAATACTTAGATGCTATTTTTATGATATGGAAAAGGACACAACGGGGACTTTTCATACATCATTAGAATCACAATGACAATTCATTTAATGTGTCTGAGTCTTACATCACTCCAAGAGAAAATAGTTTTATTAGATACTGAATTGTATGTATAAGGTAACATGTTACTGACAAGTATTTTTAAGAACAAACGCAGCCATAAATGCAATACTGCAAGCACAATCAACCCCTGCATGATAACAAAAGAACAACACTCCATATGGGGATTTCTCAGTTCTAAGAGAAACTGTAGCCTACTGACAGAATAGAAGGAGGAGAAGGGCATTATATCTCAAAGATTTGTAGGACAGAGAGTAAAGACTGGACACAGTAGAGATGCCCAGGAACAGAGAAAAGATCTGACCTACTACAGATGAGAAGAAAATCAGATAAAACAACAACATGCAGAGAGAACAAGGTTTATCACGGTGTATAGCAAGGATAATAGTTTTTAACTCTCTAGGTAAATATTGGTATTTACTTACAGCAGACTATGATTTGAAGAAAAACCCAACAGATAAATTGTGCCCTACTTATACCCAGGCACCCACTTTCAAGTTAATTCTGAGTCCTAGTGACACATTGAGATACATGATTCAAAACAAAGGAAAACAGGAAGTTATTCAGTGAATACCAGCATTCCGAACAATTATATTTATTGTATCAGGTATAGCTATGGTGTGCAGAATAAATGTTCTACAACGAGGAACCTCAAAGATGGAGGGAACACTTGAGAGCCATCAGGAACGCAGACAAACAATAGCCTAGTGTGACATTTTTAAGGAGAAACACCATGTATGTTGAAACACCTATTAAGTTCACGGAATTGAAAAAGTCAGAATTAAGAAAAGAGGTTGGGGTCTTAAAGCATTTAATGAGTGCCAGAGAAGGCGTTTGGATAGTTAAACTGTGAACTCTGACAAAAGGTTTGAATTCAGACAGGGAATATCATACGCTTTAATAAGCCACAGTCAGAAAATTATCATAATTCAGGAATGAAATATAAACTCTCCAACGCATACAAGGCTGACAGCTCGTCTGTAGTTGAGATTTTTTGTTAAGTTATGAGACCCGTTACTTAGTCCTGGACTATGTCATGACTTTACAACTCATTAGTGCAAGAGTTAGATCATGGCCTTTGCAGGTTATTTTCATCATTATTTATACCTTTATTACCATTTTTTATTTTGTTTTTACTTGTATGGAGATTAGCTATAGGGGAATTCTTTTGAGATTTTCTCAGGCTACACCTGTGTAAAAGCTTCAAGAGCAAGACATAATTCAGAGTAACAGATAGAATTTAGGATTGTAATTTAGTACTTTGGTAATGTGACTTCATTATAAAATAGTGATGAGTTAAATTTTGCCTATAGGCACTTCCCTAAGAGGTTTTAAGATTTTTCTGTAAAACTATCAGGATTGGTATAAAAAGACTGTCTGGTATGTACCTTGTTTTTTTCTGGATCAGAAATGTCATGAATTGGGAAGTTTTGGCTGTGTAGTGAGGGACAAAAGCCACTAAGGGGTTTGAATACTGGACTTTGTGGTCATTGCTACTTTACTGTTATAAGGAAATGCCCCTCTGTGTATGGCCATCCACAAACTTTTCGGCTGATACTGCTGGTTTTTCAACTCAGAATAAACTGAGGCCTACTAACAAAACCTCAGTGCCAGGACCCTAACCCTAGAGTGTACATTGAATTGGCTGTACCCAAATGGAAATGGAAAACTTACCTGTAAAGTCCATAGTATATAGTACCCTGGTACCCAGGGCATATAACCTAGATTGTCCCCAGGCTTAGCAGCACTGCAGAACTCAAGTAAAACAAGTACCCAAATGAGACTGACAAAGCATTCTTACACTGCTAGCCCGACTTTGCCATTAGAAACAATTGCAAAGCTACTACGCCCCCTGTACACCTGTATAAGTCACTACTCTGGCAGGCCCACGGAGTCCTAAGGAAGGTGCAACATATGACACAGGCAGGACATGTATTTCACATTTCCTTACAGTAAACACACAAAACTATTGTTTTTAATGTGGAACAGCATGGTCACCCTATCGGTGAGTATAGTATCACAGCTGTGCTAACTCCTGAAAGGTGCGACCAAAAGGGGCATTCCAGGGTATTTAACAACTCGTTACTTTACGCCTGACATACCTCGAGTCACAATTAATGTACCTTGTTGCAGTGTGCAACGTCTGCATAGCTGCTGCCTTTAGAAATCCACTCCCTTCCTGAGCATACATGGAATCTGTGCCACAAGACCGCTTTCTGCTCTCCTGGAGAGATGTGCCAGAGACTCTCAGGAAGGATAAAAATGAGGGACTGCAGACCAACGAGGTGTTACCTCTCTCCTGCACAAAGCCACTTGGGTGTTAGCCATAAAAAGCAAGCTTCAAAGGAGAAGCTGCCTTTGAAGGTCTGCAGGTGTGTCCACTAGGCTGTCGCATTGTTTAGACAGACAGGCTGGCACAGGGAGCAGAGGCAAAACAAGTTGCCAAACTGGTTCCCCAGGGCATGAAGCCCTAAGGTACCCACATCCCAGAGATGGGCTAGGAAGGTCTGAACATCCAGAGAGGACTCTTACCATCTTGGGTACCCTGGGACAGCCAAACGGTATAGGAAGAGATCAAGTGGGCGGGAACCTGGAATACTATTGGCTGCCAACCGCACCCTGCACTAAGGGCAACTTCTGAGCATAAGCATGGCACACCCTTGGCACCCAGACCTCAGATTTTGGCCGGCTTGGAAGAAGGACCGAAGGAGGACAGCAGTGCTGCACCAAAATACCAGCAAAGAGAGGCTATACTGTTGAAGGCTGCACCTGGTGGCTAGTGAAGAGAGGAACTGTGACTGCTGTATCCTCTTCAATGAGAAGCTGTCAGGTCAAGCCAAGAGACTCCAGGGCCAGCTGACTGGCTTCCCATTCTCAGCACAGGGACACAACAGCTGAAGGAGCCTGCTGAGGCAAGCTGGTACCTGCACAGCCATGCAGCCCCAAGGACCAAGTCCCCACGCACAGATTTGCAACCAAGTTCGCTGAGCCTGGGAGTGCTAATGGAGAGTTTCTGGGAATCTCAGAAGTTGAGTTATTGACCAGGGAGTATTGGCCTGTGACCACAACATTGGGCGACTGGTAGTCCAATGGTAACTGGGCTTTGACCAGACCTAAGAGGACCTTGTGGGACATTGAGAGAGCAACAAGGAGCCCCACACCATCTTTGTGGACCAATGAGCACCTGCAGAAGACCCCCATCAACTGCGTCGTATCCACAGCATCCTTAAAATACCTTCAGCATCCTTTATCCCATGCTTCAGGACCAATCCGCAGGAATCCATTGCAACACAGATAAAGTGTTGAATGACTGCTTCTTCTGTGGAGGTAACAGTTTGTAAGAACCTGGCTGGTCCCTCTGACCAGCTCCCTGTCGGCATTTAATGCCCAATACTTCTAACAGCCTGTCCAGACACCCAAGTTTTCTTTGAAAAAGTTTTTAAGCATTACATTTGTTCATTTCACCAAGGCTTGTTCGCGGTTGAGCGAAATTGCTTTGATTTATTATTGCTTGTAAAACGAATATTTCCTGAACCCTCTGGTGGAACTTTTTAATTCTAGTGTCTAAATTATTACAGTTTATTTTTACAAATTGGTGTTGGATTTCTTGAGTGTTGTGTCAATTTCTTCTTCAATAGTTTTGGTGCTCTTTAAATGCTTTACACCTGATTCTGTTATGCAAGACTTGTGGTTCATTGACACATCTACACAGGGTTGAGCTGAGGGTTTGACAGACCAAATCTAAAGCTTATAAAGGGGTTTCGTAAGTATTACACAGTGAGTTTGCACAACTACACCACATTTCCCCACAATTGTTGTTTTTCTGTATTGCGGTTTGGTAATGATTTTTAAACAAGTCAATACATTTTTTGTGCTGGATTAGGCTGAAGCAAACTATATGATTCAATATCGGCATAAATATGGAGCATGTTTTCTCATATTCACCAGAAATAGTCTTTGCTGTTCCGGGTGAGACTGCATGATATTTTGTTGATAGAGGATGCACAGAGTATAAAAATCCCAGCCAAACTGGCGGTGCATCCTTCAGAAGTTTGTTGGTTGGCAGAAAGCAAAGTCAGTCTTTTACTACTGGGAAGTTAGCTTGTTAAAATCTAGGTGACAATTTTGGAATCAAAATGTTTGGAGCTGGGATTAACAAGTTGTGCAGTTATGTCTTTTTAATTTTGTGTTTTTTTTTAGATTCCATACATTAGGGGAGTTGAGAAATAACTGATTCTGTGTACCAATGACTCCTTACACATAGGTGGTTCTATAGTCTGGGGCTTAAGCGTCTCCAGTTTTAGGTGTAAATAATTGTACTTTAAGATAGGATACACATCACATGGATTATTTATTTTAATGACTAGATATGTAAGGAGAGTTTTTCAAATATATCAGACAAAATGAAAGGACATATGTCCCTACCTGCTTTTTTGTGAATGATATGGGTCAAGGATAGCAATTTAGAATTGGATCTGAAACATGAAAAGAATTATGAAAGCGTTGGTTTATATGGTTGGACTTTCTTTATTTGTAAATAGGGTGTGAATGCAACTTAAGACCTAATGATATTGTAGTTTGTTTACAGCCTTGAAGAAGGGGAAAGCCCTGAAACACATATTGGCTGTATTTTTACCCTCATCCTGAGAAATGTAATGAATTAATGAAACTGAAAATTGTTATACCATCCAATAAAGAAATCATTTGAATTGGAACACAAATAGAATTATACTTTTAAATTTATATTCAACCTCCTTTGTGGATACTAAGAACTCTGCAACGTGCCATTAGGGTATTGGTGCAAGAGGAAGTAAAGTGCAGGGCTGACAATCCTTTTTACCCTACAACTAGTACAAGGCGAAGGGATGAAATGTCTTCAGTGCTAGGCTTAAGGCCTGCAGCTCCAGCACAATGATGTGCAGCCACGTTTGCAAGGATCAAAACGTCACACTGTATTCTGTCCGATATAAGGAGTAAATTCTCATACCTCCTTACCTCAAGAGAACTACTTTAATAATGAAAATGTCACTTACCCAGTGTACATCTGTTCGTGGCATCAGTCGCAGTAGATTCGCATGTTCTGCAATAGCTCGCCATCTGGTGTTGGGCCGGAGTGTTACAAGTTGTTTTTCTTCGAAGAAGTCTTTCGAGTCACGGGACCGAGTGACTCCTCCTTTTGTCTCCATTGCGCATGGGCGTCGACTCCATCTTCGATTGTTTTTCCCCGCAGAGGGTGAGGTAGGAGTTGAATTGTAGTAATAGTGCCCATGCAATGGAGTGACTAAGTATGCACCTATTTAAGGTTGAGATGATACATATATAAATAATTGAAGGTAACTTCCAAACTGCTACAGGCTCCCGGGGAGGCGGGTGGGCACATGCGAATCTACTGCGACTGATGCCACGAACAGATGTACACTGGGTAAGTGACATTTTCAGTTCGATGGCATCTGTCGCTGTAGATACGCATGTTCTGCATAGACTAGTAAGCAGTTATTTCCCCAAAAGCGGTGGATCAGCCTGTAGGAGTGGAAGTAGTTTGAAATAATGTCCTTAATACGGCTTGACCTACTGTGGCTTGTTGTGCGGATAACACGTCTACACAGTAGTGCTTGGTGAATGTGTGAGGCATAGACCATGTGGCTGCCTTACATATTTCTTGCATTGGGATGTTTCCTAGAAAGGCCATGGTAGCACCTTTCTTTCTGGTTGAGTGTGCCCTTGGTGTAATGGGCAGCTGTCGTTTAGCTTTAAGGTAGCAGATTTGGATGCATTTAACTATCCATCTGGCTATACCTTGTTTTGAAATTGGGTTTCCTGCATGAGGTTTTTGAAATGCAATAAAGAGTTGTTTAGTTTTTCTGATGTTCTTTGTTCTGTCAATGTAATACATCAATGCTCTTTTGACATCTAATGTATGTAGTGCCCTTTCAGCTACGGTATCTGGCTGTGGAAAGAACACTGGAAGTTCCACTGTTTGATTTAGATGGAACGGTGAAATAACCTTTGGCAAAAATTTAGGATTGGTCCTTAGGACGACTTTATTTTTGTGTAGTTGTATAAAAGGTTCCTGTATAGTAAACGCCTGAATCTCGCTTACTCTTCTCAGGGAAGTAATGGCGATGAGAAATGCCACCTTCCAGGTTAGGAACTGTATATCGCAGGAGTGCATGGGTTCAAAAGGTGGACCCATAAGTCTAGTTAGGACAACATTTAGGTTCCATGAAGGA
This sequence comes from Pleurodeles waltl, assembly GCF_031143425.1. Lineage (NCBI taxonomy): Eukaryota > Metazoa > Chordata > Amphibia > Caudata > Salamandridae > Pleurodeles > Pleurodeles waltl. The sequence goes on along the minus strand of NC_090438.1, from coordinate 165,944,570 downwards.
ACAGGTAGTGTTCTTGGTGGTATAATTCTCCTAAGGCCCTCCATGAATGCTTTAATGACTGGTATTCTAAATAGGGAAGTTGAATAGGTAGTCTGCAGGTATGCAGATATTGCTGCAAGGTGAATCTTAATGGAAGAGAAAGCTAGGTTAGATTTTTGTAAGTGAAGCAAGTAACCCACTACATGTTCTGGAGTTGTGTGTAATGGTTGTATTTGATTAATATGGCAGTAGCAAACAAACCTCTTCCATTTACTTGCATAGCAGTGCCTGGTGGATGGCCTTCTTGCTTGTTTTATGACTTCCATACATTCTTGGGTAAGTTGCAAGTGCCCGAATTCTAGGATTTCAGGAGCCAGATTGCTAGATTCAGCGATGCTGGATCTGGGTGTCTGATCTTTTGGTTGTGCTGTGTTAACAGATCTGGCCTGTTGGGCAATTTGATGCAGGGTACCACTGATAGGTCTAGCAGCGTTGTGTACCAGGGTTGCCTTGCCCAAGTTGGTGCTATCAATATGAGTTTGAGTTTGCTTTGACTGAGTTTGTTTATCAGGTAAGGAAGGAGAGGGAGAGGAGGAAAAGCGTAAGCAAATATCCCTGACCAGTTCATCCATAGGGCATTGCCTTGGGATTGTTTGTGTGGGTACCTGGATGCGAAGTTTTGGCATTTTGCGTTCTCCCTTGTCGCAAACAAGTCTATCTGAGGTGTTCCCCAGAGTTTGAAATAAGTGTTCAGAATTTGGGGGTGAATTTCCCATTCGTGGACCTGTTGGTGATCTCGAGAGAGATTGTCTGCGAGTTGATTTTGTATCCCTGGTATAAACTGTGCAATTAGGCGAATTTGGTTGTGAATTGCCCAATGCCAAATTTTTTGTGCTAGCAGGCTTAACTGCGTGGAGTGCGTCCCTCCCTGCTTGTTTAGATAATACATTGTTGTCATGTTGTCTGTTTTGACGAGAATGTATTTGTGAACTATTATTGGTTGGAAAGCTTTTAGTGCTTGAAAAACTGCTAGAAGTTCTAGGTGATTGATATGCAGTTTTGTTTGGTGTACGTTCCATTGTCCTTGTATGCTGTGTTGATCGAGGTGTGCTCCCCACCCTGTCATGGAAGCATCTGTTGTTATTACGTATTGTGGCACTGGGTCTTGGAAAGGCCGCCCCTTGTTTAAATTTATGTTGTTCCACCACAGAAGCGAGAGGTAAGTTTGGCGGTCTATTAACACCAGATCTAGAAGGTGACCCTGTGCTTGAGACCACTGTGATGCTAGGCATTGTTGTAAGGGCCTCATGTGCAGTCTTGCGTTTGGGACAATGGCTATGCATGATGACATCATGCCTAGGAGTTGTAATACCATCTTTGCCTGTATCTTTTGTGTTGGATACATGCGTTGTATGATGGTGTTGAAATTTTGAATTCTTTGTGGACTTGGAGTGGCTACTCCCTTTGATGTGTCTATTATGGCTCCCAGGTATTGTTGTACCTTGCGTGGCAGAATTTTGGATTTTGTGAAATTGACGGTGAACCTGAGTTTGAAGAGGGTTTGTATGATGTGATTTGAGCACTGTATGAACGAATGGGCCTTGATTAGCCAGTCGTCCAAATATGGGAACACATGTATTTGCTGCCTTCTTATGTGTGCAGCGACTACCGCTAGACATTTGGTAAAGACTCTTGGTGCGGTTGTTAATCCGAAAGGCAGTACCTTGAATTGGTAATGTATTCCTTTGAATACAAACCTTAGGTACTTCCTGTGCGATGGGTGTATTGGTATATGGAAATAAGCATCCTTGAGGTCTAAAGTTGCCATGTAGTCGTGTAGTTTTAGCAATGGCAATACTTCTTGTAGTGTGACCATGTGGAAGTGGTCTGATTTGATGAAAGTGTTCACTACTCTGAGGTCTAGGATTGGTCTCAGCGTTTTGTCCTTCTTTGGTATCAGAAAGTACAGTGAGTAAACTCCTGTGTTTATTTGTGTGTTTGGCACTAACTCGATTGCATTCTTTTGCAATAGTGCCTGCACTTCTATCTCCAGGAGATTGGAATGGTGTGTTGTTAAGTTTTGTGCTTTTGGTGGTATGTTTGGAGGGAATTGTAGAAATTCTATGCAATAACCATGTTGGATAATTGCTAGAACCCAAGTGTCTGTAGTGATTTCCTCCCATGCTTTGTAATAATGACCTATTCTTCCCCCCACTGGTGTTGTGTGGAGGGGGTGAGTGACATGTGAGTCATTGTTTAGTAGTAGGGGTTTTGGGGCTTTGAAATCTCCCTCTATTTCTAGGGAATTGCCCTCCTCTATATTGTCCCCGAAAACCTCCTCTATACTGTCCCTGGTAAGTGGACGGTGTTGCCTGTGAGGTGCTGGCTTGTGTGCTTTGACCCCGAAACCCCCCTCGAAAGGGCGTTTTACGGAATGTGCTGTAATTCCCTCTGCTCTGCGGGGAGTAGAGTGCGCCCATGGCTTTGGCAGTGTCCGTATCTTTTTTGAGTTTCTCAATCGCTGTGTCCACTTCTGGACCGAACAGTTCTTTTTCATTAAAAGGCATATTGAGAACTGCTTGTTGAATCTCTGGTTTAAATCCAGACGTTCGGAGCCATGCATGCCTTCTGATAGTTACAGATGTATTAATTGTCCGTGCAGCTGTATCTGCAGCGTCCATGGAGGAACGTATCTGGTTGTTGGAGATGGTCTGTCCCTCCTCAACCACTTGTTTTGCCCTATTTTGGAAGTCCTTGGGCAGATGTTCAATGAGATGTTGCATCTCGTCCCAGTGGGCTCTGTCATAGCGCGCAAGTAGTGCCTGGGAGTTCGCGATGCGCCACTGGTTTGCAGCTTGTGCTGCGACTCTCTTACCAGCTGCATCGAACTTGCGGCTTTCTTTATCTGGGGGTGGTGCATCTCCAGATGTGTGAGAGTTGGCCCTTTTCCTAGCTGCTCCTACAACAACAGAGTCTGGTGGCAGCTGTGTAGTGATGAAAACCGGGTCCGTAGGAGGCGGCTTATACTTTTTTTCTACCCTTGGTGTGATTGCCCTACTTTTGACCGGCTCCTTAAATATGTCTTTTGCGTGCCGGAGCATACCAGGGAGCATAGGCAGGCTTTGGTAGGAGCTGTGGGTGGAGGAGAGTGTGTTGAACAGGAAATCATCCTCGACCTGTTCTGAGTGGAGGCTTACGTTATGAAATTGTGCTGCTCTAGCCACCACCTGAGAGTACGCGGTGCTGTCTTCTGGTGGAGATGGCTTTGTAGGGTATGCCTCCGGGCTGTTATCTGACACTGGGGCGTCGTATAGGTCCCATGCGTCCTGATCTTGGTCACCCTGGCTCATGGTGGTGTGAGCTGGGGAGTGAGATGGAGTTTGTGCTGGTGAAACGTTAATCACGGGCGGAGGAGAGGGTGGTGGTGTAACTCTTTTCACCACTTTTGGTTGTGGTGCTTGTTCCGTCTGGAACTCCAACCTTCTCTTTCTCCTAATGGGGGGAAGGGTGCTTATTTTTCCTGTCCCCTGCTGAATGAAGATACGCTTTTGCGTATGGTCCACATCAGTTGCTTGTAGCTCTTCCTCAAACCTATGCTTTTGCATTTGGGAGGTTAGCGAGTGCTCTTCTGTATAAGAGCCTGAAGCTGGGTCGCTTGCAGTTTGTTTCGGCGTCGAAACTTTGTCTGCGTGTTTTTTCGGCTCCGAGGTGACTTTTTTCCTTTTCGGGGCCGAAACCTCTCGGCGTCGATCTGTTTCGGTGCCGCTGTCTCGGCGGCGAGCCGTGTCCACAGCGGCATCTCGGTGTCGAGGCTTGTCTCCAGCACTTTCTCGGTCCCGAGAAGGCTGCGTGCCGGTGTCTCGACCGGAGTCGGACGATCTCGGCACTGTTTGGGCCTTTTTCGGTGCCGACGGTCGGTCACCGAATTTATGGGTTGAGCCATGGCCTGGTGGCAGTGGCGTCCCCTGGGCCTTGTAAATGTTTCTTTGTGTGGTTTTCGACGTCTTACTCACGGTTTGTGTATCGTCGAATCCTTCGGAGTCTGAGTCTTGGATCGAGAAGGTACCTTCTTCTTCCTGTTCCTCGAACTCCCGTTGGGCTGTCGGTGCGGACGCCATTTGAAGTCTTCTGGCTCGACGGTCTCGGAGTGTTTTTCGGGACCGGAACGCACGACAGGCCTCGCAGGTGTCTTCGCTGTGCTCAGGTGACAGGCACAGGTTACAGACCAAGTGTTGGTCTGTATAGGGGTATTTATTGTGGCATTTGGGGCAGAAACGGAACGGGGTCCGTTCCATCGGCGTTCTTCAGCACGCGGTCGGGCCGACCAGGCCCCGACGGAGGATCGAAAAACTACCCCGAAGGGCACCGGAGCTCTTCGATCTTCGATGCGGTGTGGAATCTAAGTACGCCGATCCAGAACGCAACAATACCGACGAAAATCTTCCGAAATTAGCTAATTTTCCGTTCCGAAACTCGGAGCGACAGGAACACGTCCGAACCCGATGGCGGAAAAAAAACAATCGAAGATGGAGTCGACGCCCATGCGCAATGGAGACAAAAGGAGGAGTCACTCGGTCCCGTGACTCGAAAGACTTCTTCGAAGAAAAACAACTTGTAACACTCCGGCCCAACACCAGATGGCGAGCTATTGCAGAACATGCGTATCTACAGCGACAGATGCCATCGAACCCCTTTCTTCTAAAAGGCAAGGACTTCTGCAAGGGCTGCGTAGAACGCACTGGCATTCTGGCCATAAAAGGGATAGTCCTTACAGATTATTTGAAGCCAACACTGATCAGAAATAATGCACTACCACCTAAACCATTCCACACAAGGAGCAAGAACATGGTTGTGGGGCATGCACAGGTTGAGTAGGATGACTGGCAGGAAAGCTGAACCCTCTAGAAACCATAAGATTGGCAATATTACTTGATAGTGTTTTGCAGTTGAGGCCAACACCAGGGTATGTACTGTAGTGTGACTATTTGTAAAATTCTCCAATGTGAAGTTGACTTTCTGCAAAGCTTTTTGCAGCTAAATGGTCTATCTAACAACAAGGCCTGACATTCCTGAACAGCACACCCAAGCAGCCATTGCTGCCTTAGGTCACTGCCGTTACCAAAGAACGCGCCTCAGTGTCAGATGAATCCAACATTTCAAAATTTTTATCAAGACTCCTGACAATTTCAGAGAAGAGGTCCTTCACATGTTCAGAGAGGCTATTGAGAACATATTTTTCCAATTGCTACAAAGCATAGGCATAGCTCCAACGGTGGCATGCGGCACTGGCGGTGCATAAGCCAAGAGTACCAATACAAATATACTGTACACCATCAAATCAAGTTTTTTGGGCTCATGGTCCTGATGGGCAGAAGGGAAGGGTTTGGGTTTCAGTATAACCAGAAAAGCCTGAAGGGCAAGTTACTTACCTTCCCTTCTGTAACACCTTATCTGGTAGAGATAATATTTAGTTGCAGATTCCTTACCTTAGAATTTTCTCTAGACTTCAGCTTCAGCCAGAGAATGTTCGGAGCAGTACCCCTGAGTGCCATTAGGTGCATCGGTCGGCTCCGTATCCGTCGTCGCCCGCACCGAATATGGCATCTCATGTCCTATATAGGGGCCACCCCGGCACGCTGACGGCAGCTTCTTTTTATGACTTTCCATGCAAGAAGTGCAGAGCCATGAAGTACACTGACCATTGGTGCGTCAAAACTAAGGCCCTGAAAGTGGAGTCCCTGTGCCTAGAAATCAGTTCACAGAGCGGGAAGGATGGGTGGGTCGGTAAGGAATCTGCAACTAGCATATGTCTCTACCAGCCAAGACATTATCAAAAGGTAAGAAACTTGTTCATCTAATAGAGACTTCTAGTTGCAGATTACTCACCTGTGAATAGACACAGAAGCAATACCATCCCTGGAGGAGGGTCTGCAAACCATGAGCAGACAAAAAAGTCCTGCATGACCAAATGGGCAAAGTACCCGTCCCTACAGACCTAACTGTCGAGGCAATAGGGTTTAGTTAACATGTGCAAGGATGCCCAAGTTCCCACCTGACAAATCAAGGACTGGAACTCCATGTGCTAATGCAATAGTTGCAGCTTTATCTCAAGTAGAAAGAGCACACAAGACCTCAGGTGGTTGCTTTTTGGCCAGTGCGCAGCAGATCCTAACGCAGAGGACAACCCATCTGGAGATAGTCCACTTCTGCACTGGCCAACCTTTCTTCGCATCCACATAACAGACAAAGAGTTGATCATCCACCCCAAAACTCATTTCTAAGATCAATGTAGAACACCAACTCTCTTTTTGGATCCAGGCGGTGGAGTCTCACTTCTTCCTTAGAAGGATGTGCGGATGCATAAAAGGTAGGCAAGGTGAAACACTGGCCTACATGAAAGGGCATAACCACTTTTGGCAGAAAAGAGGCCCTAGTCTGAAGAACCACTTTATCAGGGTAAATGGAAAGGTAAGGCAGCTTAAAAATGCTTGCAACTCAATCACCCTACAGGCAGATGTAATGGCCACCAGGAAGGAAGTCTTCAAAGTGAGAAGCCTGAGAGGACAATTGTGCAGAGGCTTGAAAGGAGCGCACATTGTAGGAGGCTGGCTCAGTTTATGGTCTACAACTATGGTGGGCACTCTATACGGAGTCCAGGCAGCCCTTAGTGATAGTGATTAGGTGTCCGGACAACAAGAGCTCCCTAGGGGTAGCTGTGGCAAGCAGCTAAAGCTTATCAAGATACACCCCTCCCCCCAACCCCCCTCAAAACACACACACACACACACACACACATTTTGCCTCATATCCAATGCTAACTTGACAGTGTGTGCTGGGATCCTGCTAACCAGGCCCCAGCACCAGTGTCAATCTAATTTTATTGTTCAGTTGATTACAACCATTACAAGAAGACTCAGTGAATAATATTTGCATTAAAAATGTGGTCACATTAAAAAATAATTTTTTCGAAAAAAAGAAAAACAAACAAAAAAAATAACTTGTGGAATACTGTTACGCTGCAGTTTGTGTTTGTCTCAGTTTTCATCAAGAGATACTTGCACTTCAGTTGTTTCTTCGTGCTCCATGGTGGCCACCCCCATTGACTTGGCTAGCTGCCACCTGAATGTTGTAGTTTGCGCATCTAGCCGAGGCCGCTGAATGTGAGAAGCAAATATTGGATGTCTCCCTGCAAGTACACCCCTCCAACGTCTAAGCTAATGGTATGATTAAATGTCTCCTATAAGCGACTGAAGTGGGGCAGCAGCAAATAAGGTGTACCCAACTTTCGTTTTGGTAGGAGCAGAGTCTGTTGACTCTTATACCCAGGAGGGATTAAATCCTTGATTGGCAAGACTAATGTTCGCATATAAAGAATCTGGTGTCGAGTTCCCGCGTTTATTGATTCTAAGAGATATGGCTGAGAAGACCCGATCAAATAAGAGTCGTTTAACACTGGCACTGCTGATGGTGATTTGAGTGATAGTAGGTCATGCTCCCTTGAGATTTCCTTTGCTCTTCTGTTAATTGTTTTTTTTCCAAGCACTGAATGTCATAGTGACTGCCAGCTGGATGGAATCAGCCATTTCAAAGCTTTACTTAACTGCGTGTTCCAGGAGTTTAAAAAATGGTTCTTGTAGGAATGCGGCTCTGTATATACTATATGAAAATAAGATAGTGTGCATAGAGTCCAGGGGTTCCCCAGTAGGCTTGAAAGAGGCAATAATAGATAATACTAATGCACTATTTGAGGTAGTGTGGTAGAGCAGTGCGGCTTATCAGAGGGTAGTGTTAAGCATCTGTTGTACACACACAAGCAATAAGTGAAAAAACACACTCAAAGACTTAACTCCAGGTTTTTATATAGAAAAATATTCTTTTGTTAATTTATTTTTAGAACTACAAGACTCAGATTGCAGTTAAGTACATTAAATGTAAGGTACTTTGCATAGGTATAAGTAGAACTTTGAACCAAAACAGTAATGCACACAATATTCCATAACATGGCAATAAGCAATTTTAAAAGTGGACTGCAGGAAAATGCCTCTCATGGCATGGTTACCCCCTAAGTTTTTGCCTTTTTGTTGATGCTAGTTATGATTGAAAGCGTGCTGGAACCCTGCTAACCAGGTCCCAGCACCAATGTTCTTTCCCTAAACTGTACCTTTGTTCCCACAATTGGCACAGCCCTGGCACACAGATAAGTCCCTTGTAACTGGTACCCCGGGTACCAAGGGCCCTGTGGCCAGGGAAGGTTTCTAAGGGCTGCAGCATGTATTATGCCACCCTGGGGACCCCTCACCTACCACATGCACACTGCCTCACAGCTTGTGTGTGCTGGTGCGGAGAAAATGACTACGTCGACATGGCACTCCCTCAGAGTGCCATGCCCACAACCCACTGCCTGTGGCATAGGAATGTCACCCCTCTAGCCCTAAGGCAGGGTGCACTATACCACAGGTGGGGGCATAGTTGCATGAGCACTATTCCCCTATATTGTGTAAGCCAAATCTTAGACATTGTAAGTGTAGGGTAGCCATAAAGAGTATATGGTCTGGGAGTCTGTCAAACACAAACTACACAGTTCCATAATGGCTACACTGAATTCTGCGTTTTTTGGTATCAAACTTCTCAGCACAATAAATCGACACTGATGACAATGTGGGATTTATTGAAAAATGCACACAGAAGGCACCTTAGAGATGCCCCCAGTATGCCAGTCTAATTTCTAGTGTTAGGCTGACCAGTTCCTGCCAGCCTGCAACATCCCGACGGGTTTCTGGACACCTGGGGTGAGTGCCTTTGTCACTCTGTGGCCAGGAACAAAGCCTGCACTGAGTGGAGGTGCTTCTCACCTCCCCCTGCAGGAACTGTAACACCTGGTGGTGAGCCTCAAAGGTTCAAGCCTGGTGTTACAGCGCCCCAGGGCACTCCAGCTAGTGGAGATGCCCGCCCCTCCGGACACAGCCCCCACTTTTGGCAGCAAGTCCGGAGGAGAAGATGCGAAAAACCAAAGAGTTACCCACCAGTCAGGACAGCCCCTAAGGTGTCCTGAGCTGAGGTGACCCCTGCCTTAAGAAATCCTCCATTTTGTTTTGGAGGATTCCCCCAATAGAAATAGAGCAGTGCACCCCTCCCCTCATGGAGGAGGCACAAAGAGGGTGTAGCCACCCTCCAGGACAGTAGCCATTGTCTACTGCCCCCAGACCTAAACACCCCCCCCCCAAACTGAATATTTAGGGGCAACCCTGAACCCAGGATATCAGATTCCTGCAACCTGAAGAAAGAAGGACTGCTGACCTGAAAGCCCTGCAGAGACGAAGGAGGCGACAACTGACTTGTCCCCAGCCTTACCGACCCGTCTCCAGACTCAAAAAACCTGCACAGTGACACATCCAGCAGGACCAGCAACCTCTGAGGACTCCTAAGACTGACCTGCACCTAAAGGACCAAGGACCACCCGAGGACAGCAGCTCTGTCCAAAAACAGCAACAAGAAACTAACTTTAAAGAGACTCCCACCTCACTGTGGAAACGTGAGTCTTCATACACTGCACCTGACTCCCCCGGCACGAGTTTGGAGAACCAACACTGCAGAGATGACTCCCAGACGACTCCAACAATGTGGACACCCTGAGTCGACCTCCCTGCACCCCCACAGCGATGCCTGCAGAGAGGATCCAGAGGCTCCCCCTGACCGGGACTGCCTGGAAACAAAGGAACCCGACGCCTGTAACAAGCACTGCACCCGCAGTCCCCAGGACCGAGAGGAACCACCAATCAGTACAGGAGTGACCAGCAGGCGGCCTTCATCCTAGCCCAGTCGATGGCTGGCCCGAGAAGCCCCCCTGTGCCCTGCCTGCATCGCTGGAGTGACCCCCACCCCGTCCCTCCATTGCTTTCAATGCAAACTGCAGCACCTACTTTGCACACTGCACCCGGCCACCCCTGTACCACTGAGGGTGTATTTTGTATGCCCGAGTGTGTCCCCCCAGTCCTCTACAAACCCCCCCTGGTCTGCTCCCCGAGGACGCAGGTACTTACCTGCTAGCAGACTGGGACCAGAGCACCCCTGTTCTCCATAGGCGCCTACGTTATTTGGGCCCTCCTTTAACCTCTGCACCTGACTGGCCCTGTGTTGCTGGCGCTGTGGGTTTCGGGGAGGGGTACTCTTTTACTTACCTTTGTGATTCTCTAGTACTCCCAGCTCCCCTATACACATTTTACTTACCTAGGAGGGGGTACCTTGTGTGCATTCCATTTTTTCAGTATATGGTTTGCGCTCCCCCTAGGGTCACTATTCGTTATTACTGTTTTCTAACCATTTCTATGCCTATGTCTGATTGCTAGTGTATATATTTAGTGTATTACTCACCTAAGGATGGGTCATCTGTCTAGTATTTTGTGGTGATTTGTTCCAAAAATAAAGTACCTTTATTTTTGTACAACTGAGTGTTTTCTTTCATGTGTGTAGGTGCTGTTTGACTAAAGTGGTACTACATGAGCTTTGCAGGTCTCTTGGATAAGCCTTGGCTGCTTATCCACAGCTACCTCTAGAGGGCCTGGCTTCTAGAAACTGCCTACACTTTACTAAGAGGGGATCACGGGATCTGGTATAAGGTGTAAGTACCATTGGTACCCACCACACACCAGGCTAGCTTCCTACAGCATCTTAGAGATACCCTCTGAATTTCGCTCAACTCTCTAGTGTTTGGCTGAATGGTCTATTCCAGCCTGCCACAACCAGGCTAATTTCCGACTCCATGGGACGAGAGCCTTTGTGCTCTCAGGAGTCAGGGTCAAATCCTGCTCTGGGTGGAGGTGCTCCACACCTCCCCTCTGCAGGAATAGCAACACTTGGAAGTGAGCCTCAAATGCTCCTGCCTTTTGTTGTACTGCTCCAGGTCACTCCAAATAGTGCAGATGGCTGCTCCCCGACCAAGCCCTACTTTTGGTGGGATCTTAAGTCAAGTAATTACTTTCAAACTGTGTTGCTACTTTTCCTCTCCTAGGACTGCATTGGTTTCTATGAAAATGACACTGTCTGCTTTTGAAATTGAAAAATTTCACTTACTTGAAAACTGTTTTATCTGTGAATTTCAAAAAAGTGCATTTGATTCTTAAAAAAATGATAATTCTTGAAACTGTACTTACCTGAAACAAAGATCCTTTTGGTTCTAAAATTAAAGCAGATTTTTTTATACATAAACATTGGGCTGGAGTTAGTCATTGAGTGTGTGCCTCATTTCTTGACTGTGTGAAAAACAAATGCTTAGCACTACCCTCCGATAATCCTAACTGCTCGACCACACTACCACAAAAGAGAGCATTCGTATTATCTACTTTAGACTCTGTAAAGCCTCTGGGGATCCACTGGACTCCGCGCACACTATAATACCATAATTTTGTGTAGTATATACTGAGCCAGCTTCCTACATTGGTGGTAGCAGTGGGATTTACGAATTTGCTGGACTACTCAGCCAACATCTGATCAATATCTCATCACAAGACTTAGTTCCAAAATTGCCTTTAGATTCAAATATTTTTTGAAGTGACAATGTTTCCAAATACTAGGGCCTTGGTTAAGTCTCCTTCACCATTTCTTAAAAAGTTAGAAAAGTTGCTGCAGTTAGAGGAAAAGTAACTAGAAGTAGTTTTAGTTCCTAAAAGAAGTCCCCAATTTCAGTACAATGAGTGACTCAGAGAACAGGGTTATGGGGCTCAACCTGACCCCTTACCTCCACCTCAAGCTGACAGAGTTAAGGTCTCTTTTTAGTCTCAAATATTAAAACTGGTTCCAACCCTACCAAGGTCCAGCTCCAGGAGCTCTTGGCAGGGTACACAAATGAACACCCTGCTGAGGAGGATGATCGTCCCTCAGATGGGGAAAAGGTTATGGATCAGAAGGATGCTGTAAGGAAATGCCTCCTTGGCATGGTTGCCCCCTGACTTTTTGCCTTTGCTGATGCTATGTTTACAATTGAAAGTGTGCTGAGGCCTGCTGACCAGGCCCCAGCACCAGTGTTCTTTCCCTAAACTGTACTTTTGTATCCACAATTGGCAGACCCTGGCATCCAGATAAGTCCCTTGTAACTGGTACTTCTAGTACCAAGGGCCCTGATGCCAAGGAAGGTCTCTAAGGGCTGCAGCATGTCTTATGCCACCCTAGAGACCTCTCACTCAGCACAGACACACTGCTTGCCAGCTTGTGTGTGCTAGTGAGGACAAAACGAGTAAGTCGACATGGCACTCCCCTCAGGGTGCCATGCCAGCCTCTCACTGCCTATGCAAGTGTAGGTCAGTCACCCCTCTAGCAGGCCTTACAGCCCTAAGGCAGGGTGCACTATACCATAGGTGAGGGTACCAGTGCATGAGCATGGTACCCCTACAGTGTCTAAACAAAACCTTAGACATTGTAAGTGCAGGGTAGCCATAAGAGGATATGGTCTGGGAGTTTGTCAAACACGAACTCCACAGCACCATAATGGCTACACTGAAACCTGGGAAGTTTGGTATCAAACGTCTCAGCACAATAAATGCACACTGATGCCAGTGTACATTTTATTGCAAAATACACCCCAGAGGGCACCTTAGAGGTGCCCCCTGAAACTTAACCGACTGTCTGTGTAGGCTGACTAGTTCCAGCAGCCTGCCACACTAGAGACATGTTGCTGGCCCCATGGGGAGAGTGCCTTTGTCACTCTGAGGCCAGTAACAAAGCCTGCACTGGGTGGAGATGCTAACACCTCCCCCAGGCAGGAGCTGTGACACCTGGCGGTGAGCCTCAAAGGCTCACCCCTTTGTCACAACCCAGCAGGGCACTCCAGCTTAGTGGAGTTGCCCGCCCCCTCCGGCCACGGCCCCCACTTTTGGCGGCAAGGCTGGAGGGAACAAAGAAAGCAACAAGGAGGAGTCACTGGCCAGTCAGGACAGCCCCCCCAGGAACTGTGAAAATTGCACTAAGTGTCCACTTTTAAAGTAGCTATTTGTGAATAACTTGAAAAGTATACATGCAATTGAAATGATTCAAAGTTCCTAATGTACTTACCTGCAATACCTTTCAAACAAGATATTACATGTTAAATTTGAACCTGTGGTTCTTAAAATAAACTAAGAAAAGATATTTTTCTATAACAAAACCTATTGGCTGGATTTGTCTCTGAGTGTGTGTACCTCATTTATTGTCTATGGGTATTTACAACAAATGCTTAACACTACTCCTTGGATAAGCCTACTGCTCGACCACACTACCACAAAATAGAGCATTAGTATTATCTCTTTTTACCACTATTTTACCTCTAAGGGGAACCCTTGGACTCTGTGCATGCTATTCCTTACTTTGAAATAGCACATACAGAGCCAACTTCCTACAGATGCCCTGCCCCTATGAACCTAACTAGGGAGGGCAGAGACTCTGTACCCCTGCCCACAGGAGAGTTCTCACAGCACCTAGATTTCACACAGGTACATAGATTTCTACAAGGTACACTGGGGACAGCCTCAGTGAAGAGTGGCCCTGAAGTCCCCAAAGGGATTTTCCCCAAGTATGAGTATGATGATGACATCTCCATATGGTTCACAGCCTTTGAGACATCCTGTGGAATGAGGAACGTGAAAAAGTCTCACTGGGGAGCTCTCCTTTGGGAACTGTTCACTGCTAAGTGCAGGGATAGACTCCTCATGCTCACTGGAGCAGATGCAGAGTCCTATGATCTTACTTTGGTATAGTATATACAGAGCCAGCTTCCTACAGGAGTGTCACAAAAGGGAAGAAGTAGCCCCTTTGGCTGATCTGTTGTAGCCATCAGTCTGATGTTAATCACTGTCACTGGGGCTCCTAGTTGGGTGCCCATGATGGTCTGAGGGCTGACTAAAGAGGTGTAGAGAAAGCATTTGCAGGGATGATGGTGGAGTGACCTAACTGTTGGCCGCCTGTCCCATGTAGGTGCTTGGACCCTCAGCCACAAAAAGGCTGGGAAGCTTGGTGGCCAGGGTCGCTGGGAGTGTATGGGTGCGGCTCAAGATCCTTTCCGTAACCACTAAAAGGGCAGAAGCCATATCGGGCCATGAACAACTCCAAGGACCTTGCCGTAGCCTTGATGTCCTTTTAGTGTTAGAGCATTGAATCCGCATTCTCTTCAAGTAGGTGACAGCCATCAAAGGGCATGGCCATGATAGAAGTCTGAACATCCCTTAAAGAGTGTGACATACTCAGCCAAGCATGGCAACGCAAAGCCACTGATGATTAAATCACTATACCTGGTGAGTCAGTCATGCTGAGTGCACATCGAATGGTGAACTTTGCTGCATCACTTCCGTCAGAAACTGCCTGAGAAACAAAGACCCAGACCTCCTACGGGACCATTAGTAGCAGTTGCACAACCAAATCCCAAATTGCATGGAAATAATGGCCCAATAGGCATGCAGTGTTTATGGACCACAGTGCCAGGCTGGTGGAAGAGAATATTCTACTGCCTAAGTTATTCAGCCTCTCGGATTCCCTAACCAATGAAGGGGTAGGGAACCACATCAGGGTGGATGCGGGATGAAGCTTGAAGGGGTAGGGAACCCATCAGGGTGGATGCGGGATGAAGCTCTCCGGAGTGGGGTATTGGGAAAGGAAATTGGGACGGGCGATGGTAGCAGGAAATCTTGCTATTCACAGGAGCCCCTGTGCAGGGCTTGGACCTAGCCCCAAACATTACGTCTGTGAGGGCTTCGTTAAGTGGAAGTAATGGTTCTGAGGGGGAAATTCCCAGCTGAAGCACCTCCTGCAAAACACTAGTTTTGACAGCCACTGAGGGCAGCTGATGTGGCAGGACCTAAGCCTCCATACACACCAAGGCAAAAAAGGCTCCCTGTTCCATAGGGAAAGTAGGAGGGGAAACCATGCAAGTGTCGGGTGAGATATCTAACCCGCTGGCTTCTCCCAGTTCCTTTTACCAGTTGCAACTGTAACTTCTTTTTAACGGTCCATAGACCCCTCCCAATGTTTACCTCTCCAGGCCTGTCCATCAAATAAGGCACTGGCATGAGCAGCGCCGGTCTGGACGGGCACTGAGAAGTCTCGGTCTGGCCGGCAGCTCTTGTCCATATCCAGCGAGGGATCCCTGGAGCCCGACTGGCACTGAGGGCAGACCTGTTGAGTGATTCCGATGGGGAACCCTCCCACACCCATAGGGCCCAAAGCATCTCCAGTGGCTGGGATGGAGAAAAAAAATGAGGAGTTTGGCTTTAAAAAACTCCTTTTGTTGAGCTGGGCTGCTCCAGGAAAATCTGGGAAGTGTGGAGCAGAACCAGGTTCAGGCACCGTTGACTCACGAGGCCTGGACTGCTGATGCTCCCTCGTCTCATCAGATGTCTTTGACGGACGTGGAGAAGTCATAGAGTGCATGGACTTTGACTTCTGATGCGAGTGGGACTTACCCAAAGATCTTGAATGGACCCGAAAGTCATGACGGCTCTGCAAACAGTCCCAGAACCTCCAAAGTGAACGGGACCTCGAGTCTCCAGGCACCACAAACATCACCAACATAAACCGATTACAGGTCCCACAAGCTTTGAAACCAGTTGGTTTCTTTGATGTCATCCTCACACCAATCGCAGAAAAGGTCGAAAAAATCTGGTCAAAAAGTGACTGAGGAGTAGCCCAATGCAGATCAATGCTAACTTGTGCAGAAAGTAAAGAACCAACACCAGCGTGCCAAAATGGCACCTATATAGGTACTGTGCATGTCACATCTAGGGCAGACCATGCGGACGCAGAAACAATGCCACCTACCAGTGTTCAGGGGTACTGCTCAAATATCTTACGGACTCATAGGGACACCTGTGGATATTCAAAGGTAAGGTATATGTGGCTAGAGGTCTCAATCATAAATATTAATGTATATATTTGAAGTGCTCCAGGATTCCTGCATATGGGAGGGAGTATTCAGTGCTTATGACTATTGAGGAGGATACACTGGTAGGGAAGCTACTTTCTTTGTAATGATTCAAAATGATTTTGTTCTGTCAATGTAGTAGATCAAAGCACATGATATCCAGAGTACATAAGGCACACTCTGCTACAGACTGTGAATGTGAAAAGACGACTGGCAATTCAACTGTCTAATTAAAGTGGAAGCTGGAGATCACCTTAAGAAGGAATTTGGGATTGGTTCTAAGAACCACTTCTAGGAACCTGGCCCTTTATGTGATATGTGAATACCGTGTAAAGGGTCCAGGGGTTCTCCAGTGAGTGGACAGTTCTTCCAAAGGAATCCCAAAGTGCTCTATTTAGGGGTTGTGTAGTCGCGGAGCCTTAGGCTGAACACAGAGGAGTGAAAGACATCTACAAATACTCACAATAGTCAATACATATGAGACAACTCAAGAAGGAGAGCCACACCAATTTATAAAAATATCAAGTATCTTCATATATGTTTAGGCATCAGAGAAAAATCACTCAGGTGAGTAGGAATTCTTTTCACTTTAAAAAGTGGACCCGGTGCAATTTCTGAGTTCTGCAATGTTATCCTTTGGGAGGAAAAACAATTTCTGTAAAGAGGTAGAGTACAGCGACTTACAAGAATCTCCAGGAGTTAAGGTGAGTAGTGGGCAAGGTCACAGCCAGCACCCACAGTACACCCTCTGAGACATGGGGGTGGCCAGGTACTGAGTGCAAAACAGCATCAGGTGCCCAATGCGTTCCTATGCGGATCGGTCACTGTGAAAAGAGGCTGCAGGCTCTGGCCAGGAGGCCAGTCTGACTGAAACAGCGGTGCTCAGGCCTCACGATGCTCGGACACAGGTAGGCACCTTTGGTCCTGTTCTCCATGGCTCAGGGGCAACAGGTGCAGAGATGTCCTTAGGTATTGGGTTTTTCTGACCAGAGCAGTGGCAATAGAGGGGGGCTGCATGCAGTGGTTGCAGGCGTTTTTGGGAAGTTCAGGAGGGATGAAACCACAATGGACTCAGACTCTGGAGGGCTGGGTAACCTGGTTGGCACCGGTGGACCACTAAGTTGGGCCAGGAGGAGCAGTAGTGACTTAAGGTGTTGGGGTTTGGTGGTCACAGAGGCTTCAGAGTCCCTTCTTTTGAAGATTCCTGGAGAACAGGTCAGTTATTCATTGAGAGGGGGGGGGGGGGTATCGAGGGGATCGAGCCTTTATCCGAAGGCAGGAAGTCCTCCCGGGTTCCTGGTGTCAAAGCTGCGCGATGAGTTTACTTTGGTGCAGATTTCTGACAAGGGAGGAGACAGGCTGGTGGGATTGGTATGAGGTCAGCTGCTTCTTTTCTCCTCTTCTGCTTTCGTGGCTCTTCGGTGTCCTTGTTTTTTTTTAGCTCATCAGGATCTGCCTCTCTGGTGCTAGGGGCTCCCCTAAATAGTTGAGTCAGGGGAGGTAGCAGTGTATAGGGTAGAAACCAAAGGGCTACTGACCCTTGGGGTCATTACGGCCCCTATAGGACCACTTCATGTGGGAATAACCCTGTCCCTGTGGAATTAAGGGGGCCTTTGGGTGGCCACCTGTTTTGCCACTGCCCCGACAAGTGGCTCAGGAGTTACAAAACCCCTTAACCTTCTGGGACATACCAGGCCAGTAGAAGTGGCAGGGCTGAGATGAGATGCTCATGGTCACTGATGAGGGACAGGAAGCGGAGAGTGAAACTCTCTGATCTCTCCAGCAACCCAAAAGATAGCTCGGTTAAAGGAGTGGACTTTTCAGACACCCTCACTGCCCAGCAGCAGACAGACTGCAAGCAAGACTTGCATCAGTATGCTGAGATCTTCTCCTTGACCACTGGTCAGACTACAAGGTGTACCCATGATGTGGACACTGTAGACAGCATGCCTGTCAAGTACAACATATATAGACAGTCTGATCATGTCAAAGAGCATTAACGCGTTTGGAGGTGGTTCCATGAGTTTGAGACAGTACCACTCCCGTATACTGTCAAGAACTCAGTGGGTGGATGTGATTTCTGACCACCAAGGCTCATGGACATGGTACTGGCAGATTAGGTTTATCATACCTGGCCCTCATTAGGGTAGAGAGTAGGTCTTGTTGGTTATTCGTTTTACATACCATGTTCATGGTAAAATGGTGGGGATTTTCATATTCACAAGTCTCATCTTCACAATTCTGCTTTTATTATTATTCATTATCCTAATCATTGCATTGTATTTTATTATCTTTTCAATTAATATATTGAAAACTCTCCTGCATCTCCTTCATTGTCTATGTGTGTATGAGACTTGTTGCTAACAAGAGAAATGGGTAAGTTCTGTTCCACCACGACTTCTCTGAGAAGTCTAATCTGTAGTCCATGCGTAAGGCTGCCAGAAATAACCTTTACTGTCTGAGTTTTGGTGAGGTACTGCTTCTGAGCCGGGAGGGTTGGGCCGACAGTTGCAACTTGTTGTAAGAGTGACTCAGTCACCTACAAACAAGAAGTGCTGTCACCCCTAAACTCGCTAGGGAGTGAGTATAACTATGACACTAGCTGGAAGCCATCCGCTCTCAGCCACGCGCAGTGGTGTAAAAGGATACTTGCATTTACTACCTGGGCAGCTCTTTCAGAAGCATCCAATGCATAGCGGATATAGGTGTTGGGAGATTATTTTGCCAACCGCACTGGGTGCGATCATACCGGGAGAGTAAGCAAATAGAATTGGCAATATGCCCGTGAGTCGCAGACTGTGCCACTAACTCTTTTGCCCCTCATGTTGATTTTTTCACTCCCCCCAGTCTGGAGGGGGTGAGTCCCTGTAGTATTAGCCTGCTTCTGAGCAGTATGTACCACTAAGGAGACATGGGGTAACTGGCTTTGTAGGTATGTTTGGTCAGTAGGTGGCACATTAATCTTATCTACCCTTGGGGTGACAATACTAGCTTTAAATGGTTCTTTGAAAATTTCAGTAGCCAGCTTAAGGACCCTTCTAAGTCGGGGGCAGACATCTGAGCGAACGTTGGGTAGCAGATAAGGTCTCCATGATAAAGACATCCTCTTCATGTTCTACATGCATTTCCACTTTAGGAAAGGCAGCTGAGGGTTTGCAGGACCTCGTGGTATGAGGTAACGTCATCTGGGAACAATGGCTTTGTAGGGTACAGATCTGGTTCTGTGTACGCTGGAGGCTGTGCATCATAATCATCCCAGGAATCTGGGCCTTCGGATGATTCTGGGGATCATAAATATAAGAAAGTGCCCTTAGACAGTTTCCCAACTGAGTGTAAGGAGATGTGTGGTGAATGTTGCGGGGAACCCACAGGGAAGTGATTAGAAGCAGGAGGAGCAGAAAGTGGAGGAGAGGGTTGAGCTGGAGGCAGTGTAGCGGTGTCTCTATTATGTCTCTTAGCTCTTTTGCATGTGGGTGCCACAGGAGGATTGTGGGCCTCCTCAAAAAGGCCAAGCTGCGTGTCTGACGGCCCAAAGAAATTGAGCTCATCGGGATCAGCTCTGCCCTCCAACATTGGAGAAGAATGGCTAGGACTGTAGCTCTTGCAGGAGTGAGACCATGCCTGCGACTTGGAGTATACGCAGAACCCATATGAAGGTTCCGACTTATTCTATTGCTCGGCTACACATACAGCCAGTCACGGGATCGCTTTAGGGTGCATAAGAGTACACTTACTGCTCAGCTGAGGCATGCCTGAGCTCAGACACTAAAGAGACAGTTTGTTTGTGTCCGTGAACACGATCTGTTAACTGCAATCACTGAATGCTTGAAGTCTGCCATTTCTGTAGAGAGCATAGTTTCCTAGTACACTGGTTTCTAGTTTTCACAACTCTTCAAAGAGCAGGCAAATTTGGGAGGAGAGCTCTCGACCTGAATTAGAAGGCATGAGAAAAAAGTAACTGATGTCAGCATGCAAGGGTGCTGCTTATATGTGACTTGGCTCTGTCATTTTCAGGGTGATAGATAGCCAGCGCCAAGCCGCACTTCGCCACCTTGCTGTGTGCAAGAGTACTGTTAATAAGTTTCTGGATCCAGTATGATACTTGCAGAATACTCTAAAAGTGAGGTACCTTCAGTGAGAAGTAATCATGATAATATTTCATTTCAAATATTGAGATATGACCTTTCTAAAGAAAGGTCAATGTAAATACATATTTTCTTTGACAAAGTGCTCCAGGATGCTGAACATGGCCAGGATGTGTGCGTGCTTATGATTATCAATTGAGATACCTCTAAAGGACAACATTATAAACCTATTTTTTTCTTTTTAGTAGAAGACATGAATATAACTCATGTTAACCTTCTTTCAGCAGAATGAGTTTCAAGTATTGTATTTGGGTAGTGGCAGGTCCTCAACAAGGTAAGGAGAAACACTTGCAAAATCAGAGCTTCTGTAGCCTGGATGATAGTAGACACATTTCTCTACATATAAATAAATGAAAACAAGATGTGTCTGCTACGGATATAACATCCAAGTGAGCCAAATAATATGCTATATATGCTATTGCAGATCCTAGATATGAGACCAAAAATGGACCCCCGACTGGGACAGACACAAAGCACATTTACTGGAAAGGGTGGAGGTTGAATATCCTTTTGTAGCTTTTTTTTTTTTTTTTTTTTGACCTGACCATAATGTGTTGGCTATCACAAGTCAAGAATCACAAAAAGCCTGGGTGAAAGAGAAGAAATGAGTTAGTTGGGCAGAAATAACAGGGCTGTTACAGAACATGGGAATACTAGGACACCGCAACATTTTTTTACCATAATGATGCCACCAGATGGGCTCCATGTGCATAAATTGCTCCATTGCCAGAAAAAGCAGGGAAAGTTATACTCTATCTAGAACACCAAACATAATATACAGTCCTGCAAATCGTTTTGCAATTGATATTAAGGAAAATACATTGTAAATAAACTGAAAACAGGATTAGAAATACTGTATACAAATATCTTACCAATATCCTCTGTACTTTCTTCAGGTTTTGCAGCATTCACTGTAACCACTGCAGCTTGGCTGACACCGCAAGGTCCATTTTGTATTGCAACAGGTGCAGCACTCCTGGCAGGGGGGTCTTTGTGATGGAAATCATTTTCAGGAACCATATAATGTTTTCTATTTTTCAGCTGCCCAGAATAGCTGCAATTTGCAGATTGTTAAGTATACACAAAGAAAATTTAAAGATTCAAAAATGAGGAACAAGATTTGCATCCAGTTTTACACAAAATAGTTAGCCTAAGCGCAGTGACAAGTATGTTACTGATTTCTTTTACTTTTCTACTGTTCAAACCAGTGAATTATATGGCACAATAAAACAAATAGTAAGCACCTACATTTCAGAGCAATAATTCAACCTTATGTACGACAAATATGCTCTTAACCTTTCACCTGGAATTAACAAGTCACTTACATTCGCTAACATTCTTTCAGATGACCAGTTTCCGCATATTCCTTACACCTTCTCCCAACTTATCATATACAGGTTTATTACGTCAAGTCAAGAAAACTTTAAGTGATGTTAAGAACCAAGCAGGCTGAAACTGAAGTGAACATAGTCAGTTCTGCCCAACACCCATAAAGATGCAATGGGCAGAGCCAAGAATAAGAAAACACTATACAAAACCACCCTGAGAACAGGAGGAGAGTAGGTGAAAAAGGAGTAATCAGGTGCTGTTATAGCCAGCAGAAACAATACCATATTCAAGTTAATAATGTACTGGATATTCACTCCTGTAGATTCCGTTTAAGAACCACTCACAAAACTACTAAAAAAAAAAAAAAGGGGGGGAGGAGATCCTATATTTCAACCAGAAAACTCTTAGGTACTGCTCTCCTAAAAAAAGACTACACCATGTACTGCTCATTAAAGAAATGGTGCTGAACAAATAAGTTCAAGGTGGACCAACTTGCTGCTTGACAAACAGACTGAACCGGACTCCAAAAGCAGAAGCTGCAGCTTCCCACCAACTGTTTGCCCAGAATTGCTTAATGGTTTCTTAATAACCAACAAGTAGCAAGGTTTTCCTACAGTGGGTGCCTCCAAGGCAATAGACAAGCCTTCACTTGTGATTATCTATACTTCCAGACGACATGAAAGGAAGCAGAGTTCAAAGGCATTGTGTCTATCCAAAGTGTGTACCCATAAAAAGAGTAGAAGATGAAATCCAATTGAAGAACTCTAAATAGAAGGGATGGTTAACTCAATTGGCAGTACTTTAAGAACAACTCAAAACGTCCTAAAATGTCAATTGTAACTTGGTTGAGTCTGTGGACCCAGAGACCTGGCAGTAGCCTTACTGTCCTTGAATCCCTCAAAGAGTAGTAACTTTTGCTCCAAAGAGGTGGGAATCATCAAAGGTGATCGTCAATGAGTCTCATCTGGATATTTTGAGAGAACGCAAATTAATCAGCCACACGTGGTGACACAGAGAAATGTATGCCCCGTAGCTCTTGCAATAGAGTCTGTTCAACACAGGCCAGAATGAAACACTTGCTTAGCTGCTGCTTGGCTGTCCACTACAAATTCTGAAAAGTGACTTTGCAGATGGTCCAGCAGATTGGCAAGAACAGTTTGTGCTGTATCCCTAAGAGCATGAATATACTGGGTGACACTGAGAAATTCAAAGGCCATGTTCGCCTCAAGAACACCTTGTTTGCAAATTTCCATTTTTCCAGACTCTTTATCGAAGGGAGTGGTAGGGAGAGGCCTGGTAACAGCTTAGAGTAAGAGACTTGAACCACAAGGCTTCCCAGAGATGAATGTGAAGACAGGAATACTGGATCTTCGGGTGCTGGTCTGTAGCACCTTGCATTTGATCTGTGCACTGTTGGAAGTAGGTGGCTTTGCCCAAACCACAAGTATTAGTTCTGTAAAGCTCTCACTAAAAAGAAGCAAGGATCCGTTTTATGGGAAGCCATATGCAAAACCCCAGTACAGAAGTTCAGCTCAGGAGTACAGCTCCCACCCCAGAACGGTATTCCGGCAATGAAGTTACTTATCTCAGGTAACACTCTAAAGTAAAGACTATCTAACCACAGATTCCTCCCCTTTCGACATTCCCCAGACATTAACCTGGATTCAGAAAATCTTCAGAAGTACCTCTGTGAGCCAACTGGTGGCGATAGAGCTCTGTGTCATGTCGTTCTGCATCATGCGCTGGTCTGTAAAGGAGTCACTCATGCACAGGTTCATCAGTTGCTTTCTGACCATTCCACACACAGATATGGAGCCAAAATCAGATCTCTTGTGATCAGTGTGCAGATCTCAAAGGTAGATCCTATTAGATGAAATAAACCAGTTCACAGTATGGAGTGTGGGGAGTGTGGTTGAGGAATCTGCAGTTAGAGTCTTTAACATAAAGAGTATTCCCGAAAGCAAGTAACTTGTTCTTCTGATAAACTCTTTAACAGCGGATTCTTCACCTTTTGAACAGACACCAAAGCAATAGCTTCCAGGAGCTGGGTCTGTGAACTGGCCCCAGCCAAAAAGGTATGAGAAGGTGAAATGTCCTCCTCGCATACCTGACTGTCCCACTAGTTGTGCCTTGTGAACATTTGGAGTGATGCCAGGTAGCAGCCCAAGAAACATCAAGAACAGGCACACCATGAGCCAGAGCACTGGTAGCAGCCTTGTCTCTGGTATAATGAGCCACTTAATATCAGAGTGCTGCTTTAAGGCAAGTGCATAGCAGATCTTAATGCAGAGAATGATCCAGAACAAGACTGCCTTTTCGGAGACAGCCTTGTCTTTCTTTGCGCCAGTGAATCTGATAAAGAACTGATTATCCTCCTGATGTTCTCTGGTAGGATCAATGTAGAAGCTGAGAGCCCAGCCAGTGAAGTCTCTCCTCCTCAGATGGGTGAGGCGGAGCAAAGAATGTCAGAGTAATGCTCTAAAAGGTGGTCACTACCTTCGGAAGGAAGAAGGCGAGTGCAAAACCAGCTTGTCACTACCTTTGGGAGGAAGAACACTTGAGTTTGCGAAACCAGCTTGTCTGCAAAGAAAGTGGTGTAGGGTGGGTTGGCAGACAAGGCCTGTTAATTGATTACTCGCCTCACTGATGTTATGGAAACAAGAAAAATTGTCTCAAGGATAAGGAGCCTAAGAGAACAACTGTGTGGCGCCTCGAAGGGTGCACAAATGAGGAATGTGAGGGCCAAATTTAAATTCCGTTGTGGCATAACAAACTGAGAAGGGGGACACATATATTGTAACCCTTTGAGGAAACTTGTAAAAAGGGTGAAAGAATCCACAGGTATCCCTTTAACTTGCGCTGAAAAGCAAGAATTTGTTGGGGTAGGGAAAAAGAAGAAAGAAAAAAAAAGACAGCTTGGCATGGAATGGGTCAATCTGTTAAGAAGCACCTTAGGCCACAAACTTATTTCAACGGCTGGCGTACAAAGATTTGGCTGAGGTACGCCTGGCTACTAAGATGACACCAACAGCTTCGGGAGGAAGGTCAAAAGCACTCAACTGTTGCTGCTCAAACTCTAAGCATGGAGGTGTAGTGACTAGGTTCGGTGCAGAATCCTGCACTGCTCCTGTGACAGGAGATCCAACCAAAGAGTCAGCCTGATCGAAGGACAAATGCTCATGTAATGGGGTTTGGGATACCATACTCTGCGTGTCTAATCCAGGGGACACTAACATGAATTGGGCCTGGTTGGGTCTGATCTTCACAACATGGGGCAGGAAAGGTATAGGTGGAAAGAATAAGTTACTTACCTTTGGTAACGCCTTATCTGGTAGAGACAGATATAGCCACTGATTACCTTAGAATTCTTCCCCAGCCTGGATCCTGAAATTGTTTCCCCAGCAGTACCTCTGCGTGTCGGTAGAGGGTGTTGTGAGACTGTGTAGCTATGCAGTCCACCAGATGTGACGTTGACAGAGTCCATTTAATCAGCTCCCTGATGTCAGCTTCTTCCATGACTGTTTTCCGTGTCAAAACACAAAGCCACTTATAGAAACTGCCTGTGGAAAAAGTGTGCCAAAAAAGAGACATACCTGTTTTAATCAATTATAAACTCCCAATGAAAGCATTTTAATGCCAAGAAAGGAATCTAAGAAAAAAAAAAAAAAGTTTAGCAGAGCTTCCCCTGTAAGAGGAGTCCCTGTCCTAGAAAGCAGTTCGCAAAGCAGGGAGGTTAGGTGGGTCAGTAAGGAATCTGCAGCTAGATCATGCCTCTACAAGATAAAGCATTGCCGAAGTTAAGTAACTTATTCATCGGAGAGAGACATCTAGCCGCAGATTCCGTACCTCAGAATTAGATATTAAAGCAATACCATCCCCAGAGGAGGGTCTGCAGACTCATGGCAGACAAGGAAGTCCTGCACTGCTGAATTAGCAAAATGCCTGTAGCAATGGACCTGACAGTTAATGTAGGGAAACTTGAACAGGGAAACCCACATTGCTGCCAGGTATATATATCCAGGACTGGAACGCCGCATGCTAATGTAGCAGTCGCGGATATAACTTTGGTGGAATGAGCACGCAAGCCCTCAGGGAGTTGCTCCTTGGGCAATGCGTAGCAGATCTTAATGCAAGCAACTAGTCCTGAGAAAAGTCACTCACTAGAATAACCAGACTACAAAGAGAACTGATGTCCTTAGAAGTTGAGGTGAATAAAACCATACTTCACCATAAGAACTGTGGAAGGAACCACAGACAGTTAAGTCATAAAGGCACTAAAAACATAAAAATAGCATTACCATGGCAGTGGGACAAAAGCGTTGAAAGCGAGACTAACAAAAAAGGCTCCTGCCTCAAAGGTGGGATCAAACCCATGTTCGTCCAGAACATGGGGGCCCAGAGATAACAGTCAATGCCAATGAGAAGCTCTTCACCATAAAAAACTGTGATTGTAGCCAAGCTGTTCTGTAACAGCATAAAGGGGAAAAACAAGAACATATTTATGAATAAGAAGCATTGAACAATGCTATAATAAAACATTGCGGGGATCACAAACGCAACCACTGGCATAGGCAACAGCCGTCCCAAGAAAAAAACTGAAAAATGCCAGAGATACCTCTGGGACATCTAGAAAGCAGAATGAGAAAAGAAAAAAATATTTGTCAATGTAATGACAAAAGGAAAATAGATATAATTAGATATTGGCCAAATCAGAAAACGGCATGACTACCAAGCCAAGCAATCAAGGCAGAACTAGTAATAGAGAAAGGAAATTATGGAGGACAACACACACACCTCAGCAACAGAAAAGATGTCATGTGACCAATACCAAATGACGGAGTAGTCCTCATCTGGTCACTGATAAGAAAAGCTTAAAAGAAGTCAACAGGTGAAAAACCAGGCTGAAGTATGGAACAAGAGTTAAAACACAAGTTCTTCAGGGATGAAACACACAAGTGGGCCTTCGCAAACTGACGACAACATAGACAAAGATGAAGCAACAAAACGAGTTGCAACCTATAAAAGATTAACACTTGCAGACGGAAATCACTACAGGAAATAGAAGACATTAAATCACCAAAAGTAAAAGACAAAGCACGTCAACCGCCTTCAGTATACTAAAGTATATATAGGCATCTTCCGAAAAGAGTAACAAAGCAAAAGTGAATATCCCATAATGAATAAAGCAATCATATAAATAGGGCATAAGCATTACAACTTAACCCAGAGAGGTGAAATCATTACGACATCCATAGGAAAGGAGTGAAAGGAATAAAAGGAACCAACCAGGGAGACCGTGTCCGAAAGGAGAAACCAGCACAGGACGGAACCATAATGTTCCAAAGAACATGCGTAAACAACCGGGTATCCACCAAAGATGGAAGATAGCCACCAACATAGAAATTACCCCATAGCATTGTCTCAAGAATAAATATGTAGAAATCTGGGGGCCCTAAAAAACTGTGACCTCTTGCCTAAGAGGAGCCTGCAGCAGCCAAGGTACATGACCTGACCTTTAAGCGATAAGAAAGTATGACATCTCCTTATGAAGAAGCAGTGTAAGGACAGCAAGACCGGCAGCAGAAGACAAAAATGCTGTTAGCACGATTCGCACAGACAAGAAGAAATTTGCACGTGTGTACTACCGTTGCGGGAGATAACAGCACCAAGAGTCCATGTTGCTGAGGTATAGCATAGAGACAACACTAGAAAGAGAAGCATAATAATGCTCTAATATTAATAACAAGAGAAACAATCCACCCCAAAGGTTAGCCATTTTGCTACCATAAATGAAATTATCAGCTGAGGCAGGATCCGAGTCCTTGCCCTGGAGAGCCTGCTCCACTAGAGGTGCACAACCTTGCCGCCACTATAAAAAGACAATTGGGCAAGCGAAAGGCCATACATAAAACGTCCCAGGGAGACAAAGGCAAGTTCCGTATAAGGGATACAAAGAGTGCTACAAATAGTTAGTCACTCCTATAAGGCATACAGGAAATGCCCAGAGCAAGGTGCATACAATAGTGGTAATAGCTCTTGCGCAAGAAGCCTATCTTTAGAGAAAAAGAAAAAACCCTTGTTCAACAGTGATAAACTCACTTAGGGTGCCACCAGAAAGTGGAATGTTTCAGACTGAAGGAAATAAATGAGCTGAAACTTGGCTCAACAGGAAGTATAGGACTCCACACTGGAATGGGCCCATCTGTAAGTCACAGAATAGACATTTATGAATCTTTTCCACACCAGCTGTCCTTAAAGTGTTGCAAAGTGGAATCGGCATGAGTGTCGAACAGGCAGGCACCATCGACGGGCATGTCTACCAAAGTGGATCGGATAGACTGAAAAGCCAGAGTGGCATAGCCAAGCATGACAGCCCAGAGCTATAGAGTGAGCCATGACTAGGCCTACTGAGTCTGTCAAATCCATACCATACCTTATGGCAAACAGAGTTGCCTCTCGCCCATCCTGGAGTGTCTGGGCAAGTTCACTCAGGTGAGCCACCGAATCTCACAATATATGGGAAAGACAGCCCAGGAAACAAGAGGTATTGATCAACCTTACGGCCAAGCCGGTTGGGAAGAAAATATTTTGTCTACAACTTACCAACAATCTGGGTTCCATTTCCGGAGGAACATTTTGGAGGACACTGAGGTCAGAAGAGGCTGTAGCAGTATGCACCACAGACCTTCTCAGCCCTGGGTGTCGGAAAACACAAGCCAGGTCCCCAGGGGCGGGCTGGTGCCTATGGATCGGTCCACAGCGCCCCCCGTAGCGGGCTATGCCCAGGCCCCTAAAAAAATAATAATAATATATATATATAAAAAAAATAATCATATAGTTCCTCACTAAATAGAAGCACAGGCTCCAATCCTGTTTGGCCCTGGTGAAGCACTGTTACCAAGGAGTCAGTCGTCACCTTTACAGAGGGGAGCTGCAATTCTAGGACTGCAGCTGCCTTCTTCAACACCTCAGCAAAGAAAGAGTTCACCTCTATCGGAAGGCTGAAAGGGGGAAAGGAGGCCACTAGCCTCATCCAATGCCATAAGCCAACTACAAACCTGGCTGAACAGGGTTGACAAAAAGCCCCAGCTCCTCTCTTTTACATCCAAAAGTCTGTACCCACAAAGGGAAAATGGCAAGGGATTGATGAGAAGGAAAGGTATCCAAGCTGGACAGCATCACTGATGCCACACCCGAAGCAGCGTCACATTGGATCGCATCTGATAGGGTAATTGGTTCGGGGTCGAGCGGCGCGCTGACTGATTGAACTCCGGCACTGCAGGTGGAAACCACAAAGGGCTGTGCACTGGAGCCGGTATGGATCTGAGTTCAGATTCAGAGGGCCTATTCAATGCAGAGGGCGAACCTGCCGGCGTGAAATCACGTATGATTCCTTTCACCTTCATGGGGCTAGAAAGCATGACAGAGGGAAGCTGGGGGCCCAAACATGGCATGAAGGGAATTGTAATTATCCTGCATCTGGGCCAGTCGCCCGGCTCCAGGGAAAGCAGAGGCATGGGGTGGACTCATGCACTGACTGCTCAAACGGGGATCGGGAGTGGGGAGGTTCGAATCGCCCGACTTTCCTGATTAAGGTGAATGCAGCGACTTAGACAGCTTGCGTTTTGCAGGTTGCTCCTTCGACGGTGACATACAATCGTGGGAACAGCTCCTGCAATGAACTCAAGGCTGCTCCCTGGACCTGGAGCGAGACAGAAGATGGTGCGGGGACTCCGCAAGATGCGTCACCAAGAACGAAGGCGACGTCAGAAGCCGCAATCCTCAGTCGCGGTGTTCCCCGAGGCACCACATACAAACAGTATGAGGGTCCGAGGCCGACATCTGCCTGCCACAGGACCCACAAGGTTTAAACCCCAAAGCCATGTAGAAAAAGGGGGGCAACACTGTTCCCTCAACAAAGTTTTGTCGAGATAGGCCAACTTACCTTGATGAACTTTGGATTAGAGTAGTAGCGCAGAAAAGCAGGATCTGACGTCAGCGTGTTGAGGAGGGAATTATATGACTCCATCTATGTCGTAACTGGTGGACAATGTCGCTACGGAGTCGCACAACGCCCTCTTCCAAAGTGCAGAGGTACTGCTGGGGAATTGTTTTCCAGATCCTGTTTGGTGCCAGGGGAAGAATTCTAAGGTAAGGAATCTGCAGTTAAATGTCTATCAGATAGAGTTTTAATTTCCACTGTAAGTGGAATAAGTCTGTTAGGGAGACACACCTGAAACTCCAATTAACAAAAGAGCTGCCATTGCCAGTTCTTAAAGGTGGAAGTCCTGATTCACAAGGTGTCAACAGCTTAATTTGTTCAATCTGGTGTTAAAGGAACCCATCAGGTGGTGCATCACAAGACAACTTCCTTGGTCTAGCCAAGTCCAGAGAGATACAGCCTCCTGGTACAGAGCCAATGACCTCAACCCACCCTGCTTGTTGCTTACCACATGGCAGTGGTGTTGTCTCAGCACCTGCACCAGCTTCACTGTAATGGATGGCATAAAGGCGTACAATGCTAAGTGCATGGACCACATCTCCAGGAAGTTGATATGGAGCTAGGACTCTGCTGAAGACCAGGCTTCTCTGATCTTTACCGCTCCCTCATGGCCCACACAGCCCAGAAGCAATACACTGGTCACCACTGTGAGCTCTGGATGGGCTACATAGAGAATATGTTGGTGATCTAATCGTGCTGCAGCCACCACTGCAGATCTGTTGCCGACTCCTATGAAATCTGGATTAGACTGGAAAAATCCCCTTGGCGCTGTCCCCACTGGAACTTCAGATACCATTGCAGAACCCACGTATGCCAGGTGATGAGCTTGGGCAGCAGGGTAAAGGAGGTAATCAGTCACCAGCAGCCTCAAAGTCATCATCACTGAGAGCCAGAATAGTGGATGAAACATCAGGAACAAAGCCATAATGCCATGGACTTTTCTCTTGGGGGATAGACAAGAAACTAGGAGTGTCTGGGACAGAGTCCGGTGAGATATGGCATGTTGACAGTAAATTCGGACAATGTCAGGAAGTTTGCGGTCATCTGGAGTTGGGTGGCGATTGCCTGGAGCAAGCCCACCTTTAACAGCCAGTCATCAAGATAAGGGTGGAGACCCCTGACCTCTGAATATATGCTGAAATGACCGCCATCACTTTCATAACACCTGAGGCGCGCCAGTGAGATCCAAGGGGATCATGCTGAACTGAAAAACCAACTGTTCCCCTGCCCCTCCCTCCACCCTCTCCCCGAGATAGGTGCCTGTAGAATGACAATATAAAAATACGCATCCGGCAGGTACAACACAACCATCTAGTCATATAGAAGGCAGCGGGGGCATTGACAAACTGAAGAGCTAAACTTGCAGAGAACACAGATTTTCCAAAGTTCTCCATTCTTCTGGATTCCTTGCCAGGGAGAGAAGTAGTAGTCAGGAAAGAAAATTGGTAGAGCTTTGCTGGTCGAAGAAGTTGTACCTTGAGGCTCCCAGGAGGATGTTGGGTAGGGAAGTCTGAATCACTCAGAGCAAGGCAATGGCTGTTGTCAACTTGATTAACAGAGGGGTCTGAACAGGGCTTAGCCCAGGTTCCCAAAAGCATGTGTGTCAGTCCTCATTAAAAGGCAAAAGGGATTCAGAACAGGTTGGGCGAGGGTAAAGCACCTCAGTCAAAACATTGGTCTTAACTTCCTAAGTAGGAAGCTGAATATCACCCTTTGCACAATCACTGCAAAGGAAACGCTATCCTCTGTGGCCGGTCCCAGAAGTGCCAAGTCCAGTGTCTCGGTATGTATCCAGACCACTGGAGTCCTTCAGATAAGGATGGCCAAACCAGTCCCCAGAATCATAGCTGCTGCCGTCCCAGTATGTACCAATATATTTCCAAGGAAGCAAGTGCATTGTTTCTAGTCAGAAGGGTGGATAACAGGCTGCAATGGAGGTCGCAGCCTTGGTAGATGTCAGGGAAGCACAGTCTTGACTTTTTACAGCACTATGGAGTGGCTGTTGTCATGCAGCTTCTATGGCACAAGCATCACCGCCAAAGTGTCGTATTCTGGTTCCAGAGTGGGTACAGGTGCCAAGGTCAGCCCGCAACAAATCTAGAGTGCCCACTTGGCACGGAGGGAGATCTGTTTGGAGGAAGACCAGTTAGGAGTCCCCAGGGATCATTGGGGCCTGCAGTTGCACCAAAGGACGTTGGCAAAAAGCTGCACTATGGCTTTACTGAAATCCTCAATTAGTTCAGGAGTGAGACCTGGAAGCAACATGATGCCCTCGCAGCTTCTCAGAAGAGTGATTGTGGTGGGACATGGCTGAGTTCCTCTTGGCCTTCTTGTATCTTTTTTTGGACTTGCACGAGTATTTGAATTTTGATGATGATTTGTCTCAGACTAGTATTGAGATGGGATCAGGAACTGGACTAAGAGCTCGGTTGCCTGGCTGAGTTTAGTGGTACCTGGCCACAAACAACTTTACTTCCCAACACCTGATGGCTTTGGGGTGAATCAAGGTGCATTCACTGTAGACCTTGGAGTTGTGGACCAATCCCAGACACCACAAGTATACCAAATGTGGGTCAGTCTCAGACATTTGTTTACAATATTCCTCACACGGTTTAAGTCCTGTAGATTTGGGAGGTGACAGTCGTATACTACAGAATTGTTTTGAAAATGCCAGTTTCAAAGTGAGAAAGGGTAGCTCCGGATCCAAGTCTACTGGTGAAAAAAAAAAAGGAACTTTTGTCCATGCATATGGGTGGTGTCTAAATCAGCCTGTGCATTTCACGTTCGGTGCAGAAAAATGTTCATGTGGAACTGTTAGGGCCACCTGCCGGAACGCAGTTGTAATGCTTAAGATTTTCCAGATCCAGTCCAACACCTGGGGGGGATATTCAAAATGTGAGGAATATGTGATCAGACGTCTATCAGTACACTGGCATCCCTCAATCCTGCAAAATAGTGAGGAGTGGCAGACAGTCCATCTCCACAACCACCTTGACAAGAGTCTCCACGAGGATCTGTATCTCTAAAAAGGAAGCTGTCCTCCTTTACCAGACAAAGAGTCTGTAACGTCTTGCAATGGATCTGTGCTCTGAGGTGGAAGTAGTTGGTTTCTCTCAGACTGCAAGTATTGGTTTGTTAAGTCCTTGTTAAAGGTTAAGCAATGGTTCTGTGGTACAAGGAAGTTGTGTGCAAAACCTCAGTAAAGATATTGGGTTTGGTTTCCGTTGAGGGTAGTTTAATTATCACATGTAAGTGGTAACCTCTGGCAGAGGAAGTCCTATTGGAGATAATAGCTTGGACTCTGGAGAGTCCTGCAAAATCAGGGTCCAGGGGAGCTCATCCCATCATCATCTTGGCTAGGGTCTTCTAGAGGTCCTCAGTCTCTAACATCGTATCTGCCCTCCTCTACCAGCCGCTGAGCTTCTCTCCGAAACCGCTGAAACTTCAACAAGGGCAATGACTCTGCACTAGATGGTAAGTTGGATATTTATATCAATTTAATTCAGACTATATACAACTTAGTCCTTCAGGAGGGTTTTCTGACAAAGATGGTATGATGTTGGCATGCCCGCAAAGGTGAGAGCCAATGTACTCACGGGTCTTCGGAAGATAACATGCATGGAATTAAAGAAGATGGATGGATCTGCTGCTAGAGTGGAAAACTCTGGATAAGGCTGCCCAGGGTAGGGCCTTTGAGTCTGCACCACAGGAGGTAGCATCAATGGGATCAGCACAGGGCCCAACGGAACAAGGTATTATGGAATTCCTACTAAAATAATAGGACTGCTTATTAAGATGACAGAACTTCAGAATGTGAGAGACTCCTGGCTACCTCACAGTGCCCCACCTACAAGCCTAACTCTACCAGGGTGGAAGGTGATTGTGGCTACCTGAACATCTGACTCCCAAGAAAGTCGTGGACAAAGATCTCACCCATTTGTTCTATTACTTATGCATGCCCAGGCGAAATATGAGAGGCACGAGAAGTATTCAATACATTTAGTGAAACTATTGTAATCTTGCACAGAGAATGAGCTGAGATAAGTAGGCAGATGAAACAAAATATTCAGCATTAAGAACATGGTAAAGAGGACGAACAAACCAACCATGATAAATGATTTCTAGTTCCTACATAACCCTAGGACTATACTAGGTGCATAGGGGGTGGATACTCGGCCTTTGCCCGAGGATTAGCCTTAGCCCTATGCCTGGAAACTGCATCAGGAGTCAGCCTGTAGTGTGGCTAGCAACCTCTCGGGAAACAAGTAGATTAGTGACAGCAGAGCTGTTTGTTGAACACTTTAATCATCTCAGGACAGTCGCAGCTGGAGTGCTCCTCTGGCCCTTACAGGTCAGTGCACCCATTATATCATAAAAAGCAAGTATCGGAAGCATAGCTCTGATGTAATTCTATGCCTGGATATTAGAAGCTGTCTCCTGAGTGGGCAATGAAAGCACTATGATAGGGTGTACTGTGTTCCAAGCCTTCAGCACAATGTACTGATTATATGTCAAGAAAAGGTTAAACGAAAACAAGCAACGCGTACAATATATTCCTAGAATATCATGCAAGCAAAGTGAGTAAAATGTCACTGCTAATAAAAAATGCAAAAAATAATGTAGCTAAAACATGTAAAGTGTGAAATATAAAATGAAGCTAAAATACGTAACCGAAGGTCCAAATGGGCCTAACTACAAGGGTACGCCAGATCCTCCATGTAATCTGTGCACTGGTTCCAGCTCCAATACAGATGCTTGTGGTGAGGGAGGGGGATGTTGTGACTTACTTTTAGATGAGCTGTGTCGTCCGGATTCATGTTGTCATTTATGTTTTTTCTATAACTACTTCGACGATGGCAGAGTCTCCTGTGTCCTAGAACTCAGCCTGGACTTTCAATGTCCTTGATGTTCATCCCACACCTGTGCCATGAACATCTTTTCTTCCAACTCTTATATGGCCTTAGGATGTATCCTTCAATAGGAGTCGCAGGCCTTGACATCGTGGTTGGACCCCACACATCGAAGGCAGATTTTGTATCGGCCTGTAATGGACATTTAACCACCACAGCCCATTCAAAGTTTCAAACCTGACCCCTTGGGTGAGGATATAGTAAAAAAATAAACTGCTGCTAAAAATGAACTTTTTTGAGAAAAGCATCAATGTTGACAAACGTTTGAGGAGAGAGGAGCTTCAGATTCAGGCTGAGGGTGTAGGGAAAAAAGGGTACTGATGTCAGTACACTTACAAGGCACTTTATAGCTTCAGTGAGATCATAGAGACACAAAGAAAGATATGGGTAGTGGTGGTTTAACTGGGTGCACGTCCCAAGCGTTGAGAGTATGGTCAATGATAGTTCATGCTGATGGTTGTTCAAAAGTAGGGTAGAACACAGTGCTATGCTGTGGGGTATGCTCCACTACCCCAAAACATAGTATAGTGTTTTAGGGAAACAACATGCATATACTACTCAAAGATACCTCAGCACTCAGAAATAGTTTGTAATCAACCCGTCTTCGAGATGAGTTTGGTTGTAGTAGGTGCCTTTTATTTGTAGACATGGACATCATATCAATAGGATGAGCATCGTACCACAATCACAGCCAAGACATGTTTCGTCACAACAGGTGACTTTAAGGTTACAAGATATACAGAGATATGATTGCCAATGCTTGTATGCAGATGTTGAAGATAACACAGAGATAAACAGTGTTTTAGTCTGTTGGTTGGGTGTGTGTTCATCCCAAGCAGGAGACAGGTGGTGAAGCACCCCTACATCAAAATAGGAGCCAAATGATTGAGAAGCACGCACGATTAGTGATAGAGCAATCAAACCTGTGATGAGTGTGCAAGCAAAGAAAAAAAATTGTATGTGCCCACCGCATAACAGTGCAATTATCCCAGTCTCAGGTGAGTTTAGTCTGACCAAGTCAAGGCTGTTGGGGTAAATTTACTAGAAAAACCCATAGGGTGTGGTGGTAAATCATAGTGGGGGAGACCGAGCATTGTTGCAAAACCAACAATTTGTTGGTGGTTTTACCACGACACCCTATGGGACGAAACACGTGTTGGGTGTGATTGTGGAACGATGCTCATCCTATTACTATGATGTCAATGTCTACACATAAAAGGAACCTACTACAACTAAACTCATCTGGATGACATTGTAAGGAAATGCCTCCTTGGCATGGTTGCCCCCTGACTTTTTGCCTTTGCTGATGCTATGTTTACAATTGAAAGTGTGCTGAGGCCTGCTAACCAGGCCCCAGCACCAGTGTTCTTTCCCTAACCTGTACTTTTGTATCCACAATTGGCAGACCCTGGCATCCAGATAAGTCCCTTGTAACTGGTACTTCTAGTACCAAGGGCCCTGATGCCAAGGAAGGTCTCTAAGGGCTGCAGCATGTCTTATGCCACCCTGGAGACCTCTCACTCAGCACAGACACACTGCTTGCCAGCTTGTGTGTGCTAGTGAGGACAAAACGAGTAAGTCGACATGGCACTTCCCTCAGGGTGCCATGCCAGCCTCTCACTGCCTATGCAGTATAGGTAAGACACCCCTCTAGCAGGCCTTACAGCCCTAAGGCAGGGTGCACTATACCATAGGTGAGGGTACCAGTGCATGAGCATGGTACCCCTACAGTGTCTAAACAAAACCTTAGACATTGTAAGTGCAGGGTAGCCATAAGAGCATATGGTCTGGGAGTCTGTCAAACACGAACTCCACAGCACCATAATGGCTACACTGAAAACTGGGAAGTTTGGTATCAAACTTCTCAGCACAATAAATGCACACTGATGCCAGTGTACATTTTATTGCAAAATACACCCCAGAGGGCACCTTAGAGGTGCCCCCTGAAACTTAACCGACTGTCTGTGTAGGCTGACTAGTTCCAGCAGCCTGCCACACTAGAGACATGTTGCTGGCCCCATGGGGAGAGTGCCTTTGTCACTCTGAGGCCAGTAACAAAGCCTGCACTGGGTGGAGATGCTAACACCTCCCCCAGGCAGGAGCTGTGACACCTGGCGGTGAGCCTCAAAGGCTCACCCCTTTGTCACAGCCCAGCAGGGCACTCCAGCTTAGTGGAGTTGCCCGCCCCCTCCGGCCACGGCCCCCACTTTTGGCGGCAAGGCTGGAGGGAACAAAGAAAGCAACAAGGAGGAGTCACTGGCCAGTCAGGACAGCCCCTAAGGTGTCCTGAGCTGAAGTGACTAACTTTTAGAAATCCTCCATCTTGCAGATGGAGGATTCCCCCAATAGGGTTAGGATTGTGACCCCCTCCCCTTGGGAGGAGGCCCAAAGAGGGTGTACCCACCCTCAGGGCTAGTAGCCATTGGCTACTAACCCCCCAGACCTAAACACGCCCTTAAATTTAGTATTTAAGGGCTACCCTGAACCCTAGAAAATTAGATTCCTGCGACAACAAGAAGAAGGACTGCCCAGCTGAAAACCCCTGCAGAGGAAGACCAGAAGACAACAACTGCCTTGACTCCAGAAACTCACCAGCCTGTCTCCTGCCTTCCAAAGAACTCTGCTCCAGCGACGCCTTCCAAAGGGACCAGCGACCTCTGAATCCTCTGAGGACTGCCCTGCTTCGACGACGACCAGAAACTCCCGAGGACAGCGGACCTGCTCCAAAAAGACTGCAACTTTGTTTCAAGGAGCAGCTTTAAAGACCCCTGCAACTCCCCGCAAGAAGCGTGAGACTTGCAACACTGCACCCGGCGACCCCGACTCGGCTGGTGGAGAACCAACACCTCAGGGAGGACCCCCGGACTACTCTCCGACTGTGAGTACCAAAACCTGTCCCCCCTGAGCCCCCACAGCGCCGCCTGCAGAGGGAATCCCGAGGCTTCCCCTGACCGCGACTCTCTGAAACCTAAGTCCCGACGCCTGGAAAAGACCCTGCACCCGCAGCCCCCAGGACCTGAAGGACCGGACTTTCACTGGAGAAGTGACCCCCAGGAGTCCCTCTCCCTTGCCCAAGTGGAGGTTTCCCCGAGGAAGCCCCCCCTTGCCTGCGTGCAGCGCTGAAGAGATCCGTTGATCTCTCATAGACTAACATTGCAAACCCGACGCTTGTTTCTGCACTGCACCCGGCCGCCCCCGCGCTGCTGAGGGTGAAATTTCTGTGTGGGCTTGTGTCCCCCCCGGTGCCCTACAAAACCCCCCTGGTCTGCCCTCCGAAGACGCGGGTACTTACCTGCAAGCAGACCGGAACCGGGGCACCCCCTTCTCTCCATTCTAGCCTATGCGTTTTGGGCACCACTTTGAACTCTGCACCTGACCGGCCCTGAGCTGCTGGTGTGGTGACTTTGGGGTTGCTCTGAACCCCCAACGGTGGGCTACCTTGGACCAAGAACTGAACCCTGTAAGTGTCTTACTTACCTGGTAAAACTAACAAAAACTTACCTCCCCCAGGAACTGTGAAAATTGCACTAAGTGTCCACTTTTAAAGTAGCTATTTGTGAATAACTTGAAAAGTATACATGCAATTGAAATGATTCAAAGTTCCTAATGTACTTACCTGCAATACCTTTCAAACAAGATATTACATGTTAAATTTGAACCTGTGGTTCTTAAAATAAACTAAGAAAAGATATTTTTCTATAACAAAACCTATTGGCTGGATTTGTCTCCGAGTGTGTGTACCTCATTTATTGTCTATGTGTATGTACAACAAATGCTTAACACTACTCCTTGGATAAGCCTACTGCTCGACCACACTACCACAAAATAGAGCATTAGTATTATCTCTTTTTACCACTATTTTACCTCTAAGGGGAACCCTTGGACTCTGTGCATGCTATTCCTTGCTTTGAAATAGCACATACAGAGCCAACTTCCTACAGACATGTTGATTACAAACTATTTCTGAGTGCTGTGGTATCTTTGAAAATCATAGAGATGTCACTTCTGGCCCCAAAGGGGAGCCAGCGCAACCTACCGATCGGGAGAGCTATTGAAAAGTTCACAAATTTGGTTTGAAGCCTGGGATATTCAAAAGGTGAGAAATCTGCAATATAAGTATTTATCAGAAAGGACAATTTTTCAGTGTGCTCTCGGGGTGCTCAGCACTGTTTTGAGTCTGCCTATAGGTCCAAAAAGTGAGGCTGCTGAGGGATGGGGCAAGGCTTTTGACAATATCTGTTAGTCTATCGGCTAAATGCTGCAACTTTTGGAAACATTCAAGTCCGGAAATAATTCCAAACAAATTTAGTGAAAAGACGACAACGATGAATAGGAACACTAACACAAGGTAATTGAACTAAGAATTAGTGAATCAAAGATATGGGTTTTTCCCCCAAAAATTGAGTCAAATAGTCACAAGACATGACAAAGAGTCAATATAAGACCACACGCATTAACAAAGCCAGCCATCAGAGGCCATTTGTACACCACAAACAAACAAAACTAAACAGTTGACAACCTACTGTGTACTACCTCACACAGGCTGGGCAGGCACCATCAGTTGTATAGTACACTGGACGCTTCCAGACTTCTCAGGCTGCTGAATATATTTTCCTTTTCACTCCCAAGCGTCCAGAATCTAGCATATTACCTTATACTCAGCAGTGGGAGAAATGTTCAACCGATCAATCCAGCAAGTTAGTTTCTTCCAAGAAGACTCTTTGTCTTTTCTGTTCCCAAGACCACAGGCAACAGCTTGTCCTATCTTTTGAGTTGTTGGGTAAAAGTTGCAAGCGGATTAAGTCTGAGCCATTTTATCTGGACCTACCCTTTGATGACCAAGGTCGAATCTAGTTCAGTTCCAAGAATCCAGTGACTGACAACACTCCTAATCCAACCCCTATAAATTTCTCTTCGGTAACCCAATTTTCACTTGCTGGAGTTCCTCTTGCTTTGGTAAAAAAGCTTGCAAAGCTTGTCCATGCCAAATGTCAAACTTGTTCAGAATCCACTCCTCATGTGGTAAGAAGAGATACCCATGCAAGAAAGGTCCCTCATAAGACAAGAACCAATTTGCAGATTAAGTATCTTGCACCCACTTGCATTTGGTAGAGTCATTTAGAGGGCACAATCCATCTGCAGAGACAGGAGGTGGTTGTCTACCTCACTTTCATTATCCTAATCTCTGTTAACTCTGGGACACATTGTAAAAGGGCATCAACGTCTAAGTCAATTTGGATTTGAAATCTAGAAGAAGCATCCATATTAAGATTGAAGGCACCTCATATTCTCTGAGTTTATGATGTCCAATCTGAGGGAATGGGTTCTAGACAAGGGTCTCAGACCCTGCTTTGGCCATCTTTGAAGTCTGGGTTAGATACAAAAAGTCAGATCTTAAGCAAGTGAGTCCACACACAAATGAATGGTGGTGGTGTGCAGGGAGTAAGAGGTCTGTAAAACGTCTAAATGGTGTACAGAGGGTTGGTGCAAAAAAAAAAAAAAGCCCAACATGGCCGCCTGAAATGCCTCAATCTAAGTCTGTGCTTTAACAGCTGGCGGAAAACTGACTTGGTGATTGGCTGAAGGACAAGCTTAGAGAAAGAGCTTGACTGCTCCTTAAACTCATGATGATATTCTCCCTGTAATATAAGCTGGAGGAGTGCTTTTGCTCCCAATAATGATTACGCTGTCACACAATGGGAAACTGATATGTAATAGCGACCTCAATCTTGTAGGTGTTCTAGAACTCGCCTTAGAAGTTGCCAACGCA
Organism: Pleurodeles waltl; assembly: GCF_031143425.1. NCBI lineage: Eukaryota > Metazoa > Chordata > Amphibia > Caudata > Salamandridae > Pleurodeles > Pleurodeles waltl. Next base: position 165,904,555 of record NC_090438.1, on the reverse strand, counting down.
AGCTTCATCTCAAGCTCCTTGAAGGCCTTGGTGTACATCTGAGCACACAGTTCATGAAGAGAAGCTTTCTGAGAAGCCAGAGACATGAAAAGCAGTGGCGGTTTCTGCACGAGGGCGCCGGGGCTCCGCCCTCGTAACTGTAACAAAACAAAAAAAGTGAAAGAAACTCCCCTAACTCCCTCCCTAAAATAAACGCACACACCTCTTTCTTGCTTGGGGCTGGGGCCAGGCTCGGGGCTACTGTGTCACGTGACATCATGAGACTGGCAGCATCAGGCCAGGCCCTCCCCTGACTGAGTCTATGTTTGCCTGGCGGACAAGCTCACAGCCTGAGGCCTGTGAGGTCATCAGCTCGGCAAAGACATAGCTCAGAGGACCAGTCTCCACCCCCTAATGACGTGTGGATAAAGTTAGCCCCGGGCGCTTCAGGTTGAAGCCCTGTAGCGCTAGGGGCTTCACGTCAGTCAGGATAGTGGAGAATGGTCACCCCACCCTTTCCCAATTCGTCACAGAGGTTGGGTCTAGCCCTGTGAGAAGTTGGGAAAAGGTGGGCGGGCTGCAGGCAGCAAGCTCAAAATTGTGTCTGTGTAGTTTGCTAACACTGCACAAACACGAGGTGTTTGCTTCCCGCGCTGTGGATGGGAGTTGGATTCGGTTGGACGGTAGACTCCACTGAAATCTAAGGCAGTAGGTAATACCAGCTTGCTCATTTTTCTGTCCCAATGAAAAACGTTGCTTAAAACCAGTTGTGACGAGTTCTGAAAGGGTGGGTGAATACAAAAGGCTGCGTTTGTACGGGGAGCTGAGATGTGCACGAGTTATGTCACCCTATCCATCAACGCTTGCTCATGTACTGCGCAGGCCTCAAGAGTTTGCCTTCTACTTTAAGTGGAACTCATTTCCATATCTCCACAGAACTCTGTCGGCCACTGCGGGCACATTCAGCAAAAAGACCGAGCCGAGTAAAGCGGTGGTAGTGAAATGAAAATGTCACTTACCCAGTGTACATCTGTTCGTGGCATCAGTCGCTGAGATTCACATGGTATGCATGAGCTCGCCATCTGGTGTTGGGTCGGAGTGTTACAAGTTGTTTTTCTTCGAAGAAGTGTTTTCGAGTCACGGGGCCGAGTGACTCCACCTTCTGTGCTCATTGCGCATGGGCGTCGACTCCATCTTCGATTGTTTTCCCCGCAGAGGGTGAGGTAGGAGTTGTACTATAGTAATAGTGCCCGCGCAATGAAAAATGTAAGTATGTATCTATTAAAGGATTAAGTAATATATATACAAATGTACAAAATTGAAGGTAACTTCTGAACTGCTACAGGCTTCCGGGGAGGTGGGTGGGTCCATGTGAATCTCAGCGACTGATGCCACGAACAGATGTACACTGGGTAAGTGACATTTTCAGTTCGATGGCATCTGTCGCTGTAGATACACATGGTATGCATAGACTAGTAAGCAGTTAGTTCCCCATAAGCGGTGGTTTAGCCTGTAGGAGTAGAAGTTGTCTGAAATAGAGTTCTTAATACAGCTTGACCTACTGTAGCTTGTTGTGCGGATAGCACATCTATACAGTAGTGTTTGGTGAATGTGTGAGGCGTAGACCAAGTGGCTGCCTTACATATTTCTTGCATTGGGATGTTTCCTAAAAAGGCCATTGAAGCACCTTTTTTCCTTGTTGAATGTGCCCTGGGAGTAATGGGCAGTTGTCTTTTTGCTTTAAGGTAGCAGATTTGGATGCATTTAACTATCCATCTGGCTATACCTTGTTTTGATATTGGGTTACCTGCATGAGGTTTTTGGAATGCAATAAATAGCTGTTTAGTTTTTCTGATGTTCTTCGTTCTGTCAATGTAGTACATTAATGCTCTTTTGACATCTAATGTATGTAGTGCTCTTTCAGCCACAGAATCTGGCTGTGGGAAGAATACTGGTAGTTCTACCGTTTGATTTAGATGGAATGGAGAAATAACTTTTGGTAAAAATTTTGGATTAGGTCGTAGGACGACCTTATTTTTATGTATTTGTATAAAAGGCTCTTGTGTTGTGAACGCTTGAATTTCACTTACTCTTCTTAGAGATGTAATGGCGATGAGAAAGGCAACTTTCCAGGTGAGGAATTGTATTCCGCAAGAGTGCATGGGTTCGAAAGGTGGGCCCATGAGTCTTGTTAGAACCACGTTTAGGTTCCATGAAGGAACAGGTGGTGTTCTTGGTGGTATAATTCTTTTAAGCCCTTCTATGAATGCTTTGATAACTGGTATCCTATACAAGGAAGTTGAATATGTAGTTTGCAGGTATGCAGATATTGCTGCAAGATGTATTTTAATAGAAGAGAAGGCTAGCTTTGCTTTTTGTAAATGGAGCAAGTAATTTACTATATGTTTTGGAGTTGCCTCTAGTGGTTGTATCTGATTATGATGGCAGTACCAAACAAATCTTTTCCACTTACTTGCGTAGCAGTGTCTAGTGGATGGCCTTCTGGCCTGCTTTATGACTTCCATACACTCTTGGCTAAGTTGTAAGTGTCCGAATTCTAGGATTTCAGGAGCCAGATTGCTAGATTCAGCGATGCTGGGTCCGGGTGTCTGATCTGTTGGTTGTGTTGCGTTAACAGATCTGGTTTGTTGGGCAGTTTGATGTGTGGTACTACAGACAGATCTAGCAGTGTTGTGTACCAGGGTTGTCTTGCCCACGTTGGTGCTATTAAAATGAGTTTGAGTTTGTTTTGACTCAATTTGTTTACTAGGTAAGGAAGGAGAGGGAGAGGAGGAAAAGCGTAAGCAAATATTCCTGACCAGTTCATCCATAGGGCATTGCCTTGGGATTGCTTGTGTGGGTATCTGGACGCGAAGTTTTGGCATTTTGCGTTCTCTTTTGTTGCAAATAAGTCTATTTGTGGTGTTCCCCAGAGTGTGAAGTAGGTGTTCAGAATTTGTGGGTGGATTTCCCATTCGTGGACTTGCTGGTGATCTCGAGAGAGATTGTCTGCCAGCTGATTCTGGATCCCCGGAATAAACTGTGCTATTAGACCAATTTGATGGTGGATTGCCCACTTCCATATTTGTTGAGCTAACAAGCTTAACTGCGTTGAATGTGTTCCTCCTTGTTTGTTTAGATAATACATCGTTGTCATGTTGTCTGTTTTGACAAGGATGTATTTGTGGGTTATGATTGGTTGGAAAGCTTTTAGTGCTTGAAAAACTGCTAATAATTCTAGATGATTTATATGCAGTTTTGTTTGATGTATGTTCCATTGTCCTCTTATGTTGTGTTGATTGAGATGTGCTCCCCACCCTGTCATGGAAGCATCTGTTGTTATTACGTACTGTGGCACTGGGTCTTTGAAAGGCCGCCCTATGTTTAAATTTATACTGTTCCACCATAGAAGCGATAGGTAAGTTTGGCGGTCTAGCAACACCAGATCTAGAAGGTGACCCTGTGCTTGAGACCACTGTGAGGCTAGGCACTGTTGTAAGGGCCTCATGTGCAGTCTTGCGTTTGGGACAATGGCTATGCATGAGGACATCATGCCTAGGAGCTGTAGTATTGTTCTTGCTTGTATTGTTTGGTTTGGAGACATGTGTTGAATGACCCTGTTGAAATTGTGTATCCTTTGTGGAGTTGGCGTTGCTACTCCTTTTGTCGTGTCTATTATGGCTCCTAGATATTGCTGTACTTTGCTTGGCAGAATGTTTGATTTTGCAAAGTTGACGGTGAACCCTAGATTGTAGAGGGTTTGTATGACTTGATTTGTGTGGTTTGAGCATTGTGTGAGCGAACTGGTTTTGATTAGCCAGTCGTCTAGATACGGGAACACATGTATTTGCTGCCTTCTGATGTGTGCAGCGACTACTGCTAGGCATTTTGTGAATACTCTTGGAGCGGTTGTTAAACCAAAAGGCAATACTTTGAATTGGTAATGTATTCCTTTGAATACAAACCTTAGATATTTCCTGTGTGATTGATGTATTGGTATATGGAAATATGCGTCCTTGAGGTCTAGGGTTGTCATGTAGTCGTGTTTTCTGAGCAATGGTAACACTTCTTGTAGTGTGACCATGTGAAAGTGGTCTGATTTGATGAATGTGTTTACTACCCTGAGGTCTAGAATTGGTCTCAGTGTTTCGTCCTTTTTTGGTATCAAGAAGTACAGTGAATAAACTCCTGTGTTTATTTGTGTGCTTGGTACTAATTCTATTGCATTTTTTTGCAGTAGTGCTTGAACTTCTATCTCTAGAAGCTGTGAATGGTATTTTGATAAATTTTGTGATTTTGGTGGTATGTCTGGAGGGAATTGCATGAATTCTATGCAATAACCATGTTGGATAATTGCTAGGACCCATGTGTCTGTAGTTATTTTGTCCCATGCTTCGTAATATTGATGTATCCTCCCCCCCACTGGTGTTGTGTGGGAGGGGTGAGTGACGTGTGAGTCACTGCTTGTTGGTAGTGGTTTTGGGGCTTTGAAATCTTCCTCTATTCCTAGGAAATTGCCCCCCTCTATACTGGCCCCGAAAACCTCCCCTGTACTGTCCCTGGTAGGTGGGCGGTGCGGACTGTGAGGTGCTAGCTTGTGTGGCCTGACCCCGAAACCCTCCTCTAAAAGGTGTTTTGCGGAAGGTGTTATAAGATCCTCTGCTCTGCGGGGAGTAGAGTGCGCCCATGGCCTTGGCAGTGTCAGTGTCCTTCTTGAGCTTTTCTATGGCTGTGTCGACCTCCGGACCGAACAGAAGTTTCTCGTTTACTGGCATGTTAAGCACTGCCTGCTGAATTTCTGGCTTGAATCCAGACGTTCTGAGCCATGCGTGCCTACGGATGGTAACCGACGTATTAATGGTTCTTGCGGCCGTGTCTGCTGCATCCATGGAGGAGCGTATTTGATTGTTGGAAATGTTTTGACCCTCCTCAACAACCTGTTTTGCTCTTTTTTGCAGATCTTTTGGGAGATGTTCAATGAGATGCTGCATCTCATCCCAGTGGGCTCTGTCGTATCGCGCTAGCAGCGCTTGTGAATTTGCGATGCGCCACTGGTTTGCTGCTTGGACAGCAACCCTCTTCCCGGCTGCATCGAACTTCCTACTTTCTTTATCTGGGGGAGGTGCATCCCCAGAAGTGTGTGAGTTTGCCCGTTTTCTGGCAGCCCCTACCACCACAGAGTCTGGTGGCAGCTGAGAGGTGATGAATACGGGGTCCGTAGGAGGCGCCTTATACTTTTTGTCCACCCTAGGCGTCACTGCCCTACTTTTAACTGGCTCCTTGAAAATGTCCTTTGCATGGCGTAGCATGCCTGGGAGCATCGGCAGGCTTTGGTAGGAGCTGTGGGTTGAGGAGAGGGTGTTAAATAAAAAATCATCCTCTACTTGTTCCGAGTGTAGTTCCACATTATGGAATAGTGCTGCTCTAGCCACCACTTGTGAGTAGGCTGTGCTGTCTTCCGGTGGTGATGGCCTAGTTGGGTATGTGTCTGGGCTGTTATCAGACACTGGTGCGTCGTACAAGTCCCACGCATCCTGATCTTGGTCATCGTGGCTCATGGCGGTGTGAGCTGGCGAATGTGACGGGGTGTAAGTTGGCGAAGCCGGAGTTACAGGTGGAGGCGAGGGAGGAGGTGTTACCTTTTGTGCTGTTTGTTGCTGAGGAGTAAACTGAAGCGTTCTCTTTCGTTTGACAGGTGGAAGGGTACTGATCCTCCCAGTCCCCTGCTGAATAAAGATACGCTTTTGCGTGTGATCCACGTCAGTGGATTGCAGTTCTTGTTCAAATCTATGTTTCTTCATTTGAGAAGACATAGAATGCTCTTCAGTGTAGGAGCCAGAAACAGGGTCTGATGTCGCTTTTTTCGGCTCCGAAAACCCTGTCGATTGTTTTTTCGGCTCCGAGGTAACCTTCCTCTTTTTCTGTGCCGAAAATTCTGGGCCTCTATGGTCTTCGGCGCCACTGTCTCGGCGTCGATCCGTGTCGACACCGAACTCTCGGTGTCGATGCTTCTGTTTAGCACTCTCTCGGTCTCGAGGAGGCTGCGTGCCGGTGTCTCGACCGGAGTCGGACGATCTCGACACTGAATGGGCCTTTTTCGGTGCCGATTGTTGGTCACCGAGAATTTGGGTGGAGCCATGGCCGGTTGGCAGTGGCGTCCCCTGGGCCTTCTTTCCTTTTTTAAGGTTTGATCTCGACGTCTTACTCACAGTTCTTGTAGAGTGTAGCTCGTCGGAGTCTGAATCCTGGATGGAAAAGGATTCCTCCTGTTCCTCTTCTGTCTCGAACTGTCGACGCTCTTTTGGCGTGGACGCCATCTGCAGTCTTCTCGCTCGACGGTCGCGCAGAGTTTTTCGGGACCGGAACGCCCGACAGGCCTCACAGGATTCTTCGCTGTGCTCGGGTGACAGGCACAGATTACAGACCGAGTGTAGGTCCGTATAAGGATATTTGTTGTGGCATTCGGGGCAGAATCGAAACGGGGTCCGTTCCATCGGCGTTGTCCTCCACGCGGTCGGGCCGACTAGGCCCCGACGGGGTGCCGAAATCTACCCCGAAGGGCACCGAAGCGCTTCGATGTTCAACGCGTCGTCGTATGTGTCTATCTCTAACCGGATCGCAACGATACCGTCGAAAATCTTCCGTCTTCAGCTATCTTTCCGTTCCGAAACTCGGAGCGACAGGAACACGTCCGAACCCGATGGCGGAAAGAAAACAATCGAAGATGGAGTCGACGCCCATGCGCAATGAGCACAGAAGGTGGAGTCACTCGGCCCCGTGACTCGAAAACACTTCTTCGAAGAAAAACAACTTGTAACACTCCGACCCAACACCAGATGGCGAGCTCATGCATACCATGTGTATCTACAGCGACAGATGCCATCGAACTTAGTGTTACTGTGCAACAGTGGGCTTGGATGTCGAGTGCCAGTTAATAATCCACACAGTCCATGTATGAATGTGTGCGTACATCTGTGAGTGCAGTTTTCAGCTGTACTTATTTCACTATGTTGTGCCTTACCCCGGCTTCACCTTCCCTTGCTCGCCAAAGTAAATCGTGCTCGAGGTTTCGAGACCAACACTGGCTTGGAGCTGCCGTTCCTGACTCAGCGTGCTGCCTTATATAAATTAATTGAAATAATCTTTAATTCTTTAAAGTGTAAACGATAAGGCTAGACTTGAGCCAATGGTAGTGGTGGTTATAGCAGACTACAAGTGATCAGGCAAGGCCACGCAACTGTATGCATTAAGCATACGAAATTAAGAAACCTCTTAGGGACTACATATTCTCGCCTCAAAAGAACGCAGCTGATGCAGTACCCGGATGACTACGAGGCCGAGGAGGGTTTCACTCCATTTCAACTGACTCAGACTGACAGCTGTCGCCGCGCACAGTGAGTAGTGCCTCTCCCTGCATTGCTACTGGGCCCCGATCATCTCACCCTCATTGATGAAGGCCGTCGGAGCTGAGGTATGTGGTGATTTGAGTAACACCACGTCAGTAGCTGTATTTGCACGATGAGCTACATAATACAATTCCAATCCCGTTCTCAGTTTATTCACTCCAGTTCCAAATAGCTCCTCATAAATGTCAGGGAAAGGATATTGCGCTTTAAAGAATGCCTGCCCAAGCACCCATCTTTGAAGACCCGCGCATGCATGGTTCACTGACACAGTGACGCGCACACTACCATTTTAATTGACAACAATTTGTTTCCCCTCATAAGTGCTTTAATGTGTATTCATTGCTGCGCCGGTCCCCATAGCCATGGGAATATTATGTTGAGGCATGTGCTGTGTCGCCATCGATCCCTCGACAAGGCAACTGTCATGTCAGCTCGAGATCATGACATTAACACACAAAGAGATGGCAAATACCCGTTCCTGAATAGCTCCATTACCCTGAAATAAAAAAGAGGGCTGGCTCCCTCTGGCGGGGCCGTGCATTAGTGCGATGTTGGCTCTTAGTTCCAATTAAGGAAGAAAACAGAGAGAGAACATGAGTTTCAGAAAGAAAAAAATGCCATGCAAGCTGCCCTAATTCGGTTTGAACAACCAAAGGTAAGCCCTCACCTATAAGCTCCAGTTAAAGCCCTTGCCTCCCACACACAGCATCACTTGGCAGGAGCCTGGCACCTGCACAGGGAGCCCTGTCTGTTTGCACCCGGCCTGCGATAAGTACACGAATATGGGGGATGTCATTAGATAAACACATGTGTATTTTGTGTGTGAGTGTGACCGTATATTTCACACTATGAAATTGCTTGGCATGACCACAAGACCGTTTTTGCAAGTGTAGTTGTATAAACACATATTATTGCCTCACATGGTGTAGTGCGTGGCAGAATTTATGACATAACTACAAAGTATTTAGGATTAGTGAAAACTGTGCAACATCAGCACATTTTTTTCATTTGCAAGTGCTACCCCGAGAACATTTTTTGATGTACCATGGTAAGTGTGCTGGCAGGAGTCAGGAACTAGAAATGATCCAACCAAGTGTCAGGCGATCCCTCTGAGGCCACTGGTAAGAAATGCTAATTCGGCAGCTTTGGTTTTATTGGATATGCAGTGTGTCTAGTGTTCGCTCGCCCACGGAAACGTGACAATGTATTGGGAAGACCATGTTCTCACTCGGTAGCTAAGGCTCATGATAGTTCATTAATATATTAAGAACTGGAGCTTCTACCCCTTAGCATCAGTGATTGCTACAAACCGTAAGCTCTGCACCAAGGTCTATTAATCACATTTGGGGTGAGTTCAAGGAACATAACAGGACGCCAAAAAGGTGGTGGAAAAATTAATTTTCAGAGTTTATAACACATTATGATGTAAGGTAATGCACTGTGTGCACTTTAAGTCAAACCATGACAGCGTTTTGTAGATCATTTTTTTGTGTAAAAGCCAGCATATCACACAAATACATCTTTGCTTCATTAGAATTTTAATCTTTTTTTTAGGTCTGGTCTCCAGTCTCCTGTTACAAATAAAAAAAAGATAAGCATAGGGTAAATAACTCACATAGAAAGGCTTTGAGCCAGTGTGGTGATTGAAATGATGGCTCAGTGAGCTGATGGTTGGACGTCATGAAGAAGTATTGAACAGTTCTAAAGTCATTGCTGTCCTGGTGTGTTTCTGTAATAGTTACAGTTACATGGGCTTTGTAGGGCCATGGACGCTTTTGGATTACAGAGATGTTTTTATTAAAAGACCACAAGAGGCTCTATAATATATAAAGTAGTATGGGCCTGTGTCATGCGTTACAGGTTTACATTCTTTTGTGCCTTAATGGTGTCCTAACTACAGTTGGTTTATTAACCTTCTTGCTTTCTCAAATTTGCTAGAAAATGCACCATTTGCCCACTCTTTATCAAAATTTTCCCCGGGGGCAGAACCTCCGCGAACCTGCCTCATGATGTTCGGGCTCATTCGCTATGCTCGCTCACCATAGGGCACTCGTCCCAAACTTTTACGCCCCACCACTTTAAAATGTCACCAGCCGCCACTGATGAAAAGGCAGCCCTTATTGAGATCAGTGACTAATATCTACTTGTCATCATACAGTTTGAAGCTGAAAGAAAAGCAGGCGAAAAGATAAAAAGAAAATGTGACTAAAGAATAGAACATTCTGAGGTAAATTCTCTGAGGCTCCACATCCCTTTTCTGTGCTGAAAAATGCAAATGATATTACTGACCGGGACACCTCAATGGATTTTCAATCTCACTTCTGATTGGCTTTGGCTTCATGTTGGGCATCATCCAGTGCCGATCGGCACCAGTGATTGGCTATTCGTGAAAAAAACATCCTGATACAGACTGATCGAGAGGGTTCATATACATAATCTGCATATTCAACTAAGCGTTACCAAACACAGCCTCTCATATATAGTACAATTTTTGGCAGCAGCAGTTTCTATGCAGTCCTGAATTTTGAAATCCAAGACATCAAATTCAGTTAGTAACGTTTTTGAATAGCCAAACGATAAACTGAAGTAATAAAATAAAAGAGCAAGCCAGCAATGCTAATTACCCTGAACTGTCTGTGCTGTACTCTCTGTACCTTCACGTTCCAACCAGCAACATATCTGTGGAACCTATGAGGAATTTGCATTGTATGGTTTCCTTTAAACACAACAACTGAAGACACGCACCTCACTTATGATAGGTAACTTCCTCCACAGAATGCTTTATTTTAACTGATCAATACAGACTAACAATTTAGATGTGGGATGGAAAAAAGAATACAGTCACAAACGTACCAAAGAATACATGGTTACAAAGAGCAGTCTATATCACTGCTGGGGTTTAGCATCAAAGGCAGTAACCTCTAGAAAAAAATGAGCAACGATTTTACTTGATCACGTTACTAATGGCATACAGACTTTAAGAAAAAATGTAATGCCCTCTGCATCCACAAATGTTCTATGTCGCTGTGTTGCAGCATCAGTGCTGGATAAGCCAAGGATGAAGGACAATTGTAAAGACAGATTTTGATATCAATAGATTTAGGAATGGCATTGAACAAAGTGGTCTATCCCTTCCACCTTACTAAAGTGATTCTGCAGGTTTGCTGTAGCCTGAATTAAATATTGCTTCCCAAACTGTGAACATTTGATGTCTAATTCCTCTTTAAACTTGCTCAAGGCAAAGGATGCACAACAGCTGGTTTTATCTTTTCGTGGTTAGACGATAGATAAATGATCTTCCTCAAATTATGTTTGACAATCCTGTGTGAGACAGGTGGCCTCTGGTTGAGCTTTAATGCAAGTCCAATCCATGCTCCAGTTGTGTAGAAAACATATATTATATATGACATGTATATGCCTTGACAAATATATCCACATTTACCAGTTCATTGGTTCCCAACTCAAACCAGTAAAAGGGATCCTGATATCTTATCAGCATGATGTGACTAAGACAATACCTGATGATATTGTTCTATGACGATGCCAACATTTCAAAAACATCAAAAATATATTGGAATCAGTTAACTTTGAAATCCATCTAAGTAAACATTTTAGAATCAATTCATCAAATGTAACTTGTTTATTATGTAACTGGAAATACCTACATTATTTGTACTTAAAACCCTTAGACTGTTTATAAAAGTTCATAGGGTTTCAAAAATTTAACTTTTTGACTTAAAAAAAAAAAAAAAAGGTAAAATATCTTAAACTAGCAATTCAGTACAAATGCTGTTACATACTACTGACGTTTACAAATTCACATCAAATTCCAATGAAAAAACCTCCCTCTGCAATCAAAAAATAGGATAGTATATGCACTGGTGGATGTCCAGCATATATACACTAAGAAAAGATGAGTTGGCTGTCCGTTAGGTCTAATCAATGGTTAACTGCATGTCATCAACTCAACTATCTTACATCAATGAGCACTGATAAGTGGGGCCAGCAGTCTGATTTCAAACATCACAAGCAATATGAAATCACTAATAGGGAGCAATCTTGCAGGACCCCTCAATAGATGGATAGGTTAACTGACCTAAAGGGGAAGGAGTGAGTTCACAGTTATAGGTATAGATTGCAAATCACCTTCAAGGAAGAACACAAAGAATCACCTGTGCCACTAAAAGCGTGGAGTACTGAATGTGTTAGTCATAGGTATTGAACTAGACAGATCTAGAATGATCGCATCTACCATGTCCACCCTCGCCTACAATCGTTCACGTTTCTTCTCATGAATGGAAGGCTTCTTTGCCCAAGCAGAATCTCTGCTGCCAGAGCTTTAAGACTGACATCTTATGCCCCTTTCAGAATTAAAAATCTGAAGATCTTGGGCTAAATCAGAAATATGTACCATGCTTACAACACACTAAAATTACCTGCAGTTGCAGAAGGGGTAACGCCACAAATAATCCTCAATGCTATCACTTCATGCAGCTTTGCTATATGCCCGAGATATGTATGTTGCCTTTAAGTTTAAGCTGTGCGCTTGTCAGCAGTATGGTGTGTGTTTTCTAGTCAGCACTAACAGCCTGTGAAACAGCTGGTCTCCAGGACCTTAGTCCTTATGTCCCAGCTGTATGACATAGTGGCTGGGCCAAGGCTTTATGCTGATTGAGAATATCACCACAAGGTAAATAAAAGGATGTGATGATGCTAAAGCATATACATGAAATGACACTGCCAGCAGCCACATCGTCCACAGAGTGAAGCAGCCAGTCTGGCAGCAAATGGAAACTTTCTAGCTCTATAGAAAATGTCACTTACCCAGTGTACATCTGTTCGTGGCATGAGACGCTGCAGATTCACATGCTTTGCACATCCCGCCATCTAGTGTTGGGCTCGGAGTGTTACAAGTTGTTTTTCTTCGAAGAAGTCTTTTCGAGTCACGAGATCGAGGGACTCCTCCCCTTTCGGCTCCATTGCGCATGGGTGTCGACTCCATCTTAGATTGTTTTCCCCGCAGAGGGTGAGGTAGGAGTTGTGTATTATAGTAATAGTGCCCATGCAATGGAGTAAATATGTATGTACATAATGTGGTTTAAAGCGATATATTTACAAATTTACAAGTGTTGAAGATCAACTTCAAACGGCTACAGGCTCCCGGGGAGGAGGGTGGGCGCATGTGAATCTGCAGCGTCTCATGCCACGAACAGATGTACACTGGGTAAGTGACATTTTCCGTTCGATGGCATGCATAGCTGCAGATACACATGCTTTGCATAGACTAGTAAGCAGTTATTTCCCCAAAAGCGGTGGATCAGCCTGTAGGAGTTGAAGTTGTTTGAAACAAAGTTCTTAGTACTGCTTGTCCTACTGTGGCTTGTTGTGCTGTTACCACATCCACGCAGTAGTGCTTGGTAAACGTATGAAGAGTAGACCATGTGGCTGCCTTACATATTTCAGTCATTGGAATGTTTCCTAGAAAGGCCATGGTAGCACCTTTCTTTCTAGTTGAGTACCTTTGGTGTTATAGGCAGTTCTCTTTTTGCTTTGAGATAACAGGTTTGAATGCATTTAACTATCCATCTGACAATGCCTTGTTTGGATATTGGATTCCCTGTATGAGGTTTTTGGAAAGTAACGAACAATTGTTTTGTTATTCAAATTTGTTTTGTTCTGTCAATGTAGTACATTAAAGCTCTTTTGATGTCTAATGTATGTAGTGCTCTTTCAGCTACAGAATCTGGTTCTGGAAAGAACACTGGTAGTTCTACTGTTTGATTCAAGTGGAACGGTGATATGACTTTTGGTAAGAACTTAGGATTTGTTCGTAAAACGACTTTATGCTTGTGTATCTGAATAAAGGGTTCTTGTATGGTAAATGCTTGTATCTCACTTACTCTTCTTAGAGATGTGATGGCGATTAGAAATGCTACTTTCCATGTTAAGTATTGTATCTCATATGAGTGCATGGGTTCAAACGGTGGACCCATGAGCCGTGTTAAGACAATGTTAAGGTTCCACAAAGGAACTGGTGGCGGCCTTGGTGGCATAATTCTTTTTGGACCCGCCATAAAAGCCTTTATGACTGGGATCCTAAAAAGGGATGTTGAGTGCGTAATTTGCAGATAAGCTGAAATTGCGGTGAGATGTATTTTGATGGATGAAAAAGCTAGCTTTGACTTTTGTAAGTGCAGTAAGGATAAGTTACTTACCTGTAAATCCTAGTTCTCTTCCAGGGGTATCCCCATCAAAGTCATAAACATTGAATATTCCCGCCCTTGTGCGGGGACCCCGGAGCATATATAAAATATATACACATTATACATGTGTAACAAACAGTCATGCAGGCTATCATGTTAAAAACAGGCTAAAATGCTTTATTTCTATGAAGCATTTTTTTTTTTTTTTTTTTTTTTTTAAATACTACAATAGAGCATAAATAAGTACCCAAGCTCCTAAAACTAGGCTTGGGGAAGTAAGCAGTAGCAAACTCTAGTGAAAAAATAGAGAAAACTGCATTGAAAAACAATGAAGCATTCTTAGCCAATAGGCTGCATGTAGGTTAACACAGGAGAACCATAAAAACTTTGGCACTGTGCCTTTAAGACCCTGAGCACCTCCAGTATCCCACCATGCCTCAGGGGTGAAGGAAAGGTGACAGTTGGTTCACAGTTAGGTCAGTTCTTTTTACGGTGACAATTTGTATAATTGAATCAAAATACTGTCTGTCCTGCACTTCCAGTAGACGTGTGTCCGGGGAGGAGGGTGGGTTGTTTATGACTTTGATGAGGATACCCCTGGAAGAGAACTAGGATTTACAGGTAAGTAACTTATCCTTCTCTTCCAGGGGATCCTCATCAATAGTCATAAACATTGAATAGATTAGCAAGCCCATCCCTAAACCCAGCGGACTGTCCGATAGAAGTGCAGGAATAGACATGTCTTACGCAAATAAATTCCTTAGAGAGGCCTGCCCCACTTGGGCATCCGCTCTTGCATCTGAGTCTAAACAATAATGTCTTGTAAAAGTATGGACAGACTTCCATGTAGCAGCCTTACAAATCTCAGATATAGGAACATTGTTAAGGAGAGCAGCTGTAGCCGCTTTTCCCCTTGTGGAATGCGCTCTAGGCCGCGCTAGCAATTGTCTATTAGCTAGCTGGTAAGTATTAACAATACAAGAGACTATCCATCTTGATATTGTTCGCTTAGATGCTGCTTCTCCTGTCCTTAAATGACCATAGTTCACAAACAAGCGGTTAGAGTGTCTAATCGATTTTGTCTTGTCCAGATAAAATTTCAGCACTCTTTTCAAGTCTAATGAGTGCAATGCTTTCTCAGCCGGAGTTTCCGGATTGGGAAAGAACGTCGGTAAAGTTATGGTCTGATTAATATGGAATTCTGACACCACCTTCGGAAGGAAAGATGGGTGAGTTCGCAGAACTACTCTATTGTCATGAAAAAACGTGTACGGTTCTTTTGCAGACAAGGCCTGGATCTCACTGACCCTCCTCGCTGAAGTAATGGCCACCAGAAAAGCCGTTTTCCACGTAAGGTGTTGTAAGGAGGCCTTATGGATAGGCTCGAAAGGAGGGCCCATAAGTTTTGCTAGGACTATGTTCAGTTCCCACGGAGGAGAAGGCCTCCGAATTGGCGGAAAAACTTTCTTCAAACCTTCTAAGAAATCCTTGACTACAGGTTTCGTAAAGAAGGATTCCTGAGAAGGTGACTTGCGATAGGCAGTAATAGCAGACAAATGTACCTTAATAGATGATACCTGCAGACCGGATTTCGCTAGGTGAAGCAAATAGGACAGTATGACGTCCTCCTGCGCCCGTATGGGATTATGGCCTTGCTGACAGCACCATATGTAGAATCTCTTCCACTTAAAAGCGTAGGAACGCCGTGTGGAAGGCCGTTTGGACTCTTTCAAGATGTTCATGCACTCCTGCGAGAGTCCTAGGTGCCCATACTGCAGGAATTCAGGAGCCATGCTGTTAAGCTCAGAGAGGGTAGGTTGGGATGCAGAATCCTGCCCTCCATTCTGCTCAGAAGATCCGGTCTGCACGGCAGCCTCCTGTGAGGTTTTTCCGACAGGTTGAGGAGATCCGTGTACCAGAATTGTCGAGGCCATTGTGGCGCTATAAGAATCATTCTGGTCCTGGATCCGTAAAGTTTGCTGATCACTGCCGGAATGAGGGGAATCGGAGGAAAAGCGTAAAGAAATGTCCCTGACCAGTCGATCAACAGGGCATTCCCTCGAGATCCTGGACGGTAGAACCTGGATGCGAAGTCTGGGCATTTCCTGTTTACATTGTCTGCGAAGAGGTCCAGTTGAGGCCGACCCCATTGCGCGAAGATGTATTCTGCGACTTCGTCGTGCAGGACCCAATCGTGAACGTCCTCCAGGTGTCTGCTTAGAAAGTCTGCTTCTACGTTCTGCTGACCTGGCAGGTGAACTGCTGTGATTGACATTCCTCTGGCCAAGAGCCAATGCCATATCGTTTGGGACTCTCGTGAAAGGGGTAGGGATCTCGTTCCCCCTTGTTTGTTCAAGTAATACATCGTGGTTGTATTGTCCGTCTGTATCAATAGAGTTTTCCCCTGAATTAGCGGTGTGAAAGACTTGAGAGCCAGATGGACCGCTCTGAGTTCTAGCAGATTGATGTGGTACTGCTTCTCCTTGTCTGACCACAGACCCTGCGCTTGAAAAGGACCCAGATGAGCCCCCCATCCCTGAAGAGACGCATCCGTTACCAGAGTGTCGGATGGAAGTACCTGGTGAAACGGAGCGCCCACTGACAGGTGAGGTCTGTGCATCCACCATCTCAATGACTGCAGTGCTACCTCCGGTAGCCGCATTGTGTCTTCCCAGCGACCTGTTCTTTGGCTCCAATTGGCCTCCAATGCCTCTTGGAGGGGTCTCATGTGGAGTCTGGCATTTGGGACAATAAAGATGCACGATGCCATGGAGCCCAGTAGTGATGTCACCTGACGTGCCGTAGGTGCGCTGGCTCTCAACAGGTCCTGGCACTTCATGTTTATTGAGGACAGTCGTTCCTCCGAAGGATACACTTTTTGTAGTTCTGTGTTTATGATAGCTCCTAGGTAGTGAAGACTCTGCGTTGGAGTCAAGGTTGACTTCTGGTAATTGACCTGAAGACCTAGAGCTTCGCAAACTCCTAGTACAATGTCCCGATGGCTTCTCGCCTGCTCCGGAGAAGAAGCCTTTAGTAGCCAGTCGTCTAGGTATGGATAATTGTATATCCTTTGTCTTCGTAGATGCGCCGCCACCACTGCCATACATTTCGAGAAAACTCTTGGAGCAGATTTCAGGCCAAAGGGTAGAACCCTGAACTGGTAATGCTGTAACGCTACTCGAAAGCGCAGGAATTTTCAATGCTTTGGAGCTATTGGGATGTGGAAATACGCATCCTGCAGGTCGATGGAGCACATCCAGTCTCCCTGATGCAGTTGAGGGAAAATTTGGTGAAGCGCTAGCATTCTGAACTTCTGCTTTCTTATGTATTTGTTCAGCAGTCTTAGATCCAGGATTGGCCTGAAAACGCCCTCTTGACCCTTCTTTGCTACTAGAAAGTAACGGGAGTAGACCCCCTTTCCTCTGTGGGCAGGTGGAACCTTTTCTATGGCATTCTTTCTTAGGAGGGCGAGAGCCTCCTTGCGTAGCAAGGTGAGATGAGCCGGATTGTGTTTGGTTGGTGGCAAGTGTGGTGGAGGCTGCTTGAAAAGGAGAGAATAGCCATGTTCGACAATATTGAGCACCCATTTGTCTCTTGTGATAGAGTGCCACTCGTGAAGATGAGCAATAATACTTCCCCCCACCGGAGTGGTGTACAGTGTCGAGGGAAGCGAGACTTCATTGCTTAGTGGGTGCTTTTGGAGTGGACTGTTGAGGTCTACTTGACCCTCGCTCCCTTGTGTGTCTTCGCTGAAACAGAGGGCGTCCCTGTCGTTGCTGAGACCTTTGCGACCAATGAGGGGTTTGAACCCTCTGTTGGAAAGGGCGTCTATCGTACGGTCTGTACCTCCGCCTGAAATCTTTCCTTCTTTCGAGGCCTACCGCCTTCATGGTATCCACCTCGGTCTTCATGCGGGCCATCTCTTCGTCTGCATGGGCACCGAATAGAGAATTCCCGGCAAATGGGAGATTCAGGATACGTTGTTGTGCCTCCTGTTTCAAGCCAGTGAGCCTCAGCCAGGAAGATCTCCTCGCACAGATACCATGTGCGTACCCATGAGCCGCCAAATCCGCCCCATCCGCTGCCGCGCTGATAACTTGGTTAGATACCAGGCATCCTTCCTGTAGAATCTCTTGGAAATCTTGCCTGTCTTCTCTGGGCAGTTTTTCTGTAAATCTACTGAGGGAATCCCACAGAGAACGATCGTACCTGCCCAGGAGCGCAGACGCACTAGAGACCTTCATTGCTGAAGCCGCTGTCCCGCACATCTTTCTTCCCAGAGAGTCTAAATGCCTGCTCTCTTTATCCGGGGGTACCGTGGATGAAGATGCCACCGAGTGGGTCTTTCGGGCGGCAGCTATGATCACTGAGTCTGGTGGCGGATCCTTCCTAAGGAATAAAGGGTCTTGCTCTGGAGCCTTGTACTTTTTAAGAATCCGAGCCGGGGCAGACTTAAGCGAGGCTGGGGCCAGAAAAGTGTCCATGGTCGGCTGCAACAAACCAGGCACTAGAGGCAGCAACTTTTTCGACGCTGATCTCTGTTGTAGTGTCTCAAAGATGATTGATGAGGAGGTAGATGGTTCTGGAACCTCTATATTGAGTTTCTGTGCTCCTCTTAGCAACACCTCGTTGAAAGTGGTTATGTCATCCACTGGTGAGACTCTAGCAGGTGGTGAATCTGTAAGAGTAGGTGAGTAACGCCTGACAGAAGAACCTGATGAAGACCAAGAGGGTGATCTTCTTGAGCGTGACCTGGATCTCCGTTGAGAGCGAGATCTGCTGCGGGACGCTGTAGCCGAGCGCCTAGGCCTCGCGGTCGGCTGTCGAGGAGCTGAACGAGCCCGTTCTGCCCCGGCTGTCGGCGATGGCGTTCTTGGCGGGGAGGCAGTGGGTGAATACATTCGCGAATATTGCGAATCTGGGGAGGCCGCTGGTCTGTTGAGGCTCTCCAGCCATCTCGGAGATAGGTTGATGGGCGAGACATGCCCAGGAGATGCTCTTGACCGAGAAGAGTCGCTCGGTATGGAGACCACTGGAGACTGAGCCTTGTCTGGCGAGGGGCGATGTTCTGCTCCCTGTTGGACAGGTAAAACCTGCGTCGACGTCGATGGCTGTTTCGACGTCGAAGGACGCCCAGTCGGTTGGTCCTGCCTCGACGTTGATTGCCTCGACGTTGAGTGCCTTGACGTCGAACGGCGTTCCTTGGACCTCGACCTGCACGCCGTCGTGTGCCTCGACGTGGAGCGATGGGAGGTTGACGGCGGATGTTTCCCGTGCCGTCGTGTGTCCTGACGTCGGGGGGCGCACAGCCTTTGGCGGCGACCGGGCATGCCGGCGGTGGCTCGACGTCGATCGGCGGGCTGCCGTCGACGGAGACCTGCCCCTACTCTGATGTTCCCTCGACGCCGTTCCCTTCGACGTCGGGTGCGTCGCCGTCGACGGCGATCTATGCCGGTGGGACGGTGGTAGCGACGACGTCGACGGTGAACAAACAGGTATTTTCCTACCTGTCGACGTCGACCGGGCCATTCTCTCCTGAGAATGGCCTTCTGGATGCCTGGGGAGTGAGGAGGACGATGTTCTTTTCCTCTCCTGAAGCCCATGAAGTCGGATCTTCTCTCTGTCTTTCAGAGTCCTCCTAGACATGTTCTTACAGTACTTACAAGTGTCAGGGCAGTGACTCTGAGGCAGGCACACTATGCACAGAGAGTGGGGATCTGACTGGGCCTTCTTCTTCCCACAAGCAGGGCATTTGACAAAAAGAGAAGGCATTTTTCTGTCAGAAAAAACCTTCCTAGCTCAGACAAAGATGTTACTTGTCGAGTGAAAAGTGAAAAAACGCTTTTTTAAAGAATTTTTCTGAGGAAAACTCAGAAAAACTGAGAGCTCAATGCTCCAGGATCCTCTCAGAAGGAGCCGGAAAAAAGAACTGACCTAACTGTGAACCAACTGTCACCTTTCCTTCACCCCTGAGGCATGGTGGGATACTGGAGGTGCTCAGGGTCTTAAAGGCACAGTGCCAAAGTTTTTATGGTTCTCCTGTGTTAACCTACATGCAGCCTATTGGCTAAGAATGCTTCATTGTTTTTCAATGCAGTTTTCTCTATTTTTTCACTAGAGTTTGCTACTGCTTACTTCCCCAAGCCTAGTTTTAGGAGCTTGGGTACTTATTTATGCTCTATTGTAGTATTTAAAAAAAAAAAAAAAAAAAACTTCATAGAAATAAAGCATTTTAGCCTGTTTTTAACATGATAGCCTGCATGACTGTTTGTTACACATGTATAATGTGTATATATTTTATATATGCTCCGGGGTCCCCGCACAAGGGCGGGAATATTCAATGTTTATGACTTTGATGAGGATCCCCTGGAAGAGAAGTAGCTTACGATGTCTTTAGCAGATGCGTGTAAGGGTTGAATTTGATTACTATGGCAGTAATAAACAAATATATTCCATTTATTTGCATAGCAATGTCTTGTTGTAGGTTTTCTAGCTTGTTTTATGACCTCCATACATTCATGTGAAAGGTCTAGATGTCCGAATTCTAAGACTTCAGGAGCCAAATTGCTAGATTCAGTGATGCTGGATTTGGATGTCTGATCTGTTGTTTGTGTTGAGTTAACAGATCTGGTCTGTTTGCAGTTTGACATGAGGCACTACTGAAAGGTCTAGTAGTGTTGTGTACCAAGGTTGTCTTGCCCAAGTTGGTGCTATTAGTATGAGTTTGCTTTGACTCAATTTGTTTACTAGATATGGAAGGAGGGGGAGAGGGGGAAAAGCGTATGCAAATATCCCTGACCAACTCATCCATAACGCATTGCCCTGAGACTGATCCTGTGGGTACCTGGATGCGAAGTTTTGGCATTTTGCGTTTTCTTTTGTTGCAAATAGATCTATTTGTGGTGTTCCCCAACTTTGGAAGTAAGTGTTTAGTATTTGGGGGTGAATCTCCCATTCGTGGACCTGTTGGTGATCCCGAGAGAGATTGTCTGCTAATTGATTCTGAATCCCTGGAATAAACTGCGCTATTAAGCGAATGTGGTTGTGAATCGCCCAATGCCATATTCTCTGTGCAGGGAGACACAACAGTGTCGAGTGTGTGCCTTCCTGTTTGTTCAGATAATACATCGTTGTCATGTTGTCTGATTTGACAAGAATGTGTTTGTGGCTTATTATAGGTTGAAATGCTTTCAACGCTAGAAATACTGCCAGTAGTTCTAAGTGATTTATGTGAAACTGTCTCTGCTGAGTGTCCCATTGTCCTTGGATGCTGTGTTGGTTGAGGTGTGCTCCCCACCCTATCATGGAGGCATCTGTCGTTATTACGTATTGAGGCACTGGGTCTTGGAAAGGCCACCCTTGGTTTACATTTATATTGTTCCACCATTGAAGCGAGGTGTATGTTTGGCGGTCTATCAACACTAGATCTTGAAGTTGACCCTGTGCTTGTGACCATTGTGATGCTAGGCACTGTTGTAAGGGCCGCATGTGCAATCTTGCATTTGGGACAATGGCTATGCATGAGGACATCATGCCTAGTAGTTTCATCGCCATCTTCACTTGTATCTTTTGTTTTGGGTACATGGCCTGTATTACCTTGTGAAATGCTTGTACCCTTTTTGGACTTGGAGTGGCAATCCCTTTTGTTGTGTTGATTGTCGCCCTTAAATATTGCTGTGTTTGACACAGCTGAAGGTGTGACTTGTTGTAGTTGAGTGAGAAACCTAGTTTGTGGAGGGTTTCTATGACATACTTTGTGTGTTGTGAACACCGTTCTTGCGTGTTGGTTTTGATTAACCAATCGTCTAGGTACGGGAACCCATGTATTTGCTGTCTTCTGATATGTGCAGCCACTACTGCCAAGCATTTTGTAAAAACTCTTGGCGCAGTTGTTATCCCGAATGGCAACACTTTGAATTGGTAATGTACCCCTTGGAATACAAACCTTAAGTACTTTCTGTGTGAAGGATGTATCGGTATATGGAAGTATGCATCCTTTAGGTCTAGTGTTGTCATGTAGTCTTGTTGTTTGAGCAATGGGATTACGTCCTGCAGTGTCACCATGTGAAAGTGATCTGATTTGATGTAGATATTTAATGTTCTGAGATCTAATATAGGTCTTAGAGTTTTGTCTTTTTTGGGTATGAGAAAGTACAGCGAGTAAACTCCTGTTCCTTTCTGATGAATTGTTACTAGTTCTATTGCATCTTTTTGTAACAACGCCTGGACCTCCAGTTGTAGAAGATCCATGTGTTGTTTTGACATATTGTGTGTTGTCGGTGGCACATTTGGATGGAATTTTAGAAATTCTATGCAATAACCATGCTGGATAATTGCTAGGACCCAAGTGTCTGTTATTTCCTCCCATTGTTTGTAGAACTTTGTTAGTCTCCCCCCCACTGGTGTTATGTGTTGGGGATTTGTGACGTCTAAGTCACTGCTTGTTTTGTGGAGTTTTGGGACTTTGGTACTTCCCTCTACTTTTTGGGAATTGTCCCCCTCTATATTGTCCCCGAAAACGTCCCCGCTGATATTGACTCTGATAAGTGGGCCTTGTTTGTGAGGTGTTGGGTTCCGTGCTTTGTCCTCAAAACCCCCCTCTAAACTGTGATTTACGAAATGTGCCTCTGCTCTGTGGGGAGTAGAGTGCGCCCATGGCTTTGGCCGTATCAGTGTCCTTTTTAAGTTTTTCGATAGCAGTGTCCACCTCCGGCCCAAACCACTGCTGTCCGTTAAATGGCATATTCAGCACGGCTTGTTGTATTTCCGGCTTGAATCCTGATGTACGCAGCCATGCATGTCTCCGTATTGTCACTGCTGTGTTTACAGTCCTAGCAGCTGTATCTGCCGCATCCATTGCTGACCGTATCGGATTGTTCGAGATACTCTGTCCTTCTTCCACCACTTGCTGTGCTCTTTTTTGGAACTCCTTGGGCAAATGTTCTATAAAGTGTTGCATTTCGTCCCAATGAGCCCTATCATATCTGGCCAACAAAGCCTGTGAGTTGGCAATACGCCACTGGTTTGCTGCCTGTGCCGCCACTCTTTTCCCTGCCGCGTCGAACTTACGACTCTCTTTGTCTGGAGGTGGTGCATCTCCTGAAGTGTGTGAGTTCGCTCTCTTGCGAGCTGCCCCTACTACCACTGAGTCTGGTGTTAACTGTTGTGTGATGTTGGGCTCGAGATTGCTGTGTGCCGGTATCTCGACCGGAGTCGGATGACTTCGACACCAGCTCGCCCTTTTTCGGTGCCGATGAACGGTCACCTATTTTTCGGGTTAAGCCATGGCCTGTTGGCGGTGGCGTCCCCTGGGCTTTAGCGGTCTTCTCGTGAGTTCTTTGTTTCGACGTCTTACTCACGGTTTTCGGCGTTTCCTCGGTATCTATCTCCTCAGAGTCCGAATCCTGGGTGGAGAATGTTTCTTCCTCCTCCTCGAAACGCCCTTGTCCTGTCGGCGCCGACGCCATTTGCAGTCTTCTTGCTCTTCGGTCCCTGAGTGTCTTCCTGGACCGAAACGCTCGACAGGCCTCACAAGTATCCTCCTTGTGTTCTGATGACAAACACAAGTTACAGACCAGATGTTGATCTGTATATGGATACTTGTTATGGCATTTTGGACAGAAGCGGAATGGGGTCCGTTCCATCAGCCTTGAAGAGACACGTGGCCGGGCCGACCAGGCCCCGACGGGGATCGAAAAAACCCCGAAGGGCCACCGGAGCTCTTCCTAATTCGGTGTCGATCTGTTGTAATTAACCCGATACCGAACGCAAACAATACAGACGATTTTCCCGAGCCGAGGAAAAGCAAGGACAGTTAAGGGTGTGAGAAATACATTGCCATATCCGGGGGAGAAACAGGGAACAAATAAAACAAAATAACACGTAGCAGAAAAAATAACAAATGAAAATGCAATTCGGATATCGTATCAATGTGAAAGCGGTGAGTGAAGACTAAATCTAATAAAGACAAGTATGGAACTAATGTGTACAAAAAAAGAACAGAATTGGCAAATCTATCTGGTATGCTTTGTTAAAAGAAAACAATGCAGAAAAAAAGAAAATATGCACTTCCATGGAGCAATGCAAGAAAAAAAGAAAAGCCTTTCCCTGAATGGAAGTACTGGAAAGATACAAGCCTTCCAGCCATAAGGATGGCAAAGAAGCTACACTCCAACAAAGCGGACAAACACAAAAAGAAGGAAGAAAGCCACTGTATAAGTAAGCAAATGAGACATACAAAGCCAAGAAAAGGTAAGTAGCGGGTGGGCTCCAAACCCACTGTAGGACTTGGTATGTGCCACAGGATGTTCACATGACCTAAAAATAAAGCAGCCAAAAGCAGTACGTTACGGATTGACAATATTTCATAATAATAAGCAAAACTGAAAATGTTAAAGCTAAACGGCACCAATTCCACAAACAACCTTTCAGAAATGTGTTTTAAAAGTTGACTTATTTGTTGCAGACTAGGAAAATGGATTCTCAGGTTATATAATGTTTCAAACATTCCAGAAATCACTTCAGCCAACAAGTTTCAGGATCACATAGACAGCTTTTAAAAGGATAAGTTACTTACCTTCAGTAAGGCATTATTTGGTAGATATAGGATCTAGCCACAGATTCCTTAATTTAGAATCTTCCCCAAGCGTGAATAGATTCAGAAAGCTTTTTCCCTTAGCATGTCTGCACGTTGGAAGAGGGCACTGCGCAACTCTGTACTGACGTTGTCCACTAGATGTGACATCAACGGAGTCCATATAACCCCTCCCAACCCAGATGCACCATCAGTTTCTTCCGTGACTATATTTTCCATGCTAAGAACATGGAGCCACATATAGAAACTGCCTATCGAAACAGTGTGCTAAAATAAAAGATACCCTAGTGTTAAACAGTCACTGAATTCTCAATTCATGATACAAATTTCCATCATGAAATGTCTGAGACAAAAGAGGAGTCTGTTCGCAGAGTGGGAAGGATGGAAAGGTCATTAAGGAATCTGCAGCTAGATTCGGTCTCTATCAGATGTATTACTGAAGGTAAGTAACTTATCTGATAGGTACATCTAGCCGCAGATTCCTTACTTTAGAATCCGATACCAAAGTCATACCATCCCCAGAGGAGTGTGTACAAACAGACAATTAAGAATCTCTAAGCAGAACAAAAAACTGATCTAGAACAAGAGAAAAAGACTGGGAATTTGTAATAATTTAGGAATAATTTAGGTGAGCAATAACATACTCTACAACATAAAAACCTGTGGAAGGAACTACAGGCAAATAAAGTAATAAGATATTTAAAACAAGCATTCGCAATGCAACCGGCCTTGCATTTGCTCGAGTTAGAGGTATTAGCCTTGTAAATACCTAACCGGACATTTCTTGCCACATAAATAGAAAGAAAAAAAAAACGAATGCGCTATGTAAACCCCAGTGCGATTGCACTGTTTGGAAAACAATAAGATAAAGTAGTGCAGAAACCAGGCTGAAAACATGGAGCCTCGTATGTTTTCAGTAGTTAAACACCGGAAAAGGCATGATGTATGCATGCCTTTCACTAATGAAAGCAAGCAGATTCCAAAAGTCATGCCAACGAACCAATGAAAGTGACAGACGTGACATGGGCGTGGTTAAAAATCCAAAGAGAGATTACAACAGGGATGGAGCGCTTGTGCCCTCGACCCTAGAAATGGGATAAAATTGTCCATGTTAGTATGTCAAATGTGCGTCGAGGTCGACCCAACAACAGGAATATAGAACTATTTGCACCCTTAATAGGATCGGAACTCGTGCATGCTCACCCCATAAGAACTGGTGAAAAGATCACAGTACTAAAGTCACAAAGACATTAAAAGCATGAGGAAAATGTTACCCAGGACTATTTTGTCAAATTACCCTATGAATATAAATGCCCACTAAACACTGCCTGTGGCATAGGTAAGTCACCTCTCTTGCAGGCCTTCGGGCCGTAAGGAAGGGTGCACTATGCCACAGGTGAGGGCATAGCTGCATGAGTACTATGCCCGTACAGTGTTTAAGTCAATTCTTAGACATGGTAAGAGCAGTGTGGCCATATTAAGTATATGGTCTAGGAGTTTGTCAAAAATCATGGCTACACTGAATACTGGGAAGTTTGATATCAAACTTCTCAGAATAATAAACCCACACTGATGCCAGTGTTGGATTTATGAAAAAATGCACACAGAGGACATCTTAGAGATGCCCCCACTATTTTACCCAAACCTTCAGTACAGGACTTACTGGTCTGTGCCAGCCTGCCACTGAGACGAGTTTCTGACCCCCCCGGGGTGAGAGCCTGTGTGCTCTCTGGGGCCAGAAACAAAGCATGCACTGGGTGGAGGTGCTTCACACCTCCCCCTGCAGGAACTGTAACACCTGGCAGTGAACCTCAAAGGCTCCAGCCTGATGTTACAGCGCCCAAGGACACTCCAACTAGTGGAGATGCCCGTCCTCCGGACACAGCCTCCACTTTTGGCGGCAAGTCCGGAGGAGATAATTAGAAAAACAAGGAGGAGTCACCCTAAGCTGAGGTGACCCCTGCCTTAGAAAATCCTCCATCTTGCTTTGGAGGATTTCCCCCAATAGGATTAGGGGTGTGCCCCCCTTCCCACAGGGAGGAGGCACAAGGAGGGTGTAGCCACCCTCAGGGACAGTAGCCATTGGCTACTGCCCTCCAGCCCTAAACACCCCCCTAAATTGAGCATTTAGGGGCAACCCTGAACCCAGGAAAAAAGAATCCTGCAACCTGAAGAAAGAAGGACTGCTGACCTGAAAGCCCTGCAGAGACGACGGAGATGACAACTGACTTGGCCCCAGCCCTACCGGCCTGTCTCCAGACTCAAAGAAGCTGCACAGTGACGCATCCAGCAGGACCTGCGACCTCTGAGGACTCAGAGGACTGACCTGCACCTAAAGGACCAAGAAACTCCAGAGGACAGCGGCTCTGTCCAAATCTACAACCAAGAAAACATATTTAAAGAAGACTTCAGCCTCACTCCGAAAGCGTGAGTTTTCACACACTGCACCCGATGCCCCTGGCCCGAGTCCAGAGAAACCAACACTGCAGAGAGGACTCCCAGGTGACGACAGACACCCGGAGTCGACCTCCCTGCACCCCCACAGCGACGCCTGCAGAGAGGATCCAGAGGCTCCCCCTGACTGCAACTGCCTGGTAACAAAGGAATCCGACGCCTGGTAACAAAAGAACCCAATGCCTGGACAAAGCACTGCACCCACAGCCCCCAGGACCGAGAGGAACTAACCATCGGTGCAGAACTGACCAGCAGGCGGACCTCATCCTAGTGCAGTCGGTGGCAGACCCTAGAAGCCCCCACGTGCCCTGCCTGCATCACCAGAGTGACCCCCGGATCCCTCCATTGCTTTGAATACAAAACCAGATGCCTTGTTCACACACTGCACCCGGCCGCCCCTGTGCCGGTGAGGGTGTGTTTTGTGGGCTTGTGTGTGTCCCCCTCCAGTGCTCTACAAAACCCCCCTGGTCTGCTCCCCAAGTGCGCAGGTACTTACCTGCTAGCAGACTGGAACCGGAGCACCCCTGTTCTCCATGGGCTCCTATGTTATTTGGGCCCTCCTTTGACCTCTGCAACTGACCGGCCCTGTGTTGCTGGTGCTGAGGGTTTGGGG
This sequence comes from Pleurodeles waltl, assembly GCF_031143425.1. Classification (NCBI taxonomy): domain Eukaryota; kingdom Metazoa; phylum Chordata; class Amphibia; order Caudata; family Salamandridae; genus Pleurodeles; species Pleurodeles waltl. The sequence goes on along the minus strand of NC_090438.1, from coordinate 165,877,306 downwards.
TGGCCTGAACCCCCAACAGTGGGCTGCCTATGCCCAGGAGACTGAACTTGTAAGTGCTTTACTTACCTGAGAAACTAACTATTACTTACCTCCCCCAGGAACTGTTGATTGTTGCACAGTGCTCACTTTTAAAATAGCTTATTGTCATTTTTGCCAAAACTGTGTATGCTTCTGTTTTAATTCAAAGTTCCATACTTATCTAAGTGAAGTATCTTGCAATTTGTGTACTTACTTGACTTCTGAATCTTGTGGTTCTAAAATAAATTAAGGAAAGAATATTTTTCTATATAAAAACCTATTGGCCTGGAGTTAAGTCTTTGAGTGTGTGTTCTCATTTATTGTCTGTGTGTGTACAATAAATGCTTACCACTACCCCCTGAAAAGCCTAAAGCTCGACCACACTACCACAAAATAGAGCATTAGGATTTTCTAATTTTGCCACTATCAACCTCTAAGGGGAACCCTTGGACTATGTGCACACTCTCTCTCACTGTGAAATAGTATATACAAAGCCAACGTCATATGCCTGTGACCTGGCATAAATAATAACCAGAGGGATAATGGGACCATGACACAGACACAACGTCTGAAATGCACAATACAGGATTCAGAAGGAGCTACAATGGAATCTCTCTGTGAATGCAGCCTTAAAAAAAAAAAAAGTCTATGTAATCACAAAACACAGGTTGGCTGAATTTATGCATGTACGGTTTGTAACATATAACATGTTAAATAAATGAATCAGTTACTTACCATTACTAACTCTCTTTCTAGTGGATATTTTAACTGAAGATTGGATCCAGAGAATTCTCCAAGCAATTGAGTCCTTTGGGCCGTGAGGTAAAGCCACCCTATAAGTGGCTAAGTGAAGCCGCATATGGGGGTCCCCCCTGAGTGCTGACATCAGTTTCTGTTTACTTCCCCTTCTACACTCTTAGACGTCGAGCAATCTAAAATGTTGATGACAGTGTGCTTGGCATCTTTTAATGTTGTGCAGTTGTCCACTCTACAGAAGGGGTGAGGGAGGAGGCAAAGGGCAGTGAGAAATCTGTGGTTAGATAGTGTTTTCAATGGTCTTTTTTGACAGGACCCATCAGCACTGGGGACTCAGCTGCATCTTGTTCCTTTTGGACAGTCAACTCCTGCAAGAGAGTCAGGGTGGTTCCCTCTCTCAACAGACAGGCTGGCAAACAGATACTTTAGGTTAGAGAAGCAGCTCTTTCAGCATGGGGTGCATTAAGTTAATTACCCACGTTTCAGGGAAGCTAGCTTCTAGGCAGATACCAGCTGTCATTTAACAGTAGTCCTCTGAGTACACTGTGAATCACTCTCTTTGCCATGGGGAACTGCAACAAGCGAAGTCCCACTTTAATACAATAACAGGACAGATGAAATGGGCATCCACAGGATGTACTTTGAGAACATGCTTGAGATGACTGTGCTTTCAAGTATTGTCTCCAGACTACTCTCCAGACATAGCCTTTGTTTAACATGATTCTTCTCAAAGCAGTGTTGTGTCTACCTTGAAGCACCCACAACAGAGGTGAAGTTTCTGTACCTAGCTGCCATCAGTCAAACTAAATATGACTAGAGATTACAAAGGAGGTGGGGCCTTAGCTAAAGGGACCCTTTAGCTTTACACAACAGAGTCTGCAGTCCTACCCTTCACTTCTAACAACCAACGGCAATTTTTTAGAAAGCTTAATGATCGGCCCCTGGCACAGCAAAAGGCCTAACTGAACTTCTAAAGGACTCTTGTTGCCTCTTCCCTCACTCCAGTGTATGTCTCATTGTCACAAGTGAGACCCATCACTAGCAATGGCCGACTTAAAATATAGGTTTCCGTTCCGAATGCCTTTGTGTGCATGAGGGAACATTTCTCACATGACTTGGAGACAAAACCAGAACCCACACACAAGAGAGACACAGCGAGCATCTGTGACTGGCATTTTCAACACAGCTTGACATCTTTCTCGTTTTCCCTAGCAAACTGTCTGAAGGTTTTCTATAAAGTCAACGGGAAGACTGATCAAGTTGGGTGCAGAGCTTCAGATCTGCTTTGACACAGAAAGAAAGGAGTGGCGGCCAGAGTACAGGAGTGGCTGCCTATATGTGGTATTGCACTGTCACTTCTGGACACTAAGCTCTTCGCTGCAGAGGCATATGGTGTAGGAGGCTGGCTCAGTTTATTGTGTACACCAATAGGTGAGGCACCCTGTACTGAGCACAGGCAACACTTAGTGATGGTGTACGTGGTTCCTAATAACCAAATCTCTCAGAGGGTAGTTGTGGAGAGCATCTAAGACTTATCGGGGAGGGTCTAAAGCAATTGCAAATACCACAACGTCAGTCAGTGATTTACACACAAGAAAGAACCACACGAGTGTTAGATAAACAATGTAGTATTTATTAAAACACAGGCACTAAAATAACTTTGGTATAGCTCCTAACCGGATACAAACAGACAAAAATATACTTCAAAACAGGTAAATAAAAGCATAAGAAAACATCAGCCCATATGGGGCCAAACCATATACTAAAAAAAAAAAATGGGATGATAAAGCCACAGCCAATCAAGACTGCCACTCAAGGTTCTTAGGGACAGGAGAAGTACTAACACCAGAGGTAAGTAGTTAAGATTCCCCAAGTGCCCGTGTGCAGAGATGTTACTCCAGGTCAGATGTCCTTAAAATAACATGGGGAAGTTACAGTTGGAGTGTTTCAGGACCCTTCACAGAGGACCCAGAGTAAACCCGTTGGGACAAGGCAGGCTCAAGAGTGCCCCAACCCGTGGATACCCAGAGAAGTGAAGTACCTACATCAGGGAGTCCAGGTGCATAGGGGGTGAGATTGTGTCGGAACGTCCCGTTGAAGTCAATGGGAACCTCAGTTGTCCAGTTGCTGTTGTGACCTGTTGGCACACACTCTGCAAACTGCGGAAGATGGTTCTCAGCAGACTGTCGCAGGACAGTCACCCACTCCTTAGTCACGAGCAAGCTTGACTATGGCAACGCCCTTCACGCCGGCACCTCAACTAGGAACATCAAAAAAACGTCAACTCATCCAGAACGCTGGACTCATTCTGGACCTCCCTCGTCGAGAACACATCTCCCAACACCTGAGGACCCTCCACTGGCTGCCGGTCGTGAAGCAAATCACCTTCAAGCTTCTCACTCACACGTACAAGGCCATACACAACGCAGGACCAGTCTAACTGAACCGCTGCGTCTCCTTCCATATCCTCGAAAGATCCCTCCGCTCCGCCCAGATGGCCTTGGCCACCGTCCCTCACATCCACAAAACCACCGCCGGAGGACGATCCTTTACCTACACTGCAGCGAAGAGCTTGAACAACCTCCCCATGCACTTCAGACAAAGCCCGTCGCTCACCATCTTTAGGAAGAACCTCAAGACATGGCTCTTCGGATGAGTCTCCTCTCCTCCTCCCCCAGTGCTTTGAGACCCTCACAGGTGAGTAGCTGCACTTTACAAATACTGATTGACCCATGGATCAGGTCAGTGGAACAGAGGCGTGGATTCAAGATGAGTACCTAAGGAAAGAGGGGACAGAGTCTAGACCACCCCGGAATACCCAGGGGATGCAGGAGAGCAATGCCCACCCTTCTTGAAGATGCTTTCATGTTAGACAGTTGTCGTGGAGGTGCAGCTGTGGTGTCCAGGCGATGTAGAAGGATTCCAGAGGTCATCCACGTGCTGTCCCACACCAATTTTCGATGTGTAGAGAGGTCAGTGGCCAGCAGAACCACCAACAAGCCTTGACAAATGCAAAAGGAGTGTTGCAGGAATGGGGACCAGCAAGAGACTCAACCTTTACAGTTAAGTCAGGGCAAGCGAGGAGACGAGTCAGGAGAAACTGATAAAGACCCCGGGGGACCTGCTGGCAGCAAGCATAGGGAGTCGCAAGGAGGCCTCAGCAGCACACAGAAGATGGAATGCCCACGTTGCAGGAGTTGTAGGGATGATATCGATCTTGGAGTTGTGTGATGCTGGGGCTTCTTGGAGCTAAGATGTTTTCGGACTGAAAAACCAACAAGCCTGGGCAACAACAAGCAGACACAGGGGTTCCATCCCAGCACCTCCAACGAGGGACCACAGTCTTCTCAGTTGCAAAGAAGATAGGTAAGGAAAGCTACTCTACTAGACTTATCAGTCAAATGCTCCCAGGGGCCCCTGCTCATCTTACTTCCAAGATGGCAGAATCAAATGGCCATCTGGCAGAGCTTTGGGCACCTCCCTAACGGTGGTGCTGGACAATGGGCTGGTTTACTCCCCTGTCCTTCATGTGTTTTTGCACCAGAGTGGGAGCCAAGGGCTCCTGCACCGGAGGAAACCAAATGAGCCCTTCAAAGCAGTCTGGTGGCACTCAGGAGCAGCCACACCCTAACCCAGAGACACCTATATTTCTAAAGGAGAGGCGGTAACACCTCTCCTCTACAGGAAATCCTTTGTTCTGCCTTCTCCTGCCCAAGCTGAGCTCAGCAGCAGGGAGGCACAACAGTGTTTGGGGTCAGCCGTAGCACAGGCTTGCATGCAGACCCTGCAAGGCTAAACAGGCAGACATGGTGGATCCCCTAGGGCAGTGGTTCCCAACCTTTTGACTCCTGAGGAACCCCAATGAATCATTACTGGAAGCCGGGGACCCCCAGCAATTTGTACGATTTAATTTTCAAACATTAAAACAGTAATTTGCAAAAAATTATAACAAGTACACACCAAACAAATACTCAAATTACAAAAGATAAAATTCTTTTATATTGAAAAAATATGCAAAAATCGAAACATTTTATTGGGAAGGTTGGCGCTGCATTTCGGCAACTACCTTTTCAATGTTTGGTTTTATGGAAACCTTAGGAAAGGTGAATCATCAGGTCAGATTCTACATTTCCAGAGCGATTTCTGTTTTTATTTTTTAGGTATGCAAGATCTGAGAAAGCTTTTTCACATAAATAAGTGAAGGGGAAAGGAAGTAAACCATAAGGGCCTCTCATCTCTCCATAGCCTCTCTGTCACATGTACTTCATTTGTTTGATTGCACCTCTCATACCACTGTAGGGTGTCAGGGAACTTTACAGGGGACTACAAGGTGTAAGGTTCACATCTCATCCACACTGGTAAGCATTTTCTAAAAGTGCTTGTTCCGGAGAAGCACAAACTTACGATTCAGAACACAGCACAGTGATTAGTGATGACATTAGCACAGTGCTTAATTTGTAAATAAAAGCGTGCAAGGGCCCAAAGCCCTCCTCTTAAACACGTGGCTACTGCAATTAAATGTGGGAACACAGAATACTGAGGCAGCGTAAGCCTGAAGCCATCTCGGGCCTCTTCAATCCATATAAAGCCACTCCCTGCCACTTCAGTTCACTCTAGCAGCTTTCTACTTTCTCCTTTTGTGATGCTTTTTCGCTTCTTCCCTTCCTATGTCTTTCCTATATGTGTCTTTTGCTCGCAGCAAATGCTTTAGGCAGAAGATTAAGCCCCAGCCCTCCAAAATAAGTGCAGGTGCTCAGCACCAGAAACAACAAGCACAAATGAAGCACTGCGTTAGCAATAAAAATGTATTTATACAAAGCAAACCTTTTTTAGCAGCATAAGGAAAATGAAATAATAGGAAAAAAACAACTTTCTAATTTGTGCATTGCGGTTTGCATGCAGCTCTTTAATGGCAGTTCACAGCTCTCTGTGCTAGATTACGATTATGAACTGCACAGTAACAAACAAATCTCTGTGACAAAAGCAGTAACACTGTACCATGCACATAAAATAATGTTCTTTGCAGCAGGCATATTAACCATCTGCGCTACCTTTGATTCAAAACTGCCACTGCACAATACTCCCATCTCTCTCCAGCAGATACATTAATCACTTGCATTAGCTTGACAGTTTTATTTTTGTAGGACAAGGAGCTTTGCAGTGTGTTTAGAAATGCTCAGCAAAAGAAGTAATAAATATAAAAACACACACGCTTGTCAGAGGCCCCAGCTCGAGAAGTGCCTTCCTCCCAGCCCAGGCCTGAGATCCCCTGGGAATGTGTCACAGACCCCTGGGGTTCCGCGGACCACAGGTTGGGAACCACTGCCCTAGGGAACCCCAAGAGTACATGGTATCATGCAACTAACACTGGAATTGGTATTGTTGCATGATTACAACATGTTTGATACCAAACATGGCCAGGTTTGGTGAAGTCGTTGGGTAGTTGGACATCTTGTGATGACCAAAGTCCACTACATACTTTAAAATGGCTTCCCCACACTTACAAAGCCAAGTAAATGGAGTCTGGGGTTTGTAGGGGTACCTCTGCTCATGCACCCTGCCCTTGGGCTGAAGGACCAACCTAAGGGGTGGCTTAGAGTCAGTGCAGTGACCATGTTATAAGGCACACTTTATATCTGGAGTGAAAGGTGCATGCACTATTTCACACAGGCTGCAATGGCAGACCTGTAGTCACAGTTTGCATGGGCCCCCATGGGTGGCACAATATGTGATGCAGCCCATGCGGGGACCCCTGGTGTACCAATGCAGTGGGTACCTGTAGAAAGTTGGCTCTGTATATACTATCTCAAAGTGAGAGATAGTGTGCACAGAGTCCAAGGCTTCCCCTTGGAGGTTGATAGTGGCAAAAGTAGATAATACTAATGCTCTATTTTGTGGTAGTATGGTTGAGCAGTAGGCTCATCAGAGGGTAGTGTTAAGCAAGTGTTGTACACACACACAGGCAATAAATGAGGAACACACTCAAAGACTTAACTCCAGGCCAATAGGTTTTATATAGAAAAATATATTTCCGAAATTTGAAAATTCTAAGGTAAGGAATCTGCAACTAGAAGTCTCTATCAGATATGCAAGGTACTTCACAAAGGTAAGTATAGAACTTTGATTTAAAACAGTAGTACACACAGTTTTGGTTAAAATGGCATTAAGCTCTTTTAAAAGTGGACACAGTGCAAAAATCAACAGTTCCTGGGGGAGGTAAGTTTGGTTAGGTTTCCCAGGTAAGTACAGCACTTACACAGTTAGTCTCCTGGGCATAGACAGCCCACCATTGGGGGTTCAAGGTAACCCCAAAGCCACAGCATCAGCAACACATGGCCTGTCAGGTGCAGAGGTCAAAGGAGGGCCCAAAACACATAGGCGCCTATGAAGAACGGGGTGCTCCGGGCCTAGTCTGCTAACAGGTAAGAACCTGCGTCCTCGGGGAGCAGACCAGGCGGTTTTGTAGAGCACTTGGGGGGGGGGGGGGGGGGGGATACACATACAAGCCCACAAAACCCACCCTCAGCGGCACAGAGGCCGCCAGGTGCGGTAGGCATCGGGCATGCTATAGAAAGCAATGGAGGGACCCGGGGGTCACTTAGGCGGTGCAAGCAGGGCAAAGCGGGGCTTCTCGAGCCAGCCACTGACTAGGCTAGGATGAGAGCCGCCTGCTGGTCACTCCTGCACTGGTAGGGGGTTCCTCTCAGTCCTGGGGGCTGCGGGTGCAGTGCTCGGTCCAGGTGTTGGGTTTCTTTGTTACCAGGCAGTTGCGGTCAGGGGAGCCTCTGGATCCTCTCTGCAGGTGTCGCTGTGAGGGTGCAGGGGGGGTCATCCCAGGGTGTCCACATTGTTGGAGTCATCTGCGAGTCCTCTCTGCGGTGTTGGTTTCTCCAAACTCAAGCCGGGGGCGTCGGGTGCAGAGTGTGAAGTCTTGCGCTTCTGGCGGGAAGTGGAGTCTCTCTAAAAGTTGCAAAGTTGTTGCAGTTTCTGAACAGTGCTGCTGTTCTCGGGAGGTTCTTGGTCCTTTAGATGCAGGGCAGTCCTCAGAGGTCGCTGGTCCCGTCGGATGCGTCGCTGTGCAGGTTCTTTGAGTCTGGAGACATGCCGGTAGGGCTGGGGCCAAGTCAGTTGGTGTCATCTCTGCGGGGCTTTCAGGTCAGCAGTCCTTTCTTCAGGTTGCAGGAATCTAATTTCCTGGGTTCAGGGTTGCCCCTAAATACTCAATGTAGGGGTGTGTTTAGGGCTGGGGGGCAGTAGCCAATGGCTACTGTCCTGTGGAGGGTGGCTACACCCTCTTTGTGCCTCGTCCCTGAGGGGAGGGGGGCACATCCCTAATCCTATTGGGGAACTCCTCTAAAATCAAGATGGAGGATTTCTAAAGGCAGGGGTCACCACAGCTCAGTGCACCTTAGGGGTTGTCCTGACTGGTAGGTGACTCCTTATTTTTCTCATCATCTCCTCTGGAGTTGCCGCCAAAAGTGGGGGCTGTATCCAGGGGGTGGGCATCTCCACAAGCTGGAGTGCCCTGGGGTATTGTAACACGAAGCTTTGAGTCTTTGAGGCTCACTGCTAGGTGTTACAGTTCCTGCAGGGGGGGACTTGTTAAGCACCTCCACCCACTGCAGGCTTTGTTTCTGATCTCAGAGGGCACAAAAACTCACTCCAGGGGGGTCAGAAACTCCTCTCAGTGGCAGGCTGGCACAGACCAGTCAGTCCTGCACTGAAGGATTGGGTAAAATACAGGGGGGATCTTCTAAAATGCCCCCTGTGTGCATTTTTTTAATAAATCCAGCACTGGCATCAGTGTGGGATTATTATTCTGAGAAGTTTGATACCGAACTTCCCAGTGTTCAGTGTAGCCATTATGGAGCTGTGGAGTTAGTTTTGACAAACTCCCAGACCATATACTCAATATGGCCACACTGTACTTACAATGTCTAAGAAAATACTTAGACACTGTAGGGGCATATTGCTCATGCAGCTATGCCCTCACCTGTGGTATAGTGCACCCTGCCTTAGGGCTGTAAGGCCTGCTAGAGGGGTGACTTACCTATGCCACAGGCAGTATTTTGTGTGCATGGCATTCCAAGGGTTATGCCATGTGGACTTTGCCTTTTTCTCCTCACCAACACACACAATCTGCAATGGTAGTGTGCATGTGTTAGGAGAGGGGTCCCTTAGGGTGGCACAACATATGCCACAGCCCTTAGGGTCCTTCCCTGGTCACAGGGTCCTTGGTACCACAAGTACCTTTTACTAGGGACTTATCTGTGTACCAGAGGTGTGCCAATTGTGTCAACAATGGTAAATTTTTTGTGAAAGAACACTGGTGCTGGGGCCTGGTTAGCAGGGTCTCAGCACACTTCTCAGTCAAGTCAGCATCAATATCAGGCAAAACGTAGGGGTAACTGCAACAGGGAGCCATTTTCTTACAGTACCTAAGTACCATATACTTGGGACTTAGAGGGGTACATCAGTATGCCAATTGTGGGTTGTAGAAAGTACTTACCAACCAAATTTAGAAGAGAAAACACCAACACTGGGGTCCTGGTTATCAGGTTCCCAGTGTACTACAGTCAGAACACAATGACACCAGGCAAAAAGTGGGGGTAACTGTCAGAAATGTCCTACTTCCCTACATATGGCACATGTGTGTCACTGTTGGGAGAATTCTCTAAATCCACTCCAACGTCTGGGATATTTTGAAGGTAAGAAATCTGTAGTTATAAGTATCCATCAGAATTCAAAGTTTTGTGACAATGGATTTTGTGAACATAAATTTTAATTGCCTAGAACTGCTTTAACAATTATATGTTCAATTGGTGATGCTATACCGCTGTTTATATGCAGTTTGTGGCTATGCCAAGGAGGAGTACCATATGTAAATGTACATCTAGTGTACTGAGCAAGAAACACCTTATCACTCCTGTGGAAATATTCTGCATAAGACAAACTACAATGGCCTCAGAATCCTTCTTCCCAACAAGGGAAAAGTGGTACTTATGATGGCCACTAAGGGTATGTCAATGAGGCTTAATCAAAATGGACTACTATCACTAAGAGGCCTTCCAATAAAAGTCTAGGTCATCCAGAGACACCAGGAAAGAAACATCATGCAAACACTAATAGCAAAGAAAAACACAAATTCCAGCACAGGAAAACTGAATGACATAGAAAGTTATTCTTTCATACACAGCTACCATAAGCAAAGGAGTGTCTATAATTATATCCCCCACTAGATGTCAAAATGTATTGTTCCATATCTGATGATGAAAGCGCAGGTTTATCATCAAACCTTGAAACTGGTGAGGCATCACATTCTTATGCATAGGCACTCAGAATTATTTTCTGCCTTTAGTGCGCAAATTACAAAAAGCCTTCGAGCTGTTTAAATTCCCTCTTGAAAAAGGGGAAAGTGACTTCCAAAGTGATGAGTTAAACAACCAGATGCATACAGCAGCTTCAATTGTCTGGATTTTAAATTTGTGACATTTAAAAAACATTTTGTCAAAAAAGTTAGCAAACTTATGGGTACCCACCAGTGCCCTTCAGTCAGGTCTGTTCATCTAGCTACCCAGCAGATTTAGTTGTCATAGGCAAAATATGTATCGTATCAGAGATGAACTGATGTGATTAATACTGTGGTTTATAGATTAATTCAGTCATTATTCAACATTCCTTACAGTTTATCGCAATCACATTTTGCTTTAAAATAGTGTTACCCCATGGCCAATGCATATAGATCAGGTCTCTTCTCTTTCTCTTCCTGACAGATCTTGTGCACTCTTCTTTCCAAGGCTTGTCCTAAGTTGAAAACCTTCGGGTACCAAGGAAGGATTTTGGTAAGCACAATCAGGATGTTTCTAATATGAGTATATTCACCAGTTTCAAGGCAATGTACAGATGCCTAAAACAAAACAATATTCTATTACAGGATTTTCCTCAATTGTGCAGAATTTTATGTGTAGGTTTATTTAGGGAAAAAAAACAAGGCAGTGTAATTGCCTTTTACCTTTGTTAGCTTATAATGCCATTTGTGAACAACATGTCTGAAATTCTCATAGTCTAACTGATCAGCCTTGTTGCCACCATCAAATCCGGTTGCTCTTAATATGGTGATAAATCCTGGATAATTTCCACATTCCTACAAAAAAAAAATGTTTTTAATAACAAACGTTACTAATCTAACATCAAACACTACTAGAAAAGAACAAGTTACTGACCTTCGGTAATGTCTGTTCTACTAGAAACTAAGTGCAGTTTCCTCACCTTGTGAATTTCCCCTGGATCCCAAAACTTTGAGAAATTCTCACGTGTCAACAGGTAATATTGTGTGGCTCCATGTCAGGTACGTCCAACCCTGCATATGACATCAAACTCCTATATCTGCACTGCAGGGAAATGCCTCCTTGGCATGGTTACCCCCTGACTTTTTGCCGTTGCCAAGTTATGATGTGAAAGTGTGCTGAGGCCTGCTAACCAGGCCCCAGCACCAGTCTTCTTTCCCTAACCTGTACTTTTGTTACACAATTGGCACACCCTGGCATCCAGGTAAGTCCCTTGTAACTGGTACCCCTGGTACCAAGGGCCCTGATGCCAGGGAAGGTCTCTAAGGGCTGCAGCATGTCTTTTGCCACCCTGGAGACCCCTCACTCAGGACAGACACATTGCTTGCCAGCTTGTGTGTGCTGGTGGGGAGAAAATGACTAAGTCGACATGGCACTCCCCTCAGGGTGCCATGCCAACCTCACACTGCCTATGGCATAGATAAGACACCCCTCTAGCAGGACTTACAGCCCTAAGACAGGGCGCACTATACCATAGGTGAGGGCATAGGTGCATGAGCACTATGCCCCTACAGTGTCTAAGCAAAACCTTAGACATTGTACGTGCAGGGTAGCCATAAGAGTATATGGTCTGGGAGTCTGTCAAACACGAACTCCAGAGCACCATAATGGCTACACTGAAAACTGGGAAGTTTGGTATCAAACTTCTCAGCACAATAAATGCACACTGATGCCAGTGTACATGTTATTGTGAAATACACCCCAGAAGGCATCTTAGAGATGCCCCCTGAAAAATACCCGACTTCCAGTGTGGGCTGACTAGTTCTACCAGCCTGCCATACACCAGACATGTTGCTGGCCACATTGGGAGAGTGCCTTTGTCACTCTGTGGCTAGTAACAAAGCCTGTACTGGGTGGAGGTGCTTCTCACCTCCCCCTGCAGGAACTGTAACACCTGGCGGTGAGCCTCAAAGGCTCACCCCCTTTGTTACAGTGCCCCAGGGCGCTCCAGCTAGTGGAGATGCCCGCCCCCTCCGGCCACGGCCCCACTTTTTGGTGGCAAGGCCGGAGGAGATAATGAGAAAAACAAGGAGGAGTCACTGGCCAGTCAGGACAGCCCCTAAGGTGTCCTGAGCTGAGGGGACTGACTTAGAAATCCTCCATCTTGCAGATGGAGGATTCCCCCAATAGGATTAGGGATGTGCCCCCTCCCCACAGGGAGGAGGCACAAAGAGGGTGTAGCCACACTCAGGGCTAGTAGCCATTGGCTACTAACCCCCCAAACCTAAATACACCCCTAAATTCAGTATTTAGGGGCACCCCAGAACCTAGGAAACTAGATTCCTGCAACCTGAAGACGAAGAAGGACTGCTGACCTGAAAGCCCTGCAGAGAAGACAGACACCAACTGCTTTGGCCCCAGCCCTACCGGCCTGTCTCCCCACTTCAAGAAAAACTGCAACAGCGACGCGCTCCCCAGGGTCCAGCGACCTCTGAAGCCTCAGAGGACTACCCTGCATCTGAAAGGACCAAGAACTCCCGAGGACAGCGGCCCTGTTCCACAAAGACTGCAACTTTGCAACAAAGAAGCAACTTTTAAAGACAACACGTTTCCCGCCGGAAGCGTGAGACTTTCCACTCTGCACCCGACACCCCAGACTTGACCTGCGGAGAACCAACACTACAGGGAGGACTCCCCAGTGACTGCGACCCTGTGAGTAGCCAGAGTTGACCACCCTGAGTCCCCCCAACGACGCCTGCAGAGGGAATCCACAGGCTCCCCCTGACCGCGACTGCCTGCTTCTAAGAACCCGACGCCTGGTAAAGACACTACACCCGCAGCCCCCAGGACCTGAAGGATCCGACCTCCAGTGCAGAAGCGACCCCCAGGTGACCCTCTCCCTTGCCCAGGTGGTGGCTACCCCGAGGAGCAGCCCCCTTGCCTGCCTGCTTTGCTGAAGAGACCCCTGGGTCTCCCATTGAAACCTATTGCAAACCCGACGCCTGTTTGCACTCTGCACCCGGCTGCCCCCGTGCCGCTGAGGGTGTACTTTTTGTGCTGACTTGTGCCGTCGTCCCCCCCCCCCACCCCCCCTCCCGGTGCCCTACAAAAAACCCCTGGTCTGCCCTCTTAAGACCTGCTGGCAGACTGGAACAGGGGAACCCCCTTCTCCATTGAAGCCTATGCGTTTTGGGCACCATTTTGACCTCTGCACCTGACCGGCCATGAGCTGCTGGTGTGGTAACTTTGGGGTTGCCCTGAACCCCCAACGGTGGGCTACCTTGGACCCAACTTTGAACCCTGTAGGTGGTTTACTTACCTGCAAACCTAACAAACACTTACCTCCCCCAGGAACTGTTGAAAATTGCACTGTGTCTAGTTTTAAAATAGCTTATTGCCATTTTTGTGAAAACTCTACATGCTATTTTGCTGATTCAAAGTTCATAAGTTACCTAAGTGAAATACCTTTCATTTGAAGTATTACTTGTAAATCTTGAACCTGTGGTTCTTAAAATAAACTAAGAAAATATATTTTTCTATACAAAAACCTATTGGCCTGGAATTGTCTTTGAGTGTGTGTTCCTCATTTATTGCCTGTGTGTGTACAACAAATGCTTAACACTACCGTCTGATAAGCCTACTGCTCGACCACACTACCACAAAATAGAGCATTAGAATTATCTCTTTTGCCACTATCTTACCTCTAAGGGGAACCCTTGGACTCTGTGCATTCTATTTCTTACTTTGAAATAGTACATACAGAGCCAACTTCCTACATGCACCATCTGTGCACACCGATGACAGTTTATGATCTCCATCCACTCCCACAGAAGCAGAGCCACTGAAATCAGAATATTGCATTAGGAAGACTTTTAAGTTGAAATCTTTTTAATTAATTATTTGGTCCATTCAACAGAATGGGGAGGAGGGCAGGGCAGTGAGGAATCAGCAGTTAGATGAAGTCTAAATCAGAAAAGGTGTTACTGAAGGTAAGTAATTTGTTCTTCTGACAGACACTTAAAAGCGCATATTCCTCACATTGTGGACAGACACCAAAATAGAACCTCCTCAGGGGATGTTTTTTGTGAAATTGCTCGGATCAGGAAATCCTGCAAGACAGATACCACTGGACCTGGCCTTCAAGGCAGTAATGCTTTGTGAACATGTGGAGGAGCCCCTGTGCCACAGTCTGATAGATGTACAAGACTGGCACACTACATGTCAGCACAGTGGTAGTAGCATTCAAGACGGTTGTGTGTGCTTGCAAGCCTTCTGGGCGATGTTTTTTGGCTAGCCCATATCATATCTTTATGCAGAGCACAATCCATCTGGAGATGGTCATCTTCTGCAATCTTACTTTTCCTGGCTCCACAAAACTGTCAAAAGGTTGGTCATTTTGTAGGTATGCTCTAGTTAGATCCAAGTAAAAGGATTGAGGCAAAGAAGCTGCTCTTCCTCCTTAGAGAGCTGAGGTGGTGCACAGAAAGCCATTAAGGTGACTGCTTGCCCTGTGTGGAAGGATAGGACTACCTGAGGTAGGAATTCCACTTTTGTCAGGAGACCAATTTATCCAGAAAGAAATACATAAATGTTGGGACCAGGTACAGCACCTGAACTTCACTCACTATGCCATATGGCAATGAGGAATGCTGTTTTGATGATAAGTAGAGAGAGAGGACAGCTGTGCACTGGTTTGAAAAGAGTGCACATCTGGTAAGTGAGTACAAAATGATGGTCCTCCTGCAGCCTCACAAATGGAGTAGAGAGGAACACATGGATCAGTCCCTCAAAAAAACATATCACAACCGGTGACCTGAAGAGGGATGACTGATCAAGTAAACGTAAGAAGACCTAAGGGACCTTAAATTGTTTGCACTGCAAGACCTTACTGGGCTAAAGACAGACAAAATTGGAGAACAAATCAAAACTGGGCATTCAGGGGTTGTGTATGTTGAAAGGAACATCAGGCAACAAACTTCTCCCAGCATCCTGATTTGTAGATGGATGCTTTGCTGCCAATTTGACACCAATCATTTGGCAGGATGGTTGAAAGCCATCAACTGTTGTAATCCACTCTACATGCATGGAGGTGTAAAATACGCAGGCTTGTGTAAAAGACTCTGCCCTGTTGCTGCGACAGAAGGTTCCTCTAAAATGGGTAGCCAAACAGGTCGATATGAGCTCATGACCAGAAATATCAGGTGCCACACCCTCCTCGCCCAGTCTGGAGCAACCAGGATGACTTGTGCCTGGTCTTTTCTGATCTTTTCAGTACTCTGGGCAGGAGAGAAAGGGACAGAAAGGCATACAGGTGTCCCAATCTCTAAAGCTGATTGAAGGCGTCTGAGGGAGGACTGCCTAAGGCACAACTACATGCAAAATCTTTGACACTGCATACTCTGAAGTGGCAAATAGATAAAGTCAGGGTTCTCTCACTCTAGGAAGATGCCCTGTGCCACCGATGAGTGTAGCTGCCATTCGTAATCCACTAGGCACTGTAGGCTGAGTGTGTGGCAATTAATACTCCTGGCAGGTCCTGGTAAATCAGGGAGGTAAACAGGACTTCAGCCACTTTAAGTGGCATAGGGTTTTCTGTTACAGGACCCACAAACCCACTTCACCCTGTTTGGTGCAATTTTTGTTGGCGGTTATGCTGTCCGTGAGAACTTGCAAATGAGTCCCCTTGATGGTCGGGAGGAACGCTTTCAGTACCAATCAAATCACCCATCTCCTACAGGTTGATGTGGAAGAGAGGCTCCGCTGGAGACAACATCCCTCTGATTGCCACATCTCCCAGATAACCTCCACAACCCAGCAAAGATGTAGTCATCAAGATCATTAGCTATGGGTGGGTTAGAGAGTGGGTTCTGGCACCAGTCCAATCGCAGTTGAGCAGACACCACTACAGATCTCTTGCAACCTTGTTTAACAACTGGATGGACTCAGAAGAGCATCGTATTCAGGATTTCTTCAATGAAATGGAGCCACTGTGAAGGAGTCGGGTGCAACTTCGGCACCTTGAAGAAACAAACACAATGCCAATAGGTTGGCTGTCGTCTGGAGGTGATTTACAACTTTGAGACAAGCCTGTGTTCAGCAGCCAGTCATTAAGGTACGGGAGAACAAGATACTCACTTTCGGCAATGCTCTTTCTGATAGAGACTAACTCAAGATTCCTCACCTTTTGAATACTTCCCCATTGGTCAGATTAGATGCAGAAACATTTGAACAGCAACTCTGCACTCCATCAGGTGGTGCTGTGCAACTCGATATGGATGCCATGAAGCTTAGGAAATGACTTGAAGAGCAAATATAGGTGCCACTCCCACATGCTGATGTTAGTTGCTTTTGAGGCTATCACAGAAAACCAACAGAAACTTGGTGTCAACCAGCGTGCAGATTTCTAGACTTGGAATATTTTAACAAGAGACAAATTCACTGAACAGCAAGGATGCGATGGTCGGTGAGGAATATGGGCTTAGGTAAACAGTAGGAAGCTGTCTCTTTATACAGTACACCAAAATGAGGTATATCCTGAAAAGATTCCAGGGGTTCCCTTACAAGTGGACTGGGGTTTGCTCTAGCAATCCCAAGGTACACTTTTGGGGGTAGTGTGGTCGAGCAGCCTTAGGCTTCCTTACAGAGGTAGAACAAATACGGCATACAGGTAGAGTACAGCGATTTATGGGCCCAATCTCCTGGACTTAAAATGAGTATGAGGCAAAGTCCAAGGCCACACCAACAGTTCACACTGTGCAGCACTGGGGGAGCCGGGTGCAGAGCTGTAGTACAGCGATGAGTGTTCAATGCCAGTCAATGGGGATTGGTCCGGTTGGAAAGAGGCTGCAGATCAGGACCGGGGGTCCAATCCGGGTGAGCCACCAAGTGGGCTCAATTCGTGCAATGCTCTGGGAAATAGGAACATCAGTGATCCTCTTCTCAGTCTGGTGCAGAGGGTTCTTGGGCCATCGGGGTCCATCACCGGTGGCGGGGTGGGGGATGCGCTGTAGGAGGCTGGCTCAGTTTATTGTGTACACCTATAGTGTGGCACACTATACTGAGTCCAGGCAACTCTCAGTGATAGTGTTTAGGTGTTCAGAAAGCAAAAGCTCTCTGTGGTTAGCTATGGTGAGTAGCTAAAGCTTATCAAGAAGGAGTGTAAAGCACTTCCAATACCACAATAGTCAGTCAGTAACCAATCACAAGAAAGAACCACATTAGGTGTTGCAAAAATAAAGGTTTCCTTAGTACAACACTAAAGTTACTCTTACATTGTTATATCTCCACCCGGTAAATATCAACACACAAAAATATACACTTAGGAGGAAAAATATAAAAATACATGGAGCCTTAGGGCGGGGCCAAACCATATACTAAGAAAGTGGTATAAGAATGGAGGTGTCCAACCAAGGTAAGTGTGTTAGGATCCCAGGGGCTGGGGAAGTAGGAAATTACCAGAGGTAATGTAAAGAAATGGCTCCCTGTTGCAGTTACCCCCCACTTTTTGCCTGATACTGATGCTGACTTGACTGAGAAGTGTGCTGGGACCCTGCTAACCAGGCCCCAGCACCAGTGTTCTTTCACCTAAAATGTACCATTGTTTCCACAATTGGCACAACCCTGGCACCTAGGTAAGTCCCTTGTAACTGGTACCCCTGGTACCAAGGGCCCTGATGCCAGGGAAGGTCTCTAAGGGCTGCAGCATGTCTTATGCCACCCTAGGGACCCCTCACTCAGCACAGACACACTGCTTGCCAGCTTGTGTGTGCTGATGGGGAGAAAATGACTAAGTCGACATGGCACTCCCCTCAGGGTGCCATGCCAACCTCCCACTGCCTGTGGCATAGGTAAGTCACCCCTCTAGTAGGCCTTACAGCCCTAAGTCAGGGTGCACTATACCACAGGTGAGGGCATATGTGTATGAGCACTATGCCCCTACAGTGTCTAAGCAAAACCTTAGACATTGTAAGTGCAGGGTAGCCATAAGAGTATATGGGCTGGGAGTCTGTCAAAAACGAACTCCACAGCTCCATAATGGCTACACTGAATACTGGGAAGTTTAGTATCAAACTTCTCAGAATAATAAACCCACACTGATGCCAGTGTTGGATTTATTAAAAAATGCACACAGAGGGCATCTTAGAGATACCCCCTGTATTTTACCCAATTGTTCAGTGCAGGACTGACTGGTCTGTGCCAGCCTGCTGCTGAGAGACGAGTGTCTGACCTCATGCGGTGAGAGCCTTTGTGCTCTCTGAGGACAGAAACAAAGCCTGCTCTGGGTGGAGGTGCTTCACACCTCCCCCCTGCAGGAACTGTAACACCTAGCAGTGAGCCTCAAAGGCTCAGGCTTCGTGTTACAATGCCCCAGGGCACTCCAGCTAGTGGAGATGCCCGCCTCCTGGACCCAGCCCCCACTTTTGGCGGCAAGTCCAGGAGAGATAATGAGAAAAACAAGGAGGAGTCACTGGCCAGTCAGGACAGCCCCTAAGGTGTCCTGAGCTGAGGTGCCTCTGACTTTTAGAAATCCTCCATCTTGAAGAAGGAGGATTCCCCCAATAGGGATAGGAATGTGACCCCCTCCCCTTGGGAGGAGGCACAAAGAGGGTGTACCCACCCTCAGGGCTAGTAGCCATTGGCTACTAACCCCCCAGACCTAAACACGCCCTTAAATTTAGTATTTAAGGGCTCTCCCTGAACCTAGAAATTAGATTCCTGCAACAACAAGAAGAAGGACTGCCTAGCTGAAAACCCCTGCAGAGGAAGACCAGAAGACAACAACTGCCTTGGCTCCAGAAACTCACCGGCCTGTCTCCTGCCTTCCAAAGAACTCTGCTCCAGCGACGCCTTCCAAAGGGACCAGCGACCTCTGAATCCTCTGAAGACTGCCCTGCTTCGACGACGACAAGAAACTCCCGAGGACAGCGGACCTGCTCCAAAAAGACTGCAACTTTATCCAAAGGAGCAGCTTTAAAGAACCCTGCAATCTCCCCGCAAGAAGCGTGAGACTTGCAACACTGCACCCGGCGACCCCGACTCGGCTGGTGGAGAACCAACACCTCAGGGAGGACCCCCGGACTACTCTACGACTGTGAGTACCAAAACCTGTCCCCCCTGAGCCCCCACAGCGCCGCCTGCAGAGGGAATCCCGAGGCTTCCCCTGACCGCGACTCTCTGAAACCTAAGTCCCGACGCCTGGAAAAGACCCTGCACCCGCAGCCCCAGGACCTGAAGGACCGGACTTTCACTGCAGAAGTGACCCCCAGGAGTCCCTCTCCCTTGCCCAAGTGGAGGTTTCCCCGAGGAAGCCCCCCCTTGCCTGCCTGCAGCGCTGAAGAGATCCCTTGATCTCTCATTGACTTCCATTGCGAACCTGACGCTTGTTCTAACACTGCACCCGGCCGCCCCCGCGCCGCTGAGTGTGAAATTTCTGTGTGGGCTTGTGTCCCCCCCCGGTGCCCTACAAAACCCCCCTGGTCTGCCCTCCGAAGACGCGGGTACTTACCTGCAAGCAGACCGGAACCGGGGCACCCCCTTCTCTCCATTGAAGCCTATGCGTTTTGGGCACCACTTTGAACTCTGCACCTGACCGGCCCTGAGCTGCTGGTGTGGTGACTTTGGGGTTGCTCTGAACCCCCAACGGTGGGCTACCTTGGACCAAGAACTGAACCCTGTAGGTGTCTTACTTACCTGGTAAAACTAACAAATACTTACCTCCCCCAGGAACTGTGAAAATTGCACTAAGTGTCCACTTTTGAAATAGCTATTTGTGAATAACTTGAAAAGTATACATGCAATTGAAATGATTCAAAGTTCCTAATGTACTTACCTGCAATACCTTTCAAACAAGATATTACATGTTAAATTTGAACCTGTGGTTCTTAAAATAAACTAAGAAAATATATTTTTCTATACAAAACCTATTGGCTGGATTTGTCTCTGAGTGTGTGTACCTCATTTATTGTCTATGTGTATGTACAACAAATGCCTACTGCTCGACCACACTACCACAAAATAGAGCATTAGTATTATCTCTTTTTACCACTATTTTACCTCTAAGGGGAACCCTTGGACTCTCTGCATGCTATTCCTTACTTTGAAATAGCACATACAGAGCCAACTTCCTACAGGTAAGTACCAGAAATCCCACAGGTTCCCGGGTGCAGTGTTGTCATTAAGTCAGGTGTCCCATAGGCTAACACAGGACTGTCGCAGTTTGATTTTTAAAGATTTAGGACCCTTTCCACTGGACCTCGAGAAAATCAATTGGCACAAAGGAGGTTGGAGAGTGCCCCAACCCGTGGATACCCAGAACATCGGAGTACCTAGAAGAGGGAGCTCAGGTGCATAGGGGTGAAGTAGCATTGAAAACCCGGTTCTCCAGCTGCTGTTGCGACCTGTGGACCAGGACAGTGTAACCCAAAGGTGGATTAAGGATGTGAAGAACCTGAAAAAGAACAGGACAGTGCTCATACAACTCGGAGGGTAGAGAGGGTGGCGGACAGGGGCAGCTCCTCCATAAGAGGGTCTCTGCCTACCTTGTTTCCAAGATGGCAGAATCAACCGGCAATGTGGCAGAGGGGAGGAGCTGGACAGGCAGGTGGTCTCTCCACTCTCCTTTGTGAGGTTTTGCACCAGAGCGGGAACCGGGGTTACATGCACTGGTGCAAACCAGTTTATGTAAGGAGACTTCAAAGCAGTCTGCTGACACTGGGAGGCCACCCCAGCCCAGCTTAGAGACACCTAGTTCTAAAGGAGAGGCGGTCACCCTTTTTTCTGCCTTCCCCGACTCGAGTTAGGCTCAGCAGCAGAAGGGCAAATCTGTGTCTAGGGTCTGCAGCAGCGTGTGCGGGCTGGCTGGCAGGCAGATGCCACAAGGCTGTAGAGGCAGGACTGGGTGATTCCCTAAGGAACCCCCAGAGTACATGGTATCACGCAATTAGCACTGGCATTGGTGTAGTTGTAGGGTTCCAACATGTTTGGGTACACCAGGCTTCCAACTGTGAGGTGCAAACGTTTACCAGCAACTGAATTTAGAGGAGAGAGAGCACAGACACCAGGTGTAAAGAAATGCCTCCTTGGCATGGTTACCCCCTGACTTTTTGCCTTTGCTGATGCTATGTTTTCAATTGAAAGTGTGCTGAGGCCTGCTAAAAGGCCCCAGCACCAGTGTTCTTTCCCTAACCTGTACTTTTGTTTACACAATTGGCACACCCTGGCATCCAGGTAAGTCCCTTGTAACTGGTACCCCTGGTACCAAGGGCCCTGATGCCAGGGAAGGTCTCTAAGGGCTGCAGCATATCTTATGCCACCCTGGGGACCCCTCACTCAGCACAGACACACTGCTTGCCAGCTTGTGTGTGCTGGTGAGGACAAAACGAGTAAGTCGACATGGCACTCCCCTCAGGGTGCCATGCCAACCTCACACTGCCTATGCAGTATAGATAAATCACCCCTCTAGCAGGCCTTACAGCCCTAAGGCAGGGTGCACTATACCATGGGTGAGGGTACCAGTGCATGAGCACTGTACCCCTACAGTGTCTAAGCCAAACCTTAGACATTGTAAGTGCAGGGTAGCCATAAGAGTACATGGTCTGGGAGTCTGTCAAACACGAACTCCACAGCACCATAATGGCTACACTGAAAACTGGGAAGTTTGGTATCAAACTTATCAGCACAATAAATGCACACTGATGCCAGTGTACATTGTATTGTAAAATACACCCCAGAGGGCACCTTAGAGGTGCACCTTGAAACCTTAACCAACTACCTGTGTAGGCTGACTGGTTTTATCAGCCTGCCACACTTGAGACATGTTGCTGGCCACATGGGGAGAGTGCCTTTGTCACTCTGTGGCTAGTAACAAAGCCTGCACTGGGTGGATATGCTTATCACCTCCCCCTTGCAGGAGCTGTAACACCTGGTGGTGAGGCTCAAAGGCTCACCCCCTTTGTTCCAGCACCACAGGGCATTCCAGCTAGTGGAGTTGCCCGCCCCCTCCGGCCACGGCCCCACTTTTGGCGGCAAGGCCGGAGGAGATGATGAGAAAAACAAGGAGGAGTCACTGACCAGTCAGGGCAGCCCCTAAGGCAACCTGAGCTGAAGTGACTCTGACTTTTAGGAATCCTCCATCTTGCAGATGGAGGATCCCCCCAATAGGGATAGGAATGTGACCCCCCTCCCCTTGGGAGGAGGCACAAAGAGGGTGTAGCCACCCTCCGGGATAGTAGCCATTGGCTACTGCCCTCCCTGACCTAAACACACCCCTAAATTCTGTATTTAGGGGCTCTCCTGAACCTAGGAACTCAGATTCCTGCAACCTAAGAAGAAGAGGACTGCTGAGCTGAAAAACTCTGCAGAGAAGACGGAAACACCAACTGCTTCGGCCCCAGCTCTACCGGCCTGTCTCCCCCCTTCGGAAGAAAACTGCTCCAGCGACGCTTTCCCCAGGACCAGCGACCTCTGAATCCTCAGAGGACTGCCCTGCTCTAAAAGGACCAAGAAACTCTCGAGAACAGCGGCCCTGTTCACCCAAGACTGAAACTTTGTTTCCAAAGAAGCAACTTAAAGACAACTGCATTTCCCGCCAGAAGCGTGAGACTTGCAACTCTGCACCCGACACCCCCGGCTCGACTTGTGGAGCACTTCAGGGAGGACTCCCCGGCGACTCCGAGACTGTGAGTAACCAAAGTTGTCCCCCCTGAGCCCCCACAGCAACGCCTGCAGAGGGAATCCCGAGGCTCCCCCTGACCGCGACTGCCTGACCCTCAGATCCCGATGCCTGGAAAAGACCCTGCACCCGCAGCCCCCAGGACCCGAAGGATCGGAACTCCAGTACAGGAGTGACCCCCAGGAGGCCCTCTCCATTGCCCAGGTGGTGGCTACCCCGAGGAGCCCCCCCTTGCCTGCATCGCTGAAGAGACCCCTTGGTCTCCCATTGATTTCAACGACAAACCCGACGTGTGTTGGCACACTGCACCCAGCCACCCCCGTGCTGCTGAGGGTGTACTTTCTGTGCTAACTTGTGTCCCCCCCGGTGCCCTACAAAACCCCCCTGGTCTGCCCTCCGAAGACGCGGGTACTTACCTGCTGGCAGACTGGAACCGGGGCACCCCCTTCTCCATTGAAGCCTATGTGTTTTGGGCACCACTTTGAACTCTGCACCTGACCGGCCCTGAGCTGCTGGTGTGGTGACTTTGGGGTTGCTCTGAACGTACGCACGCCCCTCCGGCCACTGCCCCCACTTTTAGCGGCAAGGCTGGAGGAGATAATGAGAAAAACAAAGAGGAGTCACCCACCAGTCACGACAGCCCCTAAGGTGCCCTAAGCTGAGGTGAACCCTGCCTTGAGAAATCCTCCATCTTGAGTTTGGAGGATTCCCCCAAAAGGATTAGGGGTGTGCCCCCCTCCCCACAGGGAGGAGGCACAAAGAGGGTGTAGCCACCCTCAAGGACAGTAGCCATTGGCTACTGCCCTCCCAGACCTAAACACACCCCTAAATTCAGTATTTAGGGGTTCCCCAGATCCTAGGAAATCAGATTCCTGCAACCTGAAGAAAGAAGAAGGACTGCTGACCTACAAGCCTGCAGAGAAGAAGGAAGACGACAACTGCTGTGGCCCCAGTCCTACCGGCCTGTCTCCAACTTCGAAAACCTGCTCCAGCGATGCATTCGACAGGGACCAGCGACCTCTGAAGCCTCAGAGGACTGCCCTGGACTAAAGGACCAAGAAACTCCCGTGAACAGTGGCCCTGTTCAAAACCAGCTACTTCTTTGCAACAAAGAAGCAACTTCCAAAGACTTCACGTTTCCCGCCAGAAGCGTGAGACTCTTTACTCTACACCCGACTCCCCTGGCTCGACCTGCAGAAAACCAACACCTCAGGGAGGACTCCCCGGCAACTGCGAGTCTGTAAGTAACCAGAGATGACCCACTTGAGCCCCCACAGCGACGCCTGCAGAGAGAATCCAGAGGCTCCCCCCCCTGACCGTGACTGCCTGTAACAAGGGACCCAACGCCTGGAACCAACACTGCACCCGCAGCCCCCAGGACCTGAAGGAACCGAACTCCAGTGCAGGAGCAACCCCCAGGCGACCCTCTGCCTAGCCCAGGTGGTGGCTGTCCCTTTGCCTGCCAGCACCACTAGAGTGACCCCCAGGTCCCTCTATTGAAATCTATACAAAACCCGACGCCTGCTTTGCACACTGCACCTGGCCGCCCCTGTGCCACTGAGGGTGTGTTTTGTGTGCCTACTTGTCTCCACTCCCCCCCTCCCCCCCAGTGTTCTACAAAACCCTCCTGGTCTGCCTCCCGAGGACGCAGGTACCTGCTGGCAGACGAACCGGAGCACCCCTGTTCTCCATAGGCGCCTATGTTTTGGGCACCTCTTTGACCTCTGCACCTGATCGGCCCGAGCTGCTGGTGTGGTAACTTTGGGGTTGCCTTGAACCCCCAACGGTGGGCTGCCTATGCCCCAGGACTGAGACTTAAGTGTTTTATTTACTTCCTAATCTAACCTTTACTTACATCCCCCAGGAACTGTTGATTTTTGCACAGTGTCCACTTTGAAAATAGCTCATTGCCATTTTTACAAAGACTGTACATGATATTGTTTTCATTCAAAGTTCCTAGAGGATCTAAGTGAAGTACCTTACATTTAAAGTGTTTACTGTAAATCTGGCACCTGTGTATCTTGAAATAAACTATTGGCCTGGAGTAAGTCTGAGTGTGTGTTCCTCATTTATTGCCTGTGAAAGCCTATATCTCACGAATACGCCTGGTGGATGTAACAACCAACAGAAATGCCACTTTCCATTAAAAGGAATTTGATCTCACACTTACGAATAGGCTCTCAGGAGTTGTGACAAGACAGGGTTCAGCTGCTAGAGTACTGGAGGAGGTTTGGTAGGAGGATAGGCTCTGAATAAACCTTTCATACACTCCTTCATGAGTCTATTGGACAACAAGGACAATCATCCAGAACGTTGTTTGTGTCTGGAAATTGCCAAAAGGTGTACCTTAATTGAGTAATGTAGGAAGCTGGCTAGGTATATACTATCTCAAAATGGGTGATATTGTGCACAGAATCCAGGGGTTCCCCAAGCGGCTTGACAGAGGCAACAATAGATAATGATAATGCTCTATTTGTGGTAGTGTGGATGAGAAGTTAGGCTTATCGGAGGGTAGTGTTAAGCTTTTGTTGTACACCCACCAGCAATAAATGAGAACACACACACTCAATGACTTAACTCCAGGCCAACAGGTTTTTATATAGAAAAATATTATTTTCTTAATTTATTTGAGAACCACAAGATTCAAATTGCAGCTAAGTACATTGTATAGGTATAGTTAGGAATTTGAACCAAAACAGTAATGTATTGGTTCAGTAAATGTATTTTTTCATAAAACAGCTATTTTAAAAGTGGACACAGTGCAAAATTCAACAGTTCCTGGGCGAGGTAAGTACAAGTTAGTTTTAGTAGGTAAGTAAAGCACTTACAAGTTCAGTCTTCGGGCATAGGTAGCCCACCGTTGGTGGTTCAAGTCAACCCCAAACACACAGCACCAGCAACAAAGGGCCGGTCAGGTGCAGAGGTCAAAGAGGAACCCAAATAAAATGGGCACCTATGGAGACAGGGGGTGCTCCAATTCTGGTCTGCTGGCAGGTAAGTACCCGCGTCCTCGGGATGTAGACCAGGGGAGTTTAGTAGAGCACTGGGGGGAGGGGGGGTGGCCCAAGTACGCACACAAAACACACCCTCAGTGGCACAGGGGCAGCTGGGTGCAGTGGGCAAACGGGGCGTCGGGTTTGTAATAGGAATCCATGGAGGGCCCCGGGAGTCATTCAGACGTTGCAGGCAGGGCACAGGGGGGCTTCTCTGGCAAACCACAGACTGGGCAAGGGTGAGGCCCGCCTGCTGGTCATTGCTGCACTGGTGGTCGGTTTCTCACGGGCCAGGGAGCTGCGGGTGCAGTGTTTTTCCAGGTGTTGGATATCTTCGTCCCGGGCAGTCGCGGTCGGGGGTCCTCGGGATTCCCTTTGCAGGTGGTGTTGTGGGGTGGCAGAGAGGTTAGCCCAGGGTGGACACGTCATCAGAGCCACCTAGGGAACCTCACTGGGTCGTCGTTTTTCTGGACATGGGCCAGGGGCGTCAGGTGCAGAGTGGTGGAGACTCACACTTCTGGAGTGAGGTGAGAGTCCCTTTAATGAAAAGGTCACTTACCCAGTGTACATCTGTTTGTGGCATTAGTCACTGCAGATTCACATGTTGTGCATAGTCCGCCGTCTGGTGTTGGGTTGGAGTATTACAAGTTGTTTTTGTTCGAAGAAGTCTTTTCGAGTCCCGAGACCGAGGGACTCCTCCTCCTTTGTTCCATTGCGCATGGGTGTCGACTCCATGTTAGATTGTTTTCCCCACAGAGGGTGAGGTAGGAGTTGTGTATGTTAGTAATAGTGCCCATGCAATGGAATGAATAAGTATGTACCAACTAAGGTTTAAGTAATATATTTACAAATGTACAAATGTTGAAGATAACTTCCAAACGGCTACAGGCTCCCGGGGAGGTGGGTGGGCACATGTGAATCTGCAGCGACTAATGCCACTAACAGATGTACACTGGGTAAGTGACATTTTCAGTTCGATGGCATGAGTAGCTGCAGATACACATGTTGTGCATAGACTAGTAAGCAGTTATCTCCCCAAAAGCGGTGGCTCAGCCTGTAGGAGTGGAAGTAGTCTGAAATAAAGTTCTTAGTACGGCTTGACCTACTGTGGCTTGTTGTGCGGATAGCACGTCTACACAGTAGTGCTTAGTAAATGTGTGAGGCGTAGACCATGTGGCTGCCTTACATATCTCGTTCATTGGAATGTTTCCTAGGAAGGCCATGCTAGCGCCTTTCTTTCTGGTTGAATGTGCCCTTGGTGTAATGGGCAGTTCTCTCTTTGCTTTAAGGTAGCAGGTTTGGATGCACTTAACTATCCATCTGGCTATACCCTGTTTTGATATTGGGTTTCCTGTATGAGGTTTTTGAAATGCAATAAACAGTTGTTTTGTTTTCCTAATTTCTTTTGTTCTGTCAATGTAGTACATTAGTGCTCTTCTGATGTCTAATGTATGTAGTGCCCTTTCAGCTACTGAGTCTGGCTGTGGGAAGAACACTGGTAGTTCTACCGTTTGATTTAAGTGGAACGGTGAAATAACTTTTGGTAAAAAATTTGGATTGGTTCTTAGGACCAACTTATTTTTGTGTATTTGAATAAAAGGTTCTTGTATAGTAAACGCCTGAATTTCACTTACTCTTCTTAGAGATGTGATGGCAATGAGAAATGCAACCTTCCACGTTAAGAATTGCATTTCGCAAGAGTGCATGGGTTCAAAAGGTGGGCCCATGAGTCTTGTTAAGACGATGTTGAGGTTCCATGAAGGAACAGGTGGTGTTCTTGGTGGTATAATTCTTTTCAGGCCTTCCATAAACGCTTTAATGACAGGTATCCTAAATAGTGAAGTTGAATGGGTAATTTGCAGGTATGCAGATATTGCTGCGAGGTGTATCTTTATGGAAGAGAAGGCTAGATTTGATTTTTGTAAATGTAGCAAGTATCCCACTATATCCTTTGGAGATGCATGTAATGGTTTAACTTTATTATGGCAGTAGCAAACAAATCTTGTCCATTTGCTTGCATAGCAGTGTCTAGTGGATGGTCTTCTAGCTTGTTTTATGACTTCCATACATTCTTGGGTGAGGTTTAAATGTCCGAATTCTAGGATCTCAGGAGCCAGATTGCTAGATTCAGCGATGCTGGGTTTGGATGCCTGATCTGTTGTTTGTGTTGTGTTAACAGATCTGGTCTGTTGGGCAGCCTGACATGGGGTACTACTGACAGGTCTAGTAGTGTTGTGTACCAAGGTTGTCTTGCCCATGTTGGTGCTATTAGTATGAGTTTGAGTTTGTTTTGACTAAATTTGTTTACTAGATATGGAAGGAGAGGGAGAGGGGGAAAAGCGTACGCAAATATCCCTGACCAGTTCATCCATAGAGCATTGCCTTGAGACTGCCTGTGTGGGTACCTGGATGCGAAGTTTTGGCATTTTGCGTTCTCCTTTGTTGCAAATAGGTCTATTTGAGGTGTCCCCCAAATTTTGAAGTAAGTGTTTAGAATTTGGGGGTGAATCTCCCATTCGTGGACCTGTTGGTGATCTCGAGAGAGATTGTCTGCTAGTTGATTTTGGATCCATGGAATAAATTGTGCTATTAGGCGAATGTGGTTGTGAATTGCCCATTGCCATATCTTTTGTGCCAGGAGGCACAGCTGTGTCGAGTGTGTTCCCCCCTGTTTGTTTAGATAATACATTGTCGTCATGTTGTGTGTTTTGACAAGAATGTATTTGTGGGTTATGATGGGTTGAAATGCTTTCAACGCTAGGAATACTGCTAACAATTCGAGGTGATTTATATGCAGCTTTGTTTGATGTACGTCCCATTGTCCTTGGATGCTGTGTTGATTGAGGTGTGCTCCCCACCCTGTCATGGAAGCATCTGTTGTTATCACGTATTGTGGCACTGGGTCTTGGAAAGGCCGCCCTTTGTTTAAATTTATACTGTTCCACCATAGAAGCAAGATGTATGTTTGGCGGTCTATCAACACCAGATCTAGGAGGTGACCCTGTACATGTGACCACTGTGATGCTAGGCACTGTTGTAAGGGCCTCATGTGCAGTCTTGCGTTTGGGACAATGGCTATGCATGAGAACATCATGCCTAGGAGTTTTAATACCGTCTTTGCCTGTATCTTTTGTGTTGGATACATGGCTTGTATAACCTTGTGAAAATTTTGAACCCTTTGTGGACTTGGAGTGGCTATTCCCTTTGTTGTGTAGATTGTCGCTCCTAAGTATTGCTGTGTTTTGCACGGCAGAATGTGAGATTTTGTATAGTTGATGGAGAAGCCGAGTTTGTAAAGGGTTTGTATGACATAATCCGTGTGGTGTGAACACTTTGTTAGGGAGTTGGTCTTGATTAGCCAATCGTCTAGGTACAGGAATACCTGTATTTGCTGCCTTCTGATGTGTGCAGCTACTACTGCCAGGCATTTTGTAAATACTCTTGGTGCGGTTGTTATACCGAACGGCAACACTTTGAATTGATAATGTATTCCTTTGAATACGAACCTTAGGTATTTCCTGTGCGAGGGATGTATCGGTATGTGGAAATACGCGTCCTTTAGATCTAAGGTTGTCATGTAGTCTTGTTGCTTTAGCAGTGGTAACACGTCTTGTAGCGTGACCATGTGAAAGTGGTCTGATTTGATGTAGGTGTTTAGTGTTCTGAGATCTAGGATTGGTCTCAGTGTTTTGTCCTTTTTTGGTATTAGAAGGTACAGTGAGTAAACTCCCGTGTTTTCTTGTGTACATGGTACCAATTCTATTGCGTCCTTTTGCAGTAATGCTTGAACTTCTAGTTCTAGAAGGTCTAGATGTTGTTTTGACATATTCTGTGTTTTTGGTGGGACATTTGGAGGGAGTTGGAGAAATTCTATGCAATAACCATGTCGGATAATTGCTAAGACCCAAGTGTCTGTTGTTATCTCCTCCCAAGATTTGTAAAACTGACTTAGTCTTCCCCCCACTGGTGTTGTGTGAAGGGGTTGAGTGACTTGTGAGTCACTGTTTGGTTGGAGGGGTTTTTGGACTTAGAAATTTTCCCCGGTTTCTAGGGAATTGTCCTCCTCTGTACTGGCCCCGAAAGCCTCCCCTTTGGTACTGTCCCTGGTATGTAGACGGTGTTGATTGTGAGGTGCTGGCTTGTGTGGCTTGACCCCGAAACCCCCCTCTGAAGGTTGTTTTGCGGAAGGTGCCGAAAGTGACTCTGCCCTGCGGGGAATAGAGTGCGCCCATGGCCTTGGCTGTGTCAGTGTCCTTTTTCAATTTCTCAATTGCCGTGTCGACTTCTGGTCCAAACAATTGTTGTTCATTGAACGGCATATTGAGCACCGCTTGCTGTATTTCCGGTTTAAAGCCAGATGTGCGCAACCATGCGTGCCTTCTTATGGTTACTGCGGTATTTATTGTTCTTGCAGCTGTGTCCGCTGCGTCCATAGAGGAGCGTATTTGGTTATTGGAGATGTTTTGTCCTTCCTCAACCACTTGTTTTGCCCGTTTTTAAAATTCCTTGGGTAGATGCTCGATGAGATGCTGCATCTCGTCCCAATGGGCTCTATCATATCGCGCTAGGAGCGCCTGAGAGTTGGCGATGCGCCACTGGTTTGCAGCTTGTACTGCGACCCTTTTCCCAGCTGCGTCGAACTTGCGGCTCTCCTTATCCGGAGGTGGTGCCTCGGCTGATGTGTGCGAGTTGGCTCTCTTGCGAGCTGCCCCTACCACGACTGAATCTGGTGGCAGCGGTGAGGTGATAAAAGTAGGGTCCGTGGGCGGTGCTTTATATTTTTTCTCCACCCTTGCAGTTATCGCTCTACTCTTGACAGGTTCTTTGAAGACCTGTTTTGCGTGCCTTAGCATTCCTGGAAGCATAGATAGGCTTTGGTAGGAGCTATGGGTGGAGGAGAGGGTGTTGAAGAGGAAGTCATCCTCGACAGGTTCTGCGTGTAACGACACGTTGTGGAATTCTGCTGCCCTAACTACCACCTGTGCATACGCTGTGCTGTCCTCAGGTGGTGAGGGCTTGGTAGGGTACGACTCAGGACTATTGTCTGATACTGGGGCGTCGTATAGGTCCCAAGCGTCCTGGTCGTCTTGGCTCATGGTGGTATGAGCCGGTGAATGTGACGGAGTTTGTGCCGGTGATGTGTGAGTTACAGGTGGAGGAGAGGGTGGCGGAGTTACCTTCTTCACCATTTTTTGTGGTGTTTGTTCTTGTGTTTGGAACTTGAGTCTCCTTTTTCTCCTGATTGGGGGAAGAGTGCTGATCTTCCCTGTCCCACTTTGTATGAAGATCCGCTTTTGTGTGTGGTCTACATCAGTGGTCTGTAACTCTTCTTCAAATCTGTGTTTGCGCATTTGAGAGGACAGTGATTGTTCCTCTGTATATGAGCTGGCAGTTGGTTCGGTTGCTGGTCGTTTTGGCACCGAAACTGTGTGTCTGCTTTTTTTCGGCTCCGAGGAGAATTTTTTCTTTTTCGGTGTCGAGCTTTCTCGGCGTCGATCTTCCTCGGTGCCGCTGTCTCTGCGTCGAGCAGCTTCGATTCCGCTGTCTCGGCATCGATCTTTTTCGGCAGCACTTTCTCGGTCCCGAGATTGCTGCATGCCTGTGTCTCGACCCGAGTCGGACGATCTCGGCACCAGTTCGGCCTTTTTCGGTGCCGATGGACGGTCACCTACTTTATGGGTTGAGCCATGGCCTGTTGGCAGTGGCGTCCTCTGGGCCTTGTCTGTTTTCTTGTGTGGTGCTTGCTTCGACGTCTTACTCACGGTTTCTTCGACGTCGAATTCCTCAGAGTCCGATTCATTGATGGAGAAGGCTTCCTCTTCTTCTCCTTGTCCCTCGAACTCTCGGAGTCCTGTCGGCGTGGACGCCATCTGCAATCTTCTGGCTCGCCGGTCACGGAGCGTTTTTCGGGACCGAAACCCACGACAGGCCTCACACGTTTCTTCCTTGTGCTCGGGCGACAGGCACAAGTTACAGACCAAATGTTGGTCTGTATATGGATATTTATTGTGGCATTTAGGACAGAATCGGAACGGGGTCCGTTCCATCAGTGTCGATGTTACACGCAGTCGGGCCGACCAGGCCCCGATGGGGGATCGAAATTACCCCGAAGGGCTACCGGAGCTCTTCACGATTCGGTGTCGATTCTATTCTTACCCGATACCGAGCGAAACAATACCGACGTATTTTTCCGAAGTTAAGACTATCTTTCCGTCCCGAAACCCGGAGCGAAAAGGAACACGTCCGAACCCGATGGCGGAAAAAAAACAATCTAACATGGAGTCGACGCCCATGCGCAATGGAACAAAGGAGGAGGAGTCCCTCGGTCTCGGGACTCGAAAAGACTTCTTCGAACAAAAACAACTTGTAACACTCCGACCCAACACCAGACGGCGGACTATGCACAACATGTGTATCTGCAGCTACACATGCCATCGAACATATGGTTTCTTCTTTCTTTGGCTGGACAGGTCCGCTGTCCACAGGAGTTCTTGATCCTTTGTAGTTGCAGGGCAGTCCTCTGAGTCGGCAGAGGTTGCTGGGCCCACAGGATGTGTCGCTGGTGCAGGTTCTCTGAAGTTGGAGACAGGCCGGTAGGGCTGAAGCCAAAGCAGTTGTCTTCCTTCTTCTCTATGTTTTTTTTTTTTTTTAGCTAGGCAGTCCTCCATTGTAGGTCATCAGGAATCAGATTTCCTAGGTTCAGGGTCGCCCCTAAATACTAAATTTAGGGGTGTGTTTAGGGCTGGAGGGCAGTAGCCAATGGCTACTGTCCCTGTGGGTGGCTACACCCTCCTTGTGCCTCCGCCCTTTGGGGAGGAGGCACATCCCTATTGGGCTAAATCCTCCAACGCAAGATGGAGGATTTTCCAAGGAGGGGGTCACTTCAGCTCTGGTCACTTTAGGGGTGTACCTGGCTGAGGGGGTGACGCCCCCTTTTCTCATCTCCCTGGACTTGCCACCAAAAGTAGGGGCTGTGTCCGGGGGGCGGACATCTCCACTAGCTGGAGTGCCCTGCATTGTAACACCAAGCTTGGGCCTTTGAGGCTCACTGCCAGGTTTTACAGTTCCTGCAGGGTTGGGCAGTATGAGACACCTCCACCCAGGACAGGCTTTATTCCTGGTCACAGAGTACACAAAGGTACTCATCCCATGTGGCCAGAAACTTGTCTGGGAGTGGCAGGCTGACAAAGACTGGTCAGCCTAGCACTAGCAGTTGGGCTGGTATGCAGGGGGCATCTCTAAAAGGCCCTCTGTGCGCATTTCTCAATACATCCCACACTGGCATCAGTGTGGGTTTATTGTGCTGAGAAGTTTGATACCAAACTTCCCAGTATTCAGTGTAGCCATTATTGAACTGTGGAGTTCTTTTTTGACAAACTCCCAGACCATATATTCAGTACGGCTACCCTGCACTTACAATGTCAAAAAATTGACTTGACACTGTAGGGGCATAGTGCTCATGCAGCTATGCCCCCACCTGTGGTACAGGCAGTGGGTTATGGCCATGGTACTCTGATAGGAGTGGCCAAAGATTTAGTCTTTTTCTCCTCACCAGCACACACAAGCTGTGAGGCAGTGTGCATGTGCTGAGTGAGGGGTCCAAAGTGTGGCATAATACATGCTGCAGCCCTTAGCGACGTTCCCTAGCCACAGGGCCTTTGGTACCAGGGGTGCCTATTACAAGGGACTTATCTGTGTGCCAGGGCTGCACCAATTGTGGAGACAAAGGTACAGTTTTAGGGAAAGAACACTGGTGCTGGCGCCTGGTTAGCAGGGTCCCAGCACACTTTCAATCAAAGCTGGCATCAACAAAAGGCAAAAAGTTAGGGGGTAACCATGCCAACAGTGGCATTTTCCTACAAGGAATGTGTATGTTTGGATCTGGCAAGATGTAACAATCGAGTCAAAATCTGATCAGGTGTTGAGGAAATAGGATGGTAAGACCAGAAGTACACCATAAGCAGAATCTCTTCCTTTTAGCTGAATAACATTTACGCATCACCGAAGCGCGTGCCTGCTGGAGAATCGATTTGCATTTGTCAGCAATCATTAAACTTCCTAATTCAACGTGTTGAGGAGCCAAGCGGAGTGTGTGAATTTGTGGACGAACCACTTTGTCCTGGTTCACTGAGAGAAGAACCTCTGTTGGCATGAATTTTAGGTGTGTGAGCACTCTTATAGGCGATGAGCTTGGTGTACCATGCACGTTAGAGGGAGTTTCCAGCCTGATGACCATGACTGTATGCTGTCTGTCTATTACAGTTCCTCACTGAGACTACCGTGGTCTACAAGAGGATGGAGGCTCTATAGACAACAGGCTTCTCTGCTACTGTCATGCTCATGTATGGGGTATGTCATCCCAGGGGATCCTGAAGGGTGGATTAGACTTATCCTCATGTGCTCTAACAGACTACTAGCAGCGTAGGTAGAAATCATATATGTTGCAGTGACAGTATGGCGGGGCTTTTCTTGTGTTTCACTTTTCTTGTCACCATTTTGCTTCTAGTATATTTCATCATCCTCATTATTGCATTTCATGTTATTTTATCTAGGACGCAGCCGATTCAATAAATCTTATTGAACCATTCCCTGCTTCTGTTTGTCTTTGCATGTGTGA
Source organism: Pleurodeles waltl (assembly GCF_031143425.1). Taxonomy (NCBI): domain Eukaryota; kingdom Metazoa; phylum Chordata; class Amphibia; order Caudata; family Salamandridae; genus Pleurodeles; species Pleurodeles waltl. Next base: position 165,842,965 of record NC_090438.1, on the reverse strand, counting down.
GATGAATGTAACTGAGAAAAGGATGAGATCTGATCCACCACAAATTCCCTGAGAAGTCATGATGTCATATGCCGGGTTGCAACAAATCATTCTTGTTGCTGGGCCAAGAGGAAGCACTGCTAGCTGGCAGAAAACGGATTAGGCCGACAGTTGTCACATGGTGTGGGAATGGACTCAGTTCCCCACAGGTCAGGTGATACTGCCGCTGAAGTCTTGCAGCCTCATTGCTACAGTGAGAACCACCATGACAGTGGAATTGGTTGGTCTCTTTGCTGAGGGAATCGGCAGACTTGTTTTACACTCCTTGAACATGTTCCAGTTTGAGTGATATGTTTTTAGCTATCAGCCACACCCATATTTGCTGTGCTTGGAGCAAGAGAGCTTGAGATAGTTCCCCCCTGTTTTTGCAGATAAAACATGGTGGCAGTGTTGGTTGTTCCGATTAGAAGTGATTAACCTCTAGGTTTCGGAAGAAATGCCTTGAGACCTTGAAATACTTCCTTCAATTCTAGAAGGTTTATGTGGCATAACTGATCCTGAGTGGACCATTTTCCAAGGACCTAGAGATCCTGTAGGTGTGCTCTCCCCATCTGTCCATGGATGCATCCGTTGTCATCACTATTTGGGGCTCCAAAGGGAGGAAGGATAGACCCTGAGAGATGTTCTCCTTAACTACCTACCAGGACATTGCTGACCTCTTTTCTGGGGTTATCAGAAATAAGTCCTCTAAAGAACCCCAAGATTGTTGCCGCTGTGCAATGAGCAGTTCCTGAAGAGGTCTCATTCACAGACGGCAATTAGGAATAATGTGATACAGGATGACATCATCATAGTATGGATTTGTATGTCCTCACAAAGTGTTTTTTTTTTTGTTGTTGTTGCAGAGATTGAGCACTTTAGGGTCTGCAATCGTTAATTCTCTCTTCTACAGGAAAGGATTTGGAAAGATTGGTATCCATGACTGCTCCTAGAAACTTCATCTATCTGGAGGGGACAAGAGATTATTTTTCTCTGTTGAACCTGAGGCCTAGGGATTGGAAAAGACGTAGACAGCCCTCCAAGGACTTTTGTCAACTGAAAGGGTGGAGCCTTGATCAACCAATCGCCTAGGTAGGGGAATATCTGGTAACCGGACCGTCGTAGGAAAGCTGCAATACACTTGGTGAAAAGCCTGGGGGCTGATTTTAAGCCACACCTCCTGCCATTTGCCTGAAGGCTGTAGAAGAGATGTCCATAGCCACATCAGATATTTCTGAAGAGGCCTTTTCACCTTCCGCCAGGATCTCTCTCGCCTCTTTGTTCTCATCTTCACGATGAAGGTCCAACAGTGACAAGATGTTCGACCACATCTGCCTGTTATATCTCCCCAGGATCGCCATGGCATTAGAGGCTCTGATTGAAGTGGCCACTGTTGTGGTAAACCTGTTGTGAAAGGAGGTCTCGTTTTGCATGGTTAGTCCCCACTTTTTGCCTGATGCTGATGCGTCCTAGAAGTTGTAGTGCCCAGGGCCTCTGCTAACCAGGTTCCCTGGGCAAGAGCTCTTTCCCTACATCTGTTGTGATGCTCGGCACAAAACTGGATACACTTTTACATATCACTGTAAGACCCTAGTAAATGGGTACCCAGGGCTTGGGATAGTATGAGTAGGCCCCTGAAGGGAGTAGCCCTGATTATGCCACCCTCTAGGAACCTGCACCTAGATGCACCCAGCACTGCCAGCGCATGCCGAGTATACTGGGGCAAACCTAAAAAGGCAAACTTGACATGGCACACTCCCTGTGTGCCCTACCCACCCTACACTGCATATGATATGGGTAAGTCACCCCACAGGTAGGCCTTACAGCCCTAAGGCAGGGTGCACCATTCTATATGCGAGGGCATAATTGCATGAGCAATATGCCCCCACTGTGTCCTTGCCAAGCCTGGGACATAGTGAGTGAACAGAGCAGCCATTTTAAGTGCATTTACTGGACACAGGTCAAACACGAGTTCCCCAGCTACATGATGGCCACTCAGCACCCAGGGTTGTTTGGTATCAAACAGCTCAGGATGATAAATCCAAACTGGTACCAGTATTGGATTTAACCCCAAAAGTGCACAGGTCAGTCACCTTAGAGGTACCCCCTGCAAAAGCTAACCTAACTGGCATAGTTTCTGACTGGTTCCATTCAGCCTGTCACTACCAGACAGCCAATATACAAACCTGGGGGGAGAGCCATGGTTCTCTGGTTTGTGACACAATGCCCTTCCTGGGTGGAGGAGCTAACACCTCCTCGCTCAGGAATGTGCACTCTCCTGGTGGTGAGCTTCAAAGGGCTACTGCCCTTAAAAATCGAGCCCCCAGGCCTGCTGCTAGCAGCAGATGGCTTCTTCCTTTATCAACCTCCAACTTTGGCGGGAGCAAAGGCAGGAAACCACACAAAGGGTAGGAGTGTTGTGTAGTTATTTTAGTTATAGCTCCATGCACGTTAGTTTAACACACTAGGCCGCTGTGCACTTTGACCTAGATATATTTTATTCGTCTTCGCATTGTTATTTTCACAATAACCAGTTTTACGGTCTTGTTTTATTTTCAACTATCTAACTGTTTTTGCTTAGCCCAGCACTGTGTTCTCAAACAAGACATTCTTGATCACTGTGCTTTAGTCAAGGCTACAGTTTGGTACATTGCCGGTGAACGTGGTAGAAGTTAAGTCTCCAACATTCGTAGAAAATACACATCCTTACGTAGGGACATTTTCTTAGAACATCAGCTGTGTTAATATAAAAACACTTCCTAGTCCCATTATACGTTAAGAGGGAGATTCCAGCCGGGGAACCAGGACTGTATGCTGATTGCTGGATGCTTTGCTGCAGATGCTAACGCAGACTACACGCCTTTGCTCAGGTATGAGGGTTGATGTTCTCCCAGGGGAACCTGAAAGGCAGAATTAGAGCTTAACATGCTGTGCTCAGATTATGAATTAGATATGAAATAGTCCATAAATTCTAGTGACAATATGATAGCGTTATTCTTATGCTTCACTCTCCTCGTCACCATTTTAATATTGTCATGTTGTGTTGTCCTGGTTATTGCAGCTCACGCTTTGCTATCTAAAATGCAGTTGTTTTATTAAACCAGTTTTTAAAACTCATACTGCTTCTTATTGTCATTTATATATGAGACCAAATTGTGAATGAGAGAACCGGATGCGACCTGAGTGACCACGACTTCCCTGAGAAGTATGATAGGTAATGCACTCGGCTGCCCAATCATCTCTATCTCTATCTCTTGGTAGAGATGAGGCACTGCTAGTTAGCCGCAGCAAAACCCAGATTTAGAGCGACAGGTGTCACCCACAGTGGGTCACACTCAGTCTCCCACACCGTGGACGATCTTGCTGCTCAAAATCCACTACTCTCATTAGAATAATGAGAGCCTACGGGCCAGGAGGAGGGGTCTCACTGAGCATGCACCACCCCTAGGGGATTGCAGGTGAAGTGAACCCCCCCCCTTTAATTTTCCTCCATGTTGGATAGCAGGAAAATATCCAATGAGGTTTAGGGAAATTACCTTTCCACAGGAAGTGCTCACTGTAGAGGGTGTAGCCCATTGGACAGTACCAGGTTCCCCCTAAAACGCCCACTAAATACAGTATTTAGTGGGCTCCACTAGACCAAGATATTAGATTCATCTGAAAGAAAAGAAGATCGCACCAAAGAACCCGCCAGGATGAAAACAGAGGACCTGCTGCACCAGAAGAGGCTCCAAGACGCCTGCTTGCTGCACCAGAGTCCCAACAATCGCTGTTGAAGAGGAGCTGACCACTGGACTGACCTCAAAAGACCCCGAGGTCCTCCAGGCTTCGCAAATAGGAGCGGTCCCTCTCCTGAGTGGAAGTACCACTCAAGAAACCCACGGAACTTGAAAGGAACCTGCAAACCGGTGAGGGACACTTCACCGACCGGACGATATCTCCACAACCGGAAGTTGCTGCCGGACCGGACTACAGCCCGGACGAGACCTGCAAGTGTGCCAACTTTGGTGGCAGAGCGCCTTTCCTTGAGTTGTGACAATACCCCAGGTACAGGTCAGTGCATGTCAGACAACCCCAAAAACAGCTCACCCAGAGCTGCAACTGGAACAGGTGGAAGCCTTAGTCGAGAGACTTCAGGGACAGCCCGGACCTCCCGCCAGAGCGACCGCGAACTCCTGGAAGACCCCCCCACCAGAAGAAGATTTACCTCCAGCTCCAAAGGGTCCCTTTGCACACAGCATCCAAGACTTCCAAATCGCCCTGCACCTGGCTGCCCTGAGCCTTACATGGTGGGATCTGCTGTGTTCCTCAGGTCCCCAACCCCTTACGACCTCAACAGCCCAGGGGGGCCCCAAAGCACCATCTTTAAATCTGCAAACCAGCTCCTTTCCCAAGTGGCCCCTCCAGGTGGCCCTGTGCTAAGAGGTTTTCCAACGCTGCTCCCGCCGGAACACGGAGCCACCCGAGGCTTTCCAGCTGGCACAGTGTGCCCACCAACTACTTCGACCACCCTGCAAAAGAAGAGACTGTTAACTCAACTGTATGATTTTTAATGCATTTTTAAAGTGACTGCCTATTGATTGCTATGGTGTGTCATTACGCACAGAAAGACTAACTTTATTAAAACTTTGGAGAGTCATCTCAAAAAGTACTTAACGTATCTTACAGATCTTGGTCCTAAAGTTTATATAAAAGTCTGAAGTATTTTTAATAAATTCTGGTCTTGAGTTATTTATTGGGTGTGTGTGGTACATGATTGGATTTGTGAGTACAGCAAATACTTAGCACATCTCTTGGATTAGCCTAACTGCTCGACCTTAAAAATTGGAGCATTAGGTGGTCTAATTTTGACTTTTGGAAACCAAAATGTGGTTGCCTAGACTCCTTGCACAGTGTGAATAGCTTTGCACATTACATAGAAGGCCAGCCTCCTACACCTCTTATCGTTATTGTCTAGCTGGCGGCCATCCTTATTTGGAGGAGTTGTGCATGGCAACATAGGACTTTTTGCCCTCTTCTGAGCTGCTTGCTTGATTACTGAGTCCGGTTGGGGTTGACCAATAAGACAAGTCGAAGACCATTCTGGAGGCTTGTATTTTGTCTAGTGTTGGAATGATAGCCACCACAGGTGCTGGTGTCTTAATTAATTTTAAACCTTCCTCACAGATAAAGTCTATAATAGGAATTGCTCAAGCAACACATTGTGTTCCTGGTCTAAAATCATAGAGGAAACACTCTGTTTGCTTAGCAGGCATAGGAAGGTCGAAATGATTTGATGCCCTGTCCAGTAAGTCATAGAAACTGCCAATATCAACAGGCAGCAAATCAGCCATATGTGGAGTAGGAGAGTCTGGCACTGGTGCGACAATCATCCCACTCATCATTATCAATGGGATTAAATAAGATTTCTCCCTCTTCCAATTGCTGATCAGCGCTGTCATTAAAAGTGTCTGGGATTATTACTGGTGGCAGTATTAGTCTTTCCTTTTGAGGTCTGGGAGTGCTTTGCCGAGCAGGAGTTGCAGGAAGCGTTTCCTGTCTCGGAGGCGGCTGAGCTAGATTGGCATCCAAAAATCTTTAACAATAATCATAATCCTACGCAAGTCAGTAACCAGTGCTATAGGAATGTTGACAGACTGTTCCTGGACATGATTTTGATCATCTTCTTGTTCCTCATAAGGCCAGTGTGCATCAAATGTATCCAATTGAATGCCCCCTATCAGAGAAAGAACAGTATTCTCCAATATGTGCTTAGTGGTCACCTTTTTTTTTTACATCTTACCCTTGACCTTGAAGGGCTGTAAGCAGTGCCAAACGTACGCTCATCCTCGATTCCTAATACTCCAGGATACGAGATGGAAACACTGAGGAAATTTCAGACACATTTTTAGGCATAGGTGAGGTTGCAGGAACATAAATTATGCCTTTTCTTATCGTCAAAGTAGCTGTCGGCGGGGCCATTGACAGAGGTGCTGATGATACTGACAGTAATCTTTGTCGACAGTGTAGCCGTGGATGCTGTCCCTGTCATCGGAGTGCTCGACGATGAAATCTTCGTCGACAGGGAAGGTATGACAATGATTTAGTTGTCACAAATCATGTTAACAAAGCCGCTGCCATCATCTGTTTTATCGTCGATGTGGTAGAAGTGGCCATCAACAGTGCTGCTGACGAGACAGATGTGGTTGACGGTAAGGTCTTCTTCGACTGGGAATTTTTTCTTGAGGAAATTTCTTTTAAAGGAGTATGAGGAGCAGATGGAGGTGCAGAATCTGACCCCTGATGATAAGATGAAGAGCTTTCATTGGTCTGTTCTCCTAACTAGTCTCCATACTGTGAGACCTAGATATATATATATATATATATATATATATATATATATATATATATATATATATATATATATATATTTTTTTTTTTTTTTTTTTTTTTTTAAGAGTCCTTGTGAAAAGAAGATGAATCTCTCCTCCTTTCCTTTTTCTAGAAGTGGTAAGAGTCTTATCCTCACTCTCCGAGCCACAGATAGCCTTCTTCTTCTTCTGTAGCCACAGAAATAGTCTACCCTCAGAGTCTTTGAGGGTTTATGCAGAAAAGAAAATATGGAAATTCTTGAATTCCTTGGGCTGCTTTTTTAGGATGAAGACAATACAAGCATTCTTTGTGTGGATCCTCAGAATATAGTCTGGGTTTTTAACAGGTGTTGCAGGGCCTAAAAAGCCCTTTTTGAGACTCGGACATTTTGTGTAAAAACACAGCAAAACACCCTTACAAAAAGTACCTCAGGTGATAATAGCTGCAGAAATCAAGGTCAAAAGTTAACAGTGACACACTGTGACTGAGCAGATTTCAGGGAGACTCCCTAGCAGCACGATGTGCGGTAAGAAATCGGCAGTATGGTGGCTCTGCAGGGGTTGAGTGCTTCAGGGCCTCTGCTTTGATTGGCTAAATTTGTGTGTATTTAATCAATGTGAATTGGCTGCTAATTATTTTTTTTTCAAATGGGTTTAATACTAATGCTTTAGCACTGCTTTTCTTGCTGTTACTGTGGGACTCCCACCATGACAGGGAAGATTCAAGCATGTGAATCGATAAACGATAGAATACTGGAGAAGCAGATTTACTAGCCATCCTGTTGGCGGAGGTGATAACCCCTTTCGCCAGAGCAGGCATCGTTTCGGACCTCGGAGGGCAGATGCTCTCACCTCCAAGAGGCCAGAAACTCATCTGTGGTGGCAGGCTGGTCGAAAACCAACCAGCCAGCCAGCACATTGGAGGACTAGTAGGTTTCAGGGGGAACCTCTAAGGTGCCCTCTGGGTGCAGGTCATGATAAATCCAATACTGACATCAGTATGGATTTATAAGACAAGCTGTTTGATACCAAACACCATTTTCTGTGCATTCATCATGTAGCTGGGTCACTCGTATTGACCAATGTCCAGTACATGCTTTAAGATGGCTGCTTGATCATTAGCAATGTCTAGGAACAGAACAAGACATCACAGGGGCATATCTGCTCATGCAGGTATGCCCTCACATGTATTATAATGAACCCTGCCTTTAGGCACTTGAAGCCTGCTGTAGGGGTGACACACAAAATACCTGCAGTGACTTTGGAATGGCACACGAGTGACCCATGTCATGTTTTCACTCAGGGTTTGCATCCTGACACAGAGTTTGCAATGGGAGGCTGAGTGCAATTTTTGTGTCGGTCCCTCAGGGTGGCATAACATATGCTGCATACGTGTGCCATGGATACCATTTACTAGGGACTTACAGGGGTGCCAAAGTCCTGTGCCAACTGTAAACAATTAGACATATCTTACTTTTAAGTAAAGGGCACTGAGGTCTGTTTAGCAGACTACAGTGCACTATCAGAGCCGAAAACCAGCAAAACATTATAAAAGGGGGCAAAACATGGGGGGCATGTGCGAAAAAGCCCAATTTCCGACAGGAAGGAACAGCTATTTCTGCAAAGGAAATGTTAATTGTAAAGAAGGTTTCGACAAATAAGGCAAAAGATACAGTTACTTATAAAACTTCCTATGTTAGTGTAGTCTAGTAGTTGTGGCAAGTCGAACATCATGCAAAGCTATCTTTTTAAAAATCCCCGAAAAAGGAGTTCAAGGACACAGACTCATGAAACATGCGTGGATTCAGGTAGGTTAATTTACCAACTACTATTAAGATGTGAATTCCAATCCCGTAGTGAGAACAAACAAAAGGTTACATCTTAATCAGTTCAAATGAGCCACTGTTTTAATACTCATACCTTTTCATAGATGGCTCTGTCACTATGCCACCGTGTCACAGTCTCCAGCATGCAGCACAGAAATCGGCCATATCGACTTGATTCATTTTCAGTACAACTTGCCACTGTGTAGATTATGTCAGAGAAAACCTGAAAAGATGCAAGCAAATTTGACATTTTGAAAATGTAAATGTAAATAGTTTGAGCACAGATAAAATGAGATGTCAGCTATATCCAGGCTATGTACAATACATGAACATGCCTAAATGGCTCCTTGCTTTAAAGCCATAACAATTATCTCAAAATGGGTCATCTGTACTGTAGGTGGCTGGCTCAGTTTATGGTGTGGCACCCTATATTGAGTCCAAGAAACTCTTAGTGTTTAGGTGTCCAGATAGCAAAAGCTCTTTAGAGGAAGCTGTGGTGAGCACCTAAAGCTTATCTAGAAGGAGTGTTAAGCTCTGGCAATACCACAATAGTCAGTAACTTTCACACAAGAAAAAAAACATACTAGGTGCTTCTTTATTATAACACTAAAGTTACTCTAACAGTGGTATATCTCAACCTGGAGATATTAACACACAAAAACATACACTAAGTAATAATCATAAGCATAAAAATACAAGGGGCCCATAGAGGGGGCCAACCATATACTAAGAAAGTGGTATAAGAATGGAGGTGGTCAACCAAGTTAAGTGTGCTAGGGTCCCAGGAGCTGGAGGAGTAGGAAATTACCAGAGGTACGTACTAGAAATCACACAGCGCAGGGTGCAGTGCTGTCATCAAGCCAGGTGTACCAAAGGCTAGCACAGGACCTTCACAGCTGGATTTCTGTGAATTCAGGACCCTTCCCAGAGCACCAGAGGAAGTTAGTTGCAACAAAGAAGGTTAAAGAGTGCCCCCACCTGTGGAATCCTAGAAGACCAGAGTACCTACACCAGGGAGCCCAGGTGTGTGGGGTGAAGTAGCACTGGAAACCCTTGTTGAAGTCAAAGGAAGACTCAGTTGCTCAGCTGCTGTCGCAACTTGTGTAACAGGCTGGTCGAACCAGGAGGTGGATTCCGGACATAGAAAGACTGAAAAAGAAAGGGACAGTGCCCAGGTCACTCAGAGATGTCAAGACGGTGAAGGTAGGCAATAACCACCATCTTGGAGGTGAAGTTCCTACGGAACAGTGAAGGTAGAAGTCAGGCTGGCGGAGTCCAGGGGGATGCAGGAGATCCTTGGAGTCGCCCACAATCTGTCTCACGTTGGTTGCCGATTTGCAGGAGGGTCAGTGGCCAGCAGGACTACCAACATGCCTTGGCAAATGCAGGTAGCTGATGCAAGTATGATTGAAGGTTTTGAAGGACCAGCAAGGTCCTAGTGACTCAACCCTTGGAGGGGAGTCAGGGCAGGCCTCCAGCAGCGAGTAAAGTCAACTGGAGTCAGAGTAGCCTTCACAAGAGTCCCACTAGCAGCAGTCACAGGGAGGCCTCAGCAGAACAATAAAACAGGAGTCCCATGTCGCAGGAGCTGCAAGGTGGAAGCTGAATCTGGAGTTTCGGTGTGCTGGAGGCTGGGGCTTCTAGGAGCTCAAAGATCTCTTGGAGGAAGAACCACCAAGCCTTGGCATGAATAACAGTCATGGAGCATGGGGGTTCTGTTCCAGGGGCTGCAGCAAGGGACCACTGACTCCCAAGTTGGCCAGAAGACAAGTTGGAAACTGAGAGGACTACAGAACCATCAGCTGCGAGCACAGCCTTAACAGTCAGTGGGACCAGCAGCATCCACCAACCGGTCATCATCTTGAGGAGCCTGCGGATGCAGGGGAGTGACTCCTTCACTTATTGCTTCTTGGGTGCAGGCAGAATCCTTGTGACCCTGAAGGATGCACAGCCACGGATGTTGCAGGAAATGGAGAAACAATGTTGCAGTGGTGTAGGAAGTTGGCTCTGTATGTGCTATTTCAAAGTAAGGAATAGCATGCACAGAGTCCAAGGGTTCCCCTTAGAGGTAAAATAGTGGTAAAAATAGATAATACTAATGCTCTATTTTTGTGGTAGTGTGGTCGAGCAGTAGGCTTATCCAAGGAGTAGTGTTCAGCATTTGTTGTACATACACATAGACAATAAATGAGGTACACACACTCAGAGACAAATCCAGCCAATAGGTTTTTATATAGAAAAATATCTTTTCTTAGTTTATTTTAAGAACCACAGGTTCAAATTCTACATGTAATATCTCATTCGAAAGGTATTGCAGGTAAGTACTTTAGGAACTTCAAATCATCAAAATTGCATGTATACTTTTCAAGTTATTCACAAATAGCTGTTTTAAAAGTGGACACTTAGTGCAATTTTCACAGTTCCTAGGGGAGGTAAGTATTTGTTAGGTTAACCAGGTAAGTAAGGCACTTACAGGGCTTAGTTCTTGGTCCAAGGTAGCCCACCGTTGGGGGTTCAGAGCAACCCCAAAGTCACCACACCAGCAGCTCAGGGCCGGTCAGGTGCAGAGTTCAAAGTGGTGCCCAAAACACATAGGCTAGAATGGAGAGAAGGGGGTGCCCCGGTTCCGGTCTGTTTGCAGGTAAGTACCCGCGTCTTCGGAGGGCAGACCAGGGGGGTTTTGTAGGGCACCGGGGGGGACACAGGTCCACACAGAAATTTCACCCTCAGCAGCGCGGGGGCGGCCGGGTGCAGTGTAGAAACAAGCGTCGGGTTTTCAATGTTAGTCTATGAGAGATCTCGGGATCTCTTCAGCGCTGCAGGCAGGCAAGGGGGGGGTTCCTCGGGGAAACCTCCACTTGGGCAAGGGAGAGGGACTCCTGGGGGTCACTTCTCCAGTGAAAGTCCGGTCCTTCAGGTCCTGGGGGCTGCGGGTGCAGGGTCTCTCCCAGGCGTCGGGACTTTAGGTTCAGAGAGTCGCGGTCAGGGGAAGCCTCGGGATTCCCTCTGCAGGCGGCGCTGTGGGGGCTCAGGGGGGACAGGTTTTGGTACTCACAGTATCGGAGTAGTCCTGGGGTCCCTTCTGAGGTGTCGGATCTCCACCAGCCGAGTCGGGGTCGCCGGGTGCAGTGTTGCAAGTCTCACGCTTCTTGCGGGGAGCTTGCAGGGTTCTTTAAAGCTGCTGGAAACAAAGTTGCAGCTTTTCTTGGAGCAGGTCCGCTGTCCTCGGGAGTTTCTTGTCTTTTCGAAGCAGGGGCAGTCCTCAGAGGATGTCGAGGTCGCTGGTCCCTTTGGAAGGCGTCGCTGGAGCAGGATCTTTGGAAGGCAGGAGACAGGCCGGTGAGTTTCTGGAGCCAAGGCAGTTGTCGTCTTCTGGTCTTCCTCTGCAGGGGTTTCAGCTAGGCAGTCCTTCTTCTTGTAGTTGCAGGAATCTAATTTTCTAGGGTTCAGGGTAGCCCTTAAATACTAAATTTAAGGGCGTGTTTAGGTCTGGGGGGTTAGTAGCCAATGGCTACTAGCCCTGAGGGTGGGTACACCCTCTTTGTGCCTCCTCCCAAGGGGAGGGGGTCACAATCCTAACCCTATTGGGGGAATCCTCCATCTGCAAGATGGAGGATTTCTAAAAGTTAGAGTCACTTCAGCTCAGGACACCTTAGGGGCTGTCCTGACTGGCCAGTGACTCCTCCTTGTTGCTTTCTTTGTTCCCTCCAGCCTTGCCGCCAAAAGTGGGGGCCGTGGCCGGAGGGGGCGGGCAACTCCACTAAGCTGGAGTGCCCTGCTGGGCTGTGACAAAGGGGTGAGCCTTTGAGGCTCACCGCCAGGTGTCACAGCTCCTGCCTGGGGGAGGTGTTAGCATCTCCACCCAGTGCAGGCTTTGTTACTGGCCTCAGAGTGACAAAGGCACTCTCCCCATGGGGCCAGCAACATGTCTCTAGTGTGGCAGGCTGCTGGAACCAGTCAGCCTACACAGCTAGTTGGTTAAGTTTCAGGGGGCACCTCTAAGGTGCCCTCTGTGGTGTATTTTACAATAAAATGTACACTGGCATCAGTGTGCATTTATTGTGCTGAGAAGTTTGATACCAAACTTCCCAGTTTTCAGTGTAGCCATTATGGTGCTGTGGAGTTCGTGTAAAACAGACTCCCAGACCATATACTCTTATGGCTACCCTGCACTTACAATGTCTAAGGTTTTGTTTAGACACTGTAGGGGTACAGTGCTCATGCACTGGTACCCTCACCTATGGTATAGTGCACCCTGCCTTAGGGCTGTAAGGCCTGCTAGAGGGGTGTCTTACCTATACTGCATAGGCAGTGAGAGGCTGACATGGCACCCTGAGGGGAGTGCCATGTCGACTTACTCATTTTGTTCTCACTAGCACACACAGGCTTGTAAGCAGTGTGTCTGTGCTGAGTGAGGGGTCTCTAGGGTGGCATAAGACATGCTGCAGCCCTTAGAGACCTTCCTTGGCATCAGGGCCCTTGGTACTAGAAGTACCAGTTACAAGGGACTTATCTGAATGCCAGGGTGTGCCAATTGTGGATACAATGGTACATTTTAGGTGAAGGAACACTGGTGCTGGGGCCTGGTTAGCAGGGTCCCAGCACACTTCTCAGTCAAGTCAGCATCAGTATCAGGCAAAAAGTGGGGGGTAACTGCAACAGGGAGCCATTTCTTTACACAAGCCCCCCCCAGCCTACAGGCCAGGAGACTCAGCCCAAGCTGGGAGAGTCTTCCTAGTCTGTCAGGCGAGGAAGAGTAGGAGAAATAGGCTGGTTAGTTGCAGGGCCTACTCTGCCTTACATCCTTCTGTTCAGGTCATTCCCTTTGGGGAACTGACCCACTTCCACAGTGATAGGACCTAGTCTGAATTGCCTCTTGTCTGCCTCTTCAATGTCTCCACCCATTCTTTCTATTTTGGTCTTAGAGGTATCCACCTCTGCTAACCTTATCTTGGCCAGGGTTACCCCTAGCTTACCCAGAGAGGTTACCCAGAGCTGGAGTAACCCCACCATGACCAATAGGGTCAGGGGGCCTAACTTGCTATTTGGCATGGGGTCAGACCACCATGCTAAGGATAGTGCAGCCATAAAGGCTAACACCCAGCAGAGGCCACTGACAGCTGTCAGTGCCCAGAACCACACCTTTAGCTCTTCACCTAAAAGGGAAGGGGCTAAGTTACAGGCTTCTTTGGGTTCAGGTTGCCTGTCTGCTGTATTAGAGTGGGGGGTTACCACATCTTGTAGTAAACACCCTTCTTCCACTCTTTCTTCTGTTAGCTGAGGAGCCACCCACTCAGGTTTAACAGTTGCCTGACTAGCCAGGACTTCTGGTGGGTCAGGTTGGACTTTATCAGGGCCATTTTTGGAGTTCTCCCCTACTGGAGCAAAATCTCCTTGGCTTGCTGTAACCTTGGCTAAAGGTTGTCCACCCTTCCTACTCTGTTTTCTTTTCTTCTTCTTCTGGGGCCTGCTTGCATTTACTGCAGAGGCAGGACTTCCAGAATCCTTGGGAGAGGACTGGCACTGGACCAGTTTCTCTCTTGGGCTCTGACTAACCTCTGGGTAGTCATTTCCAAGGAGACAATCAAGGGGGAGGTCTGTACTGACTACTACCCTTCTCCAGCTAAGAGTGCCACCCACTTCTATGGGCACTAACGCCACAGGCCTCTTAGTGACCCTGTCTAGGCTAACTCTTACCCTGGCAGTCTCACCTGGGATGTACTGGTTTGAGAGCACCAGCCTGTCATGCACAATAGTGTGACTGGCACAAGTGTCTCTCAGGGCTGTGGTTGGGATTCCATTCACCAGTAGGTGGTGGAAGTGTCTACTTCCCTCTGGAATCTCCAACTCACCTGTTGGGCCCTGTTTCCAGTTGAAGGCTAGGAAGACCTCCTCATCTGAGGAGTCATCTCCCATGGCTACACTGGTTACCCCTGGAATTTTGTTCTGGGGTTTGTTTTTGGGACAAGAAGTGTCCTTGGTGTGGTGCCCAGACTGTTTACAGTTGTGGCACCATGCCTTAGTGGCATCCCAGTTCTTACCCTGGTACCCACCTTTGTTTTGGGTTGTGTCTTGGGGCCCACCCACCTGTTCTGGTTTTTGGGGGCCTACAGAGGACTCTTTTTCTTTGTTTCTAGTGTCACCCACTTTCTCCTGGGGAGTTTTGGTAACCCCTTTCTTTTGGTCACCCCCAGTGGAAGTTTTGGTTACCCTAGTCTTGACCCAGTGGTCTGCCTTCTTTCCCAATTCTTGGGGAGAAATTGGACCTAGGTCTACCAGATACTGATGCAACTTTTCATTGAAGCAGTTACTTAAAATGTGTTCTTTCATAAACAAATTATAAAGCCCAACATAGTCACACACTTCATTTCCAGTTAACCAACCATCTAGTGTTTTTACTGAGTAGTCTACAAAATCAACCCAGGTCTGGCTCGAGGATTTTTGAGCCCCCCTGAATCTAATTCTATACTCCTCAGTGGAGAATCCAAAGCCCTCAATCAGGGTACCCTTCATGAGGTCATAAGATTCTGCATCTTTTCCAGAGAGTGTGAGGAGTCTATCCCTACACTTTCCAGTGAACATTTCCCAAAGGAGAGCACCCCAGTGAGATCTGTTCACTTTTCTGGTTACACAAGCCCTCTCAAAAGCTGTGAACCATTTAGTGATGTCATCACCATCTTCATATTTTGTTACAATCCCTTTGGGGATTTTTAGGATGTCAGGAGAATCTCTGACCCTATTTAAGTTGCTGCCACCATTGATGGGACCTAGGCCCATCTCTTTTCTTTCCCTTTCTATGGCTAGGATCTGTCTTCCAAAGCCAATCTTTTGGCCATCCTGGCTAACTGGATGTCCTCTTCACTGGGGTTATCCTCAGTGATTTCAGAGGTGTTGGTCTCTCCTGTGAGGGAACCAGCATCTCTGACTATTATTTTTGGAGTCAGGGTTTGAGGGACCCTGTTCTCCCTAGATAGGACTGGTAGGGGGGAATTTTCCTCCTGGTCACTATCCTCTTCCCCTGAGTTGCCACCCTCAGAGGGGTTGGCCTTTTCAAACTCTGCCAAAAGCTCCTGGAGCTGTATTTTGGTAGGTTTGGGGCCCATTGTTATTTTCTTTATTTTACAGAGTGACCTTAGCTCCCTCATCTTAAGATGGAGGTAAGGTGTGGTGTCGAGTTCCACCACAGTCACATCTGTGCTAGACATTTTGCTTCTAAAAGTTGGAATACTTTTTAAGAATCTACAACTGGTTCTAGAATCTAATTCAAACTTTTACAAACTTTTAAACTCTAAAAGAAATGCTAAACAGGATCTAACACAAGGCCCTAGCAGGTCTTTTAAGAATTTAGAAAACTTTTCAAATTGCAAAAATCAATTTCTAATGACAATTTTGGAATTTGTCGTGTGATCAGGTATTGGCTGAGTAGTCCAGCAAATGCAAAGTCTTGTACCCCACCGCTGATCCACCAATGTAGGAAGTTGGCTCTGTATGTGCTATTTCAAAGTAAGGAATAGCATGCACAGAGTCCAAGGGTTCCCCTTAGAGGTAAAATAGTGGTAAAAATAGATAATACTAATGCTCTATTTTTGTGGTAGTGTGGTCGAGCAGTAGGCTTATCCAAGGAGTAGTGTTAAGCATTTGTTGTACATACACATAGACAATAAATGAGGTACACACACTCAGAGACAAATCCAGCCAATAGGTTTTTATATAGAAAAATATCTTTTCTTAGTTTATTTTAAGAACCACAGGTTCAAATTCTACATGTAATATCTCATTCGAAAGGTATTGCAGGTAAGTACTTTAGGAACTTCAAATCATCAAAATTGCATGTATACTTTTCAAGTTATTCACAAATAGCTGTTTTAAAAGTGGACACTTAGTGCAATTTTCACAGTTCCTAGGGGAGGTAAGTATTTGTTAGGTTAACCAGGTAAGTAAGGCACTTACAGGGCTTAGTTCTTGGTCCAAGGTAGCCCACCGTTGGGGGTTCAGAGCAACCCCAAAGTCACCACACCAGCAGCTCAGGGCCGGTCAGGTGCAGAGTTCAAAGTGGTGCCCAAAACACATAGGCTAGAATGGAGAGAAGGGGGTGCCCCGGTTCCGGTCTGTTTGCAGGTAAGTACCCGCGTCTTCGGAGGGCAGACCAGGGGGGTTTTGTAGGGCACCGGGGGGGACACAGGTCCACACAGAAATTTCACCCTCAGCAGCGCGGGGGCGGCCGGGTGCAGTGTAGAAACAAGCGTCGGGTTTTCAATGTTAGTCTATGAGAGATCTCGGGATCTCTTCAGCGCTGCAGGCAGGCAAGGGGGGGGTTCCTCGGGGAAACCTCCACTTGGGCAAGGGAGAGGGACTCCTGGGGGTCACTTCTCCAGTGAAAGTCCGGTCCTTCAGGTCCTGGGGGCTGCGGGTGCAGGGTCTCTCCCAGGCGTCGGGACTTTAGGTTCAGAGAGTCGCGGTCAGGGGAAGCCTCGGTATTCCCTCTGCAGGCGGCGCTGTGGGGGCTCAGGGGGGACAGGTTTTGGTACTCACAGTATCGGAGTAGTCCTGGGGTCCCTTCTGAGGTGTCGGATCTCCACCAGCCGAGTCGGGGTCGCCGGGTGCAGTGTTGCAAGTCTCACGCTTCTTGCGGGGAGCTTGCAGGGTTCTTTAAAGCTGCTGGAAACAAAGTTGCAGCTTTTCTTGGAGCAGGTCCGCTGTCCTCGGGAGTTTCTTGTCTTTTCGAAGCAGGGGCAGTCCTCAGAGGATGTCGAGGTCGCTGGTCCCTTTGGAAGGCGTCGCTGGAGCAGGATCTTTGGAAGGCAGGAGACAGGCCGGTGAGTTTCTGGAGCCAAGGCAGTTGTCGTCTTCTGGTCTTCCTCTGCAGGGGTTTCAGCTAGGCAGTCCTTCTTCTTGTAGTTGCAGGAATCTAATTTTCTAGGGTTCAGGGTAGCCCTTAAATACTAAATTTAAGGGCGTGTTTAGGTCTGGGGGGTTAGTAGCCAATGGCTACTAGCCCTGAGGGTGGGTACACCCTCTTTGTGCCTCCTCCCAAGGGGAGGGGGTCACAATCCTAACCCTATTGGGGGAATCCTCCATCTGCAAGATGGAG
The DNA here is from genome assembly GCF_031143425.1 of Pleurodeles waltl. Lineage (NCBI taxonomy): Eukaryota > Metazoa > Chordata > Amphibia > Caudata > Salamandridae > Pleurodeles > Pleurodeles waltl. Next base: position 165,825,680 of record NC_090438.1, on the reverse strand, counting down.
GATTTCTAAAAGTTAGAGTCACTTCAGCTCAGGACACCTTAGGGGCTGTCCTGACTGGCCAGTGACTCCTCCTTGTTGCTTTCTTTGTTCCCTCCAGCCTTGCCGCCAAAAGTGGGGGCCGTGGCCGGAGGGGGCGGGCAACTCCACTAAGCTGGAGTGCCCTGCTGGGCTGTGACAAAGGGGTGAGCCTTTGAGGCTCACCGCCAGGTGTCACAGCTCCTGCCTGGGGGAGGTGTTAGCATCTCCACCCAGTGCAGGCTTTGTTACTGGCCTCAGAGTGACAAAGGCACTCTCCCCATGGGGCCAGCAACATGTCTCTAGTGTGGCAGGCTGCTGGAACCAGTCAGCCTACACAGCTAGTTGGTTAAGTTTCAGGGGGCACCTCTAAGGTGCCCTCTGTGGTGTATTTTACAATAAAATGTACACTGGCATCAGTGTGCATTTATTGTGCTGAGAAGTTTGATACCAAACTTCCCAGTTTTCAGTGTAGCCATTATGGTGCTGTGGAGTTCGTGTAAAACAGACTCCCAGACCATATACTCTTATGGCTACCCTGCACTTACAATGTCTAAGGTTTTGTTTAGACACTGTAGGGGTACAGTGCTCATGCACTGGTACCCTCACCTATGGTATAGTGCACCCTGCCTTAGGGCTGTAAGGCCTGCTAGAGGGGTGTCTTACCTATACTGCATAGGCAGTGAGAGGCTGACATGGCACCCTGAGGGGAGTGCCATGTCGACTTACTCATTTTGTTCTCACTAGCACACACAGGCTTGTAAGCAGTGTGTCTGTGCTGAGTGAGGGGTCTCTAGGGTGGCATAAGACATGCTGCAGCCCTTAGAGACCTTCCTTGGCATCAGGGCCCTTGGTACTAGAAGTACCAGTTACAAGGGACTTATCTGAATGCCAGGGTGTGCCAATTGTGGATACAATGGTACATTTTAGGTGAAGGAACACTGGTGCTGGGGCCTGGTTAGCAGGGTCCCAGCACACTTCTCAGTCAAGTCAGCATCAGTATCAGGCAAAAAGTGGGGGGTAACTGCAACAGGGAGCCATTTCTTTACAAGTGGGATCCCTCAACTGGATACAGTCTTGTTTCAGTTTCAAAAGCAGACCAGCAGTGGTTCCGGAGGGCAGGAGGAGGAGATGTCTTGCAGAAAGTTCCTTGTATAATCTTGCTCGACGAATCTGAGGACCCACCCTTGGGAGAGCCCTTAAGTAACCCTAAAAGGGGGCTGGTCACCATCTGCAGTGACCCACCTAACAGAGGGGGGTCAGGGACTTCATCTACCTGGCCTAACCAGGCAGATGCTCCCAGGGGCCTCTGCACATCTAATTGCCAAGATGGTAGAATCAACCTGCCACCTGGCAGAGCTCTGTGCACTTCCGTAGGGGAGTACCTGGACAGGGAGGTGGTCACTCACCTGTCATTTGTGTGGTTTAGCGCACGAGCGGGAACCTGGGGTTCCTGGACTGGTGCAAACGGGTGTATGCAAGGAGGGCACCAAATGTGCCCTTCAAAGCAATCTGGTGGCACTGGGAGGCCACACCACCCCAGTTCTATACCTGGTTCTAAAGAAGAGGAAGTTACACCTCCCTCCTGCAGGAAACTCTTTGTTCTGCCTTCCCTTGCTCAAGTTAGGCTCAGCAGCAGGAGGGCAGAACAGTGCCTGGGGGTCTGCAGCAGCCAGGGCTGGCAGGAAGACCCTTCAAGGCTGTACAGGCAGATCTCGGGGATCCTCTAAGGAACCCCCAGTGTACATGGTATCATGGAACTAACAATGGAATTGGTGGAGTTGCAAGATTCCAACATGTGTGAGACCAAACATGCCTAGGTTTGGAAACGCCATTTTGTAGTTGGACTACTTGTGTTGACCAGTGTCCGCTACATAATTTAAAATGACTTCCCCACATTTACAAAGCCCAGGGATTGGCGTCTGATGTTTGGGGTGTCCTCACACTCAGGACTATGCACCCTGCTCATGGGCTTACAAAGAGGTGACTTAAAGAGTCCAAGTGCAAAGACCGCGATATAAGGCAAGCCTTGTATCTAAAGTGAAAGGTGAATGCATCATTTCAGGCAGGCTGCAATGGCAGGCATGCATACACAGTTTGCATGGGTGTAGGAAGTTGGCTCTGTATGTGCTATTTCAAAGTAAGGAATAGCATGCACAGAGTCCAAGGGTTCCCCTTAGAGGTAAAATAGTGGTAAAAAGAGATAATACTAATGCTCTATTTTGTGGTAGTGTGGTCGAGCAGTAGGCTTATCCAAGGAGTAGTGTTAAGCATTTGTTGTACATACACATAGACAATAAATGAGATACACACACTCAGAGACAAATCCAGCCAATAGGTTTTTGTATAGAAAAATATCTTTTCTTAGTTTATTTTAAGAACCACAGGTTCAAATTCTACATGTAATAGCTCATTCGAAAGGTATTGCAGGTAAGTACTTTAGGAACTTCAAATCATCAAAATTGCATGTATACTTTTCAAGTTATTGACAAATAGCTGTTTTAAAAGTGGACACTTAGTGCAATTTTCACAGTTCCTAGGGGAGGTAAGTATTTGTTAGTTTTACCAGGTAAGTAAGACACTTACAGGGTTCAGTTCTTGGTCCAAGGTAGCCCACCGTTGGGGGTTCAGAGCAACCCCAAAGTCACCACACCAGCAGCTCAGGGCCGGTCAGGTGCAGAGTTCAAAGTGGTGCCCAAAACACATAGGCTAGAATGGAGAGAAGGGGGTGCCCTGGTTCCGGTCTGCTTGCAGGTAAGTACCCGCGTCTTCGGAGGGCAGACCAGGGGGGTTTTGTAGGGCACCGGGGGGGACACAAGTCCACACAGAAATTTCACCCTCAGCAGCGCGGGGGCGGCCGGGTGCAGTGTAGAAACAAGCGTCGGGTTTGTAATGGAAGTCAATGGGAGATCTAGGGATCTCTTCAGCGCTGCAGGCAGGCAAGGGGGGGGTTCCTCGGGGAAACCTCCACTTGGGCAAGGGAGAGGGACTCCTGGGGGTCACTCCTCCAGTGAAAGTCCGGTCCTTCAGGTCCTGGGGGCTGCGGGTGCAGGGTCTCTCCCAGGTGTCGGGACTTAGGATTCAAAGAGTCGCGGTCAGGGGAAGCCTCGGGATTCCCTCTGCAGGCGGCGCTGTGGGGGCTCAGGGGGGACAGGTTTTTGTACTCACAGTCTTAGAGTAGTCCTGGGGTCCCTCCTGAGGTGTTGGATCGCCACCAGCCGAGTCGGGGTCGCCGGGTGCAGTGTTGCAAGTCTCACGCCTTTTGCGGGGAGCTTGCAGGGTTCTTTAAAGCTGCTGGAAACAAAGTTGCAGCCTTTCTTGGAGCAGGTCCGCTGTCCTCGGGAGTTTCTTGTCTTTTCGAAGCAGGGGCAGTCCTCAGAGGATGTCGAGGTCGCTGGTCCCTTTGGAAGGCGTCGCTGGAGCAGGATCTTTGGAAGGCAGGAGACAGGCCGGTGAGTTTCTGGAGCCAAGGCAGTTGTCGTCTTCTGGTCTTCCTCTGCAGGGGTTTTTCAGCTAGGCAGTCCTTCTTCTTGTAGTTGCAGGAATCTAATTTTCTAGGGTTCAGGGTAGCCCTTAAATACTAAATTTAAGGGCGTGTTTAGGTCTGGGGGGTTAGTAGCCAATGGCTACTAGCCCTGAGGGTGGGTACACCCTCTTTGTGCCTCCTCCCAAGGGGAGGGGGTCACAATCCTAACCCTATTGGGGGAATCCTCCATCTGCAAGATGGAGGATTTCTAAAAGTTAGAGTCACTTCAGCTCAGGACACCTTAGGGGCTGTCCTGACTGGCCAGTGACTCCTCCTTGTTGCTTTCTTTGTTCCCTCCAGCCTTGCCGCCAAAAGTGGGGGCTGTGGCCGGAGGGGGCGGGCAACTCCACTAAGCTGGAGTGCCCTGCTGGGCTGTGACAAAGGGGTGAGCCCTTGAGGCTCACCGCCAGGTGTTACAGCTCCTGCCTGGGGGAGGTGTTAGCATCTCCACCCAGTGCAGGCTTTGTTACTGGCCTCAGAGTGACAAAGGCACTCTCCCCATGGGGCCAGCAACATGTCTCTAGTGTGGCAGGCTGCTGGAACTAGTCAGCCTACACAGATAGTCGGATAGGTTTCAGGGGGCACCTCTAAGGTGCCCTCTGTGGTGTATTTTACAATAAAATGTACACTGGCATCAGTGTGCATTTATTGTGCTGAGAAGTTTGATACCAAACTTCCCAGTTTTCAGTGTAGCCATTATGGTGCTGTGGAGTTCGTGTTTGACAGACTCCCAGACCATATACTCTTATGGCTACCCTGCACTTACAATGTCTAAGGTTTTGTTTAGACACTGTAGGGGTACCATGCTCATGCACTGGTACCCTCACCTATGGTATAGTGCACCCTGCCTTAGGGCTGTAAGGCCTGCTAGAGGGGTGTCTTACCTATACTGCATAGGCAGTGAGAGGCTGGCATGGCACCCTGAGGGGAGTGCCATGTCGACTTACTCGTTTTGTCCTCACTAGCACACACAAGCTGGCAAGCAGTGTGTCTGTGCTGAGTGAGAGGTCTCCAGGGTGGCATAAGACATGCTGCAGCCCTTAGAGACCTTCCTTGGCATCAGGGCCCTTGGTACTAGAAGTACCAGTTACAAGGGACTTATCTGGATGCCAGGGTCTGCCAATTGTGGATACAAAAGTACAGGTTAGGGAAAGAACACTGGTGCTGGGGCCTGGTTAGCAGGCCTCAGCACACTTTCAATTGTAAACATAGCATCAGCAAAGGCAAAAAGTCAGGGGGCAACCATGCCAAGGAGGCATTTCCTTACACAACCCCCCCCCAAACGAAAGAGGATGAGACTAACCTTTCCCAAGAGAGTCTTCATTTTCTAAGTGGAAGAACCTGGAAAGGCCATCTGCATTGGCATGGGCAGTCCCAGGTCTGTGTTCCACTATAAAGTCCATTCCCTGTAGGGAGATGGACCACCTCAACAGTTTAGGATTTTCACCTTTCATTTGCATCAGCCATTTGAGAGGTCTGTGGTCAGTTTGAACTAGGAAGTGAGTCCCAAAGAGGTATGGTCTCAGCTTCTTCAGGGACCAAACCACAGCAAAGGCCTCCCTCTCAATGGCACTCCAACGCTGCTCCCTGGGGAGTAACCTCCTGCTAATGAAAGCAACAGGCTGGTCAAGGCCATCATCATTTGTTTGGGACAAAACTGCCCCTATCCCATGTTCAGAGGCATCAGTCTGCACAATGAACTGCTTAGAATAATCTGGAGCTTTGAGAACTGGTGCTGAGCACATTGCCTGTTTCAGGGTGTCAAAGGCCTGTTGGCAGTCCACAGTCCAGTTTACTTTCTTGGGCATTTTCTTGGAGGTGAGTTCAGTGAGGGCTGTCACAATGGATCCATATCCCTTCACAAACCTCCTGTAGTACCCAGTCAAGCCAAGGAATGCCCTGACTTGAGTCTGGGTTTTTGGAGCTACCCAGTCCAGAATAGTCTGGATCTTGGGTTGGAGTGGCTGAACTTGGCCTCCACCTACAAGGTGTCCCAAGTAAACCACAGTTCCCTGCCCTATCTGGCATTTGGATGCCTTGATAGAGAGGCCTGCAGATTGCAGAGCCTTCAAAACCTTCCTCAGGTGGACCAGGTGATCCTGCCAGGTGGAGCTAAAGACAGCAATATCATCAAGATAAGCTGTGCTAAAGGACTCCAAGCCAGCAAGGACTTGATTCACCAACCTTTGGAAGGTGGCAGGGGCATTCTTTAAACCAAAGGGCATAACAGTAAATTGATAATGCCCATCAGGTGTGGAGAATGCTGTCTTTTCTTTTGCTCCAGGTGCCATTTTTATTTGCCAGTACCCTGCTGTCAAGTCAAAGGTACTTAGAAATTTGGCAGCACCTAATTTATCAATGAGCTCATCAGCTCTTGGAATTGGATGAGCATCTGTCTTGGTGACAGAGTTGAGCCCTCTGTAGTCCACACAAAACCTCATCTCTTTCTTTCCATCTGTGGTGTGAGGTTTGGGGACTAAGACCACTGGGCTAGCCCAGGGGCTGTCAGAGCGCTCAATGACTCCCAATTCCAGCATCTTGTGGACTTCCACCTTGATGCTTTCTTTAACATGGTCAGATTGTCTAAAGATTTTGTTCTTGACAGGCATGCTGTCTCCTGTGTCCACATCATGGGTACACAGGTGTGTCTGACCAGGGGTCAAGGAGAAGAGTTCAGGAAACTGTTGTAGGACTCTCCTACAATCAGCTTGCTGTTGGCCAGAGAGGGTGTCTGAGTAGATCACTCCATCTACTGTACCATCTTTTGGGTCTGATGACAGAAGATCAGGGAGAGGTTCACTCTCTGCCTCCTGATCCTCATCTGTTACCATCAACAGATTGACATCAGCCCTGTCGTGGAAGAGCTTAAGGCGGTTTACATGGATCACCCTTTTGGGGCTCCTGCTTGTGCCCAGGTCCACCAAGTAGGTGACCTGACTCTTCCTCTCTAGTACTGGGTAAGGGCCACTCCATTTGTCCTGGAGTGCCCTGGGAGCCACAGGCTCCAGAACCCAGACTTTCTGCCCTGGTTGGAACTCAACCAGTGCAGCCTTTTGGTCATACCAAAACTTCTGGAGCTGTTGGCTGGCCTCAAGGTTTTTGGTTGCCTTTTCCATGTACTCTGCCATTCTAGAGCGAAGGCCAAGTACATAGTCCACTATGTCCTGTTTAGGCTCATGGAGAGGTCTCTCCCAGCCTTCTTTAACAAGGGCAAGTGGTCCCCTTACAGGATGCCCAAACAGAAGTTCAAAGGGTGAGAACCCTACTCCCTTCTGTGGTACCTCCCTGTAAGCGAAAAGCAGACATGGCAGGAGGACATCCCATCTCCTTTTGAGTTTTTCTGGGAGCCCCATGATCATGCCCTTTAATGTCTTGTTGAATCTCTCAACCAAGCCATTAGTTTGTGGATGGTATGGTGTAGTGAATTTATAAGTCACTCCACACTCATTCCACATGTGCTTTAGGTATGCTGACATGAAGTTGGTACCTCTGTCAGACACCACCTCCTTAGGGAAACCCACTCTGGTAAAGATACCAATGAGGGCCTTGGCTACTGCAGGGGCAGTAGTCGACCTAAGGGGAATAGCTTCAGGATACCTGGTAGCATGATCCACTACTACCAGGATATACATATTTCCTGAGGCTGTGGGAGGTTCCAGTGGACCAACTATGTCCACACCCACTCTTTCAAAGGGCACCCCCACCACTGGAAGTGGAATGAGGGGGGCCTTTGGATGCCCACCTGTCTTACCACTGGCTTGACAGGTGGGGCAGGAGAGGCAAAACTCCTTAACCATGTTGGACATATTGGGCCAGTAGAAGTGGTTGACTAACCTCTCCCACGTCTTGGTTTGTCCCAAATGTCCAGCAAGGGGAATGTCATGGGCCAATGTTAGGATGAACTCTCTGAACAGCTGAGGCACTACCACTCTCCTAGTGGCACCAGGTTTGGGGTCTCTGGCCTCAGTGTACAGGAGCCCATCTTCCCAATAGACCCTATGTGTTCCATTTTTCTTGCCTTTGGACTCTTCAGCAGCTTGCTGCCTAAGGCCTTCAAGAGAGGGACAGGTTTCTTGTCCCTTACACAGCTCTTCCCTTGAGGGTCCCCCTGGGCCTAAGAGCTCAACCTGATAAGGTTCAAGCTCCAAAGGCTCAGTTCCCTCAGAGGGCAGAACTTCTTCCTGAGAAGAGAGGTTCCCTTTTTTTTGCTGTGTTGCAGTTGGTTTCCCAACTGACTTTCCTGTTCTCTTGGTAGGCTGGGCCATTTTTCCAGACTCCAGCTCTACTTTTTCACCCTGTGCCTTGCATTGTGCTCTTGTTTTCACACACACCAGTTCAGGGATACCCAGCATGGCTGCATGGGTTTTTAGCTCTACCTCAGCCCATGCTGAGGACTCCAGGTCATTTCCAAGCAGACAGTCCACTGGGATATTTGAGGAGACCACCACCTGTTTCAGGCCATTGACCCCTCCCCATTCTAAAGTAACCATTGCCATGGGATGTACTTTTCTCTGATTGTCAGCGTTGGTGACTGTGTAAGTTTTTCCAGTCAGGTATTGGCCAGGGGAAACCAGTTTCTCTGTCACCATGGTGACACTGGCACCTGTATCCCTCAGGCCCTCTATTCTAGTCCCATTAATTAAGAGTTGCTGTCTGTATTTTTGCATGTTAGGCGGCCAGACAGCTAGTGTGGCTAAATCCACCCCACCCTCAGAAACTAGAGTAGCTTCAGTGTGAACCCTGATTTGCTCTGGGCACACTGTTGATCCCACTTGGAGACTAGCCATACCAGTGTTACCTGGATGGGAGTTTGGAGTGGAACCTTTCTTGGGACAGGCCTTGTCTCCAGTTTGGTGTCCATGCTGTTTACAGCTATGACACCAGGCCTTTTTGGGATCAAAGTTTTTACCCTTGTACCCATTGTTTTGTGAAGAGGCTCTGGGCCCACCCTCCTGTGCAGGTTTTTGGGGGCCTGTAGAAGACTCTTTACTATTTTTAGTTTTGGTTGTCTCATCACTCTTCCCCTGGGGAGTCTTTGTGACCCCTTTCTTTTGGTCACCCCCTGTTGAAGTCTTGGACACCCTTGTCTTGACCCAATGGTCCGCCTTCTTTCCCAATTCTTGGGGAGAAATTGGTCCTAGGTCTACCAGATGCTGATGCAGTTTATCATTGAAACAATTACTTAACAGGTGTTCTTTCACAAATAAATTGTACAGCCCATCATAATTACTTACACCACTGCCTTGAATCCAACCATCTAGTGTTTTCACTGAGTAGTCAACAAAGTCAACCCAGGTCTGGCTCGAGGATTTTTGAGCCCCCCTGAACCTAATCCTGTACTCCTCAGTGGAGAATCCAAAGCCCTCAATCAGGGTACCCTTCATGAGGTCATAAGATTCTGCATCTTGTCCAGAGAGTGTGAGGAGTCTATCCCTACACTTTCCTGTGAACATTTCCCAAAGGAGAGCACCCCAGTGAGATCTGTTCACTTTTCTGGTTACACAAGCCCTCTCAAAAGCTGTGAACCATTTGGTGATGTCATCACCATCTTCATATTTAGTTACAATCCCTTTGGGGATTTTCAACATGTCAGGAGAATCTCTGACCCTATTTATGTTGCTGCCACCATTGATGGGTCCTAGGCCCATCTCTTGTCTTTCCCTCTCTATGGCTAGGATCTGTCTTTCCAAAGCCAATCTTTTGGCCATCCTGGCTAACTGGATGTCCTCTTCACTGGAGTTATCCTCAGTGATTTCAGAGTTGTTGGTCCCTCCTGTGAGGGAACCAGCACCTCTGACTATTATTTGTGGAGTCAGGGCTTGAGAAGCCCTGCTCTCCCTAAGTAGGACTGGAGGGGGGGAATTTCCCTCCAAGTCACTATCTTCATCCTCTGAGTTGCCATCCTCAGAGGGGTTGGCCTTTTCAAACTCTGCCAAAAGCTCCTGGAGCTGTACTTTGGTAGGTTTGGGGCCCATTGCTATTTTCTTTAGTTTACAGAGTGACCTTAGCTCTCTCATCTGTAGATGGAGGTAAGGTGTGGTGTCGAGTTCCACCACATTCACATCTGTGCTAGACATTATGCTTCTAAAAGTTGGAATACTTTTTAAGAAACTAAAACTGGTTCTAGAATCTAATTCAAACTTTTACAAACTTTTAAACTCTAAAAGAAATGCTAAACAGGATCTAACACAAGGCCCTAGCAGGTCTTTTAAGAATTTAGAAAACTTTTCAAATTGCAAAAATCAATTTCTAATGACAATTTTGGAATTTGTCGTGTGATCAGGTATTGGCTGAGTAGTCCAGCAAATGCAAAGTCTTGTACCCCACCGCTGATCCACCAATGTAGGAAGTTGGCTCTGTATGTGCTATTTCAAAGTAAGGAATAGCATGCACAGAGTCCAAGGGTTCCCCTTAGAGGTAAAATAGTGGTAAAAAGAGATAATACTAATGCTCTATTTTGTGGTAGTGTGGTCGAGCAGTAGGCTTATCCAAGGAGTAGTGTTAAGCATTTGTTGTACATACACATAGACAATAAATGAGGTACACACACTCAGAGACAAATCCAGCCAATAGGTTTTTGTATAGAAAAATATCTTTTCTTAGTTTATTTTAAGAACCACAGGTTCAAATTCTACATGTAATAGCTCATTCGAAAGGTATTGCAGGTAAGTACTTTAGGAACTTCAAATCATCAAAATTGCATGTATACTTTTCAAGTTATTGACAAATAGCTGTTTTAAAAGTGGACACTTAGTGCAATTTTCACAGTTCCTAGGGGAGGTAAGTATTTGTTAGTTTTACCAGGTAAGTAAGACACTTACAGGGTTCAGTTCTTGGTCCAAGGTAGCCCACCGTTGGGGGTTCAGAGCAACCCCAAAGTCACCACACCAGCAGCTCAGGGCCGGTCAGGTGCAGAGTTCAAAGTGGTGCCCAAAACACATAGGCTAGAATGGAGAGAAGGGGGTGCCCTGGTTCCGGTCTGCTTGCAGGTAAGTACCCGCGTCTTCGGAGGGCAGACCAGGGGGGTTTTGTAGGGCACCGGGGGGGACACAAGTCCACACAGAAATTTCACCCTCAGCAGCGCGGGGGCGGCCGGGTGCAGTGTAGAAACAAGCGTCGGGTTTGTAATGGAAGTCAATGGGAGATCTAGGGATCTCTTCAGCGCTGCAGGCAGGCAAGGGGGGGGTTCCTCGGGGAAACCTCCACTTGGGCAAGGGAGAGGGACTCCTGGGGGTCACTCCTCCAGTGAAAGTCCGGTCCTTCAGGTCCTGGGGGCTGCGGGTGCAGGGTCTCTCCCAGGTGTCGGGACTTAGGATTCAAAGAGTCGCGGTCAGGGGAAGCCTCGGGATTCCCTCTGCAGGCGGCGCTGTGGGGGCTCAGGGGGGACAGGTTTTTGTACTCACAGTCTTAGAGTAGTCCTGGGGTCCCTCCTGAGGTGTTGGATCGCCACCAGCCGAGTCGGGGTCGCCGGGTGCAGTGTTGCAAGTCTCACGCCTTTTGCGGGGAGCTTGCAGGGTTCTTTAAAGCTGCTGGAAACAAAGTTGCAGCCTTTCTTGGAGCAGGTCCGCTGTCCTCGGGAGTTTCTTGTCTTTTCGAAGCAGGGGCAGTCCTCAGAGGATGTCGAGGTCGCTGGTCCCTTTGGAAGGCGTCGCTGGAGCAGGATCTTTGGAAGGCAGGAGACAGGCCGGTGAGTTTCTGGAGCCAAGGCAGTTGTCGTCTTCTGGTCTTCCTCTGCAGGGGTTTTTCAGCTAGGCAGTCCTTCTTCTTGTAGTTGCAGGAATCTAATTTTCTAGGGTTCAGGGTAGCCCTTAAATACTAAATTTAAGGGCGTGTTTAGGTCTGGGGGGTTAGTAGCCAATGGCTACTAGCCCTGAGGGTGGGTACACCCTCTTTGTGCCTCCTCCCAAGGGGAGGGGGTCACAATCCTAACCCTATTGGGGGAATCCTCCATCTGCAAGATGGAGGATTTCTAAAAGTTAGAGTCACTTCAGCTCAGGACACCTTAGGGGCTGTCCTGACTGGCCAGTGACTCCTCCTTGTTGCTTTCTTTGTTCCCTCCAGCCTTGCCGCCAAAAGTGGGGGCTGTGGCCGGAGGGGGCGGGCAACTCCACTAAGCTGGAGTGCCCTGCTGGGCTGTGACAAAGGGGTGAGCCCTTGAGGCTCACCGCCAGGTGTTACAGCTCCTGCCTGGGGGAGGTGTTAGCATCTCCACCCAGTGCAGGCTTTGTTACTGGCCTCAGAGTGACAAAGGCACTCTCCCCATGGGGCCAGCAACATGTCTCTAGTGTGGCAGGCTGCTGGAACTAGTCAGCCTACACAGATAGTCGGATAGGTTTCAGGGGGCACCTCTAAGGTGCCCTCTGTGGTGTATTTTACAATAAAATGTACACTGGCATCAGTGTGCATTTATTGTGCTGAGAAGTTTGATACCAAACTTCCCAGTTTTCAGTGTAGCCATTATGGTGCTGTGGAGTTCGTGTTTGACAGACTCCCAGACCATATACTCTTATGGCTACCCTGCACTTACAATGTCTAAGGTTTTGTTTAGACACTGTAGGGGTACCATGCTCATGCACTGGTACCCTCACCTATGGTATAGTGCACCCTGCCTTAGGGCTGTAAGGCCTGCTAGAGGGGTGTCTTACCTATACTGCATAGGCAGTGAGAGGCTGGCATGGCACCCTGAGGGGAGTGCCATGTCGACTTACTCGTTTTGTCCTCACTAGCACACACAAGCTGGCAAGCAGTGTGTCTGTGCTGAGTGAGAGGTCTCCAGGGTGGCATAAGACATGCTGCAGCCCTTAGAGACCTTCCTTGGCATCAGGGCCCTTGGTACTAGAAGTACCAGTTACAAGGGACTTATCTGGATGCCAGGGTCTGCCAATTGTGGATACAAAAGTACAGGTTAGGGAAAGAACACTGGTGCTGGGGCCTGGTTAGCAGGCCTCAGCACACTTTCAATTGTAAACATAGCATCAGCAAAGGCAAAAAGTCAGGGGGCAACCATGCCAAGGAGGCATTTCCTTACAATGGGCTTTCACTGGTGGCATAATACATGCTGCAGCACGTGGGAGACCTCTGGTGTACCAATAGCCTGGGTAACCGTGTACCATCTATTAGGGCCTTCCATGGGTGCACCAGTATGCCAATTGTGGGGTGTAAAAGTTATCAAAAAAACACATTTAGAGGAGGAAGCACTGACACTGGGGTCCTGGTTAGCAGGATCCCAGTGTGCTACAGGCTAAACACACTGACACCAGGGAAAAAGTGGGGGTAACTATGCCAGAAAGATGTTACTCTCCGACATTCCTCTTGGGACATACAGTTATAGTGACATTGCTAATGGGGTCTCTCTTTTGGGTACTACAGTCTTGTTTTCTTTTGACTCCTTGCTCTAATTCACCTACTGACCTCTTGATGGTTACTCACATTTCACTTAGATTCTTCACTATTTTGAGTGTCTCCCTAGACATGCTACCTTGATAGTGGTATTTTGATCTCTGTATCTAGCTCTGCACTGCCACGATCAGTGAAACTCTCTGGGTAAGGGAGCCACTTGAATCTAGAGAGTCTCTTAGATGTCATCTAGTGCATTTCTGAGATGAAAAATATATGTCTAACAAAGTACAAATACCCAATTTGCTAAGTGTATGCACTCTTTCTGTGGCAGGTTCAAAAAGAGGAGCTGTTATCTTTGTCCTCGTGCATGGTTGGTTTAGGAAGCTGGCTCTTTATATCATGGAGCAAATTTAGGTACAATGTGTAAAGAGTCCAAGCAATCCAGAGTGATCACAGAGGCACAAATTACATCCCAAATGCTCTCTGTAAGGAAATGCCTCCTTGGCATGGTTACCCCCTGACTTTTTGCCTTTGCTGATGCTAGGTTTTGAATTGAAAGTGTGCTGAGGCCTGCTAACCAGGCCCCAGCACCAGTGTTCTTTCCCTAACCTGTACTTTTGATTCCACAATTGGCACACCCTGGCATCCAGGTAAGTCCCTTGTAACTGGTACCCCTGGTACCAAAGGGCCCTGATGCCAGGGAAGGTCTCTAAGGGCTGCAGCATATCTTATGCCACCCTGGGGACCCCTCACTCAGCACAGACACACTGCTTGCCAGCTTGTGTGTGCTGGTGAGAACAAAACGAGTAAGTCGACATGGCACTCCCCTCAGGGTGCCATGCCAACCTCACACTGCCTATGCAGTATAGATATGCCACCCCTCTAGTAGGCCTTACAGCCCTAAGGCAGGGTGCACTATACCATAGGTGAGGGCACCAGTGCATGAGCACTGTGCCCCTACAGTGTCTAAGCCAAACCTTAGACATTGTAAGTGCAGGGTAGCCATAAGAGTATATGGTCTGGGAGTCTGTCCAACACGGACTCCACAGCACCATAATGGCTACACTGAAAACTGTGAAGTTTGGTATCAAACTTCTCAGCACAATAAATGCACACTGATGCCAGTGTACATTTTATTGTAACATACACCCCAGAGGGCACCTTAGAGGTGCCCCCTGAAACCTAATCCAACTACCCGTGTAGGCTGACTGGTTCTAGCGGCCTGCCACACTCGAGACATGTTGCTGGCCACATGGGGAGAGTGCCTTTGTCACTCTGTGGCCTGTAACAAAGCCTGCACTGGGTGGAGATGCTATCACCTCCCCCAGGCAGGAGCTGTAACACCTGGCGGTGAGCCTCAAAGGCTCACCCCCTTTGTTCCAGCACCGCAGGGCACTCCAGCTAGTGGAGTTGCCCGCCCCCTCCGGCCACGGCCCCACTTTTGGCGGCAAGGCCGGAGGAGATAATGAGAATAACAAGGAGGAGTCACTGGCCAGTCAGGACAGCCCCTAAGGTGTCCTGAGCTGAAGTGACTAACTTTTAGAAATCCTCCATCTTGCAGATGGAGGATTCCCCCAATAGGGATAGGAATGTGACCCCCTCCCCCTTGGGAGGAGGCACAAAGAGGGTGTACCCACCCTCAGGGCTAGTAGCCATTGGCTACTAACCCCCCAGACCTAAACACGCCCTTAAACTTAGTATTTAAGGGCTTCTCTGAACCTAAGAATTTAGATTCCTGCAACTTACAGAAGAAGACTGCTGAGCTGAAAACCCCTGCAGAAGAAGAAAGAAGACACCAACTGCTTTGGCCCCAGTCCTACCGGCCTGTCTCCTGCCTTCCAAAGAAATCTGCTCCAGTGACGCTTTCTCCAGGACCAGCAACCTCTGAATCCTCAGAGGACTGCCCTGCTTCCAAGAGACCAAGAAACTCCCGAGAACAGCGGCCCTGTTCAACAAAGACTGCAACTTTGTATCCAGAGGAGCAGATTTAAAGACCCCTGCAATCCCCGCAAGAAGCGTGAGACTTGCAACACTGCACCCGGCGACCCCGACTCGACTGGTGGAGAAACAATACCTCAGGGAGGACCCTCCGGCGACTCCGAGACTGTGAGTAACCAAAGTTGTCCCCCCTGAGCCCCCACAGCGACGCCTGCAGAGGGAATCCCGAGGCTCCGCCTGACCGCGACTGCCTGACTCTAAAATCCCAACGGCTGGAAAAGACCCTGCACCCGCAGCCCCCAGCACCTGAAGGATCGGAACATCAGTGCAGGAGTGACCCCCAGGAGGCCCTCTCCCTTGCCCAGGTGGTGGCTACCCCGAAGAGCCCCCCCCCCCTTGCCTGCCTGCACTGCTGAAGAGACCCCTTGGTCTCCCATTGATTTACATTGCGAACCCGACGCTTGTTTGCACACTGCACCCGGCAGCCCCCGCACTGCTGAGGGTGTACTTCTTGTGTGGACTTGTGTCCCCCCCGGTGCCCTACAAAACCCCCATGGTCTGCCCTCCGAAGACGCGGGTACTTACCTGCTGGCAGACTGGAACCGGGGCACCCCCTTCTCTCCATTGAAGCCTATGTGTTTTGGGCACCACTTTGAACTCTGCACCTGACCGGCCCTGAGCTGCTGGTGTGATGACTTTGGGGTTGCTCTGAACCCCCAACGGTGGGGGCTACCTTGGACCCCAATTTGAACCCCGTAGGTGGTTTACTTACCTGCAAGAACTAACAATACTTTACCTCCCCCAGGAACTGTGAAAATTGCACTGTGTCCACTTTTAAAACAGCTTATTGTGTTTTATGTAAAATGTATATATGCTTTTGTAATTATTCAAAGTTCCTAAAGTACTTACCTGCAATACCTTTCAAATGAGATATTACATGTAGAATTTGAACCTGTGGTTCTCAAAATAAACTAAGAAAAGATATTTTTCTATAACAAAACCTATTGGCCTGGATTTGTCTCTGAGTGTGTGTTCCTCATTTATTGCCTGTGTGTATTTATTTTATTTATTTATTTATTGGATTTATATAGCGCACAGCTACCCGGAGGTTTCCCGGCGCCAAGACAATGCAAGACAAAGGCAGGATCAAAAGATCAACTTGGGCGATTACTGGTTAAAAAGCCATGTCTTAAGCTCCTTACGAAATCTAATGAACACCCTTTCATGCCGTAAGTAAGAAGGAAGAGAATTCCAAAGAGAGGGAGCTAGGAAGGCAAAAGAACGTCCCCCCATTTTGACACGTTTGATTCTGGGCACCTGGAATTTGTGTTGATTGGAGGATCTAAGTGACCGAGAAGGCCGATAGTGTTGAACCAAGATTTTAAGGTAGTTGGGAGCTAGGCCCATATTAATTCTATGCATATAGCATAGGGCTTTGAACTTGGTGCGATTCTCAATTCTCAGCCAATGTAGTTCACGAAGTGCACCAGAAGTAGGAGCAATTCTGGGAAGTTGGCAAAGAAGCCTGGCCGCAGAGTTCTGAACAATTTGAAGTTTGTGTAGTACTTCTTTATTCGCACCCAAATAAAGCACATTTCCGTAGTCCAGTCTAGAAATAACCAGCGCTTGGACCACGGTTTTTTGAGCAGCCACAGGAAGCATCCAGAGAATTTTACGAAGCCACTTCAGGATGGCAAAGCAGGTCGAAGCTACTTTGGTCACCTGTTGTTTCATAGTCAACTGGTCATCAATAATGATGCCCAGGTTACGTGCAGAAAGAGACGGGATTGGGGGGACACCCATCTCAGAGGGCCAATGTTGGGGGCCCCAGAGTGATTTTTTGTTTCCAAAAATGAGGAGTTCTGTTTTTCCTCCATTAAGTTTGAGTTTATTAAAATGCATCCAGTTGGCTATCTTAGACAATCCTATTTGCAAAGAGGGAGAGTTGGAGGTTTCTTTGGGGGAGAGTGAAAAAATAAGTTGAGTGTCATCAGCATAAGAATAGATAGTTAGGCCAGCTTGTTCTGCTATGATCGCCAAAGGACTGACATATATATTGAAAAGTAGTGGACTAAGAATGGAGCCCTGAGGGACTCCATAAGGGGATGCGTGAATCAGGGAGGAAGCTGTGTGAGAGAAAACCTGAAAAGTCCTATTGGATAAAAAGCTGGACAACCACGAGAGGGCTTTGCCGCCAATGCCCTTGATGTTAAGAGTTTTTAGGAGAGAGGAGTGAGATACAGTATCAAAAGCTGCGCTTAAGTCCAGTAGGATAAGAGCTACTGTTTCTCCTTTATCAATTTGTTGGCGGATATTTTCAGTCACAACCAGTAAAG
This sequence comes from Pleurodeles waltl, assembly GCF_031143425.1. Lineage (NCBI taxonomy): Eukaryota > Metazoa > Chordata > Amphibia > Caudata > Salamandridae > Pleurodeles > Pleurodeles waltl. The sequence continues at coordinate 165,808,526 of NC_090438.1, read as the reverse complement.
TCGCCTCAGTTGAATAGCCGGCACGAAAACCAGATTGAGAAGGATGGAGGATGTTGCTGGTTTCTACAAACTGGGTCAATTGAAAATTAACGTGTTTTCCCAAAATTTTGGAAAAGAAAGGATGAAGAGAAATTTGGCGAAAGTTAGAGAAAATTTCAGGATCAGAGTTAATTTTCTTTAATAAAGGAAGGACCATTGCGTGCTTCCACCAAGCAGGAACATAAGCTTCCGTAAGTGACATGTTAAGGAACTGCATGATGGAGAGAAGTATGGAGGGGTCTAGCTTTTGAAATACCGTAATGGGGATAGGGTCTTGCGGGGAACCAGACTTAATACTTGTGAGGATATTAAAGAAAGAGGCAATATCCATGGGGAGCCATTCATTAAGTAGGTTAGTATTATTAGCTTGGGTCGTTTCTTGAGTAATAGGAGAAGGTAAAAGATGGATGGATTGGGGTTTAATACTGGTGCTGGGATTATTAGAGTAGTTGTGGAATTCGGAATAAATTTTGTCAATTTTATCCACAAAGAAATTTGCCAGATCATTGCATTTTTTTAAATTGAGATCAGGGGGCTTAGATAAGCGGGAGTCACCAGAGAGTTCCTTTACTACTTCAAACAGCACTTTGGGGCAATTCTGAGATTGTAAAATAATCTCGGTGGCATATTCGGCACGCGCGGTGTTACACAGTCGGTGATAGTTAAGAAGGGCTAGTTTGTAAGTAGATTTCTTGTCAGGATCATAGTTTTTTCGCCATTTCCTTTCCAAGTTCTTGCATTTAGTTTTTTCTGTTTTAAGTATTTCTGAGAACCAGGGGGTGGGGGGATGCTGGTAGCCCTATTTATTCTTTTTATTTGATAGAGGAAGACATTCATCAATGGCAGAGGTAAGCCAATCAAGGATAACCCCGTCATCACTTATACTCGTAATCGATGGTAGGGTTTTTTTCAGCGTTAAGTTCAGAGTATTAATATCTAAATTTTTCCAGTTTCTATAAGTACTGGATTTGGCGAGGGATACGGAGGGAGTAGGACCCCGTGTTTGTACAATCATAAATTCCACCAAAAAATGATCCGACCATGGAATAGGAGTAGCTTGTTTACATGAAATGGTAGCAAGATTGGAAAAAATAGGGTCTAATAAATATCCTGCCTTATGCGTGGGGCCTGAATTATGTAGAAGAACATTTAATGCCGCTAAATTAGCTAGAAGGGTAGTGCTCGTAGTGCAGGATGTATCATTAAAATGTAAGTTCAGGTCACCTAAGATCAAGAAGTTGGTGGTTTCTAATAGAAGAGGAGCAATCAGGTCAGGAAGGGTCGATGCCCAAAGACCCGCGGGGCCAGGATGACAGTACATAAGGGCCCATGTGTATGTACAACAAATGCTTAACACTACTCCTTTGATAAGCCTACTGCTCGACCACACTACCACAAAATAGAGCATTAGTATTATCTCTTTTTGCCACTATCTTACCTCTAAGGGGAACCCTTGGACTCTGTGCATACTATTCCTTACTTTGAAATAGTGCATAGAGCCAACTTCCTACACTCTCCTTTTGTGGTCGAGCAGTTAGGCATATGAGAGGGAAGATCTAAGCATGTAAGGCACACACTCATACAGTAACTGAGAAACACTCACAGAATTCCGACACAAATTTATAAGAATAACACATACTTTTTGCTAAACTAGATCACCGGAGTCAGGTGAGTACTTTTTAAGTTGGGAATTTTTTCAAAAGTTGATGGTGCATTTTTCAGATGCGATAATGTTATCCTATGTAGGAAGAAAAAGCACTGGATACAGGTATGGTACAGTTATTTACAGGATCAATCGCCTCGTCTTAGGGTAAGTATGGGGCAAGGTCCAAAGCCATAACAACAGGTTACCTCGGGTGACACTGGGGTGGCTGGGTGCAGGGGTGCCGTTCAGCATAGGGTGTCCTGTGTGTGATCGGTCCAGTTACAAAGCTGCTGCAGGGATGGACTGGAAGATCAGTCCAGAGGAACTTGATCCTTGAGGTCCTCGGTCAAGAGGGGACAGTCAGTCAGTCAACTTCTCCTCGGGGTGTGCAGCACAGGTGCAGTGGTGTCTTCTGGCATCGGGACCAATGGCGGAGCTCCACACAGTTGCAGGGGCGTCAGCAGAAATGTGCAGCCATGGTCCATTTCCACCAAACCAACAAGTGGGCTCATGTCTCATGAAGCTGGGAGATGCGGGGACACCCTGGATCGTCGTCTTCTCTGTCCAGGGGGAAGGGTGAAGAGGTGTCCTGAGGGGTCAGGTCTTTGTCTTCAGGTCACTTGTGGTTGCTGGTGGGTCTGCAGAATCAGGTCCAGGACACTCAGCCCTTGGAGGGGGGAGTCAGGGCTGGTCCTCAGCAGGAAGCAAAGTTAGCAGGAATCATCAGGAATCGTCAGACCCACTCGCACCAGGCACAGGGAGGCCTCAAGCAGCACAACAAAACAGGAGTCCCATGTTGCAGGAGCAGAAGAGTGGAAGTCCACAGAAGGCAAGCTCAGGGTGGGGTTACGTCTCTGAAGGGCTTACACAGCTGGCCCACTTCAGCTCTGGCTAGGCGGCTCAGATGCAGTGGTCATGTGTGGGTTTTTGGTGGTTTCGGTCCTCACAGTTCCTTCTTCGGTGCCTGCAGATGCAGTGGAGAGCCTGTTCTGCATACCAAAGGTGGTGGGATTCTTTGAAGCCTCCTGCCTTGGAATGCACATCATCCTGTGGTAGGGTGTATAACACTCCTGCCTCTTGTCTGGGCAGGCTTTGTTTCTGACCTCCGGAGAGCAAATGCTCTCACACCCTTGGAGGTCAGATTCCAGTCTATTGGCGGCAGACTGGTTTGAAGCAGTCCGTGAGCTCACCAGCAGCTGGTAGGTGTTCAGGAGGTACCTCCTGTAGGAAGTTGGCTCTGTATGTGCTATTTCAAAGTAAGGAATAGCATGCACAGAGTCCAAGGGTTCCCCTTAGAGGTAAAATAGTGGTAAAAATAGATAATACTAATGCTCTATTTTGTGGTAGTGTGGTCGAGCAGTAGGCTTATCCAAGGAGTAGTGTTAAGCATTTGTTGTACATAGACAATAAATGAGGTACACACACTCAGAGACAAATCCAGCCAATAGGTTTTTGTATAGAAAAATATCTTTTCTTAGTTTATTTTAAGAACCACCGGTTCAAATTCTACATGTAATATCTCATTCGAAAGGTATTGCAGGTAAGTACTTTAGGAACTTTAAATCATAAAAATTGCATGTATACTTTACAAGTTATTGACAAATAGCTATTTCAAAAGTGGACACTTAGTGCAATTTTCACAGTTCCTGGGGGAGGTAAGTTTTTGTTAGTTTTACCAGGTAAGTAAGACACTTACAGGGTTCAGTTCTTGGTCCAAGGTAGCCCACCGTTGGGGGTTCAGAGCAACCCCAAAGTCACCACACCAGCAGCTCAGGGCCGGTCAGGTGCAGAGTTCAAAGTGGTGCCCAAAACACATAGGCTAGAATGGAGAGAAGGGGGTGCCCCGGTTCCGGTCTGCTTGCAGGTAAGTACCCGCGTCTTCGGAGGGCAGACCAGGGGGGTTTTGTAGGGCACCGGGGGGGACACAAGCCCACACAGAAATTTCACCCTCAGCAGCGCGGGGGCGGCCGGGTGCAGTGTAGAAACAAGCGTCGGGTTCGCAATGTTAGTCTATGAGAGATCTCGGGATCTCTTCAGCGCTGCAGGCAGGCAAGGGGGGGGTTCCTCGGGGAAACCTCCACTTGGGCAAGGGAGAGGGACTCCTGGGGGTCACTTCTCCAGTGAAAGTCCGGTCCTTCAGGTCCTGGGGGCTGCGGGTGCAGGGTCTCTCCCAGGCGTCGGGACTTAGGATTCAAAGAGTCGCGGTCAGGGGAAGCCTCGGGATTCCCTCTGCAGGCGGCGCTGTGGGGGCTCAGGGGGGACAGGTTTTGGTACTCACAGTATCAGAGTAGTCCTGGGGTCCCTCCTGAGGTGTTGGATCTCCACCAGCCGAGTCGGGGTCGCCGGGTGCAGTGTTGCAAGTCTCACGCTTCTTGCGGGGAGCTTGCAGGGGTCTTTCAAGGCTGCTGGAAACAAAGTTGCAGCCTTTCTTGGAGCAGGTCCGCTGTCCTCGGGAGTTTCTTGTCTTTTCGAAGCAGGGGCAGTCCTCAGAGGATGTCGAGGTCGCTGGTCCCTTTGGAAGGCGTCGCTGGAGCAGGATCTTTGGAAGGCAGGAGACAGGCCGGTGAGTTTCTGGAGCCAAGGCAGTTGTCGTCTTCTGGTCTTCCTCTGCAGGGGTTTTCAGCTAGGCAGTCCTTCTTCTTGTAGTTGCAGGAATCTAATTTTCTAGGGTTCAGGGTAGCCCTTAAATACTAAATTTAAGGGCGTGTTTAGGTCTGGGGGGTTAGTAGCCAATGGCTACTGGCCCTGAGGGTGGGTACACCCTCTTTGTGCCTCCTCCCAAGGGGAGGGGGTCACAATCCTAACCCTATTGGGGGAATCCTCCATCTGCAAGATGGAGGATTTCTAAAAGTTAGAGTCACTTCAGCTCAGGACACCTTAGGGGCTGTCCTGACTGGCCAGTGACTCCTCCTTGTTGCTTTCTTTGTTCCCTCCAGCCTTGCCGCCAAAAGTGGGGGCCGTGGCCGGAGGGGGCGGGCAACTCCACTAAGCTGGAGTGCCCTGCTGGGCTGTGACAAAGGGGTGAGCCTTTGAGGCTCACCGCCAGGTGTCACAGCTCCTGCCTGGGGGAGGTGTTAGCATCTCCACCCAGTGCAGGCTTTGTTACTGGCCTCAGAGTGACAAAGGCACTCTCCCCATGGGGCCAGCAACATGTCTCTAGTGTGGCAGGCTGCTGGAACTAGTCAGCCTACACAGACAGTCGGTTAAGTTTCAGGGGGCACCTCTAAGGTGACCTCTGGGGTGTATTTTGCAATAAAATGTACACTGGCATCAGTGTGCATTTATTGTGCTGAGAAGTTTGATACCAAACTTCCCAGTTTTCAGTGTAGCCATTATGGTGCTGTGGAGTTCGTGTTTGACAGACTCCCAGACCATATACTCTTATGGCTACCCTGCACTTACAATGTCTAAGGTTTTGTTTAGACACTGTAGGGGTACCATGCTCATGCACTGGTACCCTCACCTATGGTATAGTGCACCCTGCCTTAGGGCTGTAAGGCCTGCTAGAGGGGTGTCTTACCTATACTGCATAGGCAGTGAGAGGCTGGCATGGCACCCTGAGGGGAGTGCCATGTCGACTTACTCGTTTTGTCCTCACTAGCACACACAAGCTGGCAAGCAGTGTGTCTGTGCTGAGTGAGAGGTCTCCAGGGTGGCATAAGACATGCTGCAGCCCTTAGAGACCTTCCTTGGCATCAGGGCCCTTGGTACTAGAAGTACCAGTTACAAGGGACTTATCTGGATGCCAGGGTCTGCCAATTGTGGATACAAAAGTACAGGTTAGGGAAAGAACACTGGTGCTGGGGCCTGGTTAGCAGGCCTCAGCACACTTTCAATTGTAAACATAGCATCAGCAAAGGCAAAAAGTCAGGGGGCAACCATGCCAAGGAGGCATTTCCTTACACCTCCCTGGTGCACTCTGGGTACATTTATTGATAAATTAACATTGGAATCAGTGGGGATTAACTGATACTAAATGTTTGATACCAAACATCCCTATTTTCAGTGAAGCCATCATGTAGCTGGGGAACTCGTGTTGACCAGAGTCCAGCACACGTACTTAAAAAAGGCTTCCCCTGCGCACTTACTATGTCTAAGAATGGACAGTAACATAGCAGAGGAATATTTCCTCTTGCAGATATGCCCACATATGTAATATAATTCGCCCTGCCTTAGGGCTGTAAGGCCTGCTGTAGGTTTGACTTAAAAATATTATATGCAGTGTTTAGGGGACATGGTATATAGACTGTGTGCCATGTGTTTTTACTTTTAGGAAGCACATTGTCACGCAGCCTGCACTGGCAGTCTGCATGAGTTTGGCGCTGGGTCCCTCAGAGTGGCACAAGTTATGCTGCGGCTCCACTTACTAGGAACGTACAAGGGTGAGACAGGGCCTGGTCAGCTGGGCAACAAGTGACCAGATGTCTTGTTTTGAGGAAGGAACGCTGGCACCTTAGGACCTGGTTAGCAGGAACCCAGTGCACTTCAGTGAAAGTTGCATAAAAAAACAGGCAAAAAGTGTGTGTGGGGAGGGGTACTGCAACCAGAACCCAGCTTCCTACAGTTGGTAAATGGGCTGACCTTCACACAGAAGAGCATGAACATCCATGAATGAACCCAGCACACAACTTAGTATCTCTTGCTCTACTGTTTCCTTAAGATTCTGCCCATAAATGTATCATCTGATGTCCCAGGGCAACTGCCAGTCTCTCTCCCTTTCCACACTTATATGCTATTTGCAGCTCTCCCCCTGAATTTCAGTGCTTGGTGCAACAACTAACAGTTTTATACATGAAAGATTAGCTTAAGATGGTAACAAGTGTGGCAACAAAAAAATGAGGAATTTGTGTCTTTCTTCTAGGTCCCTTAGATTCACACAAATGCTAGTGAAAATAACAATGACAGTCTAATACACTTGCAAAAAAAGATTTGTTCAAAATAATGCACATATCATGACACATTACTCACTCTGTCATAACAAAGAAGGGTGGAAAAATTAGGGGTTTTCTGTTCATGTACTAGTTCTACAAAACGTGCACAGTAAACTGCATCAATGGCTGAAAAAATGCATCGCGGGAAAATGCATAACTGCAGAAACTTTGTGATGGTTTCATTCTTTGTAGATCCTGGTAGTCAAAAGGACAAAAAAAAAAACAACACAAAATTATCCCTCTTGATTGGAACAAAAATGTATTTTTCAAACTCAACAGAAGCATAAATTAACAAGCTATTGTCAATAATGTCTTTGAAATCCGAACCTCTTAGTAAATATTTCCTTTGAATTAAAAATAATTATTTTCTGCTAGCTTCTAGCATCTTAATATTCATTCATCATTTTATGTTGAGAGAAGAGAGGATTATGCTTTTCAATTTTTGGTATACCAAAGGGCATCAGCCTAATAAACATCATCACACAACAATATCTATGAGGCTCTTAACAAATCACATAAAAACAGAAGAAGCACTGAAAAATATTCATACTCAGTCACCTAATATGGGTGCCATTTCCCTTCACCTAATCTATTGTCAACTGCTCCATTTTCCTCAGAAGTGCACTATTATTTGCCTAAAAGGAAGCAGGATTGCAGACTTTTAATTAATCCCTATTGCAGCTGTCAGAAGTTCTAATATCCCCCAGCATGCTGCTCTGTCGAGGGTAGGTCATGCAAATGCATGATGTAGGTACTTCTAGATGGTCTTCTCTTCGTCCTCAGGCCCTCGGTTGCCAGAACCTTCATGCTAGTGATTCCCAGGTGCAGACACAGGTTGTATCTTAAGAGTTTTTTGTGGAATTACCACAAGTGAGTACTCTAGATACCTCACTACCAGTTTGCCATTTGATGAATACAGCACATACTCTAGTGCCTGCCCACTATGCAATTCTCCAAGGCCTCATGCACAGCAAATGATGGAACTAAACATGTTGGCTACTTTTCACAACTTACCAGTTTAATATGTCAATAGGTTGGGGGCCACAAACTCAGGAATTTTAGATACAATATTCAAATATGTTTTGCACTATTGTCTAGACCATCAACGGTCAGTAACAGACAAATATCTACTAGACTAGGACAACCTAGTGGCAGGAATTCCTGCTCCCTGAGGGACTACAGCGATTGTTAGATCTGGTCTGATATAAGTTAGATTTTCGTCTACTTCCTGATGCCTATCCGAGTGGAAAATTGGGACAAGGTGGATGTGTTTCACCTTTGAGTCAACAATCAGCTTCCCATGTATTTCTGCTGGAGGTGCAATACTAACAAGCCAGCAAACGATCCCTTTCACTAGGATTACAGCAGTGCCAAGAAGGAATAGTTTCTTACCTGTAACATATGTTCTCCCATAGGGGTATTTCCATGTTAAGTCATAAGTTTAGGAAGCTGGCTCTGTGTATGCTAACTATACTAAAGTAAGGTATAGTGTGCATAGAGTCCAGTGAATCCCCAAAGGCTTTACAGAGGCTAAAGTAGATAATACTAATGCTTTTTTTGCAGTATTGTGGTTGACCAGTTAGGCGTATCGAAGGGTAGTGCTCAGCATTTGTTGTACACAGTCAAGAAATGAAACACACTCAATGACTAACACCAGGCCAATGTTTATGTATCACAAAATATACGTTGCTACTTTATTTCTAGAACTAAAAGGATCTTTGCTGCAGTTAAGTACAGTTTCAAGAAAGTATTACTTTCAAGTATCAAATGCACTTTCTTTGAAATTCACAGATAAAACAGTTTTCAATTTCAAAAGGAGACAGTGCAATTTCCATAGAAAGAAATGCTGTCCTAGGGAAGGAAAAGTAACACAGTTTGCTGGAAAGTACTCAACTTAGGATCCAAGTCTTCAGGGGTTAAGGTGTCCATAAGGCAAGTTTAGGAAGACACCAACAATGCATCACCAGCAACACAGGGTCGGCCGGGTGCAGAGGTTCTAAGTTGGTGTCGGGCGCCCAATAGAATCCTATGGAAACTGGGGGCACTTAGAAAGAAACAGCTTCCAGGTAACAACAAGCGACTTTAGGGCACAGACCTGGGGTGTTTAGACCAGCACTGGGAGGGGTCACAGGTCAGTTTTAAACACCCACCCTTCAGCAGTACGGGAATAGCCAGGTGCAGGGTGCGCAAACAGTGTCGGGCACCCGATTCTTATCAATGGAGGAATCCTAGGGGTCACAAAGAGACAGAAGGCTTGGTCCAGGTTGTCGACTGAAAGAGACCAACGGCTGGATAGGTAAGAAGAGAGACCACTGGACGTTGCTGGCCTGTCGGTCGGGTATCCCAATGCCAAGGAGCTGTGGGTACAGGGGTGTCTTTAGAAGTCGGGAATTCTTCACCGGAGCCTGTCGCGGTCATGAAAGGTCCTCTGGATTTAGGTTGCAGGTGTTGTCGTGTTGGTGGACTTTAGGTCAGAATCCCCTGAGAACCTTCTCTGGACCAGTGGTGTTGGGTGCGGAGTGGGCAGGACTTACGGATCTGGGAGGGTCTGGAGTCTTTCTTGAAGGTTACTTTGTTGTCAGGGCTGCTGTCCTCAGGAGATCTTGGTTCTTAGGTAGGCAGGAGTCCTCTAGGATATTATTATTTTTGTTTTTAAGAGGTTGCTGGTCCGACAGGATTCCGGAAGAAGAGACCCTAAGGAAAGAGGGGAGTCCAGACCACCAGGAGGTGTCTACGAGAGCAATGCCTTATTTTGGATGGTGATTGAAGAAGTGCAGCTGTGGAGTCCAAGCGATGCAGGAAGATACCAGGAGTTGTCCACGAGCTGTCCCAAGCTGGTCGGATTGCAGAGGGGTCAGTGGGGCCACCAACAAGCAGCGGCAAGTGCGGGTAAGTGTTGCAGAGTCTGCAGGAGATGTGGGGACCAGCAAGGTCCAGGTGACCCAAACTTTGCAGGTAGGTCAAGGACAGCCCTCAGCCAGCAGGAGAGCCAGCAGGAATTGATGGAGCCCCAAGGGGACCCCCTGGCAACAGACACAAGGAGTCAGAGGGAGGCCTCAGCAGCCAAGCAAAGAGGGATGCCAACGGCGCAGGAGTTGCAGTGAGGATACCGCTCTTTGAGCTGGAAAGTGCTGGAGGCTGGGGCTTCCTAGAACTAGAAAGCTTCGGACTGACGAGCCAACAAGCCTTGGCAACGACAAACAGACCCAGTGCATAGGGGTTTCAGCCAAGCAGGGACCACAGACTTCTCAGATGCAAAGAAAACAGGTCAGATATCTTGAGCGCCACGGACCCACCACCTGTGTTGTAGAGCCTTGAGGAGTCTGTGGAACAGGTGGATCCACAAACTGGTCATCAATGTCGAGCTGCCTTCAGATACAGGGGAGTGATTCATTCACTCTAAAGGAGCAAGGAATCTCCCTTAGAGTTCCACCAGATTGCTATGAGGGGCACATTTGGTGTCCTGCTTGCAAAATCCAGTTGGAATCAGTTCAGGAACCCTCGGTTTCTGCTCTGATGCATAACTGCATAAAGGACAGGGGAGTGACCACCCCCCCATCCAGCTTCTCACTAGGGAGATGCACAGAGCTCTGCCTGGTGGCCGGTTGATTCTGCCATCTAGGAAACAAGGTAGGCAGAGGCCCCTGGGAGCATCTGTCTGGTCAGGCCAGGTAGATGACTTCCCGGACACCCTCTGATAGGTGGGTCAGTTCAGTGAATGACTTACTACCTTTTAGGGTTATTTAAGGGCTCCTCCAAGGCTGGGTCCTCAGATTCGTCAAGCAAGACTCTACAAGAAACTCTGCAAGACATCATCTGCTCGTGGCCTCTGGAACCGCTGCTGGTCTCCTTTGGAACTGAAACAAGTCTGCTTCTGGTGTGACGGCTCCCACTGCAACTTTGTTTCTCAGAATCCTGCAAGAATTCTGCAACATCCAAGGCTGTGCATCCGCCAGGGTCACAAGGACTCTGTCTGCACCTAGAAGCACAAAGGAATCTCCCTTGGAGTCACTTCCCTGTATCCGGAGACAGCACAACGACCGGCTGGTGGATCCTAATGTCCCACAGGCAACGTGAAGGCTCTGCTCACAGGTGGTGATTCCGTGGTCCTCGTCGGGTCCCTCCTGTGTTCTGATCCACTTGGGAGACTGCAGCCACTGGAACAGCACCCCTGTGAACCATGACTGTTGCTCGTCAAGGCTGTTGGCTCTTCCTCCAAGACATATTTGTACACCGAGAAGCCCCAGTCTATAGCACTCTGCAATCCGAAGATCAGCCTACGTTCTGCAACTCCAGCAGTGGGGAACTTCTGTTTTGTTGTGCTGCTGAGGCCTCCTTGTGACTCCTTTCGTCCCTCGCCGGTGGGTCAATCGTGGGGCCTCCAATGACTTCTGCTGGCCTCCCTGTGTGCTGAGGGCCAGCTCTGACTCTCCCTCCTGGGCAGAGTCTCCTAGACCTTGCTAGCCCCCAAAAACGTTCAAATACATCTTCAGCCCCTGATTGCATTTTCCAGTGCTTGTTCGAGGCTCGCTGGTCACTGACCCTTCTGCAGTACGGCGACTATCGTGGGACAGCTCGTAGGTGACTCCTAGGATCTTCTGCAGTTCCGGGAACCGGCAGCTGGACTTCTTCAACCAACTGCAGGAACTTCACTTCTAGAACGGTTGGCATTGCCACCTGCACCACCTAGGCACCTCCTACGGTGCTGGATTCTGTACCCCCTCCTTTTCAGGTCTTTTACAACTGGATTCAGCACCTGGGTTCCACCAGCCTGGTCCACAGGTCGCAAGAGCAACTGGACAATCCTAAGTGCCCACTGAGGTGAGGGTTTCGGACGTCCTTTCACCCCTATGCATCCAGGTCCCTGGTGTAGATACTCCTGTCTTCTAGGTATCCTTGGATGGGGGGACACTCCAACCTTTCTCTTGTCTGTTGGTGTTCTCGGGTCCACTGGGAAGGGTCCTGAAACACACAAACTCCAACAACTACTTCCCTGTGGTAGTTGTCCCATAGACTCTGCACCTGGTCACCAGGGGTACTTACCATACTTAGCTCTGGTGTTTTCATGTACTCCCAAGATAGCTACCACACTTACCTTGGCTGGGTTCATTATTTTGCATTCCTCTTAGTATATGGTTTGCTCCACCATAGGGCCCTATTTATTTTATGCTATTTCTGCTTGTTATTTTGTGCATATAGTGTGTTGAAATCTCCAAAGGGTGATTTACCAATGCTAATCAAGTAGTTAGTGCTGTAATAAAGTATCATTTATTTTTACAACACTTGTGTAGTTCTTCGGTGTGAATGAGTTAGTGTCCGATTACCGTCATATTGCAAGTGCTTTACATCTCTCTTGGATAAGCTTCAGCTGCTCACTTCAGGTACCCCGAGAGAGCTTTTGCTATCTGGACCCCTAACACTATCACTAAGAGATGCTGGACTCAGTATAGGGTGCCACACCGCAGGTGTACACCATAAACTGAGCCAGCCTTCTTCTGTGTGGAACCTGAGAATGTCAAACTATGGATGCAGTGTTTTGCGCTTCTGGTTTTAGAGATGTTAGCCGGAGCCAACCATACCGCCGCAAGGTGACTGACAGCAGCCACGTGGAGCAAGGAGAGAAGCATTCACAGCTGCACTTGTAATTTGATTTGAGGCCATGGCACCCTCATTGACGATCTCCAATAAGTCTTCCCTTTTGTCCTTTGGCACGTGGTCAGCCAAATGCTGGATTAAATCCTAAAGGGTTCGGTCGTATCTTCCCAAGAGGGTCGTAGCACTGGCTGCCTTCATTGAAGTGACCCCTGTACTGAAGCATCTGCAGCCTCCATAGTCCAATTTTTTTACTCTCCTTATCTGGAGGTGTAGGAAGTTGGCTCTGTATGCACTATTTCAAAGTAAGGAATAGTATGCACAGAGTCCAAGGGTTCCCCTTAGAGGTAAGATAGTGGCAAAAAGAGATAATACCAATGCTCTATTTTGTGGTAGTGTGGTCGAGCAGTAGGCTTATCCAAGGAGTAGTGTTAAGCATTTGTTGTACATACACATAGACAATAAATGAGGTACACACACTCAGAGACAAATCCAGCCAATAGGTTTTGTATAGAAAAATATCTTTTCTTAGTTTATTTTAAGAACCACAGGTTCAAATTCTACATGTAATATCTCATTCGAAAGGTATTGCAGGTAAGTACTTTAGGAACTTCAAATCATCAAAATTGCATGTATACTTTTCAAGTTATTCACAAATAGCTGTTTTAAAAGTGGACACTTAGTGCAATTTTCACAGTTCCTAGGGGAGGTAAGTATTTGTTAGGTTAACCAGGTAAGTAAGACACTTACAGGGCTCAGTTCTTGGTCCAAGGTAGCCCACCGTTGGGGGTTCAGAGCAACCCCAAAGTCACCACACCAGCAGCTCAGGGCCGGTCAGGTGCAGAGTTCAAAGTGGTGCCCAAAACACATAGGCTAGAATGGAGAGAAGGGGGTGCCCCGGTTCCGGTCTGCTTGCAGGTAAGTACCCGCGTCTTCGGAGGGCAGACCAGGGGGGTTTTGTAGGGCACCGGGGGGGACACAAGCCCACACAGAAATTTCACCCTCAGCGGCGCGGGGGCGGCCGGGTGCAGTGTAGAAACAAGCGTCGGGTTCGCAATGTTAGTCTATGAGAGATCTCGGGATCTCTTCAGCGCTGCAGGCAGGCAAGGGGGGGGTTCCTCGGGGAAACCTCCACTTGGTCAAGGGAGAGGGACTCCTGGGGGTCACTCCTCCAGTGAAAGTCCGGTCCTTCAGGTCCTGGGGGCTGCGGGTGCAGGGTCTCTCCCAGGTGTCGGGACTTAGGATTCAAAGAGTCGCGGTCAGGGGAAGCCTCGGGATTCCCTCTGCAGGCGGCGCTGTGGGGGCTCAGGGGGGACAGGTTTTGGTACTCACAGTATCAGAGTAGTCCTGGGGTCCCTCCTGAGGTGTCGGGTCTCCACCAGCCGAGTCGGGGTCGCCGGGTGCAGTGTTGCAAGTCTCACGCTTCTTGCGGGGAGCTTGCAGGGTTCTTTAAAGCTGCTGGAAACAAAGTTGCAGCCTTTCTTGGAGCAGGTCCGCTGTCCTCGGGAGTTTCTTGTCTTTTCGAAGCAGGGGCAGTCCTCAGAGGATGTCGAGGTCGCTGGTCCCTTCGGAAGGCGTCGCTGGAGCAGGATCTTTGGGAGGCAGGAGACAGGCCGGTGAGTTTCTGGAGCCAAGGCAGTTGTCGTCTTCTGGTCTTCCGCTGCAGGGGTTTTCAGCTGGGCAGTCCTTCTTCTTGTAGTTGCAGGAATCTAATTTTCTAGGGTTCAGGGTAGCCCTTAAATACTAAATTTAAGGGCGTGTTTAGGTCTGGGGGGTTAGTAGCCAATGGCTACTAGCCCTGAGGGTGGGTACACCCTCTTTGTGCCTCCTCCCAAGGGGAGGGGGTCACAATCCTAACCCTATTGGGGGAATCCTCCATCTGCAAGATGGAGGATTTCTAAAAGTTAGAGTCACTTCAGCTCAGGACACCTTAGGGGCTGTCCTGACTGGCCAGTGACTCCTCCTTGTTTTTCTCATTATTTTCTCCGGCCTTGCCGCCAAAAGTGGGGCCTGGCCGGAGGGGGCGGGCAACTCCACAAGCTGGAGTGTCCTGCTGGGTTGGCACAAAGGAGGTGAGCCTTTGAGGCTCACTGCCAGGTGTGACAATTCCTGCCTGGGGGAGGTGTTAGCATCTCCACCCAGTGCAGGCTTTGTTACTGGCCTCAGAGTGACAAAGGCACTCTCCCCATGGGGCCAGCAACATGTCTCGGTTTGTGGCAGGCTGCTAGAACTAGTCAGCCTACACAGACAGTCGGTTAAGTTTCAGGGGGCACCTCTAAGGTGCCCTCGGTGGTGTATTTTACAATAAAATGTACACTGGCATCAGTGTGCATTTATTGTGCTGAGAAGTTTGATACCAAACTTCCCAGTTTTCAGTGTAGCCATTATGGTGCTGTGGAGTTCGTGTAAAACAGACTCCCAGACCATATACTCTTATGGCTACCCTGCACTTACAATGTCTAAGGTTTTGCTTAGACACTGTAGGGGCACAGTGCTCATGCACTGGTACCCTCACCTATGGTATAGTGCACCCTGCCTGAGGGCTGTAAGGCCTGCTAGAGGGGTGTCTTACCTATACTGCATAGGCAGTGAGAGGCTGGCATGGCACCCTGAGGGGAGTGCCATGTCGACTTACTCATTTTGTTCTCACCAGCACACACAGGCTTGTAAGCAGTGTGTCTGTGCTGAGTGAGGGGTCTCTAGGGTGGCATAATACATGCTACAGCCCTTAGAGACCTTCCCTGGCATCAGGGCCCTTGGTACCAGAGGTACCAGTTACAAGGGACTTATCTGGATGCCAGGGTGTGCCAATTGTGGAAACAATGGTACATTTTAGGTGAAAGAACACTGGTGCTGGGGCCTGGTTAGCAGGGTCCCAGCACACTTCTCAGTCAAGTCAGCATCAGTATCAGGCAAAAAGTGGGGGGTAACTGCAACAGGGAGCCATTTCTTTACAGGAGGTGAATGGACTTTTTTTGCCAGTCAAAATAACAATAGAGTTGGGTGGAGGATCAGCAGGAAGAAATAATGGGTCTTGATCCGGAGGCCGGTATTTCTTTTGAAGCCTGGAGCAAGCAGGCTTCGCTATCGCTGGTGTTAGGAACAAATACATGGCTGAATCAAGGAGACCCAGGACCAGGGGAAGCAATGGCCTTTAAACTGCATGCTGATGTAGTGTCTCAGATTACCGATGGGGTCGTGTGGGTATCGACAATGGTAGGTTGAGTTTTGCAGTCCCTCGGACTAGCACCTTTTGAAAGGTAGTAATGTCTACCGGAGAGAGAATGCAGTGGAGAGTCAGTTAAAGTTGGTGAATAGCCTCTTGTAGATGAAGAGGAATGATCGGCATGCAGTCGATGGGATCATGACGCTGACCAATGGTAATATCCATTAGGGTGAGGAGTATGTTTTGATGTAGTAGAAGAGCGAGACGATAGTGGTGGTGTTATCAGGAGCGCGTTCAAGGCCTGGGAACCGGAGTTACAGTAGCCCCCAGGCCTTGGGGAATCTGACCGACAGTACAGTAACGTACTGTCCTTCATCTTGTCCAGCCTGTTGTTTTTCGGAACCAACCTCCTGAACTCAGCAGCCTCCAGTATCTTTTGTGATCCACCCCAGGGTCCCACCTATTGAGAAGCATTGTGTTTGAACCCTGCACCCGGCTGCCCCTGAGGGTGTATGATGTGTGTGCCCACCCCCCCCCCCATGTCTGAGGTCTGAAGACGCAGATACTTAGCTGCAAGCATATCGCTTCCAAGCACACCCAGCACACCCAGTCCTCATAGGATTCTATTACAAACAAGACACAACAGTGTTGTTGGTGGTGCACTTTTGGGGTCAACCTAAACTTTGACCTACGGACATCCTAACCTCCAAAGACTGAAGTTGTAAGTGGTATACCTTCCTGTTAACTACACTAACTTGATATTGTTTGTACAGAGCCAGCTTCCTACACTAACCTCCCTCAGTCCAGGTCAGGATCATCTAGCTGGTATCACAAAGGCTCCAGCGTCCCTTTCAATCCTTCCCCATATTCGTACCCATAATAAAAAGGGTCAGAATCCAACCTGGGTAAAAAGATCCCATTGAAGTCGGACCCAGTGTCAAGTGATGCCATGCCGACTCTGGGTCGCCTGGGATGAGGATTGGGTGGATGTCGATTGTGTAGCCCAACCGGCATCAGGAGCGTCAGCACAGATCCGAAGGGGCTCCATAGTGGCCGGAACCTAAGCTGCCGCCAGAGAATCCGAGGGACCCCTATCCGATCCCCCTGGGGCCTAAAGGTGCCAAATGGGTGGGGGAATGTGAGGAGGCATCCATGTGCCCAAAGAAGAGGCGCATTGTCTCGTAAAACTCTTTCAGCTGGGCAGGATTGGCTTCGGCATCCGGGAAGGTGCAGCACGGACCCAAAAGCAGGCTCCGCAGACAGAGGCCTAGAGCGTCAAGGCTCTTCCCGCGTTGCATCGGCCAAGTGATGGGGCGAAGTCGAAGAACGTTTGGCCTTCTTCAACTTCTTCTTATGACCGGAGTGTCCCTAAGTTTTCGAATGGGACGACGAAGAGAGGTGATGATCTGGGAGTGGTCTCGTGACTTTCCTCTCGACTGAGACCAGAAGTGATGTGGAGTCGGGCACCGGGAAGCTATGAGCTTCAGGGACTGTTCCCTCAAAGCCTTTGGATTCATGGCACGGCACGCAGAGCGCGACTTCAGGTCGTGGTCATGCTCCAGACACCACAAACACACAATGTGCAAACCCATCACAGACATCACACAGTTTGAAACCGGTCTTCTGTGACATCCCCTGACACACCAAAAAGTCAAAAGGTTTGAAGCTAGTCAAAAAATGACTAAGGGTAGCTCTTCTCAAGATCTGCATGTGGTGGTTAAAGTAAAGAACTATAGTCAGCACGTCAGGGTGGCGCGTCTATATGACCACAACGGCATCACGGCGACCATGACGCCAACAGCCCACACAGAATTGACCGAAGCCACCCGAAGGAGCACAAGGGTACTGCTCAAAGAAAAATCTCCGGATCCAGTCTGATGCCTGGGGGAAATTCCAAGGTGAGGAATCTGCAACTATAAGTCTGTATCAGATGCTGTTAATCAGGCTAAGTTACATCCCATTGAAATGGTATCCTTAGAATGGGGAGGGGTTACTGGCCAAAAAAGGTGGTGTTATCTCCTGCTATACCTGTGCAATGTCTGCTAGAGAATGATCAGGAGACTTCAGCTTGGGCTGCGGTAGAAAGAAAGATCCATGCAGAATTGGTCTGTCTAAAAACAAGAGCACAAAGCAAGTCCCAGGGTGAAGAAGTAGAGTTGGAGTCTGGCACAATAGCCCACCCTACCAAGAGGAAAGGTAAAAAGTCTGGGAAGGCAGCTTCCAATCTAGACACCAGACCAGGCCCCTTCTCCTGAGGGAGAAGACCGGACAGCCCCAAAGATACTGAGCCTCAGGAGCTTTGACCTTACACGGCAGAGCCCTTAGGCCCAGGGTGATCCTCTTGGGAGGATCTGTGTCAGTGACAGAGGATCTGTCCCACTCTTGAATGCCAGAGACAGCAAGCTGCTGATCAGGAAAATGGAGGTATCAGTGGCTCCCACTGGACCCATTAGGAGGAGGGACTCCTTTACACTGAGGCCAGAGACTCCAAACCTGGTGCCACCAGGACAGCTGTAGTGCCTCAGCAGTTGAGAGTTTTTCCTCACTTTGGCCCATGATATCCCCCTAGCTAAGCATCTTTCCCAGGCAAAAACATGGAGTATGTTGGTAAACAACTTCTACAGGCCAGGCATGTCTAAGAAAGTGAAGGAGTTTTGTAACACCTGTGCCACCTCTCAAGCCAGTAGCAAGACAAGTGGCCACCCAAAGGCCCACTTAATTCTACTTCCAGTGGTTGGGGTTCCCTTTGAAATGGTAAGGATTGACATACTTGAGCCCCTTAATCCTCCAACAGCATCAGGGAACAGATTTACACTAGTTGTAGAGGATCATGAAACCAGGTACCCTGAAGAAATTCCCTGAAAGACTACTACTGCCCCTGCAGTAGCTGGGGACCTCATTGGTGTATTCACCAGAGTGGGCTTTCTCAAGGAGGTGGTGTCAGACTGATGTACAAACTACATGTCTGGCTACCGGCAGCACATGTGGCCTGAATGTGGGGTTATCTCTGATTTCACTACCCTCTATTATCCGCACTGCAATGATTTTGTTCTGAGATTTAACAAGACCCTCAAAGGCATGATTGGTGGACTCCCTGAAAAACTCAAAAGGAGATGGAATGTCTTACTTCAATGCCTGCTTTTCGCTTATAGGGAAGTGCCACAGAAAGGAGTAGGATTTTCCACCTTTGAACTTTTGTTTGGGCATTCTGTGAGGGGGCCACTTTGTCTTGTGAAGGAGGGATGGGAGACACATCTCAGAGGGCCAAAGCAAGTCATAGTGGACTATGTACTTGGCCTTCGCTCTAGAATGGCTGGGCTGAGTACATAGAAAAGGTGTAGGAGGCTGGCTCAGTATATGGGGTACACCCACAGACGAGGCACCTTGTTCAGAGTACAAGCAACCCTTAGTGATTTCCATGGAGATTCTGAATAGAGGAGCACCTCCATTCTCCCTTCCACAGGGGCCTGGGCTTGGTGATTGTCTCTCTAGCTTACAAACAATCTGAGCCCTCCTCTCACACCTGCACTGGGCCTTTAAGTTTGTGGAAGTGTAAGGAAATGCCTTCTTGGCATGGTTACCCCCTGACTTTTTGCCTTTGCTGATGCTAAGTTTTGATTGAAAGTGTGCTGGGACCCTGCTAACCAGGCCCCCCACCAGCGTTCTTTCCCTAAACTGTACCATTGCTTCCACAACTGGCACAGCCCTGGCACTCAGATAAGTCCCTTGTAACTGGTACCCCTAGTATCAAGGGCCCTGATGCCAGGGAAGGTCTCTAAGGGCTGCAGCATGTCTTATGCCACCCTGGGGACCCCTCACTCAGCACATCACACTGCCTCACAGCTTGTGTGTGCCGGTGGGGAGAAAGACTAAATCGACATGGCACTCCCCTCAGAGTGCCATGCCAACCTCACACTGCCTGTGGCATAGGTAAGTCACTGCTCTAGCAGGCCTTATAGCCCTAAGGCAGGGTGCACTATACCACAGGTAAGGGCATATGTGCATGAGCACTATGCCCCTACAGTGTCTAAGCAAAACCTTAGACATTGTAAGTGCAGGGTAGCCATAAGAGTTCATGGTCTGGGAGATTGTCAAACACGACCTCCACAGTTCCATAATAGCTACACTGAAAACTGCGAAGTTTGGTATCAAACTTCTCAGCACAATAAATGCACACTGATGCCAGTGTTCAAGTTATTGTAACATACACTTAGAGGGCATCTTAGAGATACCCCCTGAATACCAACCCGACTTCTAGTGTAGGCTGACCAGTTTCTCCCAGCTTGCCACATACCAGACATGTTGCTGGCCACATTGGAAGAGTGCCTTTGTCACTCTGTGGCCAGGAACAAAGCCTGTACTGGGTGGAGGTGCTTCTCACCTCCCCCTGCAGGAACTGTAACACCTGGCGGTGAGCCTCAAAGGCTCACCCCTTTTGTTGCAGCGCCGGAGGGCATCCCAGCTAGTGGAGATGCCCGCCCCTCTGGCCACTGCTCCCACTTCTGGTGGCAAGGCTGGAGGAGATAATGAGAAAAACAAGGAGGAGTCACCCACCAGTCAGGACAGCCCCTAAGGTGTCCTGAGCTGAGGTGACACCTGCCTTTAGAAATCCTCCAACTTGATTTTGGAGGATTCCCCCAATAGGAATAGGGATGTGCTGCTGCCCCCCCCCCACCCCCCTACCCCTCAGGGAGGAGGCACAAAGTGTGTAGCCACCCTTCAGGACAGTAGCCATTGGCTACTGCCCCCCAGACCTAAACACACCCCTAAATGTAGTATTTAGGGGCACCCAAGAATCCAAGAAATCAGATTCCTGCAACCTGAAGAAACTAGGACTGCTGCCCTACAAGCCTGCAGAGAAGACGGAAGACGACAACTGCTTTGGCCCCAGCCCTACCGGCCTCTCTCCTGATTTGAAAACCTGCAACCAGCGACGCATCTGACAGAGACCAGCGACCTCGGAAGCCTCAGAGGACTGCCTTGGACTAAAGGACCAAGAAACTCCCATGAGCAGTGGCCCTGCTCAACACCAGCAACTTCTTTGCAACAACTGCACCAAGAAGCAAAAAGGAATCTCCCTTGGAGTGAAGGAGTCACTCCCCTGCATCTGCAGGCACCTCAGGCAACGACATCTGGCTGGTTGGATCTTATGTTTGTCAGATCTGCGAAGATTCCCCAACACAGGTGGTGGCTCTGAGGGATCTCACCTGGGACCTCTTTGCCTTCTGTCCAATGTAGGAGACAGTAAGCCCTTTCCCCTGCCACTACAACAGAACTCTTGCGCACCGCACCTCTTGCACCATCCAAGGCTTGTGGACTCCTCAGGCTCCAAGTAGCCACAGCCCAGAGCACTCTACCTCTGTAAGGACAGTCTCCTCTCTTCAGCTCCAGCGACGCAGAACTCTTCAGGTGTGCTAACTGGGTCTCACTGCAACTTGCTGTACCTGCTGCCAGTGGGTTGCTTGTGAGGGCTCCGACTACTTCTGCTGACTCTCCTGCATCCTGAGGGTCAGCCGGACTACCCGGAAGGGTCAAGTCCCCAGGACCTTTCTTGTCCTCCAAAGCTCTGCAAAACTTCCAACAGCTCCTTTTGCCTGTGCTTGTGGGTGGTCCTCCTGACCACTGACTGCAATCCGGAGACCCTCGTTGGACAGCTCAGACGACTTCAGGGACTTCTCTGAAGCTTCAGGACCCCTCTGCTGGACTCCATCACCGTCGACCCAGATCTACAGATACTCAAGGGTAGGCATTGCCTCCTGCCCCACCTGGACACTCCTATGTGGACTGTAATTGGTCCCCTTCTTTTGCAGGTACTTCTTGCCCGGTATCCGCCCTTGCATTTCTCCAATCATAATGTACCCATGTGAACCTATGGAAAGACCCAATAACTTACCCCTCTGCACCCGGCCGCTGGGGATCTTCTAAGTATTTACCCTTTTGGGGCTCCACTTTTCCCCAGGCCTTATCTAACTATTCCATTCACTCTGGCAGGGGACACCCTTCCGCATTCCAGGAGTACATAAACAGTTTATAGATAAGTATTCAACTTACAGTCCTATTCTTCAGCGGTTAAGGTGTCCACAGGGCAAAGTTAAGGAAGACACCAAGGGTGCACCACCAGCAACACTGGGTGGGCCGGGTGCAGAGGTCAAAATTGGCGTTGGGTGCCCAAAGGAATTATATGGAGACTAGGGGCACTCAGAAGTGAACAGGTTGCAGGTAAGTACCTCCGGTCACAGGGTAAGGCCCTGGGGGGTTTAGGGCAGCACCAGGGGGCGGGTGGGCGCCAAAGGTAAGCATCAAATATACACCCTTAGCGGCACGGGGCGGTCCGGTGCAGAGTGCAAACCCAGCATTGGGCACCCAATGCTTTTCAATGGAAAACTCTGAGTTCACAAAGAGGCTAAAGGCTTGGTGCAGGGGGTCGGCCGAAGAAAACCAACAGCTGGACAGGTAAGTTGAGGCTCCTCTGGACACTGAAGGATTGTTGGCTGGGTTCCCCATGGCCAGGGGGCTGCTAGTGCAGGGATACACATGGCATCTTCACAGGATCCGGTTGCGGGGTCCTCTGAATTCAGGCTGCAGACGTCATCGGGGTGGCCAGGAGGGGTCAACCAAGGGTGGATTTGAGGTCGGAATCTCCTGGGGACTCACTGGTCAGGTGGGCCACCTGGACTTGGGCCGTAGGCATCGGGTGCAGAGTGGGCAGGACTTGCGGATCCGGAGGGTTTTGGAGTTCTGGTTGGAGGTATGTTTGTGGATAAGGCTGCTATACTTGTATCTTGATCTTTTGTAGAGGCACGCAATCTGCTAGGGGTTTGTAGGTCATTAGTCCTGCAGCACAAGACCTTTTCTTGAAGCAGGAGTCTTGAAGCTACAGACAGGCAGGTAGGGCTGGTGCCAACTCAGTTGTCGTCTGGAGTCTTCACTGCTGGCGCGGTTCTTCAGTCAATCAGGGCACCAGGCATCTGAAGAGCAAGGTTCAGAGGTGGCCCTAAATACTAGATTTAGGGGTGTCACAGGGGTCAGAGGACAGAAGCCAATGTCTATTAACAGAGTGACTACACCCTTCCTGTACCCAACCTGTTGAGGAGGGGGGCACATTCCTAACCCTACTGGCTAACTTCCTCCAAAACAAGATGGAGGATTCTGGAAAGAGGGGTTCACCTCAGCTCTGGGAACCCTAGGGGTGGTTCCAGCTGGGGTGGACACTCCCCCCTCGTTTACTAACTTTTCCTGCTGCCAAAAAGTGAGGCGTGTGCGTGTTGTGTGGGGCGGGCGTGGAGTGTATGTGGAGTGTGTGTGTGTGTGGGGGTGGGTGGGGGTGGGGGGGGGGGGTGGCATCTCCACTGGCTGGAGTGCCCAGGGTCAGAACAACAAAAAGAAGGAGCTTGTGAGGCTCATCACAAAATGTTGCTGTTCCTGCAGCGGGGAGGTGCACCTCCACCCAGAGTAGTCTTTGTCCCTGAGACCACAAGAGCCCTCACTCCATGGGGTCAGAAAGTGGCAGGCTTGAGATAAGCCTGACTGCAGCCACACACTAGAGAGTTGGGACAATTTCAGGGAGCTTCTCTAGGATGCCCTCTGTGTGCATTTTACAATAAATCCAACACTGTTATCAGTGTGGGTTTATTGAGCTGAGACGTTTGATAGCTAACTCCCCAATCTTCAGTGAAGCATCATAGAGCTGTGAAGTTTGTAATGTCAAACTCTCAGCCAATGTACTCATTATGGCCACACTGCACTTACAATGTCTAAGAATGGACTTAGACACTGTAGGGTCCTATTACTCATGCAGCTATGCTCTCACCTCTGGTATAGTGCACCCTTCCCTTAGGGCTGTAAGGCCTGCTAGAGGGGTGTCTTATCTATGCCGCAGACAGTGGTTTGTGGGCATGGCACCCAGAGTGGGATACCATGTCATCACGATCTTTTTCTCCCCACCAACAAACAATCTGCAATGGCAGTGTGCATGTGTTTGGTGAGGGGTCCCTTAGGGTTGCATAATACATGCTGCAGCCTTTAGGGACCCCCTCTGGTTACAGGGACCACGTTTATTGAGGAACTTATCTGTGTGCCAGAGGTGTGCCAATTGTGGAAACAATGGTACACATTTAGGGAAAGAATGCAGGTGCTGGTGTCTGGTTGTAGGAAGTTGGCTCTGTATACACTATTTCAAAGTAAACAATAGTGTGCACAGAGTCCAAGGGTTACCCTTAGAGGTAAGATAGTGGCAAAAGTAGATAATTCTAACGCTCTATTTTGTGGTAGTGTGGTTGAGCAGTAGGCTTATCAGAGGGTAGTGTTAAGCATTTCTTTTACACACACAGGCAATAAATGAGGAACACGCACTCAAAGACGTACTCCAGGCCAATAGGTTTTTATATTGAAAAATATATTTTCTTAGTTTATTTTAAGAACCACAGGTTCAAGATTTAGAGTTAATACTTTAAATGTAAGGTACTTCACTTAGATACTTTAGGAACTTTGAATGAAAACAATATCATGTACAGTCTTTGTAAAAATGGCAATAAGCTATTTTCAAAGTGGACAGTGCAAAAATCAACAGTTCCTGGGGGAGGTAAGTAAAGGTTAGATTAGGAGGTAAGTAAAACACTTACAAATCTCAGTCCTGGGGCATAGGCAGCCCACCGTTGGGGGTTCAGGGCAACCCCAAAGTTACCACACCAGCAGCTCAGGGCTGGTCAGGTGCAGAGGTCAGAGGTGCCCAAAACACATAGGCGCCTATGGAGAACAGGGGTGCTCCGCTTCCAGTCTGCCAGCAGGTAAGTACCTGCGTCCTCGGGGGCAGACCATGGGGGTTTTGTAGAGCACTGGGGGAGGGGAGGGGAGGGGAGGGGGGGGGGGGGGGGATGACGACGACAAGTAGGCACACAAAACACACTCTCAGCGGCACAGGGCCGGCCGGGTGCTATCAGGCGTCTGGTTTCAGGTAGGAAGCAATGGAGGGACCTGGGGGTCACTCTAGCGGTGCAGGCAGGCACAGGGGAGGGGGGGGCTTCTCGGGACAGCCACCGCCTGGGCTAGGTAGAGGGTCGCCTGGGGGTCACTCCTGCGCTGAAGTTCGGTTCCTTCAGGTCCTGGGGGCTGCGGGTGCAGTGTTTGTTCCAGGCGTCGGGCCCCTTGTTACAGGCAGTCGCGGTCAGGGGGAGCCTCTGGATTCTCTCTGCAGGCGTCGCTGTGGGGGGCCATTGGGGTCATCTCTGGTTACTCACGGGCTCGCAGTCACCGGGAGTCCTCCCTGAGGTGTTGGTTTTCTGCAGGTCGAGACGGGGGCGTCAGGTGCAGAGTGTAGAGTCTCACGCTTCTGGCGGGAAACGTGAAGTCCTTGGAAGTTGCTTCTTTGTTGCAAAGTAGCTGGTTTTGAACAGGGCCGCTGTTCATGGGAGTTTCTTGGTCCTGTAGTCCAGGGCAGTCCTCTGAGGCTTCAGAGGCCACTGGTCCCTGTCGGATGTGTCGCGGGAGCAGTTTTTTGAAGATGGAGATAGGCCGGTTGGGCTGGGGCCAAATCAGTCATCTTCCTCCTTCTCTGCAGGCTTGTATGTCAGCAGTCATTCTTTCTTCAGGTTGCAGGAATCTGCTTTCCTAGGTTCTGGGATGCCCCTAAATAATAAATTTAGAGGTGTGTTTAGGTCTGGGAGGGCAGTAGCCAATGGCTACTGTCTTGGAGGGTGGCTACACCCTCTTTGTGCCTCCTCCATCCTCCAAAATCAAGATGGAGGATTTCTAAAGGCAGGGGTCACCTCAGCTCAGGACACCTTAGGGGCTGTCCTGACTGGTGGGTGACTCCTCCTTGTTTTTCTGATCATCTCCCCTGGACTTGCCGTCAAAAGTGGGGGCATCTCTGAGATGCCCTCTGTGTGCATTGTTTAATAAATCCAACACTGGCATCAGTGTGGGTTTATTATTCTGAGAAGTTTGATACCAAACTTCCCAGTATTCAGTGTAGCCATTATGGAGCTGTGGAGTTCGTTTTTGACAAACTCCCAGACCATATACTTAATATGGCCACACTGTACTTACAATGTCTAAGAATAGACTTAGACACTGTAGGGGCATATTGCTCATGCAGCTATCCCCTCACCTGTGGTATAGTGCACCCTGCCTTCGGGCTGTAAGGCCTGCAAGAGGGGTGACTTACCTCTGCCACAGGCAGTATTTTGTGGGCATGGCATCCTGAGGGGGATGCCATGTCGACTTTGCCTTTTTCTCCCCACCAACACCCACAATCTACAATGGCAGTGTGCATGTGTTAGGTGAGGGGCCCCTTAGGGTGGCTCAACATATGCTGCAGCCCTTAGGGACCTTCCCTGGTCACAGGGCCCTTGGTACCACTGGTACAAGGGACTTATCTGTGTGCCAGGGGTGTGCCAATTGTGGAAACAATGGTACATTTTAGGTGAAAGAACACTGGTGCTGGAGCCTGGTTAGCAGGGTCCCGGCACAGTTCTCAGTCAAGTCAGCATCAGTATCAGGCAAAAAGTGGGGGGTAAGTGCAACAGGGAGCCATTTTCCTACACAGGTTAACAGAATCCCAACACATTTTTTTTGGGGCGGGGGGGTGGGGGGGGATGGTGGGAAGTACAGTAGCAAGGGGCCAGTTACCTACACAGGGTTCTAATTGGCTGGTAGGGAAGGGGTTACTAGTGGACTAAGTTTAAGGTTACTGTTCTGATTGGCTGTCAGGGCTAATGTTCTAACTGGTTGGTAGGGCAAAGTTTCATATTTGACTAAGGGTTTAGGGTTACAGTTCTTACTGGACACTGAGGCTAAGAGCATAGAGGACAAGGGCAGTTGCATGTTGGGCCAAGTCTGGGCTCGGGCCAGAGATGCTGCCCAATTTTCCATTTTTCAAAAAGGACCTTAATCCCCCCCCCCCCCTACATCCTCCAGCATCCAAACACAATAACAGCAAATGCTTGCTACACATACACCACAAACAAACCTCATACAGCTCTTAATGTCAACAACCACAAAAAAACCGCACAAACCACGCCCATACTCCATTCTACACCAACAACAGTATGGCACCTTCATTCTCACACAAATACAACTCTGTCCCATACCACTAACACATCCACACATTATAAACAACACAAAGCCACATTATGCAAAACTATAATGCATCCAGACACACGCTCTCCATTCGTACAAAACACCAGCTCTTCCTCTACTTACTCATAACGGACCCCTTTTTATAAAGACTGCTGGAAATGGCCCTTTTTGCAGGGTTATCCCCAAACTTTTTGCCTTCTTCCTCCCATTTTTTTCAGGTCTGTTTTTGCTGGTTTATTGTCTCTGCGCACTTTACCACTTCTAAACAGTGCTGAAGTGCATACGCTCTCTGTGTAAATTGTACTGTTTGGTTTATCCATGATTGGCATACATGATTTACTGGTAAGTCCCTAGTAAAGTGCACTAGAGGTGCCCAGGACCTGTAAATCAAATGCTACCAGTAGGCCTGCAGCACTGGTTGTGCCACCCACATTAGTAGCCCGGTAAACATGGCCCAGACCGGCCACTGCAGTGTCTGTGTGTGAGTTTTAAACTGCCAATTCGACTTGGCAAGTCTAAACCTTCCCTTTTACTACATGTCAGGCACCCCTAAGGTACGGCTGAGGTAGCCCCAGGGGCAGGGTGCAGTGTATGTTTATGGTAGAACATGTACTTGTGTTTTATATGTCCTAACAGTGAAATACTGCCAAATTCGTTTTTCACTGTGCACGGCCTATGTCTCTCATAGGTAAACATGGGGGATGCCTTAAAATAATTTTAAAGTGCAGATTCCCTTTGAGAGCAGATAAAAATTTGGAATTTAGGGTCTCTAAACTCACAATTTAAAAATAAATTTTTAGTAAAGTTGGTTTTTAAATTGTCTGTTTGAAAATGCCACTTTTAGAAAGTAGGCATTTTCTTGCATAAACCATTCAGTGACTCTGCCTGTTTGTGGATTGTCTGTCTGGGTGAGTTTGACAGTTGGGCTGTTTTGCACCTCTCCAGATAATGACACAAAAGAGGGCAGGGTGTAGCCTGCATATCCTGATGGGCCATCTGAGCTAGAGGGGAGGGAAGGAGGAGTGGTCTTCACACCTGAAAGGACTGTGCCTACCCTCACACAATGCAGTCTCCGACCCCCTGGTGTGCGTCTGGGGCCTTGCCTTGCCTGGCCTGGCCAAGGATGGATCTGTCAAACACTTGCGACTTTGCTTTGAAGTTTGCCAACTTCCAAGGCAGAAATGGGTACAAGAGGAAGACTCAAAACCCCAGACTTTTAGAATCTTTCTGGAATCAAGAGAAACCTCTGCCAAGAAAAAGAGCTGGAGGAGGAGGAGTGCTGTCCCTTTGCGTGCTGCTTTGCTGGACTGCAGTTGCTGCTTCTGCCTGAAGGAGTGCAAAGGATGAACTGTGCTGTGTCTCCTGCTTGAGAAACTTCTCCAAGGGCAAGGAGTAGAGCTTGCCCCCTTTGGAAGTCTCAGGGACACCACAGACTTCAGTTTCCTCAACCTGCAGCACTGGGAACTGTGTGTTTTGTGCTGTTCAAGAGGAGAAACCATTGTAACGCCACCAACAAAGCCGCTGGCCTCACCGTGACCTGCCGATGTCGCACGGAGTTGCACTGCCCCGCTTCACAACCTGGTCTTACCGACGCAGTCATCAGACGGCTTCACCGAGCCGCTGCTCGCACTGTGACCTGTGGACCCCGTACACCGGCATCGCATGCTCACACCGCAGCCTAGGCCTCCCTGACTGCGACGCTCATGACACCGGCGTTGCTGGCTTCACTGTGGCATGTGGACACTGCTCATGAAGCACAGTCCTGACCCACAACGCAGCCCCGGTCCACCGACACCAGCATCATCGACTCCAGTGTCATCACCAGGCATCCTGCCTGCACCATGGCCTGTGGACACCGCTAGTGAGGGTCACGAAGCCCTGTCCTGTCCCGCACCGCTGGCTTGGGCCTACCGATGACAGTGCTTCAGCAACTACAATGCTGGCCGCACCATGACCTGTGGACACAGCACGTTGTACTGCCCCGCTTCACACCGCAGCCCTGGTCTTACTGACGCCGCAGGACGCTATCACCGAGCCGCTGCCTGCACCGTGACCTGTGGGCACCGCACGTCGCATCATCCTGCTTCCCACTACAGCCCCGACGCTATCCACGCCAGCGCCCCTGACTTCATCAGCCCGAAGTTCAATCTACGACGAGTGTGACTTCAAGGGCCTGACTACTTCTGCACCAACTCTGGAACCGACATCGCAATGTCAGTGACGCCGATCTCCAGAGCTCACCGCGAGGATTATGTCACCCTACAAGTCCAAGGTACTGTCTGCGGGTCTTCCTGACACCATAGCTGGCCCGCGACACTGCAGCCGGCCTGAACTATTGGTTTTGTTGATCACGACGCCATGCTAGCCACAAGTGGGGCTACTGACTTCAAAGAACTGTATTCTTGAGTAAATCTTGTAGAATTCATATTTTTATTACTGTGACTTGTTTGAAATAGATAAATAGTGACTTTTTTTTTTAACTGGTGTGGTGTCCTTTTGTAGTGTTTTCACTATTACTGTGTGTTATGTACAACTGCTTTACACATTGCTTTTGAGATAAGCCTGACTGCTCGTGCCAAGCTACCAAGGGGGTGAGCAGGGGTTACCTGAGCAGGTTTCTCCCTTATCCTGACTAGAGTGAGGTTCCCTACTTGGACAGGGTGCAAACCGACTGCCAGCTAGAGACCCCATTTCGAACAATGACGAAACCTATACTCAGCCTTCCATCACACCATCCACAAACACCCTCCTCCTCTTTCCAACAATTACACACAACTATAAATTCCTTATACTCTTAATCCACCACACATTACCTTTCAGTGATCAAATCTAACAATCATAACTCTTGTCCATCCCCTAAAATTCGCAACATACACTTCTCCAAAACGCATCACCATCTCCTATACTTTTCGAACACCACTCACAAGCAGTAAATCACATATAAATTCTTCACAAAAAACACTACATCCATATCTCCCCACTACTCCACAAAAACAAAAACAAACACACACCGTCACATCAAAATCACTCACACTTTCAAAAAACTTTCCTCACACCCACTCTTCTGACTTCATAAATATTGCAAATCCAACACCAACTTTACTACAAAAGTCACATTATCCAACATCTACCACAAACACGCCAACACAGCAACATTCATTCACCTGCCTCTCATCAACTGCATAATTTAGAATCTTACAATATGACACACATGCTCCACCACCACCCCAACCCATACTCCTTCCACACTAACAGGCACAAGCAAAATATACAAAATGCCAGTGTAAGGAAATGCCTCCTTGGCATGGTTACCCCCTGACTTTTTGCCTTTGCTGATGCCAAGTTATGATTTGAAAGTGTGCTGATGTCTGCTAACCAGGCCCCAGCACCAGTGTTCTTTCCCTAAACTGTACTTTTGTCTCCACAATTGGCACATCCTGGCATCCAAGGGCCCTGATGCCAATGAAGATCTCGAAGGGCTGCAGCATGTCTTATGCCACCCTGGGGATCCTTCACTCAGCACATGCACACTGCTTGCTAGCTTGTGTGTGCTGGTGGGGAGAAAATGACTAAGTCGATATGGCACTCCCCTCAGGGAGCCATGCCAACCTCACACTGCCTATGGCATAGATAAGTCACCCCTCTAGCAGGCCTTACAGCCCTAAGGCAGGGTGCACTATACCATAGGTGAGGGCATAGGTGCATGAGCACTATGCCCCTACAGTGTCTAAGCAAAACCTTAGACATTGTAAGTGCAGGGTAGCCATAACAGTATATGGTCTGGGAGTCTGTCAAACACGAACTCCACAGCACCATAATGGCTACACTGAAAACTGGGAAGTTTGGTATCAAACTTCTCAGCACAATAAATGCACACTGATGCCAGTGTACATTTTATTGTGAAATACACCCAGAGGGCATCTTAGAGATGTCCCTTGAAAACATACCTGACTTCCAGTGTGGGCTGACTAGTTTTTGCCAGCCTGCCACACACCAGACATGTGCCTGGCCACATGGAGAGAGTGCCCTTGTCACTCTGTGGCCAGGAACAAAGCCTGTACTGGGTGGAGGTGCTTCTCACCTCCCCCTGCAGGAACTTTAACACCTGGCGGTGAGCCTCAAAGGCTCACCCCCTTCGTTACAGCGCCACAGGGCATCCCAGCTAGTGGAGATGCCCGCCCCTCTGGCCACTGCCCCCACTTTTGGCAGCAAGGCTGGAGGAGATAATGAGAAAAACAAGGAGGAGTTACTGGCCAGTCAGGACAACTCCCTAAGGTGTCCAGAGCTGGGGTGACTCTGACTTTTAGAAATCTTCCATCTTGCAGATGGAGGATTTCCCAAATAGGATTAGGGATGTGACCTCCCTCCCCACCGGGAGGAGGCACAAAGATGGTGAAGCCACCCTCAGGGCTAGTAGCAATTGGCTACTAACCTCCCAGACCTAAACACACCCCTAAATTCAGTATGTAGGGGCCCCCAGAACCTAGCAAATCAGATTCCTGCAACCTGAAGACGAAGGAGGACTGCTGACCTGAAGCCCTGCAGAGAAGACGGAGACACCAACTGCTTTGGCCCCAGCCCTACCGGCTTGTCTCCCCACTAACAGCGACGCGTCCCCCAGGGTCCAGCGACCTCTGAAGCCTCAGAGGACTACCCTGCATCTAAAAGGGCAAAGAAACTCTAGAGGACAGCGGCCCTGTTCAACAGAATCTGCAACTTTGCAACAAAGAAGCAACTTTTAAAGACCACACGTTTCCCGCCGGAAGCGTGAGACTTTCACTCTGCACCCGCCCCCCCCCCCCCCGCTCGACCTGCGGAAAACTAACTCTACAGGGAGGACTCCCCGGCGACTGTGAGCCCGTGAGTAGCCAGAGTTGACCCCCCCCCCCCGAGCCCCCACAGCGACGCCTGCAGAGGGAATCCAGAGGCTCCCCCTGAGCGCGACTGCCTGCTTCAAAGAACCCGACGCCTGGGAAACACACTGCACCCGCAGCCCCCAGGACCTGAAGGATCTGAACTATAGTGCAGGAGCGATACCCAGGCGGCCCTCTTCCTAGCCCAGGTGGTGGCTACCCCGAGGAGTATCCTATTGCAAAACCGACGCCTGTATGCACTCTGCACCCGGCCGCCCCTGTGCCACGAAGGGTGTACTTTCTGTGCCTACTTGTGTCCCCCCGGGGCCCTACAAAACCCCCCTGGTCTGCCCTCCGAAGTCGCAGGTACTTAACTGCTGGCAGACTGGAACTGGGGCACCCCTATTTCCATTGAAGCCTATGTGTTTTGGGCACCACTTTGACCTCTGCACTTAACCGGCCCTGAGCTGCTGGTGTGGTTAACTTTGGGGTTGCCTTGACCCCCCAACGGTGGGCTACCTTAGACCAAACTTTGAACCCGGTAAGTGCTTTACTTACCTGTGAACCTAACAAATACTTACCTCCCCCAGGAATTGTTGATTTTTGCACTGTGTCCAATTTTAAAATAGCTTATTGCCATTTTTGCCAAAACTGTACATGCTATTGTGATGATTCAAAGTTCCTAAGATACCGGAGTGAAATACCTTTCATTTAAAGTATTGTTTGTAAATCTTGAACCTGTGGTTCTTCAAATAAACTAAGAAATGAAAATGTCACTTACCCAGTGTACATCTGTTCGTGGCATCAGTCGCAGTAGATTCGCATGTTCTGCAATAGCTCGCCATCTGGTGTTGGGCCGGAGTGTTACAAGTTGTTTTTCTTCGAAGAAGTCTTTCGAGTCACGGGACCGAGTGACTCCTCCTTTTGTCTCCATTGCGCATGGGCGTCGACTCCATCTTCGATTGTTTTTCCCCGCAGAGGGTGAGGTAGGAGTTGAATTGTAGTAATAGTGCCCATGCAATGGAGTGACTAAGTATGCACCTATTTAAGGTTGAGATGATACATATATAAATAATTGAAGGTAACTTCCAAACTGCTACAGGCTCCCGGGGAGGCGGGTGGGCACATGCGAATCTACTGCGACTGATGCCACGAACAGATGTACACTGGGTAAGTGACATTTTCAGTTCGATGGCATCTGTCGCTGTAGATACGCATGTTCTGCATAGACTAGTAAGCAGTGTTTCCCCCAAAAGCGGTGGATCAGCCTGTAGGAGTGGAAGTGGTCTGAAATAATGTCCTTAATACGGCTTGACCTACTGTGGCTTGTTGTGCGGATAACACGTCTACACAGTAGTGCTTGGTGAATGTGTGAGGCGTAGACCATGTGGCTGCCTTACATATTTCTTGCATTGGGATGTTTCCTAGAAAGGCCATGGTAGCACCTTTCTTTCTGGTTGAGTGTGCCCTTGGTGTAATGGGCAGCTGTCGTTTAGCTTTAAGGTAGCAGATTTGGATGCATTTAACTATCCATCTGGCTATACCTTGTTTGGAAATTGGGTTTCCTGCATGAGGTTTTTGAAATGCAATAAAGAGTTGTTTAGTCTTTCTGATGTTCTTTGTTCTGTCAATGTAATACATCAATGCTCTTTTGACATCTAATGTATGTAGTGCCCTTTCAGCTACAGTATCTGGCTGTGGAAAGAACACTGGAAGTTCCACTGTTTGATTTAGATGGAACGGTGAAATAACCTTTGGCAAAAATTTAGGATTGGTCCTTAGGACGACTTTATTTTTGTGTAGTTGTATAAAAGGTTCCTGTATAGTAAACGCCTGAATCTCGCTTACTCTTCTTAGGGAAGTAATGGTGATGAGAAATGCCACCTTCCAGGTTAGGAACTGTATGTCGCAGGAGTGCATGGGTTCAAAAGGTGGACCCATAAGTCTAGTTAGGACAACATTTAGGTTCCATGAAGGAACAGGTAGTGTTCTTGGTGGTATAATTCTCCTAAGGCCCTCCATGAATGCTTTAATGACTGGTATCTTATATAGGGAAGTTGAATAGGTAGTCTGCAGGTATGCAGATATTGCTGCAAGGTGAATCTTAATGGAAGAGAAAGCTAGGTTAGATTTTTGTAAGTGAAGCAAGTAACCCACTACATGTTCTGGAGTTGTGTGTAATGGTTGTATTTGATTAATATGGCAGCAGCAAACAAACCTCTTCCATTTACTTGCATAGCAGTGCCTGGTGGATGGCCTTCTTGCTTGTTTTATGACTTCCATACATTCTTGGGTAAGTTGTAAGTGCCCGAATTCTAGGATTTCAGGAGCCAGATTGCTAGATTCAGCGATGCTGGATCTGGGTGTCTGATCTTTTGGTTGTGCTGTGTCAACAGATCTGGCCTGTTGGGCAATTTGATGCAGGGTACCACTGATAGGTCTAGCAGCGTTGTGTACCAGGGTTGCCTTGCCCAAGTTGGTGCTATCAATATGAGTTTGAGTTTGCTTTGACTGAGTTTGTTTACCAGGTAAGGAAGGAGAGGGAGAGGAGGAAAAGCGTAAGCAAATATCCCTGACCAGTTCATCCATAGGGCATTGCCTTGGGATTGTTTGTGTGGGTATCTGGATGCGAAGTTTTGGCATTTTGCGTTCTCCCTTGTCGCAAACAAGTCTATCTGAGGTGTTCCCCAGAGTTTGAAATAAGTGTTCAGAATTTGGGGGTGAATTTCCCATTCGTGGACCTGTTGGTGATCTCGAGAGAGATTGTCTGCGAGTTGATTTTGTATCCCTGGTATAAACTGTGCAATTAGGCGAATTTGGTTGTGAATTGCCCAATGCCAAATTTTTTGTGCTAGCAGGCTTAACTGCGTGGAGTGGGTCCCTCCCTGCTTGTTTAGATAATACATTGTTGTCATGTTGTCTGTTTTGACGAGAATGTATTTGTGAACTATTATTGGTTGGAAAGCTTTTAGTGCTTGAAAAACTGCTAGAAGTTCTAGGTGATTGATATGCAGTTTTGTTTGATGTACGTTCCATTGTCCTTGTATGCTGTGTTGATCGAGGTGTGCTCCCCACCCTGTCATGGAAGCATCTGTTGTTATTACGTATTGTGGCACTGGGTCTTGGAAAGGCCGCCCCTTGTTTAAATTTATGTTGTTCCACCACAGAAGCGAGAGGTAAGTTTGGCGGTCTATTAACACCAGATCTAGAAGGTGACCCTGTGCTTGAGACCACTGTGATGCTAGGCATTGTTGTAATGGCCTCATGTGCGGTCTTGCGTTTGGGAGAATGGCTATGCATGATGACATCATGCCTAGGAGTTGTAATACCATCTTTGCCTGTATCTTTTGTGTTGGATACATGCGTTGTATGATGGTGTTGAAATTTTGAATTCTTTGTGGACTTGGAGTGGCTACTCCTTTTGATGTGTCTATTATGGCTCCCAGGTATTGTTGTACCTTGCGTGGCAGAATTTTGGATTTTGTGAAATTGACGGTGAACCCTAGTTTGAAGAGGGTTTGTATGATATGATTTGTGTGATTTGAGCACTCTATTAACGAATGGGCCTTGATTAGCCAGTCGTCTAGATATGGGAACACATGTATTTGCTGCCTTCTTATGTGTGCTGCGACTACTGCTAGACATTTGGTAAAGACTCTTGGTGCGGTTGTTAATCCGAAAGGCAGTACCTTGAATTGGTAATGTATTCCTTTGAATACAAACCTTAGGTATTTCCTGTGCGATGGGTGTATTGGTATATGGAAATAAGCATCCTTGAGGTCTAAAGTTGCCATGTAGTCGTGCAGTTTTAGCAATGGCAATACTTCTTGTAGTGTGACCATGTGGAAGTGGTCTGATTTGATGAAAGTGTTCACTACTCTGAGGTCTAGGATTGGTCTCAGCGTTTTGTCCTTCTTTGGTATCAAAAAGTACAGTGAGTAAACTCCTGTGTTTATTTGTGTGTTTGGCACTAATTCGATTGCATTCTTTTGCAATAGTGCCTGCACTTCTATCTCCAGGAGATTGGAATGGTGTGTTGTTAAATTTTGTGCTTTTGGTGGTATGTTTGGAGGGAATTGTATAAATTCTATGCAATAACCATGTTGGATAATTGCTAGAACCCAAGTGTCTGTAGTGATTTCCTCCCATGCTTTGTAATAATGACCTATTCTTCCCCCCACTGGTGTTGTGTGGAGGGGGTGAGTGACATGTGAGTCATTGTTTAGTAGTAGGGGTTTTGGGGCTTTGAAATCTCCCTCTATTTCTAGGGAATTGCCCTCCTCTATATTGTCCCCGAAAACCTCCTCTATACTGTCCCTGGTAAGTGGACGGTGTTGCTTGTGAGGTGCTGGCTTGTGTGCTTTGACCCCGAAACCCCCCTCGAAAGGGCGTTTTACGGAATGTGCTGTAATTCCCTCTGCTCTGCGGGGAGTAGAGTGCGCCCATGGCTTTGGCAGTGTCCGTATC
Source organism: Pleurodeles waltl (assembly GCF_031143425.1). Classification (NCBI taxonomy): domain Eukaryota; kingdom Metazoa; phylum Chordata; class Amphibia; order Caudata; family Salamandridae; genus Pleurodeles; species Pleurodeles waltl. Next base: position 165,772,757 of record NC_090438.1, on the reverse strand, counting down.
TTTTTTGAGTTTCTCAATCGCTGTGTCCACTTCTGGACCGAACAGTTCTTTTTCATTAAAAGGCATATTGAGAACTGCTTGTTGAATCTCTGGTTTAAATCCAGACGTTCGGAGCCATGCATGCCTTCTGATAGTTACAGATGTATTAATTGTCCGTGCAGCTGTATCTGCAGCGTCCATGGAGGAACGTATCTGGTTGTTGGAGATGGTCTGTCCCTCCTCAACCACTTGTTTTGCCCTATTTTGGAAGTCCTTGGGCAGATGTTCAATGAGATGTTGCATCTCGTCCCAGTGGGCTCTGTCATAGCGCGCAAGTAGTGCCTGGGAGTTCGCGATGCGCCACTGGTTTGCAGCTTGTGCTGCGACTCTCTTACCAGCTGCATCGAACTTGCGGCTTTCTTTATCTGGGGGTGGTGCATCTCCAGATGTGTGAGAGTTGGCCCTTTTCCTAGCTGCTCCTACAACAACAGAGTCTGGTGGCAGCTGTGTAGTGATGAAAACCGGGTCTGTAGGAGGCGGCTTATACTTTTTTTCCACCCTTGGTGTGATTGCCCTACTTTTGACCGGCTCCTTAAATATGTCTTTTGCGTGCCGGAGCATACCAGGGAGCATAGGCAGGCTTTGGTAGGAGCTGTGGGTGGAGGAGAGTGTGTTGAACAAGAAATCATCCTCGACCTGTTCTGAGTGGAGGCTTACGTTGTGAAATTGTGCTGCTCTAGCCACCACCTGAGAGTACGCGGTGCTGTCTTCTGGTGGAGATGGCTTTGTAGGGTATGCCTCCGGGCTGTTATCTGACACTGGGGCGTCGTATAGGTCCCATGCGTCCTGATCTTGGTCACCCTGGCTCATGGTGGTGTGAGCTGGGGAGTGTGATGGAGTTTGTGCTGGTGAAACGTTAATCACGGGCGGAGGAGAGGGTGGTGGTGTAACTCTTTTCACCACTTTTGGTTGTGGTGCTTGTTCCGTCTGGAACTCCAACCTTCTCTTTCTCCTAATGGGGGGAAGGGTGCTTAATTTTCCTGTCCCCTGCTGAATGAAGATACGCTTTTGCGTATGGTCCACATCAGTTGCTTGTAGCTCTTCCTCAAACCTATGCTTTTGCATTTGGGAGGTTAGCGAGTGCTCTTCCGTATAAGAGCCTGAAGCTGGGTCGCTTGCAGTTTGTTTCGGCATCGAAACTTTGTCTGCGTGTTTTTTCGGCTCCGAGGTGACTTTTTTCCTTTTCGGGGCCGAAACCTCTCGGCGTCGATCTGTTTCGGTGCCGCTGTCTCGGCGTCGAGCCGTGTCCACACCGGCATCTCGGTGTCGAGGCTTGTCTCCAGCACTTTCTCGGTCCCGAGAAGGCTGCGTGCCGGTGTCTCGACCGGAGTCGGACGATCTCGGCACTGTTTGGGCCTTTTTCGGTGCCGACGGTCGGTCACCGAATTTATGGGTCGAGCCATGGCCTGGTGGCAGTGGCGTCCCCTGGGCCTTGTAAATGTTTCTTTGTGTGGTTTTCGACGTCTTACTCACGGTTTGTGTATCGTCGAATCCTTCGGAGTCTGAGTCTTGGATCGAGAAGGTACCTTCTTCTTCCTGTTCCTCGAACTCCCGTTGGGCTGTCGGTGCGGACGCCATTTGAAGTCTTCTGGCTCAACGGTCTCGGAGTGTTTTTCGGGACCGGAACGCACAACAGGCCTCGCAGGTGTCTTCGCTGTGCTCAGGTGACAGGCACAGGTTGCAGACCAAGTGTTGGTCTGTGTAGGGGTATTTATTGTGGCATTTGGGGCAGAAACGGAACGGGGTCCGTTCCATCGGCGTTCTTCAGCACGCGGTCGGGCCGACCAGGCCCCGACGGAGGATCGAAAAACTACCCCGAAGGGCACCGGAGCTCTTCGATCTTCGATGCGGTGTGGAATCTAAGTACGCCGATCCCGAACGCAACAATACCGACGAAAATCTTCCGAAATTAGCTAATTTTCCGTTCCGAAACTCGGAGCGACAGGAACACGTCCGAACCTGATGGCGGAAAAAAAACAATCGAAGATGGAGTCGACGCCCATGCGCAATGGAGACAAAAGGAGGAGTCACTCGGTCCCGTGACTCGAAAGACTTCTTCGAAGAAAAACAACTTGTAACACTCCGGCCCAACACCAGATGGCGAGCTATTGCAGAACATGCGTATCTACAGCGACAGATGCCATCGAACATATATTTTTCTATATAAAAACCTATTGGCCTGGAATTGTCTTAGAGTGTGTTCCTCATTTATTGCCTGTGTGTGTACAACAAATGCTTAACACTGCCCTCTGATAAGCCTACTGCTCGACCACACTACCACAAAATAGAGCATTGGAATTCTCTTTTTGCCACTATCTTACCTCTAAAGGGAACCCTTGGACTCTGTGCATGCTATTTCTTACTTTGAAATAGTACATACAGAGCCAACTTCCTACATTGGTGGATCAGCGGTGGGGTACAAGACTTTGCATTTGCTGGACTACTCAGCCAATACCTGATCACACGACTAAATTCCCAAAATTGTCATTAGAAACTTTTTGAAATTTGAGCTATTTTTCTAATTTTTTTAAAGTCCTGCTAGGGCCTTGTGTTAGTCCCTGTTAGCATTTCTTTTAGAATTGAAGTTTTGTAAAAGTTTGGATTAAGTTCTAGTTTTAGAATCTTAAAAAGTATCCCAACTGTTAGAGAAATAATGTCTACTGCAGAAGAGATGGTGGTGGAGCTCAACCTCACCCCTTACCTGCATCTGAGGATGTCAGAGTTAAGGTCTCTCTGCAAAATCAAAAAGATAAAAACTGGTTCAAACCCTACCAAAGTACAGCTCCAGGAGCTTTTTGCAGAGTTTGCTAAAAACAACCCCTCTGATGATGTCCTCAGAGGGGGACACTAGTGATGTGGAGGACTTCCCACCTCCAGTCCTAGATAGGGAGCCCAGGGTTTCTCCAACCCTGACTCCACAAGTGATAGTCAGAGATGTTGCTTCTCTCACAGGAGAGTCCAACAGCTCTGGAAGCATTGAGATCAGCCTCAATGAAGATGACCTCCTGTTAGCCAGGATGGCCAAAAGATTGGATTTCGAGAGACAGCTCCTAGCCATAGAAAGGGAAAGACAAGAGATGGGCTTATGTAAAGAAATGGCTCCCTGTTGCAGTTACCCCCCACTTTTTGCCTGATACTGATGCTGACTTGACTGAGAAGTGTGCTGGGACCCTGCTAACCAGGCCCCAGCACCAGTGTTCTTTCACCTAAAATGTACCGTTGTCTCCACAATTGGCACAACCCTGGCACCCAGGTAAGTCCCTTGTAACTGGTACCCCTGGTACCAAGGGCCCTGATGCCAGGGAAGGTCTCTAAGGGCTGCAGCATGTCTTATGCCACCCTAGGGACCCCTCACTCAGCACAGACACACTGCTTGCCAGCTTGTGTGTGCTGGTAGGGAGAAAATGACTAAGTCGACATGGCACTCCCCTCAGGGTGCCATGCCAACCTCACACTGCCTATGGCATAGGTAAGTCACCCCTCTAGCAGGCCTTACAGCCCTAAGGCAGGGTGCACTATACCACAGGTGAGGGCATAGGTGCATGAGCACTATGCCCCTACAGTGTCTAAACAAAACCTTAGACATTGTAAGTGCAGGGTAACCATAAGAATATATGGTCTGGGAGTCTGTCAAAAACGAACTCCACAGCTCCATAATGGCTACTCTGAATACTGGGAAGTTTAGTATCAAACTTCTCAGAATAATAAACCCACACTGATGCCAGTGTTGGATTTATTAAAAAATGCACACAGAGGGCATCTTAGAGATGCCCCCTGTATTTTACCCAATTGTTCAGTGCAGGACTGACTGGTCTGTGCCAGCCTGCTGCTGAGAGATGAGTTTCTGACCCCATGCGGTGAGAGCCTTTGTGCTCTCTGAGGACAGAAACAAAGCCTGCTCTGGGTGGAGGTGCTTCACACCTCCCCCCTGCAGGTACTGTAACACCTAGCAGTGAGCTTCAAAGGCTCAAGCTTCGTGTTACAATGCCCCAGGGCACTCCAGCTAGTTGCGGCAACTCCAGGAGAGATAATGAGAAAAACAAGGAGGAGTCACTGGCCAGTCAGGACAACCCCTAAGGTGTCCTGAGCTGAGGTGACTCTGACTTTTAGAAATCCTCCATCTTGTAGAAGGAGGATTCCCCCAATAGGGATAGGAATGTGACCCCCCTCCCCTTGGGAAAAGGCACAAAGAGGGTGTACCCACCCTCAGGGCTAGTAGCCATTGGCTACTAACCCCCCAGACCTAAACACGCCCTTAAATTTAGTATTTAAGGGCTTCCCTGAACCTAAGAATTTAGATTCCTGAAACTACAAGAAGAAGAGGACTGCTGAGCTGAAAAACCCCTGCAGAGGAAGAACAGAAGACACCAACTGCTTTGGCCCCAGTCCTACCGGCCTGTCTCCTGCCTTCCAAAGAAACCTGCTCCAGTGACGCTTTCCAAAGGACCAGCGACCTCTGAATCCTCAGAGGACTGCCCTGCTTCAAGAAAGACAAGAAACTCCTGAGGACAGCGGCCCTGCTCCAAAAAGACTGCAACTTTGTTTCAAAGGAGCAGATTTAAAGACCCCTGCAACTCCCCGCAAGAAGCGTGAGCCTTGCAACACTGCACCCGGCGACCCCGACTCGACTGGTGGAGAACCAACACCTCAGGGAGGACCCTCCGGCGACTCCAAGACCGTGAGTAACCAAAGTTGTCCCACCTGAGCTCCCACAGCGACGCCTGCAGAGGGACTCCCCAGGCTCCCCCTGACCGCGACTGCCTGACTCTGAAATCCCGACGGCTGGAAAAGACCCTGCACCCGCAGCCCCCAGCACCTGAAGGAACGGAACTTCAGTGCAGGAGTGACCCCCAGGAGGCCCTCTCCCGTGCCCAGGTGGTGGCTACCCCGAGGAGCCCCCCCCTTGCCTGCCTGCACCGCTGAAGAGATCCCTTGGTCTCTCATTGAAAACCATTGAAAACCCGATGCGTGTTCGCTGCTGAGGGTGTACTTTTTGTGCTGACTTGTGTCCCCCCCCCGGTGCCCTACAAAACCCCCCTGGTCTGCCCTCTGAAGACGCGGGTACTTACCTGCTGGCAGACTGGAACCGGGGCACCCCCTTCTCTCCATTGAAGCCTATGTGTTTTGGGCACCTCTTTGACCTCTGCACCTGACCGGCCCTGAGCTGCTGGTGTGGTAACTTTGGGGTTGCTCTGAACCCCCAACGGTGGGCTACCTTGGACCCAAACCTGAAACTTGTAAGTGATTTACTTACCTGCTAAAACTAACAATAACTTACCTCCCCCAGGAACTGTGAAAATTGCACTAAGTGTTCACTTTTAAAACAGCTATTTGTGTTTTATGTGAAAAGTATATATGCTACTGTAATTATTCAAAGTTCCTAAAGTACTTACCTGCAATACCTTTCAAATGAGATATTACATGTAGAATTTGAACCTGTGGTTCTTAAAATAAACTAAGAAAATATATTTTTCTATGACAAAACTGTAAGGAAATGCCTCCTTGGCATGGTTGCCCCCTGACTTTTTGCCTTTGCTGATGCTATGTTTACAATTGAAAGTGTGCTGAGGCCTGCTAACCAGGCCCCAGCACCAGTGTTCTTTCCCTAACCTGTACTTTTGTATCCACAATTGGCAGACCCTGGCATCCAGATAAGTCCCTTGTAACTGGTACTTCTAGTACCAAGGGCCCTGATGCCAAGGAAGGTCTCTGAGGGCTGCAGCATGTCTTATGCCACCCTGGAGACCTCTCACTCAGCACAGACACACTGCTTGCCAGCTTGTGTGTGCTAGTGAGAACAAAATGAGTAAGTCGACATGGCACTCCCCTCAGGGTGCCATGCCAGCCTCTCACTGCCTATGCAAGTATAGGTCAGCCACCCCTCTAGCAGGCCTTACAGCCCTAAGGCAGGGTGCACTATACCATAGGTGAGGGTACCAGTGCATGAGCATGGTACCCCTACAGTGTCTAAACAAAACCTTAGACATTGTAAGTGCAGGGTAACCATAAGAGTATATGGTCTGGGAGTCTGTTTTGCACGAACTCCACAGCACCATAATGGCTACACTGAAAACTGAGAAGTTTGGTATCAAACTTCTCAGCACAATAAATGCACACTGATGCCAGTGTACATTTTATTGCAAAATACACCCCAGAGGGCACCTTAGAGGTGCCCCCTGAAACTTAACCGACTGTCTGTGTAGGCTGACTAGTTCCAGCAGCCTGCCACACTAGAGACATGTTGCTGGCCCCATGGGGAGAGTGCCTTTGTCACTCTGAGGCCAGTAACAAAGCCTGCACTGGGTGGAGATGCTAACACCTCCCCCAGGCAGGAGCTGTAACACCTGGCGGTGAGCCTCAAAGGCTCACCCCTTTGTCACAGCACCGCAGGACACTCCAGCTAGTGGAGTTGCCCGCCCCCTCCGGCCCCGGCCCCCACTTTTGGCAGCAAGGCCAGAGAAAATAATGAGAATAACAAGGAGGAGTCACTGGCCAGTCAGGACAGCCCCTAAGGTGTCCTGAGCTGAGTTGATTAACTTTTAGAAATCCTCCATCTTGCAGATGGAGGATTCCCCCAATAGGGTTAGGATTGTGACCCCCTCCCCTTGGGAGGAGGCACAAAGAGGGTGTACCCACCCTCAGGGCTAGTAGCCATTGGCTACTAACCCCCCAGACCTAAACACGCCCTTAAATTTAGTATTTAAGGGCTACCCTGAACCCTAGAAAATGAGATTCCTGCAACAACAAGAAGGACTGCCTAGCTGAAAACCCCTGCAGAGGAAGACCAGAAAACAACAACTGCCTTGGCTCCAGAAACTCACCGGCCTGTCTCCTGCCTTCCAAAGAACTCTGCTCCAGCGACGCCTTCCAAAGGGACCAGCGACCTCTGAATCCTCTGAGGACTGCCCTGCTTCGACGACGACAAGAAACTCCCGAGGACAGCGGACCTGCTCCAAAAAGACTGCAACTTTATCCAAAGGAGCAGCTTTAAAGAACCCTGCAATCTCCCCGCAAGAAGCGTGAGACTTGCAACACTGCACCCGGCGACCCCGACTCGGCTGGTGGAGAACCAACACCTCAGGGAGGACCCCCGGACTACTCTACGACTGTGAGTACCAAAACCTGTCCCCCCTGAGCCCCCACAGCGCCGCCTGCAGAGGGAATCCCGAGGCTTCCCCTGACCGCGACTCTCTGAAACCTAAGTCCCGACGCCTGGAAAAGACCCTGCACCCGCAGCCCCCAGGACCTGAAGGACCGGACTTTCACTGCAGAAGTGACCCCCAGGAATCCCTCTCCCTTGCTCAAGTGGAGGTTTCCCCGAGGAAGCCCCCCCTTGCCTGCCTGCAGCACTGAAGAGATCCCTTGATCTCTCATTGACTTCCATTGCGAACCCGACGCTTGTTCTAACACTGCACCCGGCCGCCCCCGCGCCACTGAGGGTGAAATTTCTGTGTGGGCTTGTGTCCCCCCCGGTGCCCTACAAAACCCCCCTGGTCTGCCCTCCGAAGACGCGGGTACTTACCTGCTGGCAGACTGGAACCGGGGCACCCCCTTCTCTCCATTGCAGCCTATGCGTTTTGGGCACCACTTTGAACTCTGCAGCTGACCGGCCCTGAGCTGCTGGTGTGGTAACTTTGGGGTTGCTCTAAACCCCCAACGGTGGGCTACCTTGGACCAAGAACTGAACCCTGTAAGTGTCGTACTTACCTGGTAAAACTAACAAAAACTTACCTCCCCCAGGAACTGTGAAAATTGCACTAAGTGTCCACTTTTAAAATAGCTATTTGTGAATAACTTGAAAAGTATACATGCAATTGAAATGATTCAAAGTTCCTAATGTACTTACCTGCAATACCTTTCAAACAAGATATTACATGTTAAATTTGAACCTGTGGTTCTTAAAATAAACTAAGAAAAGATATTTTTCTATACAAAACCTATTGGCTGGATTTGTCTCTGAGCGTGTGTACCTCATTTATTGTCTATGTGTATGTACAACAAATGCTTAACACTACTCCTTGGATAAGCCTACTGCTCGACCACACTACCACAAAATAGAGCATTAGTATTATCTTTTTTTACCACTATTTTACCTCTAAGGGGAACCCTTGGACTCTGTGCATGCTATTCCTTACTTTGAAATAGCACATACAGAGCCAACTTCCTACAAAAACCTATTGGCTGGATTTGTCTCTGAGTGTGTGTTCCTCATTTATTGCCTGTGTGTATGTACAACAAATGCTTAACACTACTCCTTGGATAAGCCTACTGCTCGACCACATTACCACAAAATAGAGCATTAGTATTATCTCTTTTTGCCATTATCTTACCTCTAAGGGGAACCCTTGGACTCTGTGCATACTATTCCTTACTTTGAAATAGTGCACACAGAGCCAACTTCCTACAGCTTAGCTCCCATCAATGGTGGCAGCAACATAAATAGGGTCAGAGATACTCCGGACATGCTAAAGATCCCCAACGGGATTGTAACTAAATATGAAGATGGTGATGACATCACCAAATGGTTCACAGCTTTTGAGAGGGCTTGTGCAACCAGAAAAGTAAACAAATCTCACTGGGGTGCTCTCCTTTGGGAAATGTTCACTGGAAAGTGTAGGGATAGACTCCTCACACTCTCTGGAAAAGATGCAGAATCCTATGACCTCATGAAGGCTACCCTGATTGAGGGCTTTGGATTCTCAACTGAGGAGTACAGGATTAGGTTCAGCGGGGGCTCAAAAATCTTCGAGCCATTCCTGGGTTGATTTTGTTGACTTCTCAGTCAAAACTCTGGATGGTTGGATTAATGGCAGTGGTGTAAATGATTATGATGGGCTGTACAATCTGTTTATGAGAGAACACCTTTTAAGTAATTGTTTCAATGATAAACTGCATCAGCATCTGGTAAGACCTAGATCTAATTTCTCCCCAAGAATTGGGAAAGAAGGCGGACCGTTGGGTCAAGACTAGGGTGATCAAGACTTCCACAGGGGGTGACCAAAAGAAAGGGTCACAAAGACTCCCCAGGGGAAGAGTGTTGAGACATCCAGGGGTAAAAGTAAAGAGTCTTCCACAGGCCCCCAAAAACCTGCTCAGGAGGGAGGGTCCAAAGCCTCTTCACAATCCAATTTTGGGTACAAGGGTAAAAATTTGATCCCAAAAAGGCCTGGTGTCGTAGCTGTAATCAGCAGGGACACCAAACTGGAGACAAGGCCTGTCCCATGAAAGATTCTACTTCAAACTCTACTCCAGTTAGCACTGGAATAGCCGGTCTCCAGGTGGGATCAACCGTGAGCCCAGAGCAAATCAGGGTTCACACTGAAGCTACATTAGTTTCTGAGGGTGGGGTGGACTTAGCCACATTGGCTGCCTGGCCCCCTAATATGCAAAAATACAGGCAGCAACTCTTAATTAATGGGACTAGTGTAGAAGGCCTGAGGGATACAGGTGCCAGTGTCACAATGGTGACAGACAAACTGGTTTCCCCAGTGCAATAACTGACTGGACAAACTTATCCAGTCACCAACGCTGACAATCAGACTAAAGTACATCCCATGGCTATGGTAACTTTAGAGTGGGGAGGGGTCAATGGCCTGAAACAGGTGGTAGTCTCCTCAAATATCCCAGTAGACTGTTTGCTTGGAAAATACCTGGATTCCTCAGCATGGGCTGAGGTAGAACTCAAAACCCATGCAGCCATGCTGGGTATCCCTGAACTGGTGTGTGTCAAGACAAGGGTACAGTGCAGAGCACAGGGTGAAAAAGTGGTGATGGAGCCTGGAATAATGGCCCAACCCTCCAAGAGAAAAGGAAAGAAGACTGGGGAACCAGCTTCAACACAACATAAGAAAAAAAACCTCTCTTCCCAGGAAGAAGTTCTGCCCTGAGGGAACTGAGCCCATGGAGTTGGAACCTTATCAGGTTGAACTCTTAGGCCCAGGGGGCCCCAAAAGGGAACAGTTGTGTAAGGGGCAAGAAACCTGTCCCTCTCTTGAAGGCCTCAGGCAGCAAGCTGCTGAGGAAACCAAAGGAAACATCACTGGAACACATAGGGTCTATTGGGAAGATGGACTCCTCTACACTGAGGCAAGAGATGCCAAACCTGGTGCCACTAGGAGAGTGGTAGTGCCTCAGGAGTTTAGGGAGTTCATTCTGACCTTAGCCCATGATATTCCACTTGCTGGGCATTTGGGACAAACCAAGACTTGGGAGAGGTTAGTCAACCATTTCTATTGGCCCAACTTGTCCCAGAAAGTCAAGGAGTTTTGTGCCTCCTGTGCCACCTGTCAAGCCAGTGGTAAACCAGGTGGCCAAACAAAAGGCCCCCCTCATTCCACTTCCAGTGGTGGGGGTCCCCTTTGAAAGAGTGGGTGTGGACATAGTGGGTCCACTTGAACCTCCCACAGCCTCAGGGAACCAATACATATTAGTAGTAGTGGATCATGGTACTAGATACCCTGAAGCAATTCCCCTTAGGTCCACTACTGCCCCTGCAGTAGCTAAAGCACTCACTGGTATCTTTACCAGAGTGGGATTCCCTAAGGAGGTGGTGTCTGACAGGGGTACCAACTTCATGTCAGCATACCTAAAGAATGAGTGTGGGGTGACTTACAAATTCACCACACCATACCATCCACAAACCAATGGTTGTGACAAAGACATTGAAGGGCATGATCATGGGGCTCCCTGAAAAACTCAAGGGACATGGGATGTCGTCTTGCCATGCCTGCTTTTTGCCTACAGAGAGGTGCCACAGAAGGGAGTAGGGTTTTCCCTTTTTGAGCCTCTATTTGACCATCCTGTAAGGGGACCACTGGCACTTGCGAAAGAAGGCTGGGGCAGACCTCTCCATGAGCCTAAGCAAGATGTAGTGGACTATGTACTAGGCCTCTGCTCCAGGATGGCAGAGTACATGGAAAAAGGCAAACAAAAACCTTGAGGCCAGCCAACAACTCCAGAGGATGTGGTATGACCAAAAGGCTGCAATGGTTGAGTTTCAGCCAGGGCAGAAAGTCTGGGTTCTGGAAAGTGCGGCTCCCAGGGCACTTCAGGACAGATGGAGTGGCCCTTACCCAGTGCTAGAGAAAAAGAATCAGGTCACTTACTTTGTGGACCTGAGCACTAGCAGGACAACAAAGAGGGTGATCCATGTTAACCGCCTCAAACTCTACAATGATAGGGCAGACATAACCATGCTGGTGGTTACTGATGAGGATCAGGAAACAGAGTGAACTTCTCCCTGACCTCCTCTCAACTGACCCTAAAGATGGCTCAATAGATGGAGTTGTCTAGACATCCTCTCTGGTCAACAGCAAGCTGACTGCAGGCAAGTCCTCCAGCAGTTTGCTGAGCTCTTTTCTTTGACCCCTGGTCAGACACACCTGTGTACCCATGATGTGGCCGCAGGAGACAGTTTACCTGTCAAATATAAAATATTCAGACAGTCTGACCAAGTCAAGGAAAGCATAAAAGTGGAAGTCCACAAGATGCTGGAATTGGGAGTGATTGAGCACTCTGACAGCCCCTGGGCTAGCCCAGTGGTCTTGAATCCCAAACTTCACACAAAAGATGGCAAGAGATGAGGTTTTGTGTGGACTACAGAGGACTTAATTCTGTCACCAAGACAGATGTTCACCCCATACCAAGGGCAGATGAGTTGGTTGATAAATTAGGTGCAGTCAAATTTGTACGTACCTTTGGCATGAAAGCAGGGTACTAGCAAATAAAAATGGCACCTGGAGCAAAAGAAAATACAGCATTCTCTACACCTGATGGGCATTATCAGTATACTGTTATGCCCGTTGGCTTGAAGAATGCCCCTGCCACCTTCCAAAGGTTGGTGAATCAAGTCCTTGCTGGCTTGGAGCCCTTTAGTGCAGCATATCTAGATGATATTGCGGTCTTTCGCTCCAACTAGCAGGATCACGTGGTCCACTTGACAGTTTTGCAGGCCCTGCAAGCAGCAGGCCTCTCTATCAAGGCATCCAAATGTCAGATAGGGCAGGGCACAGTGGTTTCCTTGGGACACCTTGTAGGTGGAGGCCAGGTTCAGCCATTACAACCCAAAATCCAGACTATTCTGGACTTGGAAGCTCCAAAAACCAAGACTCAAGTCAAGGTATTCCTTGGCTTGACTGGCTACTATAGGAGGTTTGTGAAGGGATATGGATCCATAGTGACACCCCTCACAGAACCTACCTCGAAGAAAATGCCCAGAAAAGTTAACTAGACCTTAGGCTGTCAAAAGGCCTTTGACACACTGAAAGATGCTATGTGCTCAGCACCAATTCTGAAATCTCCAGATTATTCTAAGCAGTTAATTGTGCAGACTGATGCCTCTGAGCATGGGATAGGAGCAGTTTTATCCCAAACCAATGACGATGGCCTTGACCAGCCCGTTGCTTTTATTAGCAGGAGGTTACTCCCCAGGAAGCAGTGTTGGGAGTGCCATTGAGAGGGAGGCCTTTGCTGTGGTTTGGTCCCTGAAGATGTTGAGACCATACCTGTCTGGTACTCACTTCACAGTTCAAACTGACCACACACCTCTCAGATGGCTCATGCAAATGAAAGGAGAGAACACTAAACTGTTGAGGTGGTCCATATCACTACAAGGAATTGGCTTTGTAGTGGAACACAGACCTAGGACTGCCCATGCCAATGCAGATGGCCTTTCCAGGTTCTTCCACTTAGAAAATAAAGACTCTCTTGGGAAAGGTTAGTCTCATCCTCTTTCGTTTTTTTATTTGGGGGGGTGGGTAGGAAAATGCCACTGTTGGCATGGTCATCCCCTAACTTTTTGCCTTTTGTTGATGCTAGTTATGATTGAAAGTGTGCTGGGACCCTGCTAACCAGGCCCCAGCACCAGTGTGCTTTCCCTTAACTGTACCTTTGTCTCCACAATTGGCACAGCCCTGGCACACAGATAAGTCCCTTGTAAATGGTAGCCCTGGTACCAGGGAAGGTCTCTAAGGGCTCTGTGGCCAGGAACAAAGCCTGTACTGGGTGGAGGTGCTTCAACACCTCCTCCTGCAGGAACTTTAACACCTGGCGTTGAGCCTCAAAGGCTCAAGCCTGGTGTTAAAGCGCCCCAGGGCACTCCAGCTAGTGGAGATGCCCACCCTTCGGACACTGCCCCCACTTTTGGCACCATGTCCCGAGAAGATAATGTGAAAAACAAGGAGTCACCACCCTCCAGTCAGGACAGCCCCTGAGGTGACCCATGCCTTAGGAAATCCTCTATCTTGTTTTGGAGGATTCCCCCAGTAGGATTAGGGATATGCCCACCTCCCCACTGGGAGACGGCACAAAGAGGGTGTAGCCACCCTCAAGGACAGTAGCCATTGGCTACTGCCCCCCAGACCTAAATAACCCCCTTAATTGAGTATTTAGGGGAGACCCTGAACCCAAGTTCCTGATGACCTACAACAAGAAGGACTGCTGACCGTAAAGCCCCACAGAGATGACAGAGACAACTGACTTGGCCCTAGCCCTACCGGCCTGTCTACAGACTCAAAGAACCTGCACAGCGACACATCCAGTGGGACCAGCGACCTCTGGGGACTCCAAGGACTGCCCTGCAACCAAAGGACAAAGAAACTCCTGTGGGCAGCGGCTCTGTCCAAGGAACAACCATCTTTAAAGGGACTATAGTCTCACTCTGGAAGCGTGAGTCCCCAACACTCTGCACCTGACTCCCCCGGCTCATGTCCAGAAGAACAAACACTGCAGAGAGGACCCCCCCCCAGGCGACTCCCACGACGTGGACACCCTGAGACGACCTCCCTGCACCCCCACAGTGACGCCGGCAGAGAGAATCCAGAGGCTCCCCCGGACCGCAACAGCTCGGTAACAAAGAAACTGACGCCTGGAAGAAGCACTGGACCGGCAGCCCCCATGCCAGAGAGAAACCAACTACCGGTGCAGGAGTGACCAGCAGACGGCCCTCATCCTTGCCCAGTCGGTGGCTGGGCCGAGAAGCCCCCCCTGTGCCTTGCCTGCATCACCAGTGCCCCGGGTCTCTCCATTGATTTCTACCTAAAGCCCGACACCTACTTCACACACTGCACCCGCCTGCCCCTGTGCCGCTGAGGGTGTATTTTGTGTGCCTGTTTGTGACCCCCTCAGTGCTCTAACAAAACCCCCCTGCTCTGCTCCCCGAGGACAGAGCTACTAACATGCTAGCAGACTGGAACCGGAGCACCCCTGTTCTCCATAGGCGTCTATGCTACTTGGGCCCTACTTTGACCTATCACACCTGACCGGCCCTGTGTAGCTGGTGCTGGGTGTTTGGGGTTTAACCTGAACATCCAACAGTGGGCTGCCTATGCCCCGGATACTGAACTTGTAAGTGCTTTACTTACCAAAGAAATTATTACTTACCTCCCCAGGAACTGTTGATTTTTGCAATGTGTCCACTTTTAAAAGCTTATTGCCATTTTTGCCAAAACTGTGTGCATTACTGTTTTAATTCAAAGTTCCATACTTACCTATGCCAAGTCCCTTACAATTTATGTACTTACTAGAATTCTGAATCTTGTGGTTCCAAAATAAATTAAGAACATTTTTCTATATAAAAACCTGGGGTTGGCCTGGAGTTAAGTCTTTGAGTGTGTGTTCTCATTTATTGACTTTGTGTACAACAAATGCTTAACACTACCCTCTGATAAGCCTACTGCTCGACCACACGACCACCTACCACAAAATAGAGCATTAGTATTATCTAATTTTGCCACTATCTACCTTTAAGGGGAACCTTTGGACTCTGTGCACACTATCTCTCACTTTGAGATAGTATATACAGAATCAGCTTCCTACACCTATATATTTCACATTACCTCCAGATGTTGGGAAAATAGTGCTTTCTAAGTGTAAGGACTACAGAATACTTGAATAACCCTCTTTATGTTGTTTAAAAATATGCATATTAGATTGCCTTTATAGAGAAACAGCTAGCATCCATGTCATCCCCAGGAGGCCCATAAACGTGAATCTAGGAGGGTAAGAATAACTCGGTGGGGCATGCTCTACAATGTTTTAAGCATGACTATATTTTAACAGCCCACCCACATGTTATGCATGAATGTGACTTGCAATTTCCACATACACCTGAGACACTTGCTGTTAGGGTGAGATGTGTGCTCACAAGTACGTGTTTATTTACATATTACTTAATCATGTTTGTTTTGCTCTATTAGGTCCCTGCATGCAGATGCACACAGCTTTAGTGTAAGATTTCAGCAATCTCTTAAGTGGCAAGGTGTATTTTTACTCTCTTATTGAGGGTTAGGTGTTAGAGTAGGTCCTGATGTTTCGCCACTAGATTCTTGTGACTTTTTGAGGCGCAAAACATATTTCCAATTAGTTCTGTAGTGTAGGAAATACCCACATGGAGTTTCTTCATGCATACACCATTAATTGGAGCACTAGATACACACTTAGCCATCTCATAGGGATCAAGACCATTATACTTTGTGGTTTTCACTTCTTTTGTTAAAATCTCTCTGGCAAAGAGCCCTCTAGTAGGCCACTCACGCATTGCAGTACCAGCCTGACGAGGAGCATGGCCCGGTGATGATGCATGTCACTTAAAGTGATTGAGGGCTTTGGTTCCTAATAAGTTAAAGCTTGCAGGGACTAAAATGACCCATACCCCAATAGGTAGAGCAGAGTCTTTCCCTTTTGGAACAATGCATCTTAGTTTAGGTATAGGTTCCTTTTCAACAAGGGTATAACAGATCTTAATGCAGAGGATTATCCAATGCAATAAAGGCCTCTTTTAGACCGCTGTGCTCTTCTTGCTGCCCACATACATAGAGTTTTGGCTGTCAGACCAGAGATTAATCTGGGAGAATTTAAAACTGATCGCCTTAGGAGTGTAAATCCAGTGTAGCCTCTCCTTGGTGCGGTGGGATAAAAATTTGTGAACTGTAATATACTGTCTATCACACAAGGAGGCAATCACCTTGGGCAGGGAAGCCACTATAGAATTCAGAACAAGTTTGCATGGGAAGAATCAGGTGAAGGGTGAACAGACACAAAGTGCTTGCAGGCCACTGACTCGTTGCACTTAATTAATACTATGCGTATGCATCAACGTACCAGTGGAGCTCAGCAATAGCTGAACTACGCATAGTGGTTTAAGGCTCTACTGCAGAGTGGGGTTACAGAAACCTCATTCAATAGCCACATTTGCATCTTCATATGATCACCCATGCATCACCAGTGCAGGCATATTTGAGTTGCAGGGCTTTTGGAATACCCAGTTTCTTAAAAACAAATTTTTTAAAGAGGAATGTAACAGCAAACGATGAAGCATCGACTCACAATCACAATGACTCCCAAGCACAATAATCAACAATACACTGCAGTGCCCAAAAATACCAAGGCAATTAGAGGTAATCCATACTCACTTGCCAGAAGCCAGTTATCCTTTTCCAATTTCATTCTTTGTGAAACCCTCAAAACATGTTCATGCTGCTTTTTAAATTCTTCAAGAAGCTTATCTTGAAGAGCAGTGCAGCGCTCCTTTTCCTTTTTCTTTTTATTTGGAGGCTACAAAATAAACATAATTTAATCAATGAGGAATGATAGCAATGCTTATAGAAGATAGCACTGTTCATATTATTTCAGCTACAGCGGACGCAAATGTAAAGTTATCTACCATACTCCTAATCATTTTACAGACAGCCACCCATCCAATGCTTACTTAGACTGGCTAATCTATTAAGTATTCAGGAGAAAAGAAATCCAATACTTGCATTCATTTCCGTGCTAACTTAAGAAAGAAAGAATACTTATCAGTTTTATTCCTCAAGTCAGTGGAGCTTTTAACAAGTATAAACCAAAAAACAATGCATATCTAAGTAAGCAGTGATTGGACCAAAGTCACAACAAACTTTGCTTCTTTGAAAAGAAAATAACCAACTGCTTTCCCTTCATATGCTGTCAAACAAAACTGCATTTAACAAATATTGGTGAAGTCAATAGGTCTCATCAACGAGAAAGCCATTTTTTTTGTCAATGTTTTTGGGTCATGTTGTACAGATGTGCAGCAGTTCTGCAGCATGGCTGAAAGTAAAAAAAATATTGGGGAATGCACAGATGGCATGCTTGAATGCAGCTGGTATTCGGGAGCAGTGCCATTCACATTATTTTGAGCTAGTGCATCTATACTGTCGCGTAGGCTCATTATTCTAATGAGACTACTGGATTTCGAGTGGCAGAATTGCCTGCAGTGTGGGAGACCTAGTCTAACCCACTACAGGTGACACCTGTCGCTCCAATCCGGATTCTGCTACGGTTAACTAGCAGTGCCTCATCTCTGCCCAAGGGCAGGGATGATTGAGCAGCCGAGCACATGACATAACTGGTTTCTCAGGGAAGCCGTGGTCACTCAGGTCTCATCTGTTTCTCTCAGTTACATTAGTCTAACATACACAATGACAGAGGCAGTATATATTTCAATAAAGCTTTAATAAAGCGACTACATCCTAGATAGCAAAGCGTGGAATGCAATAACCAGGACTATACAGCATGACAAGATTAAAATTGTGACAAGGAGAGAAAAACATAAAAATAATGCTATCATATTGTCACTAGAGTCAACAGACTAATTCCTACCTAGGCTATGATAGAGCAAAGCGTGTTGAGCTCTAATTCTGCCCTTTAGGTTCCCCTGGGAAGACATCATCCCCCATACCTGAGTAAAGGCCTGAAGTCTGCAAAACAGCTGTAGCAAAGCATTTGGCAATCAGCATACAGTCGTGGTTCTCTGGCTGGAATCTCCCTCTGACGTGTAAGGTAAAGGGAAGTGTTTTTATAATAAAACAGCTGATGTTCTAAGAAAAGGTCCATACGTAAGGATGTGGCTTTTCGTTGAATGTCAGAGACTAAACTTATACCATGTTCACCGACAACCTATCTTACTGCAGCCGTGGAAAAGGCTCAGAATGAGCAAGAATGTCTTATTTGAGAACAGAGTGCTGGCCCAGGCAAAAAACTGTGAGATAGAGAGAAAATACAGCAAGACCGGAAAAGTGGCTACTGTAACAATAATAAAGCAAAGCAGAATAAAATATAACTAGGTTAAATGCACAGCGGCAGGCCTAGTGTGTTAAAATAACGTGCATGAAGCTATAAATAAAATGGCTACACAACAATACTACCACAAGACTGTTAAAAAATAAAAATCTGCACTGGCATAATTACTATTTTTCGCGGGAGAGGGGCTCTGAGGTTAATCTCAGTGTATGTGCACCAGCTGCTTCCTGAGACTGAGGTAAAACCATCTAACTGAATCTATTGGGCTGTTTCTAGTCATGTAGTTTGCTTAGAGAAGAGCAAAGGTGAACAGCTTATTCGGCCTTAAATCAGGCCATGAAGTGCAAGAGTTCTTGTAAGCAACTGGGTCATCAATCGTGTAACCTGCACAAGTAATGCGTCCAGAATCTCCCCTCACTGGTAACCAAACACATTGTAGTGCTCAACTCTTTCAGGGTAGCAAAGCAGAGCAGTTCAAGGCGTAGTTATGGGAGGTCGTGTGAGCTAGTAATTATCATACACTGGCCCAAGAAAATAACACTCAGTAAATGATTGTCCAGTCTGCGCTTTTTTTTTTTCTTTAGGAAGGGGAAAGCAAATTTATTACACACAAACACACACTACCTTAATACTAAGCAGAGACTTACAAATATAAATAAGACAGGTGGAAATCAGATTTGATAACATTTCATTTAACCACCCTTCAAAAGTGTCATGATGCCATAAATCACATACTCCCCTTCCATAAAA
This sequence comes from Pleurodeles waltl, assembly GCF_031143425.1. Classification (NCBI taxonomy): domain Eukaryota; kingdom Metazoa; phylum Chordata; class Amphibia; order Caudata; family Salamandridae; genus Pleurodeles; species Pleurodeles waltl. The sequence continues at coordinate 165,753,929 of NC_090438.1, read as the reverse complement.
TGTAGCACATACCATATAGGAGGATGGTGCACTCTTATGTACCCCACACCCCTCCTACGCTCTCCATATCATTGGTGGGGCCCCTACCATCCTAAGCCACCACAAACATACCAAAAAGATGTGTCAATTTCAGTCCCTGCAAGGTAGGATGAGGTGCTCCCTTCAGTGAGTGTTCACATTAAGTTGAACGCTCTGAGGCATGCTTTTGTTGTTGCCTTGTGGTCTCCTTTTTGTTTTTTATTATTATTTATTACGTTTTTTAACCCGGGATACCTAGTCCCACCCTCCCACATGTTTGCCTTCCTTGAGGCCAATTCGAGGACCCCACTTCCGACCAGCCAGCTGCCAAAGACATCCTACCTGCACAGGCCACGCAGGGTAGAACACTGTTCTACCCTGACCAGCCCATGCGGGGAGAATGTCTTTGTGGTGGCAGCCCAGCTCCCCACAGGTATGAGGAGTTGGGGGGACAGGCCCATCACAGCTGGCGGGAAGGGTGCAACAGGAAAATATATCTGTGCAATCGCTGGATCCCTGGATCATTTTTTAAACATTTTATAATAATAAAGACATAGGACTATACGGAGCACATTTTGGTTTTCAGGTTTTTTGTAGAGGAATACTTCTTAAGGTACAGGTAAACAGGGGATCGTTATTATACACACCCCCATCCACCGAGAACTCACCACAAACTAACAGTTGAAGCAACAACAGAGCAGACCTAGGACATTCTTAACAGAGGACCTCTGCTCAGCAATGAGGGAGGTGAAGTGGTAAATAAAGACACCACACTTCTACTTTTTCAGAAGACAAATGTTAAAAGAAAGTAGTACAGCGGACCTAGGAACAAAACCTATGTAGAAAAAAGCAACATAAGACATCAAAATACATTATAAAAAAAAATAATTATCAAATTAAAACAACACAAAATATTGCAAACAGTGTGGTTTCTTGTATTCAACTCCCTCCTTTCTTGACTAACTTCAAATTTGCAGTGCATTTTATTCAGCTGAATGTGACAGTTCTAGGGAAGTACCTGCTGATGTGTTTTGTTCGGAAGATGTCACAACTTATTCTAGTACAGTTTTCTGAAGCACGGTACTGGGTGCAGATTAAGTGATTTTGTCTGCTTGACACTTGGTCATGCTGCTTTTGCCAGCTAGTGTGACTGTGTGTTGGACATGTTGGAGTGCTGGACTGCATTTCTCTGTGTGTGTAGCAGTGTTTTGTTTTTGTGAAAAGTATGTGCTGCTTGTGGCCAATGGAGTAGAAGGCATGAGTCTGTTCTGCTGTGCTTTTTTAGTAAAGTGAGGTGGATGCCCAAGGACATAGTGTGAGTGTTTTAATAATTTTTATGTTACAGTTTGATCAAGGGAATTTTGAGTTGATGTATGGTACAACATTACACTTGTGTTCCATTTTGTGCCTTGAATTTCTTAAACGGGTTACACTGGAAACCTACATGTATTCATAGACTAGACCCATCACACCGAATCAGACGCTCAACAGATCTGTCAGACTTATAATAAATTACCCGAAAAAGCACCTATCCCCAGCTTCTGATAAACACCTTCTTGGATGAGGTAGCACAACAAAGCACTGGGGAAATAATATCCTCACAAATAGAATGCTCACCATTAATCAAGAGTACCACTAATACCAGGCTTGGTTAGAGAGGGGTCGCTTTATGCAATGAAAGCACTGAATCATATGCTACAACTAACCAATCAGGGCTGCGCCTAGAGACATATGGTGCCCACTACCAATCTGGCTGAACAGGCAATCAACTGAGATGGCATCAGTTTAGTCTGAAACAAAATGTTCAGTGTCTGAGCCCACATACATAATGAATACAGACAGCACACTGTAGTTGAGAAGAATAGGTTACTTACCCTTGGCAATGTTTTTTCTTAGAGGGTCTAACTGAAGAAACCTCACCTTTTGAATATTTTCCCAGGCAGCAGACTAGATTTGGAAACGTTTTAGTAGTAACTCTGTGCACCGTCAGGTGGCATAGTGCTGTTCCGCAGTGAAGCGGTCACACTCTGGAAAAGACATGCAGAGCCCATATAAGACCAACTACTATGTGCTGACGTCCACTCCTTTCAAGACTCTCCACATCCCAGACACAGAGCCCCAGCATCCAACCGGCTTGGACCAGTGTACAGATTCCTAGATTTAGGATCTTTTTAAATGGACAAAGTCCAGTTCACAGAACATGGAGGATAGGAGGGTTGGTAAGGAATCAGATTAGACTGAGCCTCTACCAGAGACGTTCCTAAAGGTAATTTGTTCTTCTGATAAAATACTTCTAACAGCAGATTCCTCACCATTTTAATAGATACCAAAGCAATACCTATTGAGAGGCGAGTCTGTGAACTGGCTCAAACCAAAAAGCAGGTGAAATGCTCCTCTCAGCAACCTGGTTGCCCAGGCTGTAGTGCTTTGTGAATGAATGGAGCTCACATGACGCTCACAGTAACTCGGCAAATTAACACAGTGGCAGCGACCTTGGCTCTGGTGGAATGAGCCCTCAATTCTTCCAGGGACTACTTCTTGGTCAATCAGTAGGAGAACTGTATGCAAAGCATAATCCTGGCCTGATGATTTTTTTTTGCACAGCTTTGTCCTTCTTCGCTCCTGAGAACCCCATGAAGAGCTGATCGTCCACTTTGTGTCCTGTTACAGAATTGATAGAAAAGGGCAAAGCTCTCTTAAGCTCTAGCAACAGATTCTCTCATTGTCTTTAGGGGATGAAGAGGTGCATAGAAAGCTAGCACTGAGTGTTTGACTGCTATTTGTGGGAGAAAAAAAAATGTTCAAGTTCTCAAGAGGTATACAGCGGGTTGGCACAAAGCTTGGAGTTCAATCACTGGTTATATATCAATGTTAAGGCAACAATGAACACAGTCTTGAGGATTAGAAGCTGGAAGGGAAAACTGAGCAGTGGCTCATCGAGTAAGTGAGGACAGCTTAAGATTCCACTGTGTTAATATCAAAGGAAGGAGGAGGGAAAACATGCTGGCATTCACCTATCAGAGAGGAAAACTTGTGCTAGAAAATAACCTATTTTTCCAAAGGTTGCCACTCTCTTAGATCCCCTGTCTGATGGAGTATTCAGGAAGGTGTTCAGATTTGTCAGACTAGTGGATTCTTGCACTAAAAGGTCTCAGGTGGAGGGGGTGGGGAAGAGAATGTGCCTGTTCAAAAAAAGCAAGGTTACCAAGAGCAGAATTTAAAACATGCAGTCTCACCATGGGTAGGATGATGCACCATGCAACCTGATGATTCTGCAGAGAACCAGAGCACGGTTTGGCCCATGTTCTTAAAAGGATATCAGTGAATGAGGGCAATAGGGGCTCAATATTGGTTTGCCCCAGCTGGAGGACTTAAGTTAGCAGGAAAATGTTACTTACCCAGTGGACATCTGTTTGTGGTATGTAGTGCTGTAGATTCACATGCTTTGCATAAGTCTGCCATATAAGGTTGGGTTCAGAGTGTTACAAGTTGTTTTTCTTCATAGAAGCTTTTCGAATAACCAGATTGAGTGACTCCTCCTCTCGGTGGATTTGAACCTGGTCATTGAGTCCTTTGTTGGACTCTTTTCCCGCAGGCGGGAGAGAAAAAGAGTGTAGAGACAGTAAAGAGAAAGATGTCCATGCAATGTAACTGCAATGGCTAGAGGCGTCTGGGGAGGGCACATTGGTTGGTGGAATTCCACCACTGCAGAGAGGGTCTGGCGGTCCAACTAGATCTTCCAGGTGACCCTGTGACTGTGACCACTGACCAGACAGACAATGCTGTGGGTGGTCGCATGAGGAACGGTAGCAATGCAAGACGGCATCATTCCTAATAGTCGCATCACAGTTTTAACTGTTTAAGTGTGTTCTTGCTTTAACTGGGAAATCAAAGTTTGAATCCACGCTGGGCTTGGATATGCTAACCCTAACTGTGCATTGAGCACTGCTCCGAGATAAGGCTGTGTCTGCAAAGGTTGGAGATAGGATTTTAGAAAGTTGATGGTGAATCCCAGAGTGAGAAGGAGATCCACTGTTAGCGGAGTGTGAAGCTGACAGAGTTGTGATGTACTGGCTTTGATGAGCCAATTGTCCAAGAAAGGGAAGACATGAATGTACTGATGTCTAAGAAAAGCGACAACTACAGCTAGCCACTTTGTGAAGGCCCTGGGAGTGGTTCTGACCTAATGTCCCGCAATTACGAATCAGAGCTATTTGCAATGTGCTGGGTCAATGGGAATATGAAAGTAAGCATCTTTAAGATCTCATAATGTGGTCATAAAATCGCCTTGCTGTAACAGTTGAATGACATCTTGTAGAGTGACCATAGGGAAATGTTCTGAAAGAAAGTAGAGATTAAACGGTCTGAGATCTAGGATTGGCCTGTGTGATCCATTCTTCTTTGGAATAAGGAAGTATAGGGAGTATACTTCTGATCCTTGATGTGATAGGGGACTGGTTCAACAGCCCCTTTGAGAAGAATAACGTGCTCTTGTGAGAATTTGAAAGTGAGAAAGAGAATGTTTGGTGGATAAAAAGTGATCTCCAGACAATAACCATGCTGGATACTTGAGAGGACCCAATGGTCTGTGGTGCTATGGGACCATTGTGGGTAAAGGTTTTTCAGTTTTCCCCCTACCAGAGAGGTGTGAGGTGGTGGAAGCTGTAGGCAGTCACTGATGGGCAGTGGAGGCAGATCCTCGGCAGCTGGGTGCCTTGCATCTGCCTTTATTAGTGCCTCTCTATGATCCCCTAAAGGAACCTTTGTTATAAGAGTGGGAGCCCTTAAGTAACCCTAAAACGGGGTTGGTCACTCTATATCCACCTATCGAAGCGGGTCAGGGACGTGATCTACCTGGCCTAACCTGTCAGATGCTCCTAGATGGCAAAATCAACTAGCCACCTGGCAGAGCTCTGTGCACCTCCATTGGGGAGGAGCTGGACCAGGGGGTGGTCACTCCCCTGTCATTTGTGTGGTGTCACCCCAGAGTGGAAACTGGGGGTTCCTTAACTGGTGCAAACTGGATTATGCAAGGAGGACACTAAATCTGCCCTTCAAAGGAGTCTGGTGGTGCTCAGAGGCCATCCCACGCTAGCCCAAAGACACCTATTTCAAAAGGAGTGGTGGTCACTCTCTTGCAGGAAATCCTTTGGTCTCCCTTCCCCTGCTAGATTGAGGCTTATCAGCAGGAGGGCAGAACAGTGTTTGGGGTCAACAGCACCGTGGGCTGGTAGCCAGACCCTGTTAGGCTATATAGGCAGAACTGGTGGATCATCTAAGGAACCCCCAGAATACATGGGATCATGCAACTAGCACTGGAATTGGTGTAGCTGCACGATTCCAACAGAATGCCTTTAGAAATCCTCCATCTTGGTTTTGGAGGATTCCCCGAATAGGGATGTGCCCCCCTCCCCACAGGGAGGAGGCACAAAGAGGGTGTAGCCACCCTCAAGGACAGCAGCCATTGGCTACTGCCCTCCTAGACCTAAACACACCCCTAAATTTAGTATTTAGGGGCACCACAGATCCCAGGAAATCAGATTCCTGCAACCTGAAGAAACAAGAAGCACTGCTGACCTACAAGCCTGCAGAGGAGGAGGAAGACGACAACTGCTTTGGCCCGAGCCCTACCGGCCTGTCTCCAACTTCGAAAACCTGCAACCAGCGACGCATCCGACAGGGACCAGCGACCTCTGAAGCCTCAGAGGACTGCCCTGCACTAATGGACCAAGAAACTCCAATGAACAGCGGCCCTGTTCAAAACCAGCTACTTCTTTGCAACAAAGAAGCAACTTCCAAAGACTGCACTTTTCCTGCCGGAAGCGTGAGACTTCACACACTGCACCCGACGCCCCCGGCTCGAGATTCAGAGAACCAACACCTCAGGGAGGACTCCTCGGTGACTGCGAGCCCGTAAGTAACCAGAGACGCCCCCCTGAGACCCCGCAGCAACACCTGCAGAGAGAATCCAGAGGCGCTCCCTGACCGCGACTGCCTGTAACAAGGGACCCTCCCAATCCCCCCCCCCCCCAGTGCTCTACAAAACCCCCCTGATCTGCCCCACAAGGACGCAGGTACTTTACCTGCTGGCAGACTGGAACCGGAGCACCCCTGTTCTCCATAGGCGCCTATGTGCTTTGGGCACTCTGACCTCTGCCTGAGCTGCTGGTGTGGTAACTTTGGGGTTGCCTTGAACCCCCAATGGTGGGCTCCCTATGCCCCAGAACTGAAATTTGTAAGTGTTTTACTTACCTCCTAATCTAACCTTTACTTACCTCGCCCAGGAACTTTTGATTTTTGCACTGTGTCCACTTTGAAAATAGCTTATTGCCATTTTTACAAAGACTGTATATGATATTACTTTTATTCAAAGTTCCTAAAGTATCTAAGTGAAGTACCTTACATTTAAGGTGTTTAATATAAATCTTGAACCTGTGGTTCTTAAAATAAACTAAGAAATGAAAATGTCACTTACCCAGTGTACATCTGTTCGTGGCATTAGTCGCTGCAGATTCACATGTTGTGCATAGTCCGCCGTCTGGTGTTGGGTCGGAGTGTTACAAGTTGTTTTTGTTCGAAGAAGTCTTTTCGAGTCCCGAGACCGAGGGACTCCTCCTCCTTTGTTCCATTGCGCATGGGCGTCGATTCCATGTTAGACTGTTTTCCCCGCAGAGGGTGAGGTAGGAGTTGTGTAGGTTAGTAATAGTGCCCATGCAATGGAATGAATAAGTATGTACCAACTAAGGTTTAAGTAATATATTTACAAATGTACAAATGTTGAAGATAACTTCCAAACGGCTACAGGCTCCCGGGGAGGTGGGTGGGCACATGTGAATCTGCAGCGACTAATGCCACGAACAGATGTACACTGGGTAAGTGACATTTTCAGTTCGATGGCATGTGTAGCTGCAGATACACATGTTGTGCATAGACTAGTAAGCAGTTATCTCCCCAAAAGCGGTGGCTCAGCCTGTAGGAGTGGAAGTAACCTGAAATAAAGTTCTTAGTACGGTTTGAACTACTGTGGCTTGTTGTGCCGATAGCACGTCTACACAGTAGTGCTTAGTAAATGTGTGAGGCGTAGACCATGTGGCTGCCTTACATATCTCGTTCATTGGAATGTTTCCTAGGAAGGCCATGGTAGCGCCTTTCTTTCTGGTTGAATATGCCCTTGGTGTAATGGGCAGTTCTCTCTTTGCTTTAAGGTAGCAGGTTTGGATGCACTTAACTATCCATCTGGCTATACCCTGTTTTGATATTGGGTTTCCTGTATGAGGTTTTTGAAATGCAATAAACAGTTGTTTTGTTTTCCTAATTTCTTTTGTTCTGTCAATGTAGTACATTAGTGCTCTTCTGATGTCTAATGTATGTAGTGCCCTTTCAGCTACTGAGTCTGGCTGTGGGAAGAACACTGGTAGTTCTACCGTTTGATTTAAGTGGAACGGTGAAATAACTTTTGGTAAAAATTTTGGATTGGTTCTTAGGACCACCTTATTTTTGTGTATTTGAATAAAAGGTTCTTGTATAGTAAACGCCTGAATTTCACTTACTCTTCTTAGAGATGTGATGGCAATGAGAAATGCAACCTTCCACGTTAAGAATTGCATTTCGCAAGAGTGCATGGGTTCAAAAGGTGGGCCCATGAGTCTTGTTAAGACGATGTTGAGGTTCCATGAAGGAACAGGTGGTGTTCTTGGTGGAATAATTCTTTTCAGGCCTTCCATAAACGCTTTAATGACAGGTATCCTAAATAGTGAAGTTGAATGGGTAATTTGCAGGTATGCAGATATTGCTGCGAGGTGTATCTTTATGGAAGAGAAGGCTAGATTTGATTTTTGTAAATGTAGCAAGTATCCCACTATATCCTTTGAAGATGCATGTAATGGTTTAACTTGATTATTATGGCAGTAGCAAACAAATCTTTTCCATTTGCTTGCATAGCAGTGTCTAGTGGATGGTCTTCTAGCTGTTTTATGACTTCCATACATTCTTGGGTGAGGTTTAAATGTCCGAATTCTAGGATCTCAGGAGCCAGATTGCTAGATTCAGCGATGCTGGGTTTGGATGCCTGATCTGTTGTTTGTGTTGTGTTAACAGATCTGGTCTGTTGGGCAGCCTGACATGGGGTACTACTGACAGGTCTAGTAGTGTTGTGTACCAAGGTTGTCTTGCCCATGTTGGTGCTATTAGTATGAGTTTGAGTTTGTTTTGACTCAATTTGTTTACTAGATATGGAAGGAGAGGGAGAGGGGGAAAAGCGTACGCAAATATCCCTGACCAGTTCATCCATAGAGCATTGCCTTGAGACTGCCTGTGTGGGTACCTGGATGCGAAGTTTTGGCATTTTGCGTTCTCCTTTGTTGCAAATAGGTCTATTTGAGGTGTCCCCCAAATTTTGAAGTAAGTGTTTAGAATTTGGGGGTGAATCTCCCATTCGTGGACCTGTTGGTGATCTCGAGAGAGATTGTCTGCTAGTTGATTTTGGATCCCTGGAATAAATTGTGCTATTAGGCGAATGTGGTTGTGAATTGCCCATTGCCATATCTTTTGTGCCAGGAGGCACAGCTGTGTCGAGTGTGTTCCCCCCTGTTTGTTTAGATAATACATTGTTGTCATGTTGTCTGTTTTGACAAGAATGTATTTGTGGGTTATGATGGGTTGAAATGCTTTCAACGCTAGGAATACTGCTAACAATTCGAGGTGATTTATATGCAGCTTTGTTTGATGTACGTCCCATTGTCCTTGGATGCTGTGTTGATTGAGGTGTGCTCCCAACCCGGTCATGGAAGCATCTGTTATCACGTATTGTGGCAATGGGTCTTGGAAAGGCCGCCCTTTGTTTAAATTTATACTGTTCCACCATAGAAGCGAGATGTATGTTTGGCGGTCTATCAACACCAGATCTAGGAGGTGACCCTGTGCATGTGACCACTGTGATGCTAGGCACTGTTGTAAGGGCCTCATGTGCAGTCTTGCGTTTGGGACAATGGCTATGCATGAGGACATCATGCCTAGGAGTTTTAATACAGTCTTTGCCTGTATCTTTTGTGTTGGATACATGGCTTGTATAACCTTGTGAAAATGTTGAACCCTTTGTGGACTTGGAGTGGCTATTCCCTTTGTTGTGTTGATTGTCGCTGCTAAGTATTGCTGTGTTTTGCACGGCAGAATGTGAGATTTTGTATAGTTGATTGAGAAGCCGAGTTTGTAGAGGGTGTGTATGACATAATCCGTATGGTGTGAACACTTTGTTAGGGAGTTGGTCTTGATTAGCCAATCGTCTAGGTACGGGAATACCTGTATTTGCTGCCTTCTGATGTGTGCAGCTACTACTGCCAGGCATTTTGTAAATACTCTTGGTGCGGTTGTTATACCGAACGGCAACACTTTGAATTGATAATGTATTCCTTTGAATACGAACCTTAGGTATTTCCTGTGCGAGGGATGTATCGGTGTAGGAAGTTGGCTCTGTATGTGCTATTTCAAAGTAAGGAATAGCATGCACAGAGTCCAAGGGTTCCCCTTAGAGGTAAAATAGTGGTAAAAAGAGATAATACTAATGCTCTATTTTGTGGTAGTGTGGTCGAGCAATAGGCTTATCCAAGGAGTAGTGTTAAGCATTTGTTGTACATACACATAGACAATAAATGAGGTACACACACTCAGAGACAAATCCAGCCAATAGGTTTTGTTATAGAAAAATATATTTTCTTAGTTTATTTTAAGAACCACAGGTTCAAATTTAACATGTAATATCTTGTTTGAAAGGTATTGCAGGTAAGTACATTAGGAACTTTGAATCATTTCAATTGCATGTATACTTTTCAAGTTATTCACAAATAGCTATTTCAAAAGTGGACACTTAGTGCAATTTTCACAGTTCCTGGGGGAGGTAAGTTTTTGTTAGTTTTACCAGGTAAGTACGACACTTACAGGGTTCAGTTCTGGGTCCAAGGTAGCCCACCGTTGGGGGTTCAGAGCAACCCCAAAGTTACCACACCAGCAGCTCAGGGCCGGTCAGGTGCAGAGTTCAAAGTGGTGCCCAAAACGCATAGGCTATAATGGAGAGAAGGGGGTGCCCCGGTTCCAGTCTGCCAGCAGGTAAATACCCGCGTCTTCGGAGGGCAGACCAGGGGGGTTTTGTAGGGCACCGGGGGGGACACAAGCCCACACAGGAATTTCACCCTCAGCGGCGCGGGGGCGGCCGGGTGCAGTGTTAGAACAAGCGTCGGGTTCGCAATGGAAGTCAATGAGAGATCAAGGGATCTCTTCAGCGCTGCAGGCAGGCAAGGGGGGGCTTCCTCGGGGAAACCTCCACTTGGGCAAGGGAGAGGGACTCCTGGGGGTCACTTCTGCAGTGAAAGTCCGGTCCTTCAGGTCCTGGGGGCTGCGGGTGCAGGGTCGTTTCCAGGCGTCGGGACTTAGGTTTCTGAGAGTCGCGGTCAGGGGAAGCCTCGGGATTCCCTCTGCAGGCGGCGCTGTGGGGGCTCAGGGGGGACAGGTTTTGGTACTCACAGTCGTAGAGTAGTCCGGGGGTCCTCCCTGAGGTGTTGGTTCTCCACCAGCCGAGTCGGGGTCGCCGGGTGCAGTGTTGCAAGTCTCACACTTCTTGCGGGGAGATTGCAGGGTTCTTTAAAGCTGCTTCTTTGGATAAAGTTGCAGTCTTTTTGGAGCAGGTCCGCTGTCCTCTGGAGTTTCTTGTCGTCGTCGAAGCAGGGCAGTCCTCAGAGGATTCAGAGGTCGCTGGTCCCTTTGGAAGGCGTCGCTGGAGCAGAGTTCTTTGGAAGGCAGGAGACAGGCCGGTGAGTTTCTGGAGCCAAGGCAGTTGTTGTCTTCTGGTCTTCCTCTGCAGGGGTTTTCAGCTGGGCAGTCCTTCTTCTTGTTGTTGCAGGAATCTAATTTTCTAGGGTTCAGGGTAGCCCTTAAATACTAAATTTAAGGGCGTGTTTAGGTCTGGGGGGTTAGTAGCCAATGGCTACTAGCCCTGAGGGTGGGTACACCCTCTTTGTGCCTCCTCCCAAGGGGAGGGGGTCACAATTCTAACCCTATTGGGGGAATCCTCCATCTGCAAGATGGAGGATTTCTAAAAGTTAGAGTCACCTCCGCTCAGGACACCTTAGGGGCTGTCCTGACTGGCCAGTGACTCCTCCTTGTTGCTTTCTTTGTTCCCTCCAACCTTGCCGCCAAAAGTGGGGGCCGTGGCCGGAGGAGGCGGGCAACTCCACTGAGCTGGAGTGCCCTGCTGGGCTGTGACAAAGGGGTGAGCCTTTGAGGCTCACCGCCAGGTGTTACAGCTCCTGCCTGGGGGAGGTGTTAGCATCTCCACCCAGTGCAGGCTTTGTTACTGGCCTCAGAGTGACAAAGGCACTCTCCCCATGGGGCCAGCAACATGTCTAGTGTGGCAGGCTGCTGGAACTAGTCAGCCTACACAGACAGTCGGTTAAGTTTCAGGGGGCACCTCTAAGGTGCCCTCTGGGGTGTATTTTGCAATAAAATGTACACTGGCATCAGTGTACATTTATTGTGCTGAGAAGTTTGATACCAAACTTCCCAGTTTTCAGTGTAGCCATTATGGTGCTGTGGAGTTCGTGTTTGACAAACTCCCAGACCATATACTCTTATGGCTACCCTGCACTTACAATGTCTAAGGTTTTGTTTAGACACTGTAGGGGTACCATGCTCATGCACTGGTACCCTCACCTATGGTATAGTGCACCCTGCCTTAGGGCTGTAAGGCCTGCTAGAGGGGTGTCTTACCTATACTGCATAGGCAGTGAGAGGCTGGCATGGCACCCTGAGGGGAGTGCCATGTCGACTTACTCATTTTGTTCTCACTAGCACACACCAGCTGGTAAGCAGTGTGTCTGTGCTGAGTGAGAGGTCTCCAGGGTGGCATAAGACATGCTGCAGCCCTTAGAGACCTTCCTTGGCATCAGGGCCCTTGGTACTAGAAGTACCAGTTACAAGGGACTTATCTGGATGCCAGGGTCTGCCAATTGTGGATACACAAGTACAGGTTAGGGAAAGAACACTGGTGCTGGGGCCTGGTTAGCAGGCCTCAGCACACTTTCAATTGTAAACATAGCATCAGCAAAGGCAAAAAGTCAGGGGGCAACCATGCCAAGGAGGCATTTCCTTACACAACCCCCCCCCCAAACGAAAAGAGGATGAGACTAACCTTTCCCAAGAGAGTCTTCATTTTCTAAGTGGAAGAACCTGGAAAGGCCATCTGCATTGGCATGGGCAGTCCCAGGTCTGTGTTCCACTATAAAGTCCATTCCCTGTAGGGAGATGGACCACCTCAACAGTTTAGGATTTTCACCTTTCATTTGCATCAGCCATTTGAGAGGTCTGTGGTCAGTTTGAACTAGGAAGTGAGTCCCAAAGAGGTATGGTCTCAGCTTCTTCAGGGACCAAACCACAGCAAAGGCCTCCCTCTCAATGGCACTCCAACGCTGCTCCCTGGGGAGTAACCTCCTGCTAATGAAAGCAACAGGCTGGTCAAGGCCATCATCATTTGTTTGGGACAAAACTGCCCCTATCCCATGTTCAGAGGCATCTGTCTGCACAATGAACTGCTTAGAATAATCTGGAGCTTTTAGAACTGGTGCTGAGCACATTGCTTGTTTCAGGGTGTCAAAGGCCTGTTGGCATTCCACAGTCCAGTTCACTTTCTTGGGCATTTTCTTGGAGGTGAGTTCAGTGAGGGCTGTCACAATGGATCCATATCCCTTCACAAACCTCCTGTAATACCCAGTCAAGCCAAGGAATGCCCTGACTTGAGTCTGGGTTTTTGGAGCTACCCAGTCCAGAATAGTCTGGATCTTGGGTTGGAGTGGCTGAACTTGGCCTCCACCTACAAGGTGGCCCAAGTAAACCACAGTTCCCTGCCCTATCTGGCATTTGGATGCCTTGATAGAGAGGCCTGCAGATTGCAGAGCCTTCAAAACCTTCTTCAGGTGGACCAGGTGATCCTGCCAGGTGGAGCTAAAGACAGCAATATCATCAAGATAAGCTGTGCTAAAGGACTCCAAACCAGCAAGGACTTGATTCACCAACCTTTGGAAGGTGGCAGGGGCATTCTTTAAACCAAAGGGCATAACAGTAAACTGATAATGCCCATCAGGTGTGGAGAATGCTGTTTTCTCTTTTGCTCCAGGTGCCATTTTTATTTGCCAGTACCCTGCTGTCAAGTCAAAGGTACTTAAGAATTTGGCAGCACCTAATTTGTCTATGAGCTCATCAGCTCTAGGAATTGGATGGGCGTTTGTCTTGGTGACAGAGTTGAGCCCCCTGTAGTCCACACAAAACCTCATCTCTTTCTTTCCATCTTTGGTGTGAGGTTTGGGGACTAAGACCACTGGGCTAGCCCAGGGGCTGTCAGAGCGCTCAATTACTCCCAATTCCAGCATCTTGTGGACTTCCACCTTGATGCTTTCCTTAACATGGTCAGACTGTCTAAAAAATTTTTTTTTGACAGGCATGCTGTCTCCTGTGTCCACATCATGGGTACACAGGTGTGTCTGACCAGGGGTTAGGGAGAAGAGTTCAGGAAACTGTTGTAGGACTCTCCTACAATCAGCTTGCTGTTGGCCAGAGAGGGTGTCTGAGTAGATCACTCCATCTACTGAGCCATCTTTTGGGTCTGATGACAGAAGATCAGGGAGAGGTTCACTCTCTGCCTCCTGATCCTCACCTGTTACCATCAACAGATTTACATCAGCCCTGTCATGGAAGAGCTTAAGGCGGTTCACATGGATCACCCTCTTGGGGCTCCTGCTTGTGCCCAGGTCCACCAGGTAGGTGACCTGACTCTTCCTTTCTAGCACTGGGTAAGGGCCACTCCATTTGTCCTGAAGTGCCCTGGGAGCCACAGGCTCCAGAACCCAGACTTTCTGCCCTGGTTGGAACTCAACCATTGCAGCCTTTTGGTCATACCAAAACTTCTGGAGCTGTTGGCTGGCCTCAAGGTCTTTGCTTGCCTTTTCCATGTACTCTGCCATTCTAGAGCGAAGGCCAAGTACATAGTCCACTATGTCCTGTTTAGGCTCATGAAGAGGTCTCTCCCAGCCTTCTTTAACAAGAGCAAGTGGTCCCCTTACAGGGTGACCAAACAGCAGTTCAAAGGGTGAGAATCATACTCCCTTCTGTGGCACCTCTCTGTAAGCGAAAAGCAGACATGGCAAGAGGACATCCCATCTCCTTTTGAGTTTTTCTGGGAGCCCCATGATCATGCCTTTTAATGTCTTGTTGAATCTCTCAACTAAGCCATTAGTTTGTGGATGGTATGGTGTAGTGAATTTGTAAGTCACTCCACACTCATTCCACATGTGTTTTAGGTATGCTGACATGAAGTTGGTACCTCGGTCAGACACCACCTCCTTAGAGAAACCCACTCTGGTAAAGATACCAATGAGGGCCTTGGCTACTGCAGGGGCAGTAGTCGACCTAAGGGGAATAGCTTCAGGATACCTAGTAGCATGTTCCACTACTACTAGGATGTACATATTTCCTGAGGCTGTGGGAGGTTCTAGTGGACCAACTATGTCCACACCCACTCTTTCAAAGGGGACCCCCACCACTGGAAGTGGAATGAGGGGGGCCTTTGGGTGCCCACCTGTCTTACCACTGGATTGACAGGTGGGGCAGGAGAGGCAAAACTCCTTAACCTTGTGGGACATATTGGGCCAGTAGAAGTGGTTGACTAACCTCTCCCACGTCTTGGTTTGTCCCAAATGCCCAGCAAGGGGAATATCATGGGCTAAGGTCAGAATAAACTCTCTGAACGACTGAGGCACTACCACTCTCCTAGTGGCACCAGGTTTGGGGTCTCTGGCCTCAGTGTACAGGAGTCCATCTTCCCAATAGACCCTATATGTTCCCTTTTTCTTGCCCTTGGACTCTTCAGCAGCTTGCTGCCTAAGGCCTTCAAGAGAGGGACAGGTTTCTTGTCCCTTACACAGCTCCTCCCTTGAGGGTCCCCCTGGGCCTAAGAGCTCAACCTGATAAGGTTCAAGTTCCAAAGGCTCAGTTCCCTCAGAGGGCAGAACTTCTTCCTGAGAAGAGAGGTTCTCTTTTTCTGACTGTGTTGCAGTTGGTTTCCCAACTGACTTTCCTTTTCTCTTGGTAGGCTGGGCCATTTTTCCAGACTCCAGCTCTACTTTTTCACCCTGTGCCTTGCATTGTGCTCTTGTTTTTACACACACCAGTTCAGGGATACCCAGCATGGCTGCATGGGTTTTTAGTTCTACCTCAGCCCATGCTGAGGACTCCAGGTCATTTCCAAGCAGACAGTCTACTGGGATGTTTGAGGAGACCACCACCTGTTTCAGGCCATTGACCCCTCCCCATTCTAAAGTTACCATTGCCATGGGATGTGCTTTAGTCTGATTGTCAGCGTTGGTGACTGTATAGGTTTTTCCAGTCAGGTATTGGCCAGGGGAAACCAGTTTCTCTGTCACCATGGTGACACTGGCACCTGTATCCCTCAGGCCCTCTACACTTGTCCCATTAATAAAGAGTTGCTGCCTGTATTTTTGCATGTTAGGCGGCCAGGCAGCTAGTGTGGCTAAATCCACCCCACCCTCAGAGACTAGAGTAGCTTCAGTGTGGACCCTGATTTGCTCTGGGCACACTGTTGATCCCACTTGGAGACTAGCCATTCCAGTGTTACCTGGATTGGAGTTTGGAGTGGAACCTTTCTTGGGACAGGCCTTGTCTCCAGTTTGGTGTCCAGGCTGATTACAGCTACGACACCAGGCCTTTTTGGGATCAAAGTTTTTACCCTTGTACCCAGGATTGTTTTGTGAAGAGGCTCTGGGCCCACCCTCCTGTGCAGGTTTTTGGGGGCCTGTAGAAGACTCTTTACTATTTTTATTTTTGGCTGTCTCACCACCTTTCCCCTGGGGAGGTTTTGTGACCCCTTTCTTTTGGTCACCCCCTGTGGAAGTTTTGGACACCCTAGTCTTGACCCAATGGTCCGCCTTCTTTCCCAATTCTTGGGGAGAAATTGGTCCTAGGTCTACCAGATGCTGATGCAGTTTGTCATTGAAACAATTACTTAACAGGTGTTCTTTCACAAATAAATTGTACAGCCCATCATAATTACTTACACCACTGCCTTGAATCCAACCATCTAGTGTTTTTACTGAGTAGTCTACAAAGTCAACCCAGGTCTGGCTCGAGGATTTTTGAGCCCCCCTGAATCTAATCCTATACTCCTCAGTGGAGAATCCAAAGCCCTCAATCAGGGTACCCTTCATGAGGTCATAAGATTATGCATCTTTTCCAGAGAGTGTGAGGAGTCTATCCCTACACTTTCCTGTGAACATTTCCCAAAGGAGAGCACCCCAGTGAGATTTGTTCACTTTTCTGGTTACACAAGCCCTCTCAAAAGCTGTGAACCATTTGGTGATGTCATCACCATCTTCATATTTAGTTACAATCCCTTTAGGGATTTTCAACATGTCAGGAGAATCTCTGACCCTATTTATGTTGCTGCCACCATTGATGGGTCCTAGGCCCATCTCTTGTCTTTCCCTCTCTATGGCTAGGATCTGTCTTTCCAAAGCCAATCTTTTGGCCATCCTGGCTAACTGGATGTCCTCTTCACTGGAGTTATCCTCAGTGATTTCAGAGTTGTTGGTCCCTCCTGTGAGGGAACCAGCATATCTGACTATTATTTGTGGAGTCAGGGCTTGAGAAGCCCTGCTCTCCCTAAGTAGGACTGGAGGGGGGGAATTTCCCTCCAAGTCACTATCTTCATCCTCTGTGTTGCCATCCTCAGAGGAGTTGGCTTTTTCAAACTCTGCCAAAAGCTCCTGGAGCTGTACTTTGGTAGGTTTGGAGCCCATTGCTATTTTCTTTAGTTTACAGAGTGACCTTAGCTCTCTCATCTGTAGATGGAGGTAAGGTGTGGTGTCGAGTTCCACCACATTCACATCTGTGCTAGACATTTTGCTTCTAAAAGTTGGAATACTTTTTAAGAATCTAAAACTGGTTCTAGAATCTAATTCAAACTTTTACAAACTTTTAAACTCTAAAAGAAATGCTAAACAGGATCTAACACAAGGCCCTAGCAGGTCTTTTAAGAATTTAGAAAACTTTTCAAATTGCAAAAATCAATTTCTAATGACAATTTTGGAATTTGTCGTGTGATCAGGTATTGGCTGAGTAGTCCAGCAAATGCAAAGTCTTGTACCCCACCGCTGATCCACCAATGTAGGAAGTTGGCTCTGTATGTGCTATTTCAAAGTAAGGAATAGCATGCACAGAGTCCAAGGGTTCCCCTTAGAGGTAAAATAGTGGTAAAAAGAGATAATACTAATGCTCTATTTTGTGGTAGTGTGGTCGAGCAGTAGGCTTATCCAAGGAGTAGTGTTAAGCATTTGTTGTACATACACATAGACAATAAATGAGGTACACACACTCAGAGACAAATCCAGCCAATAGGTTTTGTTATAGAAAAATATCTTTTCTTAGTTTATTTTAAGAACCACAGGTTCAAATTTAACATGTAATATCTTGTTTGAAAGGTATTGCAGGTTAGTACATTAGGAACTTTGAATCATTTCAATTGCATGTATACTTTTCAAGTTATTCACAAATAGCTATTTCAAAAGTGGACACTTCGTGCAATTTTCACAGTTCCTGGGGGAGGTAAGTTTTTGTTAGTTTTACCAGGTAAGTACAACACTTACAGGGTTCAGTTCTGGGTCCAAGGTAGCCCACCGTTGGGGGTTCAGAGCAACCCCAAAGTTACCACACCAGCAGCTCAGGGCCGGTCAGGTGCAGAGTTCAAAGTGGTGCCCAAAACGCATAGGCTATAATGGAGAGAAGGGGGTGCCCCGGTTCCAGTCTGCCAGCAGGTAAGTACCCGCGTCTTCGGAGGGCAGACCAGGGGGGTTTTGTAGGGCACCGGGGGGGACACAAGCCCACACAGGAATTTCACCCTCAGCGGCGCGGGGGCGGCCGGGTGCAGTGTTAGAACAAGCGTCGGGTTCGCAATGGAAGTCAATGAGAGATCAAGGGATCT
This sequence comes from Pleurodeles waltl, assembly GCF_031143425.1. Taxonomy (NCBI): domain Eukaryota; kingdom Metazoa; phylum Chordata; class Amphibia; order Caudata; family Salamandridae; genus Pleurodeles; species Pleurodeles waltl. The sequence continues at coordinate 165,735,877 of NC_090438.1, read as the reverse complement.
CTTCAGCGCTGCAGGCAGGCAAGGGGGGGCTTCCTCGGGGAAACCTCCACTTGGGCAAGGGAGAGGGACTCCTGGGGGTCACTTCTGCAGTGAAAGTCCGGTCCTTCAGGTCCTGGGGGCTGCGGGTGCAGGGTCTTTTCCAGGCGTCGGGACTTAGGTTTCAGAGAGTCGCGGTCAGGGGAAGCCTCGGGATTCCCTCTGCAGGCGGCGCTGTGGGGGCTCAGGGGGGACAGGTTTTGGTACTCACAGTCGTAGAGTAGTCCGGGGGTCCTCCCTGAGGTGTTGGTTCTCCACCAGCCGAGTCGGGGTCGCCGGGTGCAGTGTTGCAAGTCTCACGCTTCTTGCGGGGAGATTGCAGGGTTCTTTAAAGCTGTTTCTTTGGATAAAGTTGCAGTCTTTTTGGAGCAGGTCCGCTGTCCTCGGGAGTTTCTTGTCGTCGTCGAAGCAGGGCAGTCCTCAGAGGATTCAGAGGTCGCTGGTCCCTTTGGAAGGCGTCGCTGGAGCAGAGTTCTTTGGAAGGCAGGAGACAGGCCGGTGAGTTTCTGGAGCCAAGGCAGTTGTTGTCTTCTGGTCTTCCTCTGCAGGGGTTTTCAGCTGGGCAGTCCTTCTTGTTGTTGCAGGAATCTAATTTTCTAGGGTTCAGGGTAGCCCTTAAATACTAAATTTAAGGGCGTGTTTAGGTCTGGGGGGGTTAGTAGCCAATGGCTACTAGCCCTGAGGGTGGGTACACCCTCTTTGTGCCTCCTCCCAAGGGGAGGGGGTCACAATCCTAACCCTATTGGGGGAATCCTCCATCTGCAAGATGGAGGATTTCTAAAAGTTAGAGTCACCTCAGCTCAGGACACCTTAGGGGCTGTCCTGACTGGCCAGTGACTCCTCCTTGTTGCTTTCTTTGTTCCCTCCAACCTTGCCGCCAAAAGTGGGGGCCGTGGCCGGAGGGGGCGGGCAACTCCACTGAGCTGGAGTGCCCTGCTGGGCTGTGACAAAGGGGTGAGCCTTTGAGGCTCACCGCCAGGTGTTACAGCTCCTGCCTGGGGGAGGTGTTAGCATCTCCACCCAGTGCAGGCTTTGTTACTGGCCTCAGAGTGACAAAGGCACTCTCCCCATGGGGCCAGCAACATGTCTCTAGTGTGGCAGGCTGCTGGAATTAGTCAGCCTACACAGACAGTCGGTTAAGTTTCAGGGGGCACCTCCAAGGTGCCCTCTGGGGTGTATTTTGCAATAAAATGTACACTGGCATCAGTGTGCATTTATTGTGCTGAGAAGTTTGATACCAAACTTCCCAGTTTTCAGTGTAGCCATTATGGTGCTGTGGAGTTCGTGTTTGACAAACTCCCAGACCATATACTCTTATGGCTACCCTGCACTTACAATGTCTAAGGTTTTGTTTAGACACTGTAGGGGTACCATGCTCATGCACTGGTACCCTCACCTATGGTATAGTGCACCCTGCCTTAGGGCTGTAAGGCCTGCTAGAGGGGTGTCTTACCTATACTGCATAGGCAGTGAGAGGCTGGCATGGCACCCTGAGGGGAGTGCCATGTCGACTTACTCATTTTGTTCTCACTAGCACACACCAGCTGGTAAGCAGTGTGTCTGTGCTGAGTGAGAGGTCTCCAGGGTGGCATAAGACATGCTGCAGCCCTTAGAGACCTTCCTTGGCATCAGGGCCCTTGGTACTAGAAGTACCAGTTACAAGGGACTTATCTGGATGCCAGGGTCTGCCAATTGTGGATACAAAAGTACAGGTTAGGGAAAGAACACTGGTGCTGGGGCCTGGTTAGCAGGCCTCAGCACACTTTCAATTGTAAACATAGCATCAGCAAAGGCAAAAAGTCAAGGGGCAACCATGCCAAGGAGGCATTTCCTTACAATCGGTATGTGGAAATACGCGTCCTTTAGATCTAAGGTTGTCATGTAGTCTTGTTGCTTTAGCAGTGGTAACACGTCTTGTAGCGTGACCATGTGAAAGTGGTCTGATTTGATGTAGGTGTTTAGTGTTCTGAGATCTAGGATTGGTCTCAGTGTTTTGTCCTTTTTTGGTATTAGAAAGTACAGTGAGTAAACTCCCGTGTTTTCTTGTGTACATGGTACCAATTCTATTGCGTCCTTTTGCAGTAATGCTTGAACTTCTAGTTCTAGAAGGTCTAGATGTTGTTTTGACATATTCTGTGTTTTTGGTGGGACATTTGGAGGGAGTTGGAGAAATTCTATGCAATAACCATGTCGGATAATTGCTAAGACCCAAGTGTCTGTTGTTATCTCCTCCCAAGATTTGTAAAACTGACTTAGTCTTCCCCCCACTGGTGTTGTGTGAAGGGGTTGAGTGACTTGTGAGTCACTGTTTGGTTGGAGGGGTTTTTGGACTTTGAAATTTCCCGGTTTCTAGGGAATTGTCCTCCTCTGTACTGGCCCGAAAGCCTCCCCTTTGGTACTGTCCCTGGTATGTAGACGGTGTTGATTGTGAGGTGCTGGCTTGTGTGGCTTGACCCCGAAACCCCCCTCTGAAGGTTGTTTTGCGGAAGGTGCCGAAAGTGCCTCTGCCCTGCGGGGAATAGAGTGCGCCCATGGCCTTGGCTGTGTCAGTGTCCTTTTTCAATTTCTCAATTGCCGTGTCGACTTCGGGTCCAAACAATTGTTGTTCATTGAACGGCATATTGAGCACCACTTGCTGTATTTCCGGTTTAAAGCCAGATGTGCGCAACCATGCGTGCCTTCTTATGGTTACTGCGGTATTTATTGTTCTTGCAGCTGTGTCCGCTGCGTCCATAGAGGAGCGTATTTGGTTATTGGAGATGTTTTGTCCTTCCTCAACCACTTGTTTTGCCCGTTTTTGAAATTCCGTGGGTAGATGCTCGATGAGATGCTGCATCTCGTCCCAATGGGCTCTATCATATCGCGCTAGGAGCGCCTGAGAGTTGGCGATGTGCCACTGGTTTGCAGCTTGTACTGCGACCCTTTTCCCAGCTGCGTCGAACTTGCGGCTCTCCTTATCCGGAGGTGGTGCCTCGCCTGATGTGTGCGAGTTCGCTCTCTTGCGAGCTGCCCCTACCACGACTGAATCTGGTGGCAGCTGTGAGGTGATAAAAGTAGGGTCCGTGGGCGGTGCTTTATATTTTTTCTCCACCCTTGCAGTTATCGCTCTACTCTTGACAGGTTCTTTGAAGATCTGTTTTGCGTGCCTTAGCATTCCTGGAAGCATAGGTAGGCTTTGGTAGGAGCTATGGGTGGAGGAGAGGGTGTTGAAGAGGAAGTCATCCTCGACAGGTTCTGCATGTAACGACACGTTATGGAATTCTGCTGCCCTAGCTACCACCTGTGCATACGCTGTGCTGTCCTCAGGTGGTGAGGGCTTGGTAGGGTACGACTCAGGACTATTGTCTGATACTGGGGCGTCGTATAGGTCCCAAGCGTCCTGGTCGTCTTGGCTCATGGTGGTATGAGCCGGTGAATGTGACTGAGTTTGTGCTGGTGATGTGTGAGTTACAGGTGGAGGAGAGGGTGGCGGAGTTACCTTCTTCACCATTTTTTGTGGTGTTTGTTCTTGTGTTTGGAACTCGAGTCTCCTTTTTCTCCTGATTGGGGGAAGAGTGCTGATCTTCCCTGTCCCACTTTGAAAAAAGATCCGCTTTTGTGTGTGGTCTACATCAGTGGTCTGTAACTCTTCTTCAAATCTGTGTTTGCGCATTTGAGAGGACAGTGATTGTTCCTCTGTATATGAGCTGGCAGTTGGTTCGGTTGCTGGTCGTTTTGGCACCGAAACTGTGTGTCTGCTTTTTTTCGGCTCCGAGGAGAATTTTTTCTTTTTCGGCGTCGAGCTTTCTCGGCGTCGATCTTCCTCGGTGCCGCTGTCTCTGCGTCGAGCAGCTTTGGTTCCGCTGTCTCGGCGTCGATCTTTTTCGGCAGCACTTTCTCGGTCCCGAGATTGCTGCGTGCCTGTGTCTCGACCCGAGTCGGACGATCTCGGCACCAGTTCGGCCTTTTTCGGTGCCGATGGACGGTCACCTACTTTATGGGTTGAGCCATGGCCTGTTGGCAGTGGCGTCCCCTGGGCCTTGTCTGTTTTCTTGTGTGGTGCTTGCTTCGACGTCTTACTCACGGTTTCTTCGACATCAAATTCCTCCGAGTCCGATTCAGGGATGGAGAAGGCTTCCTCTTCTTCTCCTTGTCCCTCGAACTCTCGGTGTCCTGTCGGCGTGGACGCCATCTGCAATCTTCTGGCTCGCCGGTCACGGAGCGTTTTTCGGGACCGAAACGCACGACAGGCCTCACACGTTTCTTCCTTGTGCTCGGGCGACAGGCACAAGTTACAGACCAAATGTTGGTCTGTATATGGATATTTATTGTGGCATTTAGGACAGAATCGGAACGGGGTCCGTTCCATCAGTGTCGATGTTACACGCGGTCGAGCCGACCAGACCCCGACGGGGGATCGAAATTACCCCGAAGGGCTACCGGAGCTCTTCACGATTCGGTGTTGATTCTATTCTTACCCGATACCGAGCGAAACAACACCGAAGTATTTTTCCGAAGTTAAGACTATCTTTCCGCCCGAAACCCGGAGCGAAAAGGAACACGTCCGAACCCGATGGCGGAAAAAAAACAATCTAACATGGAGTCGACGCCCATGCGCAATGGAACAAAGGAGGAGGAGTCCCTCGGTCTCGGGATTCGAAAAGACTTCTTCGAACAAAAACAACTTGTAACACTCCGACCCAACACCAGACGGCGGACTATGCACAACATGTGTATCTGCAGCTACACATGCCATCGAACATATACTTTTCAATATAAAAACCTATTGGCCTGGAACAAGTCTTTGTGTGTTCCTAATCTATTGCCTGTGTGTGTCCAACAAATGCTTAACACTACCCTCTAATAAGCCTAATGCTCGACCACGCTACCACAAAATAGAGCATTAGAATTATCTACTTTTGCCACTATCTTACCTCTAAGGGGAACCCTTGGACTCTGGGCACACTATTTCTTACTTTGAAATAGTATATACAGAGCCAAATTCCTACACCAGATACGTCCTATGTCCTTACTGGGAAGAACCATGAGGTTTCTGGAGAAAACCTTGAACCTCCAGGGTGCTGGTAGGACAAAGAAGGATGGGGGGTTGTAATAGTAGGCCTACTTTTTCTCCCCATAGGTTGGTAAAAAGGGTATCCAGTAGGACTGTATCCACCTCATCTTCCCTTGCCTCAGCTTCTGCTGTTGGCGCCATCCACTCTAGCTCAGATGAGGGATCCGTAGATAGGGGGTTCAGCTTGCTGAAACTTGAGAAGGCCAAACTCAAGTTAAAAAAGCAGCAGCTGGCTCTAGAGAGTAAGGCCATAGAATGGAAAGGGAAAGAAAGACTCTGGGGTCAGAACCCCAAGGTGGAAGCATAAGGGAATCCTGGGTCAGGGAAAAAACATTTGATTCCAGGAATCTCAGCATGGTACTCTTTCCTTACAAGTCGGGATGATATCCATAAGTGGATCACTGCTGTAGAGAGGGCCAGTGAAGTTCAGAAAGTTCTTCAGGGGCAAATAGCTATTATGTGTCTCTCCTTTACAAACAAAGGCAGAAACAAACTTTTGACTGTGAGGGAGGAAAATGCAGATAACTACCAGGCCTTCAAAGAGCCTCTGATTGATGGGTTTGGGCTAACAACTGAGGAGTATAGGATTAAGTTCAGAGAACCTCAGGAGTCCTCATATGACTGGGTAGAATTTGTGGACTGTGCAGTTAAGTCTCTGGAAGGCTGGTTACATGGTAGTAATGTGCATGACTGAAGGGCTGTACAATCTTATGAGAGCGCACATCCTTAATTGTTTAAAAAGCTGCATCAGTATCTGGTGGACTCAGATCTGACCTCCCCCCCCAAGAAATGGGAAATAAGGCAGACAAATGAGTTCGCACCAAGGTGAGTAGGAAAACTTAACAGTGGGGTAGACCAAAAGAAGAAGGATTCTTCTAAAACGCAGGAGAAAGACGAGGGAAATTCTACTGAAGAGTTAAAAAAAAAAAAAAAAAAAAAAAAAAAAAGTCATCAGGCCCACAAAATTCTTCTGGGAGTGGGCCCAAATCATCCTCCTCTTCTTCCAAAAGAAACCTTGGTGCTTCCTGTGTAGGGATAAAGGCCACAGGGATAGCACTTGCCGTAAGAAGAGCACCAAGAGTACTACCAACACCCCTCCTAGTGCCCCTAGCAATAGCACTGGGGGTAGTACTTCAACATGGGGGAACCTGGGTTCACCTTTGGGAGTGCAGTGGACTCTGGCCTAGTCGATGAGACCACTGAGTCTGTCTTAGTATCAGAGAGAGGGTGGCATTGACCTTCTCACTCTGGCTGCCTGGCCTCCTAATATGAGGAAATACAGGCAGTACTCCCTCATAAATAGTATTGAGGCAGAAGCTTACAGACGCAGGTGCCAGTGTCACTATGGTGACTGAAAAACTGGTGTCTCCTGAGCAAACTTACTAAGACACAATTACAAAGTGACTGTAAAGAAATGGCTCCCTGTTGCAGTTACCCCCCACTTTTTGCCTGGTACTGATGCTGACTTGACTGAGAAGTGTGCTGGGACCCTGCTAACCAGGCCCCAGCACCAGTGTTCTTTCACCTAAAATGTACCATTGGTTCCACAATTGGCACACCCTGGCATCCAGATAAGTCCCTTGTAACTGGTACCTCTGGTACCAAGGGCCCTGATGCCAGGGAAGGTCTCTAAGGGCTGCAGCATGTATTATGCCACCCTAGAGACCCCTCACTCAGCACAGACCCACTGCTTACCAGCTTGTGTGTGCTAGTGAGAACAAAATGAGTAAGTCGACATGGCACTCCCCTCAGGGTGCCATGCCAGCCTCTCACTGCCTATGCAGGATAGGTAAGACACCCCTCTAGCAGGCCTTACAGCCCTAAGGCAGGGTGCACTATACCATAGGTGAGGGTACCAGTGCATGAGCACTGTGCCCCTACAGTGTCCAAGCAAAACCTTAGACATTGTAAGTGCAGGGTAGCCATAAGAGTATATGGTCTGGGAGTCTGTTTTACACAAACTCCACAGCACCATAATGGCTACACTGAAAACTGGGAAGTTTGGTATCAAACTTCTCAGCACAATAAATGCACACTGATGCCAGTGTACATTTTATTGTAAAATACACCACAGAGGGCACCTTAGAGGTGCCCCCTGAAACTCAACCAACTATCTGTGTAGGCTGACTAGTTCCAGCAGCCTGCCACACTAGAGACATGTTGCTGGCCCCATGGGGAGAGTGCCTTTGTCACTCTGAGGCCAGTAACAAAGCCTGCACTGGGTGGAGATGCTAACACCTCCCCCAGGCAGGAGCTGTGACACCTGGCTGTGAGCCTCAAAGGCTCACCCCTTTGTCACCGCCCAGCAGGGCACTCCAGCTTAGTGGAGTTGCCCGCCCCCTCCGGCCACGGCCCCCACTTTTGGCGGCAAGGCTGGAGGGAACAAAGAAAGCAACAAGGAGGAGTCACTGGCCAGTCAGGACAGCCCCTAAGGTGTCCTGAGCTGAGGTGACTAACTTTTAGAAATCCTCCATCTTGCAGATGGAGGATTCCCCCAATAGGGTTAGGATTGTGACCCCCTCCCCTTGGGAGGAGGCACAAAGAGGGTGTACCCACCCTCAGGGCTAGTAGCCATTGGCTACTAACCCCCCAGACCTAAACACGCCCTTAAATTTAGTATTTAAGGGCTACCCTGAACCCTAGAAAATTAGATTCCTGCAAACTACAAGAAGAAGGACTGCCTAGCTGAAAACCCCTGCAGAGGAAGACCAGAAGACGACAACTGCCTTGGCTCCAGAAACTCACCGGCCTGTCTCCTGCCTTCCAAAGAACTCTGCTCCAGCGACGCCTTCCAAGGGACCAGCGACCTCTGAATCCTCTGAGGACTGCCCTGCTTCGAAAAAGACAAGAAACTCCCGAGGACAGCGGACCTGCTCCAAAAAGACTGCAACTTTGTTTCCAGAAGCAGCTTTAAAGAACCCTGCAACTCCCCGCAAGAAGCGTGAGACTTGCAACACTGCACCCGGCGACCCCGACTCGGCTGGTGGAGAACCAACACCTCAGGGAGGACCCCCGGACTACTCTCCGACTGTGAGTACCAAAAACTGTCCCCCCTGAGCCCCCACAGCGCCGCCTGCAGAGGGAATCCCGAGGCTTCCCCTGACCGCGACTCTCTGAAACCTAAGTCCCGACGCCTGGAAAAGACCCTGCACCCGCAGCCCCCAGGACCTGAAGGACCGGACTTTCACTGGAGAAGTGACCCCCAGGAGTCCCTCTCCCTTGCCCAAGTGGAGGTTTCCCCGAGGAAGCCCCCCCTTGCCTGCCTGCAGCGCTGAAGAGATCCCTTGATCTCTCATAGACTAACATTGCGAACCCGACGCTTGTTTCTACACTGCACCCGGCCGCCCCCGCGCTGCTGAGGGTGAAATTTCTGTGTGGGCTTGTGTCCCCCCCAGTGCCCTACAAAACCCCCCTGGTCTGCCCTCCGAAGACGCGGGTACTTACCTGCAAGCAGACCGGAACCGGGGCACCCCCTTCTCTCCATTCTAGCCTATGCGTTTTGGGCACCACTTTGAACTCTGCACCTGACCGGCCCTGAGCTGCTGGTGTGGTGACTTTGGGGTTGCTCTGAACCCCCAACGGTGGGCTACCTTGGACCAAGAACTGAACCCTGTAAGTGTCTTACTTACCTGGTAAAACTAACAAAAACTTACCTCCCTCAGGAACTGTGAAAATTGCACTAAGTGTCCACTTTTAAAATAGCTATTTGTGAATAACTTGAAAAGTATACATGCAATTGAAATGATTCAAAGTTCCTAATGTACTTACCTGCAATACCTTTCAAACAAGATATTACATGTTAAGATTGAACCTGTGGTTCTTAAAATAAACCAAGAAAAGATATTTTTCTATACAAAACCTATTGGCTGGATTTGTCTCTGAGTGTGTGTACCTCATTTATTGTCTATGTGTATGTACAACAAATGCTTAACACTACTCCTTGGATAAGCCTACTGCTCGACCACACTACCACAAAATAGAGCATTAGTATTATCTATTTTTACCACTATTTTACCTCTAAGGGGAACCCTTGGACTCTGTGCATGCTATTCCTTACTTTGAAATAGCACATACAGAGCCAACTTCCTACAGTGACCAACGCAGATAACGTCACTAAGAGCTTCTGGCCCTGTAGTGTCCTCTTCTATTTCTGTGGATTACCTAATGGGCAATGTTTTGGAGACCTCAGCCTGGGCTGAAGTCAATTTACAAGTCCATGCAGCAATAATGGGTATCCATGCCAATGTCTTTGTGACAACTAGAGCAGGAGCACTGCGACCTGAATATATGGACCAGCCAGCTCCAAAGAAGAGAGTTAGAAAGGGTAAGATGTTACCTCCTGCCCAGGACTCAAGTGATGATTAGTTTCCTTGGAGGATGATCTTACTCCTTGTGAGGAAAAGGCACCAGAGGAGCTGTGAGATGACACAGCAGAGATCTTGGGTGCAGCAGGCGCTCCGGGAAGAACAGAGTTTGGAGCAGGAATCCTGCCCCTCTCGAAGGATTCAGGCTGCTGAAGAGGAGCCAAGGAATGTCAGTGGATCCCACAGGGTGCATTGGGAAAATGGGATCCTATACTTTGAGGCTAGAGACCACAAGCCTGCTGCCACAATGAGGTTGGTCATACCTCAGAGGTTTAGGGAGCTGTTATTTACCTTAGCCCTTGTAGGACATCTTGGACAAAGCATGACTTGGGACAAACTTATCACAAATTTTCACTGGCCCCACATGTCTGAAGACACCAAGGAGTTTAGTCGCTCCTATGTCACATGCCAAGCCAATTCCAAGATAGGTGGCACTACAAAGGCCCCCTTAATTCCACTTCAAGTGGTTGGGGTTGTAGGAGGCTGTCTCAGTTTATGGTGCACACCTAGGGTGTGGCACCCAATACTGATTCCAGGCAATCCTTGGTGATAGTGAATTTGTGTCCAAATAGCAGAAGCTCTCTAGGGGTAGCTGAAGCAAGCAGCTAAAGAATATCCAGGAGGAATGTAAAGCACATGCAATACCACGGTAGTCAGACAATAACTAAGTCACAAGAAAGTCACACAAGTGTTGCAAAAATAAAGTAAACTTTATTACAGCAGATATTACATACAATTGTACACATACATTAACCATCAGAAATAGCATACAAATATACAGGGCCCTAGGGGAGGACCAAACCATGTACTAAAAAACATGGAATGTGAAACTGGAACTCCAGCCAAGTTAAGCGTGGTGTTTAGCTAAGAGTGGGGGTCAGTTAGGAACAAAAGAGGTAAGTAGAGTAGATGACCCCCAGCAACCAGGAGTAAATCAGTTACCTAAACAGTTGTCCCATAGGCTAACACAGAGAGTAGTGGTTGGAGTTTGTGGAATTCAGGACCCTTACCAGCAGAACCCTAGGAAACAAGCAGGCAAGACGATGGATGGAGAGTGTCCCTACCGCAGGATACCCAGAAGACAGGAGTACCTACATCAGGGACCTGGAAGGAACTCTCTCTGAAGACTGTGGAGACCTCGGATTGTACAGCTATTGTCATGACCCGTGGACCAGGCCAGTGGAACTCAGGGACGGATTCCAGACGTGGAGGACCTGCAAAGGAAGGGGACAGAGTCCACCACACAAGAAGCTGCCCAGGTGGTGCAGGAGGCAATACCCACCCTCCAAAAGATGGAATTCCTGCAAGTCGGTGGAAAAAGTCGTCCAGCTGCAGGGTCCAGGAGCTGATGAAGATCCAATGAGTCACCTACAAGCTGGCCTGCGACGGTCGTCAGGTTGCAGGAGGGTCAGTGACCAGCCAGGTCCTCAACAAGCCCTGGCAAGTGCAAATAGGAGCAGAAGCAGGATTGGCAAAGTTTTGGGGACCAGCAAGGTTCAAGGGGACTCAACCCAGGAAGGGGAGTCAGAGCTGGCCCTCAGCACACTGGAAGGCCAACAGAAGTCGATGGAGCCCCCACGAGTAAACCACAGGAGGTCATAAGGAGGCCTTACCTGACCAGAAAAATCGCAAGTCCCACGTCGCAGGAGCTGCAAGACAGGAGCGGAAATTTGGTTTGCAGAGTGTTGGGGTCGGGCTTCATGGAGTCTAAAGATCTCCCAGAGAAAAAGCCAACAAGCCTTGGCAAATCCAACAGTCGTGGTGTGCAGGGGTGCCAGTCCAGGGGCAGCAGAAGAGCCTGCAGTCCCCCAACTTGGACAGACTACAAGCAGGACCCAGAGGAGGCCACAGACACTCAACCTGTGAAGCAGGATCTTCAGATGTCCAGGGACAACAGACCCACCAACCAGTTGACGATGCTTTGAGGTGCCTGCCGCTGCGGGGGAGTGACTCCTTCACTCCAAGGAAGATTTGTTCATGCTTCCTGGTGCAGAGTCCTTGTGACCCTGGAGGATGCACAGGCTTGGATTTTGCAGAATTCTTCCAGGATCCAGATAACCAATGTTGCAGTGGGTGTCTTCCCAACAGAAGCAGACTTTTGGTTCCAGGGAAAGACCAGCAGCAGTTCCATAGGCTAGGGGAAGAAGATGTCTTCTTTGTAGAGTCTTCCTTGACGTATCTGAGGACCACATGCAAGGGAGCCCATAAATAACTCTAAAAAAGGGGTTGGTCACTCTGTGCAGTGACCCACCTATTAGAGGGGGTCAGGGTCGTCTTCTACCTGGCCTAACCAACTAGTTGCTCCCAAGGGCCTCTACACATCTTATTTTCAAGATGGCAGAATCAAGTGGCCGCCCAGCTGAGTTCTGGGCACCTCCACAGGAGAGGAGTTTGACAGCGGGCGTGGTCACTCCCCTGTCCTTTGTTGAGTTTTGCGCCAGAGCAGGAGCCCAGGTTTCCTGAACTGGTGTAATATGGATAATGCAAGGAGGGCACAAAATGTAACCTTCAAAGCAGTCTGGTGGCGCTCAGAGGCTACCCCACCCTAGCCCTTAGACACCTAATACACCAGGAGAGGTGGTCACACCTCTTCCTTGTTGGAAATCCTTTGTTTTGCTCCTCCTGCCTCAGCCTAGCTCACCATGAGGAGGGCAGAACAGTGTCTGGGGTTAGCAGCAGTGTGGGCTGGCAGCTAGACCCTGTAAGGCTGCACAGGCAGAACTGGGGGATCCCCTAGGGAACTCCTAGAGTACATGGTATCATGCAACTAACACAGGAATCAGTGTAATTGCATGATTCCAACGGGTTTGATACCAGACATGCCAAGGTTTTGAGTAGCCATTATGTAGTTGGACCACTTGTGATGACCAGTGTCCACTACATGTATTAAGGTGGCTTCCCCACACTTAGAGTCCAGGAAATGGCACACCCTCACACTTAGGGACATGCACCCTGCCCTTGGGCTTAAGGGCCTACCAGAGGGGGGACTTATAGCATCTAAGTGCAGTGACCATGATATAAGGTAAGCCTTATATCCGAAATGAAAGACTTATGCACCCTTACACGCAGGGTCCAATGGCAGGCCTGCAGTCAAAATGTGCATGTGCTCCTATGGGTGGCATAATGAACAAGTTACTTACCTTTGGTAACGAGGTATCTGGTAGAGACTCTATATAGCTGCAGGTTCCTTACCTTAGAATTCCCTGGCGTCAGCTTCGAATCCGGAGTTTTTTGTGAGCAGTACAATGCGCGCGCGTCGTTGGACCGCGTCGTTCGGATCCGCGTGTGTCAACCAGCTCCGCGTGCGTCGCCAGCGTCATTGGAGTCGTCTATGACGTCACGGTTGTCTATATAGACGCCGTCTCGGAGCGGGTACGTCAGTTCTTTTCCACAACTTTCCGCGCCAGAAGCACAGAGTCATGGAAGAACCAACCAATACAATTTTAACCTCTCTGACTGTTTGGAGAAAAACACTATCATGTCTGTAAGAAAGGCAAAAATATATATGAGAAAAAATTCCCCAGAGTGGGGAGGCTTGGGTGGGTGTAAGGAATCTGCAGCTAGATAGAGTCTCTACCAGATACCTCGTTACCGAAGGTAAGTAACTTGTTCATCTGATAGAGACTTCTAGCTGCAGCTTTCTTACCTTAAAATAGATACCCAAGCTATAACCCATGGTGGTGGGTCTGAAGGAGATTTTTTTTTTTTTTTAATACAAGGAAGTCCTGCAAGACAGAACGGGCAAAATGCCCCTCTCTCCTCACCTGGCTGTCCAGGCAGTAGTGCTTCGCAAACGTGTGTAAGGAAGCCCACGTTGCGGCCTGACATGTGTCCACCACCGGTACGCCACGTGCCAACGCAGTGTTAGCAGCTTTCCCCCTAGTGGAATGAGCCCTCAGGAGGCTGCTTCTTCACCAAAGCGTAGCATATTTTTATACAGAGAACGACTCAGCGCAAAATGGATGGCTTCTGTACTGCCCGACCCTTCTTTGCACCAACGTACCCCACACAGTTGGTCGTCCACCCAGAACTCTCTAGTGCGGACAAGGTAGAACGATAACGTCTTTTTGGAGACGCTCCTCTTCCTTAGAGGGATGCGGTGGTGCAAAGAAGGTGGGCAGGGTGATATTTTGACCCAGATGGAAAGGGGTCACCACCTTGGGGAGGAAAGAGGCACGAGTTCTCAACACCACCTTGTCAGGATATATCATGAGATAAGGAGGTTTATAAGATAAAGCCTGCAGCTCACTTACTCACCTGGCAGATGTAATTGCCACCAAAAAGGCTGTCTTAATAGTGAGCAGCCGGAGAGGACAGTTGTGCAAAGGCTCGAAATGAGCACACATGAGGAAGGTAAGAACCAGATTAAGATCCCACTGGGGCATAACGAAAGGCACAGGCGGAAACAGATGTACGAGCCCTTTCAAAAAACTCTGTACTATAGGTGATTTAAACAGAGATGGTTGATCAGGCAACTGAAGAAAAGCCGATAAGGCTGCAAGATAGCCCTTGAGTCCCCAAGGAGGAACCCTGCTGGGCAAGAGACAAAATAAACAAAAGGATGTTAGAGAAGAAGAAAGAGGATCAATAGACCTCTCTGACCAATAAGAAACAAAACGTTTCCAACGGCAGGTGTAGATCGACTTAGTAGAGGGACGCCTGGCTACCAGAATGACATCACAGACCTCGGGAGGGAGGTCATAAACCATCAACTGTCACCGCTCAATCTCCACGCATGAAGGCGCAGAGTTGACAGGTTCGGGTGGAGAACCTTCCCCTGCTGCTGCAACAGAAGATCCTCCCGAAGAGGCAGCCTGATTGGAGGACTGATGCTCATTTTGAGAAGCTCTGGATACCAAACTCTCCGTGCCCAATCCGGAGCCACAAGGATTACTTGGGCCTGGTCGCTCCTGATTTTCTTGAGAACTCTGGGCAGAAGTGGTATAGGCAGAAAGGCGTACAGGAGGCCTGAACTCCACTCGCGACGAAAAGCGTTGCCTAGTGATAGCCCCCTTAGAAACTCCAACGCGCAAAACTGCTGACATTGCGCGTTCTCTGCGGAGGCGAACAGAACTAACCAAAGCTGTCCCCACTGCTGAAAGAGTCCTTGCGCCACCTCCGGATGGAGACACCATTCGTGATCCTCTAAGCATTTTCGGCTGAGTTCGTCTGCTCTGGCGTTCAGAGAACCTGCCAGGTGTTGAACCACCAGGGTCATGCCCTGCTGTTCCAGCCATGTCCAGAGGCATAAAGCCTCTTGACAAAGGGTCCACGACCCCACACCGCCCTGCTTGTTGCAGTACTACATTGCGGTAGTGTTGTCCGTGAACACCTGCACCACCTTCCCTTTCACAACAGGAAGAAATGCTTTTAATGCTAGCCGGATCGCCCGAAGCTTCAACAAGTTGATGTAGAGCCCGGATTCCGCCGGAGACCAGTGACCTCTGATCTCCACCTCCCCCAGATGGCCGCCCCATCTGACGCATCTGTCACTACCGTTAGATCTGGTTGGGAAGGGAGAGTGGTCTGCCCTTGACCCACTCGCAGTTCACTAACCACCACTGCAGATCTTCCGCAGTCCTCTCAGAGATCTGAACCACGTCGGTAAGATTTCCCTGATGCTGTGCCCATTGAAACTTCAGGTCCCACTGCAGAGCCCTCATGCGCCATGTGGCGTGCTTGACCAACAGGATGCAGGAAGCCATGAGTCCCAGCAGCCTCAGAGTCTGTCTCACCGAGATCCAGGATAGAGGCCGAAACATCGGAATCATAACCTGAATATCCTGAACCCGCTGATCGGGAGGATAAGCCCGATACTGCACTGTGTCCAGAACAGCTCCGATGAAAGAGCTACTGAGAAGGAGTCAGGTGTGACTTCGGCACATTTATAGTGAACCCCAGCGAATGCAAGAGGTCTGCCGTCGTCTGGAGGTGGGTGACGAGAGCCTGGGGCGTAGGAGCCTTCAACAGCCAATCGTCCAGGTAGGGGAAGACTGAAATCCCTGACCTGCGCAAATGAGCTGCCACCACCGCCATCACCTTTGTGAACACCCGAGGGGCACTGGTGAGACCGAAAGGAAGCACGGTAAACTGAAAGTGCTCGTGGCCCACCTTGAACCGGAGCGGAAGGGAAGGCACCACGTGAAGTAGAGGCTGGGACAACCAAGCTCTCAGGAGTGGGGTGTTGTGTTAGGAAACTAGGGTCGCTGGGAGCGGGTCTATGGCGGCGGCTGATCGTCCTATTCACAGGAGCCCCTGTGCTGGGTTTGGACCACATACCCAGAAGGACGTCTGTAAGAGCCTCATTGAAGGGCAACAACGGTTCCGATGTTGACACCCCCGGCTGAAGCACTTCTGTCAGGATATTAGTCCTGACTGGCACCGTAGGCAATTGTAGGTCCAAGACCTCAGCTGCCCTACGCACCACCATAGCGAAAGAAGCCCCCTCCTCCGTAGCCACATTAGGAGGAGAGAGCATACCAGTATCTGGAGATGTGTCCAGTCCACTGGCCTCCCCTTGATCCACATACCAGTCCTGTTGCAAACCTGATTCTAAAGGGTCCCATTCCTCTCCTGCGTCTGGCTGTTCCAAATAATGCTCAGACAATGATCTGGGCCGAATCGGCTCCGTCGGAGTCGACGCCGTACGACGTCGCTCCGGATCATCCGGAATATGGATGGGGCTGCCACCAGTGGGCGGTGGCAGAATCGGCGACGTTGGACCCGGCGCCAAAGGAGGTCGACTGTGTGAAACCGGCGCCGGTCCGGATCCTGAGGTCCCCAACGGCACCGAGGCCGAAGCCGCCGGCGTCGAATCCGAAGGGGCCCCTGCTTACCCTGCGGGGCCCGAAGACCCAACCGAGGGTACAGCCCGCTCAAAAACGAGACGCATGGCCTCGTAAAATTCTTTAATTTGAGCGGGGGTCGATCCGGTCCCCGGAAAGGGGGGGGAGACGCGGAGTTGACCCTGGTGACTATTCCGCAGAACCGCGCTCGGAACATAGACGTTCCCTAGACGACTCGTTGATCGACGGGTGTGGCGAAGACCAAGTCCGCTTGGACTTCTTCTTCTTGTGCCTCTTATCCGATGACCTCAAGTGCGAGGAAGAGGACTTGGGGCTCTGGGAGAGGTGCTGCGACCTCCTCCTACTGCGGGACCGTGACCTCCGCGGAGTCGCGCCGACCGAAGACGAATGTCAGGCCGCAAGAAGCTTAAGGGATCTCTCCCTCAAGACCTTCGGCGTCATGGCCCGACAATCGGAGCAAGAGGTGGAATCGTGGTCCTTGTCCAAGCACCAAAGACATACTCGGTGCGGATCCGTCACCGACATGGTGCGATGCCACGCACCACACAGCTTGAATCTTGTCTTTCTCGAAGACATGACTCCAAACAGTCAAAAAAGCGTTGACAAACCGTCGAAGCAGGGTAGCTCTTTCCAAAACTGCGCTTAACCGGCGCGGAAGGAAAAGAACTGACGTACGCGCGCTGAGACGGCATCTATATAGACAAGCGTGACATCATAGACGACTCCAATGACGCTGACGACTCACGCGGAGCTGGGCGACACACGCGGATCCGAACAACGCCCTCCGACGGCGGGCGCGCAGGGTACTGCTCACAAAAAACTCCGGATTCGAAGCGGACGCCAGGGAATTCTAAGGGAAGGAAGCTGCAGCTAGAAGTCTCTATCAGATAAATAATGTGGACCATAGGGGAGCCTGGTGTGCCAATGCCTTGGCTACCTAGGTACCACTTACTAAGGCCTTACATGGGTGCACCAGTATGCCAGTTGTGGGTATGAAAGATAAACAACTAAATTTAGGGGAGAGAGCACAGTCACTGGTGTCCTGGTTAGCAGGATCATAATGAACTACAGTCTGAACACACTGTCAGGCAAAAAGTATGGTAACTATGCCAGAAGGATAGCACTTTCCTACAGGGGTAGCCTTTGAGAGGGTAGGGATTGACACTGTTGGTTCCCCTAACCCTCCTGAAGCATCTGGAAACAGATTTATTCTGGTGGAGGTGGACCATGCCACCAGGTACCCAGAGTCCATTCCCTTTAGGTCCACTACAGCTTTTGCAGTTGCCAAGGCCCTCCTGGGAATTGCTTCCAGGGTGGGCTTTCCTAAGTAGGTGTTATCCAACAGGGGTGCAAACCTCATGTCTGGACACCTCAAGGGAATGTGGTGTAACCTATAAATTCAGCACTCCTTATTATCCACAGGGAAATTGGATAGATGAGAGATTCATCAAAACCCTAAAAGGATAAACTCAGACAAACGCAGTAAAAGATGGGATGTTCTATTACCTTGCCTTCTTTTTGCCTTCTACAGAAGGGAGTGGGTTAAAGTCCATTTGAACTTCTCTTTGGACATCCAGTTAGGGGGTCCCCTTGCCACGGAGGATTGGGAGCAACCTCCCAACCCCTTAACAGAACATAGTTAAATATGCATTATGCCTGTGCTCTTGCATGGCAGAGTATATCAAGAAGGATTCCTAAAACTGAGGCCGGCCAAGAGCTTCAGAAGCAGCGGCATCACCAAAAGGCTGTACTGACTGTTTACCAGCCAGGAGAGAAAGGGTAGATCTTAGAGCCTGTGGCCCTAAGAGCACGCCAAGACAAGTGGAGTGGTCCCCACACAACTGTAGAGCCGAAAGGTGAGGTAACCTATTTGGTTGACTTTGATACTCCAAGAATCCCTCACAGGGTGCTTTATGTGGATCGCCTTAAGCCTTGTTATGACAGGACTGACATAAGCTTTTTCATGGCCACTGATGACGGGCAGGAAGCAGAGAGTGATCCTCTCCCTGACCTTCTCTCCAGCAACCATGTTGATGGTTCACTGAATGCGGTAGTCTTTGCAGACTGCCTTTCTGAACAACAACAAGCTGACTGCAGACAGGTTTTTAGTCAGTTTTCTGAACTCTTTTCCTTGACCCGTAGTCAGACCACCTGGTGTGCCCATAATGTAGACAAAGGAGTAAAATCTGCAGGCAGCCTGACCATGTCAGAGTGTGCATCAGGGCAGAAGTTCAAAAGATCCTGGATTTGGGGGTGATTGAGCCTTGAGACATCCCTTGGGCTATCCCATAGACCCTTGTACCAAAAACCTCTCTCCCAGAGTGGAAAGAGAGAAATTAGATTTTGTGTAGACTATGTAGGCCTCAATGCGTCATTAATACTGATGTCCATCCAATCCCTAGGGCAGATGAGCCGATTGATACTCTACTTAAGCCCAGTACCTCAGCACTTTTGACCTGACAGCAGGCTATTGACAGATCAGACTAACTGATACTGCCAAGCCTAAAACAGCATTTTCGACTCCTGGTGGGCATTATCATTTCACAGTGATGCGCTTTTGACTGACAATGCACTTGCCACATACCAGAGGTTGGTGAATAAAGTTCTGGCCGGCCTGGACAACTTCATTGCAGCATATTTTGATGATATTGCGGTCTTTCGCTACACCTGGAAGGATCATGTGGTCCACCTCAGAAATGTACTTGAGGCCTTGAAAAAGGAAGGCCTCACTATCAAAGCTACAAAACGCCAGATAGGGCAGAGTAAAGTGGTTTTTTGGGCCATCTGGTAGGCGGAGGCCAAGTTCAACCCCTACAGAGCAAGTGCCAAACCATCATGGATTGGGTTGCTCCAACCATCCAGACCAAGGTCAGAGTTGGGTACTACAGGAGATTTGTAATAGGGTATGGCTCCAGTGTGCCTCCTTGAATGACCTCACTTCTAAACAAATGCCTAAAATGGTACAGTGAACAGTTAGTGGCCAAGAGGCCTTTGATAACCTGAAAAGGGCCAGGTGCTCAACTCCAACTCTCAAAAAACCCAGACTATTATAAATAATTTATTGTCCAGACTGATGCTTCTGAAATATGGATAGGAGCAGTGCTATCACAACTAAATGGAGAGGGTCAGGATCATCCTGTGGCATCCAGTGGTTTTTATCAGCAGAAGGTTAACCTCCAGAGAAAAGTTTTGGTCAACAGAAGCAGAACTTTTCTGTGGTCTGTTCCTTGAAGAAGTTGAGGCCAAACCTGTTTGGCACTCACTTTGTTGTTCAAAAAGACTAAACTCTGGCTTAAACAGATGAAAGGTGAGAAACCTAATTACCTACAGGGGATAAACTGTTCAGTTAAACCGAGATCTGCAAGTAATCATGCAAATACAGATTGACTCTCCACGTATTTCTACTTAATGAACACACAACTGGGAAAGGCAAGTCTCGTTAGCTTTTGCTTGGGAGGGGTTATGTAGGAATGTGCCATCTTTCTAGCTTAGTTAACCTCACTGTTTGCCTGGTGACAGTGTGTTTAGACTGTAGTTCACTGGGATCCTGGTAATCAGTATAGGAAGCTGGACTGGATTGTGGTGGACATCTATGGTGTCAGCACCTTATACCAGGTCCAGGCATTCTCAGTGAATGAAGATACTGTCTAGGAAGCCAGGGATCCCTAGAGGTAGCTGTTAATGAGCAGCCAAGACTTATCTAGGAGTGTAAACTACTTGCAATACCACAGCAGGCACACAGCAACTTATCACACCTGAAAGGTGCCACACAGTGTTGCAAAAATAAAGGTACTAATAACTAGGAATTCGCATAGGAAACAACTAGCATTGGCAATAATTTGCAGAAAATCGCTAGGGCACCGGTGGTGGACCATTTATTAAAATAGTGGAATGCAAAGTGAAGCCCTCCACCCAAGGATATGGAGTAGTTAGAGGGGAGCTGAGAGAACTCGAGACCCGAAGAGGTGAGTACCTAAGTGACCCCCCCAGCGACCAGGAGAGCGAAGGTAAATATCAGGTCTTCCCAAGGACTAACAAGAGGACTTCGAAAAGGAACTTTGCAGGAACAGGACCACAAAGGAAGTTAAAGGTGGATTCTGGATATAGAGAACCTGCAAAAGAAGGGGACAGAGTCCAGTCCACGATGAAGTGTCCAGACAGGGCAGGAGCCACTGCCCAACTTTCTGTGGGTGAAGATCTGTGTCGACAAAGGGAGATGAATACCAGGTGCGGAGCCCAGGAGCTGCAGAGGAGTCCCCTGAGTTATGCAGAAGATGTCCCACACCGGTCATCAGATTGCAGAGAGGTCAGGAAGCCCACCAACAAGCCTTGGCAAATGCAAACCAGGGCAGAATAGGAGTTGCAGGGCTAAAGAGGACCAACAAGGTCCAGTGGACTCGACCCTTGGAGGGGTGTCCAGGCTGACCCTCAGCAGTTGGGAGAGCCAGCAGTCGCAGCCCCTACAGGCAACCCACTGGCAGCAGGCACAGTAAGTCGCAGTGAGGCCCAGTCAGCACACCTGGAGAGGAGTCCCACGTCGCTGGACCATCACAGAAGAGACGGTCCTTGCAAGGATGAAGTGCTGGAGACTGGGGCTACTTGGAGCCTGAATATCCCTTGGAGCAGGAGACAACAAGCCTTGGTTGCTGCATGAGTCGCGGTACACAGGGGTACTGTCCTGCTAGGAGAGGAAAGGACTCACCGCCTCCCAAAATTGACAAAGGGCAGAGAGGACCAATGGAAACACTCCCAACCACCACCTTTGTTGCAGGATCCACACAGTTCCAGAGGAGGGTCGATTCACACAGCTGGATGTCATTGCCTTAAGTGCCTGCAGAAGCAGGGAAGTGACGCTCTCACTCCCAGGTAGATTCCTTCTTGGTCTCCCACTACTCTCCCCATGCAGGGATTCCAGCGTTCAATCATTCCGCTCCAACCAGTTCCACGCTGCTTCAGGAGACTGAAAGAAATGCGATCTGCCCGCATGGAGAACCTTCAGCTTGGCTGGATACAGCAACATATAAGTATAGCCCAGTTCTTTTAGCTTATGTTTAACACCAGCATATGATTGTCTTTGGAGCTGCACCGCCCTGGTGTAGTCAGGAAAAAAGCAAATGTAGGCTCTCCATGTTTACGCACCTACTGTAAAGTTACGTTGCGGTCTCTATAGTTAAGGACCTTGGCTATAATCGTCGTGGAGGGGTTCACGGCGGCGGCGGTGCTAAAGCCCTGTGTTCACACTCCACCACAAATACAGCCGACAAAGGAGCATCAGGTAACGTTTTGCGGATCCAGTCTTCTAGGAAGGCCTGAACATTTGCCCCCTCTACACCTTTGGGGAAGCCCACTACACGGAGGTTACACCATCTCACCCTACCCTCCGCGTCCTCGACCGCGCTTCCAATTTGCACGTTTTTGCTTCCAGGATGGCCACCGAGGACTTCAGCATGTCCATATCAGACTGCAAGCATGTCACTTGTTGCTCAGTGCCCAAGGGGCCAGGGGGATCTTTTTGCAGACTCACTCCTGAACTCTGCACTGTGTATCGGTCCATCCGAGTTTGCTGCGTTCCTTATTCGCTTTGTCTTTGCCCATGGTGCACACCTGATGTAGCGCCTGCTATAAACGAATACGCCTAATGCCGGGCGCTACACTTCCAGGCGCAGTGCAGCTGAAGTCTTGCCGACTCCAGAGGGTGTACAGCCATGGAAATGTTAGTTGCTGAAAGGAACCGGGAAAACAATGTTGCAAGGCGAGATTGTCTTGTGAATTGCAGTCTTGACGGTTTCTGAAGTGTCCAGTTACAGTTCCGGTGGCCAGGAGCAGAAGAGGTCAAGGCAGAGAAGTCCTGGTGGAGCCTTGCATGCCGAATCTGAGGACCCATCCGCAATGGAGTCCCTGTATACCCCTAACAGGGGACTTGGTCACTTTGCACCATGATCTCTCATCAGAGGGGATCACTGACTTCACCTGCCTGACCTGGCCACTCAGATGCTCGTAGGGGCCTCTGCACATCTTGTTTTCAAGATGGCATAATCAAGTGGCCACTACCCCTGGGGTGGTGATGGTCACTGCCCTTTCCTTTGTCCAGTTTCGCCTAGTGACTGTGCTCTTTCCTCTAAATTTGGTTGCTGGTAAATGTTTTACACCCACAATTAGCATATGGGTGAACCCATGCGTGGGAAAGTGCCCTCTTTCTTTGCATGGTTACCCCAAATTTCTGCCTGTCAGTGTGTTTGACTGTGTTCACTGGGATCCTGCTAACCAGGATCCCATGGATTATGCTCTCTCGCTTTAACTTGGTAACTATACCCTTTTCTCCCCACAATTGGCATACTGGTACACCCATGTAAGTCCCTAGTATATGGTTGCTAAGTTCCCAGGGCATTGGGGTACCACGGGATCCCTATGGATGCAGCAGTTATTCTGCCACCCATAGGGAGCCCATGCAAAGCGTTCTGCTGGCCTGCCATTGCAGTTTGCGTGAAACGGGTGCATGCACCCGTTTTCACTACATATCAATGCACCAGATCACTAGAATTCCACCCTATGGTAGGTCTCTCAGCCCAGAGGGCAGGGTGCAGGTACCCGTTAGTAAGGGCACCCCTGCACTAGCAGAGGTGCCCCCACAAACTCCAGGCCCATTTTCATGGACTCTGTGAGTGCAGGTACGCCATTTTGTGTGTGTGTACTGGACATAGGTCACTACTTATGTCCAGCTACATAAGGGTAACTCCGAACTTGGGCATGTTTGGTATCAAACATGTCAGAGTCATACACCAATACTGTTGCCAGTATTGGAAGTATGATTCCATGCACTCTGGAGGCTCCTTAGAGGACCCTCAGTCTTACAGGATTTTCTGGGGAGCTCAAGCTGCTGCCACCCCTCATAAAGATTTTTGCCTTCTTGCTGCTTGATCTGATCGAGCCCAGAACAAAGAACTTACTTTGGGAGGGGGAGGTAACACCCTATCCATTTGGAAATAGGTGTGACTGGCTTGGGAGGGGTAGCTTTGAAGGGCACATTAGGTGCCCTCAGTGCATAAACCAGTCCACACCGGTTCAGGGACCCCCAGTCCCTGCTCTGGGGCACAACTGGACAATGGAAAGGGGAGTGACCACTCCCCTGCACATCAGAGCTCAACCAGAGGGTCCCTAGGTTCTGCCATCTTGTTTCCAAAGTTAGCAGGGAACTCTGAGCACCTGAGTGGCCACTCCAGGCAGGTGATGTCAGAGCCCCCTTCTGATTGGTGCTTATCTGGCTAGCTGACCAATCCCCCTTTCAGGGCTATTAAAGGTCTCTCCCTTGGGTGGGTCCTCAGATTTGGCTTGCAAGATTCCAGCAGGACTCCTCTGCAACCTTTACTTCGACTTCTGGCCTCCGGAATCGCGACTGGACCCTCCACGAACCTACAAGCTGCAGATCAATGAGGAAGACTCTTCTGCAACATTGTATCCAGAGTTCCTGCCAGCTTTGCAATAGTTTCCTCGACGTGTATTCTCGGAAGACTGCAACCCTTCATCCTGCACAAGAAGAAGGAATCTCCCTTGGAGTGAAGGAGTCACTTCCCTGCAACTGCAGGCACCTACGGCAAGCAATGACCAGCTGCGTGGATTCCCTCTCCTGCTGAGCAGCATGGATCCTTCATCACGGGTGGTGGTCCGGAGCAGTCCTCTTGGTCTTCCCTGCCAGCTGTCCAACTTTGATGGAGGTAAGCCTTTGCCTTCCCAGGCAAGACAGCACCCCTGTGCACTGCATCTCTTGCAGCTGCCAAGATTTGTTTGCGTCTCCTCCAAGGGATCTTGAGACGACGTGCATCTCCAGTCCCCAGCACTGAGAAATCACAGCCTCCTGCATGGTTCTCCTGCCGCGTGGGATCTACTTTCGTAGTGCTGCATTGGCTCCTTCTGTGGCTACTGTCTCCCCGTCCTGTGGGACTCCTGCGGGTGCTCCCTCAGCTCCTGTGGACTCTCTACGACACTGAGGGTCCCCTGTGACTCCCTCTCCTGGGTTGAGTCCTCCTAGGCCTTGCTAGTCCCCAGCAGAAACTCTTTTTCACTAACCGCGAGTTAGTCTTTGCCAAGGTTTGTTGGTGGAAATCCTGCACCGACACCCGTCTGCAATCTTCCATCCAGCGTTGGGCTTCATCTGCATCCATCAGGAACTCTTCGCTGGCTACAGGGCTGCAGTGTGGACTGGTTTATGCACAGAAAGAACCAAATGTGCCCTTCAAAGCAAACCAGTGGCTTGGGGAGCCTACCTCTCCCCAAGCCAGTCACACTTATTTCCAAAGGGAGAGGGTGGTACCTCCCTCTCCCAAAGGAAATCATTTGATCTGTCTTCCTGGGCCTGATCAGCTCAAGCAGCAGGAGAGCAGAAACCTGTCTGAGGGGTGACAGCAGCTGGGTTGCCCAAGAAACCCTGAAAGACCGGTGGTAGCAATGCTCGGGGTCCTCTAAGGAGCCCCCAGAATGCATGGAATCATGCTTCCAATACTTGCAATAGTATTGGGTTATATTTCTGACATGTTTGATACTAAACATGCCCAGGTTTGGCATTAATATTAACTGGCACCCAGTTCACGCAGAGTGCCCAGGTGTAAGGAAATGGCTCCCTGTAGCAGTTACCCCCCACTTTTTGCCTGATATTGATGCTGACTTGACTGAGAAGTGTGCTGGGACCCTGCTAACCAGGCCCCAGCACCAGTGTTCTTTCACCTAAAATGTACCATTGTTTCCACAATTGGTACACAAATAAGTCCCTTGTAAATGGTACCAGTGGTACAAAGGGCCCTGTGACTAGGGAAAGTCCCTAAGGGATGCAGCATATGTTGTGCCACCCTAAGGGACCCCTCACCTAACACATGCACACTGCCATTGCAGATTGTGTGTGTTGATGGGGAGAAAAAGGCAAAGTCGACATGGCATCCCCCTCAGGATGCCATGCACACAAAATGCTGCCTGTGGCATAGGTAAGTCACCCCTCTAGCAGGCGTTACAGCCCTAAGGCAGGGTGCACTATACCACAGGTGAGGGCACAGCTGCATGAGCAATATGCCCCTACAGTGTCTATTCTTAGACATTCTAAGTACAGTGTGGACATATTAAATACATGGTCTGGGAGTTTGTCAAAAAACGAACTCTACAGCTCCTTAATGGCTACACTGAATACTGGGAAGTTTGGTATCAAACTTCTCAGAATTATCAACCCACACTGATGCCAGTGTTGGATTTATTTAAAAAATGCACACAGAGGGCATCTTAGAGATGCCCCCTGTATTTTACCCGATTGTTCAGTGCAGGACTGACTGGTCTGTGCCAGCCTGCTGCTGAGAGACAAGTTTCTGACCCCATGTGGTGAGGGCCTTTGTGCTCTCTGAGGACAGAAACAAAAGCCTGCTCTGGGTGGAGGTGCTTCACACCTCCCCCCTGCAGGAACTGTAACACCTAGCAGTGAGCCTCAAAGGCTCAGGCTTCGTGTTACAATGCCCCAGGGCACTCCAGCTAATGGAGATGCCTGCCCCCTGGACAGAGCCCCCACTTTTAGCGGCAAGACCAGAGGAGATAATGAGAAAAACAAGGAGGAGTCACTGGCCAGTCAGGACAACCCCTAAGGTGTCCTGAGCTGAGGTGACTGACTTTTAGAAATCTTCCATCTTGCAGATGGAGGATTACCCCAATACGATTAGGGATGTGCCCCCCCTCCCCTCAGGGAGGAGGCACAAAGAGGGTGTAGCCACCCTCAGGGCTAGTAGCCATTGGCTACTAACCCCCCAGACCTAAACACACCCCTAAATTTAGTATTTAGGGGCCCCCAGAACCAAGCAAGATAGATTCCTGCATCCTAAGACGAAGAAAGACTGCTGACCTGAAGCCCTGCAAAGACGACGGAGACACCAACTGCTTTGGCCCCAGCCCTACCGGCCTGTCTCCCCACTTCGAGAAAAACTGCAACGGTGACGCAGCCCTCATGGTCCAGCGACCTCTGAAGCCTCAGAGGACTACCCTGCATCTAAAAGGACCAAGAACTCCTGAGGACAGCGGCCCTGTTCCAAAGAAACCAAACCTTGCAACAAAGAAACAACTTTAAAAGGACTCCACCTTTCCCGCCGGAAGAGTGAGGCTTTCCACTCTGCACCTGACGCCCCCTGCTCGACCTGCGGAGAACCAACACTACAGGGAGGACTCCACGGCGACTGCGAACCCGTGAGTAGCCAGAGTTGACCCCCCTGAGCCCCCACAGCGACGCCTGCAGAGGGAATCCAGAGGCTCCCCCCTGACCGCGACTGACTGCTTCAATGAACCAGACGCCTGGTAAAGACACTGCACCCGCAGCCCCCAGGACCTGAAGGATCCGACCTCCAGTGCAGGAGCGACCCCCAGGTGGCCCTCTCCCTTGCCCAGGTGGTGGCTACCCTGAGGAGCCCCCCCCCTTGCCTGCCTGCTTCGCTGAAGAGACCCCTGGGTCTCCCATTGAAACCTATTGTAAACAAGATGCCTGTTTGCACACTGCACCCGGCCGCTCCTGTGCCGCAGAGGGTCTACTTTCTGTGCTGACTTGCGCCCCCCCCCCCCCCCCCCCCCGGTGCCCTACAAAACCCCCCTGGTCTGCCCTCCGAAGTCGCAGGTACTTACCTGCTGGCAGACTGGAACCGGGGCACCCCCTTCTCCATTGAAGTCTATGCGTTTTGGGCACCACTTTGACCTCTGCAACTGACTGGCCCTGAGCTGCTGGTGGGGTAACTTTGGGGTTGCCCTGAACCCTCACGGTGGGCTACTTGGACCCACCTTTGAACCCTTTAGGTGGTTTACTTACCTTCAAAACTAAAAAAAACTTACCTCCCCAGGAACTGTTGAAATTTGCACTAAGTGTCTAGTTTTAAAATAGCTTATTGCTATATACCTTTCATTTAAAGTATGTGTAAGGAAATGCCTCCTTGGCATGGTTACCCCCTGCCTTTTTGCCTTTGCTGATGCCAAGTTATGATTTGAAAGTGTGCTGAGGCCTGCTAACCAGGCCCCAACACCAGTGTTCTTTCCCTAACCTGTACCTTTGTTTCCACAACTGGCACACCCTGGCATCCAGGTAAGTTCCTTGTAACTGGTACCCCTGGTACCAAGGGCCCTGATGCCAGGGAAGGTCTCTAAGGGCTGCAGCATGTCTTATGCCACCCTGGGGACCCCTCACTCAGCACAGACACACTGCTTGCCAGCTTGTGTGTGCTGGTGGGGAGAAAATGACTAAGTTGACATGGCACTCCCCTCAGGGTGCCATGCCAACCTCACACTGACTATGGCATAGATCAGTCACCCCTCTAGCAGGCCTTACAGCCCTAAGGCAGGGTGCACTATACCATAGGTGAGGGCATAGGTGCATGAGCACTATGCCCCTACAGTGTCTAAGCAAAACCTTAGACATTGTAAGTTGAGGGTAGCCATAAGATTATATGGTCTGGGAGTCTATCAAACACGAACTCCACAGCACCATAATGGCTACACTGAAAACTGGGAAGTTTGGTATCAAACTTCTCAGCACAATAAATGCACACTGATGCCAGTGTACATTTTATTGTGAAATACACCCCAGAGGGCATCTTAGAGAAGCCCCTGAAAACATACCCGACTTCCAGTGTGGGCTGACTAGTTTTACCAGCCTGCGACACATCAGACATGTTGCTGGCCACATGGGGAGAGTGCCTTTGTCACTCTGTGGCTTGTAAAGCCTGTACTGGGTGGAGGTGTTTCTCATCTCCCCCTGAAGGAACTATAACACCTGGGAGTGAGCCTCAAAGGCTCAACCCCTTTGTTCAGCACCCCAGGGCACTCCAGCTAGTGGAGATGCCCGCCCCCTCCCGCCACGGCCCCACTTTTGGCGGCAAGGCCGGAGGAGATAATGAGAAAAACAAGGACGAGTCACTGGATAGTCAGGACAGCCCCTAAGGTGTCCTGAGCTGAGGTGACTCTGACTTTTAGAAATCATCCATCTTCCAATCTCAAGATGGAGGATTTCTAAAGCCAGGGGTCACCTCAACTCAGGGCACCTTAGGGGAAGTCCTGACTGGTGGGTGACAACTCCTTGTTTTTCTCATGATCTCCTCTGGACTTGCCGACAAAAGTGGGGGCTGTGTGCAGAGGGGTGGGCATCTCCACTAGCTTGGATGCCCTGGGATTCTGTAACAAAAGGCATGAGCCTTTGAGGCTCACCACCAGGTGTTACAGTTCCTGCAGGGGGAGGTGAGAAGCACCTCCACCCAGTGCAGGCTTTGTTTCTGTCCTCAGAGAGGAGAAAGGCTCTCACCCCAGGGGGAGTGGGGACAGAAACTCGTCTCAGTGGCAGGCTGGCACAGGCCAGTTAGTCCTGCATTGAAGGATTGGGTAAAATACAGGGGGCATCTTCTAAGATGCCCTCTGTGTGCATTTTGTAATAAATCCAACACTGGCATCAATGTGGGTTTATTATTCTGAGAAGTTTGATACCAAACTTCCTAGTATTCAGTGTAGCCATTATGGAGCTGTGGAGTTCGTTTTCATAAACTCTTAGACCATATACTTAATATGGCCACACTGTGCTTACAATGTCTAAGAATAGATTCAACACAGTAGAGGCATATTGCTCATGCAGCTATGCCCTCACCTGTGGTATAGTGCACCCTGCCTTAGGGCTGTAAGGCCTGCTAGAGGGGTGACTTACCTATGCCACAGGCAGTATTTTGTTGGTATGGCATCCTGCGGGGGATGTCATGTTGACTTTGCCTTTTTCTTCCCACAAACACACAATCTGCAATGGCAGTGTGCATGTGTTAGGTGAGGGGTCCCTCAGGGTGGCACAACACATGCTGCAACCCTTAGGGACCTTCCCTGGTCACAGGGCCCTTGGTACCACTGGTACCTTTTACAAGGGACTTATCTGGGTGCCAGAGGTGTGCCAATTGTGGAAACAATGATACATTTTTTGTGAAAGGACACTGTTGCTGGAGCCTGGTTAGCAGGGTCCTAGCACACTTCTCAGTCAAGTCAGCATTAATATCAGGCAAAAAGTGGGGTGGGATGGGGGGGGGGGGGGGGGTTTAACTGAAACAGGGAGCCATT
This sequence comes from Pleurodeles waltl, assembly GCF_031143425.1. Lineage (NCBI taxonomy): Eukaryota > Metazoa > Chordata > Amphibia > Caudata > Salamandridae > Pleurodeles > Pleurodeles waltl. The sequence goes on along the minus strand of NC_090438.1, from coordinate 165,706,529 downwards.
TTCCTACAAAAGGGGAAAATGTATTTATCTGTAACAAACGTACAAGATAAGCAACTGGTTAGAGGCTCATTATAAACCTAACATGTTATGTTCTAGTGATATTGAACGGGATACATTTCACTCACAGATTGTTACAGGAAACTGACCTCGCAAACGCTTTTTAAGGTGAAAATATCTAATAAAAACAGGGAGTAATTAGCTGACAATATGCGAAATAGAATTCCGAAATTACCTATAGAATAGCAGTCTTTGCCGTTCTCATAAGAAGAGTTTCAAGAGAAATAATCCTAGCTGTGGGGTTTTAAACTTAACTGACCACAAGTGCACAACATCCGATCTGTAAGCACATTCTAGCAACGTACATTTCTCAATCACCATTTTATGATGTTCACTGGTTGGTCACTGAGAAAACTTCTCTTCTTTTAATCTCAAATGGCTAACCTTAACTATAGTTCAATAGTATGCTTTATGATATGTACAAATGTAATATCGGCAGAGAGCACAATTACTATCTTGATTCCAAACATGAATTTCTATCTCCCTTGAGTTGTGTGGGTCTGAGAAATACTATTAACAGTGCAAAAGTGTTGATCTGCAGTTAAAGCAAAATGTGTTAATCATATGTTAACCCTAATTAAAACCATTTGGATATCAGATACTTCAAATCCAGCATACATTACAATACACAGAACTCCAACTTAAAGCCTGAATCCTTAGCACAAGTAAATTAACATATGTTTATATTATTTCTGAATGACATACCATTTCCATGTTGTCATCAATGGCTTTCATTTGAATTTTTAACTTATTCACTTCTCGGTCATAGCTTTTTTGAGGAACAGCAAGGTCATACATCGTCAATGACCAGAACGTTGCATAGAACTGAGGACTGATATCATCCCAAACTTTAGGCAGATGTAAAGAGACCACAGCTTCATGAACTGGAGACATTACCAAATCACATGATGTGATGTACTTGTGAACCTTCTGCTGCTGTTTGTTACCCTTCTCAGCTTTTTTGAGTTCATCGTATTTAGACTGTAAAGTTAAAAATACATAGTTATTTAGATGTTGCATGTTTGAGATCAATAAGTTCTATTCACAACTAAAAGGATAAGTTACTTACCTGTAAATCCTAGTTTTCTTCCAGGGGTATCCTCATTAAAGTCATAAACATTGAATATTCCCACCCCGTGCGGGGATCCCGGAGCATATATAAAATACACACATGTATAAGTATGAAATATACAAGAAAAATACTGTATTTTCTTAGTAGAAAATTTTCACACCAGATTCATGTATACATGTGCATAACAGCAATGCAGACTATACTGATAAACAGGCTAAAATGCTTTATTTCTATGGATTTTTTTTTATTTTTTTAAAACACTCTCTTATAACATTACAAGAAAAAACTTTCAAAGCCCCATAGCTGGGCCCAGGAAAAGAAGCACTAGCAACATCTGTGAAACAAGAGAAAAAATTACATTGAAAACAATAGAGCATTATTAGCTAATAGGCTGCATGCAGGTTAATACAGCAGAACCACAAAATTTGGCACCGTGCCTTTAAGATCCTGAGCACCTCCAGTATCCCACCATGCCTCAGGGGTGAAGGAGAGGTGACAGTTGGTTCACAGTTAGGTCAGTACTTTTTTACGGTGACAACGCATCCTACATATTAGATAGATGGTCTGTGCTGCATTTCTAGGAGACTTACGTCCGGGAAGGAGGGTGGGTTGTTTATGACTTTGATGAGGATACCCCTGGAAGAGAACTAGGATTTACAGGTAAGTAACATATCCTTCTCTTCCAGGGGATCCTCATCAATAGTCATAAACATTGAATAGATTAGCAAGCCCATCCCTTATCTCTGCGGACTGTCTAATAGAAATGCAGGAAAAAGACATACACTATGCAAACAAATTTCTCAGAGACGCCTGCCCAACTTGAGCGTCCGCTCTGGCATCTGAGTCCAAACAGTAGTGCCTAGTAAATGTATGTACAGATTTCCATGTAGCAGCCTTTCAGATTTCAGAGATTGGAACATTATTAAGGAGGGCAGCAGTAGCCGCTTTTCCTCTTGTCGAATGAGCCTTAGGCCTAGCCAATAACTGTTTGTTAGCCAATTGATATGCAGTAACAATACATGAAACTATCCATCTAAATATTGTTTGTTTTGAGGCTGCATCGCCTGCTCTCATGTGTCCGTAATTTACAAACAGGTGGTGAGATCGTCTAATCAATTTGGTCTTATCCAGGTAGAATTTTAGTACTCTTTTCAAATCCAGGGAGTGCAATGCTTTCTCCACTGGAGTACCCGGATTGGGGAAAAAAGTTGGTAGTGATATAGTCCGATTGATGTGAAAATCCAACACCACCTTCGGTAAGAATGATGGATGAGTTCTTAGAACGACTATTTTCATGGAAAACCGTGTACGGTTCCTTGGAGGACAAAGCCTGAATCTCACTGACCCTCTTCGCCGAAGTAATGGCTACAAGAAAAGCGGTCTTCCACGTAAGATGTTGTAAAGAAGCTTTGTGGATAGGCTCAAAAGGAGGGCCCATGAGTCTAGATAATACTATGTTCAGTTCCCCTGGAGGTGAGGGTTTTCGAATGGGTGGAAAAACCTTCTTCAAACCTTCTACGAAATCCTTGACCACTGGCATAGTAAAGAAGGATTCCTGAGAAGGTGACTTACGATACACTGTAATGGCAGATAAATGTACCTTAATAGATGACACTTGCTGACCCGATTTCGCCAGATGGAGCAGGTAAGACAATATGACCTCCTCCTGCGCCAGAATAGGATTCAGACCCTGCTGACAACAACCATATGTAGAATCTCTTCCACTTTAACGCGTAAGAGCGCTGCGTGGAAGGCCTTCTGGACTCCTTTAAGATGTTCATGCATTCCTGCGAGAGCCCTAGATGCCCATACTGCAGGAATTCAGGAGCCATGCAGTCAAGCTCAGAGAGGGAAGGTTGGGGTGAAGAATCTTGCCTCCCAGCCTGCAAAGGAGATCCGGTCTGCACGGCAGCCTATTGTGCGGTTGTTCTGATAGGTTGGGGAGATCCATGTACCAGAACTGACGAGGCCATTGCGGGGCTATGAGAATTATTCTGGTGTTGGATCTGTAGAGTTTGTTTATCACCGCTGGTATGAGGGGAATCGGTGGAAAGGCGTAGAGAAATATCAATGACCAGTCGTTCAACAGGGCATTCCCTCGAGACCCCGGACAGTAGAACCTGGACGCGAAGTCTGGGCATTTCTTGTTTACCTCGTCTGCGAACAGATCTAACTGAGGCTGACCCCATTGAACGAAGATGTCTTCGACGTCATCGTCGTGAAGAACCCAATCATGGGCGTCCTCGAGGGTTCTGATTAGGAAGTCCGCCTCCACGTTTTGCTGCCCTGGGAGGTGAATTGCTGTAAGAGACATTTCCCTTGCTATGAGCCAATGCCAAATGGCCTGAGATTCCCAAGACAGGGGCCGAGATCTCGTCCCTTCTTGCTTGTTCAGATAATACATTGTCGTCGTATTGTTCGTCTGCACCAGGAGAGACTTTTCCCTGAATTGCAAATGACTCGAGAGCCAGATGAACCGCTCTGAGCTCCAGCAGGTTGATATGGTACAACCTCTCTGTTGGACCACAAGCCCTGAGCTTGAAGTGAATTCAGATGAGCGCCCCAGCCCTGAAGCGATGCATCCTTTAACCAAGTGTCGGACAGGATTGGCTGACGAAAAGGAACTCCTACTGACAGGTGATGTCTGCGCATCCACCATCGTAATGATTGCCGCGCTCCTACTGGAAGAAGTACTCTGTCCTCCCAGTGGCCTGTGTGTTGATTCCAGTTTTCCTCCAGAGCCTCCTGAAGAGACCTCATATGCAATCTGGCGTTTGGGACAATGAAAATTCAAGAGGCCATGGAACCCAACAGAGATGTCACCTAACGGGCCGTAGGCGCGGGGGAACTCAGAAGGTCTTGACACTTTCTCCTTATTGATAACAGTCGTTCCTCCGAAGGATACACTCTTTCGAGCTCTGTATGCAGTATCGCTCCCACGTAGTGGAGGGTTTGTGTTGGGATGAGGGTGGGCTTTTGGAAGTTGACCTGCAGACCTACAGATCGGAAAACACTGAGCACAATGTCCAGATGGTTTTTTGCCTGTTCCGGAGAGGAGGCTTTCAGTAGCCAGTCGTCTAGGTATGCATAAATGACGATTTTCTGCTTCCTTAAATGCGCCGCTACTGTTGCTACACACTTGGAGAATGCACGAGGGGCAGATTTTAGGCCGAAAGGAAGCACCTTGAACTGATAGTGTTGGGAGGCTATCACAAATCGTAGGAATTTCCGATGCTTGGGAATGCTCGGGATATGAAAATACGCATCTTGCAGATGTATGGAGCACATCCAGTCTCCTCAATGCAGTTGAGGGAAGATCTGGTGAATAGCCAGCATCCTGAACTTTTGTTTCTTTATGTATTTGTTCAGCAGCCTCAAGTCTAGAATCAGTCTGAAAACTCCTTCCCGACCCTTCTTTGCTACTAGAAAATAGCGGGAGTACACCCGCTTTCCTCTTTGTGCGACTGGAACCTTTTCTATCGCCTTTTTCTGTAACAGAGCATGAACCTCTTTGTGTAATAAGCTCATGTGAGCAGGTCTGGATTTGGTTGGTGGCAAGTGAGGAGGAGGTTGCCAGAAAAGAAGAGTATCCACTCTCTGTAATGTTCAGCACCCATTTGGCTTTTGTTATGCCATGCCACTCGTGAATGAACGCTGTGATACATCCCCCAACCGGAGTGGTGTACGGTATTAAGGGAAGCCAATCCTCATTGTTTTGCAGGGGCTTTGGGGGTAGACTGCTGAGGTCTGCTCGACCCTCGGTCTCTTGTGGCTTTGCGAGACTTGAAGAGGGGACGCCCTTGTTTCTGCTGTGGTCTCTGGGACCAATGAGGGGCTTGAAACCTCTGTTGGAACGGGCACCTGTCGTAAGGCCTATACCTTGCCTGAAGTCTTTCCTCCTCTCGAGGCCCACTGCCCTCATGGTGTCAACCTCCGCCTTTGCCACTGGTACTGAGGTTGTTCGACTGAAGGGCACTGGGTTGTTAGTGGCAGTGCTTTTTCCCCAGAACACGGTAAACTAATCTTTTGGTGTTCAACTGGCACACACTTTAGAACCCCTGTAAGTTCCTAGTAAATGATACCCTGGGTACCTAGGGCATGGGTCCCTAAGGGCTGCAGCATATTGAAAATGTCACTTACCCAGTGTACATCTGTTCGTGGCATTAGTCGCTGCAGATTCACATGTTTGGCACAGTCCGCTGCCTGGTGTTGGGCTCGGAGTATTACAAGTTGTTTTTCTTCGAAGAAGTCTTTTTGGTCATGGGACCGAAGGACTCCTCCCTCTTTGGCTCCATTGCGCATGGGCGTCGACTCCATCTTAGATTGTTTTCCCCGCAGAGGGTGAGGATGGAGTTGTTTGGTATAAATAGTGCCCATGCAATGGAGTGAATATGTATGTATGATAAGAGTTTCTAATAATTATTTACAAATGTTCAGATGTTTAAGGTTTATGATCTACTTCTAAACGGCTACAGGCTTCCCGGGGAGGTGGGAGGGTACATGTGAATCTGCAGCGACTAATGCCACGAACAGATGTACACTGGGTAAGTGACATTTTCAGTTCGATGGCATATGTTGCTGCAGATACACATGTTTGGCATAGACTATAAAGCAGTTACCTCCCCTAAAAGCGGTGGTTTAGCCTGTAGGAGTTGAAGTAGTTTGGAATAATGTTCTTAGTACAGCTTGGCCCACTGTAGCTTGTTGTGCATTTAGTACGTCTACACAGTAGTGTTTAGTAAACGTATGAGGCGTAGACCAGGTTGCAGCCTTACATATTTCGCTCATAGGAATGTTTCCTAGAAAGGCCATTGTAGCACCTTTCTTTCTGGTTGAGTGTGCCTTTGGTGTAATAGGCAATTCTCTTTTGGCTTTAAGATAGCATGTTTGAATGCATCTGACTATCCATCTAGCAATGCCTTGTTTAGAGATTGGATTTCCTATGTGTGGTTTTTGAAAAGCTATGAACAGTTGTTTTGTTTTCCTGATTAGCTTTGTTCTGTCAATGTAATACATTAGTGCTCTTTTGATGTCTAGGTAAGGGAACACATGTATCTGTTGTCTCCTGATGTGTGCTGCTACTACTGCTAGACATTTTGTGAACACTCTTGGTGCAGTTGTTATTCCGAATGGCAACACCTTGAATTGGTAATGTATTCCTTTGAATACAAACCGTAGGTACTTTCTGTGAGAAGGGTGTATTGGTATATGAAAGTACGCATCCTTTAGGTCTAATGTGGTCATGTAATCTTGCTGTTTGAGCAGTGGAATGATGTCTTGTAGTGTGACCATGTGAAAATGGTCCGATATGATGTAGGTATTTAGTGTCCTGAGATCTAATATTGGTCTCAATGTTTCGTCTCTTTTTGGAATTAGAAAGTACAGGGAGTAAACTCCTGTGTTTTTTTGTTGTACTGGTACTAATTCTATTGCATCCTTTTGCAGTAGTGCTTGAACTTCTAGTCCTAAAAGTTCTAAATGATGTTGTGACATTTTGCGTGTTTTGGGGGGGATGTTTGGTGGGAAGTTGTGGAATTCTATGCAATAGCCATGTTGGATTATTGCTAATACCCAATTGTCTGTTGTAATCTGTTGCCAAGATTGGTAGAATTGGCTTAGTCTTCCCCCCACTGGTGTTCAGTGAAGGGGTTGCGTGACTTGAAAGTCACTGTTTAGGTGGAGGTGTTTTTGGAGTTTGGAATCTTCCCCTACTCCTTGGGAATTGACCCCCCCGATATCCCCTGAAACCACCCCTTTGGAAGGAACCCTGATATGGTGTGGTTCTTGATTGTTGGCTGGTGGTGTCTGTGGGTTGGCCACGAAACCCCCCTCTAAATGGAGTTTTTCTGAAAGAGCCTCTGCTCTGCGGGGAGTAGAGTGCGCCCATGGCTTTGGCCGTGTCTGTGTCCTTTTTAAGTTTTTCAATGGCTGTATCCACTTCCGAGCCAAACAGTTGTTTCTCGTTGAAGGGCATATTAAGGACAGCCTGCTGGATTTCAGGTTTGAAGCCTGAAGTGCGTAGCCAAGCGTGTCTCCTTATGGTGACAGCAGTGTTGACTGTTCTTGCTGCAGTATCGGCTGCGTCTAGTGAAGAGCGGATTTGATTGTTTGAGATCGTTTGTCCCTCTTCCACTATTTGCTGCGCCCTTTTTTGGTATTCCTGGGGAAGATGGTCTACGAGAAGTTGCATCTCGTCCCAGTGTGCGCGGTCATATCTGGCCAGCAGCGCTTGTGAATTTGCGATGCGCCACTGGTTGGCTGCCTGTGACGCCACTCTTTTCCCTGCCGCGTCAAATTTTCGGCTTTCTTTGTCCGGAGATGGGGCGTCGCCAGATGTATGTGAATTTGCTCTTTTGCGAGCTGCCCCTACTACCACAGAGTCGGGTGGTAACTGCGAAGTAATAAACACTGGGTCTGTGGGTGGTGGTTTGTATTTCTTATCCACCCTTGGGGTGATGGCTCTTGATTTTACGGGCTCCTCAAAAATTTGTTTTGCGTGCCGTAACATCCCTGGTAGCATTGGGAGACATTGATATTGGCTATGTGTAGCCGAGAGGGTGTTAAATAAGAAATCATCCTCTATAGGATCGGAATGCAGTTGGACATTGTGGAAGTCTGCAGCCCTAGCCACCAGTTGCGAGTATGAGGTACTGTCCTCTGGCGGTGACGGCTTTGTGGGGTATGACTCGGGATCATTGTCCGGCACTGGGGTGTCATACAGGTCCCAAGCGTCTTGATCCTGATCGTCATGACTTATGGTAGTTTGCGCTGGTGAGTGCATTTGTGGCGGTGTTTGTGCCGGCGATGCCTGTGGAGGAGAGGGCGGAGGCGTGACTTTTTTAACCACTTTGGCTTGTGGTTGTGTGTCATCCTTTGGAAGTCCAATCTTTCTTTTCCTCATGATTGGGGGAAGGGTTGATATCTTCCCTGTATCTTGCTGGATGCACAGTCTCTTTTGTGTGTAGTCCGATTCTACACTTTGGAGCTCTTGTCCAAATTTGTGCATCTGGCCACTTAGTCCTTGTTCCTCTGAGTAGGATGAAGGTGTGGTATTTTTCGGCGCCGAGAGAGAATCTTTTTTCGGTTTCGGCACCGACAGAATTTTTGTTCCTTTCGGCATGGATTCTCGGTGCCGATGTTTTTCGGTGCCGGTATCTTGTTTTTGTCTCTCGGAGCCGCTTTCTCGGCTCCGAGGTTGCTCCATGGCGGTCCCTCGACCGGAGTCGGGTGTCATCGCTATGGGCGTGCCCTTTTTCGGCCCCTTCGACGGGTCGCCTGATTTATGGGTCGAGCCATGGCCTGTTGGCAGTGGCGTCCCCTGGGCTTTCGGTTTGTCGATGGATTTACTTTTCGACGTCTTACTCACAGTTTGTTGCTGTTGTTCGACGTCGGAGTCTCCGGATTCTGATTCCGGAACCGAGAATGTTTCCTCTTCGTCGTCGAAACGTTGTTTTGTCGACGTGGACGCCATTTGGTGACGCCTGGCTCTTCGGTCCCGGAGTGTTTTTCTGGACCGGAAGGCTCGACAGGCTTCACAGGTATCCTCCTTGTGCTCGGGGGACAAGCACAAGTTACAGACCAAGTGCTGATCTGTATAAGGATACTTACTGTGACATTTTGGGCAGAAACGAAACGGGGTCCGTTCCATCGGCTTCGATGTCGCACGCGGTCGGGCCGACCAGGCCCCGATGGGGGATCGAAACTGCCCCAAAGTCTTCCGATGATCGGTGTCGATGTACCTAACTATCCCGATACCGAACGGAACAATACCGACGCTTTCTTCCGAGATTCTGACTAACTTTCCGAACCGAAACACGGAGCGAAAAGGAATACGTCCGAACCCGACAGCGGAAAAAAACAATCTAAGATGGAGTCGACGCCCATGCGCAATGGAGCCAAGGAGGGAGGAGTCCTTCGGTCCCATGACCAAAAAGACTTCTTCGAAGAAAAACAACTTGTAATACTCCGAGCCCAACACCAGGCAGCGGACTGTGCCAAACATGTGAATCTGCAGCAACATATGCCATCGAACATTATGCTACCATAGGGGATCCCCATACCAATTGCATGCAGACTGCCATAGCAAGCTGCATGGCATAGTGCAAACCATGTCTGAAAACAAGACGGCGCACACTTTGTGTAATGACAGTCACTGCAAATAAAATATATACATGTCACCACTACAGCACAACTTTGAGCACTACGGCATGGTGCATTATTTTTTATTTGAGGACGCCTCTGCATGAGCATCTTAAGGGACGTACTGGAAACTGGTCATGACGAGTTTAGCAGCTACATAATGGCTTCAAAGAAACCTATGGTGTTTGGTATCTAAAATCTCATCTTAAGAAACCTATACTGATGCCAGTATTGGATTTATTATGGCATGCACCCAGAGGGCACCTCAGAGGTCCCCAGTGAAACCTACTAGTCTTCGAGTGTATTGGCTGACTGGTATCAACCAGCCTGTCACCAGACAAGTTACTGACCCCCTGGAGTGAGAGCCCGGCTTCCCACAGGTCACAAACAATGCTTGCTCTGGAGGAAGGTGTTATCACCTCTTCCAGCAGGATGGCTAGTAAAATCAGCATGTCTGGGCTGGAGGCTTCAAAGCTTTTGCCACCCTTTGATATGAGACCCTGGCCTCGACCAGAACTGGAGAGTGCCACCCTCTGCCCTGAGGCCCCTGTGGCACCAGGACAGGTGGGAACTTCGCTAAACAGTAGACGTGTTGAACCACCAGACTAGCCATAATCCCCTAAGGAGAGCTGCCTGATGTGCTACAATAAGGAAGGGTTCCACCATCTTCTTGTTGGTGGAACTAGGAACAGGATTATGTTCACTCCCCCAGGAACTGGCCGTATAGGGGGTGTAGTAACCCCAGGAGTAAGTAGTCCATTTGCTACTACTCTACCCTCCCCTTAAAGTCCTCAAATTAAGCAATTAAGTGCCCTCCTTACAACAGGGACTTAGATTCGTATGACTACAAAAATAAGTAGCACAAACAAGAGCAGACTGTGGACTGACTGTGAACTTTGACACCAAACGCTGCATACTTGCTCCTGTTCAGAGAACAAAGACCTCAATCAGCCTGCAGCTGTGCATCCTCTAAAAACCTTGGAGGTCTGCCATTACATTACCACCCATGCAGTATCTTCCTTGGAGTGGATTAGACACTTCCCTGCACCATCCGTGACTGCACAGTTTCCCCGTTTTGCTTACCATCAGGTCAACCAAGGGAGCAAGTGCCCCTTTTTGACATGGTCACTGTAGTAAAGTGCCTCTTTTGACATGGTCACACTCCCAATTTTTGCCTGGATTCTGATGTGATTTTTACTGTTAGTGCACTGGGTATCTGCTAACCAGGTCCCCAGTGCAAGATCTTTCCCCAAAACTGCACAGTTGTTTTGCACAATTGGCAAACTCTTTAGCAGCACTTTAAGTCCCACGTAAATGGTACCCCTGGTACGTAGGGACAGGGGAACTAAGGAAAGTCTGAGGGCTGCTGCACCAATTGTGCCATCCTCAGGAAACCCTCACTAAACTCACACAAGTGCTGCCATTGCAGACTGAGTGTGCTGGTTCAGGCTAAATTAAAAGCACGACCTGTCACACACCCCTGTGTGCCAGGTCACAAACAGTGCATGTGCCATGTTAAGTCACCCCTAAGGCAGGGTGCATCCAGGCACATGTGAGGGCATATATGCATGAGCAGTTATGCCCCTGCTATGTCTGTCGATTCTGAGACATAGTAAGTGCGAAGGGAAGACATTTTAAATGCATGTGCTGGACACTGGTCATCAAGAGGTCCCCAGCTACATGATGGCTTCTCTGAATCCTTGGATTTTTAATATCAAACTTTAGGAAAGTGCCCTCTTTCTTGGCATGTTTACTCCCATTTTCTGACTGTGCTCACTGGGATCCTGCTAACCAGGACCGTAGTGATTATGCTCTCTCTTCCAAATTGGGTTGCTACTAACCTTTTCTCCCCACAACTGGCATACTGGTGCCCCATTTAAGTCCCTAGTATATGGTAGCTAGGTACCCAGGGCATTGGGGTTCCAGGAGATCATTATGGGATGCAGCAGTTATTACATACAAAGGGTTCTGCAGGCCTGCTATTGCCGCCTGCATGAACCAGGTGCACGCACCCAGTTTCACTATAAGTCACTGCACCAGGTCACTGTAAGTCACCCCTATGGTAGGCCCTCTCAGCCCAGAGGGCAGGGTGCAGGTACCTGTGTGTGAGGGCACCTCTGTACTAGCAGAGGTGCCCCCATGAACTCCAGCCCCATTTTACTGGACGTCTTGAGTAGGGGACACCATTTTATGTGTGTACCGGACATAGGTGACTACCTATGTCCAGCTCCATAATGGTAACACCAAACCTGGGCATGTTTGGTATAAAACATGTCGGAATCATACCACAATACTGTTTCAAGTATTGGAAGCATGATCCCATGCACTCAGAGCTCCTTAGAGGACCCCCAGCATTGCTACTACCAGTTTTACAGGGTTTTCCCAGGCAGCCCAGCTGCTGGCACCCCTCAGACAGGTTTCTGCCCTCCTGCTGCTTGATCTGATCAAGCCCAGGAAGGCAGAACAAAGGACTCCCTTAGGGAGAGGGAGGTAACACCCTCGCTCCCTTTGGAAATAGGGGTGACTGGCTTGGGAGGGGTAGCCTCCCCAAGCCACTGGTTTTACTTTGAAGGACACATTTGGTTCCCTCCGTGCATAAACCAGTCCACAGTGGTTCAGGGACGCCCAGCCTCTGCTCAGACATAAAACTGGACAATGGAAAGGGGAGTGACCACTCCCCCTGTCCATTACCACCCCAGGGGTGGTGCATAGAGGTCCTGCAGAGGGTCCCTGGTTTCTGCCATCTAGATTCCAAGGTTGGCAGGGAACTCTGGGAGCATCTGAGTGGCCAGGCAGGAGACGTCAGAGGCACCCTCTGATAGGTAGTTACCTGGTTTGGTGACCAAGCCCCCTCTTTGCGCTATAAAGGGTCTTCCTCTAGGGTGGGTCCTCAAATTCGGCTTGCAAGATTCCAGCAGGACTCCTCTGCAACCTCTGCTTTGACTTCTGGCCTCCGGAACCAACGACTGGACCCTTCAGGAACCTACAAGCCGCAGATCCACGATAAAGACTTCTGCAACATTGTATCCAGAATTCCTGCCAGCTTTTCAACATTTCCCCAGCTGTGCATCCTTAAAAGACTGCAACTCTTCAGCCTGCACAAGAAGGAGTCTCCTTTGGGGTGAAGGTATCAGTCCCCTGTAACTACAGGTACCTGGCTGCATCGATGACTGGCTGCGTGGATCTCCCCTCATCCTGAGTGGTGTGTGTCCTGCATCACGGGTGGTGGTCCGGAGAGTCTCCCTTGGTCCTCTCTACCAGCTGTCGCACTTTGGTGGTGGCAAGTTCTTTCCACCCCACGCAAGTCAGTACCCCCGTGCACCACATCCTTTGCAGCTGCCAAGGCTTGTTTGCTTCACTTCCAAGAGGAATTTCAGGCGACATGTAGCTCCAGCCCCCAGCACTCCCCCCTTCAACTCCTGGGCCTCTGTTTTCCTCCGCCAACATGGGAGCAGCTTCTGCGGTGCTGCGTGGGCTGCTTCAGCGACTTCTGTGTCCCTGCCCTGTGGGACACCTGTGGCTGCTGTCTCTGCTCCTGTGGGCCTTCTGTGATGCGGAGGGTCCATGACACTCCCCCTCCTGGACTCTGCTGGTCCCCAGCAGCACCTCTTTTCCTCCAAAAGCAAATTTGCCTTTGCCAAGGCTTGATGGTGGAAATCCTTCACCGACACCCACCTGCAATCCAGCTTCCAGCACGTGATACCTTTTGCACGCATCAGGAACTCTTCCCCACCTTCTGTGCTACAGTGCTGATCTGTCTTCCTTCTTTGTCGACCAACTCCAAAAGGTACCTCTGGGTGGGTAGTATTTCCTAATCCCCCTGGACTCCACAGACACATTTGGACTTGGACCCCTCTCTTCACAGGTCTTCATCTTCAGAAATCAACGGCTGGTTCCTTGCTGGCTGTTCTGGGTGTCTTATCTTTCTTCTTTTCATCCTTTGGGGTGGTTTTGGGAAAATCCAGTGTTTTACTCCAGCATTCCTGGTCGCTGGGGGGTACTGCATTACTTAGCTGTGTGGTTTCCTAGTACTCCCAGCTGACTTTGATAAAACTCCCTTTGGAAATATTACATACAATATACTAATCAGAAACAACATAGAAAAGTACAGGGCCCTTGGGGTAGGCCAAACCATATACTAGTGGAAAATGAAAGAGTGACTAGTCAAGGAAAGTGTGGTGGTTAATGTAGGAAGCTGGCTCTGCATATACTATCTCAAAGTGAGAGAGAGTGTGCACAGAGTCCAAGGGTTCCCCTTAGACATTGATAGTGGCAAAATTAGATAATACTAATGCTCTATTTTGTGGTAGTGTGGTCAAGTAGTAGGCTTATCAGAGGGTAGTGTTAAGCATTTGTTGTACACACACACAGGCAATAAATGAGAGCACACACTCAAAGACTTAACTCGAGGCCAATGGGTTTTCATTTAGAAAAATATTTTTTTTAATTTATTTTAGAACCACAAGATTCAGAATTCAAGTAAGTACATACATTGAAAGGTACTTGGCATAAGTAAATATGGAACACAGTAATGTACACAGTTTTGGTAAAAATGGCAATAAGCAGGCACACAAAATACACCCTCAGCGGCACAGGAGCGGCCGGATGCAGTGTGTGAAGTAGGTGTCTGATTTTAGATAGTAATCGATGGAGAGACCCGGGGATCACTCAGGCGATGCAAGCAGGGCACAGGGGGGCTTCTCGGCAAGCCACCAACTGGGCAAAGATGAAGGTTGCCTGCTGGTCAGTCACTCCTGCACCAGTAGTTGGTTCCTCTCTGGCCTGGGGGCTGCGGGTGCAGTGCTTCTTTCAGGCGTCGGGTTCTTTGTTACCGAGCAGTTGCGGTCAGGGGGAGCTTCTGGATTCTCTCTGCAGGCGTCGCTGTGGGGTGCAGGGAGGTCATCTCAGGGTGTCCATGTCGTGGAAGTCACCTGGGGGTCCTCACTGCAGTGTTGGTTTCTCTGGAAACGAGCTGGGGCATCGGGTGCAAAGTGTTGGGGGCTCACGCTTCCGAAATTAGGCTTGAGTCCCTTTAAAGATGGTTTCTTTTTGGATGTTCAGACAGAGCTGCTGTCCTCTGGAGTTTCTTGGTTCTTTGGTTTGCAGGGCAGTCCCTGGTCACTGGTCCTGCTGGACGCGTCGCTGTTGCAGGTTCATTGAGTCTGGAGACAGGCCAGCAGGTCTGGGACCAAGACAGTTGTTGTCTCAGTCGTTTCCACAGGGCTTTCAGGTCAGCAGTTCTAACACAGAAAGAAGGGGTTGGAGTTTATGGATTTCATGACCCTTACCAGTGGACACCAAGGAAACAATCAGGCAAAGAGGATGGATGAAGTGTGCCCCTACCCCAGGATTCCAAAAAGACATGAGTACCTACACCAGGGATCTGGATGTGGAAGAAAGAATGGACTCTCTCTAAAGAGTGTGGGTGCTTCGGATTGTCCAGCTTCTGTCACAACCCATTGACCAGACCGCTGGAACCCAGAGACAGATTCCATACCGGAGGTGCCCAGCTGGTGCAGGTGGCAATGTCTCCCTTCCTAAAGATGAAGTTTCTGAAACTCTGTGGAAAAAGAAGTCCAGTTGTAGGGCACAGGAGCTGTAGAAGATACCAGGAGTCGCCTATGAGCTGTCCCTCAATGGTTGCCAGAATGTAGATGGGTCACCAATTAGCACATGCAAACAGCAGCAGCAGAGGAGGAGTTTGCAAAGTTTTGGGGTCCAGCAAGGTCCAGGAGATTGTACCCAGGAGAGGGTGTCAGAGGTGTCCCTCAGCACACAGGCAGGAGAACAGAAGCCGGTGGAACCCAAAAAGTGACGCAGAGGCACCAGAAACGGAGTCACCAGGAGGCCTTTCAAGAACAACAAAACAGAAGTCACAAGTGTTAGAAGTTGCAGGACAGGAGCATATCTTAGGTTTGGAGAGTGCTGGGGGCTTCTTGGAGCTTGAAGATCTCGCAGAGGAAGAGTCAACAAACCTTGGCTAGTTCAACAGTTGCGGTGCACAGCGGTTCCAGTCCAGTAGCAGGAGCAAGGGCCCACAGTCTCCCAACTTGGATAGACGACAAGCAGGACCCAGAGGAGGTCACAGGCTCACCACCTGTGTAGCAGGATCTTCAGATGTCCGTGGACAGTAGACTTTGTCTTAAGGTGCCTACAGTTTGTGTGTGTGTGGGAGGGGTGGGGGGAGGTTCTGACTCCTTCACGCCAAAGAAGATTCCTTTGTGCTTCCTGATGCAAACAGAGTCCTTGCAACCATATAGGATGCACAACCTTGGATGTTGCATGATCCGGAGAAATAATATTGCAATAGGAGCCTTCCCAACAGAAGCAGAGTTTTTCAGTTCCATCAAAGACCAGCAGTGATTCCAGAGACCAGGAGCGGAAGATGTCTTGCAGTGAGTTCCATGTAGAGTCCAATCAGAGTACTCACCAGCAAAGGAGCCATTAAGAAACCCTAAAAGGGGGTTGGTCACACTCTGCAGTGAGAGTGACCTGTTAAAGGGGGGTCAGGGACATCACCTACAGGCCTAACCAGTCAGATGTTCCCAGGGGCCTCTGCATATCTTATTTTCAAGATGGCAGAATCAAGTGGCCACCTGGCAGACCTCTGTGCACCTCCGTAGGGGAGGAGCTGGACAGGGGGGTGGGTCACTCCCCTGTGCTTAGTGCAGTTTCACACCAGAGAGGGAAACGGGGGATCCTTAATTAGTGCAAACCGGATTATGCAAGAAGGGCATCAAATGTGCTCTTCAAAGCAGTCTGGTGGCACTCAGAGGCTACCCCAGCCCTGGACACTTAAAACACAGGGAGAAGTGGATACACCTCTCTTTTGCAGGAAATCCTTGTTCTGCTCCTCCAGCCTGAACCTGGCTCACCAGCAGAAAGGCAGAACAGTGTCTGGGTTCGGCAGCAACGCAGGCTGGCAGCTGGGCACCGTAAGGCTCCACAGGTAGAACTGGGGGATCGCCTAGGGAACCCCCAGAGTACATGGAATCATGCAACATTGGGATCAGTGTAGTTGAATGATTTCACCAGGTTTGATACCAAGCATGCAACACAAAAGGATGATGGACGGAGTGCTGACAATGCAAACACTCACCGCCAGTCACAGATCTGGGTTTAATCCATCGTTCTTTTGCTCACCATGCCACCCCAGTTTGGACCCAGCCATATGCAAATCAGTCTTGACCCTGTTCCTCATGGGAACAGTCCAGCCCGAACTGCCAGGCAAGGTCCTCCCTGGACCAGAAACAAGCATCCTGGGACCAGTTTCGGGGTTTCACCCCTCATCAGCTAGGCTAGCTCGATTCCAGTGGCACAGTGAGCAAGGGACCCACATCTGGGCATACCCTTCCCACTTACGGCCACTTTAGCAACACAAAAGGATGATGGACAGAGTGCTGACAATGCAAACACTCACCCCCAGTCACAGATCTGGGTTTAATCCATCGTTCTTTTGCTCACCATGCCACAGGGTCAAGACTGATTTGAATATGGCTGGGTCCAAACTGGAATGGCATGGGCAGCAAAAAAACGATGGATTTAGGCCCAGATAACTGTACTGGGGGTGAATGTTTGACAATGTTCAGCATTCCGTCCATCACTTGTTGTTTTTGCTTTGATACCAAACATGCCTAGGTTGGGAGTAGCCATTATGTAGTTGGACCACTCTTGTTGACCAGTGTCCACTACATACCTTAAGATGGCTACCCCGTACTTACAGAGTCCAAGAGTTGACATGGTGGTCTGCAGGGGTACCCTGTTCATGCAGGGCTACCCTCACAATTAGAGACATGCACCCTGCCCTTGGGCTAAATGGCCTAGAAGAGGGGTGACTAATAATGTATGAGTGCAGTGCACCCCTTCACGCAGGCTGCAATGGCAGGCCTACAGTCACAGTTTCCATGGGCTCCCATGGGTGGCATAATACATTCTGCAGCCCATATGGGGCCCTTGGTGTACAATGCCCTGGGTACCCAAGTACCATATACTAGGGACTTACCTGGGTGCACCAGTATGGCAATTGTGGGTGTGAAAAGTAACCAAACAAACATACATAGGGGAGAAAGCTCAGTCACTATATCCTGGTAAGCAGGATCCCAGTGATCCACAGTCCAAACACGGACATCGGCAAAACGTGTGGGAAACTATGCCAGATAGATGGCACTTTCGTGCAGTCAGTCCATTGGCTACTGCCTGGCACTACTTGTAAGGCCCCTAATTTGACTATTTATGTGGCACCCCGGAGCCACAGAACCCCAGAACTCAGATTTCAACAACCTAGGAAGACCTGGACATAGAGTTCCACCAGCAGAAGAGGAAAAAAAGAAGGAGCTGGCCTGGAACCAACCCCTCCGCCTGCCTGCTGACCTCGAGGGGTCCTGCACAACCAGTAAACTCATCCAGCCATCAATAAAGACTCAAGTCTCTCGTGGGCAGAGGACTTGCTCTACAAGAAGAAACTCCAAAGAAAGGACTATGCAGCTGCTGGAACCCCAAAGACCCGACACCAAAAGTGACCACTGCATTCAACGTCCGCAACCTGAGAAGAAGACAACCAACGGTGCCAATGTAGGTCCCCAGCTGTCCAGAGACAGAGTCCAGTGTGGCCTTACCCATCTTGGTCTCTACTGAGACTCCTGCAGCTTCCACATGCAGGCCCCTCTCTCCCACAGGCTTGTGACAGACTTGTGAAGGGAGAAACCCTCACATCTCCAGTAACCACTGCACCCATGACCCCAAACCCAGGTGAAGTGGGCCATTGGTGCCAATGACATCCCCCGGTTCCTCAGAGCTCGAGTCCATCCTGGGTCCAGCCCTGCCTGAGTCCCCAACAACACCTACAGCCTCAACACACAGGACCCCCCTGGCCCGAGTGCTCCCGGATGTGAAAACACATTGGCTAAAGACATCCCTGTCCTTGGCCACATGAAGTGCTGAAGAACGAGGCTACTCGGACCCTGAAGATCCCTTGGAGCGGATGACAGCAAATCTTGGTTGCTGCAAGGGGGTGCAAAGGGGTACTGACCTGCAAGGAGAGGCAAGGGCTCACTGTCTCCCAGGTTGGACATTGGGCACAGAGGACCAAGGGGACCCCTCCAGACCACCACCTGTGATGCAGGATCCATGCAGCTCCAAAGGACAGCAGACCCACACAGCCGGACGTCATTGCTGTAGGTGCCTGCAGATACAGGGGAGTGACTACTTCACACCAATGGAGATTCTTTCTTGCTTCTTGATGCAGGCTGAAGTCTCGCCAACCCCAGAGGATGCACAGCCAGGGAAATGCTGCAGTTGCTGGAAGGAGCCGGAGAAATAATGTTGCAAGGCGAGGTCATCTCGGAAGCTGCAGTCTTGATGGTTCTTGAAGTGTTCAGTTTCGATTCCAGTGGCAAGAAGTAGAAGTAAACGATGTAAAGGACTCCTGTTGGAGTACTGCGCATCATATCTGGGGACACACCCGCAATGGAGTTCCTAAATAGCCCTACGAGGGGGTTTGGTTACCTTGCATGGGGACTGTAAGGAAATGCCTCATGGTTACCCCATGACTTTTTGCCTGTGCTGATGCTAAGTTTTGATTTGAAAGTGTGCTGAGGCCTGCTAACCAGGCCCCAGCACAAGTGTTCATTCCCTAACCTGTACTTTTGTTTCCACAATTGGCACACCCTGGCATCCAGGTAAGTCCCTTGTAACTGGTACCCCTGGTACCAAGGGCCCTGATGCCAGGGAAGGTCTCTAAGGGCTGCAGCATGTCTTATGCCACCCTGGGGGCCCCTCACTCAGCACAGACACACTGCTTGCCAGCTTGTGTGTGCTCGTGGGGATAAAACGACTAAGTCAACATGGCACTCCCCTCAGGGTGCCATGCCAACCTCACACTGCCTATGAAGTATAGATAAGTCACCCCTCTAGCAGGCCTTACAGCCCTAGGGCAGGGTGCACTATACCATAGGTGAGGGCATAAGTGCATGAGCACTATGCCCCTACAGTGTCTAAGCAAAACCTTAGACATTGTAAGTGCAGGGTAGCCATAAGAGTATATGGTCTGGGAGTCTGTCATGCACAAACTCCACAGCACCATAATGGCTACACTGAAAACTGTGAAGTTTGGTATCAAACTTCTCAGCACAATAAATGCACACTGATGCCAGTGTACATTTTATTGTAACATACACCCCAGAGGGCACCTTAGAGGTGCCCCCTGAAACCTTAACCGACTATCCGTGTAGGCTGACTAGTTCTAGCAGCCTGCCACACACCAGACATGTTGCTGGCCACATGGGGAGAGTGCCCTTGTCACTCTGTGGCTAGTAACAAAGCCTGCACTGGGTGGAGATGCTTATCACCTCCCCCTGCAGGAACTGTAACATCTGGCGGTGAGCCTCAAAGGCTCACCCCCTTTGTTACAGCACCCCAGGGCACTCCAGCTAGTGGAGCTGCCCGCCCCCTCCGGCCACGGCCCCACTTTTGGCAGCAAGGCCGGAGGAGATAATGAGAAAAACAAGGAGTCGTCACTGGCCAGTCAGGACAGCCCCTAAGGTGTCCTGAGCTGAGGTGACTAACTTTAAGAAATCCTCCATCTTGCAGATGGAGGATTCCCCCAATAGGATTAGGGATGTGGCCCCCTCCCCTCAGGGAGGAGGCACAAAGAGGGTGTAGCCACCCTCAGGGCTAATGGCCATTGGCTACTAATCCCCCAGACCTAAACACTGCTAAATTCAGTATTTAGGGGCTCCCCAGAACCTAGGAACTCAGATTCCTGCAACCTAAGAAGAAGAGGACTGCTGAACTGAAAAACCTGCAGAGAAGACGGAGACACCAACTGCTTTGGCCCCAGCTCTACCGCCCTGTCTCCCCACTTCTAAAGACACTGCTCCAGCGACGCGTCCACAGGGACCAGCGACCTCTGAAGTCTCAGAGGACTGCCCTGCATCTAGAAGGACCAAGAACTCCAGAGGACAGAGGCTCTGTTCACCAAAGGCTGCAACTTTGCAACAAAGAAGCAACTTTGAAACAACACGCGTTTCCCGCCGGAAGCGTGAGACTTGGCACTCTGCACCAGACGCCCTTCGGCTCGACTTGTGGATAACAATCACTTCAGGGAGGACTCCCCGGTGACTGCGAGACAGTGAGTAGCCAGAGTTGCCCCCCCTGAGCCCCCACAGCGACGCCTGCAGAGGGAATCCCGAGGCTCCCCCTGACCGCGACTGCCTGCTTCTAAGAACCCGACACCTGGTAGGGACACTGCACTCGCAGCCCCCAGGACCTGAAGGATCCAACCTCCAGTGCAGGAGCGACCCCCAGTTGGCCCTCTCCCTTGCCCAAGTGGTGGCTACCCTGAGGAGCCCCCCCCCTTGCCTGCATCGCTGAAGAGACCCCTTGGTCTCCCATTGCTTTCTATTACAAACCCGATGCCTGTTTGCACACTGCACCCGGCCGCCCCCGTGCGCTGAGGGTGTACTTTCTGTGCTAACTTGTGTCCCCCCCGGTGCCCTACAAAACCCCCCTGGTCTGCCCTCCGAAGACGCGGGTACTTACCTGCTGGCAGACTGGAACCAGGGCACCCCCTTCTCCATTGAAGCCTATGCGTTTTGGGCACCACTTTGACCTCTGCACCTGACCGGCCCTGAGCTGCTGGTGTGGTAACTTTGGGGTTGTTCTGAACCCCCAACGGTGGGCTACCTTGGACCCAAACTTGAACCCCATAGGTGGTTTACTTACCTGCAAAAACTAACAAACACTTACTCACCCCAGGAACTGTTGAAAATTGCACTGTCTAGTTTTAAAATAGCTATATGTGAAAACTGTATATGCTATTTTGCTAATTCAAAGTTCCTAAAGTGCATACCTGCAATACCTTTCATTTGAAGTATTACATGTAAATCTTGAACCTGTGGTTCATAAAATAAACTAAGAAAATATATTTTTCTATACAAAAACCTATTGGCCTGGAATTGTCTCTGAGTGTGTGTTCCTCATTTATTGCCTGTGTGTGTACAACAAATGCTCCTTTGATAAGCCTACTGCTCGACCACACTACCACAAAATAGAGCATTAGTATTATCTCTTTTTGCCACTATCTTACCTCTAAGGGGAACCCTTGGACTCTGTGCATACTATTCCTTACTTTGAAATAGTGCATACAAAGCCAACTTCCTACAGTGACCACCTTCCAGGAGGGGTCTCAGACGTCACCGCCCTGACCTGGTCACTCAGATGTTCCCAGTGGCCTCTGCACATCTTGGTTTAAAGATGGCAGAATCATGTGGCTACCTGGAGGCGCTCTGGGCACCACCCCTGGGGTGGTGATGGACAAAGGAGTGGTCACTCCCCTTTCCTTTGTCCAATTTCATGCCTGAGCAAGGACCGGGGATCCCTGAGCAGGTGCCAACTGGTTAGTGCAAGGAGGGCACCAAATGTGCCCTACAAAGCAAACCGACGGCTTAGAGAGGCTAACCCTCCCAAACCTTGTAACACCTATTTCAAAGGGAGAGGGTGTTGCCTTCCCTCTCCCACAGGAAATCATTTGTTCTGCCTTCCCCTGCCCGAGCTGGTCAAGCAGCAGGAGGGCAGAAACCTGTATGAAGGTCTGTAGCAGACCAGGCTGCCTGGAAAACCCTGTAAGACTAGTAGGAGCAATACTGGGGGGGTCCTCTAAGGAGT
Source organism: Pleurodeles waltl (assembly GCF_031143425.1). Classification (NCBI taxonomy): domain Eukaryota; kingdom Metazoa; phylum Chordata; class Amphibia; order Caudata; family Salamandridae; genus Pleurodeles; species Pleurodeles waltl. The sequence goes on along the minus strand of NC_090438.1, from coordinate 165,684,598 downwards.
CCCAAAAGTGCATGAAATCTTGCAACCAATAATGACACCAGCATTGGGGTATGATTCCAACATGTTTCATACCAAACATGCCCAGGTTCGGAGTTACTGTTATGTAGCTGGACACAGGTGGTGACCTGTGTTCAGTACACAGGTAAAACGGTTTCCCCGCACTTACCAAGTCCAGCACAATAGTTTGGAGTTTGTAGGGCACCTCTGTTCATGCAGGGGGGCCCTCACACACAGGGACCTGCACCCTGCCCTCTGGGCTAGGAGGGCCTACCACAGGGGTGACTTATAGTGACCTGTGGTGAAAGGGTGCATGCACCTTTTCACGCAGGTTGCAATGACAGGCCTGCAGACACATTTTGCATGGGCTCCCATGGGTGGCATAATGCATGCACCTTTCACCTTAAAGTACAAGGCTTGCCTTATATAGATGTCACTGCACTTGCATACTGTAGGAAGCTTGCCTGGTGTTTGGTGGGTACCTATGCTACTTACACCTTATACCAGGTCAAGGTAACCCCTCTTAGTGAAGTGTAGACAGGCTCTCTAGAGGTAGCAGTGGATGAGCAGCCAAGGCTTATCTAGGAGACAAGCAAAGCTTATACAATACCACTGTAGTCACACAGCACTTACATACATGAAAGAAAACACTCAGCTGTACAAAAATAAAGGTACTTTATTTTTGGCACAAATCACAACAAAATACTAGACAGGTGACCTACCCTTAGGAGGTAAGTAATACACTAAATATATACACTAGTAATCAGAAATAGGCATAGAAAAGTAACTAATAGTGATCCTAGAGGGAGCACAAACCATATACTAAAAATAATGGAATGCGAACAAGGTACCCCCACCTAGGTAAGTAAGATGTGCACAGGGGAGCTGGGAGTACTAGAAAGCCACTGAGATAAGTAACAGTACCCCCCAGCAACCAGGAATGCCGGAGTAAAACACTGGATTTTCCCCAAACCACCCAAAAGGCCAAAAAGACGACAAAGAAGACACCCAGGGAAGACTGCAAGAAAACCAGCTGTGGATTCCTGAAGGAAGAATACCTGAGGAGAGATGGGACCCAGGCCAAGAGTCACAGATGAGTCCAGGAGGAGTTGGAGATACTACCCACCCAGCCGTGGATGCAGGAGTTGGTCGACTGAAGAACAGGTCAGCACTGCAGCCCAGGAGCCGGAGAAGAGTTCCAAATGGATGCAGAAGATGTCCCACGCCGGAAGGAAGATTGCAGAAGGGTGTTGGTGCAGGATTTCCACCAACAAGCCTTGGCAAAGGCAAACTCACAGTTAGTGGAAAAGAGGTGCTGTGAGGGCCAGCAAGGCCCAGGAGGACTCAACCCAGGAGGGGGAGTCACAGGGAACCCTCAGCGTTACAGAAAGTCCACAGGAGCAGAGACAGCACCCACATGAGTCCCACAGGACGGGGACACAGGATTCAGGGAAGGAGCCCACACAACACTACATAAGTGGATCCCATGCCGCAGGAGAACCACACAGGAGGCTGTGCTTTGCAGGATTAAGTGTTGGAGGGTGGAGCTACACGTCACCTGAAGATCCCTTGGAGGAGATGCAAACAAGCCTTGGCAAGAGATGCAGTGTACAGGGGTACTGTCCTGCATGGGAAGGCAAAGGCTTACCTCCACCAAAGTTGGACAGCTGGAAGAGAGGACCAAGTGAGACTCTCCGGACCACCACCTGAGATGCAGGATTCACACAGCTCAGCAGGAGGGGATCCACACAGCCGCTTGTTGCAGGCGGTTGCTGTTGCAGGATTCCTCCTTGTGCAGGCTGAAGAGTTGCAGTCTTCTGAGGATACACGGCTAGGAAGTTGTTGTAAAGCTGGCAGGAGCCCTGGAAACAAAGCTGCTGAAAAATGCTTTCTTCTTGGAAGCAGCTTGTCGGGTCCTGGAGGTTCCAGTCGCAGTTCCGGAGGCCAGAAGTGGACGTGAAGGTTGCAGAGGACTCCTGCTGGAATCTTGCAAGCCGACTCTGAGGACCCACCCAAGAGAGAGACCCTAAACAGCCCTGAAAGTAGGATTGGTCCGCTAACCAGGTAACTACCTATCAGGAGGGGGCTCTGACGTCACCTGCCTGGCCTGGCCACTCATGCTCCCAGAGTTGCCTGCTAACCTTAGAATCAAGAGGGCAGAACCTAGGGACCCTCTGGAGGAGCACTGGGCACCAGCCCTGGGGTGGTGATTTCCAGGGGAGTAGTCACTCCCCTTTCCATTGTCCAGTTTCACGCCAGAGCACAGACTGCGGGTTCCTGAACCGGTGTGGACTGGTTTACGCACAGAGGGCACCAAATATGCCCTTCAAAGTAAACCAGTGGCTTGAGAGAGGCTACCCCTCCCAAGCACGTCACACCTATTTCCAAAGGGAGAGGGTATTAACTCCCTCTCCCAAAGGGCATCCTTTGTTCTGCATTCCTGGGCTTGATCCAATCAAAACAGGAGGGCAGAAACCTGTCTGAGTGGTGACAGCAGCTGGGCTGCCCCAAAAACCCTGTAAGACTTCTGGTAACACTGCTGGGTGTCCTCTAAGGAGCCCCAGAGTGCATGGAATTATACTCCCAATACTTGCAACAGTATTGGGGTATGATTCCGATATGTTTGATACCAAACATGCCCAGGTTCGGAGTTACCATTATGTAGCTGGACACAGGTAGTGACCTATGTCCAGTACACATATAAAATGGTGTCCCCGCACTCCTGAAGTCCAGTAAAATGGGGCTGGAGTTAGTTGGGGCACCTCTGCTAGTGCAGCGGAGCCCTACCACACAGGTACCTGCAACTTGCTGTCTAGGCTGAGACAGCCTACCATGGTACCATGGGGGTGACACATAGTGACCTGGTGTAGTGACCTGCAGCGAAAACGGCTGCATGCACCAATTTCATGCAGGATGCAATGGCAGGCCTCCAGAACCCTTACCATGGGTTCCCTATGGGTGGCAGAACAACTGCTGCAGCCCACAGGGATCCCCTGGAACCCCAATGTCCTGTGTACCTAGGAACCATATACTAGGTACTTACAAGGGGGAACCAGTATGCCAATTGTGGGGATGAAAATTTAACAGCAACCAAATTTAGAGGCGAGCGCACAGTCACTGGGGTCCTGGTTAGCACGATCCCAGTGAGAACAATCAACCACACTGACAAAAAGGCCAAAAGTGGCGGTACCCAAGCTAGAAAGAGGCTACTTTCCTAGAATAAGTTAAACAGTTTTTGAAATATTGGCAATAATCTGTTTTAAAACTGGACACAATGCAATTTTTAGAAACCGTTCTGAGGAGGCAAGGGAAGAAAAGTTAGATAATTTTACAGATAAGTACAACACTTACAGTTCCAGTCTCCAGGGGTTAGGAAGTCCACAGGTTGGGTTTCAAGTTAACACCAAACACCTACCACCAGCAACATGGGGCCGATTGGTTGCAGAGGTCAAAGTGAAGGCAAAATGAACATGGGCTCCTGTGGAGACTGGGGGCACTCTGTTTCAGATCTTCAGGCAGGTAAGTACCCGTGACTTCGGAGGGCAGACCTGGGGGGTTTAGAGGAGCACTAGGGGGGGGCACAAGCAGGCACCAAACATACACCCTTGGCGGCACTGGGGAAGCCAGGTGCCAGCAAGATGTTGGGTCTCCAATGATTCTCCATGAGGGGACCTTGGGGGTCACTCAGAGGCTGCAGGCGAGGTCCAGGGGGTCCTCTGGGGCAAACCACCGGCTGGAGAGGGAGAAGGGCTGCCTGCTGAACATAGCTGCACTGGCTGTCAGTTTTTCCAAGGCCTGGGGACTGCAGAGGGTCCTTAGGCATCTGACCTTTTCGTCCGGAGCTTTCGCAATCAGGGGGTCCTCATGATTCCCCCTGCAGGCACCGTCGTGGAGGGGTCAACCCAGGGAGAGCACTTGCTCAGAATCGCCTGGGGATCCTCTTTAGCTGGTTGGACCATCTGGAAACATGGGCAGCGGGTGCAGAGTGGTTAGGACTCACGCATTCCGAGTGAGGTTGGAGTCCTTAGTTGTTGGTTTCTTCTTGGACATGGCTGCTATTGACAGGAGTTCCTGGTCTTTTTGGGCGCAAGGCAGTCCTCTGGAGCTGGTGAGAGGCCGCTGGTCCGGCTGGATGAGTCATTGTTCTTTTGCAGGTTCTTTAAAGCAAGAGACAGGCCGGTAGGGCTGGGGCCAAATCAGTTGTCTTCCTTCTCCACTGGGGGTTTCAGCTAAGCAGTCCTTGTCAGGTCGCCAGGAATCTGACGACTTGGGTTCAGGGAGGCCCTTAAATCCTAGATTTAGAGGGTCAGAGGGCAGTAGCCAATGGCTACTGTCCCTCAGGGCAGCTACACTACAGGGAGTGGGCACAAGGAGTGTAGCTGCCCTGAGGGACAGGGACCAATTCTATTGGTCCCTGTCCTCCAAATCAGGATGGAGGATTCTATAGGGAAGGGAGGGGGGTCACCGCAGCTCTGGAAACCTTAGGGGTGGTCCTGGCTGGGGTGGTCACTCCTCCCTGTTTTCCCTAATTTTCCTGCCGGAGTTGCCAGAAAAAGTGGGCCTTTGTCCGGAGGGTGGGCAGCTCTACTAGCTGGAGCCTTTGAGGCTCACCACCAGGTGTTACAGTTCCTGTAAAAAGGTTGGGGGGCCTCCACCCAGGACAGGGTTTCTTTCTGACCACAGAGTACATGAAGGCTCTCACCCCATGTGGTCAGAAACTTGTCTGAAAGTGGAAGGCTGGCACAGACCGTTCAGTCCTACACTAGCAGTCTGGCTGACATACTCTAAGATGGATTGGCTAACATCTCTAAGATGCCCTCTGTGTGCATTATTTAATAAATCCCATACTGGCATCAGTGGGAGGTTTTTGTGCTGAGATGTTTGATGTCAAACTTCTCACTATTTAGTGAAGCGGTTATGGAGCTGTTGAGTTCGTAGTGACAAACTCCCACACCATATACTCAATATGGCTACACTGCACTTACAATGTCCAAGAATGGACAGACACTGTAGGGGCATATTTCTCATGCAGCTATGCCCTAACCTGTGGTATAGTGCACCCTGCCTAAGGGCTTCAAGGCCTGCTAGAGGGGTGTCTTACCTATGCCACAGGCAGTGGTTTGTGGGCATGGCACCCTGAAAGGGGTGTCATGTCGACTTTTTCTCCCCACCAGCACACACACAAGCTGCAAGTCAGTGTACCTGTGCTTGGTGAGAGGTCCCCTAGGGTGGCTCAATGCATGCTGCAGCCCTTAGAGACCTTCCCTGGCCACAGGTCCCTTGGTACCAGGGGTACCATTCACAAGGGACTTATCTGTGTGTCAGGGTTGTGCTAATTGTGGAGACAAAGGTACATTTTAGGGAGAGAACACTGGTGCTGGTGCCTGGTTAGCAGGATCCCAACACAATTTTAATCATAACTAGGATCAAAAAAAGGCAAAAGGTTAGGGGGTAACCATGCCAACAGTGGCATTTTCCTACAATGGATTCTAGACTGCCTGTTCCTCAAAGCTGGGAAAATTGTGACTTTAGCACCGAAACCCTTCATTGATGCCATTTGCAGGGACAAAAACTCAGATTTTTCTTCTGCAGCACGTTTGCCCATTTTTTCCAAAACTCACAATTTTAGCTGTATTTTGGCTAATTTCTCGGTTCCCACCAGGGGAATCAACAAACCCTGGGTACCTTCAGAATCCCCAGGACACTGGATAAAAAGGATGCAATTTTTGGCATGGAGAGATTATGTGGGGGGAAAAAAGTTAAGGAGCCCCAAGCGTGAACTATTGCAAATTGGCAAAAAAAAGGCTCAGCCCTTTGAGGGGGACACATGAGGGGTTGAAAAATCTAACAGGTAAGGGGTTAATGTGAGTTGCTGCCACATGCAACTTTTAGATAGTTACCAATCTGTTGCCCAGTTTTTCAGTACTCATTTGCTGAGACTGGCCACCATATTGTCTTCTGCCCTCCTGGGGAGACATATGAACAATTCCACAGCAAGGTAAATGTAGAGGCCTGCCACTGGAGGTGTTACCACGTGGGGTGTTGGCCCAAAAGGCGAGCTTCAAATGGGGAGCTGCCTTTGAAGGGCTATTAGTGCACACACATGGGAGAGGCTGCTCTATTATTTAGGTTGACAGGTTAGCAGCGGGGACAGAGAGCTAAAACAGTTGTCAAACCAGTTTTCCCATGGGCGGGTAGCACAGAGGTAGCCACACCCTTAGGGTGGGCTACCAAGCTTACATGCCAAGAGAGAGATCCTGACATCTTGGGAGAGGGCAGAATAGAGAATCTGGGATAGCTAGATGCCACCCTTCAGACGTTAGATGTCATCAGGTGGACATGAACCAAGCAGCCCATTAGCTAGTGACCACAGCTTCTCTTAGGGACACTTTGAGCTTAAAAAATGCATCCCTGGCTCCCAGAATGCAGATCCTGCTTGACTGGAAGCGCAAGACCAATCAATGACTGCCCTGCTGACCCTGGAAATGGTAGAGAAGAGACTGCATTGAAGGAGGACTGCATTTGCGGCTCTTTTTGATATTGAAGAAAAGGAGTGGGCCTGTTGTGTCCTGCTCATGGAGAAGGCATCTTCTATCTTCCCAGCCAGAAGCAGAGACTCCAATAGTTAGTTGGGTGACTTATTCGCAGCACAGGACCACAAATTCTTGCTGGGGAAAGTTATTAGCACAGATCGCCGCCGTGCAGCCCAAGAGATCATGGCCCAGTGCTCAAAAGTCACACTTAAGTCTGATGAAATTGAGAGAGTCATTGGAGTGCAGTTTGGTCACCCAGGAGGGGAGATATCAGCAAATGAAGGAAACCGCTGGGCCGGATGACTGGACTAATGCTGACTCTTAGAGGTCTTTGACAGACATCGACACCTGTGGTCAGAAACACCTCACCAGGACCGTGGGTGAAAGAGGAACCTCAAGAAGACCCACAACAAATGCACAGCATCTTCAGCGTTCTGTATCCCTTGCATCAGGACTACTCTATAGAAGTCAATGGAAAGGGACCACTGACACTGGAATGGGCCTGAAGAATGCTTTAGATGAAGAGTTAACGGTTTTGTTGGAACTTGCTGGCCCCCTTCACTGGCTCCCTGACATAATTGATCGACCAAAGTAACTCTAAGTAACCTCAAACCAACCTGTTAAAGTTTTCCTTGAATACATTTGTGTCAATTTTTTTTTAATTTGCCAATGCTTGTACGAGGCTAAGTGAAAAGTCCTCTATTTCTTGTAAAATCTACAGCTCTAGAACCCTCTGGTGGATCTTTTTTATTTTGATGTTCATAAATTAATAAAAACATACTTTATTTTTTAGACTGTCTTAGGTTTTATGAGTGCCAAGTTTATTCCTTTTTTTAATTGTTAGGGTGCTATTTAAATGCTTTCCATGGGTTCCATCGTGCAAGCCTAAAAGCTCAGAGCCACAGTCCATGGTTGAGCTTAGGTTTAATCAACAAAACCTGTTTGGTCCCAAGGGATTGGTAAAGTATTAATTATATGCTGAGGTCACACAACCACCCTACTTAATACACCCTATTTCCTCACAAAGTGTAAAGTGATATATGAGAAAATGGTTTTCATAATAATTTTATCATACTACAATTCTGCAAAACAAACAGCACACAACATTTTAAGAACATTGAAGGAATTAAGGCAAAATCCATCAAGGCTGGGATTGGAATGAAAAATAGTAATCTAACAAATGAAGAAAAAAAATTTAATTGTTGAAATCTGAGCTGCTGAAAGTAACCTATGTTCAAACTAATTATGGGTAAAATATGCGGCAAACACAGGCCTCCTAAAACAGAAGAGAGAAATGGTATGAAGTGCCCTAGATGCTGCGGCTGGTGTTTGAACTGCTCCATTTTAAAGGAACGTGCCCTCAAGTACTAGAAGTGAGTTAACACATTAAAAGGAATTGAGTGGCGTTACAACAATTATAAAGATTTGTTGTGGAGAACGAGAAGTTAAGACTAACATTCATATATGGGTTGCAGAGGATAGAGTCACAGACCCTGGACAACCTAGCAATCTAGACAAGCAATATTATACAATATGGAACATATTCAATAACCGCAATGTATCTCTGACAATTGTTCCCCAGGACAGGCGGACAACATACACAATAATACCGGACTAGGTGATAAGACCTGGATCCCATGAACAATGCATATAATAGAGCGACCAGGATACCTTGCATTATGTTCAAAGGCTGATTAATTGTGGTGTTTATTATGAACGGATGAAAATAGCATACATATGATGAGCGTTTTATAATTTGAAACTGCGCAGATTTGCATTTGAAATGAGGTGTGCTTTTTATTAATGCCAAATTCATATATTTATTTAATGTACAATATGTCCTATTGTTTAAAACCAATTCACCCTGCTGCACTTTTATAATAGAACAATAATGTTTCAGGCATTGTGAAAAGTACTTATGAAACACTAAACATAGTATTAGAATAAAAACACATGCATGTGTATAGTATTTCATAAAACGGTTTCACTTACTGAAATATGGTGCGCATACATAGGCCGTGAGAGAAAAAATGCAGCATCGTGAGGTGTATGAAAATCATTGCAAAGCACATCTATTGAAGGCACTCGCTTGATATAATCCTCTGTGCTTAGATTGGATGCTAAAAACCCACCAAACTGCACCAGCGTATCATGACACTAAAAGTAAAAAGCACAATAAATTAGAGTACACAAATTTCAACAATTCAGAGTAAGGTGCCAACAGATAATACCAGAAAAGCTACACTCTATGTAACAGCAACGGAAAATCAGCAAGCATATGTAACAAGTTTTTTTTAAACTACCCTTCTGATGAAATGTTGACTTTTTAAACTGCATTACATAAATCAATCTGAATTGAACCAAAAACTTGGTTCAAACAGTGCAAAAATGCAATAAATTACAAGGTTTATACAACTTATCTTCACTTGCCAGGCAAATTCCTTATATGGTCTACTGATGGAAAGCCACTTGCTTTGTGGGAGAAAGACTGCCTAACCTACATATTCCTCACTAAATGAATCCTTCCAGGAGCCAGACTAGACTCGGAAACGTAATATAGGTATCCCTAGCTAGCAGGTGCTGCCTTGTCACTCTACTCCAGCTCTTCCCCAATTGGGAAGTCACCAAGCCATGTAAAGAGGAAGCATGTTGACATTCGTTTCTATTCATTTTTCTAAGTCCTTAGAGTTGGACAGGATGAACAACCTCGGTCGAGGGGCCGTAGATTTAAGCCCTCAAGTGCCTAGGGCCAAACGTCAATCATAGTAGGGTAGGGTCAGCAGTCGAACTGACCCCATCCCTGTAGGAAGTTGGCTCTGTATGTGCTATTTCAAAGTAAGGAATAGCATGCACAGAGTCCAAGGGTTCCCCTTAGAGGTAAAATAGTGGTAAAAAGAGATAATACTAATGCTCTATTTTGTGGTAGTGTGGTCGAGCAGTAGGCTTATCCAAGGAGTAGTGTTAAGCATTTGTTGTACATACACATAGACAATAAATGAGGTACACACACTCAGAGACAAATCCAGCCAATAGGTTTTGTTATAGAAAAATATCTTTTCTTAGTTTATTTTAAGAACCACAGGTTCAAATTTAACATGTAATATCTTGTTTGAAAGGTATTGCAGGTAAGTACATTAGGAACTTTGAATCATTTCAATTGCATGTGTACTTTTCAAGTTATTCACAAATAGCTATTTCAAAAGTGGACACTTAGTGCAATTTTCACAGTTCCTGGGGGAGGTAAGTATTTGTTAGTTTTACCAGGTAAGTAAGACACTTACAGGGTTCAGTTCTTGGTCCAAGGTAGCCCACCGTTGGGGGTTCAGAGCAACCCCAAAGTTACCACACCAGCAGCTCAGGGCCGGTCAGGTGCAGAGTTCAAAGTGGTGCCCAAAACGCATAGGCTATAATGGAGAGAAGGGGGTGCCCCGGTTCCGGTCTGCTTGCAGGTAAGTACCCGCGTCTTCGGAGGGCAGACCAGGGGGGTTTTGTAGGGCACCGGGGGGGGACACAAGCCCACACAGAAATTTCACCCTCAGCGGCGCGGGGGCGGCCGGGTGCAGTGTTAGAACAAGCGTCGGGTTCGCAATGTTAGTCAATGAGAGATCAAGGGATCTCTTTAGCGCTGCAGGCAGGCAAGGGGGGGCTTCCTCGGGGAAACCTCCACTTGGGCAAGGGAGAGGAACTCCTGGGGATCACTTCTGCAGTGAAAGTCCAGTCCTTCAGGTCCTGGGGGCTGCGGGTGCAGGGTCTTTTCCAGGCGTCGGGACTTCAGGGGAAGCCTCGGGATTCCCTCTGCAGGCGGCGCTGTGGGGGCTCAGGGGGGACAGGTTTTGGTACTCACAGTCGTAGAGTAGTCCGGGGGTCCTCCCTGAGGTGTTGGTTCTCCACCAGCCGAGTCGGGGTCGCCGGGTGCAGTGTTGCAAGTCTCACGCTTCTTGCGGGGAGTTGCAGGGTTCTTTAAAGCTGCTTCTTGAAACAAAGTTGCAGTCTTTTTGGAGCAGGTCCGCTGTCCTCGGGAGTTTCTAGTCGTCGTCGAAGCAGGGCAGTCCTCAGAGGATTCAGAGGTCGCTGGTCCCTTTGGAAGGCGTCGCTGGAGCAGAGTTCTTTGGAAGGCAGGAGACAGGCCGGTGAGTTTCTGGAGCCAAGGCAGTTGTTGTCTTCTGGTCTTCCTCTGCAGGGGTTTTCAGCTAGGCAGTCGTCCTTCTTGTTGTTGCAGGAATCTAATTTTCTAGGGTTCAGGGTAGCCCTTAAATACTAAATTTAAGGGCGTGTTTAGGTCTGGGGGGTTAGTAGCCAATGGCTACTAGCCCTGAGGGTGGGTACACCCTCTTTGTGCCTCCTCCCAAGGGGAGGGGGTCACAATCCTAACCCTATTGGGGGAATCCTCCATCTGCAAGATGGAGGATTTCTAAAAGTTAGAGTCACCTCAGCTCAGGACACCTTAGGGGCTGTCCTGACTGGCCAGTGACTCCTCCTTGTTGCTTTCTTTGTTCCCTCCAGCCTTGCCGCCAAAAGTGGGGGCCGTGGCCGGAGGGGGCGGGCAACTCCACTAAGCTGGAGTGCCCTGCTGGGCTGTGACAAAGGGGTGAGCCTTTGAGGCTCACCGCCAGGTGTTACAGCTCCTGCCTGGGGGAGGTGTTAGCATCTCCACCCAGTGCAGGCTTTGTTACTGGCCTCAGAGTGACAAAGGCACTCTCCCCATGGGGCCAGCAACATGTCTCTAGTGTGGCAGGCTGCTGGAACTAGTCAGCCTACACAGACAGTCGGTTAAGTTTCAGGGGGCACCTCTAAGGTGCCCTCTGGGGTGTATTTTGCAATAAAATGTACACTGGCATCAGTGTGCATTTATTGTGCTGAGAAGTTTGATACCAAACTTCCCAGTTTTCAGTGTAGCCATTATGGTGCTGTGGAGTTCGTGTTTGACAAACTCCCAGACCATGTACTCTTATGGCTACCCTGCACTTACAATGTCTAAGGTTTTGTTTAGACACTGTAGGGGTACCATGCTCATGCACTGGTACCCTCACCTATGGTATAGTGCACCCTGCCTTAGGGCTGTAAGGCCTGCTAGAGGGGTGTCTTACCTATACTGCATAGGCAGTGAGAGGCTGGCATGGCACCCTGAGGGGAGTGCCATGTCGACTTACTCGTTTTGTTCTCACTAGCACACACAAGCTGGCAAGCAGTGTGTCTTGTGCTGAGTGGGAGGTCTCCAGGGTGGCATAAGACATGCTGCAGCCCTTAGAGACCTTCCTTGGCATCAGGGCCCTTGGTACTAGAAGTACCAGTTACAAGGGACTTATCTGGATGCCAGGGTCTGCCAATTGTGGATACAAAAGTACAGGTTAGGGAAAGAACACTGGTGCTGGGGCCTGGTTAGCAGGCCACAGCACACTTTCAATTGTAAACATAGCATCAGCAAAGGCAAAAAGTCAGGGGGCAACCATGCCAAGGAGGCATTTCCTTACAATCCCGCTTTGTGAAAAGTAGGTGACTGCCTTTGCCTACAAATGCATATGTATTTCTGAGTACATGCTACGAATGGGAGTCGGAGTGTGCTTGTGAACGGTGGCTGTATGTTTGCATGATTGTGAATGCATGGGGGTGTGTATGTAGATGTGTGAACGAGAGTGCATTTAGACGGGTGAGTATGTGTGGGTGTGTGGCTAGCTCACCCGGCCACCTGATTTAAGTACTGGACGCCACAGCACTAAAGCTAATGGCTTTCTTCAGATGGAAACCTTCAAATTTATCACCACCTGAATCAGTGCCTGTACCCACGGAGAAGTGAAGACAATTCATTCCGCAGGGTAAAGAGTATAAACACATCAAAGCCCCTACAGGGAAGCCGAGTGCATCCAAAGGCCAAGTTTGAAGCAGAAGCCTGTGACACCAGAACAGCTGCCACGGCGTATGAGCAAATACCAAGGACAGACAAAATTGGCACTAGCCAGCAGAGATAATCTAACACACACTAGGGACCGAAAAATTAAGTTTCTTTCAGCAACGCTCTTTGTGTTGGACACTCTAAATGCAGATTACTCATCATATGATTCCCCCTACAAGCCAATCTGGATGCAGAAACTCTCTGTAGGAAGTTGGCTCTGTATGTGCTATTTCAAAGTAAGGAATAGCATGCACAGAGTCCAAGGGTTCCCCTTAGAGGTAAAATAGTGGTAAAAATAGATAATACTAATGCTCTATTTTGTGGTAGTGTGGTCGAGCAGTAGGCTTATCCAAGGAGTAGTGTTAAGCATTTGTTGTACATACACATAGACAATAAATGAGGTACACACACTCAGAGACAAATCCAGCCAATAGGTTTTTATATAGAAAAATCTTTTCTTAGTTTATTTTAAGAACCACAGGTTCAAATTCTACATGTAATATCTCATTCGAAAGGTATTGCAGGTAAGTACTTTAGGAACTTCAAATCATCAAAATTGCATGTATACTTTTCAAGTTATTCACAAATAGCTGTTTTAAAAGTGGACACTTAGTGCAATTTTCACAGTTCCTAGGGGAGGTAAGTATTTGTTAGGTTAACCAGGTAAGTAAGACACTTACACGGCTTAGTTCTTGGTCCAAGGTAGCCCACCGTTGGGGGTTCAGAGCAACCCCAAAGTCACCACACCAGCAGTTCAGGGCCGGTCAGGTGCAGAGTTCAAAGTGGTGCCCAAAACACATAGGCTAGAATGGAGAGAAGGGGGTGCCCCGGTTCCGGTCTGCTTGCAGGTAAGTACCCGCGTCTTCGGAGGGCAGACCAGGGGGGTTTTGTAGGGCACCGGGGGGGACACAAGTCCACACAGAAATTTCACCCTCAGCAGCGCGGGGGCGGCCGGGTGAAGTGTAGAAACAAGCGTCGGGTTCGCAATGTTAGTCTATGAGAGATCTCGGGATCTCTTCAGCGCTGCAGGCAGGCAAGGGGGGGGTTCCTCGGGGAAACCTCCACTTGGGCAAGGGAGAGGGACTCCTGGGGGTCACTCCTCCAGTGAAAGTCCGGTCCTTCAGGTCCTGGGGGCTGCGGGTGCAGGGTCTCTCCCAGGTGTCGGGACTTAGGTTTCAGAGAGTCGCGGTCAGGGGAAGCCTCGGGATTCCCTCTGCAGGCGGCGCTGTGGGGGCTCAGGGGGGACAGGTTTTGGTACTCACAGTATCAGAGTAGTCCTGGGGTCCCTCCTGAGGTGTCGGATCTCCACCAGCCGAGTCGGGGTCGCCGGGTGCAGTGTTGCAAGTCTCACGCTTCTTGCGGGGAGCTTGCAGGGTTCTTTAAAGTTGCTGGAAACAAAGTTGCAGCTTTTCTTGGAGCAGGTCCGCTGTCCTCGGGAGTTTCTTGTCTTTTCGAAGCAGGGGCAGTCCTCAGAGGATGCCGAGGTCGCTGGTCCCTTTGGAAGGCGTCGCTGGAGCAGGATCTTTGGAAGGCAGGAGACAGGCCGGTGAGTTTCTGGAGCCAAGGCAGTTGTCGTCTTCTGGTCTTCCTCTGCAGGGGTTTTCAGCTAGGCAGTCCTTCTTCTTGTAGTTGCAGGAATCTAATTTTCTAGGGTTCAGGGTAGCCCTTAAATACTAAATTTAAGGGCGTGTTTAGGTCTGGGGGGTTAGTAGCCAATGGCTACTAGCCCTGAGGGTGGGTACACCCTCTTTGTGCCTCCTCCCAAGGGGAGGGGGTCACAATCCTAACCCTATTGGGGGAATCCTCCATCTGCAAGATGGAGGATTTCTAAAAGTTAGAGTCACTTCAGCTCAGGACACCTTAGGGGCTGTCCTGACTGGCCAGTGACTCCTCCTTGTTGCTTTCTTTGTTCCCTCCAGCCTTGCCGCCAAAAGTGGGGGCCGTGGCCGGAGGGGGCGGGCAACTCCACTAAGCTGGAGTGCCCTGCTGGGCTGTGACAAAGGGGTGAGCCTTTGAGGCTCACCGCCAGGTGTCACAGCTCCTGCCTGGGGGAGGTGTTAGCATCTCCACCCAGTGCAGGCTTTGTTACTGGCCTCAGAGTGACAAAGGCACTCTCCCCATGGGGCCAGCAACATGTCTCTAGTGTGGCAGGCTGCTGGAACCAGTCAGCCTACACAGCTAGTTGGTTAAGTTTCAGGGGGCACCTCTAAGGTGCCCTCTGTGGTGTATTTTACACTAAAATGTACACTGGCATCAGTGTGCATTTATTGTGCTGAGAAGTTTGATACCAAACTTCCCAGTTTTCAGTGTAGCCATTATGGTGCTGTGGAGTTCGTGTAAAACAGACTCCCAGACCATATACTCTTATGGCTACCCTGCACTTACAATGTCTAAGGTTTTGTTTAGACACTGTAGGGGCACAGTGCTCATGCACTGGTACCCTCACCTATGGTATAGTGCACCCTGCCTTAGGGCTGTAAGGCCTGCTAGAGGGGTGTCTTACCTATACTGCATAGGCAGTGAGAGGCTGGCATGGCACCCTGAGGGGAGTGCCATGTCGACTTACTCATTTTGTTCTCACTAGCACACACAGGCTTGTAAGCAGTGTGTCTGTGCTGAGTGAGGGGTCTCTAGGGTGGCATAAGACATGCTGCAGCCCTTAGAGACCTTCCTTGGCATCAGGGCCCTTGGTACTAGAAGTACCAGTTACAAGGGACTTATCTGAATGCCAGGGTGTGCCAATTGTGGATACAATGGTACATTTTAGGTGAAGGAACACTGGTGCTGGGGCCTGGTTAGCAGGGTCCCAGCACACTTCTCAGTCAAGTCAGCATCAGTATCAGGCAAAAAGTGGGGGGTAACTGCAACAGGGAGCCATTTCTTTACACAAGCCCCCCCCAGCCCACAGGCCAGGAGACTCAGCCCAAGCTGGGAGAGTCTTCCTAGTCTGTCAGGCGAGGAAGAGTAGGAAAAATAGGCTGGTTAGTTGCAGGGCCTACTCTGCCTTACATCCTTCTGTTCAGGTCATTCCCTTTGGGGAACTGACCCACTTCCACAGTGATAGGACCTAGTCTGAATTGCCTCTTGTCTGCTTCTTCAATGTCTCCACCCATTCTTTTTATTTTGGGTTTAGAGGTATCCACCTCTGCTAATCTTATCTTAGCCAGGGTCATCCCTAGCTTACCCAAAGAGGTTATCCAGAGCTGGAGTAACCCCACCATGACCAACAGGGTCAGGGGGCTTAACTTGCTATTTGGCATGGGGTCTGACCACCATGCCAAGGATAGTGCAGCCACAAAGGCTAACACCCAGCAGAGGCCACTGACAGCTGTCAGTGCCCAGAACCACACCTTTAGCTCTTCACCTAAAAGGGAAGGGGCTAAGTTACAGGCTTCTTTGGGTTCAGGTTGCCTGTCTGCTGTATTGGAGTGGGGGGTTACCATATCTTGTAGTAAACACCCTTCTTCCACTCTTTCTTCTGTTAGCTGAGGAGCCACCCACTCAGGTTTAACAGTTGCCTGACTAGCCAGGACTTCTTGTGGGTCAGGTTGGACTTTATCAGGGCCATTTTTGGAGTTCTCCCCTACTGGAGCAGAATCTCCTTGGCTTGCTGTAACCTTGGCTAAAGGTTGTCCACCCTTCCTACTCTGTTTTCTTTTCTTCTTCTTCTGGGGCCTGCTTGCATTTACTGCAGAGGCAGGACTTCCAGAATCCTTGGGAGAGGACTGGCACTGGACCAGTTCCTCTCTTGAGCTCTGACTAACCTCTGGGTAGTCATTTCCAAGGAGACAATCAAGGGGGAGGTCTGTACTGACTACTACCCTTCTCCAGCTAAGAGTGCCACCCACTTCTATGGGCACTAAAGCCACAGGCCTCTTAGTGACCCTGTCTAGGCTAACTCTTACCCTGGCAGTCTCACCTGGGATGTACTGGTTTGAGAGCACCAGCCTGTCATGCACAATAGTGTGACTGGCACAAGTGTCTCTCAGGGCAGTGGTTGGGATTCCATTCACCAGTAGGTGGTGGAAGTGTCTACTTCCCTCTGGAATCTCCAACTCACCTGTTGGGCCCTGTTTCCAGTTGAAGGCTAGGAAGACCTCCTCATCTGAGGAGTCATCTCCCATGGCTACACTGGTTACCCCAGGAATTTTGTTCTGGGGTTTGTTTTTGGGACAAGAAGTGTCCTTGGTGTGGTGCCCAGACTGTTTACAGTTGTGGCACCATGCCTTAGTGGCATCCCAGTTCTTACCCTGGTACCCACCTTTGTTTTGGGTTGTGTCTTGGGGCCCACCCACCTGTTCTGGTTTTTGGGGGCCTACAGAGGACTCTTTTTCTTTGTTTCTAGTGTCACCCACTTTCTCCTGGGGAGTTTTTGTAACCCCTTTCTTTTGGTCACCCCCAGTGGAAGTTTTGGTTACCCTAGTCTTGACCCAGTGGTCTGCCTTCTTTCCCAATTCTTGGGGAGAAATTGGACCTAGGTCTACCAGATACTGATGCAACTTTTCATTGAAGCAGTTACTTAAAATGTGTTCTTTCATAAACAAATTATAAAGCCCAACATAGTCACACACTTCATTTCCAGTTAACCAACCATCTAGTGTTTTTACTGAGTAGTCTACAAAATCAACCCAGGTCTGGCTCGAGGATTTTTGAGCCCCCCTGAATCTAATTCTATACTCCTCAGTGGAGAATCCAAAGCCCTCAATCAGGGTACCCTTCATGAGGTCATAAGATTCTGCATCTTTTCCAGAGAGTGTGAGGAGTCTATCCCTACACTTTCCAGTGAACATTTCCCAAAGGAGAGCACCCCAGTGAGATCTGTTTACTTTTCTGGTTACACAAGCCCTCTCAAAAGCTGTGAACCATTTGGTGATGTCATCACCATCTTCATATTTTGTTACAATCCCTTTGGGGATTTTTAGGATGTCAGGAGAATCTCTGACCCTATTTAAGTTGCTGCCACCATCGATGGGACCTAGGCCCATCTCTTTTCTTTCCCTTTCTATGGCTAGGAGCTGCTTTTCCAAAGCCAATCTTTTGACCATCCTGGCTAACAGGGGGTCATCTTCACTGGAGTTATCCTCAGTGATTTCAGAGGTGTTGGTCTCTCCTGTGAGGGAACCAGCATCTCTGACTATTATTTTTGGAGTCAGGGTTTGAGGGACCCTGTTCTCCCTAGATAGGACTGGTAGGGGGGAATTTTCCTCCAAGTCACTATCCTCTTCCTCTGAGTTGCCACCCTCAGAGGGGTTGGCCTTTTCAAACTCTGCCAAAAGCTCCTGGAGCTGTATTTTGGTAGGTTTGGGGCCCATTGTTATTTTCTTTATTTTACAGAGTGACCTTAGCTCCCTCATCTTAAGATGGAGGTAAGGTGTGGTGTCGAGTTCCACCACAGTCACATCTGTGCTAGACATTTTGCTTCTAAAAGTTGGAATACTTTTTAAGAATCTACAACTGGTTCTAGAATCTAATTCAAACTTTTACAAACTTTTAAACTCTAAAAGAAATGCTAAACAGGATCTAACACAAGGCCCTAGCAGGTCTTTTAAGAATTTAGAAAACTTTTCAAATTGCAAAAATCAATTTCTAATGACAATTTTGGAATTTGTCGTGTGATCAGGTATTGGCTGAGTAGTCCAGCAAATGCAAAGTCTTGTACCCCACCGCTGATCCACCAATGTAGGAAGTTGGCTCTGTATGTGCTATTTCAAAGTAAGGAATAGCATGCACAGAGTCCAAGGGTTCCCCTTAGAGGTAAAATAGTGGTAAAAATAGATAATACTAATGCTCTATTTTGTGGTAGTGTGGTCGAGCAGTAGGCTTATCCAAGGAGTAGTGTTAAGCATTTGTTGTACATACACATAGACAATAAATGAGGTACACACACTCAGAGACAAATCCAGCCAATAGGTTTTTATATAGAAAAATCTTTTCTTAGTTTATTTTAAGAACCACAGGTTCAAATTCTACATGTAATATCTCATTCGAAAGGTATTGCAGGTAAGTACTTTAGGAACTTCAAATCATCAAAATTGCATGTATACTTTTCAAGTTATTCACAAATAGCTGTTTTAAAAGTGGACACTTAGTGCAATTTTCACAGTTCCTAGGGGAGGTAAGTATTTGTTAGGTTAACCAGGTAAGTAAGACACTTACAGGGCTTAGTTCTTGGTCCAAGGTAGCCCACCGTTGGGGGTTCAGAGCAACCCCAAAGTCACCACACCAGCAGTTCAGGGCCGGTCAGGTGCAGAGTTCAAAGTGGTGCCCAAAACACATAGGCTAGAATGGAGAGAAGGGGGTGCCCCGGTTCCGGTCTGCTTGCAGGTAAGTACCCGCGTCTTCGGAGGGCAGACCAGGGGGGTTTTGTAGGGCACCGGGGGGGACACAAGTCCACACAGAAATTTCACCCTCAGCAGCGCGGGGGCGGCCGGGTGCAGTGTAGAAACAAGCGTCGGGTTCGCAATGTTAGTCTATGAGAGATCTCGGGATCTCTTCAGCGCTGCAGGCAGGCAAGGGGGGGTTCCTCGGGGAAACCTCCACTTGGGCAAGGGAGAGGGACTCCTGGGGGTCACTCCTCCAGTGAAAGTCCGGTCCTTCAGGTCCTGGGGGCTGCGGGTGCAGGGTCTCTCCCAGGTGTCGGGACTTAGGTTTCAGAGAGTCGCGGTCAGGGGAAGCCTCGGGATTCCCTCTGCAGGCGGCGCTGTGGGGGCTCAGGGGGGACAGGTTTTGGTACTCACAGTATCAGAGTAGTCCTGGGGTCCCTCCTGAGGTGTCGGATCTCCACCAGCCGAGTCGGGGTCGCCGGGTGCAGTGTTGCAAGTCTCACGCTTCTTGCGGGGAGCTTGCAGGGTTCTTTAAAGTTGCTGGAAACAAAGTTGCAGCTTTTCTTGGAGCAGGTCCGCTGTCCTCGGGAGTTTCTTGTCTTTTCGAAGCAGGGGCAGTCCTCAGAGGATGCCGAGGTCGCTGGTCCCTTTGGAAGGCGTCGCTGGAGCAGGATCTTTGGAAGGCAGGAGACAGGCCGGTGAGTTTCTGGAGCCAAGGCAGTTGTCGTCTTCTGGTCTTCCTCTGCAGGGGTTTTCAGCTAGGCAGTCCTTCTTCTTGTAGTTGCAGGAATCTAATTTTCTAGGGTTCAGGGTAGCCCTTAAATACTAAATTTAAGGGCGTGTTTAGGTCTGGGGGGTTAGTAGCCAATGGCTACTAGCCCTGAGGGTGGGTACACCCTCTTTGTGCCTCCTCCCAAGGGGAGGGGGTCACAATCCTAACCCTATTGGGGGAATCCTCCATCTGCAAGATGGAGGATTTCTAAAAGTTAGAGTCACTTCAGCTCAGGACACCTTAGGGGCTGTCCTGACTGGCCAGTGACTCCTCCTTGTTGCTTTCTTTGTTCCCTCCAGCCTTGCCGCCAAAAGTGGGGGCCGTGGCCGGAGGGGGCGGGCAACTCCACTAAGCTGGAGTGCCCTGCTGGGCTGTGACAAAGGGGTGAGCCTTTGAGGCTCACCGCCAGGTGTCACAGCTCCTGCCTGGGGGAGGTGTTAGCATCTCCACCCAGTGCAGGCTTTGTTACTGGCCTCAGAGTGACAAAGGCACTCTCCCCATGGGGCCAGCAACATGTCTCTAGTGTGGCAGGCTGCTGGAACCAGTCAGCCTACACAGCTAGTTGGTTAAGTTTCAGGGGGCACCTCTAAGGTGCCCTCTGTGGTGTATTTTACACTAAAATGTACACTGGCATCAGTGTGCATTTATTGTGCTGAGAAGTTTGATACCAAACTTCCCAGTTTTCAGTGTAGCCATTATGGTGCTGTGGAGTTCGTGTAAAACAGACTCCCAGACCATATACTCTTATGGCTACCCTGCACTTACAATGTCTAAGGTTTTGTTTAGACACTGTAGGGGCACAGTGCTCATGCACTGGTACCCTCACCTATGGTATAGTGCACCCTGCCTTAGGGCTGTAAGGCCTGCTAGAGGGGTGTCTTACCTATACTGCATAGGCAGTGAGAGGCTGGCATGGCACCCTGAGGGGAGTGCCATGTCGACTTACTCATTTTGTTCTCACTAGCACACACAGGCTTGTAAGCAGTGTGTCTGTGCTGAGTGAGGGGTCTCTAGGGTGGCATAAGACATGCTGCAGCCCTTAGAGACCTTCCTTGGCATCAGGGCCCTTGGTACTAGAAGTACCAGTTACAAGGGACTTATCTGAATGCCAGGGTGTGCCAATTGTGGATACAATGGTACATTTTAGGTGAAGGAACACTGGTGCTGGGGCCTGGTTAGCAGGGTCCCAGCACACTTCTCAGTCAAGTCAGCATCAGTATCAGGCAAAAAGTGGGGGGTAACTGCAACAGGGAGCCATTTCTTTACACTCTCGCAATAGCTTTTGCACACCAGCAGATGGCACCATTAGCCTCCTTCATAACTTTGTCTTGCCTCCAAAACAATGAAACGGAGTTCTCAGACACAGAGTGACCAACAGATTGAGGCTCGTGACAATGTGTAAATCTAATCTGCAACCTTAATAAGTTACAGAGGTCCACGCCACAGAACGGGGTGGTAGCATAGTGTGAGCAATATGGGTGTGTTAGGGGAGTGTAGGTTAGTAGCCAATTGGCTACTCATCCCTGGGGTCACTACGCCACCTATATGACCCCTTTCTGTGGGAAATGGGCATATCCTTGTCCCAGAGTTCCTAGTTCTGCCATCACCAAGATGGCAGACTTCTAATTTGTGTGTCCAAATCAGGTAGCTCACCTTAGGGGTGGAACAGACTGGAGGGTTGACAGGCCTCTCTGACTACTAATTTTCCCACCTGTCCAGGTGCCAACAGGGCCCTGGGACAAGAGGGTTCTGACTATCCCTTCTGAGGGAAGCCAGATCTGCATACCAAGGGCGGTGGGTTCTTTGAAACTCCCTGCTTTGGCATGCACATTCACAGGTCATACTGTTAGTAGGGATGTGCTAACACCCCTGCCAGAGTAGGCTTTGTTTCAGACTGCCCAAGAGCAAAAGGCTCTCACCCTTGGGGGCCCAAAACTTGCTTGTTGGCGGCAGGCTAGTCAGCCAGCACACAGGAGGTTGGTAGGTTTTTCAGGAGGCACCTCTAAAGTGCCCTCTGGATGCATGTATTAATAAATCCATCACTGGAATCAGTGTGGATTTATTAATATGAGATGATTGATACTAAACATCCCTATTTTCTGTCAAGCCATCATGTAGCTGGGGAACTCTTATTGACCAGTGTCAAGCACATGCACTTAAAATGGCTTCACTGAACATTTACTGTGTCTAATAATTGACAAAATACCTAGCATGGGCTTTTCTGCTTTTGCAGATATGCCCATGTAGGAAGTTGGCTCTGTATATACTATCTCAAAGTGAGAGTGAGTGCACAGAATCCAAGGGTTCCCCTTAGAGGTAAGATAGTGGCAAAATTAGATAATACTAATGCTCTATTTTGTGGTAGTGTGGTCGAGCAGTAGGCTTATCAGAGGGAAGTGTTAAGCATTTATTGTACACGCACAGGCAATACATGAGAACACACACTCAAAGACTTAACTCCAGGCCAATAGCTTTTTATACAGAAAAACATATTTTCTTAATCTATTTTTAGAACTACAAGATTTATATTTTAGATAAGTACATAAATTGTAAGGTACTTCACACAGGTAAGGCATGCGGCTAAGAGCCAAATTAATGTAACAGTGTCAATTTAGTACAGATCCAATTCAAACAGTGGTCATGGAAAGCAGGAGGTTCTCCACTTCGGCAGATGACAAAACCGGAAAATCCACGCCAAAGACTATCAAGGAGCAGGTGTGTTCCAAAGCCCCAGTGTCAACCAAGGCAGCATCCCGTACAGAGCCTGTGAACGAGTTAATATAAACTTCCATCAGGAAGGGTAACTCGTAATCAGTCTCACGAAGCAAACGCAGCTGCAGTGCGCATGTCTGGTAATGAGCCCTTATCGGGAACATCAACAGCTCAGCATCAACCACGGAGGGCGTTGCTATGAGAGACAGACGTCCAGTGCATATTCCAAATCGCACCAACAGCACCAAAACACGGGCTGCACACAATCCAAAACCGGTCTAAATGACAGAGACCAGTCACACCCCATATGTTCCAGGATGTTACTCCAAAATGCTGCATCATGCGTTCACGACACAGCTGCGCTGATGGGAGCGCCCACATTCGTCCTTGTTGCAGCGGGACAGCCATTGCGGATAAACAACAGCAACAGCAAAATGCCGGCTAAAAAAGCCAAAGTTATCGGAAATACTCCAAAAATGCTTCCGAAAATTGAATGAATAGCCAAAGGTATTAAACCGAATATGGAAGAGAAGGTATGAACGAAACCAACACCAACGGCTTTGAAAAAATGTGCTAATCCAGCCGTGCTGGATGCATTAAATATACGTCCCACGAGTCCACCAAAGTGGCTCTGAAAGTTGGTATTTAACAGGGACTGTATTTCCGCTGATGACCTTGCCACCTGAAGTGCGTAGGTCTCACGTGCAGATGTAAGGGCCACATGCTTTTGAAACTAAGCCTTTAATCTACTTAACTTGTCGAAATTCACCTTGGCGCAATGTGAGGCCAGATATCGGCTACCTTGCTTAATTTAGTGGGGGGAAACAACACACCCCCGCAGCAAGTAACGACCTTAGTGACCGAAACAACGTAAACTATTCCGGCCCGCATGCCACCACAGTCTTCACTATTGAGGAGGACGTAGCTGCCGTTTGAAAGCACCTGGAATGTGCGTTTAATCAAGGGGACCAGAACTCCCTTCAGATAGCAAGCCAAGTTCGCAACCAAGGCATTACATGCCCCATGCAAGGACAGCTGCTTACAAATCATCGAATGGCTGACTGAAGTCTCACATTCACTACCGCTAAGAAAGACCTCTTTCATGCCATTGAGACATTTGTACAAGAAGGGAAGCTCCCACACCTCATGGATATAACTATCCCCCAACTTCTCATATCTGCCTACCGGAACATGTTTCAAACAAGAAGTGAATTGTAACGTAGAAATAGGCAGATTAATAACCCCATGTATCAACCATTCTGCAGATGGTATTTCGGCCACGGTAAAAGGCAATCTTTCCAATTTTTCAATGTTGAGCATGACATAAGTCGCCTCCATTTTAGCCATTAGTAGTTGTTGTCTCGTTAAATTAAAGGAAAAAAATATCTCCCTGGCACTGATGTGCTGCCACGGAACGCGACCCGCCTTCAATGTCTGAGGTGCCCAACCCAACTGCATAATGGTCCGGATCTGACTTTGTCCATGATATAAAGAAGACATATCAGATCGTATAATGTCTATAGCAGAAGATACAATGTTGTTAATCGTATATATTCGGTCGGACAAGGTGTGAATGCCATTATCCACAACAGCGAATGCCTTTTTCAAATTTTCCTGATCTATCTGCCTCAACCAGGCTGCAACCTCCTGCTGGGAAAGTTTCCATATTTCATTGTATACTTCGTACAAGAAACGCTTCCTACGTGGTGTCTTCGGGCCGACTAAAAATCTTGTAAGTCAGTGTTATTAGATAGGAGAGTGAGATGCGTCTTGACTGCATCTAGCAAGGATGATTTTAGCCATTGTTGGCATAATTTTCCCACACTATATGTAGTAATTATTTCATCATGTTCTGGTGATATATAGCGAGGGTCTGCCCGACTCGTCCTGAAACCCCCCGAGGAGGTGACAAAACGTCGATGACACCCGTTGGTGTCTATAGGCGACAATAACCACCCGCCCGGACGTGTCAATGAAGTGTTAAACGTACCATTCAGGACCCAGTCTGTAAGCTCACTAAAAGTGGCATTTACGTATTTCTGCCAGTTATTAATTTTTGCAGGGACAGGTATACTAGGCATGTTCAATTCTCTAATCGTTGCTAAGCCCAAACAGCTAGTCTGTTGTACTGTTTCATTAAAAAAAATAATTTGGACTGGAATGAGACATGCTCTAAACAATGTTTCTCTACCCTTTGTCTGCCAATGTTTTGTTCCCCAAACACTTTTCAAATCAACATTTGACCAATATTCATAACCCTCATTCGACAGTCAGGAAACAAAAGAATCATGAGTATATGAATTTCGTATTAGTCAACAACATTTGTTTATCTTTAGACGGAGTTAACTTAAAATAATATGACTTAGCATTCATTTGATGATGCCCCGAAAAATACCTAAATTTGTCAAAATAAGTTTTGGAACTCCCTTGCGGGGGAGTTGGGCAATGCTCCCATTGGTATAGTCAAATATCGTTTTTGGACTACTTGCTTTGTGTATAAAATGGTGCAAATAATTATATCAAAACATGTCACCATAATTGTCTTTAAACTGGTAAACATCTTCATTTTCATAGACAGTATAATATTGTAACTCAGTCATCATGGAATCAACTGTCTTTACATCCCAATCATCAGATACAATGCCTGGTATTACTATATCATTCATAGATACCTTTTTGACATACAGTATTTGAATTCTCTCAGTGGGACCGTATATATCAAACATTACTTTATCCCACACAATCACATCTGGAATTGGCACTGCAGAAATGTTCACAAAGGACAAGTCTCTTCGAACCCTATGTGATGAAAAATGTGGCTTCAACACCTCCTCCACCTGTTCAACCGCTGATCTCTCAGGAAGAAAATGACCATGTATTAACAGAAAAAAGGTAATGACAAACCCTATCCAGAGAAAAAATGTAGACATAGTCAATAAGAGCCACAGATAGTTCAAGAACTTTGATTTAAAACAGTAGTACACACAGTTTTGGTTAAAATGGCAATAAGCTATTTTAAAAGTGGACACTGCAAAAATCAACAGTTCCAGGGGGAGGTATGTTTTGGTTAGTTTTTCAGGTAAG
Organism: Pleurodeles waltl; assembly: GCF_031143425.1. Classification (NCBI taxonomy): domain Eukaryota; kingdom Metazoa; phylum Chordata; class Amphibia; order Caudata; family Salamandridae; genus Pleurodeles; species Pleurodeles waltl. Next base: position 165,659,287 of record NC_090438.1, on the reverse strand, counting down.
TAAAGCACTTACAAGTTCAGTCTCCTGGCCATAGACAGCCCACCTTTGGAGGTTCAAGGCAACCCCAAAGCCACCGCACCAGCAACACAGGGCTGGTCAGGTGCAGAGGTCAAAGGAGGGCCCAAACACACAGGCGTTGATGGACAACAGGGGTGTTCCGGTTCCAGTCTCCTAGCAGGTAAGTTCTTGCGCCCTCAGGGAGCAGAACAGGGGGGTTTTGTAGAGCACTGGGGGGGCGCACACACAAGTACACAAAACACAACCTCCGTGGGACAGGGGCAGCCAGGTGCAGTGTGCAAAGTATGCGTTGGGTTTTGTATTGAAAACAACTGAGGGGCCCCGGGCTCACTCGGGCGGTGCAGGCAGGGCACAGGGGGGCTTCTCAGGCCAGCCACCGACTGGGCTAGATTGAGGGCCGCCTGCTGCTCACTCCTGCACTGGTAGGTGGTTCCTCTCGGTCCTGGGGGCTGCTGAAGCACCTCCACCCAGTGCATGTTTTGTTTCCGGCCTCAGACAGCACAAAGGCTCTCATCCATGGGGTCAGAAACTCATCTCAGTTGCAGGTCGGCACAGACCAGTCAGTCCTGCACTGAAGGATTGGGTAAAATACAGGGGGCATCTTTAAGATGCCCTCTGTGTGCATTTTGTAATAAATCCAACACTGGCAACAGTGTGGGTTTATTATTCTGAAAAGTTTGACACCAACCTTCCCAGTATTCAGTGTATCTATTATGGAGCTGTGGAGTTCGTTTTGACAAACTCCCAGACCATATACTTAATATGGTCCCAATGTACTTACAATGTCTAAGAATGGACTTGGACACTGTAGGGGCATATTGATCATGCAGATATGCCCTCACCTGTGATATAGAGCACACTGCCTTAGGGCTTTAAGGCCTGCTAGAGGGGTGACTTATCTATGCCACAGGCAGTATTTTGTGTGCATGGCATCCTGAGGGTTATGCAATGTCGACTTTGCCTTTTTCTCCTCACCAACACACACAATCTGCAATGGCAGTGTGTAAGGAAATGCCTCCTTGGCATGGTTACCCCCTGACTTTTTGCCTTTGCTGATGCTATGTTTTGAATTGAAAGTGTGCTGAGGCCTGCTAACCAGGCCCCAGCACCAGTGTTCTTTCCCTAACCTGTACTTTTGTTTTCACAATTGGCACACCCTGGCATCCAGGTAAGTCCCTTGTAACTGGTACCCCTGGTACCAAGGGCCCTGATACCAGGGAAGGTCTCTAAGGGCAGCAGCATATCTTATGCCACCCTGGGGACCCCTCACTCAGCACAGACACACTGCTTGCCAGCTTTTGTGTGCTGGTGAGGACAAAACGAGTAAGTCGACATGGCACTCCCCTCAGGGTGCCATGCCAACCTCACACTGCCTATGCAGTATAGATAAGTCACCCCTCTAGCAGGCGTTACAGCCGTAAGGCAGGGTGCACTATACCATAGGTGAGGGCACTAGTGCATGAGCACTGTGCCCCTACAGTGTCTAAGCCAAACCTTAGACATTGTAAGTGCAGGGTAGCCATAAGAGTATATGGTCTGGGAGTCTGTCAAACACGGACTCCACAGCACCATAATGGCTACACTGAAAACTGGGAAGTTTGGTATCAAACTTCTCAGCACAATAAAAGCACACTGATGCCAGTGTACATTTTATTGTGAAATACACCCCAGAGGGCACCTTAGAGGTGCCCCCTGAAACCTTAACCAACTACCTGTGTAGGCTGACTGGTTCTAGCAGCCTGCCACACTCGAGACATGTTGCTGGCCACATGGGGAGAGTGCCTTTGTCACTCTGTGGATAGTAACAAAGCCTGCACTGGGTGGAGATGCTATCACCTCCCCCAGGCAGGAGCTGTAACACCTGGCGGTGAGCCTCAAAGGCTCACCCCCTTTGTTCCAGCACCACAGGGCATTCCAGCTAGTGGAGTTGCCCACCCCCTCCGGCCACGGCCCCACTTTTGGCGGCAAGGCCGGATGAGATAATGAGAAAAACAAGGAGGAGTCACTGACCAGTCAGGACAACCCCTAAGGCAACCTGAGCTGAGGTGACTCTGACTTTTAGGAATCCTCAATCTTGCAGATGGAGGATCCCCCCAAATAGGGATAGGAATGTGACCCCCTCCCCTTGGGAGGAGGCACAAAGAGGGTGTAGCCACCCTCGGGGCTAGTAGCCATTGGCTACTGCCCTCCCTGACCTAAACACACCCCTAAATCCTGTATTTAGGGGCTCCCCTGAACCTAGGAAATCAGATTCCTGCAACCTAAGAAGAAGAGGACTGCTGAGCTGAAAAACCCTGCAGAGAAGACGGAGACACCAACTGCTTTGGCCCCAGCCCTACCGGCCTGTCTCCCCCCTTCGGAAGAAAACTGCTCCAGCTACGCTTTCCCCAGGACCAGCGACCTCTGAATCCTCAGAGGACTGCCCTGCTCTAAAAGGACCAAGAAACTCCTGAGAACAGCAGCCCTGTTCAACAAAGACTGCAACTTTGTTTCCAGAGGAGCAACTTTAAAGACCCCTGCAATTCCCGTCAGAAGCGTGAGACTTGCAACACTGCATCCGGCGACTCACTCGACTGGTGAAGAAACAACTCTACAGGGAGGACCCCCCAGCGACTCAAAGACTGTGAGTAACCAAAGTTGTCCCCCCTGAGCCCCCACAGCGACGCCTGCAGAAGGAATCCCGAGGCTCCACCTGACCGCGACTGTCTGAATCCAAAATCCTGACGCCTGGAAAAGACCCTGCACCCGTAGCCCCCAGGACCTGAAGGATCGGAACTCCAGTGCAAGAGTGACCCCCAGGAGGCCCTCTCCCTTGCCCAGGTGGTGGCTACCCCGAGGAGCCCCCCCCTTGCCTGCATCGCTGAAGAGACCCCCTTGGTCTCTCATTGAAACCTATTGAAAACCCAACACGTGTTTGCACACTGCACCCGGCCGCCCCGTGCTGCTGACGGTGTACTTTCTGTGCTGACTTGTGTCCCCCCCCGGTGCCCTACAAAACCCCCCTGGTCTGCCCTCCGAAGACGCGGGTACTTACCTGCTGGCAGACTGGAACCGGGGCACCCCCTTCTCCATTGAAGTCTATGTGTTTTGGGCACCACTTTGAACTCTGCACCTGACCGGCCCTGAGCTGCTGGTGTGGTAACTTTGGGGTTGCTCTGAACCCCCAACGGTGGGCTATTTTGGACCCCAATCTGAACCCCGTAGGTGGTTTACTTACCTGCAAGAACTCAAAATAACTTACCTTCCCCAGGAACTGTGAAAATTGCACTGTCTAGTTGTAGGAAGTTGGCTCTGTATGCACTATTTCAAAGTAAGGAATAGTATGCACAGAGTCCAAGGGTTCCCCTTAGAGGTAAGATAGTGGCAAAAAGAGATAATACTAATGCTCTATTTTGTGGTAGTGTGGTTGAGCAGTAGGCTTATCAAAGGAGTAGTGTTAAGCATTTGTTGTACAGACACACAGACAATAAATGAGGTACACACACTCAGAGACAAATCCAGCCAATAGGTTTTGTTATAGAAAAATATCTTTTCTTAGTTTATTTTAAGAACCACAGGTTCAAATTCTACATGTAATATCTCATTTGAAAGGTATTGCAGTTAAGTACTTTAGGAACTTTGAATCATTACATTAGCATGTATACTTTTTACATAAAACAATAAGCTGTTTTAAAAGTGGACACAGTGCAATTTTCACAGTTCCTGGGGGAGGTAAAGTAATGTTAGTTTTATCAGGTAAGTAAATCACTTACAAGTCTCAGGTTTGGGTCCAAGGTAGCCCACCGTTGGGGGTTCAGAGCAACCCCAAAGTTACCACACCAGCAGCTCAGGGCCGGTCAGGTGCAGAGGTCAAAGAGGTGCCCAAAACGCATAGGCTTCAATGGAGAGAAGGGGGTGCCCCGGTTCCGGTCTGCCAGCAGGTAAGTACCCGCGTCTTCGGAGGGCAGACCAGGGGGGTTTTGTAGGGCACCGGGGGGGACACAAGTCAGCACAAAAAGTACACCCTCAGCAGCGCGGGGGCGGCCGGGTGCAGTGTGCAAACACGCGTCGGGTTTACAATGATGTTCAATGAGAGATCAAGGGATCTCTTCAGCGTCGCAGGCAGGCAAGGGGGGGGCTCCTCGGGGTAGCCACCACCTGGGCAAGGGAGAGGGCCTCCTGGGGGTCACTCCTGCACCGGAGTTCCGTTCCTTTAGGTGCTGGGGGCTGCGGGTGCAGGGTCTTTTCCAGCCGTCGGGAAATGGAGTTCAGGCAGTCGCGGTCAGGGGGAGCCTCGGGATTCCCTCTGCAGGCGTCGCTGTGGGGGCACAGGGGGGACAGCTTTGGTTACTCACGGTCTCGGAGTCGCCGGAGGGTCCTCCCTGAGGTGTTGGTTCTCCACCAGTCGAGTCGGGGTCGCCGGGTGCAGTGTTGCAAGTCTCACGCTTCTTGCGGGGAGTTGCAGGGGTCTTTAAATCTGCTCCTTGAAACAAAGTTGCAGTTCTTTTGGAGCAGTGCCGCTGTCCTCGGGAGTTTCTTGTCTTTCTTGAAGCAGGGCAGTCCTCAGAGGATTCAGAGGTCGCTGGTCCCTTGGAAAGCGTCGCTGGTCCCTTGGAAAGCGTCGCTGGAGCAGGGTTCTTTGGAAGGCAGGAGACAGGCCGGTAGGACTGGGGCCAAAGCAGTTGGTGTCTTCTTTTCTTCCTCTGCAGGGGTTTTTCAGCTCGGCAGTCTTCTTCTTCTTGTAGTTTCAGGAATCTAAATTCTTAGGTTCAGGGAAGCCCTTAAATACTAAATTTAAGGGCGTGTTTAGGTCTGGGGGGTTAGTAGCCAATGGCTACTAGCCCTGAGGGTGGGTACACCCTCTTTGTGCCTCCTCCCAAGGGGAGGGGGTCACATCCCTAATCCTATTGGGGGAATCCTCCATCTGCAAGATGGAGGATTTCTAAAAGTTAGAGTCACCTCAGCTCAGGACACCTTAGAGGTTGTCCTGACTGGCCAGTGACGACTCCTTGTTATTCTCATTATTTCCTCCGGCCTTGCTGCCAAAAGTGGGGGCCGTGGCCGGAGGGGGCGGGCAACTCCACTAGCTGGAGTGTCCTGCGGTGCTGGCACAAAGGGGTGAGCCTTTGAGGCTCACCGCCAGGTGTGACAGCTCCTGCCTGGGGGACGTGTTAGCATCTCCACCCAGTGCAGGCTTTGTTACTGGCCTCAGAGTGACAAAGGCACTCTTCCCCATGGGGCCAGCAACATGTCTCGGTTGTGGCAGGCTGCTGGAACTAGTCAGCCTACACAGATAGTCGGTTAAGGTTTCAGGGGACACCTCTAAGGTGCCCTCTGGGGTGTATTTTACAATAAAATGTACACTGGCATCAGTGTGCATTTATTGTGCTGAGAAGTTTGATACCAAACTTCCCAGTTTTCAGTGTAGCCATTATGGTGCTGTGGAGTCCGTGTTTGACAGACTCCCAGACCATATACTCTTATGGCTACCCAGCACTTACAATGTCTAAGGTTTGGCTTAGACACTGTAGGGGCACAGTACTCATGTACTGGTGCCCTCACCTATGGTATAGTGCACCCTGCCTTAGGGCTGTAAGGCCTACTAGAGGGGTGACTTATCTATACTGCATAGGCAGTGTGAGGTTGGCATGGCACCCTGAGGGGAGTGCCATGTCGACTTACTTGTTTTGTTCTCACCAGCACACACAAGCTGGTAAGCAGTGTGTCTGTGCTGAGTGAGGGGTCCCCAGGGTGGCATAAGATATGCTGCAGCCCTTCGAGACCTTCCCTGGCATCAGGGCCCTTGGTACCAGGGGTACCAGTTACAAGGGACTTACCTGGATGCCAGGGTGTGCCAATTGTGGAATCAAAAGTACAGGTTAGGGAAAGAACACTGGTGCTGGGGCCTGGTTAGCAGGCCTCAGCACACTTTCAATTCAAAACATAGCATCAGCAAAGGCAAAAAGTCAGGGGGTAATCATGCTAAGGAGGCATTTCCTTACACTAGTTTTAAAATAGCTATATGTGTTTTATTTCAAAAGTATATATGCTATTGTGATTATTCAAAGTTCCTAAAGTACTTACCTGCAATACCTTTCAAATGAGATATTACATGTAGAATTTGAACCTGTGGTTCTTAAAATAAACGAAGAAAAGATATTTTACTATACAAAAACCTATTGGCCTGGAATTGTCCGAGTGTGTGTTCCTCATTTATTGCCTGTGTGTATGTACAACAAATGCTTAACACTACTCCTTTGATAAGCCTACTGCTCGACCACACTACCACAAAATAGAGCATTAGTATTATCTCTTTTTGCCACTATCTTACCTCTAAGGGGAACCCTTGGACTCTGTGCATACTATTCCTTACTTTGAAATAGTGCATACAGAGCCAACTTCCTACACCTAGGATCCTACACATGGTTGGTCAGGCAAAACGACATAGGTTGAAAGGTAGGCCAAAAATTCAAATTGTAATAATGTCTACAGCAAACACTTGCTAGGCCAAAATTAACATGAATAAAAGATCAGAAAACATAGTCTGAAAAGGATCAACCTGCTTTTTCTTACATCCTGTTAGGCACTTAGAACAATGGTCCGAGTAGATTGACTTTATGAAAGAAGAGTAGCCAAGAAGACTTTCATTACCTACAAGGTATTGTTAACAACTATTAGCTGGATCCACTCAATCGCCATGCATGGAGTTGTAGATTGTGGAAGTATGAATGTAACACTTGGCCCAACTGCTAGTACAACAGATCCACAAGAGATGGAAGCCAAAGAGGAGTGCAGATACTGCAGGTCAGCAGTACTGGGAACAAAGCATGCTTGTACTAACCAGAGTCCAACAGGATAAGCTGCACTTGATCCTACCTGATGTTTTCCACAAAGATCCTACCGGATGTTTTCCACAAACCACAGGATCAGCACAAGAGGTTGAAATACATACATGATGCCAGAATCCTATTGAATGTGTAGTGCTGTCCCTTAAAAGCCCTTGTGGAGGAGTGGAGGAAGGTAGCTTCTTTCTAGCCTTGTTACCCCCACTTGTGGCCTGTTTGTGAGTATATGTCAGGGTGTTTTTACTGTCTCACTGGGATCCTGCTAGCCAGGACCCCAGTGCTCATAGGTTTGTGGCCTATATGTGTTCCCTGTGTGGTGCTTAACTGTATCACTGAGGCTCTGCTAACCAGAACCTCAGTGTTTATGCTCTCTGCTTTTAAAATTGTCACTGCAGGCTAGTGACTAATTTTACAAATTCTCATTCTCATTTCTCACCCTTATAATTCCCTTGTATATGGTACCTAGGTACCCAGGGTATTGGAGTTCCAGGAGATCCCTATTGGCTGCACCATTTCTTTTGCCACCCATAGGGAGCTCAGACAATTCTTACACAGGCCTGCCACTGCAGCCTGAGTGAAATAACATCCACGTTATTTCACAGCCATTTTACACTGCACTTAAGTAACTTATAAGTCACCTATATGTCTAACCCTCACTTGGTGAAGGTTAGGTGCCACGTTACTTAGTATGTGGGCACCCTGGCAGTAGCCAAGGTGCCCCCACATTGTTCAGGGCAAATTCCCCGAACTTTTTGAGTGCGGGGACACCATTACACATGTTCACTACACATAGGTCACTACCTATGTTTAGCGTCACCATGGTAACTCCAAACATGGCCATGTAACATGTCTAAGATCATGGAATTATCACCCCAATACCACTCTGGTATTGGGGGGGGGGGCTACAATTCCATGATCCCCCAGGTCTCTAGCACAGAATCCAGGTACTGCCAAACTGCCTTTCCGGGGTTTCCACTGCAGCTGCTGCCAACCCCTCAGACAGGACTCTGCCCTCCTGGGGTCTGGGCAGCCCCGGCCCAGGAAGGCAGAACAAAGGATTTCCTCTGAGAGAGGGTGTTACACCCTCTTCCTTTGGAAATAGGTGTGAAGGGCTGAGGAGGAGGAGCCTCCCCCCAGCCTCTGGAAATGCTTTGATGGGCACAGATGGTGCCCCTCTCTGCATAAGCCAGTCTACACCAGTTCAGGGATCCCCACCCCAGCCCTGCTCTGGCGCAAAACTGGACAAAGGAAAGGGGAGTGACCACTCCCCTAACCAGTACCTCCCAGGGGAGGTGCCCAGAGCTCCTCCAGTGTGTCCTAGACCTCTGCCATCTTGGATTCAGAGGTGTTGGGGGCACACTGGACTGCCCTGAGTGGCCAGTGCCAGCAGGTGACGTCATAGACCCCCTCTGGTAGGCTCTTACCTCTCTTGGTAGCCAATCCTCCTTTCTTGGTAGCCAAACCTCCTTTTGTAGCTATTTAGGGTCTCTCCTCTGTGGTATTCTTCAGATAACGAATGCAAGAGCTCACCAGTGTTCCTCTGCACTTCTCTCTTCGACTACTGCCAAGGATCAACCGCTGACTGCTCCAGGACGCCTGCAAAACCGCAACAAAGTAGCAAGACGACTACCAGCAACATTGTAGCACCTCATCCTGCCGGCTTTCTCAGCTGTTTCCTGGTGGTGCATGCTCTGAGGGCTGTCTGCCTTCACCCTGCACTGGAAGCCAAGAAGAAATCTCCTGTGGGTCGACGGAATCTTCCCCCTGCTAACGCAGGCACCAAAACACTGCATCACCGGTCCCCTGGGTACTCTCTCATCCTGACGAGCGTGGTCCCTGGAACAGTGTTGCTAGATCCAAGTGACCCCCACAGTCCAGTGATCCTTCAGTCCAAGTTTGGTGGAGGTAAGTCCTTGCCTCCCCACACTAGACTGCAAACCTGTGTACTGCGTGATTTGCAGCTGGTCCGGCTTCTGTGCACTTCTCCAAGGATTCCTTCGTGCACAGCCTAGCCTGGGTCCCCAGCACTCTGTCCTGCAGTGCTCAACCCTCTGAGTTGGACTACGACGTCGTGGGACCCTCCTTTTGTGACTCCGGTTACACCAATCTTCTAAGTGCCTGCTCCGGTACTTCTGTGGGTGCTGCCTGCTTCTGCGGGGGCTCTCAGAGTTGCTGAGCGCCCCCTCTGTCTCCTCCTCCAAGGGGCGACATCCTGGTCCTTCCTGGTCCCCAGCAGCACCCGAAAACCTCTACCGCGACCCTTGCAGCTAGCAAGGCTTGTTTGCAGTATTTCTGCGTGGAAACACTTCTGCAAACTCCAGCGCGCCATGGGACATTTTCCATCCACAGCCCTCTTCGTTGTTGCAAAATCTTCGGCTTCTTCCACCTGGAGGCAGCCTTCTTGCACCTTCATCCGGGGTTTCCTGCCCCCCCCCCGTTTTCTTACAGTCCCAGCGACTCTCTACAAGCTTCCATAGGTCTGGGGTCCATTCGTGATTCGCATTCCACTTTTGGAATATATGGGTTGTGTTGCCCCTAGACCTATGTTCGTTCACCTATTGCATCATATTGTGATTCTACATTGTTTGCACTACTTTTCTTACTGTTACTTACCTGTATTGGGTTTGTGTACATATAACGTGTATATTACTTACCTTCTAACTGAGGATACTCACTGAGATACTTTTGGCATATTGTCATAAAAATAAAGTACCTTTATTTTTAGTAACTGAGTATTGTGTTTTCTTATGATATTGTGCTATATGATATAAGTGGTATGGTAGGAGCTTTGCATGTCTCCTAGTTCAGCCTAAGCTGCTTTGCCATATCTACCTTCTATCAGCCTAAACTGTTAGAAACACCTCTATTCTAATAATAAGGGATAACTGAACCTGGCACAGGGTGTAAGTACCCACTATAAGCCAGGCCAGCCTCCTACAAGGAGACAGAGGAGAGCAGAATGAAAAACCTTGAGTATTTTCAAAGTAAGCGAAAAATATATAAAGATGACATGTCACACCTCAGATTGAGGATGCTACTTGTGATCTGCAGTATTATGCCTGCTGAGCTTGTTAGCCTGTGCCTGATGTTGAGGGACTCTGCCAGGTGACTCACTATCAGGAAGAGAAAAGTTAGATCCTTGTATGGAAAAAGCTGGCAGCTGTGGAGGTTCAACAACAGTCCTAAATCGTTGATCACTAATTTCATCTGTTCTAGAAATTGTAGTATGATCTGTTTGGAAAGAGGATGCAACAACCAGTTGTCGAGATAGGTATGTTCTGCAGATGGAAACGAGCAACAACTCATTCTATCATCTTCGTGAAAACTCTTGGAGAATATTTTGTGCCCAACAGCAGAATCATAAACTGCCAGTGTTTCTGGCCCATTCTCCAGGAGGTCTATCATAATTATGAAATAACTGGATGAGATCAAAGAGATTATCCTCTTTAAAGTCTTCATTTCAATTCAATTCATAAAGCTTTATTCAGCATATATAAATGACCATAAAAGCATGAACAAAGAAGAGAAAAAAAAAAGACAACAGTACATATTTACAAAGACATTGCAATTAAAACTTACAGTTATTAATTATAGTTAATGGCTCATTGAGTAATACATATGGTCATTCATAAATATATAAAAAAGAATAATAAAATACATTAAAAACTCATACTTTTCCTGGAATTGATGCACTGATTTAAAAAGGTGGCAGTATAAAAACAAATATCTGCCGATTGCAGATTAAAAATTAAAGACATGGCATGTTTAACTGTACGTGTTCCGTATTTAACAAACAGAGGTTTAAAAAATACTATACAAAAACATGTATACAGTTTACAGAACAGCAGAAGGTGCACAGTGCTCTGTGTAGATACATTATCGCACCTACATGGCCCAATCGGGTGTTTCTTAATGTTTGGATGGGCTACTAAACAATGTGCCATCCCAAATCTTAGTCTGGTTAGCACGAATTTATGTGAATTCCTAGTCACCATAGTTAGGTAAGATGGAAAACCCTCCATTAGATTGTATCTATTATAAAAAATGACGGAGGACAATGATCCGTCTATAGTTGCTCGTTTCCTTTCTGCATAAGTTAGAATGAAAATGTCACTTACCCAGTGTACATCTGTTCGTGGCATCAGTCGCAGTAGATTTGCATGTTCTGCAATAGCTCGCCATCTGGTGTTGGGTCGGAGTGTTACAAGTTGTTTTTCTTCGAAGAAGTCTTTCGAGTCACGGGACCGAGTGACTCCTCCTTTTGTCTCCATTGCGCATGGGCGTCGACTCCATCTTCGATTGTTTTTCCCCGCAGAGGGTGAGGTAGGAGTTGAATTGTAGTAATAGTGCCCATGCAATGGAGTGACTAAGTATGTACCTATTTAAGGTTGAGATGATACATATATAAATAATTGAAGGTAAATTCCAAACTGCTACAGGCTCCCGGGGAGGCGGGTGGGCACATGCGAATCTACTGCGACTGATGCCACGAACAGATGTACACTGGGTAAGTGACATTTTCAGTTCGATGGCATCTGTCGCTGTAGATACGCATGTTCTGCATAGACTAGTAAGCAGTTATTTCCCCAAAAGCGGTGGATCAGCCTGTAGGAGTGGAAGTAGTCTGAAATAATGTCCTTAATACGGCTTTACCTACTGTGGCTTGTTGTGCGGATAACACGTCTACACAGTAGTGCTTGGTGAATGTGTGAGGCGTAGACCATGTGGCTGCCTTACATATTTCTTGCATTGGGATGTTTCCTAGAAAGGCCATGGTAGCACCTTTCTTTCTGGTTGAGTGTGCCCTTGGTGTAATGGGCAGCTGTCGTTTAGCTTTAAGGTAGCAGATTTGGATGCATTTAACTATCCATCTGGCTATACCTTGTTTTGAAATTGGGTTTCCTGCATGAGGTTTTTGAAATGCAATAAAGAGTTGTTTAGTCTTTCTGATGTTTTTTGTTCTGTCAATGTAATACATCAATGCTCTTTTGACATCTAATGTATGTAGTGCCCTTTCAGCTACGGTATCTGGCTGTGGAAAGAACACTGGAAGTTCCACTGTTTGATTTAGATGGAACGGTGAAATAACCTTTGGCAAAAATTTAGGATTGGTCCTTAGGACGACTTTATTTTTGTGTAGTTGTATAAAAGGTTCCTGTATAGTAAACGCCTGAATCTCGCTTACTCTTCTCAGGGAAGTAATGGCGATGAGAAATGCCACCTTCCAGGTTAGGAACTGTATGTCGCAGGAGTGCATGGGTTCAAAAGGTGGACCCATAAGTCTAGTTAGGACAACATTTAGGTTCCATGAAGGAACAGGTAGTGTTCTTGGTGGTATAATTCTCCTAAGGCCCTCCATGAATGCTTTAATGACTGGTATTTTATATAGGGAAGTTGAATAGGTAGTCTGCAGGTATGCAGATATTGCTGCAAGGTGAATCTTAATGGAAGAGAAAGCTAGGTTAGATTTTTGTAAGTGAAGCAAGTAACCCACTACATGTTCTGGAGTTGTGTGTAATGGTTGTATTTGATTAATATGGCAGTAGCAAACAAACCTCTTCCATTTACTTGCATAGCAGTGCCTGGTGGATGGCCTTCTGGCTTGTTTTATGACTTCCATACATTCTTGGGTAAGTTGTAAGTGCCCGAATTCTAGGATTTCAGGAGCCAGATTGCTAGATTCAGCGATGCTGGATCTGGGTGTCTGATCTTTTGGTTGTGCTGTGTCAACAGATCTGGCCTGTTGGGCAATTTGATGCAGGGTACCACTGATAGGTCTAGCAGCGTTGTGTACCAGGGTTGCCTTGCCCAAGTTGGTGCTATCAATATGAGTTTGAGTTTGCTTTGACTGAGTTTGTTTACCAGGTAAGGAAGGAGAGGGAGAGGAGGAAAAGCGTAAGCAAATATCCCTGACCAGTTCATCCATAGGGCATTGCCTTGGGATTGTTTGTGTGGGTATCTGGATGCGAAGTTTTGGCATTTTGCGTTCTCCCTTGTTGCAAACAAGTCTATCTGAGGTGTTCCCCAGAGTTTGAAATAAGTGTTCAGAATTTGGGGGTGAATTTCCCATTCGTGGACCTGTTGGTGATCTCGAGAGAGATTGTCTGCGAGTTGATTTTGTATCCCTGGTATAAACTGTGCAATTAGGCGAATTTGGTTGTGAATTGCCCAATGCCAAATTTTTTGTGCTAGCAGGCTTAACTGCGTGGAGTGCGTCCCCCCCTGCTTGTTTAGATAATACATTGTTGTCATGTTGTCTGTTTTGACGAGAATGTATTTGTGAACTATTATTGGTTGGAAAGCTTTTAGTGCTTGAAAAACTGCTAGAAGTTCTAGGTGATTGATATGCAGTTTTGTTTGATGTACGTTCCATTGTCCTTGTATGCTGTGTTGATCGAGGTGTGCTCCCCACCCTGTCATGGAAGCATCTGTTGTTATTACGTATTGTGGCACTGGGTCTTGGAAAGGCCGCCCCTTGTTTAAATTTATGTTGTTCCACCACAGAAGCGAGAGGTAAGTTTGGCGGTCTATTAACACCAGATCTAGAAGGTGACCCTGTGCTTGAGACCACTGTGATGCTAGGCATTGTTGTAAGGGCCTCATGTGCAGTCTTGCGTTTGGGACAATGGCTATGCATGATGACATCATGCCTAGGAGTTGTAATACCATCTTTGCCTGTATCTTTTGTGTTGGATACATGCGTTGTATGATGGTGTTGAAATTTAGAATTCTTTGTGGACTTGGAGTGGCTACTCCCTTTGATGTGTCTATTATGGCTCCTAGGTATTGTTGTACCTTGCGCGGCAGAATGTTGGATTTTGTAAAGTTGACGGTGAACCCGAGTTTGAAGAGGGTTTGTATGATCTGATTTGTGTGATTTGAGCACTGTATGAACGAATGGGCCTGGATTAGCCAGTCGTCCAAATATGGGAACACATGTATTTGCTGCCTTCTTATGTGTGCAGCGACTACCGCTAGACATTTGGTAAAGACTCTTGGTGCGGTTGTTAATCCGAAAGGCAGTACCTTGAATTGGTAATGTATTCCTCTGAATACAAACCTTAGGTATTTCCTGTGCGATGGGTGTATTGGTATATGGAAATAAGCATCCTTGAGGTCTAAAGTTGCCATGTAGTCGTGTAGTTTTAGCAATGGCAATACTTCTTGTAGTGTGACCATGTGGAAGTGGTCTGATTTGATGAAAGTGTTCACTACTCTGAGGTCTAGGATTGGTCTCAGTGTTTTGTCCTTCTTTGGTATCAGAAAGTACAGTGAGTAAACTCCTGTGTTTATTTGTGTGTTTGGCACTAATTCGATTGCATTCTTTTGCAATAGTGCCTGCACTTCTATCTCCAGGAGATTGGAATGGTGTGTTGTTAAATTTTGTGCTTTTGGTGGTATGTTTGGAGGGAATTGTAGAAATTCTATGCAATAACCATGTTGGATAATTGCTAGAACCCAAGTGTCTGTAGTGATTTCCTCCCATGCTTTGTAATAATGACCTATTCTTCCCCCCACTGGTGTTGTGTGGAGGGGGTGAGTGACCTGTGAGTCACTGTTTAGTAGTAGGGGCTTTGGGGCTTTGAAATCTTCCTCTATTTCTAGGGAATTGCCCTCCTCTATATTGTCCCCGAAAACCTCCTCTATACTGTCCCTGGTAACTGGACGGTGTGGCTTGTGAGGTGCTGGCTTGTGTGCTTTGACCTCGAAACCCCCCTCGAAAGGGCGTTTTACGGAATGTGCTGTAATTCCCTCTGCTCTGCGGGGAGTAGAGTGCGCCCATGGCTTTGGCAGTGTCCGTATCTTTTTTGAGTTTCTCAATCGCTGTGTCCACTTCTGGACCGAACAGTTCTTTTTCATTAAAAGGCATATTGAGAACTGCTTGTTGAATCTCTGGTTTAAATCCAGACGTTCGGAGCCATGCATGCCTTCTGATAGTTACAGATGTATTAATTGTCCGTGCAGCTGTATCTGCAGCGTCCATGGAGGAGCGGATCTGGTTGTTGGAAATGGTCTGTCCCCCCTCAACCACTTGTTTTGCCCTATTTTGTAAGTCCTTGGGCAGATGTTCAATGAGATGTTGCATCTCGTCCCAGTGGGCTCTGTCATAGCGCGCAAGTAGTGCCTGTGAGTTCGCGATGCGCCACTGGTTTGCAGCTTGTGCTGCGACTCTTTTACCAGCTGCATCGAACTTGCGGCTTTCTTTATCTGGGGGTGGTGCATCTCCAGATGTGTGAGAGTTGGCCCTTTTCCTAGCTGCTCCTACAACGACAGAGTCTGGTGGCAGCTGTGTAGTGATGAAAGCCGGGTCTGTAGGAGGCGCCTTATACTTTTTTTCCACCCTTGGTGTGATTGCCCTACTTTTGACCGGCTCCTTAAAGATGTCTTTTGCGTGCCGGAGCATACCAGGGAGCATAGGCAGGCTTTGGTAGGAGCTGTGGGTGGAGGAGAGTGTGTTGAACAAGAAATCATCCTCGACCTGTTCTGAGTGGAGGCTTACGTTGTGAAATTGTGCTGCTCTAGCCACCACTTGAGAATACGCGGTGCTGTCTTCTGGTGGAGATGGCTTTGTAGGGTATGCCTCCGGACTGTTATCTGACACTGGGGCGTCGTATAGGTCCCATGCGTCCTGATCTTGGTCACCCTGGCTCATGGTGGTGTGAGCTGGGGAGTGTGATGGAGTTTGTGCTGGTGAGACGTTAATCACAGGCGGAGGAGAGGGTGGTGGGGTAACTCTTTTCACCACTTTTGGTTGTGGTGTCTGTTCCGTCTGGAACTCCAACCTTCTCTTTCTCCTAATGGGGGGAAGGGTGCTTATTTTTCCTGTCCCCTGCTGTATGAAGATACGCTTTTGCGTATGGTCCACATCAGTTGCTTGCAGCTCTTCCTCAAACCTATGCTTCTGCATTTGGGAGGTTAGCGAGTGCTCTTCTGTATAAGAGCCTGAAGCTGGGTCGCATGCAGTTTGTTTCGGCATTGAAACCCTGTCTGCGTGTTTTTTCGGCTCCGAGGTGACTTTTCTTTTTCGGGGCCGAAACCTCTCGGCGTCGATCTGTTTCGGTGCCGCTGTCTCGGCGTCGAGCCGTGTCGGCACCGGCATCTCGGTGTCGAGGCTTGTCTCCAGCACTTTCTCGGTCCCGAGAAGGCTGCGTGCCGGTGTCTCGACCGGAGTCGGACGATCTCGGCACTGTTTGGGCCTTTTTCGGTGCCGACGGTCGGTCACCGAATTTATGGGTCGAGCCATGGCCTGCTGGCAGTGGCGTCCCCTGGGCCTTGTAAATGTTCTTCTGAGTGGATTTCGACGTCTTACTCACGGTTTGTGTATCGTCGAATCCTTCGGAGTCTGAGTCTTGGATCGAGAAGGTACCTTCCTCTTCCTGTTCCTCGAACTCCCGTTGGGCTGTCGGTGCGGACGCCATCTGAAGTCTTCTGGCTCGACGGTCTCGGAGTGTTTTTCGGGACCGGAACGCACGACAGGCCTCGCAGGTGTCTTCGCTGTGCTCAGGTGACAGGCACAGGTTGCAGACCAAGTGTTGGTCTGTGTAAGGGTATTTATTGTGGCATTTGGGGCAGAAACGGAACGGGGTCCGTTCCATCGGCGTTCTTCAGCACGCGGTCGGGCCGACCAGGCCCCGACGGAGGATCGAAAAACTACCCCGAAGGGCACCGGAGCTCTTCGATCTTCGATGCGGTGTGGAATCTAAGTACGCCGATCCCGAACGCAACAATACCGACGAAAATCTTCTGAAATTAGCTAATTTTCCGTTCCGAAACTCGGAGCGACAGGAACACGTCCGAACCCGATGGCGGAAAAAAAACAATCGAAGATGGAGTCGACGCCCATGCGCAATGGAGACAAAAGGAGGAGTCACTCGGTCCCGTGACTCGAAAGACTTCTTCGAAGAAAAACAACTTGTAACACTCCGACCCAACACCAGATGGCGAGCTATTGCAGAACATGCGTATCTACAGCGACAGATGCCATCGAACATATACTTTTCATTTCTGATTTGGAGATCGTGGTTGCTGCACTAGGATTATTTAAAATATTCAGATTAAAAATGTCTGAAAAACAGACAACAACATATTTAACCCAGGGAATATCTCGATATTTATCCAAACGTAGGCAATCCTCAACAATAGTTCTGTTAAGTAGCTTCTCATCGCCAAGCCAAAAAGACCGCCAGACCATCGATGGTTTAAGTGATATCAGATCAGTTAAATAATTAATGGCTAATTCGCGATGGCTTAATTCAGTTGAGGCAGAGATGGGCAAAAACAGGAGCTTTTTTAAAAACATATTTTCCTCCAACTCTAAGTTGTAGGTACAGCTATAACCCCATACTCCTGCCCCATACAGAGCAATAGTCACACATCTAGCTTGGTAAATCTTGAGCATATCCCTGGTTCGACGATCCCCAACTTTGGCAGCAAATCTATAAATACCATAAGCATTTTTTGCCATTTTATTCCAGATGTTATTAAATTCATTGTTCCATTTCCTGTCGTTAGAGAAGGTAATACCTAGGTAACAAAATTTATCCACCTGTTGCACCTTTTCGCCGTCTATAAAGAAGGCATTTAATGTTTTGGCTTTAGCTCCTCAGGTCATGGTATGCGTTTTTCCCTTATTAATTACTAGTTTTCTATCTTTAATAAAGGAGGAAAAACTATCCATTAGTCGTTGTAATCCGACAGGTGTTCGAGAGAGTAAAACAGCGTCGTCGGCATATAGTAACACCGGCACCGGAACACCGTTGATCTGAGGAGCATCAGCATTAACCTTTTTTTAAATATCATCAATTCCATTAATAAATAAAATAAATAAGAGGTGCCAAAACACAACCCTGTCTAATTCCTCGTGTAACACAGATTTTTGGAGTACATTCTCCTCTGGTTCCAAAACGTACGTTGGTTTTCAATTTATCGTATAACCTAGCGAGGAAAAAGATTATGCCTTCTGGGGCTCCTAAATTTAACAGAGTTGGCCATAAAATGGAATGATCTACCATATCGAATGCGCTGCTCAGGTCAGCAAAACAAAGATACAGGGAACCGGGTTTCGCTTCAGTATACTTCCCGATCAGTAGATCAAGATTGATGCACTGGTCGAGCATACCTCGTCCCTTCCTAAAACCATACTGGCTATCAGCCAGTATGCTATCCTGCTCAACCCATTCCTCTAATCTTACTAACATCACTCTACTCATAACCTTGACTGAAGAGTCAAGGAGAGAGATCGGGCGGTAATTCTTAGCATCAGATCTACTTCCCTTTTTATGAATTGGCACAATGATTGATTCACCCCAAGTTACAGGGGCCTCGGCACACACGGCAACGTTAAAAACAATGGTTAAAAGGGGGCCCCAGACATCTGGCGCAGCTTTATAAACGTCTATAGGTACCCCGTCCGGGCCCTGAGCTTTCCCTCCTTTGCTAGCCCGTATACCATATTTGACCTCACTAACGGATATATCCAAAGGCAGAGTAGGCCACTTATTGGGACTAGGATCATTGTCTTTATCAGAGTCAAAAATGCTGAAGAAATGTGCAATCCAACCCTCGCTAGAAACATTAGAAGTCAACTGTGGTGTTTTTTCATCCCTTAGAAAAGGCGAGTTGACCGTGGCCCAAAATAATGTACAATTTGATAATTCAGCAGCTTGGTTGAGGGAATCCCAAGCCTGTTGCTGCAGTTCACCCTTCCTCTGTTTGAGCGCACATTTATATTCCATTCTTAATTTATTTACCAGTTTTTTGTCCCTGGGCCTCGCTGCTAAAGCCTGCTTGAGGCCAGTTAGTGCGGAAGTGCAAAGGTGATTAAACCATCTCGGTCCGTTCCTACTTTGCCTACTATTGCGACTGGTAAACTTGGCATCAATAGCTTTATTAATTTGGTTAAAACAATATAAAACCCTCTCATAGTCAGAACTATTTTTTAAAATGGAAGCAATGTCCAGCAGGCTCTCATTAATTATGGAGCTAGTTAAATCATCGGTGTAGGAAGTTGGCTCTGTATGTGCTATTTCAAAGTAAGGAATAGCATGCACAGAGTCCAAGGGTTCCCCTTAGAGGTAAAATAGTGGTAAAAATAGATAATACTAATGCTCTATTTTGTGGTAGTGTGGTCGAGCAGTAGGCTTATCCAAGGAGTAGTGTTAAGCATTTGTTGTACATACACATAGACAATAAATGAGGTACACACACTCAGAGACAAATCCAGCCAATAGGTTTTTATATAGAAAAATATCTTTTCTTAGTTTATTTTAAGAACCACAGGTTCAAATTCTACATGTAATATCTCATTCGAAAGGTATTGCAGGTAAGTACTTTAGGAACTTCAAATCATCAAAATTGCATGTATACTTTTCAAGTTATTCACAAATAGCTGTTTTAAAAGTGGACACTTAGTGCAATTTTCACAGTTCCTAGGGGAGGTAAGTATTTGTTAGTTTTACCAGGTAAGTAAGACACTTACAGGGTTCAGTTCTTGGTCCAAGGTAGCCCACCGTTGGGGGTTCAGAGCAACCCCAAAGTCACCACACCAGCAGCTCAGGGCCGGTCAGGTGCAGAGTTCAAAGTGGTGCCCAAAACACATAGGCTAGAATGGAGAGAAGGGGGTGCCCCGGTTCCGGTCTGCTTGCAGGTAAGTACCCGCGTCTTCGGAGGGCAGACCAGGGGGGTTTTGTAGGGCACCGGGGGGGACACAAGTCCACACAGAAATTTCACCCTCAGCAGCGCGGGGGCGGCCGGGTGCAGTGTAGAAACAAGCGTCGGGTTTGTAATGGAAGTCAATGGGAGATCTAGGGATCTCTTCAGCGCTGCAGGCAGGCAAGGGGGGGGTTCCTCGGGGAAACCTCCACTTGGGCAAGGGAGAGGGACTCCTGGGGGTCACTCCTCCAATGAAAGTCCGGTCCTTCAGGTCCTGGGGGCTGCGGGTGCAGGGTCTCTCCCAGGTGTCGGGACTTTGGATTCAAAGAGTCGCGGTCAGGGGAAGCCTCGGGATTCCCTCTGCAGGCGGCGCTGTGGGGGCTCAGGGGGGACAGGTTTTTGTACTCACAGTCTTAGAGTAGTCCTGGGGTCCCTCCTGAGGTGTTGGATCGCCACCAGCCGAGTCGGGGTCGCCGGGTGCAGTGTTACAAGTCTCACGCCTTTTGCGGGGAGCTTGCAGGGTTCTTTAAAGCCGCTGGAAACAAAGTTGCAGCTTTTCTTGGAGCAGGTCCGCTGTCCTCGGGAGTTTCTTGTCTTTTCGAAGCAGGGGCAGTCCTCAGAGGATGTCGAGGTCGCTGGTCCCTTTGGAAGGCGTCGCTGGAGCAGGATCTTTGGAAGGCAGGAGACAGGCCGGTGAGTTTCTGGAGCCAAGGCAGTTGTCGTCTTCTGGTCTTCCTCTGCAGGGGTTTTTCAGCTAGGCAGTCCTTCTTCTTGTAGTTGCAGGAATCTAATCTTCTAGGGTTCAGGGTAGCCCTTAAATACTAAATTTAAGGGCGTGTTTAGGTCTGGGGGGTTAGTAGCCAATGGCTACTAGCCCTGAGGGTGGGTACACCCTCTTTGTGCCTCCTCCCAAGGGGAGGGGGTCACAATCCTAACCCTATTGGGGGAATCCTCCATCTGCAAGATGGAGGATTTCTAAAAGTCAGAGTCACCTCAGCTCAGGACACCTTAGGGGTTGTCCTGACTGGCCAGTGACTCCTCCTTGTTGCTTTCTTTGTTCCCTCCAGCCTTGCCGCCAAAAGTGGGGGCCGTGGCCGGAGGGGGCGGGCAACTCCACTAAGCTGGAGTGCCCTGCTGGGCTGTGACAAAGGGGTGAGCCTTTGAGGCTCACCGCCAGGTGTCACAGCTCCTGCCTGGGGGAGGTGTTAGCATCTCCACCCAGTGCAGGCTTTGTTACTGGCCTCAGAGTGACAAAGGCACTCTCCCCATGGGGCCAGCAACATGTCTCTGGTGTGGCAGGCTGCTGGAACTAGTCAGCCTACACAGACAGTCGGTTAAGTTTCAGGGGGCACCTCTAAGGTGCCCTCTGTGGTGTATTTTACAATAAAATGTACACTGGCATCAGTGTGCATTTATTGTGCTGAGAAGTTTGATACCAAACTTCCCAGTTTTCAGTGTAGCCATTATGGTGCTGTGGAGTTCGTGTTTGACAGACTCCCAGACCATATACTCTTATGGCTACCCTGCACTTACAATGTCTAAGGTTTTGTTTAGACACTGTAGGGGTACCATGCTCATGCACTGGTACCCTCACCTATGGTATAGTGCACCCTGCCTTAGGGCTGTAAGGCCTGCTAGAGGGGTGTCTTACCTATACTGCATAGGCAGTGAGAGGCTGGCATGGCACCCTGAGGGGAGTGCCATGTCGACTTACTCGTTTGGTCCTCACTAGCACACACAAGCTGGCAAGCAGTGTGTCTGTGCTGAGTGAGAGGTCTCCAGGGTGGCATAAGACATGTTGCAGCCCTTAGAGACCTTCCTTGGCATCAGGGCCCTTGGTACTAGAAGTACCAGTTACAAGGGACTTATCTGGATGCCAGGGTCTGCCAATTGTGGATACAAAAGTACAGGTTAGGGAAAGAACACTGGTGCTGGGGCCTGGTTAGCAGGCCTCAGCACACTTTCAATTGTAAACATAGCATCAGCAAAGGCAAAAAGTCAGGGGGCAACCATGCCAAGGAGGCATTTCCTTACACAACCCCCCCCCAAACGAAAGAGGATGAGACTAACCTTTCCCAAGAGAGTCTTCATTTTCTAAGTGGAAGAACCTGGAAAGGCCATCTGCATTGGCATGGGCAGTCCCAGGTCTGTGTTCCACTATAAAGTCCATTCCCTGTAGGGAGATGGACCACCTCAACAGTTTAGGATTTTCACCTTTCATTTGCATCAGCCATTTGAGAGGTCTGTGGTCAGTTTGAACTAGGAAGTGAGTCCCAAAGAGGTATGGTCTCAGCTTCTTCAGGGACCAAACCACAGCAAAGGCCTCCCTCTCAATGGCACTCCAACGCTGCTCCCTGGGGAGTAACCTCCTGCTAATGAAAGCAACAGGCTGGTCAAGGCCATCATCATTTGTTTGGGACAAAACTGCCCCTATCCCATGTTCAGAGGCATCAGTCTGCACAATGAACTGCTTAGAATAATCTGGAGCTTTGAGAACTGGTGCTGAGCACATTGCTTGTTTCAGGGTGTCAAAGGCCTGTTGGCAGTCCACAGTCCAGTTCACTTTCTTGGGCATTTTCTTGGAGGTGAGCTCAGTGAGGGCTGTCACAATGGATCCATATCCCTTCACAAACCTCCTGTAATACCCAGTCAAGCCAAGGAATGCCCTGACTTGAGTCTGGGTTTTTGGAGCTACCCAGTCCAGAATGGTCTGGATCTTGGGTTGGAGTGGCTGAACTTGGCCTCCACCTACAAGGTGGCCCAAGTAAACCACAGTTCCCTGCCCTATCTGGCATTTGGATGCCTTGATAGAGAGGCCTGCAGATTGCAGAGCCTTCAAAACCTTCTTCAGGTGGACCAGGTGATCCTGCCAGGTGGAGCTAAAGACAGCAATATCATCAAGATAAGCTGTGCTAAAGGACTCCAAGCCAGCAAGGACTTGATTCACCAACCTTTGGAAGGTGGCAGGGGCATTCTTTAAACCAAAGGGCATAACAGTAAACTGATAATGCCCATCAGGTGTGGAGAATGCTGTCTTTTCTTTTGCTCCAGGCGCCATTTTTATTTGCCAGTACCCTGCTGTCAAGTCAAAGGTACTTAGAAATTTGGCAGCACCTAACTTATCAATGAGCTCATCAGCTCTTGGAATTGGATGGGCATCTGTCCTGGTGACAGAGTTGAGCCCTCTGTAGTCCACACAAAACCTCATCTCTTTCTTTCCATCTTTGGTGTGAGGTTTGGGGACTAAGACCACTGGGCTAGCCCAGGGGCTGTCAGAGCGCTCAATCACTCCCAATTCCAGCATCTTGTGGACTTCCATCTTGATGCTTTCCTTAACATGGTCAGACTGTCTGAAGATTTTGTTCTTGACAGGCATGCTGTCTCCTGTGTCCACATCATGGGTACACAGGTGTGTCTGACCAGGGGTTAGGGAGAAAAGCTCAGGAAACTGTTGTAGGACTCTCCTACAATCAGCCTGCTGTTGGCCAGAGAGGGTGTCTGAGTAGATCACTCCATCTACTGTGCCATCTTTTGGGTCTGATGACAGAAGATCAGGGAGAGGTTCACTCTCTGCCTCCTGATCCTCATCTGTTACCATTAACAGATTCACATCAGCCCTGTCATGGAAGAGCTTAAGGCGGTTCACATGGATCACCCTCTTGGGGCTCCTGCTTGTGCCCAGGTCCACCAGGTAGGTGACCTGACTCTTCCTCTCTAGCACTGGGTAAGGGCCACTCCATTTGTCCTGGAGTGCCCTGGGAGCCACAGGCTCCAGAACCCAGACCTTCTGCCCTGGTTGGAACTCAACCAGTGCAGCCTTTTGGTCATACCAAAACTTCTGGAGTTGTTGGCTGGCCTCAAGGTTTTTGGTTGCCTTTTCCATGTACTCTGCCATTCTAGAGCGAAGGCCAAGTACATAGTCCACTATGTCCTGTTTAGGCTCATGGAGAGGTCTCTCCCAGCCTTCTTTAACAAGGGCAAGTGGTCCCCTTACAGGATGACCAAACAGAAGTTCAAAGGGTGAGAACCCTACTCCCTTCTGTGGTACCTCCCTGTAAGCGAAAAGCAGACATGGCAGGAGGACATCCCATCTCCTTTTGAGTTTTTCTGGGAGCCCCATGATCATGCCCTTTAATGTCTTGTTGAATCTCTCAACTAAGCCATTAGTTTGTGGATGGTAAGGTGTAGTGAATTTATAAGTCACTCCACACTCATTCCACATGTGCTTTAGGTATGCTGACATGAAGTTGGTACCTCTGTCAGACACCACCTCCTTAGGGAAACCCACTCTGGTAAAGATACCAATGAGGGCCTTGGCTACTGCAGGGGCAGTAGTCGACCTAAGGGGAATAGCTTCAGGATACCTGGTAGCATGATCCACTACTACCAGGATATACATATTTCCTGAGGCTGTGGGAGGTTCCAGTGGACCAACTATGTCCACACCCACTCTTTCAAAGGGCACCCCCACCACAGGAAGTGGAATGAGGGGGGCCTTTGGATGCCCACCTGTCTTACCACTGGCTTGACAGGTGGGGCAGGAGAGGCAAAACTCCTTAACCATGTTGGACATATTGGGCCAGTAGAAGTGGTTGACTAACCTCTCCCACGTCTTGGTTTGTCCCAAATGTCCAGCAAGGGGAATGTCATGGGCCAATGTTAGGATGAACTCTCTGAACAGCTGAGGCACTACCACTCTCCTAGTGGCACCAGGTTTGGGGTCTCTGGCCTCAGTGTACAGGAGCCCATCTTCCCAATAGACCCTATGTGTTCCATTTTTCTTGCCTTTGGACTCTTCAGCAGCTTGCTGCCTAAGGCCTTCAAGAGAGGGACAGGTTTCTTGTCCCTTACACAGCTCCTCCCTTGAGGGTCCCCCTGGGCCTAAGAGCCCAACCTGATAAGGTTCAAGCTCCAAAGGCTCAGTTCCCTCAGAGGGCAGAACTTCTTCCTGAGAAGAGAGGTTCCCTTTCTTTTGCTGTGTTGCAGTTGGTTTCCCAACTGACTTTCCTGTTCTCTTGGTAGGCTGGGCCATTTTTCCAGACTCCAGCTCTACTTTTTCACCCTGTGCCTTGCATTGTGCTCTTGTTTTCACACACACCAGTTCAGGGATACCCAGCATTGCTGCATGGGTTTTTAGCTCTACCTCAGCCCATGCTGAGGACTCCAGGTCATTTCCAAGCAGACAGTCCACTGGGATATTTGAGGAGACCACCACCTGCTTCAGGCCATTGACCCCTCCCCATTCTAAAGTAACCATTGCCATGGGATGTACTTTTCTCTGATTGTCAGCGTTGGTGACTGTGTAAGTTTTTCCAGTCAGGTATTGGCCAGGGGAAACCAGTTTCTCTGTCACCATGGTGACACTGGCACCTGTATCCCTCAGGCCCTCTATTCTAGTCCCATTAATTAAGAGTTGCTGTCTGTATTTTTGCATGTTAGGCGGCCAGACAGCTAGTGTGGCTAAATCCACCCCACCCTCAGAAACTAGAGTAGCTTCAGTGTGGACCCTGATTTGCTCTGGGCACACTGTTGATCCCACTTGGAGACTAGCCATACCAGTGTTACCTGGATGGGAGTTTGGAGTGGAACCTTTCTTGGGACAGGCCTTGTCTCCAGTTTGGTGTCCATGCTGTTTACAGCTATGACACCAGGCCTTTTTGGGATCAAAGTTTTTACCCTTGTACCCATTGTTTTGTGAAGAGGCTCTGGGCCCACCCTCCTGTGCAGGTTTTTGGGGGCCTGTGGAAGACTCTTTACTATTTTTAGTTTTGGTTGTCTCATCACCCTTCTGCTGGGGAGTCTTTGTGACCCCTTTCTTTTGGTCACCCCCTGTTGAAGTCTTGGACACCCTTGTCTTGACCCAATGGTCCGCCTTCTTTCCCAATTCTTGGGGAGAAATTGGTCCTAGGTCTACCAGATGCTGATGCAGTTTATCATTGAAACAATTACTTAACAGGTGTTCTTTCACAAATAAATTGTACAGCCCATCATAATTACTTACACCACTGCCTTGAATCCAACCATCTAGTGTTTTCACTGAGTAGTCAACAAAGTCAACCCAGGTCTGGCTCGAGGATTTTTGAGCCCCCCTGAACCTAATCCTGTACTCCTCAGTGGAGAATCCAAAGCCCTCAATCAGGGTACCCTTCATGAGGTCATAAGATTCTGCATCTTGTCCAGAGAGTGTGAGGAGTCTATCCCTACACTTTCCTGTGAACATTTCCCAAAGGAGAGCACCCCAGTGAGATCTGTTCACTTTTCTGGTTACACAAGCCCTCTCAAAAGCTGTGAACCATTTGGTGATGTCATCACCATCTTCATATTTAGTTACAATCCCTTTGGGGATTTTCAACATGTCAGGAGAATCTCTGACCCTATTTATGTTGCTGCCACCATTGATGGGTCCTAGGCCCATCTCTTGTCTTTCCCTCTCTATGGCTAGGATCTGTCTTTCCAAAGCCAATCTTTTGGCCATCCTGGCTAACTGGATGTCCTCTTCACTGGAGTTATCCTCAGTGATTTCAGAGTTGTTGGTCCCTCCTGTGAGGGAACCAGCATCTCTGACTATTATTTGTGGAGTCAGGGCTTGAGAAGCCCTGCTCTCCCTAAGTAGGACTGGAGGGGGGGAATTTCCCTCCAAGTCACTATCTTCATCCTCTGAGTTGCCATCTTCAGAGGGGTTGGCCTTTTCAAACTCTGCCAAAAGCTCCTGGAGCTGTACTTTGGTAGGTTTGGGGCCCATTGCTATTTTCTTTAGTTTACAGAGTGACCTTAGCTCTCTCATCTGTAGATGGAGGTAAGGTGTGGTGTCGAGTTCCACCACATTCACATCTGTGCTAGACATTATGCTTCTAAAAGTTGGAATACTTTTTAAGAAACTAAAACTGGTTCTAGAATCTAATTCAAACTTTTAACAAACTTTTAAACTCTAAAAGAAATGCTAAACAGGATCTAACACAAGGCCCTAGCAGGTCTTTTAAGAATTTAGAAAATTTTTCAAATTGCAAAAATCAATTTCTAATGACAATTTTGGAATTTGTCGTGTGATCAGGTATTGGCTGAGTAGTCCAGCAAATGCAAAGTCTTGTACCCCACCGCTGATCCACCAATGTAGGAAGTTGGCTCTGTATGTGCTATTTCAAAGTAAGGAATAGCATGCACAGAGTCCAAGGGTTCCCCTTAGAGGTAAAATAGTGGTAAAAATAGATAATACTAATGCTCTATTTTGTGGTAGTGTGGTCGAGCAGTAGGCTTATCCAAGGAGTAGTGTTAAGCATTTGTTGTACATACACATAGACAATAAATGAGGTACACACACTCAGAGACAAATCCAGCCAATAGGTTTTTATATAGAAAAATATCTTTTCTTAGTTTATTTTAAGAACCACAGGTTCAAATTCTACATGTAATATCTCATTCGAAAGGTATTGCAGGTAAGTACTTTAGGAACTTCAAATCATCAAAATTGCATGTATACTTTTCAAGTTATTCACAAATAGCTGTTTTAAAAGTGGACACTTAGTGCAATTTTCACAGTTCCTAGGGGAGGTAAGTATTTGTTAGTTTTACCAGGTAAGTAAGACACTTACAGGGTTCAGTTCTTGGTCCAAGGTAGCCCACCGTTGGGGGTTCAGAGCAACCCCAAAGTCACCACACCAGCAGCTCAGGGCCGGTCAGGTGCAGAGTTCAAAGTGGTGCCCAAAACACATAGGCTAGAATGGAGAGAAGGGGGTGCCCCGGTTCCGGTCTGCTTGCAGGTAAGTACCCGCGTCTTCGGAGGGCAGACCAGGGGGGTTTTGTAGGGCACCGGGGGGGACACAAGTCCACACAGAAATTTCACCCTCAGCAGCGCGGGGGCGGCCGGGTGCAGTGTAGAAACAAGCGTCGGGTTTGTAATGGAAGTCAATGGGAGATCTAGGGATCTCTTCAGCGCTGCAGGCAGGCAAGGGGGGGGTTCCTCGGGGAAACCTCCACTTGGGCAAGGGAGAGGGACTCCTGGGGGTCACTCCTCCAATGAAAGTCCGGTCCTTCAGGTCCTGGGGGCTGCGGGTGCAGGGTCTCTCCCAGGTGTCGGGACTTTGGATTCAAAGAGTCGCGGTCAGGGGAAGCCTCGGGATTCCCTCTGCAGGCGGCGCTGTGGGGGCTCAGGGGGGACAGGTTTTTGTACTCACAGTCTTAGAGTAGTCCTGGGGTCCCTCCTGAGGTGTTGGATCGCCACCAGCCGAGTCGGGGTCGCCGGGTGCAGTGTTACAAGTCTCACGCCTTTTGCGGGGAGCTTGCAGGGTTCTTTAAAGCCGCTGGAAACAAAGTTGCAGCTTTTCTTGGAGCAGGTCCGCTGTCCTCGGGAGTTTCTTGTCTTTTCGAAGCAGGGGCAGTCCTCAGAGGATGTCGAGGTCGCTGGTCCCTTTGGAAGGCGTCGCTGGAGCAGGATCTTTGGAAGGCAGGAGACAGGCCGGTGAGTTTCTGGAGCCAAGGCAGTTGTCGTCTTCTGGTCTTCCTCTGCAGGGGTTTTTCAGCTAGGCAGTCCTTCTTCTTGTAGTTGCAGGAATCTAATCTTCTAGGGTTCAGGGTAGCCCTTAAATACTAAATTTAAGGGCGTGTTTAGGTCTGGGGGGTTAGTAGCCAATGGCTACTAGCCCTGAGGGTGGGTACACCCTCTTTGTGCCTCCTCCCAAGGGGAGGGGGTCACAATCCTAACCCTATTGGGGGAATCCTCCATCTGCAAGATGGAGGATTTCTAAAAGTCAGAGTCACCTCAGCTCAGGACACCTTAGGGGTTGTCCTGACTGGCCAGTGACTCCTCCTTGTTGCTTTCTTTGTTCCCTCCAGCCTTGCCGCCAAAAGTGGGGGCCGTGGCCGGAGGGGGCGGGCAACTCCACTAAGCTGGAGTGCCCTGCTGGGCTGTGACAAAGGGGTGAGCCTTTGAGGCTCACCGCCAGGTGTCACAGCTCCTGCCTGGGGGAGGTGTTAGCATCTCCACCCAGTGCAGGCTTTGTTACTGGCCTCAGAGTGACAAAGGCACTCTCCCCATGGGGCCAGCAACATGTCTCTGGTGTGGCAGGCTGCTGGAACTAGTCAGCCTACACAGACAGTCGGTTAAGTTTCAGGGGGCACCTCTAAGGTGCCCTCTGTGGTGTATTTTACAATAAAATGTACACTGGCATCAGTGTGCATTTATTGTGCTGAGAAGTTTGATACCAAACTTCCCAGTTTTCAGTGTAGCCATTATGGTGCTGTGGAGTTCGTGTTTGACAGACTCCCAGACCATATACTCTTATGGCTACCCTGCACTTACAATGTCTAAGGTTTTGTTTAGACACTGTAGGGGTACCATGCTCATGCACTGGTACCCTCACCTATGGTATAGTGCACCCTGCCTTAGGGCTGTAAGGCCTGCTAGAGGGGTGTCTTACCTATACTGCATAGGCAGTGAGAGGCTGGCATGGCACCCTGAGGGGAGTGCCATGTCGACTTACTCGTTTGGTCCTCACTAGCACACACAAGCTGGCAAGCAGTGTGTCTGTGCTGAGTGAGAGGTCTCCAGGGTGGCATAAGACATGTTGCAGCCCTTAGAGACCTTCCTTGGCATCAGGGCCCTTGGTACTAGAAGTACCAGTTACAAGGGACTTATCTGGATGCCAGGGTCTGCCAATTGTGGATACAAAAGTACAGGTTAGGGAAAGAACACTGGTGCTGGGGCCTGGTTAGCAGGCCTCAGCACACTTTCAATTGTAAACATAGCATCAGCAAAGGCAAAAAGTCAGGGGGCAACCATGCCAAGGAGGCATTTCCTTACAATCGGCTCTTTCACCAATCCATCTTAGCCTTACACCGTTAGTCCTATGTGGTTCTACATTAGAAATAATAATTCCCACATCCACCGAACTACCGGCCCAAAGGGTAGTGTCCAGAATAATATGGTTGTGGTCACTTAGGGTAGTTACTTCAATTCTTGGTGGATCACAGTAAGAACTAATATTAGAAGATGTGATCACATGGTCAATGACCGAGCTGGTGTGCCAATTTTTAAAAGTGGGAATGGGTAAACCATTAACATCTTTACAGCACTCCACTATTTCCAGGTCATAGCAGCCCATGAACTTATGCAGTGCTTCCCCATAACTATTATGTCCAAAATGCGGGACATCCCAGCCGGCACTGTTAGTAACCCCACAAACCCTTTGTGTAGACAAATCGCACAAAGTAGTATTGAAGTCCCCTACCCAGATAAAGTCAAATACAACATTCTGTTCCAGACATAGATTTTCGACAGCGCCGGCTAAGTCTGTTACTACTTTGACCCGGGTAACATCAAAAATGTTATTATAATAGTTAATCAATAAAACATTATGGTCTTTGTCATCCACAAGCCAGAGGATCTGCACAAGGTCCCCTACAGGTATATACTTTTTAACCACAATAGGACGACAGATCGTTACAAGTATAAGGAGACCGCCTTTCGCTCTACCTATACCACCTCCCAACGCCGGTAAATTGTAAGAAACGAATCCCTCATAGTTAACTTCATCTTTACACCATGTTTCTTGAAGACATAAAATGTCATGGGCATTAACAAACGTTAACCATCCCGGATCCCTCTCCTTCGATTTCAGCCCTGCCACATTCCAACAAACAATAGTAATAGTATCCTTACCCCTAACACAATTACTATCAGGCACCATACCATTGTTTCGTCCCCAATTCGCATTCTGGTTTAAATTGCTTATGTCCCCACAGTCGGGCGGTGCCCTTATATCCACCGCCAATTCAATTTCTGTGTTGTTGGGCATCTCTTGGGCCATGGTATTGTCTATACCGATATCCACACAGGGAATAATAATCACCTGGGGTAAGAACTGCCCTCCCTCATTAAGTCAATCATTTGCATCCAGAGAACTTAGGGGTTGAAACCGGTTTTGCATTGAAATATCAGGGTATAGCCTGTGTGTAGCAGGGCATAATCTACTTCCTCTACTCCCATAAGGGGCATTATTATGATGGCTGTAAAAGAAAGCAAGCGAGCGGGCACACATTATTATCAGTAATTGGTAATAAGGCAGCTCTTAATAATACAGTGGCAGCATGTTGAGGGTGTTTAAAGTTTATAATGACACAGTCACCACTAAAACTTTTCTTAGAGCTCCCTATCCAATTTACCCTTCTGGTAGTCAGAACTTGATCTGAAAGTTCAGTTGGGAATCCACAATACCTGTGCATCCAGGAAACGGTTTTATTTTTTAAAGACTCGTGGGTTTCCTGATGATTCCCCTTTGCAACAGGGGGAACATTAGCTAAAACTACCACATATGGTGCACAGTCAGGAGGGAGATTAATGGCGCGCCTTCGCCTTACCTCAGTCCAATCCTCTTTTCTATCAGGTATTAAAACAACCTGGCTATCATTACAGGCTAAGGGCTGTGCTGTCGAGTAGTTCTGTACAACACTCCTACTAATATCTAAACTTGTAACATCACCGGGAGGAGGAACCTGAGTATCATGATTGCTTATTGTTATTGGGGCTGACACACTATCTGCTTCCACCAGTGTTTTTTTGAGGAGATCGCCTAATCTATTAACCTCCGCGGTTAGCTGATCAATTTTTACCATAAGAGGTTTGACAATACCCTTAATCTTTAAGTCAATAATACTTACTAAGTTTTTTGTTTTTTCTACATCTAGTTTAACGTCGTCGATATTTGCCGTATTATGCTCATCCTTATCTGGATTCTTGAGGGGGCTAACTAATCTTTTTTTTGCGGGCCGAGCACCCCCACGTTTAGTCTGGGTCTTTCTACATGCTCTAACCACTCTAGGTAGTGGGGTGGGTGGATGTTGCACTATGGGATCAGTAGAAACCTCTAGATCGGCTAAGGTAGAAGTATTCTGCATAATCATTTCCCTATCAGGAACACCGGAATTAGTGCAGACACTACTACTGTCATCCAGAGCTAATGGAGCAGGTGAAAGTTGCACACTAGATAATTGGGGGGGGGGCTGCTAAGCCCTAGGGATTGTCTCCTCTCGCAGTTAATTTTACTAACAATCTTCACTAAATAATTATCCAATGTCTGGGGTATAGAGGGGACTTTTTGCTTTGACATGCTTAACAGTCACAAATTATCACTTTAAAATCGAATAAGGCTTTTCCAAATTACACACGAATAAGAAGATAATAAGGGCTGCTTGAAAACAAAATGTGATATACACAACCTACATACAATCCCAAAAAAAAAAAAAAAAAAAAACTTAATGAACTCTCACAGTGTACAGGTATACAGGTCACAAAAGTCAGCAGCCTGTATAAACCAGAACCTCGTCACAAACTGTCCGCCCTTTATCCGGGCTTCGTCCTGGGCGCAGCTGTAGGCTACCTGCAATATAGGGAGTCAAAAACCAATGGGCAGATGGACGTACACGGCTGAGACTCCCCATGCGCTCCTGGGAGCTGTAGTCCCGTGTAGCGCTTCACCAGCTCCTTCCCAGCAGTCTCCAACAATCGCACCCCCTCTAGGGACTACGGCGACACAGGTATCGAGATGCCTCCAAAGCGCTCTGTCCTTTGCCGCCCACCTCGGCTGCTTCCTCACTCTATGCGGCTGTCTCGACGGTACACAGACACCGACAGAGCCCGCTCTCGACGGCACACAAACACCGACTGAGCCCGCCGCACAGACATCGAAAGAGCCTGGTCTCGGCAGTATACAAACACCGACAGAGCCCCTTGCTCTGCTCCGTCTTTGCTCCGTCTTTGCCTCCACACCTCGTCACTGTCTCGCTTCCCCCTGCTCGGAGCCCGCGATCCTCGCAGCCGGCGTCGTCACTTCCTCAAGTTAGTGTCTAGCATGTATGTTGACATTTCTTTCGTCCCCTTCCACTAAGTAAAGTCTTCATTTGAAGTTTGATGTATTGAATGAAGTGATTTAGATTCTTCAGATGTATCACCCACTGAAACTTGCCTGTAACATTGTTTACCAGAAACACAAGTGAGTAAATGCCAATACCCCTCCTATTCAAAGGATCTGGGTGACTCGCCCCCTTGTGAACTAGGGCTGCGATTGCTTCTTCTTGAGAGGGTTCCTCTGAACAGGCATAAGAATGGTCTTCGATTCCTCTGATAACGACAGGAACTCTATCAAGTATCCCTTCTATACAACATTGAGTACTCATCTGTCAAGAGGTATCTATTGACTGGACAAAATGTTCTTTATCCTTCCTAAAATCTTTGGTTGCCAGCCAAGTTCTCCCAACCCAGCTTAGTCAGGAATGCTGTCATTGGGATCCTGTGACCTGCTTCTGTACCCAAGAAATGAAAATGTCACTTACCCAGTGTACATCTGTTTGTGGCATTAGTCGCTGCAGATTCACATGTTTAGCACAGTCCGCTGCCTGGTGTTGGGCTGGAACATCCTCAGCCATCAGAAAGCACACGAAATTCCACTCTGCCTTGCATGGTGCAATACCACATGGTGGCTGTGATATCTGTGAATACCTGGATTGACATGCCCGTGTTAGAAGTAAGAAATACCTAGAGAGCTAGGTGGATGATGTTCAAATCTCAAAGAGTGATGTGATGACACTGCTTCATAGAAGACTAGAGATATACAAGTTCCACATTGACGAGGTGACCACCCAGTCTTAAGAGGTTTTTCGAGCCTCTGCAAGACTATCAAAGACACCACACATCCTTTTGCAAATTGATGTACGGTGTCCCAGAAGACATATTTCGTCAACAAATTACACCAATGTCCAAATGAGTCATTGCAACAATATAAGCAATAGTTTTTGAAAGAAAAAAAAAAAAAAAAGGACAAACTGAAACAAATACAAAATATAAGTAACAAAACATAATAGTCACATTGGTTAAAGGTTCGTCTGGCATTCAATAGGTAGCGGGTAAAGACATAATGTAATGCATTTAAAGTGAGATGTCCGACAGTCCACCAATTATTTAACAAAAAACACAAGTCACTCAGACCTTTCAGATGTTGAACTTCCAACACTATTAATGGCAAATATCAATTAGAAGAAAGTTTCTGGAACAGAAAAGTAGATATATAGGTGCCTTCATATGTGTGTAAAGAAATGTGTTTACATGCTTGAGATAGTTTTGCTCTGGAGCCACCAAAACAAATATAACAATGCTGGTAGATCTAGAAAACTTGAAATGCTAAATGAAGGAAAACAATTCATAAAACAAATCCTAGATGTTTTATAAATATTTTAATATGTGCAAAAATGTTATTTGCTAATACTTGCCTGGTCATACAGTTTTCCAACTAGTTTCAAGTGCTTTTCTCCTCCCTCATGAAAGATAACTCCGTTTCTCTGCTGTGCCATCAACAGGCAGAGTGGAAGGGCAAGATCATGATCAAGCAATGCATCCTTTAACCTCTGAGAAGATTTCTTTGTGTTTCGTATCTGGCCAAAGTACCCACCCTAAAGTTAAAACCAATATAAAATCTAGATTAGATATGGTTTATCTAAATGGAAAAGAAGCAACAATTAATGTATAACACAACAATCTAGTTCCTGGATATCTGCAGGAATTGATTTCAAGTTACCAAGATGCTTAATAACAGCACTGCAAACATTGAGCTCAACTTTTACCGAGTTTAATAACCTCCAATTGTTAGGACAAAAGTCATCACCAACAGCTAAGAGTGTCCTCCACTCTCCCATGTGATGTATTTTTTAACTACATGATGCACATTAATATTGTTTTTTTCGTTTGTTTTTATACACCTTTGCTATGAATAACTTCCAAGCATTTTAATGACTGAATTACTTTAGTGATACAGTGTATAATTAAGCTTCGTGTATTATCAGAAGTAAAGAAAGTGGCATGGGTTTTACTTTTTTCATGTAAAAGTTAAAACAACATGTAACGGTTTTGCAGACTGAGGAACACACGGGGGACTTGACCCTTAAGATCCTGGGGCACATAGGGATACTGTTGGCCTACTTCTCCTTGGGATTAATGGCACGGTGCGGTGGTGTCTTTTGGTGTCTGGTTCCAGTGCAGGAGAAACTGGCGGTTGGAGGGGGCAGGCGGTGTCCAAAGTCCACTGTTGCAAACCAAAGATGGGCTTTGGCTCTTGATGGCGTGGGATCACACTTGCACCGTTGGCCCACTTCATCTCCAACTAGGGGGGGCACGGGTACAGTGGTGTTGTCTGGTTAGGGCTGTGGCCGTCTTGACTCCTCGTCAATCTTCTTTGGTGCCAGCAGGGTGCAGGGAAGCAGCTCCACTACTCCACAGGAGATACTGGTTACTCCTCAAAGGGGTGGCAGTTCTCCAAGGCTTTTGGAGGCAGAGCACCTGTAGTACAAGTCGTTTCTGGCACAACT
The DNA here is from genome assembly GCF_031143425.1 of Pleurodeles waltl. Lineage (NCBI taxonomy): Eukaryota > Metazoa > Chordata > Amphibia > Caudata > Salamandridae > Pleurodeles > Pleurodeles waltl. The sequence continues at coordinate 165,624,446 of NC_090438.1, read as the reverse complement.
GTCTAGGGCAGCAGGCAGTCCAGCAGGGTTGTGGCCAAGTCAGTTGCTGCTCCTCAGTTCTTGCTTTTTGGTCATTATTTAGCCCAGCGAATCTGACCCCTGGGGTAACTACACCCTCTAAATGACCACTTCTTGTGGGGACTGAGACTCACCCTGTCCCGGAATTCCTAAATCTAAAACATACAAGAGGTATGTCTAGCCTGGCAGTGTAACACGCCTCCTGCATAGCTAATTTTCCCACCTGTCCCAGTGCAAAATGGGCCTCAGAGCAGGGTGTTGGATGCCTCTCCCAGGTCTGGGAGAAGCTTTTTTTTTGGGGGGGGGGGGGGGGGGGGTGCTTATATGAAAAGGCAGCCGGGACTTTGAAGAGCCTGGCCTTGATTTACTAGTCATCCTGTTGGCAGAGGCTCCCAAGCTCCAGGGGGTCAGAAACTAGTCTGTGGTGGTAAACTGGTTGAAACGAGTTGTAAGGAAATGGCTCCCTGTTGCAATTACCCCCCACTTTTTGCCTGATACTGATGCTGACTTGACTGAGAAGAGTGCTGGGACCCTGCTAACCAGGCCCCAGCACCAGTGTTCTTTCACCTAAAATGTACCATTGTCTCCACAATTGGCACAACCCAGGCACCCAGGTAAGTCCCTTGTAACTGGTACCCCTGGTACCAAGGGCTGTGATACCAGGGAAGGTTCTAAGTGCTGCAGCATGACTTATGACACCCTAGGGACCCCTCACTCAGCACAGACACACTGCTTGCCAGCTTGTGTGTGCTGGTGGGGAGAAAATGACTAAGTCGACATGGCACTCCCCTCAGGGTGTCATGCCAACCTCACACTGCCTCTGGCATAGGTAAGTCACCCCTCTAGCAGGCCTTACAGCCCAAAGCAGGGTGCACTATACCACAGGTGAGGGCATAGGTGCATGAGCACTATGCCCCTACAGTGTCTAAGCAAAACCTTAGACATTGTAAGTGCAGGGTAGCCATAAGAGTATATGGTATGGGAGTCTGTCAAACACGAACTCCACAGCTTCATAATGGCTACACTGAATACTGGGAAGTTTGGTATCAAACTTCTCAGAATAATAAACCCACACTGATGCCAGTGTTGGATTTATAAAAAAATGCACACAGAGGGCATCTTAGAGATGTCCCCTGTATTTTACCCAATTGTTCAGTGCAGGACTGACTGGTCTGTGCCAGCCTGCTGCTGAGAGACGAGTTTCTGACCCCATGTGGTGAGGGCCTTTGTGCTCTCTGAGGCCAGAAACAAAGCCTGCACTGGGTGGAGATGCTTAACACCTCCCCCCTGCAGGAACTGTAACACCTAGCAGTGAGCCTCAAAGGCTCAAGCTTCGTGTTACAGTGCCCCAGGGCACTCCAGCTAGTGGAGATGCCCGCCCCCTGGACACAGCCCCACTTTTGGCGGCAAGTCCAGAAGAGATAATGAGAAAAACAAGGAGGAGTCACTGGCCAGTCAGGACAACCCCTAAGGTGTCCTGAGCTGAGGTGACTGACTTTTAGAAATCCTCCATCTTACAGATGGAGGATTCCCCCAATAGGATTAGGGATGTGCTCCCCTCCCCTCAGGGAGGAAGCACAAAGAAGGTGTAGCCACCCTCAGGGCTAGTAGCCATTGGCTACTATCCTCCCAGACCTAAACACACCCCTAAATTGAGTATTTAGGGGCCCCCAGAACCTAGGAAGATAGATTCCTGCAACCTTAAGACGAAGAAGGACTGCTGACCTGAAGCCCTGCAGAGAAGACTGAGACACCAACTGCTTTGGCCCCAGCCCTACAGGCCTGTCTCCCCACTTCCAGAAAAACTGCAACAGCGACGCGTCCCCCAGGGTCCAGCGACCTCTGAAGCCTCAGAGGATTACCCTGCATCTAAAAGGACCAAGAACTCCAGAGGACAGCGGCACTGTTCCAAAGAAACTGCAACTTTGCAACAAAGAAGCAACTTTTAAAGGCCACACGTTTCCCGCCGGAAGCGTGAGACTTTCCACTCTGCACCCGACGCCCCCGGCTCGACCTGTGGAAAACTAACTCTACAGGGAGGACTCCCCAGCAAACTGCGAACCCATGAGTAGCCAGAGTTGACCCCCTTGAGCCCCCACAGCGAAACCTGCAGAGGGAATCAAGAGGCTCCCCCTGACCGCAACTGCCTGCTTCAAGGAACCCGACGCCTGGTAAAGACACTGCACCCGCAGCCCCCAGGACCTGAAGGAACCGAACACCACTGCTGGAGCGACCCCCAGGTGGCCCTCTTCCTAGCCCAGGTGGTGGCTACCCGAGGAGCCCCCCCCACCCGCCCTTGCCTACCTGTATCGCTTAAGAGACCCCTGGGTCTCCCATTGAAACCTATTGCAAACCTGATGCCTGTTTGTACACTGCACCCGGCCGCCCCTGTGCCGCTGATGGTGTACTTTTTGTGCCTACTTGTGTCCCCCTGGTCCCCTACAAAACCCCCCTGGTCTGCCCTCCGAAGTCGCGGGTACTTACCTGCTGGCAGACTGGAACCGGGGCACCCCTATTACCATTGAAGCCTATGTGTTTTGGGCACCACTTTGACCTCTGCACCTGACCGGCCCTGAGCTGCTGGTGTGGTAACTTTGGGGTTGCCTTGAACCCCCAACGGTGGGCTACCTTGGACCCAACTTTGAACCCTGTACATGCTTTACTTACCTGTGAACCTAACAAATACTTACCTCCCCCAGGAACTGTTGATTTTTGTACCGTGTCCAATTTTACGATTCAAAGTTCCTAAGATACCTGAGTGAAATACCTTTCATTTAAAGTATTGTTTGTAAATCTTGAACCTGTGGTTCTTAAAATAAACTAAGAAAATATATTTTTCTATATAAAAACCTATTGGCCTGGAATTTGTCTTTTGAGTGTGTGTTCCTCATTTATTGCCTGTGTGTGTACAACAAGTGCTTAACACAACCCTCTGATAAGCCTACTGCTCGACTACACTACCACAAAATAGAGCATTAGAATTATCTTTTTTTGCCACTATCTTACCTCTAAGGGGAACCCTTGGACTCTGTGCATACTATTTCTTACTTTGAAATAGTACATACAGAGCCAACTTCCTACAGTATCCATTTGTCGGATATGACCTTTCTCCATCATTCTTGTAGCAAGCCCCCTACTCTGTCCCTCTCTGGGTTTATGTAGGGGGAATGCAGACTTGCAGAGTCACTTGCTTGAGGAGCGTCATCTGAAGGGCTATCCCCTTACTCCATTTCTGCCCCGAAAATTCCGCCACTAGGCTATGGGGAACTGCCACTGCTGATGTGTTTGTTGTGGCCCTGCATGCTGGTTGGAGGCTTTGAGTGTACAGTTTTAGAAGCCCCCCTTCTTGTTGATCTTTTCATGGGTAATGCGCCTCTGTGGGTGATAGCGGAATTATAGTGTCCCCATAGCATTCTTCGGTTCATTTTTTAATCTACTCTGACACTGATTTTCTCCTCGACGCAGAACAGTACAAATTTTCTCAGAGACAAATTGACTATTTTGGCCTGTATGGTGGCTTCAGTGGTCTGCCTCTGTTTCCATATGGTTCTTAGCATTTTTTGTTGGAACTCGGCACAAGCTTCACAGATACAGGCCCTGCCGTCTCTTGACAGGCAGAGGTTTCAGACCGGGTGGTTCTCTCTTTGGGTGAAATAATGCTGGCACATGGGAGAGAATCTAAAGGGAGTATTTTCCATCTCCCTTGATGATTTCCATCACCTAGCCTTGCAATCGCCGACCTGCCTACATCACACAGTCCACCTACTTCGGTGGTTTTCATTTCCTTATGTTTTTCTCTCCACAGATATCATCTGTAGACTGCTTTTTCTCCAGAATCGCTTTACCATCCAGTAAGTCTTCTGCTTCTTCTTGTTTCAGCATCCACAGTGTTTCAGCTGTTGCTTCCAGACCCAACAAAGGAAAAAGAGAATCTGAAGGTGCAGTGTGTAAGGAAATGCCTCCTTGGCATGGTTACCCCCTGACTTTTTGCCTTTGCTGATGCTATGTTTTGAACTGAAAGTGTGCTGAGGCCTGCTAACCAGGCCCCAGCACCAGTGTTCTTTCCCTAACCTGTACTTTTGATTCCACAATTGGCACACCCTGGCATCCAGGTAAGTCCCTTGTAACTGGTACCCCTGGTACCAAGGGCCCTGATGCCAGGGAAGGTCTCTAAGGGCTGCAGCATATCTTATGCCACCCTGGGGACCCCTCACTCAGCACAGACACACTGCTTGCCAGCTTGTGTGTGCTGGTGAGAACAAAACGAGTAAGTCGACATGGCACTTCCCTCAGGGTGCCATGCCAGCCTCTCACTGCCTATGCAGTATAGATAAGTCACCCCTCTAGTAGGCCTTACAGCCCTAAGGCAGGGTGCACTATACCATAGGTGAGGGCACCAGTGCATGAGAACTGTGCCCCTACAGTGTCTAAGCCAAACCTTAGACATTGTAAGTGCAGGGTAGCCATAAGAGTATATGGTCTGGAAGTCTGTCAAACACGGACTCCACAGCACCATAATGGCTACACTGAAAACTGGGAAATTTGGAATCAAACTTCTCAGCACAATAAATGCACACTGATGTCAGTGTACATTTTATTGTAACATACACCCCAGAGGGCACCTTAGAGGTGCCCCCTGAAACCTAATCCAACTACCCGTGTAGGCTGACTGGTTCTAGCAGGCTGCCACACTCGAGACATGTTGCTGGCCACATGGGGAGTGCGCCTTTGTCACTCGGTGGCCTGTAACAAAGCCTGCACTGGGTGGAGATGCTATCACCTCCCCCAGGCAGGAGCTGCAACACCTGGCGGTGAGCCTCAAAGGCTTACCCCCCTTTGTTCCAGCACCGCAGGGCACTCCAGCTAGTGGAGTTGCCCGCCCCCTCCGGCCACGGCCCCACTTTTGGCGGCAAGGCCGAAGGAGATAATGAGAACAACAAGGAGGAGTCACTGGCCAGTCAGGAAAGCCCCTAAGGTGTCCTGAGCTGAAGTGACTAACTTTTAGAAATCCTCCATCTTGCAGATGGAGGATTCCCCCAATAGGGATAGGAATGTGCCCCCCTCCCCTTGGGAGGAGGCACAAAGAGGGTGTACCCACCCTCAGGGCTAGTAGCCATTGGCTACTAACCCCCCCAGACCTAAACACGCCCTTAAACTTAGTATTTAAGGGCTTCCCTGAACCTAAGAATTTAGATTCCTGCAACTTACCGAAGAAGAAGACTGCTGAGCTGAAAACCCCTGCAGAAGAAGAAAGAAGACACCAACTGCTTTGGCCCCAGTCCTACCGGCCTGTCTCCTGCCTTCTAAAGAAACCTGCTCCAGCGATGCTTTCACCAGGACCAGCGACCTCTGAATCCTCAGAGGACTGCCCTGCTTCCAAGAGACCAAGAAACTCCAGAGAACAGCGGCCCTGTTCAACAAAGACTGCAACTTTGTATCCAGAGGAGCAGATTTAAAGACCCCTGCAATCCCCGCAAGAAGCGTGAGACTTGCAACACTGCACCCGGCGACCCCGACTCGACTGGTGGAGAAACAACACCTCAAGGAGGACCCTCCGGCGACTCAGAGACTGTGAGTAACCAAAGTTGTCCCCCCTGAGCCCCCACAGCGACGCCTGCAGAGGGAATCCCGAGGACCCCCTGACCGCGACTGCCTGACTCTAAAATCCCGACGGCTGGAAAAGACCCTGCACCCGCAGCCCCCAGCACCTGAAGGATCGGAACTTCAGTGCAGCAGTGACCCCCAGGAGGCCCTCTCCCTTGCCCAGATGGTGGCTACCCCGAGGAGCCCGCCCCCTTGCCTGCCTGCACCGCTGAAGAGACCCCTTGGTCTCCCATTGAATCCTATTGCGAACCCGACGCTTGTTTGCACACTGCACCCGGCCGCCCCCGCGCTGCTGAGGGTGTACTTTTTGTGTGGACTTGTGTCCCACCCCCGGTGCCCTACAAAACCCCCCTGGTCTGCCCTCCGAAGACGCGGGTACTTACCTGCTGGCAGACTGGAACCGGGGCACCCCCTTCTCTCCATTGAAGCCTATGCGTTTTGGGCACCACTTTGAACTCTGCACCTGACCGGCCCTGAGCTGCTGGTGTGGTGACTTTGGGGTTGCTCTGAACCCCCAGCGGTGGGCTACCTTGGACCCCAATTTGAACCCCGTAGGTGGTTTACTTACCTGCAAGAACTAACATTACTTTACCTCCCCCAGGAACTGTGAAACTTGCACTAAGTGTCCACTTTTAAAACAGCTTATTGTGTTTTATGTAAAAAGTATATATGCTATTGTGATTATTCAAAGTACCTAGATTACTTACCTGCAATACCTTTCAAATGAGATATTACATGTAGAATTTGAACCTGTGGTTCTTAAAATAAACTAAGAAAATATATTTTTCTATAACAAAACCTATTGGCTGGAATTGTCTCAGTGTGTGTTCCTCATTTATTGCCTGTGTGTATGTACAACAAATGCTTAACACTACTCCTTTGATAAGCCTACTGCTCGACCACACTACCACAAAATAGAGCATTAGTATTATCTCTTTTTGCCACTATCTTACCTCTAAAGGGAACCCTTGGACTCTGTGCATACTATTCCTTACTTTGAAATAGTGCATACAGAGCCAACTTCCTACACAGTGCAACTGAACAAACAAAGCCAAACTAAAGAAGGAAAATATCCAAGGCAACAGGAAGCCTTACAAAGACAAAATATGCCTCTTGGGGGGATGAGGGGATCCATGTAAGACTTTCAAGATAGCGAACAAGCACAGGGACACACATACCACCAAATGGGAAAAGATGATGCAGAGCAAAAAAAACAAGAAGATGGTGGAGAGAAGAGAACATCTAAAGTACATAAGACCCAACCACAAGATGGTGGAATAATACATAACATGTTATTTCATAAAAGATTGACGCTGTAAACATTGATGTAAGACAAGAAAAGACCATAAGGCATGAATTACAATTTAACGTCTTACCTCAGCTTTCAACTGCTCACCACCAGTCATAGCATCCAGTTGCTCATTTGTCATTTCCTCAGTAACTTCTATTCCAGCCATTTTTTGCACAACTTCCTTCAGAATGAGTAGATCAAAGCTGCAGGATGGGAACAGAATATACAAATTAGAATACAATGAAACTGCTGGTGTATCCTATGCACAAGTAAACAATTAATATCTGCACACTTGATCTGTCAACTGGGAAGTATATTATTACAATTTGGAAGCCCATGTGATTGTGTTTTTTCCTCAATGATAGCCAGCCACATAGCTACAACCCCCATGTTTCTTTCAAATCCCTAACTCATCACCACAAAATATCACATCACTGTACAATTAATAAAACCTAATTAAATCTTGATTTGATGTATTTATCGAAGCTCATGAATGATATATCAATATTTGTTGAGGAAATGCTTGGACAGTTTAAGCTTTCTTTGAGAAAGACTGTGTATTCTTTAACAAGACCCAATGATTGTATAACCCTCATCAAGTCCTGTGGATTGTTCTGTGAAATGATGTTTGGGGTGAAAACATCAACAGTTCAAAAGCTCTGTAGGAAATTACTGTGTATTTGAAAGTGAAACAAGTTATTACATCCTCACATAAGGATGTTCTCCTTCCCTTCTATTGGAACCTAGAGGCCTTCAAACTGACTTCCCTTGCTTTTAATATGTCTCAGATGTATTGGTTTTCAAGAGTGGGACAGGTTCTTTGTACTGGCACAGATCCTCCCTAGAGGGTCCCCCTGGTCCTAAGAGCTTTGCTGTTTAAGGCCCAAGCTCCTGAGGCTCAGTTCCCTCTGGTGCTGTCCGGGTTTCTCCCTGATGAGGGAGCCTGTGTAGGTATATGTTTTGAAGCTGGTCCCTCAGTCTTCTTGCCCTTTCTCTAGGTAGATCTGCCCATTATTCCAGACTCCAACACTACTTTTCCCACTTGGCCTGTGCTTTTGTGTAAGGAATTGCCTCCTTGGCATGGTTAACCCCTGACTTTTTTTTACTTTTGCTGATGCAAGTTATGACTGAAAGTGTGCTGGGACCATGCTAACCAGGCCCCAGCACCAGTGTTCTTTCCCTAAACTGTACCTTTGCTTCCACAATTGGCACAGCCCTGGCACCCAGGTAAGTCCCGTGTGAATGGTAGCCCTGGTTCCAAGGGCCCTGTGGCCACAGAAGGTCTCCAAGAGCTGCAGCATGTATTATGCCACCCTGGGGACCCTCACTCAGCACATGCAAACTGCCTTACAGCTTGTGTGTGCTGGTGGGGAGAAAATGACTAAGTCGACACAACCCTCCCCTCAGAGTCCCATGCCAACCTCACACTGCCTATGGCATAGGTAAGTCACCCCTCTAGCAGGTCTTACAGCCCTAAGGCAGAGTGCACTATACCACAGGTGAGAGCATATGTGGAAGGGCACTATGCCCCTACAGTGTCTAAGCAAAACCTTAGACATTGTAAGTGCAGGGTAGCCATAAAGAGTATATGGTCTGGGAGTTTGTCAAACACTAACTCCACAGTTACATAATGGCTACACTGAAATCTGGGAAGTTTGGTATCAATGACAGTGTGGGGTTTATTGTAAAATACACCCAGAGGGCATCTTAGAGATGGACCCTGAATACCAGTCAATCAATCAATCAATTTATAAAGCGTGCTACTCACCCGACAGGGTCTCAAGGCACTGGGGGGGCTATTGGTCTAATAGCCATGTCTTGATGCGTTTTCTGAAGGCCAGGAGGTCTTGGGTCTTGCATAGTTGGAGCAGTAGGGATTTCCAGGTCTTGGCGGCGAGGTAAGAGAAGGATCTTCTTCCGGTGGTGGTGCAGTGAATGCGGGGGCCGGAGGTGAGGGAGAGGCTGGCGGAGCTGGCAGACGGGGGTGTGGAAGGTGAGTCTGTCGTTGAGGTAGGCCAGACCTATGTTGTGGAGGGCTTTGGGTGCGTGGGTGAGTAGTTTGAAGGTAATCCTCTTCTATATGGGTAGCCAGTGTAGCTCTCTGAGGTGGGCAGAGATGTGGTTGCAGCGTGGGACGTCAAGGATGAGTCGGCCAGAGGCGTTTTGGATACATTGCATTTTCTTTTGTAGTTTGCCCGTGGTTCCTGCACAGAGTGCGTTGCCGAAGTCCAGTCGGCTGCTGACTAGGGCATTGGTGACCACTTGAAGATCTTGCGGAGCATGCTGAGGGTGTTGTAGCAGGAAGAGGAGACTGCGTTGACCTGCTGAGTGCTGAGTCAAGGATGGTGCCCAGGTTCCGTACTTGGGTGGTAGGGATGGGGGCGGCTCAGAGGGAAGTAATCCACCAGGAGTTGTTCCAGGCAGAGAGGTTGCTGCAGAGGATGAGGACCTCTGTTTTGTCTGTGTTTAGCTTGAGGCGGCTTGATTCCATCCAGTTGGTGATGGCGTGAAGTCCCTTGTGGAGGTTGTTTCTTGCTGTTGTGGGGTCTTTCGTGAGGGAGATGATCAGCTGGGTGTCGCCTGCGTAGGATACTGTTGGCGAGGGGAGCCATGTAAACGTTGAAAAGTGTTGGGCTGAGGGAGGATCCCTGAGGGACGCCACAGATGGTTTTGGAGGATTCGGACAGGTAGGGCAGAAGGCGGACTCTCTGGGTTCTGCCGGAGAAGAAACAGGAGATCCAGTCGAGGACCTTGCCGCGGATCCCGGTGTTGTGGAGGCGTGTTCGAATGGTGTGGTGACAGACGGTGTCTAAAGCTGCGGAGAGGTCCAGGAGGATGAGCGCTGCGGTTTCGCCATTGTCGAGCATGGTCCTAATGTCATCTGTGGCAGCAATGAGTGTGGTCTCTGTCCTGTGGTTCTTGCGAAATCCGGATTGGGTAGCAGGAAAGTTGGCTGTTCACGATTTTTCCAATGACCGTCTGTAGGAAGTTGGCTCTGTATATACTACTTCAAATTAAGAAATAGTGTGCACAGAGTTCAAGGCTTTTTGACCTGCTTTTGGTGCCCCCCCCCCCCCCTACCAGTGGAAGTTTTGGTCACCCTTATTTCATCCCAGGGGTCTGCCTTTTTCCCTAGTTCTTGAGGAGAATGTGGACCTAGGTCTACCAGGCACTGGTGTAACTTTTCCTGCACACGATTACACAACAGATTCACTTTCATTACGAGATTGTAAAGCCCTTCATAATCATGCACCTTTTTACTAGCTACCTAGTGTTTTCAATGAAGTCCATACAATGAATCCAAGACCGGCTCTGGGCTTTTGGAATCTCCCTGAATTTGATGCTGTACTCCTCAGGAGTAAGCCCAAATCCCTCAATCAAGGTATCCTTCATGAGGTCATAGGACCTTTAATTTGTCTCATTCATTGTCAGGACACTATCCCTGCACTTTCCTGAGAACAGTTCCCACAGTGGAGAGCCCCAATGCTGTTTTTCAGGTTTTCTGGCCACACAGTCCCTCTCACAGGCTGTAAACCATTTGGTGATATCATCACCTTCCTCATAGTTGGGGACAATCCCTTTGGGGATTTTAGGGTCAAAGTGCTCTACTCTGTCCCTAGTTATAAAATTGCTGTCACCCATCCATGGGTGCTCAATTTCTCGTCTTTTATTTTCTATTGCTAGGGTTCTGTGTTCCAGGACAAGTCTCCTAGCTAATCTCTGTAAAAGAATCTCCTCTTCAGAGTATTTCTCTGGACTTGATGAACCTAAGTGTAGGAAGTTGGCTCTGTATGTGCTATTTCAAAGTAAGGAATAGCATGCACAGAGTCCAAGGGTTCCCCTTAGAGGTAAAATAGTGGTAAAAATAGATAATACTAATGCTCTATTTTGTGGTAGTGTGGTCGAGCAGTAGGCTTATCCAAGGAGTAGTGTTAAGCATTTGTTGTACATACACATAGACAATAAATGAGGTACACACACTCAGAGACAAATCCAGCCAATAGGTTTTTGTATAGAAAAATATCTTTTCTTAGTTTATTTTAAGAACCACAGGTTCAAATTCTACATGTAATATCTCCTTCGAGAGGTATTGCAGGTAAGTACTTTAGGAACTTTAAATCATAAAAATTGCATGTATACTTTTCAAGTTATTGACAAATAGCTGTTTTAAAAGTGGACACAGTGCAATTTTCACAGTTCCTAGGGGAGGTAAGTTTTTGTTAGGTTTACCAGGTAAGTAAGACACTTACAGGGTTCAGTTCTTGGTCCAAGGTAGCCCACCGTTGGGGGTTCAGAGCAACCCCAAAGTCACCACACCAGCAGCTCGGGGCCGGTCAGGTGCAGAGTTCAAAGTGGTGCCCAAAACACATAGGCTAGAATGGAGAGAAGGGGGTGCCCCGGTTCCGGTCTGCTTGCAGGTAAGTACCCGCGTCTTCGGAGGGCAGACCAGGGGGGTTTTGTAGGGCACCGGGGGGGACACAAGCCCACACAGAAAGTTCACCCTCAGCAGCACGGGGCGGCCGGGTGCAGTGTAGAAACAAGCGTCGGGTTCGCAATGTTAGTCTATGAGAGATCTCGGGATCTCTTCAGCGCTGCAGGCAGGCAAGGGGGGGATTCCTCGGGGAAACCTCCACTTGGGCAAGGGAGAGGGACTCCTGGGGGTCACTTCTCCAGTGAAAGTCCGGTCCTTCAGGTCCTGGGGGCTGCGGGTGCAGGGTCTCTCCCAGGCGTCGGGACTTTGGATTCAAAGAGTCGCGGTCAGGGGAAGCCTCGGGATTCCCTCTGCAGGCGGCGCTGTGGGGGCTCAGGGGGGACAGGTTTTGGTACTCACAGTATCAGAGTAGTCCTGGGGTCCCTCCTGAGGTGTTGGATCTCCACCAGCCGAGTCGGGGTCGCCGGGTGCAGTGTTGCAAGTCTCACGCTTCTTGCGGGGAGCTTGCAGGGTTCTTTCAAAGCTGCTGGAAACAAAGTTGCAGCCTTTCTTGGAGCAGGTCCGCTGTCCTCGGGAGTTTCTTGTCTTTTCGAAGCAGGGGCAGTCCTCAGAGGATGTCGAGGTCGCTGGTCCCTTTGGAAGGCGTCGCTGGAGCAGGATCTTTGGAAGGCAGGAGACAGGCCGGTGAGTTTCTGGAGCCAAGGCAGTTGTCGTCTTCTGGTCTTCCTCTGCAGGGGCTTTCAGCTAGGCAGTCCTTCTTCTTGTAGTTTGCAGGAATCTAATTTTCTAGGGTTCAGGGTAGCCCTTAAATACTAAATTTAAGGGCGTGTTTAGGTCTGGGGGGTTAGTAGCCAATGGCTACTAGCCCTGAGGGTGGGTACACCCTCTTTGTGCCTCCTCCCAAGGGGAGGGGGTCACAATCCTAACCCTATTGGGGGAATCCTCCATCTGCAAGATGGAGGATTTCTAAAAGTTAGAGTCACTTCAGCTCAGGACACCTTAGGGGCTGTCCTGACTGGCCAGTGACTCCTCCTTGTTGCTTTCTTTGTTCCCTCCAGCCTTGCCGCCAAAAGTGGGGGCCGTGGCCGGAGGGGGCGGGCAACTCCACTAAGCTGGAGTGCCCTGCTGGGCTGTGACAAAGGGGTGAGCCTTTGAGGCTCACCGCCAGGTGTCACAGCTCCTACCTGGGGGAGGTGTTAGCATCTCCACCCAGTGCAGGCTTTGTTACTGGCCTCAGAGTGACAAAGGCACTCTCCCCATGGGGCCAGCAACATGTCTCTAGTGTGGCAGGCTGCTGGAACTAGTCAGCCTACACAGATAGTTGGTTAAGTTTCAGGGGGCACCTCTAAGGTGCCCTCTGTGGTGTATTTTACAATCAAATGTACACTGGCATCAGTGTGCATTTATTGTGCTGAGAAGTTTGATACCAAACTTCCCAGTTTTCAGTGTAGCCATTATGGTGCTGTGGAGTTCGTGTAAAACAGACTCCCAGACCATATACTCTTATGGCTACCCTGCACTTACAACGTCTAAGGTTTTGCTTAGACACTGTAGGGGCACAGTGCTCATGCACTGGTACCCTCACCTATGGTATAGTGCACCCTGCCTTAGGGCTGTAAGGCCTGCTAGAGGGGTGTCTTATCTATACTGCATAGGCAGTGAGAGGCTGGCATGGCACCCTGAGGGGAGTGCCATGTCGACTTACTAATTTTGTTCTCACTAGCACACACAGGCTTGTAAGCAGTGTGGCTGTGCTGAGTGAGGGGTCTCTAGGGTGGCATAATGCATGCTGCAGCCCTTAGAGACCTTCCCTGGCATCAGGGCCCTTGGTACCAGAGGTACCAGTTACAAGGGACTTATCTGGATGCCAGGGTGTGCCAATTGTGGGATCAATGGTACATTTTAGGTGAAAGAACACTGGTGCTGGGGCCTGGTTAGCAGGGTCCCAGCACACTTCTCAGTCAAGTCAGCATCAGTATCAGGCAAAAAGTGGGGGGTAACTGCAACAGGGAGCCATTTCTTTACACTAAGCCACTCTCATTAAAGGGAGGTGTCCTAGACACTTGGGGAACAGATACCTCAGTAGTAGTTTCATCATTAGGGTTGGCCTCTGACAACAGCTCTTGGAGCCTGGCACTAGTAGGGTTTGAGCCTGTTTATATTTTGTACCCTTTATAGAGCGCCCTTAACTGCTTTTAAGAAAGCTTACGGTAGGGTGTGAGGTCGCGTTTGTAGGAATGTGCCACTGTTGGCATGGTTACCCCCCCTAACCCCTACATTTTGCCAAGGGCCCTGTGACCAGGGAAGGTCTCTAAAGGCTGCAGCATGTATTATCCCACCCTAGGTGATCCCCTCACTCAGCACATGCACACTGCCATGCAGCTTGTGTGTGCTGGTGGGGAGAAAAAGAAAGTCGACACAGTACCCCTCTTAGGGTGCCATACCTACAAACCACTGCCTGTGGCATAGGTAAGTCATCCCTCTAGCAGGCCTTACAGACCTAAGGCAGGGTGCACTATACCACAGGTGAGGGTATACCTGCATGAGCAATATGCCCCTACAGTGTCTAAGTCCATTCTCAGACATTGTAAGTGGAGTGTAGCCATACTGAGTATATGGTCTGGGAGTTTGTCATTACGAACTCCACAGCACCATAATGGCTTCACTGAATACTGAGAAGTTTGGTATCCATCTTCTCAGTACAATAAACCCACACGGATGCCAGTGTGGGATTTATTGAAAAATGCACACAGACGGCATCTTAGAGATGCACCCTGTATGTTAGCACAACTTCTAGTGTAGGACTGACCAGTGTGTGCCAGCATGCCACTTCCAGACGAGTTTCTGACCACATGGGTTGAGTGCCTTTGTGCACTGTGTGGTCAGAAACAAAGCCTGCCCTAGGTGGAGGTGCTTCACAACTCCCCATGCAGGAACTGTAACACCTGGCGGTCAGCCTAAAAGGCTCAAGCCTTGGGTTACAGTGCCCCAGGACACTCCAGCTAATGGAAATATCCACCCCCTGGACAAAGCCCCACTTTTGGCATCAGGTCCTGCGGGAAAATTTGGGAAAACAGGGAGGAGTGACCACTCCAGCCAGGACCACCGTTAAGGTATCCAGAGCTGAGGTGAACCCTCCTCTCTGCAGAATCCTCCATCTTGGTTTGGGGGACAGGGACCAACAGGGATAGGAATGTGCCCCCTCCTTCACAAAGGGGATGGGCACATAGAGGGTGTAACCATCCTAAGGGACAGTAGCCATTGGCTTCTGCCCTCTGACCCCCAACACGCCCCTAAATCTAGGATTTAAGGGCCTCCTTGAACTCAGCTCACGAGATTCCTGGCGACCTACACGAAGGAGGACTGCTAAGCTGAAAACCCCAGCAGAGAAGAAGGAAGACGACAACTGCTTTGGCCTCAGCCCTACCGGTCTGTCTCCTGCTTCAAAAATCCTGCACAAAAAAAAACAGTGAGGCACCCAGCGTGCCCAGCGACCTATGCCAACTCCAGAGGACTGCCCTGCACCAAGAACTCCAGAGGACAGTGGCTCTGTCTGAAGAAACCTACAACTAAGGACTCCCACCTCACTCCAGATGCATGCGTCCTGACCCTTGTGCACCCGACGGCCACAGCCAGTGTCCAGGTGGCCCACCCAACGGGTCCCCAGGCAGTTAGGAGCAAGACCCTACCCTGGGGGTTGACCACCTCCAAACCTCCACGACGCCGCCTACAGAGGAAATCCTGAGTACCCCCCTGACTGCGAGCTCTGGACGAAGACCTCCAGCTCAGCATCGACCAGCAGGCAGCCCTCCTTCCTGTACGACCAGTAGTGTGCCCGAGTAACCCCCGGACCTCGTCTGCAGCCTTTGAGTGACCCTCGGGGCCTCCCCATAGATCTGCATTGGAAACCCGACGTGCTATTTGCACCCTGCATTCGGTCGCCCCTGTGCCGCTGAGGGTGTTTAGTGCCTACCTGTGGCCCCTCCAGTGCTCTTCTAAAGTCCCCTGGTCTGCCCTCCGAGTCGCGGGTACTTACCTGCTGGTTGACCAGACTCCGAGTACCCCCTGTCTCCATAGGAGCCAATGTTAATTTAGTTCCTCTTTGACCTCTGCACACGACCGGCCTCATGTTGCTGGTGGTGGGTGCTTGGGGTTAACTTGAATCCCCAACGACAGACTACCTACACCCCGGACATAAAAACGAAGTTTTATACTTACCTACAAAACCGTACTCTCTTTTCTTCCCCCAGGAACTGTTGAAAATTGCAGTGTCCACTTTAAAAAAAGCTTTTTGCCATTTTAAGAAAAACTGTATACATTGTTGATTCTATTCAAAGTCCTGATAGTATACGTGCAAAGTACCTTTTATTTTATGTACTTACCTGCAAACTGAATCTTGTGGTTCTGAAATGAATTAACAAAACATGTTTTCTATATAAAATCCTAATGGTCTGGAGTTAAGTCATTGAGTGTGTGTTCCTTCTATTGCTTGTGTATGCACAACAAATGCTTAACATTACCCTCTGATAAGACCAACTGCTCGACCACACTACCACAAATAAAGCATTAGTATGTATTTCAGCCTCTGGGGAATCCACAGGACTCTGTGCACACTTTATCTCATTTTGATATGGTATATACAACGCCAGCGTCCTACAGAGAACCACAACCCTGTTCTCTGAGGTACTCATTATTTTACTGAAATTGGAAACTTTTTGAGCTAGAGAAAAGATCCTAACAGGTTTTTGCAGTCCTAACTAATGTGTTTGAAATTTTTACTGGTAAGCTACAAGGACCTAACCAGGGCCCTAACAGTAATTTTCAGAAATTTGAAAAATGACCAATTAAAAAACAATGCAATTTAACTAAAGGCAATTTTTGGATTTACTTGCATAGTCACTTATTGACCAAGTGGTATCATCAAATGCAAAAATGCAGACCCCACCGCTGTTCCACAAATGCAGGAAGCTGTCTCTCTTTATAGTGCACTAAAATGAAGTACACTGTGCAGAGTTAAGGGGATCCCCAATTGGTATTGCAGAGGCAAAAGTAGATAGGACTAATGCTCTGTATTGTGGCAGTGTGGGTGAGCAGTTAGGCTTATCAGAAGGTAGTGCTGAGGATTTGTTGTACTCACAGAGGAAATACACGAGGCACACTCAAAGAACAAATCAGAGACCAATTGAGAAAAATAATTTTAATATAGGTTTCAAACCTAAGAATTTCACAATCAGTTAAGTATACTTTTAAGCATAAATACTTAGCAGTTTCAGAAATCAACTCTTAGTGCAATTTTCAGAGTTCTCTTGTAGGAAGTTGGCTCTGTATGTGCTATTTCAAAGTAAGGAATAGCATGCACAGAGGCCAAGGGTTCCCCTTAGAGGTAAGATAGTGGCAAAAAGAGATAATACTAATGCTCTATTTTGTGGTAGTGTGGTCGAGCAGTAGGCTTATCCAAGGAGTAGTGTTAAGCATTTGTTGTACATACACACAGGCAATAAATGAGGAACACACACTCAGAGACAAATCCAGGCCAATAGGTTTTGTTATAGAAAAATATATTTTCTTAGTTTATTTTAAGAACCACAGGTTCAAATTCTACATGTAATATCTCATTTGAAAGGTATTGCAGGTAAGTACTTTAGGAACTTTGAATAATTACAGTAGCATATATACTTTTCACATAAAACACAAATCGCTGTTTTAAAAGTGGACAGTGCAATGTTCACAGTTCCTGGGGGAGGGGAGTTATTGTTAGTTTTAGCAGGTAAGTAAATCACTTACAAGTTTCAGGTTTGGGTCCAAGGTAGCCCACCGTTGGGGGTTCAGAGCAACCCCAAAGTTACCACACCAGCAGCTCAGGGTCGGTCAGGTGCAGAGGTCAAAGAGGTGCCCAAAACACATAGGCTTCAATGGAGAGAAGGGGGTGCCCCGGTTCCAGTCGGCCAGCAGGTAAGTACCTGCGTCTTCGGAGGGCAGACCAGGGGGGTTTTGTAGGGCACCGGGGGGGGGGGGGGGGGGGACACAAGTCAGCACAAAAAGTACACCCTCAGCAGCGCGGGGGCGGCCGGGTGCAGTGTGCAAACACGCGTCGGGTTTTCAATGGTTTTCAATGAGAGACCAAGGGATCTCTTCAGCGGTGCAGGCAGGCAAGGGGGGGGGGGGGGGGGGGGGGGGGCTCCTCGGGGTAGCCACCACCTGGGCACGGGAGAGGGCCTCCTGGGGGTCACTCCTGCACTGAAGTTCCGTTCCTTCAGGTGCTGGGGGCTGCGGGTGCAGGGTCTTTTCCAGCCGTCGGGATTTCAGAGTCAGGCAGTCGCGGTCAGGGGGAGCCTGGGGATTCCCTCTGCAGGCGTCGCTATGGGGGCTCAGGGAGGACAACTTTGGTTACTCACAGTCTCGGAGTCGCCGGAGGGTCCTGCCTGAGGTGTTGGTTCTCCACCAGTCAAGTCGGGGTCGCCGGGTGCAGTGTTGCAAGTCTCACGCTTCTTGTGGGGAGTTGCAGGGGTCTTTAAATCTGCTCCTTTGAAACAAAGTTGCAGTCTTTTTGGAGCAGGGCCGCTGTCCTCGGGAGTTTCTTGTCTTTCTTGAAGCAGGGCAGTCCTCTGAGGATTCAGAGGTCGCTGGTTCTTTGGAAAGCATCGCTGGAGCAGGTTTCTTTGGAAGGCAGGAGACAGGCCGGTAGGACTGGGGCCAAAGCAGTTGGTGTCTTCTTTTCTTCTTCTGCAGGGGTCTTTCAGCTCAGCAGTCCTCTTCTTCTTGTAGTTTCAGGAATCTAAATTCTTAGGTTCAGGGAAGCCCTTAAATACTAAATTTAAGGGCGTGTTTAGGTCTGGGGGGTTAGTAGCCAATGGCTACTAGCCCTGAGGGTGGGTACACCCTCTTTGTGCCTCCTCCCAAGGGGAGGGGGTCACATTCCTATCCCTATTGGGGGAATCCTCCATCTGCAAGATGGAGGATTGCTAAAAGTTAGAGTCACTTCAGCTCAGGACACCTTAGGGGCTGTCCTGACTGGCCAGTGACTCCTCCTTGTTTTTCTCATTATCTCCTCCGGCCTTGCCGCCAAAAGTGGGGCCGTGACCGGAGGGGGCTAGCTGGAGTGCCCTGTGGTGCTGGAACAAAGGGGGTAAGCCTTTGAGGCTCACCGCCAGGTGTTACAGCTCCTGCCTGGGGGAGGTGTTAGCATCTCCACCCAGTGCAGGCTTTGTTACTGGCCTCAGAGTGACAAAGGCACTCTCCCCATGGGGCCAGCAACATGTGTCGGTTGTGGCAGGCTGCTGGAACCAGTCAGCCTACACAGATAGTCGGTTAAGGTTTCAGGGGGCACCTCTAAGGTGCCCTCTGGGGTGTATTTCACAATAAAATGTACACTGGCATCAGTGGGCATTTATTGTGCTGAGAAGTTTGATACCAAACTTCCCAGTTTTCAGTGTAGCCATTATGGTGCTGTGGAGTTCGTGTTTGACAGACTCCCAGACCATATACTCTTATGGCTACCCTGCACTTACAATGTCTAAGGTTTGGCTTAGACACTGTAGGGGCACAGTACTCATGCACTGGTGCCCTCACCTATGGTATAGTGCACCCTGCCTTAGGGCTGTAAGGCCTACTAGAGGGGTGACTTATCTATACTGCATAGGCAGGGTGAGGTTGGCATGGCACCCTGAGGGGAGTGCCATGTCAACTTACTCGTTTTGTTCTCACCAGCACACACAAGCTGGCAAGCAGTGTGTCTGTGCTGAGTGAGGGGTCCCCAGGGTGGCATAAGATATGCTGAAGCCCTTAGAGACCTTCCCTGGCATCAGGGCCCTTGGTACCAGGGGTACCAGTTACAAGGGACTTACCTGGATGCCAGGGTGTGCCAATTGTGGAATCAAAAGTACAGGTTAGGGAAAGAACACTGGTGCTCGGGCCTGGTTAGCAGGCCTCAGCACACTTTCAATTCAAAACATAGCATCAGCAAAGGCAAAAAGTCAGGGGGTAACCATGCCAAGGAGGCATTTCCTTACATCTCTCAATATTATCTATGGAGGAAAACAATGTTCAGCAAACACAGGGCTAAAACAATTTCCGAAGCCAATCTCAGGCAGCTAAGATCAGTACTGGTCACTGGTCAGAACCACACCAACAGGTCTACCAGATGAAACTGTGGTAGCCAGATCCAGAAGTGCAGTAAGGCGTTAGGTGCCCAATGGTTTCCTATGGGAGTTTGGTCCTCGTGATGAAAGGCTGCAGACTCTGGCTAGGAAGCCGGTCAGGGGAAACTTGCAGGTAAGTAATAAACTTGGGATGCTTGGGGACATGGGTGCACCTTTGGTGCTCTTCTCTCGTGCCATGGTGTGACGGATGCAAGGGAGTCTTGAGGCAGTGGGTTTTCAGGTCCGGGAGCACTCACGCTCATGTGCTCCGGTTGAGATGTCGTCGTGGGGTCCAGCACGGGTCGACCCAAGGTGGACTCTAGCTCTTAGGAGCCGGGGGACGTCATCAGCACCAATGACCCACCTCTGCTGGTGTCAGGGGTCACAGGTGCAGTGGTTGCTGGAGATGTCGGGTTTTCTCCCATTACAAGCCTTTGTAGGAGGGGGCTGCATTGCAGAGGCTCCAGGCGTCTCGGGAGAGTCCAAATTGGGTGAGACCACACTGGACTAGGTCTCTAAGCAGCTAGGGACCCGCTTTGGCACCATTGGTTGACTTGGGCTGTGGACATCGGGTGCAGTGGTCACTTTTGGTGTTGGGTTTCTGGGGTGCCAGCAGCTGCAGAGCCCTTTCTTCAGTTTTGTCTTGTAGGTCAAGTCCGCTGCCCACGGGAGACTTGAGTCTTTATTGAAGGCATGAGCAGGATCCTTCAAGGTCAGCAGGCAAGCCGGAAGGGATGCTTCCATGTCAGCTGCTGCTTCTTTTCCTCTTCTGCGGGTGCAATTCTTCTTAGTCTGGGTCTTAGGTTGTTGAAATCTGAGTTCTAGGGTTCAGTAGAGCAAACTAAATACTCAATTTAAGTGTGTTACAGAGTGCCAGGCAGTAGTCTAAACCCTTATGACCACTTCTGCAGGGAAGTGGGCAAAACCCTAGCCCTAATGGCCTAATTCCTTCCAAACAAGATGGAGAAATTTGAAAAGTAGTGTCCACTTCAATTCGTCCACATTAGGGGTGGGACTGGCATGAAGAGGGCACTCCTCCTAATTTAACAAATTTTCTGTCCTATGGTGCTGCCATAAATGGGGTCAGGATAGGGAGGGTGGTCATCTCTGCAATTTGGAGAGACCTGGGTCGCATTACAAAGATGCCCGCCCTGGGAGAGGAGGTCACACCTCTGCCCAGTGCAGTCTTTTGTTTCAGGCCCTCAAGAGCACAGACTCTCACCTTGGGGGGCCAGAAATGCGTCTGTGGTGGCTGAACTGGTCAGGACCAGTCAGTCAACACACTAGTAGTTGAAAGGTTTTCAGGGGGCACCTCTAAGGTGCCCTCTGTGTGCATTGTTTAATAAATCCATCACGTCAGTAAGGGTTTACTATTATTCTGACATTTTTTATACAAAAAATTCCAGGATTCAGAAACATCATCATGTAGCTGGGGAACTCGTGCTGACCAGTGTCCAGCACATGCATTTAAAATGGTTTCTCTGTGCCCCTACTATGTCTCAGAATTGAGAGAAACTGCAGGGGCATATCTGGTCACACATATATACCCTCATCTGGGCCTGGCTGTACCCTGCTTAAGAGTGATTTACACCTGGCACATGCAGTGTTAGGTGACCTGGCACAAAGGGGTGTGACAGTTTGTGTTTTAAATTTAGCTTGCACCAACACACGCAGTCAGCAATGGCAGCACTTAAATGAGTTTGGGGAGGGTCCCTGAGGGTGGCACAATTGGTACTGTGGCTCTCATAGACTTTTCTTAGTGCCCTGGGTACCAGGGGTACCATTTACTAGGGACTTACAGTGGTAGCTAAACAGTTTTCCAACTGTGCAAAACAACTGTGCAGTCTTGGGGAAAGAGATCTGGCACCGAGGACCTGTTTAGGAAGGGCACAGTCAAAAATCACAACAGAAGCTAGGCAAAACGTGGGAGAGTGGGCGGACTAGGTCAAAAGAAGAACTTTATATAACAAGGTTGAGACAAGGGTTTAACAAGCAAAATCTGACTGTTCCTAAAGGGGTTGGTAAAGTATTACTTGATGAGGTCAGACAACCATACCATATAATACACCTTATTTGCTCACAAAAAGTCAATATGACTGAGTAAAACATTAACGTTTAAAAATTACGACTTCTGCGGTAAACAGCTTCATACGAAACAGTAAGCAGCTTCCTACACCTCCTACTGAACTGGCATGCCTAAAAGACAATGTGTGACACTGGCTTAGCAGTGGTAAAAAGTTAACTGGAGGTGTGAATTGGTAGGGAACTGGTGATAGCAGCCTGACTGAGCTCCTTGCCAAAGTTTACAATAACAAATCATTAGTGTGCCCTCACCTGTGGCTATTGGTGCTGGAAGTGGAAAGTGGACTCACACAGTGGTATGTCCCAGCACCAAGTTAATCAAGTAGAAGGACAAGAGAGGTGAGCTTCTGAATGCTTCAAGTTAGGTCCCCACAATGGCGTCCCGACTGCCACCAGAAGCTGTGCTGAGAAGGGGTGTGTGGTGTAGATTCAAACAGAGCATGGCATAATGGCAGCCACACGGCACAATAACATTCTTTGATGACCGAGATGGGAGCCATGAGTCCTTAGGTCAGTCAGGGCCTGCCAATGGGGCAACACCGTGCCACCCATGCCTGCTTTTCCTGAAAGGAAGCCCCACTCCCAGGAGAAAAATGTGTCTTGCTGCAAGACAAAGATGTGGAAGGGGACGTTCCCGGTGGCAGGCAGTATGGCACGGGACATTGCTTTGCACTGGGGTGACGGAGAGCCATAGGAAGGTTGGTAGGCAAGCTGGCCTGCAGAAGGCAGCTGCCGATAACTGAAGAGTAATAGTTGCACATGTATCTTTCCTCCATTTTAGACTATGGAGCTGTTCAATGACAAAATAAATAATTATGTATTTACATTTAGCAATATGATTCATAGGAATTCTTCACCTGTGAAAGCAGTAACTACTAAAGTGACCATTCAGTCACAATATTTATCGTCTCACCTCTTCCCTGCTTTAAGCTGGTTAGCTACGTATTGAAGAAGGCCAACAAGCTCGATTGGATATTTCCGAAAAACTGCACCACAGAAGCTTGCAAGACCTATGTTAGATGAGGAAGTATGCAAAGAAAAACATAAATAACAATCTGTTTTCAGGTTAAGAAATATTTCTAATCAGCATATCTGAATTTTTCACTTATGAAGACCAGACTGAATACACATTACCAAAAACTCCCTCCCCCCCCACAAAATTAACCAATAGTTTCTGATTAACAATGGCAGCTCCTTATCACTCCCACACATCTCTGTACTATCTAAATTGCTCCTCTATTGAACCAGTTGAAAAGTATTGTTAAGTTATTTGATTTGCAGGTTGCTACCGCAAACCTATATGTTTTTGAAAGAACTCCATTACAGATCAATTTAAGCACGCTCTGAGTTTTATATATTCCTTTGCATGAGACCAACTAATATTTCAGACTTGTCATGACCCACTCATTGTGTGTGTTTTTTTTTTTTTTCTATTTTTATTTCCTGAGTTTTAGAAGCTGGCATAGATGGCAATAGGAAGAAAGCATTGATACCAGAAGAGGAAGAAGGTGTTCAATTTCGTTTCACTCATACTTGTATAGTGCATGGCTATGCTTCGGGAGCCTCCCGGCGCTGTAAAGCACCACATGTCTTAATCAATGGACAGCCAAGTTTTAAAAAGTTATCTCAACAAACCACCGGTCATTCTCAACCTAGTAGGTAAATCATTCCATAGTTTTGGCGAAAGATTGACTTCCGTTCTAACCTTCTGAACTATAGGTAATTCAGCTAACTTTAGGAAGAATGACTTCAACGATCTCATAAGTATGTAAGGCAAATCAAAAGAAACAAAATGTAATGTTTTTTCATTTTTAGGAGAAGCTCTGCACACAATACATACCTGTTTAATTGAATTCTGTGTTTTCATGGAAGCCAGTGCAAGGCAGCCAGGGAGCAGCCGAATACCAATTGATATCTTGGTACCCCTAGTATTTGCCTTGCCACTGCTCTCTGGAGTAGCTGAAGTCTTTTCAACACATGAACAGTGCACCAAAGGTAGAGGGCATTTCCATAGTCTAACCAGGAAAGAATCAGAGCCTGAACCACAGTTTTGTGAGAGGGTGGTTGAAAGAGGTCTAAAATCTTTCTAAGCAACCTTATGTTCCCAAAACATGAGGAGGCCAGTTTACAAGCTTGGATCTTAAAAGTGAGCATTTCAACCATCCAGGTGCCCATATTTTTTGTTTTGGGGGAGGGCCGACTACCTAAGGATCTGGACCAGCAAACCAACTTCCAACGGTTCATATTGCTACTGCCCACCAGCACATCAGGTTCTAACTGATCCATGTTACAATTATTATCCTGGATAAGGGAGATAATCTGTGTATCGTCTGCATACGAGACGACAGTGAGAACAATCACTGCTAAAGAACTAAGGTATAAATTAAAAAGCGTTGGACTAAGTGAGGAACCCTGAGAGACAGAACACTTAAGCAGAGAAGTTCTCAACACAAAAAGGGGGTCAAGGCGATTAATGCCACACCCTTGTGTTTAATTACATATATAATTACTGGTGTCATTGGTGCTCAGGTCTTGAGGACCAACCACCAGGGCTTCAGAAAACCAGAAAGAAATTGTTTAAATATTCAAATAGAGGACCCAGCACTCAATTGTATTTGACAGTGTCCAAAAGATTTATCTTCTTATACTTGCAATATGAGTCATGGATCACATAATTCCATAATCAGGTCTTATTAAAATGATTGTTTTGATTAATTCATGTAGAAGATTGAAAATTCATAGCCAACGCGTTTCGTCCTAATGGACATCTTCAGTGCTTGTGTTTGCTTTCAAACAATGCAATGTTCAAATTGGGCCTGTCATTCAACAGATGTGGCTCTCATACGTTCTAAAGCGGTTCCCACAACGAGGAACGCTTGAAACGTCTCGATAAAATGTGTCCTCCCAATCGGAGAGACAATAGGAAGCAGAAAGGTATTAGAATAAAACATCTTCTCACACACCTGAAAGGTTCTTTCATGGAGAAATGAGGAGCACTAGTGCAATGCTCATCCTGATATTTCCTACTGCTGTTCTATTCTCTTAAAATGACCTAACCAAATGACAGGCTGAAGGTGTTTTAAACAGACCATTAATATTTTTGAGCTCTCGGTCCAACAAAAGGCCCTTCTCATGTGTGAAAGTTTTCTTTTTGTTGCAGTTGAAACACTGCTAAATCTTATATTAGCGTATTGGTCAAGAAGCACTGTAAGGAAATGCCTCCTTGGCATGGTTACCCCCCTGACTTTTTGCCTGTGCTGATGCCAAGTTATGATTTGAAAGTGTGCTGAGGCCTGCTAACCAGGCACCAGTGTTCGTTCCCTAAACTGTACCTTTGTCCCCACAATTGGCACACCCTGGCTCTCTGGTAAGCCCCTTGTAACTGGTACCCCTGGTACCAAGGGCCCTGATGCCAAGGACGGTCTCTAAGGGCTGCAGCATGGCTTATGCCACCCTGGGGACCCCTCACTCAGCACATGCACACTGCTTGCCAGCTTGTGTGTGCTGGTGAGGAGAAAATGACTAAGTCGACATGCCACTCCCCTCAGGGTGCCATGCCAACCTCACACTGCCTATGGCATAGGTAAGTCACCCCTCTAGCAAGCCTTACAGCCCTAAGGCAGGGTGCACTATACCACAGGTGAGGGCATAGGTGCATGAGCACTATGCCCCTACAGTGTCTAAGCAAAACCTTAGACATTGTAAGTGCAGGGTAGCCATAAGATTATATGGTCTGGGAGTCTATCAAACACGGACTCCACAGCACCATAATGGCTACACTGAAAACTGGGAAGTTTGGTATCAAACTTCTCAGCACAATAAATGCACACTGATGCCAGTGTACATTTTATTGTGAAATACACCCAGAGGACATCTTAGAGATTCCCCCTGAAAACATACCCGACTTCCAGTGTGGGCTGACTAGTTTTGCCAGCCTGCCACACTCCAGACATGTTGCTGGCCACATGGGGAGAGTGTGTTTGTCACTCTGTGGCTAGTAACAAAGCCTGTACTGGATGGAGGTGCTTCACACCTCCCCCTGCAGGAACTGTAACACCTGGCGGTGAGCCTCAAATGCTCACCCCCTTTGTTACAGCGCCACAGGGCATCCCAGCTAGTGGAGATGCCCGCCCCTCCTGCCACTGCCCCCACTTTTGGTGGCAAGGCCGGAGGAGATAATGAGAAAAACAAGGAGAAGTCACTGGCCAGTCAGGACAACCCCTAAGGTGTCCTGAGCTGAGGTGACTGACTTTTAGAAATCCTCCATCTTACAGATGGAGGATTCCCCCAATAGAACTAGGGATGTGCCCCCCTCCCCTCAGGGAGGAGGCACAAAGAGGGTGTAGCCACCCTCAGGGCTAGTAGCCATTGGCTACTAACCCCCCAGACCTAAACACACCCCTAAATTGAGAATTTAGGGGCCCCCAGAACCGAGGAAGACAGAGTCCTGCAACCTGAAGACGAAGAGGGACTGCTGACCTGAAGCCCTGCAGAGAAGACTGAGACACCAACTGCTTTGGCCCCAGCCCTACCGGCCTGTCTCCCCACTTCAAGAAAATCTGCAACAGCGACGTGTCCCCCAGTGCCCAGTGACCTCTGAAGCCTCAGAGGACTACCCTGCATCTAAAAGGACCAAGAAACTCCTGAGGACAGCGGCCCTGTTCCAAAGAAACTGCAACTTTGCAACAAAGAAGCAACTTTTAAAGACCACACTTTTCCCACCGGAAGCGTGAGACTTTCCACTCTGCACCCGAAGCCCCAGGCTCGACCTGTGGAAAACTAACTCTACAGGGAGGACTCCCCAGCGACTGCGAGCCTGTGAGTAGCCAGAGTTGACCCCCCTGAGCCCCCACAGCGACACCTGCGGAGGGAATCCAGAGGCTCCCCCTGACCGCGACTGCCTGCTTCAAGGAACCAGACACCTGGTAAAGACACTGCACCCGCAGCCCTCAGGACCTGAAGGAACCGAACTCCAGTGCAGGAGCGACCCCCAGGAGGCCCTCTTCCTAGCCCAGGTGGTGGCTACCCCGAGGAGCACCCCCCCTTGCCTGCATCGCTGAAGAGACCCCTGGGTCTCCCATTGAAACCTATTGCAAACCTGACACCTGTTTACACACTGCACCCGGCCGCCCCTGTGCCGCTGAGGGTGTACTTTTTGAGCCTGCTGGTGCCCCCCCCCCCCCATGTGCCCTACAAAACCCCCCTCGTCTGCCCTCCGAAGTCGCTGGTACTTATCTGCTGGCAGACTGGAACCGGGGCACCCCTATTTCCATTGATGTGTTTTGGGCACCACTTTGACCTCTGCACCTGACCAGCCCTGAGCTGCTGGTGTGGAAACTTTGGGGTTGCCTTGAACCCCCAACGGTGGGCTACCTTGGACCCAACTTTGAACCCTGTGTGCTTTACTTACCTGTGAACCTAACAAATACTTACCTCCTCCAGGAACTGTTGATTTTTGCACTGTGTCCAATTTTAAAATAGCTTATTGCCATTTTTGCCAAAACTGTACATGCTATTGTGATGATTCAAAGTTCCCAAGATACCTGAGTGAACTACCTTTCATTTAAAGTATTGTTTGTAAATCTTGAACCTGTGGTTCTTAAAATAAACTAAGAAAATATATTTTTCTATATAAAAACCTATTGGCCTGGAATTGTCTTTTGAGTGTGTGTTCCTCATTTATTGCCTGTGTGTGTACAACAAATGCTTAACACTACCCTCTGATAAGCCTACTGCTCGACCACACTACCACAAAATAGAGCATTAGAATTATCTACTTTTGCCACTATCTTACCTCTAAGGGGAACCCTTGGACTCTGTGCACACTATTTCTTACTTTGAAATAGTACATACAGAGCCAAGTTTCTACAAGCACCTTGTGTTTTCTAAATTAATATTAAGTACCTCCTTGAAGGGGAATTCGATTTATATAGAGCTAAGCTTACCAAACAAGAGAAGGTAGGACAGGTGTGTGATAAATTAATGCTACAGATAAAGTGAAGGTGGGAGGCACATTTACTGAAAATAAAGTACCTTCTGAACTTGGAATATCAGGGGGAGGGGGGTAAGGGGGTAAACTACTGAAGCTTTGTATACTATAGCCACCCCACCGCCAACTTGTTTTGCCATTCTTTTCTTGTCTTGCAATATTCTAACCTATTGGTAGCTCCCGAATAATGTCGGGCACAGTTTCTTCATGGAGACAAGTTTTCAACAAGAACAAAATATCTGGCTGCTTGTTATCTAGAAATGTAAAAAGGTCAAGTTTATGGCCATACAGTGATCTACAGCCAATTAAAAATAACGTCCAAATGAGTGTGCCTCTGTATTGTTATAATTCTTACTATCAGGTCTCAAATCCTTTTTGATGGAACATCTCAAGGCACACATACACGCTGTAGGAAGCTGGCTCTGTATATACTATATCAAAATGAAATACAGGGTTCAGAGTCCATGGGTTACCCAAATGGTTGACAGCGGCAATAATACATAATACTAATGCTCTATTTGTGGTAGTGTGGTCGAGCAGTTAAGCTTATCAAAGGGTAGTGTTATTGCTTGTGTATGTTGAACAAATGCTTAAGTGGAAACACACTCAAAGACTTAGCTCCAGACCAATAGGTTTTTATGTAGAAAAATCTCTTGTTAATTTCTCTCTAGCACCTCAAGATTCATTGAGCAGGTAAGTACATTAAATGAAAGGTACTTTGCATAGTTATAATCACGACTTTGAATGGAATCTACAATGTACACAGTTTTTCTTACAATGCCAAAAAGCTATATTAAAAGTGGACACTGCATTTTCGCAACAGTTCCTGGGGGAAGAAAATAAAGTACAGTTTTAAAGGTAAGTACACGACTTACAGTTCCAGTCTCTGGGTTATAGGTAGACCACCACTGGGGGTTCAAGTCAACCCCAAACACCTATTGTAGGAAGTTGGCTCTGTATGTGCTATTTCAAAGTAAGGAATAGCATGCACAGAGTCCAAGGGTTCCCCTTAGAGGTAAAATAGTGGTAAAAAGAGATAATACTAGTGCTCTATTTTGTGGTAGTGTGGTCGAGCAGTAGGCTTATCCAAGGAGTAGTGTTAAGCATTTGTTGTACATACACATAGACAATAAATGAGGTACACACACTCAGAGACAAATCCAGCCAATAGGTTTTGTTATAGAAAAATCTCTTTTCTTAGTTTATTTTAAGAACCACAGGTTCAAATTTTACATGTAATAGCTCTTTTGAAAGGTATTGCAGGTAAGTACTCTAGGAACTTTGAATCATTACTTTAGCATGTATACTTTTTACATAAAACACAATAAGCTGTTTTAAAAGTGGACAGTGCAATTTTCACAGTTCCTGGGGGAGGTAAGTTATTGTTAGTTTTCACAGGTAAGTAAGTCACTTACAGGTTTGAGTTTTTGGTCCAAGGTAGCCCACCGTTGGGGGTTCAGAGCAACCCCAAAGTTATCACACCAGCAGCTCAGGGCCGGTCAGGTGCAGAGGTCAAAGAGGTGCCCAAAACACATAGGCTTCAATGGGGAGAAGGGGGTGCCCCGGTTCCAGTCTGCCAGCAGGTAAGCACCCGCGTCTTCGGAGGGCAGACCAGGGGGGTTTTGTAGGGCACCGGGGGGGACACAAAGTAGCACAGAAAGTACACCCTCAGCAGCGCGGGGGCGGCCGGGTGCAGTGTGCAAACAAGCGTCTGGTTTCCTTCAGTTTTCAATGGGAGACCAAGGGGTCTCTTCAGCGATGCAGGCAGGCAAGGGGGGGGGGCTCCTCGGGGTAGCCACCACCTGGGCAAGGGAGAGGGCCTCCTGGGGGTCACTCCTGCACAGAAGTTCAGTTTCTTTAGGGGCTGGGGGCTGCGGATGCAGGGTCTTTTCCAGCCGTCGGGAAATGGAGTTCAAACAGTCGCGGTCAGGGGGAGCCTGGGGATTCCCTCTGCAGGCGTCGCTGTGGGGGCTACAGGGGGGACAACTTTGGTTACTCACAGTCGTAGAGTCGCCGGAGGGTCCTCCCTGAGTTGGTTGTTCTCCACCAGTCGAGTCTGGGTCGCCGGGTGCAGTGTTGCAAGTCTCACGCTTCTTGCGGGGAGTTGCAGGGGTCTTTAAATCTGCTCCTTGTAACAAAGTTGCAGTTCTTTTGGAGCAGTGCCGCTGTCCTCGGGAGTTTCTTGTCTTTTTCGAAGCAGGGCAGTCCTCAGAGGATTCAGAGGTCGCTGGTCCCTTGGAAAGCGTCGCTGGAGCAGGTTTCTTTGGAAGGCAGGAGACAGGCCGGTAAGTCTGGGGCCAAGGCAGTTGGTGTCTTCTGTCCTTCCTCTGCAGGGGTTTGTCAGCTCGGCAGTCCTTCTTCTTGTAGTTGCAGGAATCTAAATTCTTAGGTTCAGGGGAGCCCTTAAATACTAAATTTAAGGGCGTGTTTAGGTCTGGGGGGTTAGTAGCCAATGGCTACTAGCCCTGAGGGTGGGTACACCCTCTTTGTGCCTCCTCCCAAGGGGAGAGGGTCACATCCCTAATCCTATTGGGGAATCCTCCATCTGCAAGATGGAGGATTTCTAAAAGTTAGAGTCACTTCAGCTCAGGACACCTTAGGGGCTGTCCTGACTGGCCAGTGACTCCTTGTTATTCTCATTATTTTCTTCGGCCTTGCCGCCAAAAGTGGGGGCCGTGGCCGGAGGGGGCGGGCAACTCCACTAGCTGGAGTGCCCTGCGGTGCTGGCACAAAGGGGTGAGCCTTTGAGGCTCACCGCCAGGTGTGACAGCTCCTGCCTGGGGGAGGTGTTAGCATCTCCACCCAGTGCAGGCTTTGTTACTGGCCTCAGAGTGACAAAGGCACTCTCCCCATGGGGCCAGCAACATGTCTCGGTTTGTGGCAGGCTGCTGGAACCAGTCAGCCTACACTGAACAATTGGGTAAAATACAGGGGGCATCTCTAAGGTGCCCTCTGTGTGCATTTTTTAATAAATCCAACACTGGCATCAGTGTGGGTTTATTATTCTGAGAAGTTTGATACTAAACTTCCCAGTATTCAGTGTAGCCATTATGGAGCTGTGGAGTTCGTTTTTGACAGACTCCCAGACCATATATTCTTATGGCTATCCTGCACTTACAATGTCTAAGGTTTTGCTTAGACACTGTAGGGGCATAGCGCTCATGCACATATGCCCTCACCTGTGGTATAGTGCACCCTGCCTTAGGGCTGTAAGGCCTACTAGAGGGGTGACTTACCTATGCCACAGGCAGTGGGAGGTTGGCATGGCACCCTGAGGGGAGTGCCATGTCGACTTAGTCATTTTCTCCCCACCAGCACACGCAAGCTGGCAAGCAGTGTGTCTGTGCCGAGTGAGGGGTCCCTAGGGTGGCATAAGACATGCTGCAGCCCTTAGAGACCTTCCATGGCATCAGGGCCCTTGGTACCAGGGGTACCAGTTACAAGGGACTTACCTAGGTGCCAGGGTTGTGCCAATTGTGGAAACAATGGTACATTTTAGGTGAAAGAACACTGGTGCTGGGGCCTGGTTAGCAGGGTCCCAGCACACTTCTCAGTCAAGTCAGCATCAGTATCAGGCAAAAAGTGGGGGGGTAACTGCAACAGGGAGCCATTTCTTTACACCTATCACCAGCAACACGGGGCCAGTCAGGTGCAGAAGTCAAAGAGGAGCCAAATTAACATGGGCCCCTACAGAGACAGGGGGTACTCGGAATTTGGTCTACCAGCAGATAAGTACCCACGGCTCGGAGGGCGGACCAGGAGGGGCCCCAAGTAGGCACCAATCCCACACTCTCAGCGGCACTGGGGCAGCCGGGTGCACGGTGCAAACAGGGCATTGGGTTTCCAATGACACTATGAGGGGACCCCGAGGGTCACTCTGGTGCTGCAGTCGAGGTCCGTGGGGGTGTCTCGGGCACACCACCGGTCAGACAAGGAAGATGGTCACCTGTTAATCGTCACTGCACTGAGTGTCTATTTCTACAAGGTCTGGGGGCTGCGGCTGCAGTGGGTCCTTTGGCGTCGGTTAACTTCGGCCACAGCAGTCACAGTGGGGGGGGGGGGGGGTCCTCGGGATTCCCTCTGCAGGGGTCATCGTGGAGGGGTGGAGAGGTCAACCCAGGGTGGGCACTTAGTCACCTTCGCCTGGGGGTCCTCTCTGGTCGGTTGGGTCACCTGGACTCGGGCAGTGGGCGTCAGGTGCAGAGTGGTTAGGACTCACGCTTCTGGAGTGAGGTGGGAATCCTTCAGAAGAAGTTTCTTCTTTGGCCCGCTGTCCACAGGAAATCTTGATCCTCTGTGATGCAGGCAGCCCTCTGGAGGTTTTTCAGAGGCCACTAGACCTGCAGGATGTGTCACTTTTTTTCTGCATGTTCTTTGAAACAGGAGACATACCGGTAGGGCTGGGGCCAAGTCAGTTGTTGTCTCCTTTCCTTCACTGCTGGGGTTTCCACTAACCAGTCCTTCTTGTGAGGTTGTCAGGAATCTGACTAGCTTGCTTCAGGGATCCCTTAAATACATGATTTAGAGGCGTTTTTAGGGTTAGAGGGCAGTAGCCATTGGCTACTGTCCCTTAGGGTGGCTAAACCCTCCTAGTACCCACGCCCTTTGAGGATAGGAGGAACATTCCTATCCCTATTGGCCTTGATCCTCCAAAGCAAGATGGAGGATTCTGTAAGGAGGGGGTCACTTCAGCTCTGGAAGCCTTAGAGGTGGTCCTGTCTGAGGTGGTGAATCTTTGTTTTTCCTAATTATCCCTCTGGACTTGCCGCCAAAAGTGGGGCTTTGTCCGGGGGCGGGCATCTCCACTAGCTGGGGTGCCCTGGAGCATTGTAACACGAAGCCTGAGCCTTTGAGGCTCACCGGTAGGTGTTACAGTTCCTGCAGTACAGGCTTTTTTTCTGGCCCCAGAGAGCACAAAGGCTCTCAACCCATGGGGTCAGAAACTCGTCTCTCAGTAGCAGGCTGGCACAGACCAGTCAGTCCTGCACTGAAGGACTGGGTATAATACAGGGGACATCTCTAAGATGCCCTCTGTGTGCATTGTTCAATAAATGCCCCCACTGGCATCAGTGTGGGTTTATTGTGCTGAGAAGTTTGATACCAATCTATCCAGTATTCAGTGTAGCCATTATGGAACTGTGGAGTTCGTGTTTGACAAACACCCAGACCATATACTCTATATGGCTACCCTGCACTTACAATGTCTAAGAATTGGCTTAGACACTGTAGGGGCACAGTCCTCATACAGCTATGCCCTCACCTGTGATGTAGTGCACCCTGCCTCAGGGGTGTAAGGCCTGCTAAAGGGGTGACTTACCTATGCCACAGGCAGTGGTTTGTGGGCTTGACACCCCGAGAGGGGTGCCATGTCGACTTTGCCTTTTTCTCCCTACCAGCACACACAAGCTGCGAGGCAGTGTGAATGTGCTGAGTGAGGGGTCCCCTAAGGTGGCATAAAACAAGCTGCAGCCCTTAGAAATCTTCCCTGGCCACAGGGCCCTTGGTTACAGGAGTACATTTTACAAGGGACTTAACTGTGTGTCACAGTTGTGCCAATTGTGGAAACAAAGGAACAGTTTTGGGAAAGAACACTGGTGCTGGGCCCTAGTTAGCAGGGTCCCAGCACACTTTCAATCAAAGCTGGCATCAACACTAGGCAAAATGTGGGGGGTAACCATGCCAACAGTGGCATTTTCCTACACTTGGTTACTTACACCGCACGTTTGGCATACTGGTGCCCCCATGTAAGTCCCTAGTATATAGTACATTCCCAGGTACCTAGGGCATTGAGGTACCAGGGATATCCCAAGGGCTGAAGAATGTATTATGCCATCCACGAGGAGCCCATGCAAAGTCCATCTGCAGGCATGCCATTGCAGCCTGCGTTAAAGGGTGCATCCACCCTTGTCACTACAGGTAACTGCACCGGGTCACTGTAAGTCACCCCTTTTGCTGGCCCTCCTAGCCAAGAACTCCAGTTCCATGTTCCTGGACTTTGTGAGTGCAGGGACGCCATTTTATGCATGTTCTGGACATAGGTCACTACCTATGTTCAGTTACATTATGGTAACTCCGAACCTAGGCATGTTTGGTATCAATCATGTCGAAATCATAACCCAATACAGTTGTCAGTATTGGAACTATGATTCCAAGCACTCTGAGAGCTCCTTACAGGACCATCAGCATTGCTCCTACCAACTTTCTGGGGTTTTCCAGGCAGCCCAAGCTGCTGCCATGCCTCAGACAGTTTCTGCGCTCAAGCCCAGGAAGCCAGAACAAAGGATTTCCTTTGGGAGAGGGGGTAACACCCTCTCCCGTGGGAAATAGGTGCTACATGGCTTGGGAGGGGTAGCCTCCCCAAGCCACTGGTATGCTTAGAAGGGTACATTTGGTTCCCTCCGTGCATAAAGTAATCTACACTGGTTCAGAGACCTGAAGTGCCTGCTCTGGCGTGAAACTAGACAATGGAAAGGGGAGTGACGACAACTCTGTCCATCACCAGCCCAGGGGTGGTGCCCAGAGCTCCTCCAGAGGGTCCCTGGGTTCTGCCATCTTGTTTCCAACGTTGGCAGGGAACTCTGGGAGCATCTGAGTGGCCAGGTCAGGCAGGTGACGTCAGAGCCCCCCCCCCCCGCCCCAATAGGTGGTCACCTGGCTAGGTTACCAATCCCCCTTTCAGGGATTTTTAGGGTCTCTCTCTTGGGTGGGTCCTCAGATTTGGCTGGCAAGATTCCAGCAGAACTCCTCTGCAACCTCTATTTTGACTTCTAGCCACTGGAACTGCCGCTGGACCTGCCAGGAACTGACAATCTGCATCCACAACAAAGACTCTGCTTGCAACATTGTTTCCACGGCTCCTTCCAGCTTCTGCAACATTTCCCGGCTATGCTCCCTCTAAGGGCGACAAGTCTTCAGTCTGCATGAGAAGGAAGAAGGAATCTCCCTTGGAGGGAAGGAGTCACTCCTCTGCATCAGCAGGCAACGACGATCGGCTGCATGGCTCGCCTCTCATCCTGAGCTGTGTGGATCCTACATTACCGCTGGTGGTCCGGAGTTGCCCGCTTGGTCCTCTCTGCCAGCTGTCTAACTTTGGAAACAATAAGTCCTTGCCTCTCCACGCAGGACAGCACCACAGTACACTGAGTCTCTTGCAGCTACCAAGGCTTGCTGGCATCTCCTCCAAGGGATCTTCAGGCTCCATGTAGCCCCAGCACTGTTCCCTGTGACGCACAGCCCTCCGTGTGCTTCTCCAGCGACGTAGGACTTCTTTCTAGATGTGCTGCGTGGGCCTCACCGCAACTCCTGTGATTGCTGCCTGTGGGTCACCTGTGGGGGCTGCCTCCAATTCCTCTGACTCTCCTCACTGATGAGGGTCACCTGGGACTCCCCTCTGTGGGTTGAGTACCCCTGGACTTTGCTGGTCCCCAGCAGTTCTGCATTTCTTCTTCCACGACGTTTGCCTTTGCCAAGGCTTGCTGTTGTGTTTTCCACACCACTGACTAACTGCAATTTTTCTTCCGGCATTGGACGTCGCCTGCATCACTTTAGGAACTCTTCAACTGCTCTAGTGCTGCTCTGCTGACTATCTCCGTTCAATGTCGACTTGGTCCTGCATCCACAGACAGGTGGGTAGAGGCTCCTGCCACAACAGGACATTTCAACGTGAATTGGGCTTGGTCCGCTTCCTTTACAGGTCTTCCTTTACCAGAATCCATCTTTATTTTTATTCTTTTGCAGTCTTTTCTGGGTCTTGCAAAATCCTCTTCTGAAGTCCTTTTGTGGGTTTTGGGGAGAACCAGGTACTTACCTCTTTTCTCTTTGTCGCTAGGGAGCACTCTTGTAGTCATCTCTTGGGGTTCCTAGTTCCTCCAGCTCCCCTCTACCGATTCCATTTCCTTGGGTGGGGGCCCCGACTTTTGCATTCCCCTTTCTTAGTAGGGATCCTAGTGAAATCAGTCTAAGCGCACTGAAACAGGCAAAATTGAGGGTAACCATGCCAGAACGAGGGACTTTATTACAAAAACAAATGCACACAATAGTTAATAAATGAAACACACTACTCGAGGAGATCCACACCAATTGATAAAAATAGCAAGTATCTTTATGTATGTTTAGGCACCAGAGAAAATTTGTTCAGGTAAGTATGTTTTTTAAATAGGAATTCTTTTCACTTTAAAAAGTGGGCATTTAGGTAAATTTGAGTTCTGCAATGTTATCCTATCGGAGGAAAAACATGTTCTGCGATCAGAAACTGCATGACGACTTATGGGGCCAATCTCAGAGACTTAAGGTGATTAATGGGCAAGGGTCAGGACCACACCAATAGGTCACACAGGGTGCAGAGGTGTAGTTCAGCATCAGGTGGACAATGTATTTCAGTTGGGATAAGTCTTCGCGGAAATAAGCTGCACCTTTGGTCCTCTTCTCACCAGATTTGGGGCGATGAGTACAGAGGTGTTCATTGGTATTGGGTTACTGTGTCCAGGAGCACTCTCGATTGAAGGGTCTTGTGTTCTGAGGCTGCAGGCGGCGTTGGGGAGTTGAGTAGGGATGAAACCAGAGTCGACTCGAGCTCAGGAGAGATGAGGGACTTCGTTGACACCAAGTGGCCACTTAAACTCAGGCAGGAGTTGACAGGTGCAGTGGCTATTTTAGGTGTTGGGTTTCTCTCACCACAGACGCCATGGGAGAAGGGGAATGTGGGTAGAGGCTGCAGGCAACTTAGGGGAGTCCAGGAGGGTGGAATCATAATGGTCTTGAACTGTAGGGAGCTGGGGAACCTTGTTGGCACTGGTGGTCTACTTCAATTCGAGTCAGAGATGGCAGGTGCAGAGGTGACTTCAGGTGTCAGGTTTTGGAGGTTCCAGAGGCTTCAGAGAACAGGTCTGCTGCTCAAGGGCGGTCTCGAGTCTTTATTGAAGGCAGGCAGTCCTCCAGAGTTTCTGGAGTCACGGCTGAAGGACAAGGTGACTTACCTTATGCATCTTTGGTTTAAAAAACGCACAGGCATCGCAGATGTTGCTTCGGTGGTCTAATGGAAGACAGATGTCACACACCTGGTGGCTATCCTTCTGTGCGAATTTGTGGTGGCACCTTGGGCAGAAATGAAATGGTGTATTTTCCATCTCAACTAGAGTAGGGACATTCTCAGGTGGGGATCTGTGCGCTTCTATCCAAATGTAATCTTTTTACTTGCCTTACTGGACGATTCTTACTTTTTTTTTTCAATGCTTGACAAGCCTTCAGTGATGCTTCCAGACCCGCCATACGTGAAAGTTTCTAGGGAGGTCGTATGATGTCAGGAAGGGATGGGCTAGGCACCAAATGAAGGGGACCATCAACACCAATCAAAAAGCAACAACAAATAGAGAGGAAGCAATTCCAGACCCAACCACTAGCTGGCAGAATAATGGACAGCACATGAATCCAGAAAAGATTAATGCTGCAGAACTATAGGTTCTTCTTTGTATCCCAACCATACTATTTTAGAAAATTTAGAAATGGAAGGCAGTGAGACGAACATTAAATATTGGCGTAAAGCAACATAGGTCTTCAATCAGTAAAGTGCTCATACATTATGAAAACAACTTCAAGACCAGATATTTGCTAGGTGTGCAAAACAATATTGCGATAATAGATTATATATATATATACACACACACATATATATACACACATAGAGAGTGATGTAAACACACACATATATATATATATATATATATATACATATATATACACACACATACACATACACACACGCTTATGTCAAACAAAACGCTACCATTTAAACTTTTAAAAAAACATGTTCATTATATGCATATATTCTGGAGACGTGCAAACAAGACATTCAACAATATTCAGTTACTGCCGCAAAAGAATTATACAAAATAAAATGATATACTAACTTTGCAACCAGAGGGAGATAGTCGTATCATCATGCTTCATTCTTTCCTTCTCCGGGTTAGCAAGAGCCTCAATTATACAATCTTGGTCGACAATTAAAGATCATATTTGGTTTTATATCAGATGTGAAAGAATACATAATTGTGAATGCAATAAACCATAATCAACTAGGATGGGATAGTAAAATTTATGACCGGTAGATTTAAAGAAACCAAAAATTACTCTTTTAAGGTAGTTCAACACACAGAATGATCAGAGTGGACAGCTTTAATAATTCACAGCTACAATATTTCATGCTCAGCTCAGTTACTTATATTCTTCATGTACAGGATAAGACATTAACCAGCACTAACTCTGCACTGCATGCATTTCTGTGCTCACTGTATTGTGACTTGGAGTGAAAACAGTTATCAATCGCCAGGCAAACATTTTCATATGTATTCTACCCAAAATGGCTTTGATACAGTTAAATATTTGAAGATCTTAAACTTCACCTGATGTTTTATGACTTATTGAAAACACACACCCACTACAGCCAGAGCACATCTTGACAACTTCTGAATCAGAGGATTGCAATTACCAATTTCTTGGGCAAGAGGTTTACAATCAATCATTTCTTGGGCTACAGTCCACTGTATCAAAACTGGCAACAAATTAGAAAGGTTTAATAACATTCCTTGCATTGTCTGCCCACAGCAACGAAACCCTTAAATGCAACAGGACCGAACTTGCCCCATAAATAAGGAAGCCTATCTTCTTGAAATCTTAAGTCTGTGCAAGTCAATGCAGCTCGCCAGCAGGCTTGATACTCCATCTTCTCCACTAAAAGCAACGTACATACCAGACTTCTAATTAATTACATTGGGACTCAAATAAAGGAATTAACACTGGTCGTGTCATAGTACATGACCAGTTTAAATTACAGGCAACATGGGACACTTCTTGCCGGATCTACATTACTGATTCCACGGTAAAGGTGAGGAGGTGGGCAAGTCGCAAAGAAAAATAAATACTAAGTCTAGACAATTTTGAAAACGCCTTAATAAAGAACAAAATAAATAACATGGATGCAGCATGGGCAAGGCCAAGCATCAAATGAAAAGACCAAGTCACAAAGCTCTAGAGTGAATTTAACCATGGACCCCTCTTGGTTACTGCTCTTGGTGAACCAGTGATAGCAAGTGTCAGGATTATAAGTTGAAGATTATTCTGTAACAAGAGCTTCAGTGATGTGGGTGAACAGCACACTTCATGGTGTCATTTTGAGATTGCAAAAAAAACTTTTATGAGGAAGACTATTTGAAGCTTTCATTAATTTCCACTTAAGCAGCAGGATGAGGCACTATCTGTGTGTAGATAAAAATACTTCATTAACGCTACAGCTCAGAATTTGCCAACTCAAATGTAAGCCCTTTTGTTTCCAGTGAAAGGAAGTAACACTGGACTTCTGTTGCTTGACGGCCTTATGAGCAGTTAGATGTACCGAATGAAAGCCCCCTAGTCATGATCAAGAACTAACAAGGGTATAGGCGTCATGACGAGACATTTACCTCTTACACTTACAAGAAATATAGCTTTACCACTGGCAGCACCATGACATCAAACACAAATGACTTAACTCTTACAAAAAAAAAAACAAAGAAAATTTTGTTAAGGTCCTTCCAATCACAGAGAAAGACCATCATG
The DNA here is from genome assembly GCF_031143425.1 of Pleurodeles waltl. Classification (NCBI taxonomy): domain Eukaryota; kingdom Metazoa; phylum Chordata; class Amphibia; order Caudata; family Salamandridae; genus Pleurodeles; species Pleurodeles waltl. Next base: position 165,585,303 of record NC_090438.1, on the reverse strand, counting down.
AAGCTCTGTTAACAACTAGAACTTAAAGTTATTCGCCAATTTGTTTTCCTGGATCCAGTCTGGCTCTGTATAAGTGCTTTTCAATGAGGATTCTGCAGGAAGGAAGATCCATTCTGTGGTCCAATTGGAAAACATTTTTCATACAAGAGGTGTAAATACTAAAATTCTTACCATGGAGCATATTTTAACAGAAAATTACAATGTGTGTAGAAGTCTATCTGGATTTATAGAGCACAGCTGATTACCAAATAAGGTATCCAGCTGCTTGCAGGGGTTTATGGACAAGAGAAAGAGTAGCAGAGAGTAGTCTTAAAGGTTGGTGGAAGTTCAAACTGGTTAATGTAGGGGGTCCTTGGTTGTCTGAGCCTTGTGCATGTGGATTAGAAGTTTGAATTGACAGCATTTCTGGACAGGGAGCCAGTGGATTTGCGTAAGGTGGGGTGTGATGTGGGTTCTTCCGGGGAGGTCGAGGATGAGTCTGGCTGCGGCGTTCCAAATGGTATGAAGTCTCTGTAGGAGGTGTGTGGCAATTCCTACACGAGGACCGCTGCTGATGGAAACTCAGTCTTTCTGGCTTGGTTCTCCCCCTTTCTGCCTCTTGGCTGTGTCCTTAGACTGTTTTCACTGGGATCCTGCTAACCAGGAACCCAGTGAGAGTGCTCTCTCCCCTAAATTTGGTTGTCTTGGTACTCTCTACACCCCACAATTGGCATACTGATGCACCCCTGTAAGTCCCTAGTATAAGGTACTTTGGTACCCAGGGCATAGGTACTACACAGATCCCCCACGGGCTGCAACATGTATTATGCAACCAATGGCAGCCCATGCAAACTGAGTCTGCAGGTCTGCCATTTGCAGCCTGCATGAAAATATGCATGCACCTTTTCACTGCCGGTCCTTCTAGCTCTAAGGGCAGGGTGCAGGTCCCTATGTGTGCAGGAGCAGAGGTGCCCCTACGAACTCCAGTTACAATTCCTTCAACTTCGTAAGTACCGGGAAGCCATCTTAGCTATGTACTTGAGATAGGTCACTACCTATGCTCCAGCTACCCAATGGTAACTCCGAAACTAGGCATGTTTGTATCTAACATGTTGGAACCATACCCCCATACTAATGCCAGTATTGGTGGCGGGATTTCATGCACTCTTGAGGCTCTTTAGAGGACCCCCCCACCCATATTACTCCTATCAGTCTTTCAGGGTGTGCGATTCTGCAGCCCCTCAGACAGAATTCTGCCCTCATGTTGCTTGACCAGCTCAAGCAGGGGAAGGCAGAACAAAGGATTTCCTGTGGGAGAGGGGTACAACCTCCTCTCCCTTGAAAATAGGGGTAGCCTTCCCACACCACCGGTTTGCCTTGAAGGGCACATTTGGTGCCCTCCACGCATAATCCGGTCTGCACCAGTCCAGGGAGCCCATGTCCCTCCTCTGGTGCGAAACTGCAAAAAGGAAAGGGGAGTGACTATGAGAAAGTAGCCTCTTTCTAGCATAGTTACCCCCCATTTTTGGCCTGTTTGTCAGTGTTTGTCAGTGCGCTTTTAGTGTCTCACTAGGATCCTGCTAGCCAGGCCCTCTGTGCTCAGATTGTGGCCTACATGTCAATATGTTTTACTGTGTCACTGGAGTCCTGCTAACTAGAACTCCAGTGCTTATGCTCTCTCCGGTTCCAAATTTGCACTTACATACTGGTAACCCAGTACTCCATTCCAAATTGGCATACTGGACCCCCCTTATAAGTCCCTAGTAAATGGAACCTAGGTACCCAGGGCATTGGGGTTCCAGGAGATCCTTATGGGCTGCACCATTTCTTTTGCCACCCATAAGGAGCTCATACAAACACTTCTTCAAGATTGCAATTGCAGCCTGGTTGAAATAGTGCAAGCACTATTTCACAGCCATTTTCACTGCACCAGGTAACTTAAGTCACCTATTTGCTACCTATATTCAGCTCCTGAAGGATGGGTGAAAAGTTACTGCGTGTGAGGGCGCCCATGCACTAGCAGAGGTGCCCCCACTTTGTCCAGGACCAATTTCCCAGACTTTATGAGTGCAAGGACGCCATTTTATGTGTGCACTACATAAAGGTCATGTAGGAGGCTTGCTCTGCATATACTATATCAAAATGAGATATAGTGTGCACAGAGTCCAGGGGTTCCCCAAGAGGCTTGACAGAGGCAATAATAGAGAATATTAATGCTTTATTTGTGGTAGTGTGGCCGACCAGGTAGGCTTATCAGAGGGTAATGTTAAGTATTTGTTGTACACACAAGCAATAAGTGAAAACACACACTCAATGACTTAACTCCAGGCCAATAGGTTTTTATATAGAAAAATATTCTTTTGTTTATTTCTAGAAGCACAAGATTCATTTAGCAGGTAAGTACATCAAATGAAAGGTACTTTGCATAGTAATAGTTAGGACTTTGAATCAAATCAATATTGTACACAGGTTTCAATAAAATGGCAAAAAGCTATTTTAAAAGTGGACACTGCAATTTTCAACAGTTCCTGGGGGTGGTAAGTACAGTACAGTTTCTGAGGCAAGTACCACACTTACAGGTTCAGTCTCCAGGGCACAGGTAGCCCACCGTTGGGGGGGTTCAAGACAACCCCAAACACCCAGCACCAGCAACACAGCGCCGGTCAGGTGCAGAGGTCAAACAGGAGCCAAAATAACGTGGGCGCCTATGGAAACAGGGGGTACTCCAGTTCCAGTCTGCTTGCAGGTAAGTACCCACATTGTCAGAGGGCAGACCAGTGGGGTTTGGAGGAGTACTGGAGGGGCACCAGTTAGGCACAAAAACCACACCCTCAGCGGCATGGGGGAAGCCAGGTGCAGTGTGCCAACAGGGCGTTGGGTTCTCAATAGAACTAGGTGCTGCAGGCAGAGCACATGGGGGCCTCTCAGGGAAGCCAACGACTGGGCAAGGGTGAGGGCCCGCATGCTGGTCATTGCTGCACTGGTGGTCGGTTTCTCACGGGCATGGGGCTGCGTGTGCTGCTCTTCTTCAAGGTGTCTGATATCTTCGTCCCGGGCAGTCACGGTCAAAAGGGGGGGGGGGGGGGGCCTAGGGATTCCCTCTGGAGGCATCGTTGTGGGGGTGCAGAGGGGTCAGACCTGGGTGAACACGTCTGAGTTGCCTGGGGGTCCTCTCTGGATAGTTGGTTTTCTCTGGACACGGGCCGGGGGAGTCGGGTGCAGAGTAGTGCTTCTGGAGTGAGGTGAGAGTCCCTTTTAAAGTTGGTTTCTTGGACTTTTATTTGGGCAGGTCCGCTGTCCACAGGAGTTTCTTGGTCCTCGGTGAAGCAGGCAGTCCCCTGGAGGCTTTTCAGTTGTCTCTGGTCCTGCAGAATGCGGCGCTTCATTTCTTGCAGCTTTTTGAAGCAGAAGACAGGCCGGTAGGGCTGGGGACAAGTCAGTTGGTGTCTCCTCTTCTCTGCAGCCTTTTCAGCTCAGCAGTCCTCCTTTCTTGAGGTCAAGAATATGATAATCTGGGTTCAGGGTTGCCCCTAAATACTGAATTTGAGGGTGTGTTAGGATCAAGGAGCAGTAGCCAATGGCTACTGTCCTTGAGGGTGGCTAAACCCTCCTTGTGCCCACTCCCTCTGGGGAGGGGAGCACATTCCTACCCCCATTGGTCCAAAGCAAGATGGAGGATTTCTCAAGTAGGTGGTCACTTCAGCTCTGGTCAACTTAGGGGTGGATCTGACTGGAGGGGTGACTCCTTGTTTTCATCATTATCCCCCTGGACTTGCCACCAAAAGTGCAGGCTCATCCGGGGGCGGGCATCTCCAGTGGCTGGGGGCATTGTAACACCAGGCCTGAGCCTTTGAGGCTCACTGTTGGGTGTTACAGTTCCTTCAAAGAGGGGTGGGGGGGTGAGTCCCATCCACCCAGTGCAGGCTTTGTTTCTGGCCCCAGAGAGCACAAAGACTCACTCCAGGAGGTCAGAAACTCGTCTCTCAGTGGCACAGACTAGTCAGTCCTGCACTGAAGGATTGGGTAAAATACAGGTGGCATCTCTAAGATGCCACCTGTGGGTTTTTTATTTAATAAATCCAACACTGGAATCAGTGTGGGTTTACTATTCTGAGAAGTTTGATACCATACTTCCCAGTATTCAGTGTAGCAATTATGGAATTGGAGTTCGTTTTAACAAACTCCCAGACCATATACTTAGTATAGCCACACTGTACTGACAATGTCTAAGAATGGACTTCAACACTGCAGGGGCATATTGCTCGTGCAGCTATACCCTCACCTGTGGTACAGTGCACCCTGCCTTAGGGCTTTAAGGCCTGCTAGAGGGGTGACTTACCTATGCCACAGGCACCCTGAGGGGGAAGCCATGTCAACTTTTTCTCCCCAGTAACACACACAATCTGCAAGGGCAGAGTGCGTGTGTTAGGTGAGGGGTCCCTTAGGGTGGCACAACACATGCTGCAGCCCTTAGGGAACTTCACTGGTCACAGGGCCCTTGGTACCCCTATACCTTTCACAAGGGACTCCTTTGTGTGCCAGGGGTGTGCCAATTGTGGAAACAATGGTACATTTGTAGTGAAAACACTGATGCTGGGGCCTGGTTAGCAGGGTACCAGCACACAGTCAAGTCAGCATCAATATCAAGCAAAACGTATGTGTGTGTGTTTGGGGGTTTGACTGCAACAAGGAGCCATATTCCTACAGGTCAATAAATATGTAGCTTTACAATGGTAATATAGCAATGTGAGGTGTTTAAGATTGAGACGTTGTACCCCCAATCTGATTCTGGTATATGGGGGTGGGGGGGAGGGGGCAATTCCATGCACCCTGAGGGCTCAACATGGACCCCCCCCCCCCCCCCATTACTGCTGTTACAGCCTTCTGAGGTTTTCATTGCATCCCCAGCTTCTGCCACCTCACAGACAGGCTTCTGCCCCCCTGGGGCTTGAGCAGCTCAATCCCCTTTGGAAATAGTTGCTACAGGCATGGGAGGGATTTCCTCACAGAGCCTCTGGAAGTGCTTTGAAGGGCACAGATGCCATAATCCAGTCTACACCGGTTCAGGGACCCCCAGTCCCTGCTCTGGCACGAAACTGGACAAAGGAAAGGGGAGTGACCACTCCCCTGTCCGTCACCACCTCAGGGGTGGTGCCCATAGCTCCTCCAGTGTCCCAGGGGTCTGCCATCTTGTTTTCAGGAGGGTCAGGGAACTCTGGGAGCATCTGAGTGGCCAGTGCCAGCAGGAGACGTCAGAGCCCCCCTCCTAAATAGCCCTCTGAGGGCTATTTAGGGTCTCTCCTGTGGGTGTTTCCTCAGATTCAGCTTGCAAGACTGCAGCAGGGATCCTGAAACAGAAGAACTGCTCCAGGAACTCTACAACAAAGTATCCAAGCAGGCTACTGAAACTCTAACTGCAGCAGTTTCCAGGTTGTGCACGCTCCGAGGACTGCCTGTCTTCATCCTGCACCAGAAGACCAAAAGGAATCTCCCGTGGAGTGATGGAGTCACTTCCCTGCTTCAGTAGGCACCTCTCTGCAGCAACAACCAGTACTCTGGGTCCCCTCTCCCGACGACGAGCACGGATCCTGGAACACAGGTGGTGGACTAAAGTGACCCTGACTGTCCAAAGGACCAGCTGTTTAAATTTGGTGGAGATAAGACCTTGCCTACCCGTGCCAGACAGTACCCCTGTGCACCAAGTGTTTTACAGCTCCTAGGGCTTCTGTGCGCTTCTCCAAGAAATCCTTTGTGCACAGAGCAGCCCAGGTCCCCAGCACTCTATCCTGCAACGCTCAGCTCTGTGAGTTGTTCCCTGGCAGCGTGGGATCCCTTTGTGTAGTTCTGCGATGACCGCCATTTGCAACTCCTTTGTCCCCATGCTGTGGGACTCCTGTGCATGCTGCCTGGTCTTCTAAGGGCTCTCTAAGTTGCTGAGAGGCCCCCTGCCTCCCCCTCCTGGGTAGAATCGACCTGGTCCTTCCTGGGCCCGGGCCGCGCCATTTTTCACAAAACTCAAGTTTTGCGTTTACCAAGGATTGTTGGCGGAATCCTGCGACATAAACCAGACTGCACTCATCCATCCAGCATGGGACATCTTCTGTACCAACCACGAACCCGTATCCATCTTCTTTGGTGCAATACTGACTTTGTCTTCTCACCAGTGGTTCCTCTTTTGCACCTTTATCCAGGTTAGCAGGGGCTCCTGTTCTCCCTGGACACTTCAGTGCTTCTTGGACTTGGTCCCCTTCTTCCACAGGTCTTCAGGTCCAGGAATCAATCACTGGTGTCTTGCAGTCTCTTCTTGTTCTTGCATTATCTTCTATTACGACTTCTAATGTGTTTTAGTAAACTTGCTGTGTTTTACTCTTGCTTTCCTGGGCTCTGGGGTGGGGTATTTTACTTACCTTTGGTGTTTTCTTACACTCCTAGAGCCCCTCTACACAATACACTTGCCTAGGTGGGAAACAGACTTTCACATTCCACTATTTTAGTATATAGTTTGTGTTCCCCTAGGACCATTGCAACCTATTGTGATTTTCACTATTTGCACTGTTTTCAGACTGCTACTTACCTGTTTTTGGTTACTAGTGTATTTTGTGTATATTGTTATTGTAATTGTAATCTTATTTATATAGCGCTTACTACCCCTGACGAGGCGTCGAAGCGCTTTTCGATGAGTAGCACGCTACTCCGGAACCCAACAAGAATTAGTGATGGATTAGTATAGTTAAATAATGAGTACAGTTTTAGTATTATTATGAGTTAATTTGAGCCGCGGATATGAGAGTTTGTTAGTTAGACTGGAGTAATGGAGGGGTGGAGGAGGAAATAAATCCAGAGGTGTTAATTGGGAGTATATCCTTCATTTACTCAACCCAAGGCTTGGGATGAGTAAAGGGGGGTGGAGGGGGAAGAGTATGTGGAAGGGTTAGGGAGAGCATAATAGCAGGGTGAGATGAATGCAGGAGAATTTAGTAGGGTTGTGTGGGAGGTCACAGAGGTAGAGTGAGGTTTGGTGAGTTAGATGTGGAGGGAAGAGCTTAGGCAGATATATTTAGGAGATGAAAGTGGTAGAAGGGATTTGGGATGAGTCAGAGTAAGAATGGAGGATAGTTTGATAGAGACATGACATAAGAGTGATGAGTAGATAAGTGTGATAAGATGAGAGCAGGAATTCGTAAATATCTAGTATAACAACCCAAAAAAAAAAAAAAAAATACTTACCTCCTAAGGGAGTATAGCCTCTAAGATATTTTTGGCCATGTGTCACTAAAAGAAAGTACCTTTATTTTTGGTAACACGGAGTATTGTCTTTTGTGTGTGTGAGTACTGTGTGTCTGCAGGAGTACTGCAAGAGCATTGCATGTCTCCTTGTCCAGCTGTGGCTACTCTGCCTAAAGCGATCTCTAATGAAAAATTATGAAGTACACTGTTCCATAAATGAAAAGGAAAACGGATATACGCAGGGCTAATGATAGTCAGTAGCTTAGGAGAGCCCTCACACACCCAATAGGATATGTCAAGCTTCATCACTGGGCAACCTCCTCGTCAGACCAGCGCTGCAATTTCTGACGGGCCACACCTGCAGGCGTATTCTTTTTCATTTATGGAACAGTGTACTTCATAATTTTTCATTAGCTGAATTTGGGAGAGTGTACACTGCACCTATAATCTCCATGTCCCCTCCTTCATTGTAATTATAAAGCTACCTCTAGACAGCCTGGCCTCTAGACACTGCCTACATTTCACTAATAAGGTATAACTGGCCCTGGTATAAGGTGTAAGTACCATAGGTACCCACTACAAACCAGGCCAGCCTCCTACAGTGACCACTTCCCTGGGGTGGTGCCCAGAGCTCCTTCAGGTGGTCACCTGATTCTGCCATCTTGAAAACAAGATGGACAGAGGCCCCTGGGAGCATCTGACTGGTCAGGTTAGGCAGATGACGTCAGTGACCCAGTCAGATAGGTGGTCAACTTGCAAAGTGACCAGGCCCCTTTTCAGGCGATTTAGGAATTCCTCTGCAGGTGGGTCCCCAGATCCAGTGTGCAACACTCCACCAGGACACCTTGGCAATGACCTATTCTGCTCCTGGCCACTGGAACCACTTCTGGACTTCACAGGAACCGAACAAGACCTCAACACCAAGACAAACTTGTAGGAAGCTGGCCTGGTGTGTGGTAGGTACCTGAGGTACGTACACCTTATAGCAGGTCCAGGTATCCGCTATTAGTGTACTGTAGGCAGTATCTAGAAGCCAGTCCCTCTAGAGGTAGCTGTGGATGAGCAGCCAAGGCTTATCCAGGAGAAATGCAAGGCTCATGCAATACCACTGTAGTCACATAGCACTTACACACGAGAGAAAACACTCAGTTCTACAAAAATGTTAGTGACAATTATCTAAAAGTACTAGAGGGCCAACCCTCCAATAGGAGGTAACACACTAGATATGTACACTGGTAACCAGAAATAGGCATAAAAAGCAGTAGAAAACAGCGCAAATAGCAATAGACAATAGTGACCCTTGTGGGGAGCCCAAACCATATACTAAAGAAATGGAATGCAAGGGCGGGACCCCCACATATGTAAGTGGAATGTGTGTGGGGTTGGGGTTGGGGGGGGGGGGGGCTGGGCCAACTAGGAAACCCCAAAAGTAAGTACCATAGTCCCCCCTAGCGACCAGGAAGAAAGGATTAAGTTACTGAATTTTTCCCAAGCCACCCAAAAGGACTAAAAAGGAGATAATGCAACACCCAGACAAGACTGCAAGAAACCAGTGGTGGATTCCTGAAGAGGAAGACCTGTGGAAGAAGGGGACCAAGTCCTGAAGTCGCAGGAGTGTCCAATGTTGGCAGGAGTCACTACCCACCCGTCTGTGGCTGCAGGAGTTGGTTGACTGTAGGACAAAGATGGTCAGCAATGCAGCCGGAGTAGCGTTCCTGGAGGATGCAGTCGACATCTCTCGCCAGATGGAAGATTGCAGTTGGTCAGTGGCATGGAAAAGCCACCAACAAGCCTTGGCACAGGCAAGAGTCGCAGTAGAGAGAAAGTGGACCTGCTTGGGACCAGCAAGGTCCAAGATGACTCAACCAACAGGGGGATTCCTAGGAAGTCCCTCGGCAAGGTAGAGAGTCCTCAGAAAAAAAGGCCGCCCCCACAGGAGACCCACTGGAAGAGGAACCAGGAGTCGCAGAGGAGCCCACGCAGCATAACTGGAGAAGGGTCCCACGCCACAGGAGAAGCACGCAGAGGGCTGTAAGTCGCAGAGAAGAGTGCTGGCAGCTGAGGCTACACGGAGTCAGAAGGTCCCTTGGAGGAGAGGCCAACAAGCCATGCTAGCTGCAAGTGACATGGTGCAGGTACTGACTGTAAGGAAATGCCTCCTTGGCATGGTTACCCCCTGACTTTTTGCCTTTGCTGATGCTATGTTTTGAATTGAAAGTGTGCTGAGGCCTGCTAACCAGGCCCCAGCACCAGTGTTTTTTCCCTAACCTGTACTTTTGTTTTCACAATTGACACACCCTGGCATCCAGGTAAGTCCCTTGTAACTGGTACCCCTGGTACCAAGGGCCATGATGCCAGGGAAGGTCTCTAAGGGCTGCAGCATATCTTATGCCACCCTGGGGACCCCTCACTCAGCACAGACACACTGCTTGCCAGCTTGTGTGTGCTGGTGAGGACAAAACGAGTAAGTCGACATGGCACTCCCCTCAGGGTGCCATGCCAACCTCACACTGCCTATGCAGTATAGATAAGTCACCCCTCTAGCAGGCCTTACAGCCCTAAGGCAGGGTGCACTATACCATAGGTGAGGGCACCAGTGCATGAGCACTGTGCCCCTACAGTGTCTAAGCCAAACCTTAGACATTGTAAGTGCAGGGTAGCCATAAGAGTATATGGTCTGGGAGTCTGTCAAACACGAACACCACAGCACCATAATGGCTACACTGAAAACTGGGAAGTTTGGTATCAAACTTCTCAGCACAATAAATGCACACTGATGCCAGTGTACATTTTATTGTAACATACACCCCCAGAGGGCACCTTAGAGGTGCCCCCTGAAACCTTAACCAACTACCTGTGTAGGCTGACTGGTTTTAGCAGCCTGCCACACTCGAGACATGTTGCTGGCCACATGGGGAGAGTGCCTTTGTCACTCTGTGGCCTGTAACAAAGCCTGCACTGGGTGGAGATGCTATCACCTCCCCCAGACAGGAGCTGTAACACCTGGCGGTGAGCCTCAAAGGCTCACCCCCTTTGTTCCAGCACCACAGGGCATTCCAGCTAGTGGAGTTGCCCGCCCCCTCCGGCCATGGCCCCACTTTTGGCAGCAAGGCCGGAGGAGATAATGAGAAAAACAAGGAGTCACCACTGACCAGTCAGGACAGCCCCTAAGGCAACCTGAGCTGAAGTGACTAGGACTTTTAGGAATCCTCCAGCTTGCAGATGGAGGATCCCCCCAATAGGGATAGGAATGTGACCCCCTCCCCTTGGGAGGAGGCACAAAGAGGGCGTAGCCACCCTCAGGGCTAGTAGCCATTGGCTACTGCCCTCCCCGACCTAAACACACCCCTAAATTCTGTATTTAGGGGCTCCCTGAACCTAGGAACTCAGATTCCTGCAACTTAAGAAGAAGAGGACTGCTGAGCTGAAAAACCCTGCAGAGAAGACGGAGACACCAACTGCTTTGGTCCCAGCCCTACCGGCCTGTCTCCCCCCTTCGGAAGAAAACTGCTCCAACGACGCTTTCCCCAGGATCAGCGACCTCTGAATCCTCAGAGGACTGCCCTGCTCTAAAAGGACCAAGAAACTCCCGGGAACAGCGGCCCTGTTCAACAAAGACTGCAACTTTGTTTCCAGAGGAGCAGCTTTAAAGACCCCTGCAATCCCCACCAGAAGCGTGAGACTTGCAACACTGCACCCGGCGACCCCGACTCGACTGGTGGAGAAAACGCTACAGGGAGGACCCTCCGGCGACTCCAAGACTGAGTAACCAAAGTTGCCCCCCCTGAGCCCCCACAGCGACGCCTGCAGAGGGAATCCTGAGGCTCCCCCTGACCGCGACTGTCTGAATCCAAAATCCCGACGCCTGGAAAAGACCCTGCACCCGCAGCCCCCAGGACCTGAAGGATCGGAACTCCAGTGCAGGAGTGACCCCCAGGAGGCCCTCTCCCTTGCCCAGGTGGTGGCTACCCCGAGGAGCCCCCCCCCCCCCCCTTGCCTGCATCGCTGAAGAGACCCCTTGGTCTCTCATTGAAACCTATTGAAAACCCGACGCGTGTTTGCACACTGCACCCGGCCGCCCCCGTGCTGCTGAGGGTGTACTTTCTGTGCTGACTTGTGTCCCCCCCAGTGCCCTACAAAACCCCCCTGGTCTGCCCTCCGAAGACGCGGGTACTTACCTACTGGCAGACTGGAACCGGGGCACCCCCTTCTCCATTGAAGCCTATGTGTTTTGGGCACCACTTTGAACTCTGCACCTGACCGGCCCTGAGCTGCTGGTGTGGTAACTTTGGGGTTGTTCTGAACCCCCAACAGTGGGCTACCTTGGACCCCAATTTGAACCCCGTAGGTGGTTTACTTACCTGCAAGAACTAACAATAACTTACCTCCCCCAGGAACTGTTGAAAATTGCACTGTGTCCACTTTTAAAATAGCTATATGTGTTTTATGTAAAAAGTATATATGCTATTGTGATTATTCAAAGTTCCTAAAGTACTTACCTGCAATACCTTTCAAATGAGATATTACATGTAGAATTTGAACCTGGGGTTCTTAAAATAAACTAAGAAAAGATATTTTTCTATACAAAAACCTATTGGCCTGGAATTGTCTCTGAGTGTGTGTTCCTCATTTATTGCCTGTGTGTATGTACAACAAATACTTAACACTACTCCTTTGATAAGCCTACTGCTCGACCACACTACCACAAAATAGAGCATTAGTATTATCTCTTTTTGCCACTATGTTACCTCTAAGGGGAACCCTTGGACTCTGTGCATACTATTCCTTACTTTGACATAGTGCATACAGAGCCAACTTCCTACACTGACCTGCGTGGGAAGGTAAAGATGGATGTAGGAGGCTGGCCTGGTGTGTGGTGGGTACCAATGGTACTTACACCTTATACCAGGTCCAGGTATCCCCTCTTAGCGAAGTTTAGGTAGTTTCTAGAATCCAGGCTCTCTAGAGGTAGCTTTGGATGAGCAGCCAAGGCTTATCCAAGAGACATGCAAAGCTCATGTAATACCACTGTAGTCACACAGCACTTACACACATGAGACAAAACACTCCATTGTACAAAAATAAAGGTACTTTATTTTTGGAACAAATGACCACAAAATACTAGACAGGTGACCCACCCTTAGGAGGTAAGTAATACACTAAATATATATACACTAGCAAACAGAAATAGGCAAGGAAAAGGTTAGAAAACAGTGCAAATAGTAATACCCAATAGTGACCCTATGGGGAGCACAAACCATACACTAAACAAGCATTTGCAATGCAATGGGTCTCCCATTTGCTCGAGTTAGAGCTATTCACATTTTAAACTCCTAACTGGACTTTTATTGTCACAAACTGAAAAGTGAAACAGTTTCACATAAGCAAGCCCACGACCACCATGAAGAGTAATGGAGACACACAAAAGCAAACAGAAGTTCGCTTGCAATGAAACGTATCAGCAAAAGTGCAAGAAGCCATGTAACACGGACGATGTCATGCAAAGCACTCGACTACTGACCAGCGAGATCCCACTGCCTGCGAAATAAAGAGAAAACGTAGTTAAGTAACAGCATCCTCCTGCGACGAAGAATGCAGGAGTAAAACACTGGATTTTCCTCAAACCATCCAAAACGAGGAAAAGAAGAAAAAGAAGACACCCAGACAAGCCTGCAAGAAACCCAGCGGTGGATTCCTGAAGAAAGAAGACCTGTGGAGAGAGGACCAAGTCCAAGAGTCACAGTGGAGTCCAGGAGGAGTAGGAGCTACTACCCACCCAGCTGTAGTTGCAGGAGTTGGTCGACGGTGATGAAGAATAGGTCAGCACTGCAGCCCTGGAGCAGGAGAAGAGTTCCGGATGGATGCAGATGAAGCCCCACACTGGAAGAAAAGTGTCAGTGCGGGAATTCTACCAACAAGCCTTGGCAAAGGCAAACTCGTGGTTAGTCAAAAAGAGGCGCTGCCTGGGACCAGCAAGGCTCAGGACGGCTCAAACCAGGATAGGAGTCACAGGGGTCCTTAGCGTCACAGAGTCTCCACAGGCGCAGAGGCAGCACCCACAGGAGTCCCACAGGACAGGGACACAGGAGTCGCAGAAGGCGGCCACGCAGCACTACAAAAGAGGATCCCACACCACAGGAGACCCACGCAGAAGGCTGTGCTTTGCAGGATGGGGTGCCCTGGCCTGGAGCTACACGTGGCCTGAAGATCCCTTGGAGAAAACGCAAACAAGCCTTGGCAGTTGCAAGAGACATGGTGCACAGGGGTACTCTCCTGCGTGGGAAGGCAAGGGCTTACCTCCACCAAAGTTAGATAGCTGGCAGAGAGGACCAAGAGGACTACTCTGGACCACGACATGTAATGCAGGATGCAAGCAGCTCAGCAGGCGAGGGGGATCGACGCAGCCAGTTGCTGTTGAAATGCCTGCAGTTGCAGGGTAGTGACTACATCACTCCAACAGAGATTCCTTCTTTTTCTTGTGCAGGCTGAAGGGCTGTGGTCTTCTGAGGATGCACGGCGAGGGAAATGTTGCAAAGCTGGCAGGAGCCCTGGAAACAATGTTGCTGAAGTCCTTTCTTCTTGGAAGCAGCTTGTCGGGTCCTGGAGGTTCCAGTCGCAGTTCCGGAGACCAGAAGGGGAAGCAGAGATTGCAGAGGAGACCTCCGGGAATCTTGCAAGCTGAATCTGAGGACCGACCCAAGAAAGAGACCCTAAATAGTCCTGAAAGGGGGATTGGTCACCTAACCAAGTAAGCACCTATCAGGAGAGGGCTCTGACGTCACCTGCCTTGCCACTCAAATGCTCCCAGAGTTCCCTGCCAACCTTGGAAACAAGATGGCAGAACCCAGGGACCTTCAGGGGGAGCTCTGGGCACCACCCCTGGGGTGGCGATGGACAGGGGAGTGGTCACTTCCCTTTCCATTTTCCAGTTTCATCCCAGAGCAGGGACTGGGGGTCCCTGAACCGGTGTGGACTGGTCTATGCATGGAGGGCACCAAATGTGCCCTTCAAAGCAAACCAAGGGTGTTACCGCCCTCTCCCAAAGGAAATCCTTTGTTCTGACTTCCTGGGCTTGATCAGATCTAGCAGCAGGAGGGCAGAAACCTGTCTGAGGGGTGGCAGCAGCTGGGCGCCCAGAAAACCCTTTAAGACTGGAGGTAGCAATGCTGGGGGTCCTCGAAGGAGCCCACAGAGTGCATGGAATCATACAACCAATACTGGAAACAGAATTGGGGTATGTTTCTCACATGTTTGACACCAAACATGCCCAGGTTAGTCTGGAGTTACCATTATGTAGCTGGACACAGGTGGTGACCTGTGTCCAGTACACAGGTAAAATGGTGTCCCCCACACTCACGAAGTCCAGGAAAATAGAGATGGAGTTCGTATCAACACCTCTGCTCATGTAGGGGTGCTCGTCACATACAGGTATTTGAACCCTGCCCTCTGGGCTAGAAGGGCCTGCCACAGGGTTGACTTACAGGGACCTGGTGCAGTGACGTGTAGTGAAAAGGAAGGTGCATGCACCTTGTCACGCAGGCTGTTTTGGCAGGCCTGCAGACATTTTGCATGGGCTCCCATGGGTGGCATAATACATGTTGCAGCCCATGGGGAACCCCTGGTGCCCTAATGCCCCGGGAACCTAGGTACCATGTACTAGGGACTTACATGAGGGCACCAGTATGCCAATGGGGTGGGGTGTCCTAAGTCAGGAACAGCCACATTTAGAGGGAGAGAGCACATTCACTGTGGTCCTGGTTAGCAGGATCCCAGTGAACACAGTCAAAACACAATGACAGCAGGCAAAAAGTGGGTGTAACCAAGCCAAAAAGAGGGTACTTTCCAACAACTGTTACCAATCACTCTGTCAAGGCAATTCATGGTAGCCAGCCTGCAGCCGATAATATACTTTGCTGGATCCTGTCCTGCCCACCATGTATAGTCTGAGCCAGAAGACCATAAGGTTCAACAAGAAGATCACACTGGACATGTTCACAACATCTTGAGTATATTAACCCAGCAGAGAGAGAGGCGCCATATTTATGGATAGAAGAGTCAGGCTGGCAACGGAAAGCATATGCTTGCTAAAGGGGGTCAATTCTCTTTCCAGAGAACTGGTAAGAAACAGGTTAGAGTTCACCTTACTGATTAATGCTCGGACAATAGGGCTCTCTGGGTTTGGGTGTTTGGTCTGCAACTTTGAGAGGGTTCTACGGGAAGACCGCAATTACTATGCGTGAGGACCAAGTCATGTACTGAGCCCAAGCACCAAAGGGATACTGCCTGTGAGCCCTTGACTGTGATGTGCTTTCTGTAGTTGCTGCACAAATTGAATCTTGCAGTTTTCTGTGATGACATTGTTGCCTAACACACTGTGAAAAAAAGTTTTGATGTCATCTGTAAACTCACCAAGTCTGAAGCGGCGCTTCAGAGTCCCGCCAAAAGTCATGGAAAGAAAGAAACTGACGTCAGTGCACTGGGGTAGCATTTATGTTAAGCTCTGATATGTAAATTCTGAGGTGATACAAAGTCAGCACAAAGCAACAATGAGCCACTGAGAAGTGAAAATTCTACATATCCATTCAAGCTCCTAGGGGATATTCTAAGGTGAAGAATCTGCAGGCAAAAGCAGCCTCTAGAAACAGGGTTTCACCTTCTGCATCCATCTACTTAGAAGAAACAGCAACAATATTAAAAGAGACTGCAAGATATTTTGCGCTTGTGCAACGACTAAATCAAACGTAAATATGGGATAAATAGGAGGGTACCCTAGGATTCTAGAAGATGTGTCAAACTCCCTGTAGGCTACGCCATATAGTAAACATTGAAACATAAAGACCATCTAGTTCATGTGTTTCACTAGACGCATCACTAGGCTTTGCTGGTAAGAGTTTCCACATATTTCAAACTTTCTGTGAAAGGACTTTAGTGTTATTCTGGAGTTTCTAACCATGCACTGCCTCTGCACGTGATTATAAAGAACCTACCCCAGAAGTGAGAGAAAGAGAACGAGAAAAAGAGGTGTGTGTGTGTGTGTGCCATCTAGTGTTGGGCTCGGAGTGTTACAAGTTGTTTTTCTTCGAAGAAGTCTTTTCGAGTCACGAGACCGAGGGACTCCTCCCTTTCGGCTCCATTGCGCATGTGCGTCGACTCCATCTTAGATTGTTTTCCCCGCAGAGGGTGAGGTAGGAGTTGTGAGTATACTAGATAAGTATTAGTTTGAGTTTGTTTTGACTTAGTTTGTTTACCAGATAAGAAATGAGTGGGGGAAAAGCGTAAGCAAATATCCCTGACCAGCTGATCCATAACACATTGCCCTTGGACTGAGGGTGTGGGTATCTGGACGCAAAGTTGGCATTTTGCGTTTTCTTTTGTTGCGAATAGGTCTATTTTTTGTGTTCCCCAGCGTAGTAAGTAATCTTGTAGGATCTGGGGATGAATATCCCATTCGTGTGTTTGTTGGTGATCTCGACAAATTGTCGGCTAATTGGTTCTGGATGCCTGGGATGTATTGTGCTATTAGGCGAATGTGATTGTAAACTGCCCGATGCCAAATTTTCTGTGCTAAGAGACACAGTTGTGACGAGTGTGTCCTTCCTTGTTTGTTGAGGTAATACATTGTCGTCATGTTGTCGGTTTTGATAATAATGTGTTTGTGGGCTATCAGTGGTTGAAATGCTTTTAATGCTAGAAACACTGCCCACAGTTCTAACTGATTTATGTGCAGCTGTTTTTGTTGATTGTCCCATTGTCCCTGAATGCTGTGCTGGTTGAGGTGTGCTCCCCACCCTATCATGGAAGCATCTGTTGTGATAACGTCTTGAGGCACTGGGTCTTGGAATGGCCGCCCTTGGTTTAAATTTATAGGGTTCCACCACTGAAGCGAGAAGTGTGTCTGGCGGTCTACCAACACTAGATCTTGGAGTTGACCCTGTGCTTGTGTCCATTGTTTTGCTAGGCACTGTTGCAAGGGCCGCATGTGTAATCTTGCGTTTGGGACAATGGCTATGCATGAAGACATCATGCCTAGAAGTTTCATTACAAACCTTACTTGGTAGTGTTGATTTGGCTGTATGTTTGATGTGATATTCTGGAACGCTTGTACCCTTTGTGGACTTGGTGCGGCAATCGCTTTTTGTGTGTTGAGTGTTGCTCCCAAGTATTGTTGTATTTGGGATGGCTGCAGATGTGATTTTTGGTAATTTATAGAAAACCCTAGTTTGTGTAGAGTTTTTATAACGTATTGCGTGTGAAGAAGACACTGTTGTGCAGTGCTGCTTTTTATTAACCAGTCGTCTAAGTATGGGAATACGTCCATGTGCTGTCTCCTTATGAGAGCGGCTACTACTGCAAGGCATTTTGTGAATACCCTTGGGGCTGTTGTTATCCCGAACGGTAACACCTTGAATTGATAGTGCATGCCGTGCATTACAAACCTTAAGTATTTTCTGTGCGAAGGATGTATGGGTATGTGAAAGTAGGCATCCTTGAGATCTACCGTTGACGTATAGTACTCTTTTTTGAGCAAGGGAACCACATCTTGAAGTGTTACCATGTGGAAGTGATACGATTTGATGAAGAGATTCAGCGCTCTGAGGTCTAATATGGGTCTTAACGTTTTGTCTTTCTTTGGAATTAGGAAATATAGTGAGTAGACACCTGTTCCTTTCTGATGGTTGGGGACTAACTATTGCTTGTTTTTGTAACAATGCTTGGACTTCTAGTTGTAACAGGTCTAAGTGTTGTTTGGACATATTGTGTGCTCTTGGGGGGCACATCTGGTGGGAAAAGTATGAATTCTATGCTATAACCATGTTGGATAATGGCTAGGACCCATGCGTTCGTAGTTGTGTGTCCAGTTTTTGTAGTATGCAGTAAGTCTCCCCCCCCCACTGGTGTTAAGTGTTGGGGTTTTGTGACATTGAAGTCACCGTTTGGTTTGACTTGTTTTAGGGCTTTGGAATTTTCCCCTTGCTCTTGGGAATTGTCCACCCTTCTATGAGCCTCGAAACCCTCCTCTCTGGTATTGTCCCTGATAGGTGGGCCTGGTTTGCGAGGTGGAAGGCTCTGGTGTTTGCATACGAAACCCCCTCTAAATTGTGGCTTTCTAAATGTGCCTCTGCTTTACGTAGGGGCAGACGTACTCACATGCTGGCCGGCCGTGATGGGTCTATCATCTTCCGATTCTTGTTAGAGTTGGTGTCTCGGATGGAGACTGCTGTCTACGCCTGCTCTCCCTCCATGACGTCGAGATGTTTGGTGCTCTTTGACGCCATTTCTAGTCTTCGGGCCCTGCGATCTCTTAAGGTCTTCTTCAATCGAAACGATCGACAGGCTTCGCAGTCTTCCTCTCGATGGTCCGGAGAAAGGCACCAATTACAAACCAGGTGTTGGTCTGTATATGGGTACTTTACGCGGCACCGAGGGCAGAGTGGAAATGGAGTCTGATCCATCAGGATTTCCACGCGGTAGGCCCGAGTCAGGCACACGTGCCCGGTTCGATGCTAGATGGAAACGCGATTGAAACAATACCGACGAATAACTAGGTTTTCTAAGGTTTTCTGATTTGAAATCTCGGAGCGAGAGGAAACACGTCCAAACCCAACAGCGGAAAGAAAAAACAATCTAACTATGGAGTTGATGCCCAGGCGCACTGTAACCGAGAGGAGGAGTCATTCGATCCCGTGACTCCGAAAAGACTTCTTTGAAGAAAAACAACTTGTAACACTCCGAACCCAACACTAGATGTCAGAAGAGATATGCATAGCATGTGTTTCTGCAGCTACACATGCCATCGAACACATTTTATATCTCTCTCTCTATAGATATATATAGAGATAGATATATATATATATATATACATATACATACACACACACACACACAATGATATTAGTGGAGTTTGGTTAAGAGGCAATATCTCTGGTGGGCTGAACTATGATAAAATTGACACCAACATCAGAGCATCCAAATTCTCAAGGGAGGTTATCCAAAACCCCCTTCTCTCTTCAGATTTTTCTGTTCACCAGAATAACTAACACACCGCTAAAGCACACTTAAGCCTTTATGTTGAAAAAAAAAAACTATTTGTGTAAATGAGAAAAATGTTAAACTGCTACTAATAAAAATAAGCAGATGAGAAATTCAAAGTATTAACATCTAAACATAGATCTAAATATATATCTTGGTGACGAATAATTTAACAAATTAACATATTTAATGTTAAAAAGGATACAAGCCAAAACGTCATAGTTTAGCGATGTCAGGTACTTTAAGGAATCTACTACTGGTGTGATTAAATTGTCATACTTTTGAATTTGTGATAAAATCTGAAAAAGGCAAACAAGAAAACAATGAACTAAAAGAAAAAAGAAAACCAAAATCAAACAAGTAAAAGGAACTGAACACTGTGTGCTAATGGCTCTAAGCAATTACCATAGGAGAAAATCATAACCAAGAAAAATGCTTACCTTAGGTAATGCTCATTCAAATTGATATCACAGCTCCTGCAGCTCCCATAACATGAATTTCTTCACTAAGGATCAGACTGTATCGGGATAATATATTCCTATCATGATGACTCATCGATGACCGATGGTACTATCCCCGTTTTAACACTTCCTAAGGTTACGCAACAGCCAAATATCAAGCACCTTTGCTGATGATAGCAGTACCAGTAATTTTCTACCCTTACCCTCGCAACAGAATTTAAGGATAAAGTAAAAAGATAAAAATAGATCAAATCTCCCCGTAAGAGGGGAAGTGGGATACTTAAGCAATCTGCAGCAGCAGTTCAACAAAAAAGAAAATGTTACTTACCAATTAAGTATCTGTTTGTGGCATGTATTGCTGTAGATTGACATTGTTAGCATAATACCCCCGTCTAGTGTTGGGCTCAGATCTGTGCAAGCTGTTTTTCTTCGTCGGAAGTCTTCGAATCACGTGTATCGTGACTACTCCTCTTGCTGGTAATGCACATGATCATCAGCTCCACTGTTAAATTGCTTTTCCGCAAGATGGGTGAGGATGAAATGAAGACCAGAGTGTAGTATAGTGAGATGTCCATGCTGAAAAGGGTGTAATAAGATTATCTGTAACCAGCACAGGTGTCCGGGGAGGAGGAGGATGGGTGCATGTGAATCTGTCTACAGCACTACATGCCACGAACAGATGCTTAATGGGTAAGCAACATTTTCCTTTTAAGGTATGTATGGCTGTAGATACAAATGCTAAGCACAGACTGTAAAGCAGTCCTCAACTCCAAGAGGAGGCTAACCTGTGGAGGTTACAGCTGTTTGAAATAATGTATGTAGAACCACCTGACCAGCATTGGCTTGTTCACAGTCCAGCACATCTACACAGTAATGTTTTGCATGCAGTGTATATCATGTAGCTACTCTACGTATGTCAGCTATAGGTATATTTCCTAGAAAACCACTGAAGCTCCTTTTGTTTGTTTTTACGAGTGGAGTGAGTTCTAGGAGGGATAGGTGAATTTTTTTTTTAGCTTTGGCATGGCATTTTTGGATACAGTTAACAATCCAATGTGAAATGCCTGATTAAGAAATGACCCTTCCTTTCTGGGGTTTTGAAAAGTCAACAAAGTTGTGTATTCCTAAGTTATTTGCTTCTATAAATTTAATACATGAAGGCTTGTTTTAAGTCTAAGGTACATAGAGCCCTTTCCGCAAATGAGTCAGGTTGGGTAAAAAAGAATGGCATTTCAATAGACTGATTAAGAAGTAATTCGGACACCATCAAAGGAAGAAATGTAGGAGTGGTACGCAGAGCCACCCTATCTCTATGTACCTTGAAGAAGGGTTCCTCTAAAGCAGGCGGGGGTGTCTTCAAACTGGGAGGCATACTCTCCCCTCAAGGGCTGCCTCGAATGATACTAAGAGGGGGGTTTAGGCTCTGGCCAAAAGGAGGATTATACAGATAACAGGGCTTTGTTTTAAGCTGAAAAAATTAGCAGCAGTAAACCACTGTGCAAAGGGCAATCACTAACATGTTTTGTCTTTTATATCCAAGCTGGGAGTATGTCAAAAGGGAAGTGATTCCAAATACTCTTCAAAACCCCAACCTCTAATAATCACACAGTGGATACTTTTACACGTTAGTAGGGCCTGCCTGACCAGATTAGTATATTTGGCATCATGTATTTTTAAAACTGTAGCAGAAGTTTATGCTTGAATAAGTCCAGACATATTTAAACAATGCCAATTTAATAGAATAATTGTGAAAAATTTGGACGGGGCCACTGATTTTGTTTCCCCACTAGGGAGGCACAGCATTAAAAAGTTTGAGGACTACTGTTAATTCCTAAAGCTCACTGACACATCTTAGTGAAGTGATACCTTCCAGGAAAAAAACTGGAGGGGTTTTTTTTTTGGGGGGGGGGGGGGGGGGGGGAGCAACAGAGGAGGGGATAAATTGGATGGCCCATGAATCTTCTTAATACAATACTGAGATTCCAAGTGGAAGCCAGTGGCATTCTAGGAGAAATGGCTCAAGACCTTTCAGGAAGGCTTTGATGACTGGGATAATTAATAGGGAAGTATATTGTCTGTTTTGTAGATATGTGGTAACTGCCGCTAGAGGTAGCCTTATAGATATAAAAGCTAAACCAGAGGTGTGTAAATGAAATAAGTAACAGGCAATTGTAGGAAAGTAGTATCTTTCTGATCGCTACCCTCACCTTTGCCTGGTGTCAGTGTGTTTAGACTGTAGTACACTGGGAGCCTGCTGATCTGGACCCCAGTGTCTGTGCTCTCTCCTCTAAATTTGGTTGCTGGTTCACTTTTGCACCCCAATATTGGCATACTGGTGCACCCATGTAAGTCCCTAGTATATGGTACCTAGGTGCCCAGGGCATTGGTACACCAGGTGTCTCCCATGGGCTGAACATGTATTATGCCACCCATGGGAACCCATGTAAACTGTGTTCACAGGTCTGCCATTGCAGCCTGCATGAAATGGTGCATGCACCTTTCAATTCAGGCTTGCCTTATATCGTGGTCACTACACTTGAACAAGTTAGCCCTCTGTTAGGCCCTTCATCCCAAGGGCAGGGTACATGTCCGTAAGTGTGAGGGTATTCCTGCATGAGAAGGGTGCCCCTACAAACCCCGCACTCCATTCCCTTGGCTTTGTAAATGCAATTAAGTCATCTTAATGTAGGCAGTTGACACTGGTCAACATGAGTCGTCCAACTACATAATGGCTTCTCCGAACCTAGGCATATTTGGTTTCAAACATGTGGGAATCATGCAACTACACTGATTCCAATGCTAGTTGCATGAACCGATGTACTCTGGGGGTTCCTTCGAGGATTCCCAGTTCTGCCTATGCAGCCTTAGCAGGTCTGGCTGCCAGCCCATGCTGCTGCCGACTCCAGAAACTTTTCAGCCTTCCGGGTGACAAGCCTAATGCAAGCAGGAGAAGGCAGAACAAAAAAAAATTCTGCAAAACAAAGGTGTGACCTTTGCAAAAGGGGTCTCTTGGCTGGTCTGCGTGGCCCACCAGACTGCTTTGAAGGGCACATTTGGTGCTCTCTTTGCATAATCCAGTTTGCACCAGTTCAGAAACCCCGGTTCCAACTCTGGCTCGAAACCATAAAAAGGACAGGGGAGTGACCATCCCACCTCCAGCTCCACCCCTAGAGAGGCGCACAGAGCTCTGCCAGGTGGCCGGTTGATTCTGCCATCTTGGAAACAAGATGGGCAGAGGCCCCTGGGAGCATCTGGCTGGTGAGGCCAAGTAAATGACATCCCTGACCCCCTCTGATAGGTGGGTCACCTCAGAGAGTGACCAACCCCCTTTTAGGGTTACTTAAGGACTCCCCTGAGGGTGAGTCCTCAGATTCATCGAGCACGACTCTACAAGGAGCTCATCTTCTGCTCTGCTCCTGCCCTCGGAACGGCTGATTTGCTTTTTCAACTGAAACAAGACTATCCAGTTGGGCTCCCACTGCAACACTGTTTCTCCAGCTTCTGCAAGATTTTCGCTTCATCCATGGCTTTTCATCCTCCAGGGTCACAAGTACTCAGTTTGTATCCAAGTAGCAAGAAGGAATCACTCCCTGGCATCCGAAGGCAGCTCAAGACAACGACCGGCTGGTGGAACCTGCTGTCCGAAGGACAACGAAAAGGCTATGCTCACAGGTGGTGGCTCTGTGGTGCTCTCCGGGTCCAACTTGTCTTCTGACCAACTTGGTAGATGGTGGGCCATTGCTGCAGCCACTCAAATGGAACCCGTGTGCACCAAAATTTTTGTTCTTGCCAACGTTTGTTGGCTCTTTCTCCAGAACATCTTCAGGCTCCAAGAAGCCCCAACCTCCCGCACTCTGGAACTCTAAAATCAGGTATCACTCTGCAACTCCTGCGACTTGGGACTACTGTTTTGTTGTGCTGCTGAGGCCTCCCTGCAACAACCTATTCCTGCTACCAGTGGGTCACTCGTGGGGGCTCCTGCATCTCCAGATGGCTTTCCTCCCTGCTGACGGTCTGCCCTTATTCTCTTCAAAGGGTCGAGTCACTAGGACCTTGCAGGTCCTCAAAAATCTACAATCTTCCTTGCAACAACTATTTGCATTAGCCAAGGCTTATTGGTGGTCCTGTTGGACACGGACACTCCTGCAATCCGGCCAATGACATGAGACAGCTCGTGGGCGACTCCAAGGACCTCCTGCATCCCCTGGACTCTGCAGCTGGACTTCTCCCTTTACCGTCCGGCAGGAACTTCACCTCCAAGAGGGTGGGCATTGCCTACCTGCACCACTCGGACATCTTCGAGTGGTTTGGACACTGTCCCCTTCTTTTTCAGGTTCTCCACGTCTGGAATACACCTTCTGGTTTCACTGGCCTGGTCCACAGGTTGCAACAGCAGCTGAACAACCAAAGCTTCCACTGACTCCAACAAGGGTTTCCAACACCACTTCACCTCTATGCACTCCGGTCTTCTGGGTGTCAACGGATGGCAGCACTATTCAACTTTCTTTGTGCCAACTGGTTTCCTCAGGGACCACTGGGAAGGGTCCTGAATCCATAAAAATCCAACTGTGATGGCCCTGTGTTAGCCTATGGGACACCCGGCTCAATAACCACTCTGTGCACTTGGATGCCTGTGGGATTTCTAGTACTTAACTCTGGTGACTTCCTACTCCCCCGACCCCTGGGATTCTAACACTTACCCTAGTTGGGCGAATATATATATATATATATATATATATATATATATATATATATATATATATATATATATATATGCATGCTTTTCCTGCTTGTTAAGTGTATGTTTGTGTGTATCACTCTCCAAGTGGAGCTATACCAATGTTAGTATAGCCTTAGTGCTGTAATAAAGAATACTTTATTTTTGCAACACCTGGTGCAGCTCTTTCTTGTTAACAGTTACTGATTGACTATTGTGGTATTGCAATTGCTTTAAATTCCTCCTGGATAAGCTTTAGCTGCTCACCAAAGCTACCCCTTGCGACCTTTTGCTATCTAGATTCAGTATAGGGTGCCACACGAAAGATATACACCATAAACTGAGCCAGCCTCCTACAGCAATGTGTTGAACCTTAGCTCTTACAGGATCTGGAATGACAAAAGTGAACAAAACGTTCACACTTAGCAGTGCAACGGGCACGAGTAGTGGGCCTGGGTGCTTCTTTAACACTGTCTCTACAATGTGACAAAAAGGTCAATGCCTGGGTGACCCCAATGCCTGAAGTATGGGCAGATGACTTGTGAGTGGTGTTACTACTTGTGTCGCCTCATGCTGACAAGATCTGCAAAGCTGTCCACTCCCAAAAAGTACTCCACTAACAGGTGAATGTAGTACTAGAGGGCCAACCTCCAAGTGGTCTGGGCTAGATGAGAAAGAAGAGACCTGGTGCCCCCTGCTTTTGAAGATAATACATGGCAATCATGTTGCCTGTCTGGAACAGGACTAACTTGGCAGTGAGGTGAGGAAGGGAAGCTCTGAGTGCTAGGTGATCAGCTAGCAATTCCAGGTGATTAATATGGAGATGCCTCTGGCTAGGAATCTAGCATCCTGTGACAGGTAGCTATTGAGAATGTACTCCCCAACCCATTAGGGAGGCATCCCTTAAGGTTCTTCGCGCAACTGAGTCTAGGAAAGGCCATCCTTTGAGGAGACCACTGCAGAGGCTGACAAGCTTGACAGCTGATCAAAACTAAATCTTCCATTGGCCCTCCGCTTGAATGCATTGGTGTACTTTTGCAACAGACGCATGTTCAGTCTGGCATGAGGTAGTATGGTTATGCATGAAGCCATCATCTCGAGTAGGCACATGACTGCCCTCACTGTTATTTGCTGATAAGGCTGGAACTGGGGAAAGAGTGTCTGGAAGGATTGAAATCGGGCAGCATTGGGGTAAGCTATCCCCCGTTCTGAGTCAAGGAAGGCTCCCAGGTATGGTTATATTTGAAAGGGGTAGAGGTGGAATAGGACTACACTGATGGTAAAGCCTAGCTGATTAAGGTTGTTAATGGGGGCCAGAGAGTGTTGGAGGCACTTTGATGAGTTGCACTTCTGAAAAGACAGTTTTCTAGGTATCAGCAATGTGCCAGGAGAATAGGAATGTGGAACTAGGCATCTTCGAGGTCAAGTGCAGCTATGAAGTCGCCTTGTTGCAAAAACGAGATAACATCTTGAAGAGTGACCATGTGAATTCTCTGAGAGAATGTATTGGTTTAGAGGTCTGAGATACAAGATTGGTCTCCGTGACCTCTCATTTTCAGTAATAGACTCCTAAGCCATGCTGGTGTAATGGTACAGGTTCTATGGCTCCTTTGGTGAGAAGTGCTTGAACTACTACTTTGAGTAAGTGTAGATGTAGTGCTAAGAGTTTGTGTTTGTGAGGTGTAATGTTTGGAGGATTGAAAGTGAGCTCCAGCCAATAACCATGTTTGATAATATCCATCACCCACTGTTTGGAGGTAATGCTCAACCAGGCTAGAAGAAACCCTTGTAATCGGTCCCTGACAGGTGGTGTGTGTTCGGGGGGAATGGTTGGTGGGTCAAGGTTTTGTGGTGGCGGTGGAGATTTTAGTGAAACATGTAGGACGCTAGCCTGGTGTATGGTGGACAGCTATGGTGTTGGCACCTTTATACCAGGTCCAAGCAACCCCTATTAGTGAACGAAGGCAGTGTCTAGGAAGTCGGGGCCCTGTTATCCCAATGCCCTGGGTACCTAAGTACCACATACTAGGGACTTATAAGGGGGCATCAGGATGCCAACTGTGGAATGCACAAAGATGCTAGACAACCAAATGTAGAGAGAGAGCGCACAATCACTGGGGTCCTGGTTAACAGGATCCCAGTGAAAACAGTCTAAGCACACTGATAGCACATTGATATGCCACCCTTGGGACCCCTCACTCAGCACATGCACACTGCCTCACAGCTTGTGTGTGCTGGTGGGGGAGTAAATGACAGTCGACATGGCACTCCCCTCAGAGTGCCATGCCAACCTCACACTGCCTGTGGCATAGGCAAGTCACCCCTCTAGCAGGCCTTACAGCCCTAAGGCAGGGTGCACTATACCACAGGTGAGGGCATAGGTGCATGAGCACTATGCCACTACAGTGTCTAAGCAAAACCTTAAGGACATTGTAAGTGCAGGGTAGCCATAAGGGCATATGGTCTGGGAGTTTGTCAAACACAAACTCCACAGTTCCATAATGGCTACACTGAAATCTGGGAAGTTTGGTATCAAACTTCTCTGCACAATAAATGCACACTGATGCCAGTGTGCAATTTATTGTAAGATGCACCAAGAGGGCATCTTAGAGATGCCCCCTAAATACCAATCCGACTTCTAGTGTTAGGCTGACCAGTTTCTGCCAGCCTGCCACAACCAGACGAGTTGCTGGCCACATGGGGAGAGTGCCTTTGTCACTGTGTGCAGGAACAAAGCCTGCACTGGGTGGAGGTGCGTCTCATCTCCCTCTGCAGGAACTTTAACAACTGGCGCTGAGCCTCAAAGGCTCATGCCTTTTCTTACAGCACCCCAGGGCGTCCCAGCTAGTGGATATGCCCGCCCCTATGGCCACTGCCCCCACTTTTGGCGGCAAGGCTGGAGGAGATAATGAGAAAAACAAAGAGGAGACACCCACCAGTCAGGACAACCCCTAAGGTGCCCTGAGCTGAGGTGACTAACTTTTAGAAATCCTCCATCTTGCAGATGGAGGATTCCCCCAATAGGATTAGGGACCCACTCCACATCGGTCATCATCCGCATCGGATATGTTGTTGCAGGTCCTATATAGGCACCATCCGATGTGCTGACTTCAGTTTCTTTTCACGACTTTCCACACCAGAAGTGCGGAGCCATGAAGAACATTGACCACTGGCGTGTCAAAACTAAGGCCCTGAAAGGGGAGTCACGGTCCCTAGCAGGGAGGATTTGGGGGGCACGGGGGTGTTAGGTAAGGAATTTGCAACTAGATATTGTTTCTACAAGACAAGGCATTACTGAAGTTAAGTAACTTTTCCATCTGATAGAGACATTTAGTTGCAGATTCCTTACCTTAAAATAGATACCCAAGCAATACCATCCCCAGAGGTGGGCCTGTGAACCAAGATCATACTAAGAAGTCCTGCAGGACCGAACCTGACTTTCCAGGTAGTAATGTTTGCTGAACTTGTACAAGGATGCTTACGTTACCACCTGACATACTGGAACTTAGCATGCTAATGCAGAGGTCGCAGTTGTCGCTCTAGTAGAATGAGTGCACAAACCTTCAGGTGGTTGCTTCTCGGCAGTGCATACAGATTTTAATGCAGAGAACAACCCATCAGGATGGTCCACTTCTGTACTGCCTGATCTTTCTTCGCACCCACTAAGATTGTTCATCCACCCGACACTCTTTTGTACGGTCAAGGTAGAACACCAACGCTCTTTTTGGATCCAGGCATTGAAGTCTCACCTCTTCCTTAGAAGAATATTGGGGTGCGTAAAAATTAGACAAGATGATGGACTGCCCTACACGAAAGGGTGTGATCATTATTGGCAAAAAGGAAGCACTAGAGCAAATCACCATTTTGTCAGCATAGATGGAAAGGTAGGACGGCTTAGAGGACAATGCCTGCAACTCACTCACTCTGTGGGCAGATGTAATCACCAAAAGAAGGCTATTTTTAATGTGAGGAGCCTGAGAGGACAATTGCAGCGTCTCACAAAAGGAGTACACATCAGGAATGTCAGAATCAAATTTCAATCCCATTGGGTCATAAGGAATGGGGATGGAGGAAACATAAGTAAGACCTTTAAGGAACCCAATAACAATAGGATACTTAAATAAGGTTGACCAGGCACCCTTAAAACACAAAGACAGCAGATAAATAACCTTTTAGAGTGCCCATAGCAGAACCCTGCTGGGCCAGAGAAAGGATAAACAACAGGACCTTAAAGAGAGGGGCAGAGAAGGTGTCAACAGACTTGTCTGTGCACCATGTGTACAATGTTTTTGTGGAGAGATGCCTGGCTGCCAAAATGATGTTAAAAACTTTGACGGAAAGTCAGAAGCTATCAACTGTCAATGCTCAATCTCCACCCAAGAAGGCGGAGGTTGGACAGGTTCGGGTGGAGAACACTTTCCTGCTGCTGATACAGAGGTATTCCCGAAGAGCAGTCTGATCTGAGAGTCTATGGCCATGCTAAGTAGTTTATGATACCGACTCTCCATGCCCAGTCTAGAGTCTCAAGTAGGACTTGGGCACAGTCGCTCTTGATCTTCTTGAAAACTCTGGACAGAAGTGGTATCAGTGAAAAGGCATTCAGGAGGCCTGAGGTCCACTTGAGACTAAAAGCACTGCAGAGCGATTGCCGCCTTCAAAGCCCCAGCACGCAAAACTGCTGACATTGCGCATTCTCTACAGAGGCAAACAGATCTAACCAATGCTCTCTCCACTGCTGAAAGATACCTTGCAACACTTCCATTGGAGGTGCCATGTGTGATCTACTATGCATTATCAGCTATTTGTCTGCTCAGCGTTCAGAGAGACTGCCAGATGTTGAACCACCAGGGATATGTCCTGCTGTTCCAGCCATGTCCAGGGGCATAGAGGATCTTGAAAAAGGGTCCACAACTCCACCCCTCTCTGCCTGTTGCAGTACCACATAGCAGTGGGTGTTGTCAATGAACATCTGCACTACCTTCCGTTTGAGAGAGGGAAGAAATGCTTTCAATGCTCGCCCGGAAATCCAACAAGATGATGTGGAGTCAGGACTCCGCCCAAGACAGGATGCCTCTGATCTCCGTCTCTCCTAGATGGCCGCCCCAGCCCAGGACTGATGCATCTCTCACTACTGCCAGCGCTGGGATGGGGTGGGAGAGGTATCTGCCTCTGACCCAATCGCAGTTCTTCAACCACCAATGCGCATCTCCTGCAGTTCCCTCTCCGAATTCTGGACCATGTTTGAGAGATTCCCCTGATGCTGTGCCCACTGGAACTTCAGGTCCCACTGCAGAGCCCACATATGTCATTTGGCATAATTCACCAACAGGATACAGGAGGCCAGGAGGGCCAGCAGCCTCCGAGCCATTCTCACGGAAATCCAGGATAGAGGCTGAAACATCAGTATCATATCCTGGCCTCTCCGCACAGGAGGATAAACCTGAAACAGCACTCTGTCCATAACAGCTCTGGCCAAAGAGAACGTCTGAGAGGGAGTCAGATGTGATTTAAACACATTTACATTGAACCTCAGTGAATGCAGGAGGTCCACCGTAGTCAGAGGGTAGGAGATAACAGCCTGGGGCGAGCCCGCCTTCAGCAACCAGAACGGTAAGTCTGAAACTCCTGACCTGCGACCGCCGCCATCACCTTGGTGCTCAACCAAGGGGCAATGGTAAGGCCAAAGGGAAGCACGGTTAACTGAAAGTGCTCATGGCCCACTGTGAACCGCATGTAATGTCTGTGGGCAGGCATGATAGGAAGATTAAAATAAGAGGCCATCAAGTCCAACACCACCACCATCCAGTCTCCTGGGTCAAGGGCAGATAAAGTCATGAGGGCTGAGTCATGAGTGAGCATTTAGAACTTCTCCTTCCTGAGGAAGAGATTGAGGGGATCAAAGGTCTAGGACAGGGAGGCGACCCTTGTCCTTTTTGGGCACCAGAAAGTAGCAAGAATAATAACTACGACCTACTTCTGGCAAAGGAAACTCTCTCTATGGTTCGCTTGGTCAAGAGAAACTTAACTTCCTCCCAGAGAAATGCCAAGGGATCCTCCTTCATCCAATCGCAGGACGGTGCATGGATGGAGGGGGCAGTCTCGAATGAGGGAGTAGCCCCTTTGGTCTATCTGCAAAACCCACCTGTCTGACATGATGGACTGCCAGCTGAGCAGGTTATGGCGGATCCTGCCTCCGACTGGACCCTGGTGGGGATGAGTCAGACTAGGTTGGTTTTGAGGCAACTACCGAAGGGGTGCGGGGGTCTGGTGCTGGCCAGACCACTGGCTCCCTGATCCACAAGAGTGGTGGATCCCATGATCCCAGCCACACAGAGGCTGGGCAGCGCTGTCATGTGGCTGGATGTGAATAGATGTGGTAGGGCGCCCCTTCCATAGCCACAAAGCAGACTAAGGGGGAAATAAAGGGGCTGCCACGTGGCTCAAGGACCTAGCCGCAGCACAAGAATCCTTGAAGCGCTTGAGCACTAAGTCTGCTTCTTCCCCACAGAGGCAGATGCCATCAAAGGGCATGGCCCGAAGATTGGCTTGGACATCCCCTAAAAAACATAAGTCGTCAACCAGGTGTGGCGCCTAAGGACCACAGTCAATGAAACTGCTCTGCCCAGCGAGTCACTCGTGTACAGTCCACTTCGGATCTTGAACTTTGCTGTATCTATCTCATCAACATCTGCTTGTGAGAGTACAGCCCAGGCCTCCTACGAGACCTGTAGCAGCACTTGCACAACTGTATCCCACAGGGTGTGGAAGTAAAAGCCCAATAGGCATACAGTGTTCACAGACAGCAATGCCAGGCTGGCAGAAGAAAACATCTTCCCAAGTGTACCCAGCCTCTTGGATTCCCTACCTGGGAGTAAGGAAGGGAACACGCCCTGGGAAGTGGAGAGATGGCTAAAGCTCTCAGGGGTGGGGCCTTGCATAAGTAAACTTGAGTTGCCTGGAACATAGCGACGGTGGCGGGCAATTGTCCTGTTCACAGGAGCCCCTGTTTGGTTTGGACCTGGCACCCAGTAGGACATCTGTACTTGCTTCATTCAAGGGGAGCAATGGTTCGGAGGATGAAGCTCCAGGCTGAAGCACCTCTCTCAGGAGGTTAGTCCTGACCGCCACTGAAGGCAGCTCAAGGTTCAGGAATTCAGCTGCTCATCACACCATCATAGTGTATGAAGCACCCCAGTAGGGAGAGAAAGCATGTCAGTAACTGGCAAGGTGTCCAGTCCGCTGGCTTCACCCAAGTCTGTACGCTAGTTCATAGGGTCTTGGAGTTTGTATTCTAAAAGGTCCAGCAACTCCTCCCATTCCTGACCGTACCCTAGCCTATAAGAAATGGGCTCGGGCTCTAACATAGAAGGCATGGCTCCTGTTGGCACCATATGATGCATATGTGGTTCTGTGTTGTAAATGAGGATGGGGAGAGTGCCATCTGGCAACACAGGCGGTGCTAGAGCATCACGACCGGTGTCGGGGGAAGGTCAACATGGTACGACTGATGCCATCCCAGATCCAAGCATGGATCCAAGTGAACCCGTTGGAGTTGAGGCCCAAGTCGCTGGCACGGAAGCAGAAGGGGAACCTTCAGACTCTGTGGGGTTCAAAGGAGCTCCAAAGGTGTTGGACTGCCTAAAAAGGAGAAGCATTGCCTCCTAAACTGTTAATTGGGCAGGGGTCTCTCCGGCTCACAGAAACTCGTGGATACGCAGAGTTGGCCCAGACACAGGCTCTGCAGCCGAAGGCCTAGAATGACAATGCTCCTGCTACCTCGTCGGCCGAGGGATGTGTGAAGTTGAAGAACTTTTCACGTTCTTTGACTTCTTGTGCCTGGACCTATAACATCATCCCGAGGACTTGGAGTGGGACGACAACCACTGATGACTCCGCAGCAGTACTGCTCGAGAAAAATCTCCACATCCAAACTGATGCCTGGGGGAAATTCTAAGGTAATGGATCTGCAACTAGATGTCTCTAGCAGATTCAGCTTTCTTACAAATAGGCATGTGCCATTCAAAAGCATGTCCATAAACGGGCCTGTAGTTCTCCTGAGAAACGCACCCATCCAGAGGACCACACCAGTGGTCCAGTCACTCATTTCAGATGATCAGTAGTATCAAGGCCAGCACAAATTACATATTTAGCCACATTCTGACCATCTTGAATAGTTTGAGCAAACGACGCTCTAAAACCATTAAGGATGGCTGGCAAGAGCTCATTGGCCATGACCATGAGGGAACGCATATGTTGTCCCAATAAACAGACAGCAACGGCCGACTTCAATGCTAATGTAGCCTAAGGGAACATTAATTTTAGCAACGTCTCGATCATCCTCAACTTCCTGTTCAGGAAGTCATAGCGAATGAATTGAAGTTCACTTTGTTGGTGGAAGCTTGGACCAGCAGGCTCTTTAAAATATGATGTTTTGGAAAGAAACCAGGGTCGCCAGGCACAACTCTGGCCACATGCCCACTCGCCAGCAGGTGAAAACAGGGCTTAGACCAAATGCCTCTTAAGTGGTCAATAAAAGCTTCATTGAATGGAAGCAAGGACTAAGATGAGGCTGGCTCAGGCTGCACAATTTCTTCAAGGACATTTGTTGGAATCAGATGAAGGTAACTGTAGGTCCAGGGCTTCAGCTGCTCGTCTAATTACAACAGCAAAAGAAGCACTTTTTTGTTGAGGGTCCAAAAGGAGATCAGATGGGGTGGAAGTGTATGGTGGGGCAGGGGAGTAATCAAGCCCGCGGGCTCCTGCAAGCCCTTATAAAAGTTCATCATCATAAAGAAGATGTAAATTATCCCCATCATCTCTGGGTGTTGGCAAGATCTGGTCAGACTGTGAGGCAAAAGACAATGAAGCCGCTGAAGATGGTTGTGTAGTATTGGAAGCATAGCATCAGATTCAGGTTGTATGGTGACCATATGTGCTGTAGCAGATTCAGAGCACAATCTCGGTTGTGATCAGGTCCAAGTCAGTTCATCAGTCTGCACTTGAGTCTTCTCCAGCAGCAGAAGGAACAGATAAAGATTGTGGAGTCAAGATGGAGTTGGTAGATAGGCTGTAATGGGCTTATGGGGTTTGGACCACAGTGAGGACAGATTCACTGGTTGCAATCAGACTGAGGGCCAAAAGGATCCTTGAGGCCCAAAGGAAGGTGAAAGAGTACCAAAATTAAACAGCTTCCTTCTCAAAAGCCTCGATCAGAGGCAGTGTTGTTGCTTTTCTGGTGAATTTTTGGATACACTGCGATCAACAGCAGAGATTGGAAGGGAGACAAACTGACACTGTGATGCCCTAGCAGCTTCTCTTCAGATAGAATGGCCACATTATGTTTTCATTTGGATTTCAACTAACCTGAGGATTTTGTCACAGGAACAGTGTAGGGAGCAAGAGCAGGTCTGAGCCATCAACTTGGAGCAGGACTTGCATAAGGCCCACAACTACCTCGCTTTGCGGTCCCAGATCGCCTTCCGGTTCATGTCCCAAGTAAAAAGACAAAAGACATCTCTTCCAGGTTTGTGACCGACATCTGTTTTTTATAGTTGTGGAATCGTTTGATGCCTAATGTAGGAGGGGACATTGTTCACCTGCATGCATGATTTTGTTTTGGCGAGTTGAAAGACTGACGAAAGAGCGACAAGAGCTCCCGATCCGCATATGAAGGCACAAGTAAATGGACTTCCGTGAGCAGGGGTGGTGCTTATGTGCAGCTCTGCTCCTTCAAATCCAGGGCTTGAACAGTCAACACAGCATCACCTTTCAGCACATAGAAGCACTGTTAAGAACATTTCATGATCCACCCTAGTGCCTGGGTGATATTATAAAAGGAACAAAGTATTCACCTGAAATAGGGCCACATAGGAGAACTCTAGATGTGGAACCAAAATATTCCCATATGGCTTAACTATTTGAACATACCCAAAACTACACACACAACTGAAATTGACATTTAGGGGCACCTTTTGTCGCTACCATAGCAATTCAAGGCAATACAATCTCTAGGAGTTGAAATCTGAACCAATACCAAGTATGAAGATGCCCCCTTACAAGGAAAACTAAAGATGGAAAGACATGTAAAAAAAAAAGAAAAAAAAAAAAACACAACTTTTCATACTGCCCTTCATAGAACACTCCTCGCTCTGTAAAGGAAAGAAGCTTGGTAACATTTTATAGCAGAAAAAATTGCCTATGCTCTACAGCAAAGAAGCAAAAACATACATAATCAAATAAAATCGTTGGATTGCTATGGCTCAGTTTTCCAATCTGTCTTCCAGAAGGTTTCACATTTTCTTTGGTCAGACGTCTGAAAACAGAAAAAGACAACTTTTTACAAGTGTAATAAAATATATATTACGTCTGCAGAGTACACCTAGTTTATGGAATTCATACACAAAACGATTCACATAATAACAAGAAATCATTAATGTTTAAAGAAAACCTGGGAGGGACATGACTTTAGTCAGCACTTGAACTATTTACAAGAGCTATGGCTCAATCAGACAGAAAGAGTAAGCACCAACATTTGTGATATCTTTTCAGTGGATTGTGACTAGGCTCATGTGTGGATAAGGTTGTTTCATCGTTAGGGTTCCAGGGCCACAAAACCAGTACACTTCAATTGGATAATAAAGTTACTTTGGATAATTAAGTTACTTTTTCTAGGCACTTGACCTATGACAGAACAGTGATCCCTACTAGTCAAGGCACATCATCATAGAAGAAGATAAAAACTTGCATTCAGTACAACAAACAATATTCAAATTCATCTATGTCCAGTTAGTGATTATCTTTAGAAAAATAAAATGATTTAAATGGTACTACCAATAACTGACTAGGTACCTAATGACAACGTTGTGGCCAATGTAATCTCATCTGGCTTAGTATTGAACAACTTTGGAAGGACTGATTGTGGGAAATACATTAAAGTTGAACTCTTGCAGCAGGGTCTGAAAGGTGGACAAATTATAATATAGTGTGTATGTTTTATCAATCCATGGGATTATAACCACTTGTAAGGAAATGCCTCCTTGGCATGGTTACCCCCTGACTTTCTGCCTTGGCTGATGCTAAGTTTGGATTTGAAAGTGTGCTGAGGCCTGCTAACCAGGCCCCAGCACCAGTGTTCTTACCCTAACCTGTACTTTTGTTTTCACAATTGGCACACCCTGGCATCCAGGTAAGTCCCTTGTAACTGGTACCCCCGGTAACAAGGGCCCTGATGCCAGGGAAGGTCTCTAAGGGCTGCAGCATATCTTATGCCCCCCTGGGGACCCCTCACTCAGCACAGACACACTGCTTGCCAGCTTGTGTGTGCTAGTGGGGATAAAACGACAAAGCCGACATGGCACTCCCCTCAGGGTGCCATGCCAACCTCACACTGCCTATGCAGTATAGATAAGTCACCCCTCTAGCAGGCCTTACAGCCCTAAGGCAGGATGCACTATACCCTAAGTGAGGGCATAAGTGCATGAGCACTATGCCCCTACAGTGTCCAAGCAAAACCTTAGACATTGTAAGTGTAAGTCAAACTTCTCAGCACAATAAATGCACACTGATGCCAGTGTACATTTGTAAGGAAATGCCTCCTTGGCATGGTTACCCCCTGACTTTTTGCCTTTGCTGATGCTATGTTTTGAATTGAAAGTGTGCTGAGGCCTGCTAACCAGGCCCCAGCACCAGTGTTCTTTCCCTAACCTGTACTTTTGTATCCACAATTGGCACCCCCTGGCATCCAGATAAGTCCCTTGTAAATGGTACCCCTGGTACCAAGGGCCCTGATGCCAAGGAAGGTCTCTAAGGGCTGCAGCACATCTTATGCCACCCTGGAGACCCCTCACTCAGCACAGACACCCTGCTTGCCAGCTTGTGTGTGCTGGTGAGAACAAAACGAGTAAGTCAACATGGCACTCCCCTCAGGGTGCCATGCAAGCCTCTCACTGCCTATGCAGGTATAGATAAGTCACCCCTCTAGCAGGCCTTACAGCCCTAAGGCAGGGTGCACTATACCATAGGTGAGGGCACCAGTGCATGAGCACTGTGCCCCCACAGTGTCTAAGCAATACCTTAGACATTGTAAGTGCAGGGTAGCCATAAGAGTATATGGTCTGGGAGTCTGTCAAACACGGACTCCACAGCACCATAATGGCTACACTGAAAACTGGGAAGTTTGTTATCAAACTTCTCAGCACAATAAATGCACACTGATGCCAGTGTACATTTTATTGTAAAATACACCCCAGAGGGCACCTTAGAGGTGCCCCCTGAAACCTTAACCAACTATCTGTGTAGGCTGACTGGTTTCAGCAGCCTGCCACACTAGAGACATGTTGCTGGCCCCATGGGGAGAGTGCCTTTGTCACTCTGAGGCCAGTAACAAAGCCTGCACTGGGTGGAGATGCTAACACCTCCCCCAGGCAGGGGCTGTCACACTTGGCGGTGAGCCTCAAAGGCTCACCCCTTTGTGCCAGCACCGCAGGACACTCCAGCTAGTGGAGTTGCCCGCCCCCTCCGGCCCCAGCCCCCACTTTTGGCGGCAAGGCCGGAGAAAATAATGAGAAAAACAAGGAGTCACTGGCCAGTCAGGACAGCCCCTAAGGTGTCCTGAGCTGAAGTGACTCCAACTTTTAGAAATCCTCCATCTTGCAGATGGAAGATTCCCCCAATAGGATTAGGGATGTGACCCCCTCCCCTTAGGAGGAGGCACAAAGAGGGTGTACTCACCCTCAGGGCTAGTAGCCATTGGCTACTAACCCCCCAGACCTAAACACGCCCTTAAATTTAGTATTTAAGGGCTTCCCTGAACCTAAGAATTTGGATTCCTGCAACTTACCTGAAGAAGAAGGACTGCTGAGCTGAAAAACCCCTGCAGAGGAAGAACAGAAGACACCAACTGCTTTGGCTCCAGACTTACCGGCCTGTCTCCTGCCTTCCAAAGAAACCTGCTCCAGCGACGCTTTCCAAGGGACCAGCGACCTCTGAATCCTCTGAGGACTGCCCAGCTTCAAGAAAGACTAGAAACTCCCGAGGACAGCGCCACTGCTCCAAGAGAACTGCAACTTTGTTACAAGGAGCAGATTTAAAGACCCCTGCAACTCCCCGCAAGAAGCGTGAGACTTGCAACACTGCACCCAGCGACCCCGACTCGACTGGTGGAGAACCAACACCTAAGGGAGGACCCTCCGGCGACTCTACGACTGTGAGTAACCAAAGTTGTCCCCCCTGAGCCCCCACAGCGACGCCTGCAGAGGGAATCCCCAGGCTCCCCCTGACCGCGACTGTCTGAACTCCATTTCCCGACGGCTGGAAAAGACCCTGCACCCGCAGCCCCCAGCACCTGAAGGAACGGAACTTCTGTGCAGGAGTGACCCTCAGGAGGCCCTCTCCCTTGCCCAGGTGGTGGCTACCCCAAGGAGCCCCCCCCTTGCCTGCCTGCATCGCTGAAGAGACCCCTTGGTCTCCCATTGAAAACTAAAGGAAACCCGACGCTTGTTTGCACACTGCACCCGGCCGCCCCCGCGCTGCTGATGGTGTACTTTCTGTGTGGACTTGTGTCCCCCCCGGTGCCCTACAAAACCCCCCTGGTCTGCCCTCCGAAGACGCGGGTACTTACCTGCTGGCAGACTGGAACCGGGGCACCCCCTTCTCTCCATTGAAGCCTATGCGTTTTGGGCACCTCTTTGACCTCTGCACCTGACCGGCCCTGAGCTGCTGGTGTGGTAACTTTGGGGTTGCTCTGAACCCCCAACGGTGGGCTACCTTGGACCAAAAACTGAAACCTGTAAGTGACTTACTTACCTGTTAAAACTAACATTACTTTACCTCCCCCAGGAACTGTGAAAATTGCACTGTGTCCACTTTTAAAACAGCTTATTGTGTTTTATGTGTAAAGTATACATGCTAATGAAATGATTCAAAGTTCCTAAAGTACTTACCTGCAATACCTTTCAAATGAGATATTACATGTAAAATTTGAACCTGTGGTTCTTAAAATAAACTAAGAAAATATATTTTTCTATAACAAAACCTATTGGCTGGATTTGTCTCTGAGTGTGGGTTCCTCATTTATTGCCTGTGTGTATGTACAACAAATGCTTAACACTACTCCTTTGATAAGCCTACTGCTCGACCACACTACCACAAAATAGAGCATTAGTATTATCTCTTTTTGCCACTATCTTACCTCTAAGGGGAACCCTTGGACTCTGTGCATGCTATTCCTTACTTTGAAATAGCACATACAGAGCCAACTTCCTACAACATTTTATTGTAACATACACCCCAGAGGGCACCTTAGAGGTGCCCCCTGAAACCTTAACCTACTACCCGTGTAGGCGGACTGGTTTTAGCGGCCTGCCACACACTAGACCTGTTGCTGGCCACATGGGGAGAGTGCCTTTGTCACTCTGTGGCTAGTAACAAAGCCTGTACTGGGTGGCGATGCTTATCACCTCCCCCTGCAGGAACTGTAACACCTGGTGGTGAGCCTCAAAGGCTCACCCCCTTTGTTACAGCACCCCAGGGCACTCCAGCTAGTGGAGTTGCCCGCCCCCTCCGGCCACGGCCCCACCTTTGGCGGCAAGGCTGGAGGAGATAATGAGAAAAACAAGGAGTCACTGGCCAGTCAGGACAGCCCCTAAGGTGCCCTGAGCTGAGGTGACTAACTTTTAGAAATCCTCCATCTTGCAGATGGAGGATTCCCCCAATAGGATTAGGGATGTGCCCCCCTCCCCTCAGGGAGGAGGCACAAAGAGGGTGTAGCCACCCTCAGGGCTAGTAGCCATTGGCTACTAACCCCCCAGACCTAAACACACCCCTAAATTCAGTATTTAGGGGCTCCCCAGAACCTAGGAACTCAGATTCCTGCAACCTAAGAAGAAGAGGACTGCTAAGCTGAAAAACCCTGCAGAGAAGACGGACACCCCAACTGCTTTGGCCCCAGCTCTACCGGCCCGTCTCCCCACTTCTAAAGACACTGCTCCAGCGACGCTTTCCACAGGGACCAGCGACCTCTGAAGCCTCAGAGGACTGCCCTGCATCTAGAAGGACCAAGAACTCCCGAGGACAGTGGCTCTGTTCACCAAAGACTGCAACCTTGCAACAAAAGAAGCAACTTTGAAACAACTTGTGTTTCCCGCCGGAAGCGTGAGACTTGGCACTCTGCACCAGACGCCCCCGGCTCGACTTGTGGAGAACAATCACTTCAGGGAGGACTCCCCGGCGACTGCGAGACCGTGAGTAGCCAGAGTTGCCCACCCTGAGCCCCCACAGCGATGCCTGCAGAGGGAATCCCGAGGCTCCCCCTGACCGCGACTGCCTGCTTCTAAGAACCCGACGCCTGGTAGGGACACTGCACCCGCAGCCCCCAGGACCTGAAGGACCCGACCTCCAGTGCAGGAGCGACCCCAAGGTGGCCCTCTCCCTTGCCCAGGTGGTGGCTACCCCGAGGAGCCCCCCCCCCCCCCTTGCCTGCATCGCTGAAGAGACCCCCTTGGTCTCCCATTGCTTTCTATTACAAACCCAACGCTTGTTTGCACACTGCACCCGGCCGCCCCCGTGCCGCTGAGGGTGTACTTTCTGTGTGGACTTGTGTCCCCCCCCCCCCCCCCTGGTGCCCTACCTAACCCCCCTGGTCTGCCCTCCGAAGACGCGGGTACTTACCTGCTGGCAGACTGGAACCAGGGCACCCCCTTCTCCATTGAAGCCTATGCGTTTTGGGCACCACTTTGACCTCTGCACCTGACCGGCCCTGAGCTGCTGGTGTGGTAACTTTGGGGTTGCTCTGAACCCCCAACGGTGGGCTACCTTGGACCCAAACTTGAACCCTGTAGGTGGTTTACTTACCTGCAAAAAAAACTCTTACTGCCCCCAGGAACTGTTGAAAATTGCAATGTCTAGTTTTAAAATAGCTATATGTGATTTATGTGAAAACTGTATATGCTATTTTGCTAATTCAAAGTTCCTAAAGTACCTACCTGCAATACCTTTCATTTAAAGTATTACATGTAAATCTTGAACCTGTGGTTCTTAAAATAAACTAAGAAAATATATTTTTCTATACAAAAACCTATTGGCCTTGAATTGTCTCCGAGTGTGTGTTCCTCATTTATTGCCTGTGTGTGTACAACAAATGCTTAACACTACTCCTTTGATAAGCCTACTGCTCGACCACACTACCACAAAATAGAGCATTAGAATTATCTCTTTTTGCCACTATCTTACCTCTAAAGGGAACCCTTGGACTCTGTGCATACTATTCCTTACTTTGAAATAGTGCATACAGAGCCAACTTCCTACAGTGGAGTTCTAATTCGTGCACTTGTTGCTGCATCCTGCTGAGTAAGTCTGCCAAGATGTTGTGCGTCTATGGGAGGTGTTCTGCTGGCAGGTAAATGTTGTGGCAAATGGCCCAGTGCCAAATGGTCTGTAAAAGACAAGAGAGTTGCCGAGTGTTTACCCGCCCCAGCCCCCAAACCCACTCCTGCACCCCCCATTTCTGCACATAGTACATGGCTGTCATGTCTCTGCGTATGAACTACAAACGATTTAACCGCTACGTTAACAGCTGGAAGCTCTAGGTAACTGATGTGCATCATTGTAGGAAAGTGCCTTCTTTCTTGG
This sequence comes from Pleurodeles waltl, assembly GCF_031143425.1. Taxonomy (NCBI): domain Eukaryota; kingdom Metazoa; phylum Chordata; class Amphibia; order Caudata; family Salamandridae; genus Pleurodeles; species Pleurodeles waltl. Next base: position 165,544,263 of record NC_090438.1, on the reverse strand, counting down.
CCTGGTTACCACCAATTTCTCTCTGTTGTCAGTGTGTTTGACTGTGTTTACTGGGATCCTGCTAACCACGACTCCATTGATTATCCTCTGCCCTCTAAATTTGGTTGCTACTAACCTTTTCTTCCCACAATTAGCATAGTGGTCCCTCACCCCCCCCCCCACCCCCATGTAAGTCCCTAGTATATGGTACCAAGGTCATTGGGGATCCAGGGAATCCCTATGGGCTCCAGCAGTTATTCTGCCAACCATAGGGAGCCCATGCAAACTGTTCTGCAGGCCTGCCATCGCAGCCTGCGTGAAACAGGTGCATGCACCCGTTTTCAATCCAGGCACTACGACATGTCACTAAGTCACTCACATTGTAGGTCCTCTAACCCCAGAAGGCAGGGTGCAGTTACCTGTGTGTGAGGCACCCCTGCACTAGCAGAGGTGCCCCCACAAACTCCAGATCCATTTTCCTGGACCTTGGGAGAGCGGAGACGCCTATGTGTGTACTGGAGATAGGTCACTACCTATGTCCAGTTCCATAATGTTAACTCCAAACCTGGGCATGTTTGCTATCAAACATGTCAGAATCATACCCCAATACTGTTGAAAGTATTGGAAGTATGATTATTGGAAGGATGATTCCATGCACTCTGGGGGCTCCTTAGAGGAGCTACTGCCTGTCTTATGGGATTTTCCAGGCAGCCCAGCTGCTGCCACCCCTCAGACAGATTTCTGCCCTCCTGCTGCTTGATCTGATCAAGCCCAGGAAGGCAGAACAAAAGATTTCCTTTGGGAGAAGGAGGTAACACCCTCTCCCTTTGGAAATAGGTGTGACTGGATTGGGGGCAGGGGGGTAGCCTCCCCAAGCCACTGGTTTGCAATGAAGGTCACAGTTGGTGCCCTCCGTGCACAAACCAGTCCACACCAGTTCAGGGACCCCTAAGTCCCTTCTCTGGGGGGGAACTGGACAATGGAAAGGGAAGAAATCACTCCCCTGTCCATCACCACCCCAGGGGTGGTGCCCAGAGCTCCCCTAGAGGGTCCCTGTGTTCTGCCATCTTGTTTCCAAGGTTGGCACAGAACTCTGGGAGCATCTGAGTGGCCAGGCAGGTGACGTCAGAGCCCCCTCCTGATAAATGCTTACCTGGTTAGGTGACCAATCCCCCTTTCAGGGCTATTAAGGGTCTCGCTCTTGGGTGGGTCCTCAGAATCGGTTTGCAAGGTTCCAGCAGGACTGCTCTGCAACCTTTACTTTGACTTCTGGGCTCCGGAACAGCGACTGGAAATTCCAGGACCCGACAGTTGCTTCCAAGGAAAAAGGATTCTTCAGCAACATTGTTTCTGGGGCTCCAGCTAGCTTTGCAACACTTTCCTCGTCATGCAACCTCAGCAGACTGCAACTCTTCAGCCTGCACAAGAAGAAGGAATCTCCCTTAGAGTGAAGGAGTGTCTCCCCTGCAACTGCAGGTACCTATGACAAGTGACGACCGGCTACGTGGATCCCCTTCTCCTGCTGAGCTGCGTGGATCCTGCATCATGGGTTGTGGCCTGGAGTAGGCCTCTTTGTCCTCTCTGCCAGCTGTCCAACTTTGGTGGAGGTAAGCCTTTCACTTCCCACGCAGGACAGTATACCTGTGCACTGCGTGTCTTGCACCTGCCAAGGCTTGTTTACATCTCCTCCAAGGGATCTTCAGGCGACGTGTAGCTCCAGCCCCCACCACTCCATCTTGCAAAGCACAGCTTCCTGCGTGGTTCTCCTGCGGTGTGGGATCCTTTTTTGTAGCACTGTGAGGGCTCCTTCTGCGACTCCTGTGTCCCGTCCTGTGGGTGCAGCCTCTGATCCTGTAAACTCTCTGCAACGTTAAGGGTCCCCTGTAATTCCCCCTCCTGAGTCTTGATGGTCCCCAGCAGCACCTCTCCAACTAACCGCGAGTTTGCCTTTGCCAAGGCTTGTGGGTGGAAATACTGCACAAACACCCGTCTGCAATCCTCCTTCCGGCGTGGAGCAACTTCCGCATCCCTCAGCAACTCTTCATCGGCTCCAGGGCTGACTTTCTTCCTCACAGTCGACCAACTCCTGCATCCGCAGCTGGGTGGGTATTTCCTCATATTCCTCCTGGACTCCACCATGACACTTGGACTTGGTCCCCTCTTCTCTCCACAAGTCTTTCTTCAGGAATCCACCGCATAGTATATGGTTTGTGCTTCCCCTAGGGGCACTACTGGTTATTACTATTTGCACTGTTATCTTACCTTTTCTATGTCTGTTTCTGATTGCTAGTATATACATTTAGTGTATCACTTACCTCCTAAGGGTAAGTTACCTGTCTATAATGTTGTGGTGATCTGTTCCAAAAGGAAAATGTCACTTACCCAGTGTACATCTGTTCGTGGCATTAGTCGCTGCAGATTCACATGCTGTGCATAGTCCGCCATCTGGTGTTGGGTCGGAGTGTTACAAGTTGTTTTTCTTCGAAGAAGTCTTTTCGAGTCACGAGACCGAGGGACTCCTCCCACTTCGGTTCCATTGCGCATGGGCGTCAACTCCATCTTAGATTGTTTTCCCCGCAGAGGGTGAGGTAGGAGTTGTGTATGCTAATAATAGTGTCCATGCAATGGAATAAATACGTATGTACAAAATGAAGGTTTAATGTAATATATTTACAAATGTACAAGATCTACTTCTAAACGGCTACAGGCTCCCGGGGAGGAGGGTGGGCGCATGTGAATCTGCAGCGACTAATGCCACAAACAGATGTACACTGGGTAAGTGACATTTTCCGTTCAGTGGCATGTGTAGCTGCAGATACACATGCTGTGCATAGACTAGTAAGCAGTTATCTCCCCAAAAGCGGTGGTTCAGCCTGTAGGAGTGGAAGTAGTTTGAAATAAAGTTCTTAGTACGGCTTGACCTACTGTGGCCTGTTGTGCAGATAACACATCTACACAGTAGTGTTTAGTAAATGTATGAGGCGTAGACCATGTTCCTGCCTTACATATTTCGGTCATTGGAATATTTCCTAGAAAGGCCATAGTATCACCCTTCTTTCTGGTGGAGTGTGCCTTTGGTGTAATAGGCAGTTCTCTCTTTGCTTTAAGATAGCAGGTTTGGATGCACTTTACTATCCATCTGGCGATACCTTGTTTTGAAATTGGATTTCCTGTATGAGGTTTTTTTGAAGGCAATAAATAGTTGTTTTGTCTTCCTAATTTCTTTTGTCCTGTCAATGTAGTACATTAGCGCTCTCTTGATGTCTAGTGTATGTAGTGCTCTTTCAGCTATTGAATCTGGCTGTGGGAAGAACACTGGTAATTCCACTGTTTGGTTTAAGTGGAACGGTGAGATAACCTTTGGTAAGAATTTTGGATTTGTTCTTAGAACGACCTTATTTTTGTGTATTTGAATAAATGGTTCTTGTATGGTAAACGCCTGTATTTCACTTACTCTTCTTAGAGATGTGATGGCAATGAGAAATGCAACTTTCCACGTTAAGTATTGCATTTCACAAGAATGCATGGGTTCGAAGGGTGGACCCATGAGCCTTGTCAAGACAATGTTGAGGTTCCATGAAGGAACAGGTGGTATCCTTGGTGGTATAATTCTCTTTAGGCCCTCCATAAACGCTTTAATGACAGGTATTCTAAATAGGGAAGTTGAATGAGTAATCTGCAGGTAAGCAGATATTGCTGCGAGATGTATTTTTATGGAAGAGAAAGCTAGATTTGATTTTTGTAAATGTAGTAAATATCCTACTACATCTTTTGGAGATGCATGCAATGGTTGGACTTGATTATTATGGCAGTAACAAACAAATCTTTTCCATTTACTTGCATAGCAGTGTCTAGTGGATGGTCTTCTAGCTTGTTTTATGACCTCCATACACTCTTGTGTGAGGTTCAAGTGTCCAAATTCTAGGATTTCAGGAGCCAAATTGCTAGATTCAGCGATGCTGGGTTTGGATGCCTGATCTGTTGTTTGTGTTGTGTTAACAGATCTGGCCTGTTGGGTAGTTTGACATGAGGTACTACTGACAGGTCTAGTAGTGTGGTATACCAAGGTTGTCTTGCCCATGTTGGTGCTATTAGTATGAGTTTGAGTTTGTTTTGACTCAATCTGTTTACTAGATATGGAAGGAGAGGGAGAGGGAGAGGGGGAAAAGCGTACGCAAATATCCGTGAGCAATTCATCCATAGAGCATTGCCTTGAGATTGCCGGTGTGGGTACCTGGATGCGAAGTTTTGGCATTTTGCGTATTCTTTTGTTGCAAATAGATCTATTTGAGGTGTTCCCCAAATTTGGAAGTAAGTGTTCAGGATCTGGGGGTGAATTTCCCATTCGTGGACCTGTTGGTGATCCCGAGAGAGATTGTCTGCTAGCTGGTTCTGGATCCCTGGAATAAACTGTGCTATTAGGCAAATGTGGTTGTGAATTGCCCAATGCCATATTTTTTGTGTTAGGAGACACAACTGTGTCGAGTGTGTTCCCCCTTGTTTGTTTAAATAATACATTGTCGTCATGTTGTCTGTTTTGACAAGAATGTATTTGTGGGTTATCATTGGTTGGAATGCTTTCAACGCTAGAAATACTGCTAACAATTCTAGGTGATTTATATGAAACTTTCTTTGATGTACGTCCCATTGTCCTTGGATGCTGTGTTGATTGAGGTGTGCTCCCCAACCTGTCATGGAAGCATCTGTTGTTATCACGTATTGTGGCACTGGGTCTTGGAACGGCCGCCCTTTGTTTAAATTTGTACTGTTCCACCATAGAAGCGAGATGTATGTTTGGCGGTCTATCAACACCAGATCTAGAAGTTGACCCTGTGCATGTGACCATTGTGATGCTAGGCACTGTTGTAAGGGCCGCATGTGCAACTTGCGTTTGGGACAATGGCTATGCATGAGGACATCATGCCTAGGAGTTTTAATACCATCTTTGCGTGTATCTTTTGTGTTGGATACATAGCTTGTATCACCTTGTGAAAATGTTGAACCCTTTGTGGACTTGGAGTGGCTATCCCTTTTGTTGTGTTGATTGTCGCTCCTAAGTATTGCTGTGTTTGACACGGCAAAAGGTGTGACTTTGCATAGTTGATGGAGAAACCCAGTTTGTAAAGGGTTTGTATAACATAATCTGTGTGGTGTGAACACTTTGTTAGCGAGTTGGTTTTGATTAACCAATCGTCTAGGTACGGGAACACGTGTATTTGCTGCCTCCTGATATGTGCAGCTACTACTGCTAGACATTTTGTAAAGACTCTTGGTGCTGTTGTTATTCCGAATGGCAACACTTTGAATTGGTAATGTATTCCTTTGAATACGAACCTTAGGTATTTCCTGTGCGAGGGATGTATCGGTATATGGAAATACGCGTCTTTTAGATCTAACGTTGTCATGTAGTCTTGCTGTTTCAGTAGTGGTATTACGTCTTGTAACGTGACCATGTGAAAGTGGTCTGATTTGATGTAGGTGTTTAGTGTTCTGAGATCTAATATTGGTCTCAGACTTTTGTCCTTTTTCGGTATTAGAAAGTACAGTGAGTAAACTCCTGTGTTCTTTTGTGTTTTTGGTACTAATTCTATTGCGTCTTTTTGCAGTAATGCTTGAACTTCTAGTCCTAGAAGGTCTATATGCTGTTTTGACATATTGTGTGTTTTCGGTGGGACGTTTGGAGGGAGTTGGAGAAATTCTATGCAATAACCATGTTGGATAATTGCTAAGACCCAAGTGTCTGTTGTTATTTCCTCCCATGATTTGTGGAACTGGCTTAGTCTTCCCCCCACTGGTGTTGTGTGAAGGGGTTGTGTGACCTGTGAGTCACTGTTTATTTTGAGGGGTTTTGGGACCCTGAAACTTTCCCCGGTTTCTTGGGAATTGGCCCCCTCTGTATTGGCCTCAAAAGCCACCCCTTTGATATTGTCACTGGTAGGTAGGTGGTCTTGTTTGTGAGGTGCTGGCTTCTGTGGCTTGACCTCGAAACCCTCCTCTGAAAGTTGTTTTGCGAAATGTGCCAAATGTGCCTCTGCCCTGCGGGGAATAGAGTGCGCCCATGGCTTTGCCTGTGTCAGTGTCCTTCTTTCATTTTTCAATTGCAGTGTCCACTTCTGGGCCAAACAATTGCTGTTCATTGAACGGCATATTGAGCACTGCCTGTTGTATCTCAGGTTTGAAGCCAGATGTGCGCAGCCATGCGTGCCTCCTTATTGTCACAGCAGTATTTATTGTCCTTGCAGCTGTATCTGCTGCATCCACAGAAGAACGTATTTGGTTGTTGGAGATATTTTGCCCCTCTTCAACCACTTGTTTCGCTCGTTTCTGGAATTCTTTGGGGAGGTGCTCGATGAGATGCTGCATCTCGTCCCAATGGGCCATGTCGTATCGCGCTAGGAGTGCTTGCGAGTTGGCGATGCGCCACTGATTTGCAGCTTGTGCTGCAACCATTTTCCCAGCTGCATCAAACTTGCGGCTCTCCTTGTCCGGAGGTGGTGCGTCGCCTGATGTCTGCGAGTTGGCTCTTTTACGAGCTGCTCCTACGACTACTGAATCTGGTGTCAGTTGTGATGTAATAAAAGCAGGGTCTGTGGGCGGTGCCTTGTATTTTTTCTCCACCCTTGGAGTTATTGCTCTGCTTTTAACAGGCTCCTTGAAAATCTGTTTAGCGTGCCTTAGCATTCCCGGGAGCATGGGAAGACTTTGATAATGGCTGTGGGTGGAGGACAGGGTGTTAAAGAGGAAGTCATCCTCAATAGGCTCCGAATGTAGAGATACATTATGAAATTCGGCTGCCCTAGCTACCACCTGTGCATATGCTGTACTGTCCTCAGGTGGTGAGGGTTTAGTTGGGTACGACTCTGGACTATTGTCCGATACTGGAGCATCATAGAGGTCCCATGCTGCCTGATCATCCTGGCTCATGGTGGTATGAGCTGGTGATTGTGGTGGAGTCTGTGCCGGTGATACATGAGTTGACTGTGGTGGAGAGGGTGGTGGAGTTGCCCTCTTTACCACCTTTGCTTGTGGTGGCTTGTCTTGTTGCTGGAAGTCAAGTTTCCTTTTCCTTCTGATTGGGGGAAGAGTGCTGATTTTCCCTGTACCCCTTTGGATAAAGATCCGCTGTTGCGTGTGATCTACCTCTGTAGTTTGTAATTCCTCCTCAAATCTGTGTCTTTTTAGTTGGGAGGACAGTGATTGTTCCTCTGAGTAGGAACTGGTTTTTGGTTCGGTTGCCGGGTGTTTTGGCACCAAAACCGTGTCTTTAGTTGTTTTTGGCTCCGACGAGATCTTTCTCTTTTTCGGTGTCTTGGCCTCTCGGTGCCGACCATCTTCGGTGCCGCTATCTCTGTGCCGAGCAGCTTCGGTGCCGCTGTCTGTGTCGAGTAGCTTCGGTGCCGCTATCTCGGTGTCGAGCCTTTTGTGCACCACTCTCTCGGTCCCGAGAGTGTTGCGTGCCTGTGTCTCGACCTGAGTCGGACGACTTCGGCACCAGCTCGCCCTTTTTCGGTGCCGATGGACGGTCACCTACTTTATGGGTTATGCCATGGCCTGTTGGCAGTGGCGTCCCCTGGGCTTTGTCTGTTTTCTCGTGTGATCTTTCTTTTGACGTCTTACTCACGGTTGGTTGCTCGTCGACGTCGAATTCTTCGGAATCCGATTTGCGGATGGAGAAAGCTTCTTCTTCTTCCTCCTCCTCCTCGAACCCTTGTTGTCCTGTCGGCGTGGAAGCCATCTGCAACCTCCTGGCTCTTCGGTCCCTGAGCGTTTTTCTCGACCGAAACGCGCGACAGGCCTCACACGACTCTTCCTTGTGCTCGGGGGACAGGCACAAGTTACAGACCAAATGTTGGTCTGTATAAGGATATTTACTGTGGCATTTAGGACAGAATCGGAACGGGGTCCGTTCCATCAGTCTTGATGTTGCACGCGGTCGGGCCGACCAGGCCCCGACGGGGGATCGAAAATACCCCAAAGGGTTACCGGAGCTCTTTAAGGCTCGGTGTCGATTTGCCCTAACTATCCCGATACCGAACGAAACAATACCGACGAATTTTCCGTTGATTATGACTAACTTTCCGACCCGAAACACGGAGCGAAAAGGAACACGTCCGAACCAGATGGCGGAAAAAAAACAATCTAAGATGGAGTCGACGCCCATGCGCAATGGAACCGAAGTGGGAGGAGTCCCTCGGTCTCGTGACTCGAAAAGACTTCTTCGAAGAAAAACAACTTGTAACACTCCGACCCAACACCAGACGGCGGACTATGCACAGCATGTGTATCTGCAGCTACACATGCCACCGAACATAAAGTACCTTTCTTTTTGTACAACTGAGTTTTTTCTTTCATGTGTGTAAGTGCTGTGTGACTACAGTGGTATTGCATGAACTCTGCATGTCTCCTAGATAAGGCTGCTCATCCACAGCTACCACTAGAGAGCCTGGCTTCTAGACACTTCTACACTTCACTAAGACGGGATACTTGGTCCTGGTATAAGGTGTAAGTACCATAGGTCCCCACCACACACCAGGCCAGCTTCCTACATTGGTGGTGAAGAAGTGGTATAAACACTTGCAATTGCCTTACCACTCTGTCACTTAGTACTTTCCACAGGAAAGACCACTTATTAGCTAGGGATATACACATACACTTAGTGTCAGGACATAGTCTCTAGGATTTGGGTAAGAGAGGGGGTCTAGGCATAGCCCTTGCTCCAAACTTCTGTAAGAGAGACTAGAAGTTAGGGAGGTTAGGCACACCGTACACCACACTAACATGTCTTCAGTACCTAGCACATCTCAGAACATGGGTTCTCACTATGATGACCTTACCTTTCATGAACTGAGGGGAAACAGAAGACCGGGAGGAACCCTAATAAGAGTCTGCTCTTAGTACTTCTCCTCCAGGACGACCAGTATCAAGCTGGTAGCCAGGAGGAGAGGGAAGCTAGACTCTAACCCCTCTGTGTTCGAGAGGATCTGGCCACTGAGGGTCCCTCAGAAGATCACAGGGTCTCCAGTAAGCCCTCTAGTGTAGGTGGGAGCACTATGGGTAGTGCCAAAGGTGGCCATGTAAGTAGGACCCCCTTTGTTCCCATGGGACTAGTTCAGAGGGGTACCAAACCTAGGGACCAATCCTCATCCTGCCACATTCAGGTCATCTCTGTATCAGAGGGGACAAACTACTCAACTCCAGAAGATGACTTCTTAGACAGGGAACCTAGGACACTGAGGCTGGAGGAGGTCAAGCTGAGGCTGCAACAGCAACAGCTAGCCCTAGACAGGGAGGCATTGGCAGTGGACAGAGAGAGGCAGGGATTGGGGTTAGCATCCCATGGTGGCAGCAGCTTTGGTTTCAGGGAACCTGGGGTCAGGGAGGACTCTCTTGATTCTAGAAACCTCAGCAAAGTTGTTCCCCCCTACAAGGTAGGGGATGACACCCATAAGTGGTTCTCTGCTCTGTAAAGTGCCTGCAAAGTTCAGAGGGTCCACCAGAGACAGTGGGCTGCTATCCTTTGGCTCTCCTTCTCTGACAAAGGTAGGGATAGGCTTCTTACTGTCTGAGAGGAGGATGCTGACAACTACTCAGTTTTAAAGTCTGCTCTGCTAGATGGAGTTGGTCTTACCACTGAACAATACAGAATTAAGTTCAGGGAGACCAGGAAAGAATCCTCCCAAGATTGGGTTGATTTTGTGGAGTGCTCTGTGAAAGCCTTGGAGGGTTGGTTACATGGAAGCAAAGTCAGTGATCGTGAAGGCTTGTACAATCTGATTTAGCATATACTGAACAATGTGTGTATGATTTGTTGCACCAGTACTTGGTAGACTATGATATGACCTCTCCCCCAAGAACTGGGAAAGAAGGCAGACAAGTGGGTCAGAACAAGGGTGAGCAGAAACGCTCACACTGGGGGGTGACAATGACAAAAAAATGAAGCAGGTAAGTCTCAGGACAAGGGTGGGGACAAAACTAAAACTGAAGAGTCTTCATCAGACCCACAAAATTCATCTGGGGTAGGTTCAAATCCTCTTCCTATTCCCACAACAAAAAACCTTGGTGTTATGTCTGTAGGAACAAGGGCCATAGGCCAGGGAACAGCTCCTGCCCCAAGAAAAGCACCAAACCACCCACCACTAAAAACCCCACCTCTACCACTAGTGCCCCTAGAAACAACAGTAGTGGTGGGTCAGGCAGCAGTAGCCATTCCAAGGGTGTAGCTGGGCTCACTTTAGGAAGTGTGGTGCGGGGCTTGTTTAGTTAGAGAAACTACTGAGGATGTTTCAGTCTCAGATCAGGACATTGATTTTGCCACCCTTGCTGCCTGTCCCCCTAACATGGGTAAATACAGGCAGCTGCCCTTGATAAATGGTGATCAGATAGAGGCCTAGAGGAACACAGGTGCCAGTGTCACTACGGTGACTAAAAAACTGGTGTCCCCTGAGCAACACCTACTAGGTCTTCAGTACCAACTGACTGACGCCCACAACAACACTGTATGCCACTTGTAGGAAGTTGGCTCTGTATGTGCTATTTCAAAGTAAGGAATAGCATGCACAGAGTCCAAGGGTTCCCCTTAGAGGTAAAATAGTGGTAAAAATAGATAATACTAATGCTCTATTTTGTGGTAGTGTGGTCGAGCAGTAGGCTTATCCAAGGAGTAGTGTTAAGCATTTGTTGTACATACACATAGACAATAAATGAGGTACACACACTCAGAGACAAATCCAGCCAATAGGTTTTTATATAGAAAAATATCTTTTCTTAGTTTATTTTAAGAACCACAGGTTCAAATTCTACATGTAATATCTCATTCGAAAGGTATTGCAGGTAAGTACTTTAGGAACTTCAAATCATCAAAATTGCATGTATACTTTTCAAGTTATTCACAAATAGCTGTTTTAAAAGTGGACACTTAGTGCAATTTTCACAGTTCCTAGGGGAGGTAAGTATTTGTTAGGTTAACCAGGTAAGTAAGACACTTACAGGGCTTAGTTCTTGGTCCAAGGTAGCCCACCGTTGGGGGTTCAGAGCAACCCCAAAGTCACCACACCAGCAGCTCAGGGCCGGTCAGGTGCAGAGTTCAAAGTGGTGCCCAAAACGCATAGGCTAGAATGGAGAGAAGGGGGTGCCCCGGTTCCGGTCTGCTTGCAGGTAAGTACCCGCGTCTTCGGAGGGCAGACCAGGGGGGTTTTGTAGGGCACCGGGGGGGGACACAAGCCCACACAGAAATTTCACCCTCAGCAGCGCGGGGGCGGCCGGGTGCAGTGTAGAAACAAGCGTCGGGTTTGTAATGGAAGTCAATGGGAGATCTCGGGATCTCTTCAGCGCTGCAGGCAGGCAAGGGGGGGATTCCTCGGGGAAACCTCCACTTGGGCAAGGGAGAGGGACTCCTGGGGGTCACTTCTCCAGTGAAAGTTCGGTCCTTCAGGTCCTGGGGGCTGCGGGTGCAGGGTCTCTCCCAGGCGTCGGGACTTTAGGTTCAAAGAGTCGCGGTCAGGGGAAGCCTCGGGATTCCCTCTGCAGGCGGCGCTGTGGGGGCTCAGGGGGGACAGGTTTTGGTACTCACAGTATCAGAGTAGTCCTGGGGTCCCTCCTGAGGTGTCGGATCTCCACCAGCCGAGTCGGGGTCGCCGGGTGCAGTGTTGCAAGTCTCACGCTTCTTGCGGGGAGCTTGCAGGGTTCTTTAAAGCTGCTGGAAACAAAGTTGCAGCTTTTCTTGGAGCAGGTCCGCTGTCCTCGGGAGTTTCTTGTCTTTTCGAAGCAGGGGCAGTCCTCAGAGGATGTCGAGGTCGCTGGTCCCTTTGGAAGGCGTCGCTGGAGCAGGATCTTTGGAAGGCAGGAGACAGGCCGGTGAGTTTCTGGAGCCAAGGCAGTTGTCGTCTTCTGGTCTTCCTCTGCAGGGGTTTTCAGCTAGGCAGTCCTTCTTCTTGTAGTTGCAGGAATCTGATTTTCTAGGGTTCAGGGTAGCCCTTAAATACTAAATTTAAGGGCGTTTTTAGGTCTGGGGGGTTAGTAGCCAATGGCTACTAGCCCTGAGGGTGGGTACACCCTCTTTGTGCCTCCTCCCAAGGGGAGGGGGTCACAATCCTAACCCTATTGGGGGAATCCTCCATCTGCAAGATGGAGGATTTCTAAAAGTTAGAGTCACTTCAGCTCAGGACACCTTAGGGGCTGTCCTGACTGGCCAGTGACTCCTCCTTGTTTTTCTCATTATTTTCTCCGGCCTTGCCGCCAAAAGTGGGGCCTGGCCGGAGGGGGCGGGCAACTCCACTAGCTGGAGTGCCCTGCTGGGTTGGCACAAAGGAGGTGAGCCTTTGAGGCTCACCGCCAGGTGTGACAATTCCTGCCTGGGGGAGGTGTTAGCATCTCCACCCAGTGCAGGCTTTGTTACTGGCCTCAGAGTGACAAAGGCACTCTCCCCATGGGGCCAGCAACATGTCTCGGTTGGTGGCAGGCTGCTAAAACTAGTCAGCCTACACAGATAGTCGGTTAAGTTTCAGGGGGCACCTCTAAGGTGCCCTCTGGGGTGTATGTTACAATAAAATGTACACTGGCATCAGTGTGCATTTATTGTGCTGAGAAGTTTGATACCAAACTTCCCAGTTTTCAGAGTAGCCATTATGGTGCTGTGGAGTTCGTGTTTGACAGACTCCCAGACCATATACTCTTATGGCTACCCTGCACTTACAATGTCTAAGGTTTTGTTTAGACACTGTAGGGGTACCATGCTCATGCACTGGTACCCTCACCTATGGTATAGTGCACCCTGCCTTAGGGCTGTAAGGCCTGCTAGAGGGGTGGCTTACCTATACTGCATAGGCAGTGAGAGGCTGGCATGGCACCCTGAGGGGAGTGCCATGTCGACTTACTCGTTTTGTCCTCACTAGCACACACAAGCTGGCAAGCAGTGTGTCTGTGCTGAGTGAGAGGTCTCCAGGGTGGCATAAGACATGCTGCAGCCCTTAGAGACCTTCCTTGGCATCCGGGCCCTTGGTACTAGAGGTACCAGTTACAAGGGACTTATCTGGATGCCAGGGTCTGCCAAATGTGGATACAAAAGTACAGGTTAGGGAAAGAACACTGGTGCTGGGGCCTGGTTAGCAGGCCTCAGCACACTTTCAATTGTAAACTTAGCATCAGCAAAGGCAAAAAGTCAGGGGGCAACCATGCCAAGGAGGCATTTCCTTACACAACCCCCCCCCAAACGAAAGAGGATGAGACTAACCTTTCCCAAGAGAGTCTTCATTTTCTAAGTGGAAGAACCTGGAAAGGCCATCTGCATTGGCATGGGCAGTCCCAGGTCTGTGTTCCACTATAAAGTCCATTCCCTGTAGGGAGATGGACCACCTCAACAGTTTAGGATTTTCACCTTTCATTTGCATCAGCCATTTGAGAGGTCTGTGGTCAGTTTGAACTAGGAAGTGAGTCCCAAAGAGGTATGGTCTCAGCTTCTTCAGGGACCAAACCACAGCAAAGGCCTCCCTCTCAATGGCACTCCAACGCTGCTCCCTGGGGAGTAACCTCCTGCTAATGAAAGCAACAGGCTGGTCAAGGCCATCATCATTTGTTTGGGACAAAACTGCCCCTATCCCATGTTCAGAGGCATCAGTCTGCACAATGAACTGCTTAGAATAATCTGGAGCTTTGAGAACTGGTGCTGAGCACATTGCTTGTTTCAGGGTGTCAAAGGCCTGTTGGCATTCCACAGTCCAGTTCACTTTCTTGGGCATTTTCTTGGAGGTGAGTTCAGTGAGGGCTGTCACAATGGATCCATATCCCTTCACAAACCTCCTGTAGTACCCAGTCAAGCCAAGGAATGCCCTGACTTGAGTCTGGGTTTTTGGAGCTACCCAGTCCAGAATAGTCTGGATCTTGGGTTGGAGTGGCTGAACTTGGCCTCCACCTACAAGGTGGCCCAAGTAAACCACAGTTCCCTGCCCTATCTGGCATTTGGATGCCTTGATAGAGAGGCCTGCAGATTGCAGAGCCTTCAAAACCTTCCCCAGGTGGACCAGGTGATCCTGCCAGGTGGAGCTAAAGACAGCAATATCATCAAGATAAGCTGTGCTAAAGGACTCCAAGCCAGCAAGGACTTGATTCACCAACCTTTGGAAGGTGGCAGGGGCATTCTTTAAACCAAAGGGCATAACAGTAAACTGATAATGCCCATCAGGTGTGGAGAATGCTGTCTTTTCTTTTGCTCCAGGTGCCATTTTTATTTGCCAGTACCCTGCTGTCAAGTCAAAGGTACTTAGAAATTTGGCAGCACCTAATTTATCAATGAGCTCATCAGCTCTTGGAATTGGATGGGCATCTGTCTTGGTGACAGAATTGAGCCCTCTGTAGTCCACACAAAACCTCATCTCTTTCTTTCCATCTTTGGTGTGAGGTTTGGGGACTAAGACCACTGGGCTAGCCCAGGGGCTGTCAGAGCGCTCAATCACTCCCAATTCTAGCATCTTGTGGACTTCCACCTTGATGCTTTCCTTAACATGGTCAGACTGTCTGAAGATTTTGTTCTTGACAGGCATGCTGTCTCCTGTGTCCACATCATGGGTACACAGGTGTGTCTGACCAGGGGTTAGGGAGAAAAGTTCAGGAAACTGTTGTAGGACTCTCCTACAATCAGCCTGCTTTTGGCCAGAGAGGGTGTCTGAGTAGATCACTCCATCTACTGTGCCATCTTTTGGGTCTGATGACAGGAGATCAGGGAGAGGTTCACTCTCTGCCTCCTGATCCTCATCTGTTACCATCAACAGATTCACATCAGCCCTGTCATGGAAGAGTTTAAGGCGGTTTACATGGATCACCCTCTTGGGGCTCCTGCTTGTGCCCAGGTCCACCAGGTAGGTGACCTGACTCTTCCTTTCTAGCACTGGGTAAGGGCCACTCCATTTGTCCTGGAGTGCCCTGGGAGCCACAGGCTCCAGAACCCAGACTTTCTGCCCTGGTTGGAACTCAACCAGTGCAGCCTTTTGGTCATACCAAAACTTCTGGAGCTGTTGGCTGGCCTCAAGGTTTTTGGTTGCCTTTTCCATGTACTCTGCCATTCTAGAGCGAAGGCCAAGTACATAGTCCACTATGTCCTGTTTAGGCTCATGGAGAGGTCTCTCCCAGCCTTCTTTAACAAGGGCAAGTGGTCCCCTTACAGGATGACCAAACAGAAGTTCAAAGGGTGAGAATCCTACTCCCTTCTGTGGCACCTCTCTGTAAGCGAAAAGCAGACATGGCAAGAGGACATCCCATCTCCTTTTGAGCTTTTCTGGGAGCCCCATGATCATGCCTTTTAATGTCTTGTTGAATCTCTCAACCAAGCCATTAGTTTGTGGATGGTATGGTGTAGTGAATTTATAAGTCACTCCACACTCATTCCACATGTGCTTTAGGTATGCTGACATGAAGTTGGTACCTCTGTCAGACACCACCTCCTTAGGGAAACCCACTCTGGTAAAAATACCAATGAGGGCCTTGGCTACTGCAGGGGCAGTAGTCGACCTAAGGGGAATAGCTTCAGGATACCTGGTAGCATGATCCACTACTACCAGGATATACAGATTTCCTGAGGCTGTGGGAGGTTCTAGTGGACCAACTATGTCCACACCCACTCTTTCAAAGGGAACCCCCACCACTGGAAGTGGAATGAGGGGGGCCTTTGGATGCCCACCTGTCTTACCACTGGCTTGACAGGTGGGGCAGGAGAGGCAAAACTCCTTAACCATGTTGGACATATTGGGCCAGTAGAAGTGGTTGACTAACCTCTCCCACGTCTTGGTTTGTCCCAAATGTCCAGCAAGGGGAATGTCATGGGCCAATGTTAGGATGAACTCTCTGAACAGCTGAGGCACTACCACTCTCCTAGTGGCACCAGGTTTGGGGTCTCTGGCCTCAGTGTACAGGAGTCCATCTTCCCAATAGACCCTATGCGTTCCATTTTTCTTGCCTTTGGACTCTTCAGCAGCTTGCTGCCTAAGGCCTTCAAGAGAGGGAAAGGTTTCTTGTCCCTTACACAGCTCCTCCCTTGAGGGTCCCCCTGGGCCCAAGAGCTCAACCTGATAAGGTTCAAGCTCCAAAGGCTCAGTTCCCTCAGAGGGCAGAACTTCTTCCTGAGAAGAGAGGTTCCCTTTCTTTTGCTGTGTTGCAGTTGGTTTCCCAACTGACTTTCCTGTTCTCTTGGTAGGCTGGGCCATTTTTCCAGACTCCAGCTCTACTTGTTCACCCTGTGCCTTGCATTGTGCTCTTGTTTTCACACACACCAGTTCAGGGATACCCAGCATTGCTGCATGGGTTTTTAGTTCTACCTCAGCCCATGCTGAGGACTCCAGGTCATTTCCAAGCAGACAGTCCACTGGGATATTTGAGGAGACCACCACCTGTTTCAGGCCATTGACCCCTCCCCATTCTAAAGTAACCATTGCCATGGGATGTACTTTTCTCTGATTGTCAGCGTTGGTGACTGTGTAAGTTTTTCCAGTCAGGTATTGGCCAGGGGAAACCAGTTTCTCTGTCACCATGGTGACACTGGCACCTGTATCCCTCAGGCCCTCTATTCTAGTCCCATTAATTAAGAGTTGCTGTCTGTATTTTTGCATGTTAGGCGGCCAGACAGCTAGTGTGGCTAAATCCACCCCACCCTCAGAAACTAGAGTAGCTTCAGTGTGGACCCTGATTTGCTCTGGGCACACTGTTGATCCCACTTGGAGACTAGCCATACCAGTGTTACCTGGATGGGAGTTTGGAGTGGAACCTTTCTTGGGACAGGCCTTGTCTCCAGTTTGGTGTCCATGCTGTTTACAGCTATGACACCAGGCCTTTTTGGGATCAAAGTTTTTACCCTTGTACCCATTGTTTTGTGAAGAGGCTCTGGGCCCACCCTCCTGTGCAGGTTTTTGGGGGCCTGTAGAAGACTCTTTACTATTTTTAGTTTTGGTTGTCTCATCACCCTTCCCCTGGGGAGTCTTTGTGACCCCTTTCTTTTGGTCACCCCCTGTTGAAGTCTTGGACACCCTTGTCTTGACCCAATGGTCCGCCTTCTTTCCCAATTCTTGGGGAGAAATTGGTCCTAGGTCTACCAGATGCTGATGCAGTTTATCATTGAAACAATTACTTAACAGGTGTTCTTTCACAAATAAATTGTACAGCCCATCATAATTACTTACACCACTGCCTTGAATCCAACCATCTAGTGTTTTCACTGAGTAGTCTACAAAGTCAACCCAGGTCTGGCTCGAGGATTTTTGAGCCCCCCTGAATCTAATCCTATACTCCTCAGTGGAGAATCCAAAGCCCTCAATCAGGGTACCCTTCATGAGGTCATAAGATTCTGCATCTTTTCCAGAGAGTGTGAGGAGTCTATCCCTACACTTTCCTGTGAACATTTCCCAAAGGAGAGCACCCCAGTGAGATCTGTTCACTTTTCTGGTTACACAAGCCCTCTCAAAAGCTGTGAACCATTTGGTGATGTCATCACCATCTTCATATTTAGTTACAATCCCTTTAGGGATTTTCAACATGTCAGGAGAATCTCTGACCCTATTTATGTTGCTGCCACCATTGATGGGTCCTAGGCCCATCTCTTGTCTTTCCCTCTCTATGGCTAGGATCTGTCTTTCCAAAGCCAATCTTTTGGCCATCCTGGCTAACTGGATGTCCTCTTCACTGGGGTTATCCTCAGTGATTTCAGAGGTGCTGGTCCCTCCTGTGAGGGAGCCAGTATCTCTGACTAGTATTTTTGGAGTCAGGGCTTGAGAGGCCCTGTCCTCCCTAGATAGGACTGGTAGGGGGTAATCTTCCTCCAATTCACTATCATCTTCCTCTGAGTTGCCACCCTCAGAGGGGTTGGCCTTTTCAAACTCTGCCAAAAGCTCCTGGAGCTGTATTTTGGTAGGTTTGGGGCCTATGGTTATTTTCTTTAGTTTACAGAGTGACCTTAGCTCTCTCATCTGTAGATGGAGGTAAGGTGTGGTGTCGAGTTCCACCACAGTCACATCTGTGCTAGACATTTTGCTTCTAAAAGTTGGAATACTTTTTAAGAATCTAAAACTGGTTCTAGAATCTAATTCGAACTTTTACAAACTTTTAAACTCTAAAAGAAATGCTAAACAGGATCTAACACAAGGCCCTAGCAGGTCTTTTAAGAATTTAGAAAACTTTTCAAATTGCAAAAATCAATTTCTAATGACAATTTTGGAATTTGTCGTGTGATCAGGTATTGGCTGAGTAGTCCAGCAAATGCAAAGTCTTGTACCCCACCGCTGATCCACCAATGTAGGAAGTTGGCTCTGTATGTGCTATTTCAAAGTAAGGAATAGCATGCACAGAGTCCAAGGGTTCACCTTACAGGTAAAATAGTGGTAAAAATAGATAATACTAATGCTCTATTTTGTGGTAGTGTGGTCGAGCAGTAGGCTTATCCAAGGAGTAGTGTTAAGCATTTGTTGTACATACACATAGACAATAAATGAGGTACACACACTCAGAGACAAATCCAGCCAATAGGTTTTTATATAGAAAAATATCTTTTCTTAGTTTATTTTAAGAACCACAGGTTCAAATTCTACATGTAATATCTCATTCGAAAGGTATTGCAGGTAAGTACTTAAGGAACTTCAAATCATCAAAATTGCATGTATACTTTTCAAGTTATTCACAAATAGCTGTTTTAAAAGTGGACACAGTGCAATTTTCACAGTTCCTAGGGGAGGTAAGTATTTGTTAGGTTAACCAGGTAAGTAAGACACTTACAGGGCTTAGTTCTTGGTCCAAGGTAGCCCACCGTTGGGGGTTCAGAGCAACCCCAAAGTCACCACACCAGCAGCTCAGGGCCGGTCAGGTGCAGAGTTCAAAGTGGTGCCCAAAACGCATAGGCTAGAATGGAGAGAAGGGGGTGCCCCGGTTCCGGTCTGCTTGCAGGTAAGTACCCGCGTCTTCGGAGGGCAGACCAGGGGGGTTTTGTAGGGCACCGGGGGGGACACAAGCCCACACAGAAATTTCACCCTCAGCAGCGCGGGGGCGGCCGGGTGCAGTGTAGAAACAAGCGTCGGGTTTGTAATGGAAGTCAATGGGAGATCTCGGGATCTCTTCAGCGCTGCAGGCAGGCAAGGGGGGGATTCCTCGGGGAAACCTCCACTTGGGCAAGGGAGAGGGACTCCTGGGGGTCACTTCTCCAGTGAAAGTTCGGTCCTTCAGGTCCTGGGGGCTGCGGGTGCAGGGTCTCTCCCAGGCGTCGGGACTTTAGGTTCAAAGAGTCGCGGTCAGGGGAAGCCTCGGGATTCCCTCTGCAGGCGGCGCTGTGGGGGCTCAGGGGGGACAGGTTTTGGTACTCACAGTATCAGAGTAGTCCTGGGGTCCCTCCTGAGGTGTCGGATCTCCACCAGCCGAGTCGGGGTCGCCGGGTGCAGTGTTGCAAGTCTCACGCTTCTTGCGGGGAGCTTGCAGGGTTCTTTAAAGCTGCTGGAAACAAAGTTGCAGCTTTTCTTGGAGCAGGTCCGCTGTCCTCGGGAGTTTCTTGTCTTTTCGAAGCAGGGGCAGTCCTCAGAGGATGTCGAGGTCGCTGGTCCCTTTGGAAGGCGTCGCTGGAGCAGGATCTTTGGAAGGCAGGAGACAGGCCGGTGAGTTTCTGGAGCCAAGGCAGTTGTCGTCTTCTGGTCTTCCTCTGCAGGGGTTTTCAGCTAGGCAGTCCTTCTTCTTGTAGTTGCAGGAATCTGATTTTCTAGGGTTCAGGGTAGCCCTTAAATACTAAATTTAAGGGCGTTTTTAGGTCTGGGGGGTTAGTAGCCAATGGCTACTAGCCCTGAGGGTGGGTACACCCTCTTTGTGCCTCCTCCCAAGGGGAGGGGGTCACAATCCTAACCCTATTGGGGGAATCCTCCATCTGCAAGATGGAGGATTTCTAAAAGTTAGAGTCACTTCAGCTCAGGACACCTTAGGGGCTGTCCTGACTGGCCAGTGACTCCTCCTTGTTTTTCTCATTATTTTCTCCGGCCTTGCCGCCAAAAGTGGGGCCTGGCCGGAGGGGGCGGGCAACTCCACTAGCTGGAGTGCCCTGCTGGGTTGGCACAAAGGAGGTGAGCCTTTGAGGCTCACCGCCAGGTGTGACAATTCCTGCCTGGGGGAGGTGTTAGCATCTCCACCCAGTGCAGGCTTTGTTACTGGCCTCAGAGTGACAAAGGCACTCTCCCCATGGGGCCAGCAACATGTCTCGGTTGGTGGCAGGCTGCTAAAACTAGTCAGCCTACACAGATAGTCGGTTAAGTTTCAGGGGGCACCTCTAAGGTGCCCTCTGGGGTGTATGTTACAATAAAATGTACACTGGCATCAGTGTGCATTTATTGTGCTGAGAAGTTTGATACCAAACTTCCCAGTTTTCAGAGTAGCCATTATGGTGCTGTGGAGTTCGTGTTTGACAGACTCCCAGACCATATACTCTTATGGCTACCCTGCACTTACAATGTCTAAGGTTTTGTTTAGACACTGTAGGGGTACCATGCTCATGCACTGGTACCCTCACCTATGGTATAGTGCACCCTGCCTTAGGGCTGTAAGGCCTGCTAGAGGGGTGGCTTACCTATACTGCATAGGCAGTGAGAGGCTGGCATGGCACCCTGAGGGGAGTGCCATGTCGACTTACTCGTTTTGTCCTCACTAGCACACACAAGCTGGCAAGCAGTGTGTCTGTGCTGAGTGAGAGGTCTCCAGGGTGGCATAAGACATGCTGCAGCCCTTAGAGACCTTCCTTGGCATCAGGGCCCTTGGTACTAGAGGTACCAGTTACAAGGGACTTATCTGGATGCCAGGGTCTGCCAATTGTGGATACAAAAGTACAGGTTAGGGAAAGAACACTGGTGCTGGGGCCTGGTTAGCAGGCCTCAGCACACTTTCAATTGTAAACTTAGCATCAGCAAAGGCAAAAAGTCAGGGGGCAACCATGCCAAGGAGGCATTTCCTTACACCACTCCATGGCAGTTGTTGATTTCAGCTGGAGGTTGGGGGTTACTGCCCCAAAGAAAGTTGTGTCCACAGACTTACCTATTGAGTGTCTCCTGGGGAATGACTTAAAGACTTCAGCTCTGGATGAAGTGGAGTTGGAGGCACATGCAGCAATGCAGAGCATCCCAGGGCATATTTTTGCTTTGACCAGGTGTAGGAAGTTGACTCTGTATATACTATCTCAAAGTGAGAGATAGTGTGCACATAGTCCAAGTGTTCCCCTTGGAGGTTGATAGTGGCAAAATTAGATAATACTAATGCTCTGCTTTGTGGTAGTGTGGTCGAGCAGTAGGCTTATCAGAGGGTAGTGTTATGCATTTGTTGTACACACACACAGACAATGAGAACACACACTCAAAGACTTAACTCCAGGCCAATAGCTTTTTATATAGAAAAATATTCTTTCCTTAGTTTATTTTAAAACCACATTTCAAATTTTAGTTAAGTACATAAATTGCAAGGTACTTCACACAGTTAAGTATGGAACTTTGATTTTAAACAGTAGTACACACAGTTTTGGCAAAAATGGCAATAAGCTATTTTAAAAGTGGACACAGTGAAAAAAATCAACAGTTCCTGGGGTAGGTAAGTAATAGTTAGTTTCTTAGGTAAGTAAAGCACTTACAAGTTCAGTCTCCTGGGCATAGGCAGCCCACCTTTGGGGGTTCAAGGCAACCCCAAACCCCCAGCACCAGCAACACAGGGCCGGTCAGGTGCAGAGGTCAAAGGAGGGCCCAAATAACATAGGCGCCTACGGAGAACAGGGGTGCTTCGGTTTCAGTCTGCTTACAGGTAAGTAAGTACCTGCGTCCTCGGGCAGCAGACCAGGGTGGCTTTGTAGAGCACTGTTGGGGGGGTGGGGGGAGGTTTTGGAGAGACAGGCGCACAAAATACACCCTCAGAGGCACGGGGTGGCTGGGTGAAGTGTGCAAAGTGTGTGTCGGGTTTGTCATAGAAAACAATGGAGGGACCCGGGGGTCACTCTGGCGATTCTTGGGCCTGCTAGTGAATGGGCTAGGATGAGGGCCACCAGCTGCTCACTCCTGCACTGGTAGGTGGTTCCTCTCAGTCCTGGGGGCTGCGGGTGCAGTGATTGGTCCAGGCGCCGGGTTCCTTTGTTCCCAGGCAATCGCGGTCAGAGAGAACCTCTGGATCGTCTCTGCAGGCGTCGCTGTGGGGGTGCAGGGAGGTCGACTCAGGGTGTCCACGTTGTTTGAGTCGCCTGGGAATCCACTTTGGGTGTTGGTTGTCCTGAACTCGAGCTGGGGGCGTCAGGTGCAGAATGTGAAGACACGCTTCTAGCGGGAAGTTAGAGTATCTTTAAAGTTGTTTTCTTGTTGCTGTTTTTAAACAGAGCCGCTGTTCTCTGGAGGTTCCGGTAGGGCTGGGGCCAAGTCAGTTGTTGTCTCCTTCGTCTCTGCAGGGCTTTCAGGTCAGCAGTCCTTTCTTCAGGTTGCAGGTATCTGATTTCCTGGGTTCACGGTTGCCCCGAAATACTAAATTTAGGGGTGTTTTTAGATCGGGGGTTGCAGCAGCCAATGGCTACTGTCCTGGAGGGTGGCTACACCATCTTTGTGCCTCCTCCCTGAGGGGAGGAGGGCACATGCCTATTCCTATTGGGGGAATCCTCCAAAAACAAGATGGAGGATTTCTTAAGGCAGGGGTCACCTCAGCTCAGGACACCTTAGGGGCTGCCCTGACTGGTGGGTGACTCCTTGTTATTCTCATTTTCTCCTCTGGACTTGCTGCCAAAAGTGGGGGCTGTGTCCAGAGGGGCGGGCATCTCCACTAGCTGTGATGCCCTGGGGCGCTGTAACAACAGGCATGAGCCTTTGAGGCTCACCGCCAGGTGTTACAGTTCCTGCAGGGGAAGGTGAGAAGCACCTCCACCAGTGCAGGCTTTGTTCCTGGCCACAGAGTGACAAAGGCACTCGCCTCATGTGGCAGAAACCTGTCTGGATGTGGGCGGCTGGCAGAAAACGATCAGCTTAACACTGGTGGTTGGACTGGTATACAGGGGGCATCTCTAAGATGCCCTCTGTGTGCATTTTTCAATACATCCCACACTGGCATCAGTGTGGATTTATTGTGCTGAGAAGTTTGATACCAAACTTCCCATATTTCAGTGTAGCCATTACGGAACTGTTTAGTTCATGTTTGACAAACTCCCAGACCATATACTCTTTATGGCTACCTTGCACTTACAATATCTAAGGTTTTGCTTAGACACTGTAAGGGCATAGAGCTCATGCACTTATGCCCTCACCTGTGGTATAGTGCACCCTGCCTTTGGGCTGTAAGGCCTACTAGAGGGGTGATTTACCTACGCCACAGGCAGTGAGAGGTGGGCATGTCACCCTAAGGGGAGTGCCATGTCGACTTAGTCATTTTATCTCTCACCCCCCCCCACTACCCCAACACACACAAGCTGTGCATGTGCTGAGTGAGGGATTCCCAGGGTGGCTTAAGACATGCTGCAGCCCTTAGAGACCTTCCCTGTCAACAGGGCCCTTGGCACCAGGGGTACCATTTACAAGGGACTTACCTGTGGGCCAGGGCTGTGCCAACTGTGAGAACAATGGTACAGTTTAGGGAAAGAACACTGGTGATGGGGCCTGGTTAGCAGGGTCCCAAGCACACTTTCAATCATAACTGGCATCAGCAAAAGGGCAGGGGGTAACCATGCCAAGGAAGGCATTTCCTTACACGCATTCAAAAGACAATCAGACGGTATTGGCGGTATCCCAAAGGAAGAGTCTGAAAAATGGTCTTGGATCCAGAGCTCGGCGAAAACACAACCAGACCTGATGGTGGAAGCCAACAATTTAACAATGGAGTCAATGCTCATGTGCATAATCAGCGAAATGGAAGGTGTAGGAAGTTGGCTCTGTATGCACTATTTCAAAGTAAGGAATAGTATGCAGAGAGTCCAAGGGTTCCCCTTAGAGGTAAGATAGTGGCAAAAAGAGATTATTCTAATGCTCTATTTTGTGGTAGTGTGGTCGAGCAGTGGGCTTATCAAAGGAGTAGTGTTAAGCATTTGTTGTACATACACAAGAAATAAATGAGGAACACATACTCAGACAATTCCAGGCCAATAGGTTTTTGTATAGAAAAATATATTTTCTTAGTTTATTTTAAGAACCACAGGTTCGGGGCGTGGTCAACATGGCGGCCGGAGCGGACGTGTGAAAGCGAGCTCCGCTCACGGCCCACCAATTATTTGCAAAATCATGGTGTCCCTGCAGTCGTCTGGAATCCGAAATCGGCTGTAAAGGGTCCCCGAACCCCGATCGCTAATCCACCCGAAGATCGGGACAATCGGAGCAGGCGGTGCGGCACCGCGCGAGAACAGAGCGACAGTGGAGGAGGCCTACCTCCTTCAGCGGGGCCCAGCACCACGGCCCGAGGAGGCCGTGAGAAGCCGCACCGGACCGCGGACTGGAGCGGCGCCGGGACGACGCATCCCTCCCCTCACAAGCAAGTAAGACCCCGACCTCGTGGACCGGATTGTGCCAGTGACTAACTCCGGCGCGGGCCACGCTGGGGACGAGGTGGCTCTTCCCCCCCTCCCCGACGAGGCCCAGCGCCGCAGATATCGCGGCTGACCGCAGTGGGGAGCCGAACCGGAGCAACGAACCCCCCTCTTTATCCTGCGCGCTAGGGTCGAACAACGTGCATGGTAGTACGAAGAAAGCGCGGCGCACGCGCCACGGCACCGCAATCGGGACGCAGGGGTAACTCTCCCGGCGCATCCCACTACTGCTGAGCACAGTTCCCGGGAAGGACGATGGAGCGAAGACGATGAGGGGTGGAATAAAGAAAGACATAAACAGCACAGACACCTCCCCCGCGGAACGCGGGCGATAATCACAGGAAAAGTGACCAGAAGAATACCTGGAGAAGGAGCGACTGCTCCAGCAAATCGAACACTACACCCCAGAGCAAGGAAAGGCGAAAATTGGACGAGAGCAAGTATGGGCAAAACCAAACCCCCGAAGACGCACTCCAACGCAGAAACAGAGGCTAATTCCCTCGAAGGAGAAACAGTGATACAAACAGACGCTCTGCAAAAAATGGCCGAAACCTTGGCCGCCCATTCAGCACAGTTCGACAAAGTACTGCAGGCGGTACTAGACACAAAGACCTCACTAGAGGGAAAAATAGATTCAGTGGTATTGGAAGTTAATCTCCTTTGCACGGATCAACGGAAATTGTCAGAAAGAATCACCTTAACTGAAACGGAACTCGAATCGGCCCTGCCAACAATAGTAGAGCTAAAGGCCCAAATTCAACGAATGGAAAGCGACATAACTTCGTTACAACGCAGAGCTGAAGACGCTGAGAGTCGCTCACGCAGAAATAACGTAAGGTTTCTGGGGGTCCCGGAACGCACAGAACTCCCGAATGCCGAACACTACCTGGAAAAATGGCTAAGTGACATGGTGCTATCTCAAGCCACACCACAAACACTAGTAATAGAACGCGCACATAGGATTCCGGGTGGACCACCCCGTCCACTGATAGCTAGGTTCCTAAATTATAGGGACCGGGATCTAGTACTGCAAAGCTTCCGTAACAAATGCACGGTCCGTATGGAAAATGTCGAAATAACAGCATACCCTGATTATACGATAGAAGTTCAGCGCAAACGTGCCACCTTCACCAAAGTAAAACAGGCACTACGGGACACAAATATTGCTTACTCTCTTATGTTCCCAGCCAGATTGAGAGTAATAGATGGCGACAGGACTCTATTCTTCCCGTCAGCGGAAG
This sequence comes from Pleurodeles waltl, assembly GCF_031143425.1. NCBI lineage: Eukaryota > Metazoa > Chordata > Amphibia > Caudata > Salamandridae > Pleurodeles > Pleurodeles waltl. The sequence continues at coordinate 165,518,520 of NC_090438.1, read as the reverse complement.
ACACGTGGACATGGCTACATGCCAAAGGCCTGGTGGACCCAGTGACGGAACTTGAAGAGCATGATGAGTGGTCGGTACAACGCTCTGGGAGAAAGAAAGAAATCCAGCTCCAGGATCAAAACTAGACCATCAAAATCACAGGCTGCAGATGCGCAGGCACAGGCCCTCAAAGCAGCAACAAAATTTTCATCATCGCAATCACCGATCAGAGCCGATAATAAAGCCTTAGACTCCAATTCTTCGCAAGGTCACCCAAGCCCTTCTTCGTCGCCGCTCATGTTTGGCCCTGCACTGACTCCACGTACAGCGGATGACTTATGAAACTATACAGGCAAATTATGTAAAGTCAGGAAATTACATAAATAAGACCACAGAAAAGCAACACATGGGGACACAACTGGAGAACGCCTACCTGGACCAATAGGATATAATATGCACAGCGCAGACCAAATCTCATTGAGAGCTAGAGTGGAAGATGACTGTTTGGAATGATAAATAATAACGGTCCGGCTCAAGGTGTCGGAAGGTGTCAGAAGCAGCGATGAAGCCGGACGATCAGGGCGGGCAGGGACACAGGAATATCCAGGTGGGCCACGGACAGCGGTAAGCCTGGTTCTCCCACGACCACGCCTCCACATCCAGTAGGATTACCGAATGGACTTGAGACTGTACAATGTTAGATACGGCACCAGTTGGGCCACACAGTTAGTCACAGTTATTTTTTTTGTTAGTATTAGGTCGCCAAAGTATACATACCACAAAGAGTCACAGTCAAAATGCCCGGGAGAGAGGTGACACAGGGGGAGGATACAGAACAGAAGGGGATTAAAAAGCGACGCAACGAAGTCAACACGGGCAGTAACACTAACTCTATGGCCACTTACAATATCTTAACCTGGAATGTGCGAGGGATGGCTAATGCAAATAAATGCAATAGAATATACAGCTATTTTAAACGACATAAAATTTACATAGCAATATTGCAAGAAACACACCTCACAGCAGAAGAACTAAGCAAATTAGACAGGAAATGGTCAGGGAAAATATATGGCACTGACACATCGACATACACACGAGGTGTTCTAGTATGGATAGCTCCCAATGTCCCATACACAGTAAAGCACACGCAAATAGATAAAGACGGGAGATATGTCCACCTGAGAGGGGAATTAGACGGGAAACAACTATGCATCACAGGCATATACGCACCTAATATTAAACAGACTGAATTCCTACTATCTACTTATGCAATACTAACATGGGATCCACTGATACCTAGCATATGGGGAGGAGATTTCAACTGTGTACCTGATGCAAACATGGACAGATCCCACCCCCCACTAGAATGCGCACCAAGTAGAAGGTTATCCCAAGCATTACGAAACTGGATGACAGATAGAAGACTATATGACGCATGGAGATGCCTACACCCCACGGACAGAGAGTATTCCTTCTTCTCCCCTGTGCACAAACTACACACCCGCATAGATTTGCAGCTGTGCACAAGCGAGCTCACTCAATCACTAGTCAAGGCATTTTATCTAGCCAAAACAATATCTGATCACTGCCCATTAGTCACCACAGTACGCTGGGGAGGAGCCCACGCGCGCACACTCACTTGGCGCTTACAGCCGTCCCTTCTGCGGGATCCTCCCTTCCGAGAGGAGCTAGCAGAAGGATTAGACTCATATTTTAAAATAAATGCAAATTCGACATCGTCAAGAGCTACAGAGTGGGACGGCCATAAGGCTGTGATAAGGGGCTTGTGCATGGCTGCAACAGGCGGAGTTCGCAAGATATTGCATAAAGAATTGTGCGATGTCGAGAGAGATCTTAGGGAAGCGGAAAGAGCAGCAGGACAGATTGGGGAGGATGAAAGAAAAATAGTCGAGCTGAAAAACAATGGGCTGAAACTGATGCACGCTTGCGAAAATATGATTACAGACATTATACAGCACAAATACATGCCGAAGGCGACCGTTCCAGTAGGCTACTGTCCTGGCTATTAAAAGGGGGACAACAACATTCCAACATAAATGACATTCACACAGATGAAGGCAACATAGTCAATACACAATCAGAAATGAATAAGACCTTCAAACAATATTATGCCTCTTTATATGAAGCTAAAACCCCCCCCGCCCGAACAACAAATAAACGAATTCTTTCAAACACTTCAATTAACCAAACTGACAGTAAAACAACAGTCAGAATTAGACACGCCCATCACTCTAGAAGAGATCCAACAGGCGCTGAAACAATTGGCGCATAATAAAGCACCGGGGGGAGACGGATTCCCGGCGGGGTACTACCAGGCGTTCGCCAAACAAATAACACCTCCATACTTAGCAATGCTACAAGAAGCATTAGATAAAGGTCACTTACCAGTATCACAACGCCAGGCAATAATAGTGGTCCTACACAAAAAAGGACGCGATCCGTTAGATGTTCGATCCTACCGTCCACTGTTCCTTCTAAACTCTGATTGCAAAATACTTGGGAAGGTACTGGCAAACCGACTTCTCCCATTAATGCCCACACTAATCCACCCAGATCAATCCGGCTTCATAACAGGCTGCAGCACACACACAAATATTAGATGCCTCATCCGACTAATATCTGAAACCCCCAAATTAGACTATCTAAGGACGGCGGTCTCACTAGACATAGAAAAGGCATTCGACACACTGGGATGGCCATATCTGTTGAAGTCCCTTAATATCATGGGCTTCGGTAAAGTATTCATAAGATGGATAGAAACACTATATGCTGACCCAAAAGCAAGAGTGAAGACAGGAGAAGTTATAGCGGAAAGATTTGCAATAGGCAGAGGTACTAGACAGGGATGTCCACTATCGCCGCTATTATTTGCATTAGCAATAAAGCCACTGGCAGATCGACTGCGACAAGAGGCCCCAAAATGGGGCATCCCTGATGGCAATATATAAAAGATCATCTCCCTATACGCAGATGATGCACTGATATATCTACGTAATCGCTCGGAATCCCTACAAGACCTATTACGCCTATTAAATACATTCGGGGACATATCGGGCCTACAGATAAACTGGACGAAATCATGGCTATTCCCGATGCACTCAATCCCGGATCCCCACAGGGAAACAACCCCTACACACAAATTGCAATGGTGCTACACCACTTTCAAATACCTAGGAGTACAAATATATCATGATGAGAAGGACCTTAAAGAAGGCAACCTAGACCGAACAATCAGGTCCATAAGAAGCTCCATGCCCTTCTGGTGCTCACTCCCGCTCTCACCAATGGGTAGAGTAGCAATAGCTAAAATGATCATACTACTACGAATACTGTATTATTTCTTAGCATTACCACTTAAGCTCCCTAAGAGCTATTTCACATCACTCACTAGCCTGCTGACGGACCTGATCGGAAACACAGGTCGCCGAAGAGTGGCCTTGACCAAGATCTATCTACCACTGGACAGGGGCGGGATGGGAGCACCCCAATTCGAATTATACTATGCAGCGGCACAAATACACTGGGTAATGGACTGGTTAAGATACCCAAATGGTCCAGAGGGGCAAATGGTAGGCACTCTACTGGGACAAACAGAAGCGCTACAATGGCTCATTGGACGTGACAAGTCAGCACATAATTGCAATATCTTGCTCGAAGTGGCAGACTGGATATGGCGCCGATACGTAACGCTGACAGGGCAGACACCACCATACTCACCCAAAATCCCATTATTAGCTACTCCTGGGCTGCACAATATCACTCGACAATTTAAAATAACCAACTGGGTAAATAAAGGTATCAAAGTAATTGGCGACATATATGAAGAGGGACATTTCTTAACATACGAAGCACTAGCAGTGAGGTTCAACATAGGCAAGGGCGAATTCATCGCACATAAGGCACTACAGCAAGTGCTACGCAAAACCTGGAGAAATGGCATAAATGAACCTAAAATCGCTCCAGTACTACATGACTTACTAACAGGGGCGGGCACACAAACAGATATATCCTGGATATACCGGACACTACAGAATCACTCAGAAGAGGACCAAACACAAGCAAAAACCAAATGGGAGACGGCGTTACTAACACCGCTGCCCACAAAAAAATGGAACACAGCACTGGCAAATACAAAAGATGTGTCACGTAATGCCCGCTTCCGATACACACAACTAAATTACTTACACCAGACCTATCTCACCCCAGCTAAAATAAAACGCATGTTCCCCCATTCCAATCCGGAATGCCCGAGATGTGGAATACCGGAGGCAGACTTTATACACATGACGTGGAGTTGTCCACCGATATATCGTATATGGCAGGAAGCAACTACACAAACAGCTAGATGAACGAGTTACTTACCTTCGGTAACAACTTTTCTGGTGGATACATTAGCTACCTGTGGATTCCTCACCTAATGAATTCTCCCATGGCGCCAGCATTCGACGGAAATCTTCTTCCTAGTCTCTGCACGTCGACGAGGACGTCACTCTAGCCCACGCGACGCCATCTGACGTCATACAGGCAATAAGAGGTCCTCGACGACGTGCCGACGTAAGTACCAATCATTTTTTACGTGCATGAGAACAACCAGGCAATGCAATGAAAGAGCAAGGCAACATCCCATAACATTGTAAAATACACAACATTTGCCTGAATAGCTGTAAATCTTATATATATATATATATATATATATATATATATATATATAACTCTTTTTTTTCTTTTTTTTTAATATATATACACATCAAGTATTCGTAGTAGTATGGTACACAAAGATATATACATATATACATATATATAAATATATTATATACAACATCTATTGCACCCTCGAAGACCAAGAGGAGCGCACTCAAGGATTACTTGGTAAGACCAGAAAGGCAACGGGGAGGCGGGTGGGACCGTGAGGAATCCACAGGTAGCTAATGTATCCACCAGAAAAGTCGTTACCGAAGGTAAGTAACTCGTTCTTCTGATGGATACAACTACCTGTGGATTCCTCACCTAATGAATAGTCCCAAAGCAGTACCACGCCTGGCGGTGGGTGCCCAAATGGTCAAACCAAGAAATCCTGCAGCACTGACCGTGCAAAATGGCCGTCCCTTCTAACCTCAGAATCCAAACAGTAATGTTTTGCAAAAGTGTGAAGGGACGACCAAGTTGCGGCCTTGCAGATGTCGACCACAGGAACACCTCTGGCCAAGGCCGAAGTGGCCGACTTAGCTCTGGTGGAATGAGCTCTAATGCCCTCAGGAGGATCCTTCTTTGCCAAAGAGTAACAGATTTTAATGCAAAGAACAACCCACCTGGATAGTGTTCTCTTGTGGACTGCCTTTCCTCTCCTCTTGCCAACGTATCCAATAAACAGCTGATCCTCCAGCCTGAAATCCTTTGTTCTATCAATAAAGAAGCTCAACGCCCTCTTTGGGTCCAGACAGTGCAGTCTTTCTTCCTCTTTGGAAGGATGAGGCGGAGGATAGAACGTGGACAAAGTAATTGCCTGAGCCAAATGGAAAGGTGAAACAACCTTCGGGAGGAAAGCAGCCTTGGTCCTCAACACCACCTTATCCCCATAAAAAGTTGTATAAGGAGGTTTTACTGATAAGGCCTGCAACTCACTCACTCTCCTTGCTGATGTTATAGCTATCAGGAAGACTGTTTTTAAAAACAAATACCTTAAGGGGCAAGAATGCATAGGTTCAAAAGGGGACCCCATAAGGAAAGTCAGGACCAAGGACAAATCCCATTGCGGCATAACGAATGGTTTTGGAGGATATTTATTTAGAAGACCTTTCAAGAATCTGATAACAATAGGGGATTTAAATAAAGATGGTTGGTCTGGAAGACATATGAAGGCTGACAAGGCCGATAAATAACCCTTAATGGTAGCCACTGCACAACCTTTCTGCGCTAGAGACAGAGCAAAAGACAAAATGTCCGATAGATGAGCATGTAAGGGATCAATCTGCCTCTCTCCACACCACGCAACAAATTTAGACCATCTATTAGCGTAGATAGATTTAGTGGAGTGTCGCCTGGCCGCTAATATAACATCCACTACCTCAGGCGGGAGAGAGAAGGAACTCAGGTTGCCCCGTTCAATCTCCAGGCATGTAGGTGTAGACTCTGGAGGTTGGGGTGTAAAACCTGCCCCTGCGACTGCGAGAGGAGGTCTGCCCTGAGAGGGAGGCGGAGGGCACATTGAGAGTTGGAGAAGGTCGGAGTACCATACCCTCCTTGGCCAATCCGGAGCTATTAGGATGACTAGAGCCCGGTCCTGGCGAATCTTCCTCAATACTCGAGGAATCAAGGGTATGGGAGGAAACGCGTAAAGCAACTGGCCGCACCAGGTTATTTGAAACGCGTCCCCCAACGCTCCCTGCATCGGATACTGGAGACTGCAGAATAACGGACAATGCGCGTTCTCTCGAGTGGCAAACAGATCTACCCGAGGAAACCCCCACCTCTGGAAGATTAAACGGACTTGATCTGGATGGAGACGCCACTCGTGGTCTGCCGAGAATTGGCGACTGAGACTGTCCGCACGCACGTTTAAGACTCCGGCCAGATGGTTTGCTATCAAGCAAATCTGATGGTCCTTTGTCCAGGACCATAGTCGAAGAGCTTCTCTGCAGAGAAGGTACGACCCTACTCCTCCCTGCTTGTTTATGTACCACATCGTGGTAGTATTGTCCATTAGAACCTGTACCGACTGACCACGAAGGGAAGGGAGGAAGGCCTTGAGAGCCAGACGTACAGCCCGTAACTCTAACAGATTGATGTGAAACACCTGTTCCTCTGGAGACCAAAGGCCTTTGATCTCCAGATCCCCCAGATGAGCTCCCCACCCTAGAGTGGAAGCATCCGTTGTGACTGTGGCCACTGCTCGAACGGCTTTCCTTGTGAAAGATTGTTGCTTGCAATCCACCACTTCAAATCCACAGCAGCATCTCTGGAGATCTTGACAGTACTCTCTAGATCCCCTTTGTGTTGAGACCACTGCCTTCGGAGGCACCACTGAAGAGCCCTCATGTGCCAGCGAGCATGCGTGACCAACAGAATGCAGGAGGCAAACAGACCGAGCAGACGAAGGACCTTGAGGACTGGAACTACCGCTCCATTTCGAAACATTGGAACCAAATCCTGAATATCTTGAATCCGCTGAGGCGGAGGAAAGGCCCGACCCAATGTTGTATCCAGTACTGCCCCTATGAACAGGAGGCGCTGAGAGGGCTCTAGGTGAGATTTGGGCTCGTTCACCGAAAAACCCAGGTCGAACAACAACTGGGTTGTTGACTGCAGATGATGCGACACAAGCTCCGGGGACTTGGCTTTGATCAACCAGTCGTCCAAGTAAGGGAATACTGCTATCCCCTTCCTTCTGAGTTCTGCCGCAACCACCGACATCACCTTCGTGAAGACTCGAGGTGCTGAAGTAAGACCAAACGGAAGGACCGCAAACTGATAGTGCTGCGATCCCACCACAAACCGGAGATACTTCCTGTGTGACTTGAGTATCGGGATATGAAAGTAAGCATCCTGCAAGTCGACAGACACCATCCAGTCTTCCTTGTTCAACGCCAAAAGCACCTGTGCTAGGGTCAGCATCTTGAACTTTTCCTGCTTGAGGAACCAATTCAAGATCCTCAGGTCCAGGATTGGTCTCAAACGACCATCCTTCTTGAGAATCAGGAAATACCTTGAGTAACATCCTCGACCCCTTTCCTGCTCTGGGACCAACTCCACAGCGCCCTTTAAAAGGAGGGCTTGTACCTCCTGTTCTAGCAACAGGAGGTGTTCTTCTGAACAATAAGAAGGGCGGGGTGGGATGAGGGGCGGGAACTCCCGAAAGGGAAGGGTGTAGCCTTTTCCCACAATACTGAGAACCCAAGTGTCCGTTGTAACAGTCTTCCATTTGGCGAGAAAATGCTGTAATCTTCCCCCTACAGGAGAGGAGTGAGTGGGGAATGGTGGAAGCCTAAGGCTGCTTCCCCTGCTGCACCCCGCCAGAGGATGAGGAAGAGGCAGAGTGCTGCTGAGAGGCTCCTCTGGTGCGGACCCTACCTCTCCCTCTAAAAGATCTATAGGGATGGGAAGAGGCAGGTTGCTGATATCTTCCCCGAAAGGAAGAGGAGGAAGAGCCACGCCCAAATCCACGAAACCTCCTGAAAAATCTGGAAGAGGCCGTGGAAGAAGGAGCTTGGAGCCCTAACGACTTAGCCGTGGCCCTGCTCTCCTTAAAACGTTCCAAGGCCGAATCAGCCTTGGCTCCAAACAGTTTGTCCCCATCAAACGGGAGATCCAACAATGTGGACTGTACATCCGCAGAAAAGCCCGAGTTACGGAGCCAGGCCTGCCTCCTTGCCACCACAGTTGTGCCCATTGCTCTGGCCACCGAGTCGGTCGTATCCAGTCCAGTCTGGATAATCTGGGTCGCAGCAGCATGGGCATATGAAACAACGTCTAAAAGACCCTGGGGAAGCTCTGTAAATGATGAGGAAATGTCATCCATCAGAGCATGAATATACCTCCCCAGGATACAGGTTGTGTTGGTGGCCTTCAACGCCAGACTGCAGGACGAAAAAATCTTCTTGGACTGAGCCTCCAGTTTCTTTGAATCTCTGTCCCCAGGCACCGTCGGGAAAGAACCAGGCGCTGACTTGGATGAACAGGAGGCCTGCACCACCAAGCTCTCCGGCGTAGGGTGCCTAGACAGAAAACCAGGGTCAGTTGGAGCCGCCCGATACCTCCTGGCCACGGCCCTGTGAACTGCTGGGGAAGATGCCGGCCTCTTCCACACCTCTAACACCGGATCCAGCAGAGCGTCATTAAATGGCAAAAGAGGCTCTGCCGCAGCTGAGGCCGGATGTAGCACCTCTGTTAGAAGGTTTTGTTTTGCCTCCATCACCGGCAAAGGCAGGTCCAAAAAACTAGCTGCCTTCCGTACTACTGCGTGAAAGGAAGCAGCCTCCTCAGTATATTCTCCTGGGGACGAAAGATCCCACTCAGGGGAAGTGTCCAGCCCTCTGGCCGACTCCAGACCACGCAGCCCATCACCCGAGTCCTCTAGCTCTCCTTCTTCCAGGGCTCGTTGGTACTCCTGCTCTTCTAATACACGGAGAGCACGTCTCCTCGAATGAAGCCGTTGCTCAATACGCGGAGTCGACAATGCCTCCGCCGAAGTCGAAGATCGGCGCCGATCTTCAGAAGCCACCGACGCCGCGTCCGGCGCCACAGGTAACTTCGGCGCCGACGAAAGAGCAGTCGAAGCAGATGGACCCACCGGAGTCACAGGCCGAAATCCCGACGTCGACGGGATGGAAACCTCCGGAGCCAATCCCTCTGAAGCCACCGGCGCAGACACCGGCGCCGAGCCCACGTTCCCAAAAGGGAGAAAGGGCATAAAGGGTGCCGGCCGAAGAGGCGCAGGATCACCCAATGAAATGGCCAAAGGCCCAGCCGGAGCACCCCCTGGAGCCATCTGTTGGAAGATGGCATACATCGCATTCAAGAATGCGGAACTATCGGCTCCAGGGGTGGGAAAAGCCGGATACTGGGGTGCCCGTCTCGGAGGCGACCCCGACACCGGCCTCGACGTCTGCGACGCCGGAGATAACACCTGAGGCTCCAATACCTCAATCACCGACACCTGTCCAGGTGAAGTCAGAGACGTCGGAGAGGGCAACGGCGTCGAAGGATGAGGCGTAACCGTGGGACTGATCTCCCATGTCCTTCGGCGCCGATCCGAAGACCTGGAACGAGTCTCTACGGCGCCGGGAGTCTCGATGACGCCGATGTCTTGGCGACGAAGACTTCTTGTGATGCTTCTCTTTTTTCGATTTCGCCATAAACAACTTCGCCTCACGTTCCTTGAGGGCCTTTGGATTCATGTGCTGGCATGAATCACAAGTCGAGACGTCGTGGTCGGAGCTCAAACACCAAAGGCAGTCGGAATGAGGATCCGTCACGGACATCTTGCCTCCACACTCACGACAAGGCTTGAATCCAGACTTTCTCTGCGACATTATTACCACAGCGAAAGACTACGCAGCAAAAATACACTGTACCCACAAAAGTAACAGTTGCTCCCTCGAAGATAACCGTTTCGAATGCACGGAAAAAAGGGAACTGATGTCGGCACGTCGTCGAGGACCTCTTATTGCCTGTATGACATCAGACAGCGTCGCGTGGGCTAGAGTGACGTCCTCGTCGACGTGCAGAGACTAGGAAGAAGATTTCCGTCGAATGCTGGCGCCATGGGAGAATTCATTAGGTGAGGAATCCACAGGTAGTTGTATCCATCAGAAGGTCGGTCTTACAGCTTCTTCCCACCCTTGAGTCCTGCCTGCTAGGAATACGCACGCGAAAAGGTGTAGACAAACAAAGACACAGATGCGCAGACCTCGCGTTTATCCTACTCAAGCGCTTAATCGCTACACAGTGGAAATCACCCTGCGCACCAAACATACACCGCTGGACGCAAGAAATGTCACACTGGACTAAAGCAGAAATACAAGTGCTACGTACATTAAGTGACAGTGGAGTGGTATTCAAAGGGATAGACATATGGGACTCCATCATAGAACAGCTGGAACAAAAAGATGATACCGGACCCCCCTGAATCGGACAGGTGCCTGTACTAGGAGTAGCAACATTCATACACCCTCAGTCATTAAACCTAGATAAAATGGAAATAAGATGACATACCCCCACAACTGAACCCAGACTACAGGCCTTCCCTCCCCTCCACTCCCAGGCACCAGCCCATTAACCACCACCCTCACTGCATGACCCCTCTCCCTCCCCCCTCCTGGGCTAATACTACACAAATAATAGGCAAGACCTTTACCACATATGAGCAACGTGACTCACAAATGGCGGCATTTGTTACTGTTAAATGTTTGTTTGCTTTTTTATTTAATTTTTTCTCTTCCTTTTTTCTCTTATCTCCTTTTTTGTTTTATTTCTCATCGAAAATACTCAGCATATCTGTTGATATGTCATGCACATACCGGTGACTCGCTGAATGTAATGATAAGCTGATGTAACAGTATGGAGACATGATCTACCACATGTAAACAATGATAGCGATTAATAAACCGATTTAAAAAAAAAAAAAAAAGAACCACAGGTTCAAGATTTACATGCAATACTTCAAATGAAAGGTATTGCAGGTAGGTACTTTAGGAACTTTGAATTAGCAAAATAGCATATATACTTTTCACATAAATCACATATAGCTATTTTAAAACTAGACAGTGCAATTTTCAACAGTTCCTGGGGGAGTAAGAGTTTGTTAGTTTTTGCAGGTAAGTAAACCACCTACGGGGTTCAAGTTTGGGTCCAAGGTAGCCCACCGTTGGGGGTTCAGAGCAACCCCAAAGTTACCACACCAGCAGCTCAGGGCCGGTCAGGTGCAGAGGTCAAACTGGTGCCCAAAACGCATAGGCTTCAATGGAGAAGGGGGTGCCCCGGTTCCAGTCTGCCAGCAGGTAAGTACCCGCGTCTTCGGAGGGCAGACCAGGGGTGTAAGGAAATGCCTCCTTGGCATGGTTGCCCCCTGACTTTTTTGCCTTTGCTGATGCTATGTTTACAATTGAAAGTGTGCTGAGGCCTGCTAACCAGGCCCCAGCACCAGTGTTCTTTCCCTAACCTGTACTTTTGTATCCACAATTGGCAGACCCTGGCATCCAGATAAGTCCCTTGTAACTGGTACTTCTAGTACCAAGGGCCCTGATGCCAAGGAAGGTCTCCAAGGGCTGCAGCATGTCTTATGCCACCCTGGAGACCTCTCACTCAGCACAGACACACTGCTTGCCAGCTTGTGTGTGCTAGTGAGGACAAAACGAGTAAGTCGACATGGCACTCCCCTCAGGGTGCCATGCCAGCCTCTCACTGCCTATGCAGTATAGGTAAGACACCCCTCTAGCAGGCCTTACAGCCCTAAGGCAGGGTGCACTATACCATAGGTGAGGGTACCAGTGCATGAGCATGGTACCCCTACAGTGTCTAAACAAAACCTTAGACATTGTAAGTGCAGGGTAGCCATAAGAGTATATGGTCTGGGAGTCGGTCAAACACGAACTCCACAGCACCATAATGGCTACACTGAAAACTGGGAAGTTTGGTATCAAACTTCTCAGCACAATAAATGCACACTGATGCCAGTGTACATTTTATTGTAAAATACACCACAGAGGGCACCTTAGAGGTGCCCCCTGAAACTTAACCGACTGTCTGTGTAGGCTGACTAGTTCCAGCAGCCTGCCACACTAGAGACATGTTGCTGGCCCCATGGGGAGAGTGCCTTTGTCACTCTGAGGCCAGTAACAAAGCCTGCACTGGGTGGAGATGCTAACACCTCCCCCAGGCAGGAGCTGTGACACCTGGCGGTGAGCCTCAAAGGCACACCCCTTTGTCACAGCCCAGCAGGGCACTCCAGCTTAGTGGAGTTGCCCGCCCCCTCCGGCCACGGCCCCCACTTTTGGCGGCAAGGCTGGAGGGAACAAAGAAAGCAACAAGGAGGAGTCACTGGCCAGTCAGGACAGCCCCTAAGGTGTCCTGAGCTGAGGTGACTCTGACTTTTAGAAATCCTCCATCTTGCAGATGGAGGGTTCCCCCAATAGGGTTAGGATTGTGACCCCCTCCCCTTGGGAGGAGGCACAAAGAGGGTGTACCCACCCTCAGGGCTAGTAGCCATTGGCTACTAACCCCCCAGACCTAAACACGCCCTTAAATTTAGTATTTAAGGGCTACCCTGAACCCTAGAAAATTAGATTCCTGCAACTACAAGAAGAAGGACTGCCTAGCTGAAAACCCCTGCAGCGGAAGACCAGAAGACGACAACTGCCTTGGCTCCAGAAACTCACCGGCCTGTCTCCTGCCTTCCAAAGATCCTGCTCCAGCGACGCCTTCCAAAGGGACCAGCGACCTCGACATCCTCTGAGGACTACCCCTGCTTCGAAAAGACAAGAAACTCCCGAGGACAGCACACCTGCTCCAAGAAGGGCTGCAACTTTGTTTCCAGCAGCCTTGAAAGAACCCTGCAAGCTCCCCGCAAGAAGCGTGAGACTTGCAACACTGCACCCGGCGACCCCGACTCGGCTGGTGGAGATCCAACACCTCAGGAGGGACCCCAGGACTACTCTGATACTGTGAGTACCAAAACCTGTCCCCCCTGAGCCCCCACAGCGCCGCCTGCAGAGGGAATCCCGAGGCTTCCCCTGACCGCGACTCTTTGAATCCAAAGTCCTGACGCCTGGGAGAGACCCTGCACCCGCAGCCCCCAGGACCTGAAGGACCGGACTTTCACTGGAGAAGTGACCCCCAGGAGTCCCTCTCCCGTGCCCAAGTGGAGGTTTCCCCGAGGAACCCCCCCCTTGCCTGCCTGCAGCGCTGAAGAGATCCCGAGATCTCTCATAGACTAACATTGCGAACCCGACGCTTGTTTCTACACTGCACCCGGCCGCCCCCGCGCCGCTGAGGGTGAAATTTCTGTGTGGGCTTGTGTCCCCCCCCGGTGCCCTACAAAACCCCCCTGGTCTGCCCTCCGAAGACGCGGGTACTTACCTGCAAGCAGACCGGAACCGGGGCACCCCCTTCTCTCCATTCTAGCCTATGTGTTTTGGGCACCACTTTGAACTCTGCACCTGACCGGCCCTGAGCTGCTGGTGTGGTGACTTTGGGGTTGCTCTGAACCCCCAACGGTGGGCTACCTTGGACCAAGAACTGAACCCTGTAAGTGTCTTACTTACCTGGTAAAACTAACAAAAACTTACCTCCCCCAGGAACTGTGAAAATTGCACTAAGTGTCCACTTTTAAAACAGCTATTTGTCAATAACTCGAAAAGTATACATGCAATTTTTATGATTTGAAGTTCCTAAAGTACTTACCTGCAATACCTTTCGAATGAGATATTACATGTAGAATTTGAACCTGTGGTTCTTAAAATAAACTAAGAAAAGATATTTTTCTATACAAAAACCTATTGGCTGGATTTGTCTCTGAGTGTGTGTACCTCATTTATTGTCTATGTGTATGTACAACAAATGCTTAACACTACTCCTTGGATAAGCCTACTGCTCGACCACACTACCACAAAATAGAGCATTAGTATTATCTCTTTTTACCACTATTTTACCTCTAAGGGGAACCCTTGGACTCTGTGCATGCTATTCCTTACTTTGAAATAGCACATACAGAGCCTACTTCCTACAAGGGGGGTTTTGTAGGGGGCGACACAAGTCAGCACAGAAAGTACACCCACAGCAGCACGGGGCAGCCGGGTGCAGTGTGCAAACACGTGTCGGGTTTTCAATAGGTATAATGGGAGACCAAGGGGTCTCTTCAGCGATGCAGGCAGGCAAGGGGGGGGCTCCTCAGGGTAGCCACCACCTGGGCAAGGGAGAGGGCCTCCTGGAGGTCACTCCTGCACTGGAGTTCGGATCCTTCAGGTCCTGGGGGCTGCGGGTGCAGAGTCTTTACCAGGCGTCGGGATCTGAGGAGCAGGCAGTCGCGGTCAGGGGGAGCCTCGGGATTCCCTCTGCAGGCGTCGCTGTGGGGGCTCAGGGGGGGGCAACTCTGGCTACTCACGGTCTCGCAGTCGCCGGGGAGTCCTCCCTGAAGTGTATTTTCTCCACAAGTCGAGCCGGGGGCGTCGGGTGCAGAGTAGCAAGTCTCACGCTTCCGGCGGGAAACGCAAGTTGTTTTAAAGTTGCTCCTTCGTTACAAAGTTGCAGTCTTGGGTGAACAGAGCCGCTGTCCTCTGGAGTTCTTGGTCCTTCTAGAGCAGGGCAGTCCTCTGAGGATTCAGAGGTCGCTGGTCCCTGGGGAGAGCGTCGCTGGAGCAGTGTCTTTAGAAGGGGGGGGGAGACAGGCCGGTAGAGCTGGGGCCAAAGCAGTTGGTGTCTCCGTCTTCTCTGCAGCGTTTTTCAGCTTAGCAGTCCTCTTCTTCTTAGGTTGCAGGAATCTGAGTTCCTAGGTTATAGGGAGCCCTTAAATACAAAATTTAAGGGCGTGTTTAGGTCTGGGGAGTTAGTAGCCAATGGCTACTAGCCCTAAGGATGGGTACACCCTCTTTGTGCCTCCTCCCAAGGGGAGAGGGTCACATTTGTATCCCTATTGGGGGAATCCTCCATCGGCAAGATGGAGGATTTCTAAAAGTCAGAGTCACCTCAGCTCAGGTTGCCTTAGGGGCTGTCCTCACTGGCCAGTGACTCCTCCTTGTTTTTCTCATTATCTCCTCCGACCTTGCCGCCAAAAGTGGGGCCGTGGCCGGAGGGGGCGGGCAACTCCACTAGCTGGAATGCCCTGGGGTGCTGTAACAAAGGGGGTGAGCCTTTGAGGCTCACCGCCAGGTGTTACAGTTTCTGCTAGGGGGAGGTGATAAGCATCTCCACCCAGTACAGGCTTTGTTATTAGCCACAGAGTGACAAAGGCACTCTCCCCATGTGGCCAGCAACATGTCTCGAGTGTGGCAGGCTGCTAAAACCAGTCAGCCTACACGGGTAGTTGGTTAAGGTTTCCGGGGGCACCTCTAAGGTGCCCTCTGGGGTGTATGTTACAATAAAATGTACACTGGCATCAGTGTGCATTTATTGTGTTGAGAAGTTTGATACCAAACTTCACAGTTTTCAGTGTAGCCATTATGGTGCTGTGGAGTTCGTGCATGACAGACTCCCAGACCATATACTCTTATGGCTACCCT
Organism: Pleurodeles waltl; assembly: GCF_031143425.1. Lineage (NCBI taxonomy): Eukaryota > Metazoa > Chordata > Amphibia > Caudata > Salamandridae > Pleurodeles > Pleurodeles waltl. The sequence goes on along the minus strand of NC_090438.1, from coordinate 165,502,810 downwards.
GCACTTACAATGTCCAAGGTTTTGCTTAGACACTGTAGGGGCACAGTGCTCATGCACTGGTGCCCTCACCTATGGTATAGTGCACCCTGCCTTAGGGCTGTAAGGCCTGCTAGAGGGGTGACTTATCTATACTGCATAGGCAGTGTGAGGTTGGCATGGTACCCTGAGGGGAGTGCCATGTCGACTTACTCGTTTTGTTCTCACCAGCACACACAAGCTGGCAAGCAGTGTGTCTGTGCTGAGTGAGGGGTACCCAGGGTGGCATAAGACATGCTGCAGCCCTTAGAGACCTTCCCTGGCATCAGGGCCCTTGGTACCAGGGGTACCAGTTACAAGTGACTTATCTGGATGCCAGGGTGTGCCAATTGTGTAAACAAAAGTAAAGGTTAGGGAAAGAACACTGGTTCTGGGGCCTGGTTAGCAGGCCTCAGCACACTTTCAAATCAAAACTTAGCATCAGCAAAGGCAAAAAGTCGGGGGGTAACCATGCCAAGGAGGCATTTCCTTACAGAAGGTCACTATACCTCCTAAATCTAAAGTATTTTTTGGAGAAAAACAATTTGCAACATTCAAGACCGTATGTAGAGCACATGTATCTACAGCTGCACATGCCATTAAACAGTGTTTCCAAGATCCGGCACAGACACAAATATCAATCTTTATTTAATAACAATCTGCAGATGACAAATGAGGATTCTCTTGCTATGTTAACTGAACATTTAGTCTTTACAGTAAAGGTAATAACTCTGGATAATTATATTAAGAAGTTGCAAGCTAATAAAAGAGACTACAAATGAAGAAATATTGTGTTTTGATACTGCTCAAACACAGAATGCATAACAGTTGGACGAGTAAGTACCTTTAAATACACTGCATGTTTACATTACATTTCAGTCCAGAAACCTTCAGCTCATGATTCAATAGGTTAATACAACTTACTTCATGATGTATTTGGCTCGATCTATAGTTTGAGCTTTGACTTTCACCAGCAGCGGATGACTGTTATAGGTGTCATTCTTCCATTGCCCATAAAGACGATACCTTAAAAGAAAAAGACAAGGTAATTTCTCCATTGCCAACAAAGAAAATACTTTAAAATGAAATAAATAATAAATAATTATATTTGATTAAAATACCTGTGGTGAGACTTAAAATGCTGGACAAGGGGCTGAGGAGTGGTCAGATGGAAGGAGGCAGCCACCTACTGGGCCAGGCTGGTCAGTAACTATCTATGGAACAGAATAAGGCTTCTACCTATGCCATACCCAGCTTCTCCCACCAAAATCAATATCCAACTTCAAAATTATTTATTTTTCTGTACTTCGTATAAGCTATGCTGTTCTGCATTCTCCAGTATGCTCCTGCCTGCTGGCACCTTCCAGTCACACTAAGGCCCGCTACCCACAACACTAGTTCGGCTACTGCAATGAAATGCTACCATTTCGAGGAAGACCATCCCAGCCAATAGACTATTTCTTCATTCTCCACTCTTTCTAATCTCCTCTTCTCACTTTTCAATATCTGTTGTCAACCTGCATCAGCTTTAAACAAGCTTAAGGTAAGATCGAGCAGTTTTACAATAAACCAAATAAAGAAAAAAATACTGTTCAGATTCAGATACAGTCATTATAAACTCACCATCACACCAAGCCATTTTACAAACGTATGATATGCATAGCTTCCTTAAGAAGCTTCAGTCATTTACACCAGATTTTAAATCTTGTACCTCACTGCTATGACCTAGCAACAGTTGATAACAAAACTTGCTACGGACAGCTCAAACAACATAAAGGCCTTCCAGGCCAAGTTGACAGGGTTCTCAGATAGCCTGTCAATGCAGTACTGCAGGGAGAGTGGAGGGATTGCTTAAGGGTGACAGTTAAATTATTTTTCCAACATTTGGGTCAAGTATAGAAAGCCATGTTATGCATGACTTTCAATTACAAATCTGCCCATGAGCAGCAGCAGAGAGATGATTTTAGGGGATATACCTAACAAGATTATAGATTAGTAATGAACGAGTTACTTACCTTCGGTAACGACTTTTCTGATGGATACATTAGCTACCTGTGGATTCCTCACCTAACGAATACTCCCATGGCGCCAGCATTCGACGGAAATCTTCTTCCTAGTCTCTGCACGTCGACGAGGAGGTCACTCTAGCCCACGCGACGCCGTCTGACGTCATAAAGGCAATAAGAGGTCCTCGACGACGTGCCGACGTCAGTTCCCTTTTTTCCGTGCATTCGAAATCGTTATCTTCGAGGGAGCTACTGTTACTTTAGTGGTTACAGTGTGTTTTCTGCTGCGTAGTTCTTCTCTGCGGTAACAATGTCTCAGAGAAAGTCGGGTTTCAAGCCCTGTCGAGAGTGTGGGGGCAAGATGTCCGTTACAGATCCTCACTCCGACTGTCTCTGGTGTTTGAGCTCCGACCACGACGTTGTGACTTGCGATTCATGTCAGCACATGAATCCGAAGTCCCTCAAGGAACGTGAGGCTAAATTATTCCTGGCGAAGTCAAAGAGAAAGGAAAAACATCACAAAAAGTCTTCCTCGCCAAGGTCTCATCGAGACTCCCGGCGCCGTAGAGATTCACGGCGTCATTCAAGCAAGGAGACTCGTTCGAGGTCACCTTCGGCTCGGCGTCGGAGGACTTGGGAGGTCAGTCCAACGGTCACGCCGCATCCATCGACGCCGTTGCCCTCTCCGGCGTCACCAACTTCGCCTGGACAAGCGTCTGTGGTTGAGGTGATGCAGCCTCTTGTGATGTCTCCGGCGTCGCGGACGTTGAAGCCGGCGTTGGGGTCGCCTTCGATCCAGGCACCTCAGTATCCGGCTTTTCCAGCCCCTGGAGCCGATAGTACCGCATTTCTGAATGCGATGTATACCATCTTTCAGCAGATGGCTCCAGGAGGTGCTCCGGCTGGTCCTTCGGGCCCTTTGGCCTTTTCATTGGGTGATCCTGCGCCTCTTCGGCCGGCACCCTTTATGCCCTTTCTCCCTTTTGGGAATGTGGGCTCGGCGCCGGTGGCTTCAGAAGGATTGGCTCCGGAGGTTTCCATCCAGTCGACGTCGGGATTTCGTCCTGTGACTCCGGTGGGTCCATCGGCTCAAAGATCGCTTTGTCCTGCTCCTTCATCGGCGCCGAAGCTGCCTGTGGCGCCGGATGCGGCGTCGGATGCTTCTGGAGATAGGCGCCGATCTTCGACTTCGGCAGAGGCCATGTCGACTCCGCGTATTGAGCAGAGACTACATTCAAGGAGGCGTGCTCCCCGTCTGTTGGAAGAGCAGGAGTACCAGCGAGTCCTGGAGGAAGGAGAGGTTGAGGACTCTGGTGATGGACTGCATGGTCTGGATACGGCCAGTGGGCTGGATACTTCCCCTGAGTGGGACCTTTCATCTCCAGGGGAGTATACGGAGGAGGCTGCTACCTTTCACGCAGTGGTGAGGAAGGCAGCTAACTTTCTGGACCTGCCTTTGCCGGTGGCAGAGGCGAAGCAGAATTTATTGACTGAGGTGCTGCATCCGGCCTCTGCTGCAGCGGAGCCTCTCTTGCCGTTTAATGAGGCTTTGCTTGATCCGGTGTTGGAGGTGTGGAAGAAGCCTGTATCTTCCTCGGCAGTTCATAGGGCTGTGGCCAGGAGATATCGGGCTGCACCATCTGACCCTGGCTTTCTTTCAAGACACCCTACGCCGGAGAGCTTGGTGGTGCAAGCCTCCTGTTCATCAAAATCCGCGCCTGGATCTTTCCCGACGGTACCAGGAGACAGGGACTCCAAAAAACTGGATGCGCAATCCAATAAAATATTTTCTTCTTGCAGTTTGGCGTTGAAGGCCACCAACGCAACTTGCATTCTGGGGAGATATATCCATGCTCTTATGGATGATATTTCATCTTCTTTTACGGAGCTTCCCAGGGGACTCTTGGATGTGGTCTCAGACGCCCAGGCTGCCGCAACCCAGATTATCCAGTCTGGGCTGGACACGACCGACTCGGTGGCTAGGGCGATGGGCACGGCTGTGGTGGCAAGGAGACAGGCCTGGCTCCGTAATTCAGGGTTTTCTGCGGATGTACAGTCGACCCTATTAGACCTCACGTTTGATGGGGACAGACTGTTTGGAGCAAAGGCAGATTCGGCCTTGGAGCGATTTAAAGAGAGCAGCCACAGCCAAATGGTTAGGGCTGCAAGCTCCTTCTTCCTCTGCCTCTTCCAGGTTTTTCAGGAGGTTTCGTGGATTTTGACGTGGCTCTTCCTCCTCTTCCTTTCGGGGGAGGTTCCAGCAACCCGCCTCTTCTCACCCCTATAGATCATTTAGAGGGAGAGGTAGGGCCCGTACCAGAGGAGCCTCTCAACAGCACTCTGCCTCTTCCTCGTCCTCTGGAGGGGTGCAGCAGGGAAAGCAGCCTTAGGCTTCCACCATTTCCCACTCACTCCTCTCCTGTAGGGGGAATATTACGGCATTTTCTCCACAAGTGGGAGACTATTACAACGGACACTTGGGTTATCAGTATTGTGGAGAAAGGCTACACCCTTCCCTTTTGGGAGTTCCCGCCCCCCTCCCGCCCCGCCCAACTTATTGTTCAGAAGAACACCTCCTGTTGCTAAAACAGGAGGTTCAAGTCCTCCTTTCAAAGGGCGCGGTGGAGTTGGTTCCAGAGCAGGAAAGGGGTCAAGGTTGTTACTCAAGGTACTTCCTGATTCCCAAGAAAAATGGTCGGTTGAGACCGATCCTGGATCTGAGGATCTTGAATTGGTTCCTCAATCAGGAAAAGTTCAAGATGCTGACCCTAGCACAGGTGCTTTTGGCGTTGAACAAAGAAGATTGGATGGTGTCTGTCGACTTGCAGGATGCTTATTTTCATATCCCGATACTCAAGTCGCACAGGAAGTATCTCCGGTTTGTGGTAGGGTCGCAGCACTATCAGTTTGCGGTCCTCCCGTTTGGTCTTACTTCAGCACCTCGAGTCTTCACGAAGGTGATGTCAGTGGTTGCGGCAGAGCTCAGAAGGAAGGGGATAGCAGTATTCCCTTACTTGGACGACTGGTTGATCAAAGCCAAGTCCCCGGAGCTTGTGTCGTATCATCTGCAGTCAACAACCCAGTTGTTGTTCGACCTGGGCTTTTCGGTGAACGTGCCCAAATCTCACCTGGAGCCCTCTCAGCGCCTCCTGTTCAAAGGGGCAGTACTGGATACAACATTGAATCGAGCCTTTCCTCCGCCTCAGCGGGTTCAAGATATTCAGGAATTGGTTCCAATGTTTCGAAATGGAGCGGTAGTTCCAGTCCTCAAGGTCCTTCGTCTGCTCGGTCTGTTTGCCTCCTGCATACTGTTGGTCACACATGCTCGCTGGCACATGAGGGCTCTTCAGTGGTGCCTCCGAAGGCAGTGGTCTCAACACAAGGGAGATCTAGAAGGTGCAGTCAAGATCTCCAGAGATGCTGCTGTGGAATTGAAGTGGTGGATTGCGAGCAACAATCTTTCACAGGGAAAGCCGTTCGCGCAGTCGCCACCAGTGGCCACGGTCATAACGGATGCTTCCACTCTAGGGTGGGGAGCTCATCTGGGGGATCTGGAGATCAAAGGACTTTGGTCTCCAGAGGAACAGGTGTTTCATATCAATCTGTTAGATTTACGGGCTGTACGTCTGGCTCTCAAGGCCTTCCTCCCATCCCTTCGTGGTCAGTCAGTACAGGTCCTGACGGACAATACTACCACGATGTGGTACATAAACAAACAGGGAGGAGTAGGGTCGTACCTTCTCTGCAGAGAAGCTCTTCGACTATGGTCCTGGGCAAAGGACCATCAGATTTGCTTGGTAGCAAATCATTTGGCCGGGGTCTTGAATGTACGTGCGGACAGTCTCAGTCGCCAATTCTCGGCCGACCACGAGTGGCGTCTCCGTCCAGATCAAGTTCGTTTAATCTTCCAGATGTGGGGGTTTCCTCGGATAGATCGGTTTGCCACTCGGGAGAACGCGCATTGTCCGTTATTCTGCAGCCTCCAGTATCCGGTGCAGGGAGCATTGGGGGACGCGTTTCTGATAACCTGGTGCGACCAGTTGCTTTACGCGTTTCCCCCCATACCCTTGATTCCTCAAGTGTTGAGGAAGATTCGCCAAGACCGGGCCCAAGTCATCTTAATAGCTCCGGATTGGCCAAGGAGGGTGTGGTACTCCGACCTTCTCCAAGTCTCGCTGTGCCCTCCGCTCCGTCTCCCTCTCAGGGCAGACCTCCTCTCGCAGTCGCAGGGGCAGGTTTTACACCCCAACCTCCAGAGTCTACACCTACATGCCTGGAGATTGAACGGGGCAACCTGAGTTCCTTCTCTCTCCCGCCTGATGTAGTGGATGTTATCTTAGCGGCCAGGCGACACTCCACTAAATCTATCTACGCTAAAAGGTGGTCTAAATTTGTTACGTGGTGTGGTGAGAGACGGATTGATCCCTTACATGCTCATCTGTCGGACGTCTTGTCTTTTGCTTGGTCTCTAGCGCAGAAGGGTTGTGCAGTGGCTACCATTAAGGGTTATTTGTCGGCTTTGTCAGCCTTCATTTGTCTTCCAGACCAACCATCGTTATTTAAATCCCCTATTGTTCTCAGTTTCTTGAAAGGTCTTCTAAATAAATATCCTCCAAAACCATTCGTTATGCCTCAATGGGATTTGTCCTTGGTCCTCACTTTCCTTATGGGGTCCCCTTTTGAGCCTATGCATTCTTGCCCCTTAAGGTATTTGGTTATTAAAACAGTCTTCCTGGTGGCTATAACATCTGCAAGGAGAGTGAGTTAGTTGCAGGCCTTATCGGTAAAACCCCCTTATACAACTTTTTATGGGGATAAGGTGGTGTTGAGGACCAAGGCTGCTTTCCTCCAGAAGGTTGTTTCACCCTTCCATTTGGCCCAGACAATTACTTTGTCCACGTTCTATCCTCCGCCTCATCCTTCAAAGGAGGAAGAGAGACTACATCGCTTGGACCCAAAGAGGGCGTTAAGCTTCTTCATTGATAGAACAAAGGATTTCAGGCTGGAGGATCAGCTGTTCATCGGATACGTGGGCAAGAGGAGAGGAAAGGCAGTCCACAAGAGAACACTCTCCAGGTGGGTTGTTCTTTGCATTAAAATCTGTTACTCTTTGGCAAAGAAGGATCCTCCTGATGGCATTAGAGCTCATTCCACCAGAGCTAAGTCGGCCACTTCGGCCTTGGCCAGAGGTGTTCCTGTGGTTGACATCTGCAAGGCCGCAACTTGGTCGTCCCTTCACACTTTTGCGAAACATTACTGTTTGGACTCTGAGGTCAGAAGGGACGGCCATTTTGCACGGTCAGTGCTGCAGGATTTCTTGGTTTGACCATTTCGGCACCCACCACCGGGAGTGGTACTGCTTTGGGACTCTATTCATTAGGTGAGGAATCCACAGGTAGTTGTATCCATCAGAAGAACGAGTTACTTACCTTCGGTAACAACTTTTCTGGTGGATACATTAGCTACCTGTGGATTCCTCACGGTCCCACCCGCCTCCCCGTTGCCTTTCTGGTCTTACCAAGTAATCCTTGAGTGCGCTCCTCTTGGTCTTCAGGATTGCAATAGATGATGTATATATGGATACTTGTATATATTTATATGTATATATATATGTATATATTTTTGTGTATATACATGATTTACATATATTTGTTGGTTTAAAAAAAAAAAGAAAACAAGAGATATTAAATCTACAACCATTTTATTGCAATGTTGTGTATTTTACAATGTTATGGGATCTTGCTTTGCTCTTTCATTGCATTGGGTTGTTGTTCTCATGCACGTAAAAAATGTTGGTACTGACGTCGGCACGTCGTCGAGGACCTCTTATTGCCTGTATGACGTCAGACGGCGTCGCGTGGGCTAGAGTGACATCCTCGTCGACGTGCAGAGACTAGGAAGAAGATTTCCGTCGAATGCTGGCGCCATGGGAGTATTCATTAAGTGAGGAATCCACAGGTAGTTGTATCCATCAGAAAATTGAATTACTGGGATGATTTTCACCTCTGGGTTCTGAGTGACTTCAGACAATTCAAGCTGTGCATTCGTCTATTTGATGTCATTCATAAGTCCTCAGTGAAAAACATCCATGTAATTCACTGTTACCCATCTATAATTCTATATATCTACTTAAACATCACTGAGCTTTATAAGGGATAACCAGATACTACACAGTCCACTCCCACAAGATCATTTAAAAAAAGTACCTAGGGTATTGTAGGAAAGTGCCCTCTTTCTTGGCATGGTTACACCCATTTTCTGCCTGTTATCAGTGTGATTGACTGTGTTCAATGGGATCCTGCTAACCAGGATCCCAGTGATTATGCTCTCTCCTCTAAATTTGTTTGCTACAAACATTTTCTTCCCACAATTGGCATTCTGCCCACACCCCATGTAAGTTCCTAGTGTATGGTACCTAGGTACCCAGGGCACTGGGGTTCCAGGGGATCCCTATGGGCTGCAGCCATTATTCTGCCACGCATAAGGAGCCCATGCAAAGGGTTCTGCAGGCCTGCCATTGCAGCAAGGGTGAAACGGGTGCATGCACCTATTTTCACTACAGGTCACTACATCAGGTCACTATAAGTCACCCCTATGGTAGGCCCTCTGAGCCCAGAGGGCAGGCAGATTGTGTGTGAGGGCACCCCTGCACTAGCACAGGTGCCACCACAAACTCCAGATCCATTCTCCTGGACTTGCGGTGAAGCCATTTTACGAGTGTAAAGGCCATAGGTTACCTTTGCCCAGCTACATAATGGTAAGTCCGAACCTGGGAATGTTCGATACCAAACATGTCGGAATCATACCCCAATACTGTTACAAGTATAATTCTATGCACTCTGGAGGCTTCTTAAAGGACCCCCAGCATTGCTAACACCAGTCTTACAGGGTTCTCCGAGCAGCCCAGCTGCTGCCACCCCTCAGACAGGTTTCTGCCCTCCTGTTGCTTGATCTGATCACGCCCAGGAAGGAAGAACAAAGGATTTCCTTCGGGAGATGGAGGTAACACCCTCTCCCTTTGGAAACAGGTCTGACTGGCTTGGGAGGGGTAGCCTCCACAAGCCACTGGTTTGCATGGTAGGGCACATTTGGTGCCCTCTGTCCATAAACCAGTCCACCACAGTCCCTGCTGTGGCACGAAATTGGACAATGGAAACGGGAGTGACAACTCCCCTGTCCATCACCACCCCAGGAGTGGTGCCCAGAGCTCCTCCACAGGGTCCCTGGGTTCTGCCATCTTGTTTCCAAAGTTGGCAGGGAACTCTGGGTGCATATGGGTTTCCAGGCCAGGCAGGTGACGTCAGAGCCCTCTCCTGATAGGTGCTTACCTAGTTAGGTGACCAATCCCCCTTTCATGGCTATTTAGGGTCTCCCTCTTGGGTGGGTCCCTCAGATTCTGCTTGCAGGATTGCAGCAGCACTCCTTTGAAACCTTCACTTTGACTTCTGGTCTCCAGCACTGCGACTGGAACCTCCAAGACTCGACAAGCTGCTTCCAAGAAGAAAGGACACTTCAGCAAAACTTTTCCAGGGGTCCTGCCAGCTTTGCAACAATTTCCTCGCCGTGCTTCCTCAGAAGCCTGCAACTCTTCAGCCTGCACAAGAAGAAGGAATCTCCCTTGGAGTGAATGAGTCACTCACCTGCAACCGCAGGCATCGACAACCAGCTGTGTGGATCCCCTCTCCTGCTGAGCTGCGTGGATCATGCACCACGGGTGGTTGTGGTCCGGATTAGTCCTCTTGGTCCTCTCTGCCAGCTGTCCAACTTTGATGAAGGTCTTTGCCTTCCCACGCAGGACAGTACACCCATGCACTGCATCTCTTGCAGCTGCCAAGGCTTGTTTGCATCTCCTCCAATGGATCTTCAGGCAACGTGTAGCTCCAGCCCCTAGCACTCCATCATGCAAAGCACAGCCTCCTGCGTAATTGTCCTGCGGCATGGGATCCTCTTTTGTAGTGCTGCGTGGGCTTCTTCTGAGACTCCTGAGTCCCCGTCCTGTGCTCCTGTGGACTCTCTGAAATGCTGAGAGTCCCTTGTGACTCCCCCCTCCTGGGTTGAGTCCTACTGGGCCTCAATGATCCCCAGCAGAACCTCTTTCCACTAACCGCAAGTTTGCCTTTGCTAAGCCTTGTTGGTGAAATCCTGCACCGACACCCATCTGCAATCTATCTTCCAGCGTGGGACTCTTCTGCATCCATCAGGAACTCTTCTCCGGCTCCATGGCTGCAGTGCTGACCTGTTCTTTATTACCATCGACCAACTCCTGTATCCACAACTGGGTGGGTAGTAGCTCCTACTCTTCCTGGACTCCACAGTGACTACTGGACTTGGTCCCCTCTCTCCACAGGTCTTCTTTCTTCAGGAGTCCACCGCTGGTTTTCCTGCAGTCTGCTCTGGGAATCGTCTTTCTTCTTTTCCTCCTTTTGGGTGGTTTGGGGAAAATCCAGTGTTTTACTCCAGCATTCCTGGTCGCTGCGGAGGAGGGGGGGGGATTACTGTGTTACTTACCTTTGTGGTTCTCTAGTACTCTCAGCTCCCCTCTACACATCTTACTTACGTAGGTGGGGGTAATCTTGTTTGCATTCCATTTATTTAGTATATGGTTTGTGCTCCTCCAAGGGTCGCTATTGGTTATTACTGTTTGAACTGTTTTCTATCATTTTCTATGCCTATTTCTGATTGCTAGTGTATATATTTAGTGTATTAATTACCTCCTAAGGGTGGGTCCCCTGTCTAGTATTTTGTAGTGATTGGTTAAAAAAATAAAGTTCTTGTAGAAAGTGTTTTCTGTCGTGTTTAAGTGCTGTGTGACTACAGCGGTAGAGAGCCTGGCTTCTAGACCCTGCCTACACTTCACTAAGAGGGGATACCCGGACCTGGTATAAGGTGTAAGTACCATAGGTACCCACCACGCACCAGGCCAGCTTCCTACAAGTATATTTTTCAAATATACAAAATAAAATTAATTACAATACAAATGCACTTTCTAACAAGTCAAACAACTGTAAACTGACACCTTTTGAGATTCCCACAACAAACTGGTGTAGAAGGAAAACAACATTTACAATAGAGAGTAAATATGCTTAAATTATTTATACGTACTGCAGTCTGATTTGTTAAAAGGACTGCAAAATACGGTACTATGTAGGACAACTCAATCACTAACCTGTAGCAACAGTTTGCAGACTGGACTTGCTGTCTAGTTTTTGGGTTAAAAGGTTCACCCATTTCCCTAGAGCATTACAGGAAGGCTTTGATAATGGAAGTAGCTATAATAATTCCCTGTTACAAAACTGACCAGTGCAATTCAAAGTTCCACATGTTGGCCTTCTGAATAAAAGCCAACATGTGCTATACCCAATGCCAAATGGGCCACACTATTAACTCAGCATCAGCCAGGTACAAGGACGTGTTAGCTAGGCCTGATTTTTTAAAGTGGAAGAGGAAATACATACTCTCCTTGACTGCAGGGTTATGCGGGTCCAGGTGCTCTAAGACCTCAAGTGCCAAATTGTTAGACCAAGTTGCCTGGGGTTAGGTGCCTGATTGTGCCTTGGTTCAGAGTGAGAAGGTCCAGCCAGTTGAAGAGCTTCTCATTAGGGACAACGGACATCTCGGGGAGGATCAAGAACAAGAGTTGTCAAGGACATGTGCGAATCACTAGAATGAGAGTGAGCAACGTTTGTAGGAAGTTTCAGAATTCACATTCAAAAGGTGGATGTATGGTATTAGGACTTGTGGGTGGAGTTCCTATTCATGGACTTGTTGCTGCATCCTGATGAGTGGGTCTAAAAACTAATTGTCTACTCTTGATTGTACTCCGCCAGTAGGTGGATCCAATGATGAAGTGCCCAACGTCAAATGTCTGTGCTTATATGAGAAAACTACACTTTGCATTTGCAGACGATACATGGCTGTCATGTACGAGGACTAATGTTTGCTAAACTCCCGAAAAAAGGCCATGAAAGCTAGCTGGATGGACAGGAACTCGAGGTAATTGATAAGGAGAACCCTTTGTCGTGGTGATGCTCTCCCTTGTCCTGAGAGTGAGGTGCCTGAGGTATTCTTCACCAGCAGAACGGGGTCTGTAAAGGTCCAGACCTGCAACAAATTGTTGCTGTTCAAGCACTGCTGACAGTGATGGGTGCTGGCTTGTATCAACACCAAATCCTCCAAATGACCCTCCGCTTGTGACCATTGTGCAGCATAGCATGGGGGACTAAGGCTAATCAGGAGCCCATAATTCCAGGAAGAGACATAACTATTCTTGCTTTGCTGGCTGTAAAAGAGGCAATATCTGCCAGAATGCCTGCAACGTGCTTGGGCAGACCTTGCCAGTGACTGAATTAATAAGGGCTGAATCTGAAGGGGCTGCAGGTGGGACTTGGCAGTATTTATGGTGAACTCCAGACTCTGGAGTAGGGATATAGTGACTTGGTGGGAGAAAGACACTTGCTTGCATTCACTCTTGCTCAGCCAACTGCCAAGGTAGAGGAAAACGTGAGTGCTGCCCTTTTGAGATGGGAAGCTATCTCAGCTAGGCATTTGGTGAATACCCTGGGGGATGTAGCAACACTGAATGGTAGCACTTTGAACTGAAAGTAGACATTTACCATAAAACAATGACGAAGAGCAGGATGGGTGGGTATGTAGAATTAAGTGTCCCTCAGACTGAGTGCCAACATGAAGTCTCCTTGCTGGAGCATCAGGATGATATTAAGCAGTGTTATTTTTTGGAAATGTTTCGAGGGGATGTTTTTGTTAGAGGGCCTGAAGTCTAGTATGGGCCCTAGAAACCTGCCCTTTTTGGGGATTGGAAAGTGCAGAGAATACAAGCCCTTGCTGTGATGCTGCAGTGGTTCTAACTGCTCCCTTGAGGATGATTGTTCGGGTGTGTTTGCCGGGTGGAATGTTCGGGGAGGTTGAGTTCCTTGCAGTATCCATTTTCCATGATGAAAAGAAACTATTTGGAGATGATCTCTTATCAACAAGGAAGAAACCTGTGTGGTCTCCCCGTGACTTGTTGTATGATCAAGGGAGGTGAAGGTAGGCACTGCTTTGAGGAGGTGGCCCCTGTTGTTGAGTCGACTTTGACCCTGCAGCTGGTTTTGTTACCTCTGTAGGCCCCTTTGGAATACCCCCAAGTTGACTACTGGTGGTATGACTGTCGCCACGGAAAGGAGGTGTCAGTGTCTGGGGAGGTGGTCACTCTGCCTACTTTGAACCTCCCCGCCCCATAGAGAGGATGTCTGAAGGGCACCCATCGCCTTGGCTGTGTCCTTGAAGTTTTTTCGAGCATAGAGTCTGCCCTTCAGTTCGAAGAGAAATTCACCACTGAATGGCAGGTTTCAAAGATGCTGCTATACCTCTGGTTTAAGTCCTGAGACTTGGAGCCAGATGGGAGATCTTACCAGGAGACTGGTATCAACTTCTCTGGCTATGGTGTCGGTCAGATCTAGAATGCAGCATACAGTGGCATTAGACTCAGTCTTGCTCTCCGTTAGCAGCTGTTGCCCACTCTGCCCATCCTCCTCGCAGAGGCATGCGGACTGCCAGCAAGAGGGTTACCGTCGCAAAGCAAGAGCGCCTTTATGTGTTTTCTTATGTTTCAAAATGCCTAGGGCGCTGGCTTCCCACCTGTTCAAGCCTGGTGTTTCCAACAGTCCCTGTAGGGTAGTGTGTATTGCGGACCAGCAAAAGTGAAGTGGCGCAGATCCACCTCTTCTTGGACAGCATGGGCATGTGAGGTGTGCCATAGGATAGTACTTATTCAGACAGGCTGGGGTTAGGTATGCTCTGTGTAGGAGGTAAAACTGTTTATTCTAGAAACAGGAGTTGCGGGAGACCTTCCTGGGATGGGATAGTGCTGTTCCCCATTCCCTATCGGTTAGTTCCCTGCCCAGGTCCATCTCCCATTGAAACCTGAGTGAATCCAAGGGTGCACAGTCAACGTCCAGTATGGCTTTATAAAGCCAGGTTGTGAGGTGACAACCAGGACCCATGGTGTATATTGTTTGTATGACTGGATGGTGCTGTGGTTCAATCTCTGCTTATCCCCAGAGTGTCCGTATAGTACAGCATAGTTGACGATGGGTGAGAAATTGCCCTGGTGATATATTGTTAGTCTCCGTGAGCTGGTCAAATATGACTAAGCAGCCATCAAGATATAGGTCGTCTATTACAACAATGCTAATGGTTGTTCACTCTGCTAAGTGACGGGATGTGTAGTGTCCTGGGGACCAGGGCAGTCCCACCAGTGGAATATTAGGTGCATAGCACGGTCTGTTTTGGCAGAGAGTATATATCCATAGCACGCAGGTGTGGACTATTGAGACATGCAATGGCCAGGAAGCGGGGGGCATCAGTCTTGCGAATAAGAGGCTGCGGATAGTGACTGTTTCGAGAGGGCCCGGAGGACAGACAGCCTGGACAATATAGCGGCCAGCTGTCCATTGCAACAGCCACTGAAGCTACACTGCTAGAAAGTAATCCTCAAACACAGGCGCTACTAGCCCGCCTCGGGGGGTGTTGCAACTTCAAAAATCGCTACTCTGTGGCACTTTCTGCACCCGATTAGAGGACACATCAGTGTATCTAGCTCTCTGAAGAAAGCACAGAGGGGGTGAAGGGTCACTGGAAGGTTCAGAAACTAATAACAGTCTGGGGAGGATGAGCATTTTCATGAGTGCTATCCTTCCTATGAGGGCTAAGGGAAGGGGCTACCATAATGCCTTCTGTGCTCTGATGCCTGCCATCGCTCTACACAGATTGCCCTTATATAGATCTTCTGGGGTTTGATAAAGCCGCGTCCCGGGAGATCGTTCCACCTGTGGACCTCACTGAAGGTGGGTGGGGCCTAAACAAACATCAGGGCAAAGGGTCTTTAGGTGGAAAGGGTAGATCACTGACTTGGCCCAGTTGATTCGTAAGCCCAAAGCGACAGCAAATTCTTCCAATGTGCTATATAGCGAGGTATGGGGCATTCTGATACCCTGGCAGTATACCAACATATCAACTGAATACAACAAGGTCACATGTACTCGGTCGGCCAATGGAATGCCCCAGCGATCCCCCTCCTGTCGGAATCTGATCGCCACAGACTCCATTGCAATGCAAACAGGAAGGGAGATAGTAAGCAACCCTGGCAGGTACCTCGCTAGAATGGGAACGAGTTGGAGACTAAAGGTCCCAGCTGGACCTGTGATGACAGTACATTATAGAGGAGGCGGGTACATGCCAACAGGCGTTCTCCCACACCTACCCGGGAAAATACCTGGAATAGATATTCCCATTGTAGTGTGTGAAACGCCTTCTGCACATCTGTAGGAAGTTGGCTCTGTATGTGCTATTTCAAAGTAAGGAATAGCATGCACAGAGTCCAAGGGTTCCCCTTAGAGGTAAAATAGTGGTAAAAATAGATAATACTAATGCTCTATTTTGTGGTAGTGTGGTCGAGCAGTAGGCTTATCCAAGGAGTAGTGTTAAGCATTTGTTGTACATACACATAGACAATAAATGAGGTACACACACTCAGAGACAAATCCAGCCAATAGGTTTTGTTATAGAAAAATATATTTTCTTAGTTTATTTTAAGAACCACAGGTTCAAATTTAACATGTAATATCTTGTTTGAAAGGTATTGCAGGTAAGTACATTAGGAACTTTGAATCATTTCAATTGCATGTATACTTTTCAAGTTATTCACAAATAGCTATTTCAAAAGTGGACACTTAGTGCAATTTTCACAGTTCCTGGGGGAGGTAAGTTTTTGGTTAGTTTTACCAGGTAAGTAAGACACTTACAGGGTTCAGTTCTTGGTCCAAGGTAGCCCACCGTTGGGGGTTCAGAGCAACCCCAAAGTCACCACACCAGCAGCTCAGGGCCGGTCAGGTGCAGAGTTCAAAGTGGTGCCCAAAACGCATAGGCTATAATGGAGAGAAGGGGGTGCCCCGGTTCCGGTCTGCTTGCAGGTAAGTACCCGCGTCTTCGGAGGGCAGACCAGGGGGGTTTTGTAGGGCACCGGGGGGGACACAAGCCCACACAGAAATTGCACCCTCAGCAGCGCGGGGGCGGCCGGGTGCAGTGTAGAAACAAGCGTCGGGTTTTCAATGTTAGTCTATGAGAGACCAAGGGATCTCTTCAGCGCTGCAGGCAGGCAAGGGGGGGGCTTCCTCGGGGAAACCTCCACTTGGGCAAGGGAGAGGGACTCCTGGGGGTCACTTCTCCAGTGAAAGTCCGGTCCTTCAGGTCCTGGGGGCTGCGGGTGCAGGGTCTTTTCCAGGCGTCGGGACTTAGGTTTCAGAGAGTCGCGGTCAGGGGAAGCCTCTGGATTCCCTCTGCAGGCGGCGCTGTGGGGGCTCAGGGGGGACAGGTTTTGGTACTCACAGTCGTAGAGTAGTCCGGGGGTCCTCCCTGAGGTGTTGGTTCTCCACCAGCCGAGTCGGGGTCGCCGGGTGCAGTGTTGCAAGTCTCATGCTTCTTGCGGGGAGTTGCAGGGTTCTTTAAAGCTGCTTCTTGAAACAAAGTTGCAGTCTTTTTGGAGCAGGTCCGCTGTCCTCGGGAGTTTCTTGTCGTCGTCGAAGTAGGGCAGTCCTCAGAGGATTCAGAGGTCGCTGGTCCCTTTGGAAGGCGTCGCTGGAGCAGAGTTCTTTGGAAGGCAGGAGACAGGCCGGTGAGTTTCTGGAGCCAAGGCAGTTGTTGTCTTCTGGTCTTCCTCTGCAGGGGTTTTCAGCTAGGCAGTCCTTCTTCTTGTAGTTGCAGGAATCTAATTTTCTAGGGTTCAGGGTAGCCCTTAAATACTAAATTTAAGGGCGTGTTTAGGTCTGGGGGGTTAGTAGCCAATGGCTACTAGCCCTGAGGGTGGGTACACCCTCTTTGTGCCTCCTCCCAAGGGGAGGGGGTCACAATCCTAACCCTATTGGGGGAATCCTCCATCTGCAAGATGGAGGATTTCTAAAAGTTAGAGTCACTTCAGCTCAGGACACCTTAGGGGCTGTCCTGACTGGCCAGTGACGACTCCTTGTTGCTTTCTTTGTTCCCTCCAGCCTTGCCGCCAAAAGTGGGGGCCGTGGCCGGAGGGGGCGGGCAACTCCACTAAGCTGGAGTGCCCTGCTGGGCTGTGACAAAAGGGTGAGCCTTTGAGGCTCACCGCCAGGTGTTACAGTTCCTGCCTGGGGGAGGTGTTAGCATCTCCACCCAGTGCAGGCTTTGTTACTGGCCTCAGAGTGACAAAGGCACTCTCCCCATGGGGCCAGCAACATGTCTCTAGTGTGGCAGGCTGCTGGAACTAGTCAGCCTACACAGACAGTCGGTTAAGTTTCAGGGGGCACCTCTAAGGTGCCCTCTGGGGTGTATTTTGCAATAAAATGTACACTGGCATCAGTGTGCATTTATTGTGCTGAGAAGTTTGATACCAAACTTCCCAATTTTCAGTGTAGCCATTATGGTGCTGTGGAGTTCGTGTTTGACAAACTCCCAGACCATATACTCTTATGGCTACCCTGCACTTACAATGTCTAATGTTTTGTTTAGACACTGTAGGGGTACCATGCTCATGCACTGGTACCCTCACCTATGGTATAGTGCACCCTGCCTTAGGGCTGTAAGGCCTGCTAGAGGGGTGACTGACCTATACTTGCATAGGCAGTGAGAGGCTGGCATGGCACCCTGAGGGGAGTGCCATGTCGACTTACTCGTTTTGTTCTCACTAGCACACACAAGCTGGCAAGCAGTGTGTCTGTGCTGAGTGAGAGGTCTCCAGGGTGGCATAAGACATGCTGCAGCCCTTAGAGACCTTCCTTGGCATCAGGGCCCTTGGTACTAGAAGTACCAGTTACAAGGGACTTATCTGGATGCCAGGGTCTGCCAATTGTGGATACAAAAGTACAGGTTAGGGAAAGAACACTGGTGCTGGGGCCTGGTTAGCAGGCCTCAGCACACTTTCAATTGTAAACATAGCATCAGCAAAGGCAAAAAGTCAGGGGGCAACCATGCCAAGGAGGCATTTCCTTACATCAAAGATGATGGCTCCTGCATGCAGGAAAGAATTGTGGAGTTGATCCTGTATGTTAAACAGGTAACGGAGATTTTGCAAAGTATTCTGCCCCAGGTCTTCATGTACGAGGGTGGGGACTATTTGTGCAAAACTACTTTGCCTAATATTTTGTAGTTCGCCCTCAGAATAGCTATCGGTCGGTACGAGCTCCGGGTAGCTGAGTCTCGATAAGGCTTAAGCATAGAGGTAAGGAGGTTCAATCATGGGGACTGACAAACCCTGGGTTCCTTTAAAATCCCCATGTGGTGAAAAAAAGGACACAAATGTGGTATGGTTTGCCTTTGTGGGGACAAAAAGCTAGGAGCTATTACGATCAAACTGTCCAAACAATAAAAGAAAAAAAGGCTCAACAAAGAAAGGAGGTTAGGCGCAGCGATTAAGACCATGTTTCCATCCATCCGTCAATCGTATATCTCTCCCTTAGTTACCCACAGACACGAGCATACAATTGAATAATGGCTGACTTGTATACATATTTAACCTCTAAACTCAAGCATTATGTTCCTACTAAGCTACTTTGCAGTAAATATCAAGCTTTACTGACAGTCGGCAAATTCTGGTTATTCCCCAAGGGGAACTCTTTACAAAAAAAGTGTTGACAGTGAAAATTCTGGCTTTTCACAAAGGGAAGTTGTTCCTCTTCAGTTCAGCCTTCCCCGTCCTGAATGAACCTTCGAAATGGCAGAAGATAGGTATCTTAAGTTACAGAACTCAGTAAGAAACTGAAGGCTAGTTTATTTGCTTATTTAGCATTTTAAGACCAGCAAAAAGAGACCCTGTTTAAGTAGTGGTCACTTCAAAAAATTGTGTCGGTCAGGACTGATCGCGTCAAAGAAAATTTATCTTGCCAAGTGTCGACATACTGGCTCCATTGTATGTGTTAATTCTGGCTCCAACTCGGATAATAAGAAACAGACAAAAATTTGGCAAGTGAAATTAAGAAATTAATTTGATCTTTAAAACATACACAGTATTATTTAACAAAATTTTAATTATTCAAAAAGGCACTGAGAGGGTTTATTTCAAAATGCTTACCTGTACTGGTATGGAAATGTTTTGAACATTCCCCATAGTTCCTCAGACATGCATGCATTGCCCTCCATCAATGACAAAGAAGGTAGCAATACTTGGTCTGTGATACTGAGCAAACAACTAAACAGTACTTCCTAGAAGAAATGAAATAGCACATATTACAAAGGCATTTACTTTCCTATGTAAAAAGTCAAATACATCAGAAAAAAGAACCTCAGTCAATCCTAAGGGGGTAGCTGGTTTGAGAGCAAGTACATGCGAAGCAAGCTTGGTTCGAATACTCTCAGTGGCAAAGTGCACAATCAACATGTGGCTTTCATTTGAAAATAGATGAATAGCAGTAATGCAGAAAATAAGTCAAGGCTTCTTAAGTCTGACCATATTCTTATTGGTTAGTGAAGGAAAGTGGATTATTTGGAGAGGACAAAATAAATAAACCTGTGCTTAATCCCTGATAACGTGAGACGAAATAGTCAGGATCAAATCAAAGGCAATGTATAAAGTATTTAAGCAGTGCACACACAGTGGAAAAAGTTAAATGAAACACACAAACTCCACAACCAAGTTTAAAATAAAGAGAAAATCAAGAACCAAAAATCCAATAAGGGAAACCAGCGATATGAATTATTAAAGTATCACCAAAAAGCACAAAACTCCAATGATAGTCTATGGAAACAGCAGCCCAGGACTTACGCACAATTGGAGGCAGACTGCGATAGAGCTCTGGTTAGCTACAGCAAATGGACTGGTGCTGGTGAAATTCTTAAGTCAACAGTTCAAAAAAAGCTTCTTTGACCCATCACAGAAAGGTACTTTCTCATGTTTTGAACTGTTGAAAATTGCTCTGTCTAGTTTTAAAATAGCTTATTGCCATTTGTGTGAAAACTGTATATGCTATTTTGCTAATTCAAAGTTGTAAGGAAATGCCTCCTTGGCATGGTTACCCCCTGACTTTTTGCCTTTGCTGATGCTATGTTTTGAATTGAAAGTGTGCTGAGGCCTGCTAACCAGGCCCCAGCACCAGTGTTCTTTCCCTAACCTGTACTTTTGATTCCACAATTGGCACACCCTGGCACCCAGATAAGTCCCTTGTAACTGGTACCTCTGGTACCAAGGGCCCTGATGCCAGGGAAGGTCTCTAAGGGCTGCAGCATGTATTATGCCACCCTAAAGACCCCTCACCCAGCACAGACACACTGCTTACCAGCTTCTGTGTGCTAGTGAGAACAAAATGAGTAAGTCGACATGGCACTCCCCTCAGGGTGCCATGCCAGCCTCTCACTGCCTATGCAGTATAGGTAAGACACCCCTCAAGCAGGCCTTACAGCCCTAAGGCAGGGTGCACTATACCATAGGTGAGGGTACCAGTGCATGAGCACTGTGCCCCTACAGTGTCTAAGCAAAACCTTAGACATTGTAAGTGCAGGGTAGCCAAAGGGTATATGGTCTGGGAGTCTGTTTTACACGAACTCCACAGCACCATAATGGCTACACTGAAAACTGGGAAGTTTGGTGTAAGGAAATGCCTCCTTGGCATGGTTGCCCCCTGACTTTTTGCCTTTGCTGATGCTATGTTTACAATTGAAAGTGTGCTGAGGCCTGCTAACCAGGCCCCAGCACCAGTGTTCTTTCCCTAACCTGTACTTTTGTATCCACAATTGGCAGACCCTGGCATCCAGATAAGTCCCTTGTAACTGGTACTTCTGGTACCAAGGGCCCTGATGCCAAGGAAGGTCTCTAAGGGCTGCAGCATGTCTTATGCCACCCTGGGGACCTCTCACTCAGCACAGACACACTGCTTGCCAGCTTGTGTGTGCTAGTGAGGACAAAACGAGTAAGTCGACATGGCACTCCCCTCAGGGTGCCATGCCAGCCTCTCACTGCCTATGCAGTATAGGTAAGACACCCCTCTAGCAGGCCTTACAGCCCTAAGGCAGGGTGCACTATACCATAGGTGAGGGTACCAGTGCATGAGCATGGTACCCCTACAATGTCTAAACAAAACCTTAGACATTGTAAGTGCAGGGTAGCCATAAGAGTATATGGTCTGGGAGTCGGTCAAACACGAACTCCACAGCACCATAATGGCTACACTGAAAACTGGGAAGTTTGGTATCAAACTTCTCAGCACAATAAATGCACACTGATGCCAGTGTACATTTTATTGCAAAATACACCCCAGAGGGCACCTTAGAGGTGCCCCCTGAAACTTAACCGACTATCTGTGTAGGCTGACTAGTTCCAGCAGCCTGCCACACTAGAGACATGTTGCTGGCCCCATGGGGAGAGTGCCTTTGTCACTCTGAGGCCAGTAACAAAGCCTGCACTGGGTGGAGATGCTAACACCTCCCCCAGGCAGGAGCTGTAACACCTGGCGGTGAGCCTCAAAGGCTCACCCCTTTGTCACAGCACCGCAGGACACTCCAGCTAGTGGAGTTGCCCGCCCCCTCCGGCCCGGCCCCCACTTTTGGCGGCAAGGCCGGAGAAAAATAATGAGAATAACAAGGAGGAGTCACTGGCCAGTCAGGACAGCCCCTAAGGTGTCCTGAGCTGAGGTGACTCTGACTTTTAGAAATCCTCCATCTTGCAGATGGAGGATTCCCCCAATAGGGTTAGGATTGTGACCCCCTCCCCTTGGGAGGAGACACAAAGAGGGTGTACCCACCCTCAGGGCTAGTAGCCATTGGCTACTAACCCCCCAGACCTAAACACGCCCTTAAATTTAGTATTTAAGGGCTACCCTGAACCCTAGAAAATTAGATTCCTGCAACTACAAGAAGAAGGACTGCCTAGCTGAAAAACCCCTGCAGAGGAAGACCAGAAGACGACAACTGCCTTGGCTCCAGAAACTCACCGGCCTGTCTCCTGCCTTCCAAAGATCCTGCTCCAGCGACGCCTTCCAAAGGGACCAGCGACCTCGACATCCTCTGAGGACTGCCCCTGCTTCGAAAAGACAAGAAACTCCAGAGGACAGCGGACCTGCTCCAAGAAAGGCTGCAACTTTGTTTCCAGCAGCCTTGAAAAAACCCTGCAAGCTCCCCGCAAGAAGCGTGAGACTTTCAACACTGCACCCGGCGACCCCGACTCGGCTGGTGGAGATCCAACACCTCAGGAGGGACCCCAGGACTACTCTGATACTGTGAGTACCAAAACCTGTCCCCCCTGAGCCCCCACAGCGCCACCTGCAGAGGGAATCCCGAGGCTTCCCCTGACCGCGACTCTTTGAATCCTAAATCCCGACGCCTGGGAGAGACCCTGCACCCGCAGCCCCCAGGACCTGAAGGACCGGACTTTCGTTGGAGAAGTGACCCCCAGGAGTCCCTCTCCCTTGCCCAAGTGGAGGTTTCCCCGAGGAACCCCCCCCTTGCCTGCCTGCAGCGCTGAAGAGATCCCGAGATCTCCCATAGACTAACACTACAAACCCGACGCTTGTTTCTACACTGCACCCGGCCGCCCCCGCGCTGCTGAGGGTGAAATTCCTGTGTGGGCTTGTGTCCCCCCCGGTGCCCTACAAAACCCCCCTGGTCTACCCTCCGAAGACGTGGGTACTTACCTGCAAGCAGACCGGAACCGGGGCACCCCCTTCTCTCCATTCTAGCCTATGCGTTTTGGGCACCGCTTTGAACTCTGCACCTGACCGGCCCTGAGCTGCTGGTGTGGTGACTTTGGGGTTGCTCTGAACCCCCAACGGTGGGCTACCTTGGACCAAGAACTGAACCCTGTAAGTGTCTTACTTACCTGGTAAAACTAACAAAAACTTACCTCCCCCAGGAACTGTGAAAATTGCACTAAGTGTCCACTTTTAAAATAGCTATTTGTCAATAACTTGTAAAGTATACATGCAATTTTTATGATTTAAAGTTCCTAAAGTACTTACCTGCAATACCTTTCAAATGAGATATTACATGTAGAATTTGAACCGGTGGTTCTTAAAATAAACTAAGAAAAGATATTTTTCTATAAACCTATTGGCTGGATTTGTCTCCGAGTGTGTGTACCTCATTTATTGTCTATGTGTATGTACAACAAATGCTTAACACTACTCCTTGGATAAGCCTACTGCTCGACCACACTACCACAAAATAGAGCATTAGTATTATCTCTTTTTACCACTATTTTACCTCTAAGGGGAACCCTTGGACTCTGTGCATGCTATTCCTTACTTTGAAATAGCGCATACAGAGCCAACTTCCTACATTGGTGGATCAGCGGTGGGGTACAAGACTTTGCATTTGCTGGACTACTCAGCCAATACCTGATCACACGACAAATTCCAAAATTGTCATTAGAAATTGATTTTTGCAATTTGAAAAGTTTTCTAAAGTCTTAAAAGACCTGCTAGGGCCTTGTGTTAGATCCTGTTTAGCATTTCTTTTAGAGTTTAAAAGTTTGTAAAAGTTTGAATTAGATTCTAGAACCAGTTGTAGATTCTTAAAAAGTATTCCAACTTTTAGAAGCAAAATGTCCAGCACAGATGTGACTGTGGTGGAACTCGACACCACACCTTACCTCCATCTTAAGATGAGGGAGCTAAGGTCACTCTGTAAAATAAAGAAAATAACAATGGGCCCCAAACATACCAAAATACAGCTCCAGGAGCTTTTGGCAGAGTTTGAAAAGGCCAACCCCTCTGAGGGTGGCAACTCAGAGGAAGAAGATAGTGACTTGGAGGAAAATTCCCCCCTACCAGTCCTATCTAGGGAGAACAGGGTCCCTCAAACCCTGACTCCAAAAATAATAGTCAGAGATGCTGGTTCCCTCACAGGAGAGACCAACACCTCTGAAATCACTGAGGATAACCCCAGTGAAGAGGACATCCAGTTAGCCAGGATGGCCAAAAGATTGGCTTTGGAAAGACAGATCCTAGCCATAGAGAGGGAAAGACAAGAGATGGGCCTAGGACCCATCAATGGTGGCAGCAACATAAATAGGGTCAGAGATTCTCCTGACATGTTGAAAATCCCTAAAGGGATTGTAACTAAATATGAAGATGGTGATGACATCACCAAATGGTTCACAGCTTTTGAGAGGGCTTGTGTAACCAGAAAAGTGAACAGATCTCACTGGGGTGCTCTCCTTTGGGAAATGTTCACAGGAAAGTGTAGGGATAGACTCCTCACACTCTCTGGACAAGATGCAGAATCTTATGACCTCATGAAGGGTACCCTGATTGAGGGCTTTGGATTCTCCACTGAGGAGTATAGGATTAGATTCAGGGGGGCTCAAAAATCCTCGAGCCAGACCTGGGTTGACTTTGTAGACTACTCAGTGAAAACACTAGATGGTTGGATTCAAGGCAGTGGTGTAAGTAATTATGATGGGCTGTACAATTTATTTGTGAAAGAACACCTGTTAAGTAATTGTTTCAATGATAAACTGCATCAGCATCTGGTAGACCTAGGACCAATTTCTCCCCAAGAATTAGGAAAGAAGGCGGACCATTGGGTCAAGACAAGGGTGTCCAAGACTTCAACAGGGGGTGACCAAAAGAAAGGGGTCACAAAGACTCCCCAGGGGAAGGGTGATGAGACAACCAAAACTAAAAATAGTAAAGAGTCTTCTACAGGCCCCCAAAAACCTGCACAGGAGGGTGGGCCCAGAGCCTCTTCACAAAACAATGGGTACAAGGGTAAAAACTTTGATCCCAAAAAGGCCTGGTGTCATAGCTGTAAACAGCATGGACACCAAACTGGAGACAAGGCCTGTCCCAAGAAAGGTTCCACTCCAAACTCCCATCCAGGTAACACTGGTATGGCTAGTCTCCAAGTGGGATCAACAGTGTGCCCAGAGCAAATCAGGGTCCACACTGAAGCTACTCTAGTTTCTGAGGGTGGGGTGGATTTAGCCACACTAGCTGTCTGGCCGCCTAACATGCAAAAATACAGACAGCAACTCTTAATTAATGGGACTAGAATAGAGGGCCTGAGGGATACAGGTGCCAGTGTCACCATGGTGACAGAGAAACTTGTTTCCCCTGGCCAATACCTGACTGGAAAAACTTACACAGTCACCAACGCTGACAATCAGAGAAAAGTACATCCCATGGCAATGGTTACTTTAGAATGGGGAGGGGTCAATGGCCTGAAACAGGTGGTGGTCTCCTCAAATATCCCAGTGGACTGTCTGCTTGGAAATGACCTGGAGTCCTCAGCATGGGCTGAGGTAGAACTAAAAACCCATGCAGCAATGCTGGGTATCCCTGAACTGGTGTGTGTGAAAACAAGAGCACAGTGCAAGGCACAGGGTGAACAAGTAGAGCTGGAGTCTGGAAGAATGGCCCAGCCTACCAAGAGAACAGGAAAGTCAGTTGGGAAACCAACTGCAACACAGCAAAAGAAAGGGAACCTCTCTTCTCAGGAAGAAGTTCTGCCCTCTGAGGGAACTGAGCCTTTGGAGCTTGAACCTTATCAGGTTGAGCTCTTAGGCCCAGGGGGACCCTCAAGGGAGGAGCTGTGTAAGGGACAAGAAACCTGTCCCTCTCTTGAAGGCCTTAGGCAGCAAGCTGCTGAAGAGTCCAAGGGCAAGAAAAATGGAATGCATAGGGTCTATTGGGAAGATGGACTCCTGTACACTGAGGCCAGAGACCCCAAACCAGGTGCCACTAGGAGAGTGGTAGTGCCTCAGCTGTTCAGAGAGTTCATCCTAACATTGGCCCATGACATTCCCCTTGCTGGACATTTGGGACAAACCAAGACGTGGGAGAGGTTAGTCAACCACTTCTACTGGCCCAATATGTCCAACATGGTTAAGGAGTTTTGACTCTCCTGCCCCACCTGTCAAGCCAGTGGTAAGACAGGTGGGCACCCAAAGGCCCCCCTCATTCCACTTCCAGTGGTGGGGGTCCCCTTTGAAAGAGTGGGTGTGGACATAGTTGGTCCACTGGAACCTCCCACAGCCTCAGGAAATATGTATATCCTGGTAGTAGTGGATCATGCTACTAGGTATCCTGAAGCTATTCCCCTTAGGTCGACTACTGCCCCTGCAGTAGCTAAGGCCCTCATTGGTATCTTTACCAGAGTGGGTTTCCCTAAGGAGGTGGTGTCTGACAGAGGTACCAACTTCATGTCAGCATACCTGAAACATATGTGGAATGAGTGTGGAGTGACTTATAAATTCACTACACCTTACCATCCACAAACTAATGGCTTAGTTGAGGGATTCAACAAGACATTAAAGGGCATGATCATGGGGCTCCCAGAAAAACTCAAAAGGAGATGGGATGTCCTCTTGCCATGTCTGCTTTTCGCTTACAGAGAGGTGCCACAGAAGGGAGTAGGATTCTCACCCTTTGAACTTCTGTTTGGTCATCCTGTAAGGGGACCACTTGCTCTTGTTAAAGAAGGCTGGGAGAGACCTCTCCATGAGCCTAAACAAGACATAGTGGACTATGTACTTGGCCTTCGCTCTAGAATGGCAGAGTACATGGAAAAGGCAACCAAAAACCTTGAGGCCAGCCAACAGCTCCAGAAGTTTTGGTATGACCAAAAGGCTGCACTGGTTGAGTTCCAACCAGGGCAGAAAGTCTGGGTTCTGGAGCCTGTGGCTCCCAGGGCACTCCAGGACAAATGGAGTGGCCCTTACCCAGTACTAGAAAGGAAGAGTCAGGTCACCTACCTGGTGGACCTGGGCACAAGCAGGAGCCCCAAGAGGGTGATCCATGTGAACCGCCTTAAGCTCTTCCATGACAGGGCTGATGTGAATCTGTTGATGGTAACAGATGAGGATCAGGAGGCAGAGAGTGAACCTCTCCCTGATCTTCTGTCATCAGACCCAAAAGATGGCACAGTAGATGGAGTGATCTACTCAGACACCCTCTCTGGCCAACAGCAAGCTGATTGTAGGAGAGTCCTACAACAGTTTCCTGAACTCTTCTCCTTAACCCCTGGTCAGACACACCTGTGTACCCATGATGTGGACACAGGAGACAGCATGCCTGTCCAGAACAAAATCTTTAGACAATCTGACCATGTTAAGGAAAGCATCAAGGTGGAAGTCCACAAGATGCTGGAATTGGGAGTAATTGAGCGCTCTGACAGCCCCTGGGCTAGCCCAGTGGTCTTAGTCCCCAAACCTCACACCAAAGATGGAAAGAAAGAGATGAGGTTTTGTGTGGACTACAGAGGGCTCAATTCTGTCACCAAGACAGATGCTCATCCAATTCCAAGAGCTGATGAGCTCATAGATAAATTAGGTGCTGCCAAATTCTTAAGTACCTTTGACTTGACAGCAGGGTACTGGCAAATAAAAATGGCACCTGGAGCAAAAGAGAAAACATCATTCTCCACACCTGATGGGCATTATCAGTTTACTGTTATGCCCTTTGGTTTAAAGAATGCCCCTGCCACCTTCCAAAGGTTGGTGAATCAAGTCCTTGCTGGCTTGGAGTCCTTTAGCACAGCTTATCTTGATGATATTGCTGTCTTTAGCTCCACCTGGCAGGATCACCTGGTCCACCTGAAGAAGGTTTTGAAGGCTCTGCAATCTGCAGGCCTCTCTATCAAGGCATCCAAATGCCAGATAGGGCAGGGAACTGTGGTTTACTTGGGCCACCTTGTAGGTGGAGGCCAAGTTCAGCCACTCCAACCCAAGATCCAGACTATTCTGGACTGGGTAGCTCCAAAAACCCAGACCCAAGTCAGGGCATTCCTTGGCTTGACTGGATATTACAGGAGGTTTGTGAAGGGATATGGATCCATTGTGACAGCCCTCACTGAACTCACCTCCAAGAAAATGCCCAAGAAAGTGAACTGGACTGTGGAATGCCAACAGGCCTTTGACACCCTGAAACAAGCAATGTGCTCAGCACCAGTTCTAAAAGCTCCAGATTATTCTAAGCAGTTCATTGTGCAGACTGATGCCTCTGAACATGGGATAGGGGCAGTTTTGTCCCAAACAAATGATGATGGCCTTGACCAGCCTGTTGCTTTCATTAGCAGGAGGTTACTCCCCAGGGAGCAGCGTTGGAGTGCCATTGAGAGGGAGGCCTTTGCTGTGGTTTGGTCCCTGAAGAAGCTGAGACCATACCTCTTTGGGACTCACTTCCTAGTTCAAACTGACCACAGACCTCTCAAATGGCTGATGCAAATGAAAGGTGAAAATCCTAAACTGTTGAGGTGGTCCATCTCCCTACAGGGAATGGACTTTATAGTGGAACACAGACCTGGGACTGCCCATGCCAATGCAGATGGCCTTTCCAGGTTCTTCCACTTAGAAAATGAAGACTCTCTTGGGAAAGGTTAGTCTCATCCTCTTTCGTTTGGGGGGGGGGGGTTGTGTAAGGAAATGCCTCCTTGGCATGGTTGCCCCCTGACTTTTTGCCTTTGCTGATGCTATGTTTACAATTGAAAGTGTGCTGAGGCCTGCTAACCAGGCCCCAGCACCAGTGTTCTTTCCCTAACCTGTACTTTTGTATCCACAATTGGCAGACCCTGGCATCCAGATAAGTCCCTTGTAACTGGTACTTCTGGTACCAAGGGCCCTGATGCCAAGGAAGGTCTCTAAGGGCTGCAGCATGTCTTATGCCACCCTGGGGACCTCTCACTCAGCACAGACACACTGCTTGCCAGCTTGTGTGTGCTAGTGAGGACAAAACGAGTAAGTCGACATGGCACTCCCCTCAGGGTGCCATGCCAGCCTCTCACTGCCTATGCAGTATAGGTAAGACACCCCTCTAGCAGGCCTTACAGCCCTAAGGCAGGGTGCACTATACCATAGGTGAGGGTACCAGTGCATGAGCATGGTACCCCTACAATGTCTAAACAAAACCTTAGACATTGTAAGTGCAGGGTAGCCATAAGAGTATATGGTCTGGGAGTCGGTCAAACACGAACTCCACAGCACCATAATGGCTACACTGAAAACTGGGAAGTTTGGTATCAAACTTCTCAGCACAATAAATGCACACTGATGCCAGTGTACATTTTATTGCAAAATACACCCCAGAGGGCACCTTAGAGGTGCCCCCTGAAACTTAACCGACTATCTGTGTAGGCTGACTAGTTCCAGCAGCCTGCCACACTAGAGACATGTTGCTGGCCCCATGGGGAGAGTGCCTTTGTCACTCTGAGGCCAGTAACAAAGCCTGCACTGGGTGGAGATGCTAACACCTCCCCCAGGCAGGAGCTGTAACACCTGGCGGTGAGCCTCAAAGGCTCACCCCTTTGCCACAGCACCGCAGGACACTCCAGCTAGTGGAGTTGCCCGCCCCCTCCGGCCCGGCCCCCACTTTTGGCGGCAAGGCCGGAGAAAAATAATGAGAATAACAAGGAGGAGTCACTGGCCAGTCAGGACAGCCCCTAAGGTGTCCTGAGCTGAGGTGACTCTGACTTTTAGAAATCCTCCATCTTGCAGATGGAGGATTCCCCCAATAGGGTTAGGATTGTGACCCCCCTCCCCTTGGGAGGAGACACAAAGAGGGTGTACCCACCCTCAGGGCTAGTAGCCATTGGCTACTAACCCCCCAGACCTAAACACGCCCTTAAATTTAGTATTTAAGGGCTACCCTGAACCCTAGAAAATTAGATTCCTGCAACAACAAGAAGAAGGACTGCCTAGCTGAAAAACCCCTGCAGAGGAAGACCAGAAGACGACAACTGCCTTGGCTCCAGAAACTCACCGGCCTGTCTCCTGCCTTCCAAAGATCCTGCTCCAGCGACGCCTTCCAAAGGGACCAGCGACCTCGACATCCTCTGAGGACTGCCCCTGCTTCGAAAAGACAAGAAACTCCCGAGGACAGCGGACCTGCTCCAAGAAAGGCTGCAACTTTGTTTCCAGCAGCCTTGAAAGAACCCTGCAAGCTCCCCGCAAGAAGCGTGAGACTTGCAACACTGCACCCGGCGACCCCGACTCGGCTGGTGGAGATCCAACACCTCAGGAGGGACCCCAGGACTACTCTGATACTGTGAGTACCAAAACCTGTCCCCCCTGAGCCCCCACAGCGCCACCTGCAGAGGGAATCCCGAGGCTTCCCCTGACCGCGACTCTTTGAATCCTAAATCCCGACG
The DNA here is from genome assembly GCF_031143425.1 of Pleurodeles waltl. Classification (NCBI taxonomy): domain Eukaryota; kingdom Metazoa; phylum Chordata; class Amphibia; order Caudata; family Salamandridae; genus Pleurodeles; species Pleurodeles waltl. The sequence continues at coordinate 165,472,700 of NC_090438.1, read as the reverse complement.
CCTGGGAGAGACCCTGCACCCGCAGCCCCCAGGACCTGAAGGACCGGACTTTCGTTGGAGAAGTGACCCCCAGGAGTCCCTCTCCCTTGCCCAAGTGGAGGTTTCCCCGAGGAACCCCCCCCTTGCCTGCCTGCAGCGCTGAAGAGATCCCGAGATCTCCCATAGACTAACACTACAAACCCGACGCTTGTTTCTACACTGCACCCGGCCGCCCCCGCGCTGCTGAGGGTGAAATTCCTGTGTGGGCTTGTGTCCCCCCCGGTGCCCTACAAAACCCCCCTGGTCTGCCCTCCGAAGACGCGGGTACTTACCTGCAAGCAGACCGGAACCGGGGCACCCCCTTCTCTCCATTCTAGCCTATGCGTTTTGGGCACCGCTTTGAACTCTGCACCTGACCGGCCCTGAGCTGCTGGTGTGGTGACTTTGGGGTTGCTCTGAACCCCCAACGGTGGGCTACCTTGGACCAAGAACTGAACCCTGTAAGTGTCTTACTTACCTGGTAAAACTAACAAAAACTTACCTCCCCCAGGAACTGTGAAAATTGCACTAAGTGTCCACTTTTAAAATAGCTATTTGTCAATAACTTGTAAAGTATACATGCAATTTTTATGATTTAAAGTTCCTAAAGTACTTACCTGCAATACCTTTCAAATGAGATATTACATGTAGAATTTGAACCGGTGGTTCTTAAAATAAACTAAGAAAAGATATTTTTCTATAAACCTATTGGCTGGATTTGTGTCTGAGTGTGTGTACCTCATTTATTGTCTATGTGTATGTACAACAAATGCTTAACACTACTCCTTGGATAAGCCTACTGCTCGACCACACTACCACAAAATAGAGCATTAGTATTATCTCTTTTTACCACTATTTTACCTCTAAGGGGAACCCTTGGACTCTGTGCATGCTATTCCTTACTTTGAAATAGCACATACAGAGCCAACTTCCTACATTTGGTATCAAACTTCTCAGCACAATAAATGCACACTGATGCCAGTGTACATTTTATTGTAAAATACACCACAGAGGGCACCTTAGAGGTGCCCCCTGAAACTTAACCGACTATCTGTGTAGGCTGACTGGTTCCAGCAGCCTGCCACACTAGAGACATGTTGCTGGCCCCATGGGGAGAGTGCCTTTGTCACTCTGAGGCCAGTAACAAAGCCTGCACTGGGTGGAGATGCTAACACCTCCCCCAGGCAGGAGCTGTAACACCTGGCGGTGAGCCTCAAAGGCTCACCCCTTTGTCACAGCACCGCAGGGCACTCCAGCTAGTGGAGTTGCCCGCCCCCTCCGGCCCCGGCCCCCACTTTTGGCGGCAAGGCCGGAGAAAATAATGAGAATAAAAAGGAGGAGTCACTGGCCAGTCAGGACAGCCCCTAAGGTGCCCTGAGCTGAGGTGACACTGACTTTTAGAAATCCTCCATCTTGCAGATGGAGGATTCCCCCAATAGGATTAGGGATGTGACCCCCTCCCCTTGGGAGGAGGCACAAAGAGGGTGTACTCACCCTCAGGGCTAGTAGCCATTGGCTACTAACCCCCCAGACCTAGACACGCTCTTAAATTTAGTATTTAAGGGCTTCCCTGAACCTAAGATTTTAGATTCCTGCAACAAGAAGAAGGACTGCCTAGCTGAAAACCCCTGCAGAGGAAGACCAGAAGACAACAACTGCCTTGGCTCCAGAAACTCACCGGCCTGTCTCCTGCCTTCCAAAGAACTCTGCTCCAGCGACGCCTTCCAAAGGGACCAGCGACCTCTGAATCCTCTGAGGACTGCCCTGCTTCGACGACGACAAGAAACTCCCGAGGACAGCAGACCTGCTCCAAAAAGACTGCAACTTTATCCAAAGGAGCGGCTTTAAAGAACCCTGCAATCTCCCTGCAAAAAGCGTGAGACTTGCAACACTGCACCCGGCGACCCCGACTCGGCTGGTGGAGAACCAACACCTCAGGGAGGACCCCCGGACTACTCTACGACTGAGTACCAAAACCTGTCCCCCCGAGCCCCCACAGCGCCGCCTGCAGAGGGAATCCCGAGGCTTCCCCTGACCGCGACTCTCTGAAACCTAAGTCCCGACGCCTGGAAAAGACCCTGCACCCGCAGCCCCCAGGACCTGAAGGACCAGACTTTCACTGGAGAAGTGACCCCCAGGAGTCCCTCTCCCTTGCCCAAGTGGAGGTTTCCCCGAGGAAGCCCCCCCTGGCCTGCCTGCAGCGCTGAAGAGATCCCTTGATCTCTCATTGACTTCCATTGCGAACCCGACGCTTGTTCTAACACTGCACCCGGCCGCCCCCGCGCCGCTGAGGGTGAAATTTCTGTGTGGGCTTGTGTCCCCCCCGGTGCCCTACAAAACCCCCCTGGTCTGCCCTCCGAAGACGCGGGTACTTACCTGCTGGCAGACTGGAACCGGGGCACCCCCTTCTCTCCATTGAAGCCTATGCGTTTTGGGCACCACTTTGAACTCTGCACCTGACCAGCCCTGAGCTGCTGGTGTGGTAACTTTGGGGTTGCTCTGAACCCCCAACGGTGGGCTACCTTGGACCAAGAACTGAACCCTGTAAGTGTCGTACTTACCTGGTAAAACTAACAAAAACTTACCTCCCCCAGGAACTGTGAAAATTGCACTGTGTCCACTTTTAAAATAGCTATTTGTGAATAACTTGAAAAGTATACATGCAATTGAAATGATTCAAAGTTCCTAATGTACTTATCTGCAATACCTTTCAAACAAGATATTACATGTTAAATTTGAACCTATGGTTCTTAAAATAAACTAAGAAAAGATATTTTTCTATACAAAACCTATTGGCTGGATTTGTCTCTGAGTGTGTGTACCTCATTTATTGTCTATGTGTATGTACAACAAATGCTTAACACTACTCCTTGGATAAGCCTACTGCTCGACCACACTACCACAAAATAGAGCATTAGTATTATCTATTTTTACCACTATTTTACCTCTAAGGGGAACCCTTGGACTCTGTGCATGCTATTCCTTACTTTGAAATAGCACATACAGAGCCAACTTCCTACAAAAGTTCTTAAAGTTCCCAAGTGAAATACCTTTCATTTAAAGTATTGTTTGTAAATCTTGAACCTGTGGTTCTTAAAATAAACTAAGAAAATATATTTTTCTATATAAAAACCTATTGGCCTGGAATTCTCTTTGAGTGTGTGTTCTCCATTTATTGCCTGTGTGTGTACAACAAATGCTTAACACTACCCTCTGATAAGCCTACTGCTCGACCACACTACCACAAAATAGAGCATTAGAATTATCTCGTTTTGCCACTATCTTCCCTCTAAGGGGAACCCTTGGACTCTGTGCATGCTATTTCTTACTTTGAAATAGTGCATACAGAGCCAACTTCCTACACCAGGGAAGCCATTTTAAGTATGTGATGGGCACTAGTCAATACGAGTTCCCCAGATACATGTTGGCTTCACTGAAAATAGGGATTTTTGGTATCAAATATCTGGTATTATTAAACCCTCACTGATTCCAGTGATGGATTTATTGATACATGCAACCAGAGGGCATATTAGAGGTGTCCCCTGAAAACCTATCAACTGCTGGTGGGCTGACTGACTAGTTTCTACCAGTCTCCCACCAACAGACAAGCTTCTGACCCTCAAGGGTGAGAGCCTTTGATCTTGGGCAGTCAGAAAAAGCTCAGGCAGGGGTGTTTACACACCCCTTCCAACAAGATGACCTGCAAATCTACATTCCAAAGCAGGGGAGCTTCAAAGAAGGCCACAGTTGGTATGCAGATATGGCTTCCCTCAAACAGTTTATGCCAACCCCCCTAACCAAGGGCCCATTTTGCACTTGGACAGGCGGGAAAATTAGCTATCCAGGAGGCATGTTGTATTTGCAGGCTAGACACACCTCTAGAGTGACCGGCCTGAAATGAAAATAGCCTTAGGAAATCCACCATCTTGTGTGTAGTGGAATTAGGAATTCTGCAACAGAGTGATGCCCATTCCCCAAAGGAAGTGTTCATCTAGGGTGCGTAGTGACCCCAGGGGTAAGCTGCCCATTGGCCATTACCCTTCACACCCCCACCTTAGTGCCCCTAAATTAGGGGACCCCTAATACCAGGACCTGCCAACCTGAAAGAAGGCGACAGACACTGAAGAGTCACAAAAGCAAGAACAGAAGGCCAGCAACTGACTTGGTTCGAGCCACGCCAGCCTGCCTGCTGTCCTCGACAATGGTGCTAAAGACTACTTGTTCTGCAACCGAGTGTGCCTGGGGGTCACTCCTGCACTGGAGTTCCGATCCTTCAGGTCCTGGGGGCTGCGGGTGCAGGGTCTTTTCCAGCCGTCGGGAAATGGAGTTCAGGCAGTCGCGGTCAGGGGGAGCCTCGGGATTCCCTCTGCAGGCGTCGCTGTGGGGACTCAGGGGGGACAACTTTCGTTACTCGCAGTCTTGGAGTCGCCGGGGGGTCCTCCCTGTAGCGTTGTTTCTTCACCAGTCGAGTCGGGGTCGCCGGGTGCAGTGTTGCAAGTCTCACGCTTCTTGCGGGGATTGCAGGGGTCTTTAAATCTGCTCCTCTGGAAACAAAGTTGCAGTCTTTGTTGAACAGGTCTGCTGTCCTTGGGAGTTTCTTGGTCTTGGTCTTTTGGAAGCAGGGCAGTCCTCTGAGGATTCAGAGGTCGCTGGTCCTGGGGAAAGCGTCGCTGGCGGGCATCTCCACTAGCTGGAGTGCCCTGGGGCATTGTAACACGAAGCCTGAGCCTTTGAGGCTCAATGCTAGGTGTTACAGTTCCTGCAGGGGGGAGGTGTGAAGCACCTCCACCCAGAGCAGGCTTTGTTTCTGTCCTCAGAGTGCACAATGGCTCTCACCGCATTGGGTCAGAAACCCGTCTCTCAGCAGCAGGCTGGCACAGACCAGTCAGTCCTGCACTGAACAATTGGGTAAAATACAGGGGGCATCTCTAAGATGCCCTCTGTGTGCATTTTTTTATAAATCCAACACTGGCATCAGTGTGGGTTTATTATTCTGAGAAGTTTGATACCAAACTTCCCAGTATTCAGTGTAGCCATTATGGAGCTGTGGAGTTCGTTTTTGACAGACTCCCAGACCATATATTCTTATGGCTACCCTGCACTTACAATGTCTAAGGTTTTGCTTAGACACTGTAGGGGCATAGTGCTCATGCACCTATGCCCTCACCTGTGGTATAGTGCACCCTGCCTTAGGGCTGTAAGGCCTGCTAGAGGGGTGACTTATCTATACTGCATAGGCAGTGTGAGGTTGGCATGGCACCCTGAGGGGAGTGCCATGTCGACTTACTCGTTTTGTTCTCACCAGCACACACAAGCTGGCAAGCAGTGTGTCTGTGCTGAGTGAGGGGTCCCCAGGGTGGCATAAGACATGCTGCATCCCTTAGAGACCTTCCCTGGCATCAGGGCCCTTGGTACCAGGGGTACCAGTTACAAGGGACTTACCTGGATGCCAGGGTATGCCAATTGTGGAAACAAAGGTACAGGTTAGGGAAAAAACACTGGTGCTGGGGCCTGCTTAGCAGGCCTCAGCACACTTTCAAATCATAACTTGGCACCAGCAAAGGCAAAAAGTCAGGGGTAACCATGCCAAGGAGGCATTTCCTTACACAGTGATTATGCTCTCTCCCTCCTAACTTGGTAACTGTACCTTTTTCTTCCCACAATTGGCCTACTGGTCCCCCCATGTAAGTCTCTAGTATGGTACCTAGGTATCCAGGGCATTGGGGTTCCAGGTGATCCCTTTAGGCTGCAGGAGTTATTCTGCCACCTATAGGGAGCCCATGCAATGGGTTGTGCAGGCCTGCCATTGCTGTCTGTGTGAAACAGGTGCATGCACCCGTTTTTAATACAGGTCACTGCACCAGGTCACTTGAAGTCACCACTATGGTAGGCCCTCTCAGCCCAGAGGACAGGGCGCAGGTACCTGTATGTGAGGGCACCCCTGCACTAGCAAACTCAAAATACATCTTCCTGGACTTTGTGAATGCGGGGACACCATTGTACGTGTGTACTGGACATAGGTCATTACGTATGTCCAGCTACATAATGGTAAGTCCGAACCTGGGCATGTTTGGCATCAAACATGTCGGAATCATACCCCAATACAGTTGCAAGTATTGATTCCATGCACTTTGGGGTCACCTTAGAGGACCCCCAGCATTGCTACCACCAGTTTTACAGGGTTTTCTCGGCAGCTCAAGCTCCAGCCACCCCTCAGACAGGTTTCTGCCCTCCTGCTGCTTGATCTGATCAAGTCCAGGAAGACAGAACAGAGGATTTCCTTTGGGAGAGTGAGGTAACACACTCTCCCTTTGGAAATAGGTGTGACTTGCTTGGGAGGGGTAGCCTCCCCAAGCCACTGGTATGCTTTGAAGGGCACATTTGGTGCCCTCTGTGCATAAACCAGTTGTAGGAAGTTGGCTCTGTATGTGCTATTTCAAAGTAAGGAATAGCATGCACAGAGTCCAAGGGTTCCCCTTAGAGGTAAAATAGTGGTAAAAAGAGATAATACTAATGCTCTATTTTGTGGTAGTGTGGTCGAGCAGTAGGCTTATCCAAGGAGTAGTGTTAAGCATTTGTTGTACATAAACATAGACAATAAATGAGGTACACACACTCAGAGACAAATCCAGCCAATAGGTTTTGTATAGAAAAATATATTGTCTTAGTTTATTTTTGGAACCACAGGTTCAAATTTAACATGTAAAATATTGTTTGAAAGATATTGCAGGTAAGTACATTGGGAACTTTGAATCATTTCAATTGCATGTATACTTTTCAAGTTATTCACAAATAGCTATTTTAAAAGTGGACACTTAGTGCAATTTTCACAGTTCCTGGGGGAGGTAAGTTTTTGTTAGTTTTACCAGGTAAGTACGACACTAACAGGGTTCAGTTCTTGGTCCAAGGTAGCCCACCGTTGGGGGTTCAGAGCCACGCCAAAGTTCAAAGTGGTGCCCAAAACGCATAGGCTCCAATGGAGAGAAGGGGGTGCCCCGGTTCCAGTCTGCCAGCAGGTAAGTACCCGCGTCTTCGGGGGGCAGACCAGGGGGGTTTTGTAGGGCACCAGGGGGGGGGACACAAGCCCACACAGAAATTTCACCCTCAGTGGCGCGGGGGTGGCCGGGTGCAGTGTTAGAACAAGCGTCGGGTTCGCAATGGAAGTCAATGAGAGATCAAGGGATCTCTTCAGTGCTGCAGGCAGGCAAGGGGGGGCTTCCTCGGGGAAACCTCCACTTGGGCAAGGGAGAGGGACTCCTGGGGGTCACTTCTGCAGTGAAAGTCCGGTCCTTCAGGTCCTGGGGGCTGCGGGTGCAGGGTCTTTTCCAGGCGTCGGGACTTAGGTTTCAGAGAGTTGCGGTCAGGGGAAGCCTCGGGATTCCCTCTGCAGGCGGCGCTGTGGGGGCTCAGGGGGGACAGGTTTTGGTACTCACAGTCGTAGAGTAGTCCGGGGGTCCTCCCTGAGGTGTTGGTTCTCCACCAGCCGAGTCGGGGTCGCCGGGTGCAGTGTTGCATGTCTCACGCTTCTTGCGGGGAGATTGCAGGGTTCTTTAAAGCTGCTCCTTTGGATACAGTTGCAGTCTTTTTGGAGCAGGTCCGCTGTCCTCGGGAGTTTCTTGTCGTCGTCGAAGCAGGGCAGTCCTCAGAGGATTCAGAGGTCGCTGGTCCCTTTGGAAGGCGTCGCTGGAGCAGAGTTCTTTGGAAGGCAGGAGACAGGCCGGTGAGTTTCTGGAGCCAAGGCAGTTGTTGTCTTCTGGTCTTCCTCTGCAGGGGTTTTCAGCTAGGCAGTCCTTCTTCTTGTTGTTGCAGGAATCTAGTTTCTAGGTTCAGGGAGAGCCCTTAAATACTAAATTTAAGGGCGTGTTTAGGTCTGGGGGGTTAGTAGCCAATGGCTACTAGCCCTGAGGGTGAGTACACCCTCTTTGTGCCTCCTCCCAAGGGGAGGGGGTCACATCCCTAATCCTATTGGGGGAATCCTCCATCTGCAAGATGGAGGATTTCTAAAAGTTAGAGTCACCTCAGCTCAGGACACCTTAGGGGCTGTCCTGACTGGCCAGTGACTCCTCCTTGTTATTCTCATTATTTTCTCCGGCCTTGCCGCCAAAAGTGGGGGCCGGGGCCGGAGGGGGCGGGCAACTCCACTAGCTGGAGTGTCCTGCGGTGCTGTGACAAAGGGGTGAGCCTTTGAGGCTCACCGCCAGGTGTTACAGCTCCTGCCTGGGGGAGGTGTTAGCATCTCCACCCAGTGCAGGCTTTGTTCCTGGCCTCAGAGTGACAAAGGCACTCTCCCCATGGGGCCAGCAACATGTCTCTAGTGTGGCAGGCTGCTGGAACCAGTCAGCCTACACAGATAGTCGGTTAAGTTTCAGGGGGCACCTCTAAGGTGCCCTCTGTGGTGTATTTTACAATAAAATGTACACTGGCATCAGTGTGCATTTATTGTGCTGAGAAGTTTGATACCAAACTTCCCAGTTTTCAGTGTAGCCATTATGGTGCTCTGGAGTTCGTGTTTGACAGACTCCCAGACCATATACTCTTATGGCTACCCTGCACTTACAATGTCTAAGGTTTTGCTTAGACACTGTAGGGGCACATTGCTCATGCACTGGTACCCTCACCTATGGTATAGTGCACCCTGCCTTAGGGCTGTAAGGCCTGCTAGAGGGGTGTCTTACCTATACTGCATAGGCAGTGAGAGGCTGGCATGGCACCCTGAGGGGAGTGCCATGTCGACTTACTCAGTTTGTTCTCACTAGCACACACAAGCTGGTAAGCAGTGTGTCTGTGCTGAGTGAGGGGTCTCTTAGGGTGGCATAATACATGCTGCAGCCCTTAGAGACCTTCCCTGGCATCAGGGCCCTTGGTACCAGAGGTACCAGTTACAAGGGACTTATCTGGATGCCAGGGTGTGCCAATTGTGGAATCAAAAGTACAGGTTAGGGAAAGAACACTGGTGCTGGGGCCTGGTTAGCAGGCCTCAGCACACTTTCAATTCAAAACATAGCATCAGCAAAGGCAAAAAGTCAGGGGGTAACCATGCCAAGGAGGCATTTCCTTACACAACCCCCCCCCCCCCAAACGAAAGAGGATGAGACTAACCTTTCCCAAGAGAGTCTTCATTTTCTAAGTGGAAGAACCTGGAAAGGCCATCTGCATTGGCATGGGCAGTCCCAGGTCTGTGTTCCACTATAAAGTCCATTCCCTGTAGGGAGATGGACCACCTCAACAGTTTTGGATTTTCACCTTTCATTTGCATCAGCCATCTGAGAGGTCTGTGGTCAGTCTGAACTAGGAAGTGAGTACCAAAGAGGTATGGTCTCAGCTTCTTCAGGGACCAAACCACAGCAAAGGCCTCCCTCTCAATGGCACTCCAACGCTGCTCCCTGGGGAGTAACCTCCTGCTAATGAAAGCAACAGGCTGGTCAAGGCCATCATCATTTGTTTGGGACAAAACTGCCCCTATCCCATGTTCAGAGGCATCTGTTTGCACAATGAACTGCTTGGAGTAATCTGGAGCTTTTAGAACTGGTGCTGTGCACATAGCTTGTTTCAGGGTGTCAAAGGCCTGTTGGCATTCTACAGTCCAGTTTACTTTCTTGGGCATTTTCTTGGAGGTGAGTTCTGTGAGGGCTGTCACAATGGATCCATATCCCTTCACAAACCTCCTGTAGTACCCAGTCAAGCCAAGGAATGCCCTGACTTGAGTCTGGGTTTTTGGAGCTGCCCAGTCCAGAATAGTCTGGATCTTAGGCTGGAGTGGCTGAACCTGGCCTCCACCTACAAGGTGTCCCAAGTAAACCACAGTTCCCTGCCCTATCTGGCATTTGGATGCCTTGATAGAGAGGCCTGCAGATTGCAGAGCCTTCAAAACCTTCTTCAGGTGGACCAGGTGATCCTGCCAGGTGGAGCTGAAGACAGCAATATCATCAAGATAAGCTGCACTAAAGGATTCCAGCCCAGCAAGGACTTGATTCACCAACCTTTGGAAGGTGGCAGGGGCATTCTTTAAACCAAAGGGCATAACAGTGAACTGATAATGCCCATCAGGTGTGGAGAATGCTGTCTTTTCTTTTGCTCCAGGGGCCATTTTGATTTGCCAGTACCCTGCTGTTAAGTCAAAGGTACTTAAGAATTTGGCAGCCCCTAATTTGTCTATTAGCTCATCAGCTCTAGGAATGGGATGAGCATCTGTCTTGGTGACAGAGTTGAGACCTCTGTAGTCCACACAAAACCTCATCTCTCTCTTTCCTTCTTTGGTGTGAGGTTTGGGGACTAAGACCACTGGGCTAGCCCAGGGGCTGTCAGAGTACTCAATTACTCCCAATTCCAGCATCTTGTGGACTTCCACCTTGATGCTTTCCTTAACTTGGTCAGACTGTCTAAATATTTTGTTTTTGACAGGCATGCTGTCTCCTGTGTCCACATCATGGGTACACAGGTGTGTCTGACCAGGGGTTAGGGAAAAGAGTTCAGCAAACTGCTGCAGGACCTTCCTGCAGTCAGACTGCTGTTGGCTAGAGAGGGTGTCTGAGTAGATCACTCCATCTACTGAGCCATCTTTAGGGTCTGATGAGAGGAGATCAGGTAGAGGTTCATTCTCAGCTTCCTGGTCCTCATCTGTTACCATCAACAGATTTACATCAGCCCTGTCATGGAAGAGCTTAAGGCGGTTCACATGGATCACCCTCTTGGGGCTCCTGCTTGTGCCCAGGTCTACCAGGTAGGTGACCTGACTCTTCCTTTCTAGTACTGGGTAAGGGCCACTCCATTTGTCCTGGAGTGCCCTGGGAGCCACAGGCTCCAGAACCCAGACTTTCTGCCCTGGTTGGAATTCAACCAGTGCAGCCTTTTGGTCATACCACAACTTCTGGAGTTGTTGGCTGGCCTCAAGGTTTTTACTTGCCTTTTCCATGTACTCTGCCATTCTTGAGCGAAGGCCAAGTACATAGTCCACTATGTCTTGTTTAGGCTCATGAAGAGGTCTCTCCCAGCCTTCTTTAACAAGAGCAAGTGGTCCCCTTACAGGGTGGCCAAACAGAAGTTCAAAGGGTGAGAATCCTACTCCCTTCTGAGGCACCTCTCTGTAAGCGAAAAGCAGACATGGCAGGAGGACATCCCATCTCCTTTTGAGTTTTTCTGGGAGCCCCATGATCATGCCCTTTAATGTCTTGTTGAATCTCTCAACAAGGCCATTAGTTTGTGGATGATATGGTGTAGTGAATTTGTAAGTCACTCCACACTCATTCCACATGTGTTTTAGGTATGCTGACATGAAGTTGGTACCTCTGTCAGACACCACTTCCTTAGGAAAACCCACTCTGGTAAAGATACCAATGAGGGCCTTGGCTACTGCAGGGGCAGTAGTCAACCTAAGGGGAATAGCTTCAGGATACCTAGTAGCATGATCCACTACTACTAGGATGTACATATTTCCTGAGGCTGTGGGAGGTTCTAGTGGACCAACTATGTCCACACCCACTCTTTCAAAGGGGACCCCCACCACTGGAAGTGGAATGAGGGGGGCCTTTGGGTGCCCACCTGTCTTACCACTGGATTGACAGGTGGGGCAGGAGAGGCAAAACTCCTTAACCTTCTGGGACATATTGGGCCAGTAGAAGTGGTTGACTAACCTCTCCCACGTCTTGGTTTGTCCCAAATGCCCAGCAAGGGGAATATCATGGGCTAAGGTCAGAATAAACTCTCTGAAACCCTGAGGCACTACCACTCTCCTAGTGGCACCAGGTTTGGGATCTCTTGCCTCAGTGTACAGGAGTCCATCTTCCCAATAGACCCTATGTGTTCCATTTTTCTTGCCTTTGGACTCTTCAGCAGCTTGCTGCCTAAGGCCTTCAAGAGAGGGACAGGTTTCTTGTCCCTTACACAACTCTTCCCTTGAGGGTCCCCCTGGGCCCAAGAGCTCAACCTGATAAGGTTCCAGCTCCATAGGCTCAGTTCCCTCAGAGGGCAGAACTTCTTCCTGAGAAGAGAGGTTCTCTTTTTGGTGTTGTGTTGCAGCTGGTTTCCCAGCTGACTTTCCTTTTCTCTTGGTAGGCTGGGCCATTTTTCCAGACTCCAGCTCTACTTTTTCACCCTGTGCCTTGCACTGTGCCCTAGTCTTGACACACACCAGTTCAGGGATACCCAGCATGGCTGCATGGGTTTTCAGTTCTACCTCAGCCCATGCTGAGGACTCCAGGTCATTTCCAAGCAAACAGTCTACTGGGATATTTGAGGAGACCACCACCTGTTTCAGGCCATTGACCCCTCCCCATTCTAAAGTTACCATTGCCATGGGATGTACTTTAGTTTGATTGTCAGCATTGGTGACTGGATAGGTTTGTCCAGTCAGGTATTGGCCAGGGGAAACCAGTTTCTCTGTCACCATGGTGACACTGGCACCTGTATCCCTCAGGCCCTCTACACTTGTCCCATTAATTAAGAGCTGCTGCCTGTATTTTTGCATGTTAGGGGGCCAGGCAGCCAGTGTGGCTAAATCCACCCCACCCTCAGAGACTAATGTAGCTTCAGTGTGACACCTGATTTGCTCTGGGCACACTGTTGATCCCACTTGGAGACTGGCCATTCCAGTTTTAGCTGGATGGGAGTTAGAAGTGGTATCTTTCTTGGGACAGGCCTTGTCTCCAGTTTGGTGTCCAGACTGACTACAGTTTCGACACCAGGCCTTTTTGGGATCAAAGTTTTTACCCTTGTACCCTGGATTGTTTTGTGAAGAGGCTCTGGGCCCACCCTCCTGTGCAGGTTTTTGGGGGCCTGTAGAAGACTCTTTACTATTTTTATTTTTGGCTGTCTCACCACCTTTCCCCTGGGGAGGTTTTGTGACCCCTTTCTTTTGGTCACCCACTGTGGAAGTTTTGGACACCCTAGTCTTGACCCAATGGTCCGCCTTCTTTCCCAATTCTTGGGGAGAAATTGGTCCTAGGTCCACCAGATGCTGATGCAGTTTATCATTGAAACAATTACTTAATAGGTGTTCTTTCACAAATAAATTGTACAGCCCATCATAATCATTTACACCATTTCCTTGAATCCAACCATCTAGTGTTTTTACTGAGTAGTCTACAAAGTCAACCCAGGTCTGGCTCGAGGATTTTTGAGCCCCCCTGAATCTAATCCTATACTCCTCAGTGGAGAATCCAAAGCCCTCAATCAGGGTACCCTTCATGAGGTCATAAGATTCTGCATCTTTTTTAGAGAGTGTGAGGAGTCTATCCCTACACTTTCCTGTGAACATTTCCCAAAGGAGAGCACCCCAGTGAGATTTGTTCACTTTTCTGGTTTCACAAGCCCTCTCAAAAGCTGTGAACCATTTGGTGATGTCATCACCATCTTCATATTTAGTTACAATCCCTTTGGGGATTTTCAACATGTCAGGAGAATCTCTGACCCTAGTTATGTTGCTGCCACCATTGATGGGTCCTAGGCCCATCTCTTGTCTTTCCCTTTCTATGGCTAGGATCTGTTTTTCCAAAGCCAATCTTTTGGCCATCCTGGCTAACTGGATGTCCTCTTCACTGGAGTTATCCTCAGTGATTTCAGAGAGGTTGGACCCTCCTGTGAGGGAGCCAGCATCTCTGACTATTATGTTTGGAGTCAGGGCTTGAGAAGCCCTGTTCTCCCTAGATAGGACTGGTGGAGGGGATTCTTCCTCCAGTTCACTATCCTCTTCCTCTGTGTTATCCACAGAGGGGTTGGCTCTATCATACTCTGCCAACAGCTCCTGGAGCTGTGCTTTGGTAGGTCTGGAGCCCATTGTTATTTTTCTTATGTTACAGAGTGACCTTAGCTCTCTCATCTGGAGATGGAGGTAAGGTGTGGTGTCGAGTTCCACCACATTCACATCTGTGCTAGACATTATGCTTCTAAAAGTTGGAATACTTTTTAAGAATCTAAAACTTGTTCTAGAATCTAATTCAAACTTTTACCAAACTTTTAAACTCTAAAAGAAAAGGCTAACAGGGACTAACACAAGGCCCTAGCAGGACTTTAAAGAATTTAGAAAACTTTTCAAATTGCAAAAATCAATTTCTAATGACAATTTTGGAATTTGTCGTGTGATCAGGTATTGGCTGAGTAGTCCAGCAAATGCAAAGTCTTGTACCCCACCGCTGATCCACCAATGTAGGAAGTTGGCTCTGTATGTGCTATTTCAAAGTAAGGAATAGCATGCACAGAGTCCAAGGGTTCCCCTTAGAGGTAAAATAGTGGTAAAAAGAGATAATACTAATGCTCTATTTTGTGGTAGTGTGGTCGAGCAGTAGGCTTATCCAAGGAGTAGTGTTAAGCATTTGTTGTACATACACAGACAATAAATGAGGTACACACACTCAGAGACAAATCCAGCCAATAGGTTTTGTATAGAAAAATATCTTTTCTTAGTTTATTTTAGGAACCACAGGTTCAAATTTAACATGTAATATCTTGTTTGAAAGGTATTGCAGGTAAGTACATTAGGAACTTTGAATCATTTCAATTGCATGTATACTTTTCAAGTTATTCACAAATAGCTATTTTAAAAGTGGACACAGTGCAATTTTCACAGTTCCTGGGGGAGGTAAGTTTTTGTTAGTTTTACCAGGTAAGTAAGACACTTACAGGGTTCAGTTCTTGGTCCAAGGTAGCCCACCGTTGGGGGTTCAGAGCCACCCCAAAGTTACCACACCAGCAGCTCAGGGCCGGTCAGGTGCAGAGTTCAAAGTGGTGCCCAAAACGCATAGGCTCCAATGGAGAGAAGGGGGTGCCCCGGTTCCAGTCTGCCAGCAGGTAAGTACCCGCGTCTTCAGGGGGCAGACCAGGGGGGTTTTGTAGGGCACCGGGGGGGGGGGGGGACACAAGCCCACACAGAAATTTCACCCTCAGCGGCGCGGGGGCGGCCGGGTGCAGTGTTAGAACAAGCGTCGGGTTCGCAATGGAAGTCAATGAGAGATCAAGGGATCTCATCAGCGCTGCAGGCAGGCAAGGGGGGCTTCCTCGGGGAAACCTCCACTTGGGCAAGGGAGAGGGACTCCTGGGGGTCACTTCTCCAACGAAAGTCCGGTCCTTCAGGTCCTGGGGGCTGCGGGTGCAGGGTCTCTCCCAGGCGTCGGGATTTAGGATTCAAAGAGTCGCGGTCAGGGGAAGCCTCGGGATTCCCTCTGCAGGTGGCGCTGTGGGGGCTCAGGGGGGACAGGTTTTGGTACTCACAGTATCAGAGTAGTCCTGGGGTCCCTCCTGAGGTGTTGGATCTCCACCAGCCGAGTCGGGGTCGCCGGGTGCAGTGTTGCAAGTCTCACGCTTCTTGCGGGGAGCTTGCAGGGTTCTTTCAAGGCTGCTGGAAACAAAGTTGCAGCCTTTCTTGGAGCAGGTCCGCTGTCCTCAGGAGTTTCTTGTCTTTTCGAAGCAGGGGCAGTCCTCAGAGGATGTCGAGGTCGCTGGTCCCTTTGGAAGGCGTCGCTGGAGCAGGATCTTTGGAAGGCAGGAGACAGGCCGGTGAGTTTCTGGAGCCAAGGCAGTTGTCGTCTTCTGGTCTTCCTCTGCAGGGGTTTTTCAGCTAGGCAGTCCTTCTTCTTGTTGTTGCAGGAATCTAATTTTCTAGGGTTCAGGGTAGCCCTTAAATACTAAATTTAAGGGCGTGTTTAGGTCTGGGGGGTTAGTAGCCAATGGCTACTAGCCCTGAGGGTGAGTACACCCTCTTTGTGCCTCCTCCCAAGGGGAGGGGGTCACATCCCTAATCCTATTGGGGGAATCCTCCATCTGCAAGATGGAGGATTTCTAAAAGTTAGAGTCACCTCAGCTCAGGACACCTTAGGGGCTGTCCTGACTGGCCAGTGACTCCTCCTTGTTATTCTCATTATTTTCTCCGGCCTTGCCGCCAAAAGTGGGGGCCGGGGCCGGAGGGGGCAGGCAACTCCACTAGCTGGAGTGTCCTGCGGTGCTGTGACAAAGGGGTGAGCCTTTGAGGCTCACCGCCAGGTGTTACAGCTCCTGCCTGGGGGAGGTGTTAGCATCTCCCCCCAGTGCAGGCTTTGTTACTGGCCTCAGAGTGACAAAGGCACTCTCCCCATGGGGCCAGCAACATGTCTCTAGTGTGGCAGGCTGCTGGAACCAGTCAGCCTACACAGATAGTCGGTTAAGTTTCAGGGGGCACCTCTAAGGTGCCCTCTGTGGTGTATTTTACAATAAAATGTACACTGGCATCAGTGTGCATTTATTGTGCTGAGAAGTTTGATACCAAACTTCCCAGTTTTCAGTGTAGCCATTATGGTGCTGTGGAGTTCGTGTAAAACAGACTCCCAGACCATATACTCTTATGGCTACCCTGCACTTACAATGTCTAAGGTATTGCTTAGACATTGTAGGGGCACAGTGGTCATGCACTGGTGCCCTCACCTATGGTATAGTGCACCCTGCCTTAGGGCTGTAAGGCCTGCTAGAGGGGTGTCTTACCTATACTGCATAGGCAGTGAGAGGCTGGCATGGCACCCTGAGGGGAGTGCCATGTCGACTTACTCAGTTTGTTCTCACTAGCACACACAAGCTGGTAAGCAGTGTGTCTGTGCTGAGTGAGGGGTCTCTTAGGGTGGCATAATACATGCTGCAGCCCTTAGAGACCTTCCCTGGCATCAGGGCCCTTGGTACCAGAGGTACCAGTTACAAGGGACTTATCTGGATGCCAGGGTGTGCCAATTGTGGAATCAAAAGTACAGGTTAGGGAAAGAACACTGGTGCTGGGGCCTGGTTAGCAGGCCTCAGCACACTTTCAATTCAAAACATAGCATCAGCAAAGGCAAAAAGTCAGGGGGTAACCATGCCAAGGAGGCATTTCCTTACAACAGTCCATACCGGTTCAGGGACAAGCAGGCCCTTCTCTGGCGCGAAACTGGACAATGGAAAGGGGAGTGACCACTCCCCTGTCAATCACCACCCCAGGGGTGGGGCCCAGAGCTCCTCCAGAGGGTCCCGGGGTTCTGCCATCTTGTTTCCAAGGTTGGCAGGGAACTCTGGGAGCATCTGAGTGGCAAGGCCAGGCAGGTGACATCAGAGGCACCCTCCTGATAGGTGCTTGCCTGGCTATTAAAGGGTCTCTCTCTTGGGTGGGTCCACAGATTTGGTTTGCAAGACTCCAGCAAGATTCTTCTGCAACCTCGACTTCGACTTCTGGCCACTGGAACTGTGACTGGACCATCCAGATACAGACGTCACAACCAACAAAGAAGACTCTTCTGCAACTTTGTTTCCACAGCTCCTGCCAGCTTTGCAACATTTCCCCAGCCATGCACCCTCAGAAGACAGCAACTCTTCAGCCTCCACAAGAAGGTATCTCCAAGAAGGTATCTCCCTTGGAGTGAAGGGGGTCACTCCACTGCATCCACAGGCACCTGCTGCAAACGATGATCGCCTGTGTGGATCTCCCCTCATCTTGAGCAGCGTGGATCCTGCATCACGGGTGGTGGTCGGGAGTAGTCCTCTTGGACTCTCTGCCAGCTGTCCAACTTTGGTGGAGGTAAGCCCTTGCCTTTCCACGCAGGACAGTACCCCTGTGTACCACATTTCTTGCAGCTATCAAGGCCTGTTTGAATCTCTTCATCTACTCTTCGTTTTTCTCCTGCGGCGTGGGAACCCTATCTGTAATGCTGCATGGACTCCTTCTGTGATGTCTAGGTCCCCGTCCTGTGGGACTTCTGTGGATCTACATCTGGTCCTGTAGCCTCTCTGTGACACCGAGGGTACACCGTGACTACACCACCTGGGTTGAGTCCTCCTGGGCTGGGCTGTGCTGGTCCCGGCAGCACCACTTTTCCACTAACTTTGAGTTTTCCTTTGCCAAGGCTTGTTGGTGGAATTCCTGCACCAACACTCATCTGCAATCTTCACTCCAGCGTGGGACATCATCTGCAATCATCAGGAACTCTTGTCCGGCTCCAGGGCGGCAGTGATGACATGTTCTTCACGGTCGACCAACTCCTGCAACTACAGCAGGGTGGGTAGTAGCTCCTACTCTTCCTGGACTCCTCTGTGACTTTTGGACTTGGTCCCCCTCTCTACACAGGTCCTCTTCTCCAGGAATCCACCGCTGGTTTCTTGCAGTCTTGTCTGGGTGTCTTTTCTTCTTTTTCCTCCTTTTGGATGGTTTGGGGGAATTCCAGTGATTTACTCCTGCTTTTCTGGTCGCAGGGGGGTATGGTGTTACTTACCTCTTTTTTTCTAGTACTCCCAGCTCCCCTCTATACATTCCACTTACCTAGGGGGGAGTTGTAAGGAAATGCCTCCTTGGCATGGTTACCCCCTGACTTTTTGCCTTTGCTGATGCTATGTTTTGAATTGAAAGTGTGCTGAGGCCTGCTAACCAGGCCCCAGCACCAGTGTTCTTTCCCTAACCTGTACTTTTGATTCCACAATTGGCACACCCTGACACCCAGATAAGTCCCTTGTAACTGGTACCTCTGGTACCAAGGGCCCTGATGCCAGGGAAGGTCTCTAAGGGCTGCAGCATGTATTATGCCACCCTAGAGACCCCTCACCCAGCACAGACACACTGCTTACCAGCTTGTGTGTGCTAGTGAGAACAAAATGAGTAAGTCGACATGGCACTCCCCTCAGGGTGCCATGCCAGCCTCTCACTGCCTATGCAGTATAGGTAAGACACCCCTCTAGCAGGCCTTACAGCCCTAAGGCAGGGTGCACTATACCATGGGTGAGGGTACCAGTGCATGAGCACTGTGCCCCTACAGTGTCTAAGCAAAACCTTAGACATTGTAAGTGCAGGGTAGCCATAAGAGTATATGGTCTGGGAGTCTGTTTTACACGAACTCCACAGCACCATAATGGCTACACTGAAAACTGGGAAGTTTGGTATCAAACTTCTCAACACAATAAATGCACACTGATGCCAGTGTACATTTTATTGTAAAATACACCACAGAGGGCACCTTAGAGGTGCCCCCTGAAACTTAACCGACTATCTGTGTAGGCTGACTGGTTCCAGCAGCCTGCCACACTAGAGACATGTTGCTGGCCCCATGGGGAGAGTGCCTTTGTCACTCTGAGGCCAGTAACAAAGCCTGCACTGGGTGGAGATGCTAACACCTCCCCCAGGCAGGAGCTGTAACACCTGGCGGTGAGCCTCAAAGGCTCACCCCTTTGTCACAGCACCGCAGGACACTCCAGCTAGTAGAGTTGCCCGCCCCCTCCGGCCTCGGCCTCCACTTTTGGCGGCAAGGCCGGAGAAAATAATGAGAATAACAGGGAGGAGTCACTGGCCAGTCAGGACAGCCCCTAAGGTGTCCTGAGCTGAGGTGACTCTAACTTTTAGAAATCCTCCATCTTGCAGATGGAGGATTCCCCCAATAGGATTAGGGATGTGACCCCCTCCCCTTGGGAGGAGGCACAAAGAGGGTGTACTCACCCTCAGGGCTAGTAGCCATTGGCTACTAACCCCCCAGACCTAAACACGCCCTTAAATTTAGTATTTAAGGGCTCTCCCTGAACCTAGAAACTAGATTCCTGCAACAACAACAAGAAGGACTGCCTAGCTGAAAACCCCTGCAGAGGAAGACCAGAAGACAACAACTGCCTTGGCTCCAGAAACTCACCGGCCTGTCTCCTGCCTTCCAAAGAACTCTGCTCCAGCGACGCCTTCCAAAGGGACCAGCGACCTCTGAATCCTCTGAGGACTGCCCTGCTTCGACGACGACAAGAAACTCCTGAGGACAGCGGACCTGCTCCAAAAAGACTGCAACTTTATCCAAAGGAGCAGCTTTAAAGAACCCTGCAATCTCCCCGCAAGAAGCGTGAGACTTGCAACACTGCACCCGGCGACCCCGACTCGGCTGGTGGAGAACCAACACTTCAGGGAGGACCCCCGGACTACTCTACGACTGTGAGTACCAAAACCTGTCCCCCCTGAGCCCCCACAGCGCCGCCTGCAGAGGGAATCCCGAGGCTTCCCCTGACCGCGACTCTCTGAAACCTAAGTCCCGACGCCTGGAAAAGACCCTGCGCACCCACAGCCCCCAGGACCTGAAGGACCGGACTTTCACTGCAGAAGTGACCCCCAGGAGTCCCTCTCCCTTGCCCAAGTGGAGGTTTCCCCGAGGAAGCCCCCCCTTGCCTGCCTGCAGCGCTGAAGAGATCCCTTGATCTCTCATTGACTTCCATTGCGAACCCGACGCTTGTTCTAACACTGCACCCGGCCGCCCCCGCGCCGCTGAGGGTGAAATTTCTGTGTGGGCTTGTGTCCCCCCCGGTGCCCTACAAAACCCCCCTGGTCTGCCCTCCGAAGACGCGGGTACTTACCTGCTGGCAGACTGGAACCGGGGCACCCCCTTCTCTCCATTGAAGCCTATGCGTTTTGGGCACCACTTTGAACTCTGCACCTGACCAGCCCTGAGCTGCTGGTGTGGTAACTTTGGGGTTGCTCTGAACCCCCAATGGTGGGCTACCTTGGACCAAGAACTGAACCCTGTAAGTGTCGTACTTACCTGGTAAAACTAACAAAAACTTACCTCCCCCAGGAACTGTGAAAATTGCACTAAGTGTCCACTTTTAAAATAGCTATTTGTGAATAACTTGAAAAGTATATATGCAATTGAAATGATTCAAAGTTCCTAATGTACTTACCTGCAATACCTTTCAAACAAGATATTACAGGTTAAATTTGAACCTGTGGTTCTTAAAATAAACTAAGAAAAGATATTTTTCTATACAAAACCTATTGGCTGGATTTGTCTCTGAGTGTGTGTACCTCATTTATTGTCTATGTGTATGTACAACAAATGCTTAACACTACTCCTTGGATAAGCCTACTGCTCGACCACACTACCACAAAATAGAGCATTAGTATTATCTCTTTTTACCACTATTTTACCTCTAAGGGGAACCCTTGGACTCTGTGCATGCTATTCCTTACTTTAAAATAGCACATACAGAGCCAACTTCCTACAGGAGTCCTGTATTCTCATTCCATTTTCTTTAATATATGGTTTGTGCTCCTTCAGGGTCACTATTGGTTTTTGCTATATGCATTGTTTTCTAACTTTTTCTATGTCTATTTCTGATTACTAGTGTATACATTTAGTGTATTACTTACTCCTTATTGGAGGGTTGCCTTTCTAGTGTTTTGTGGTATTATGTTCTAAAAGTAAAGTACCTTTATTTTGGAACAACTGAGTGTTTCCTTTCTTGTGTGTAAGTGCTGTGTGACTAGTGGTATTGCATGAACTTTGCATGTCTCCTAGATAAGCTTTGGCTGCTCACCCACAGCTACCTTTACAGAGACTGGATTCTAGACACTGCGTACACTTCACTAAGAGGGGATACCTGGACCTGGTATAAGGTGTAAGTATCTTAGGTACCCAACACACACCACGCCAGCTTCCTACAGTTAAGATTACAATTTGTCAATGTATGTGAACCATGGATGTCTTATCGTTAACTGTGAAAATTGATAAAAACTCTAATAAAGAAATTATTTAAAAAATACAAAAGGTGAATGGAATACTCACAATTTGTCTAAACACTGGCAATAGCCTGGGTAAGCATTCCAAACCATTGTTCTTATGATCACAATGCAACCTCAGTTTGGAACAAGCCTTGTGTAAATCAGTCTTGACCCTGCTTCAAAATGAACAGTCCAGCCCAAACTGCCAGGCCAGGTCCTCCCTGACCTGGAACACAACTAACCCAAGGCCGGTTTGTCATCCCACCCACAACCCGACTGGTGCTCAGGGGTAGCTTGGTTCCAGTAGCGCATCCAGCTTGGGTCCAATGTGTCTGGGCATGCCCTTGCCACTAAGAGCAGTGCATCAAAAACAAAAACAGTGATGGGAGGAATACTTGAAATGTGTCTAACCAATGACAATCACTGGGATTCCCACTACTCATCCATGAGAAAAGATCATTCCCACAATAAGAAAGTTTTAAATCACAATCAATTAAAGATAATCTGAGCATATAGCAACCCTATAATTATTTAGCATGAGGTTCAAAGGCTATATTGGATTGCTTCCATAATAAAAAAAGAAGAAAAAAAACTAACCAACTTTTCTTTATCTTCTGGTCTGCTGCATCCATCGGATTGAAACTATAAAACAAAAAAAGACAGATTTTGGAACACTACAAAAAGAACTCATGACAGAGTTAACTTTGTCTGTATTCCCTCATGGAAAATGTATTCAGATCGCCAATTATCTCTCAGTACAAGTGATTCAAATAGATGAAAAATTATGAAAGCAAATGAAAAAAAAAAAACAACACCCTTTTAAAGAAGCATAAAAAATGAAATTAAACACTGTTTTTTATTTGCCTGTCTTACATATAAGCCGCAAGATTGACCTGTCGACTTATCTCCTAACTAAAGTTTGGAGAAAGGAAAACTTTACTTACCGAATAGGCTTCTGCTCGTGGCATGTAGTGCTGTAGATTCACATGCTTTGCATAAGCCTGCCATCTAGTTTGGGTCCAGAAGGTTGCAAGATGATTTGGTTAGAAGAATCTTTTTGATTCGCAAGACGAAGTGACTCCTCCTCTCGGTGATACTGTGCATGGGTACCAAGTCCTTTGTTTGATTTGTTTTCCCACATGCAGGTGAGGTAAGGAGCAAATAGAGAGTAAAGAGAAAGAGGCCCATGCAGTGTATTTACATGTACACAATCTTTATTTAGGCATGCAACTACAACGTCCACAGGCGTCCGGGGAGAAGGAAGGATACATATGAATCCACAGCACTACATGCCACGAACAGATGTCTACTAGGTAATATTTTCCGTTCTATGGCACATGTGGCTATAGATACCGATGCTTTGCATAGACTGTAAATCCCCCTCCCAAGTAGGAGGTGGCTAGCCCGCAGAAGTATGAGTTGCTTGAGAAAGTGTCCTGAGCATTGTTTGGCCAACATTAGCTTGCTGACGTGCTAAAACATCTACACAAGAGTGTTTGTAGGAAGTTAGCATGGTGTGTGGTGAACACCTATGGTGTTATCACCTTATACCAGGTATCACCTATTACTGAAGTGTAGGCAGTGTCTAGGAAGCCATAGCTCTCTAGAGGTAGCTGTGGATGAGCAACTAAGACTTATCTAGGAGACATGCAAAGCTTATGCAATACCACTATAGCCACACAGAACTGTCACACATGAAACAACCACACAGCGTTACAAAAATAAAGGTGCTTTATTATGGTAACACAAATACTAAAATACTGTACAAGCAATACCCAGACTATAGGTAATTAAACACTATTATATACACATTAGCAATCAGGAAAAAGCATAGAAAGCAATAGGCATTGGTAAAAGCAATGGAAGAGGGCCAAACCATATACTAAAAAAGCAGAATATGAAAGGCAGTCCCCAAAGGAAGTGCAACCAGTAGAGGGGAGCTGGAGGAACTGGGACCCCGAAGAGGTAAGTACCAGGGTGCCCTTCAGCTACCACGAGAAAAATAGGTAAGTACTTGGTTTTCCCCAAAACCAACAGGAGGACTTTGGAAAAGGACTGTGCAAGACCCCGACAAGACTGGAAGAAACCAAAGGTGAACCCTGACAGAAGAGGACCTGCAAAAGAAGGGGACCAAATCCAGTTTGAGTTGGAGGGGAAGACTGTGGCAGAAGTCACTACCTACCCTTCTGTGGATGGAGGACCAGGTCGACAGTGGATGAAGAAAGTCAGCAGTGCAGTACAGGTGCACAAGAGGAGTTCCAGAAGTGATGCAAGTGATGTCCCACATCGGCGGTCGTGATGCAGTCAGTCAGTGGTGCTGGAAAACCACCAACAAGCTTTGGCAAATGCAAGAGTCGGAGAAGAGGGTTTTACAAGGCTGAAGAGGACCAGCACCCCCACAGACGACCCATGACCAGTAGGCACAGAAGTCGCAGTGCGGCCCATTTAGCACACCTGAAGAGGAGTCCCACGTCGCTGGAGCAGCAGGCAGGTGTAAAGAAATGGCTCCCTGTTGCAGTTACCCCCCACTTTTTGCCTGATACTGATGCTGACTTGACTGAGAAGTGTGCTGGGACCCTGCTAACCAGGCCCCAGCACCAGTGTTCTTTCACCTAAAATGTACTTTGGATTCCACAATTGGCACACCCTGGCATCCAGGTAAGTCCCTTGTAACTGGTACCCCTGGTACCAAGGGCCCTGATGCCAGGGAAGGTCTCTAAGGGCTGCAGCATATCTTATGCCACCCTCGGGACCCCTCACTCAGCACAGACACACTGCTTGCCAGCTTGTGTGTGCTGATGAGAACAAAACGAGTAAGTCGACATGGCACTCCCCTCAGGGTGCCATGCCAACCTCACACTGCCTATGCAGTATAGATAAGTCACCCCTCTAGTAGGCCTTACAGCCCTAAGGCAGGGTGCACTATACCATAGGTGAGGGCACCAGTGCATGAGCACTATGCCCCTACAGTGTCTAAGCAAAACCTTAGACATTGTAAGTGCAGGGTAGCCATAAGAGTATATGGTCTGGGAGTCTGTCAAAAACGAACTCCACAGCTCCATAATGGCTACACTGAATACTGGGAAGTTTAGTATCAAACTTCTCAGAATAAAAAACCCACACTGATACCAGTGTTGGATTTATTAAAAAATGCACACAGAGGGCATCTTAGAGATGCCCCCTGTATTTTACCCAATTGTTCAGTGCAGGACTGACTGGTCTGTGCCAGCCTGCTGCTGAGAGACGAGTTTCTGACCTCATGCGGTGAGAGCCTTTGTGCCCTCTGAGGACAGAAACAAAGCCTGCTCTGGGTGGAGGTGCTTCACACCTCCCCCCTGCAGGAACTGTAACA
Organism: Pleurodeles waltl; assembly: GCF_031143425.1. NCBI lineage: Eukaryota > Metazoa > Chordata > Amphibia > Caudata > Salamandridae > Pleurodeles > Pleurodeles waltl. The sequence continues at coordinate 165,447,894 of NC_090438.1, read as the reverse complement.
CCTTGCAGTGAGCTTCAAAGGCTCAAGCTTCGTGTTACAATGCCCCAGGGCACTCCAGCTAGTGGAGATGCCCGCCCCCTGGACACAGCCCCCACTTTTGGCGGCAAGTCCAGGAGAGATAATGAGAAAAACAAGGAGGAGTCACTGGCCAGTCAGGACAGCCCCTAAGGTGTCCTGAGCTGAGGTGACTGACTTTTAGAAATCCTCCATCTTGTAGAAGGAGGATTCCCCCAATAGGGATAGGAAAGTGACCCCCTACCCTTGGGAGGAGGCACAAAGAGGGTGTACCCATCCTCAGGGCTAGTAGCCATTGGCTACTAACCCCCCAGACCTAAACACGCCCTTAAATTTAGTATTTAAGGGCTCCCCTGAACCTAAGAATTTAGATTCCTGCAACTTACAAGAAGAAGAGGACTGCTGAGCTGAAAGACCCCTGCAGAGGAAGAAAAGTAGACACCAACTGCTTTGGCCCCAGACCTACCGGCCTGTCTTCTGCCTTCCAAAGAAACCTGCTCCAGCGACGCTTTCCCAAGGACCAGCGACCTCTGAATCCTCAGAGGACTGCCCTGCTTCAAGAAAGACCAGAAACTCCCGAGGACAGCGGCACTGCTCCAAAAAGACTGCAACTTTGTTACAGAGGAGCCGATTTAAAGACCCCTGCAAATCCCCGCAAGAAGCGTGAGACTTGCAACACTGCACCCAGCGACCCCGACTCGACTGGTGGAGAACCAACACCTCAGGGAGGACCCTCCGGCGACTCAGAGACCGTGAGTAACCAAAGTTGTCCCCCCTGAGCCCCCACAGCGACGCCTGCAGAGGGAATCCCGAGGCTCCCCCTGACCGCAACTGCCTGAACCTAAAGTCCCGACTGCTGGAAAAGACCCTGTACCCGCAGCCCCCAGCACCTGAAGGAACGGAACTTCTGTGCAAGAGTGACCCCCAGGAGGCCCTCTCCCTTGCCCAGGTGGTGGCTACCCCGAGGAGCCCCCCCCCTTGCCTGCCTGCACCGCTGAAGAGACCCCTTGGTCTCCCATTGAAACCTACAGAAAACCCGACGCGTGTTTGCACACTGCACCCGGCTGCCCCCGCGCTACTGAGGGTGTACTTTTTGTGCTGACTTGTGTCCCCCCCCGGTGCACTACAAAACCCCCCTGGTCTGCCCTCCGAAGACGCGGGTACTTACCTGCTGGCAGACTGGAACCGGGGCACCCCCTTCTCTCCATTGACGCCTATGTGTTTTGGGGCACCTCTTTGACCTCTGCACCGGACCGGCCCTGAGCTGCTGGTGTGGTAACTTTGGGGTTGCTCTGAACCCCCAACGGTGGGCTACCTTGGACCCAAACCTGAGACTTGTAAGTGATTTACTTACCTGTTGAAACTAACAATAACTTACCTCCCCCAGGAACTGTGAAAATTGCACTGTGTCCACTTTTAAAACAGCTATTTGTGTTTTATGTGAAAAGTATATATGCTACTGTAATTATTCAAAGTTCCTAACCTGCAATACCTTTCAAATGAGACATTACATGTAGAATTTGAACCTGTGGTTCTTAAAATAAACTAAGAAAATATATTTTTCTATAACAAAACCTATTGGCCTGGATTTGTCTGTGTGTGTTCCTCATTTATTGCCTGTGTGTATGTACAACAAATGCTTAACACTACTCCTTGGATAAGCCTACTGCTCGACCACACTACCACAAAATAGAGCATTAGTATTATCTCTTTTTGCCACTATCTTACCTCTAAGGGGAACCCTTGGACTCTGTGCATACTATTCCTTACTTTGAAATAGTGCATACAGAGCCAACTTCCTACAGCAGGAGACTGTGCTGTGCAGGAAGGAGTGCTGGGGGCCAGGGCTACAAGGAGCCCGAAGATCCCTTGGAAAAGCAACAAACAAACAAGCCGTGGTAGCTGCAAGAGTCGAGGTGCACAGGGGTACTGTCCTGCACGGAGTCTCAAGGGTTTACCATCTGCAAAGTTGGACAGCTGGTAGAGGACCAAGGGGACCAATCCAGACCATCATCTGTGATGCAAGATCCACGGAGTTCAGGTAGAGAGAGATAATTCATGCAGCCAGTCGTTGTTGCAGTTGGTGGCTGCGGATGCAGGGGAGTAACTCCTTCACTCCAAGAGAGATTTCTTTTTACTCGTTGTGCAGGCTGAAGACTTGTTGCCCTCAGAGGATGCACGGCCAAGGAAATTTTGCAGTTGCTGGAAGTTGCTGGAGAAACAATGTTGCCGAGACGTTGCTGGAGTTGAAGAATGTTGGTTCCTGGAGGGTCAAGTTGCAGTCCCAGGTGGCCAGAAGATTAAGTAAACAATGCACAGGAGTCCTGCTGGAATCTTTCACATCGAATCTGAGAACCAACCCAAGAGGGAGACCCTAAATAGCCCAGGAAGGGGGATTGGTCACCTAACTGGTTGACCACCTATCAGGAGGGAGCTGTGACAACACCTTCCTGACCTGGCCACTCAGATGCTATCAGGGGCATCTGCCCACCTTAGATTCAAGATGCAAGAATCAAGTGGCCATCTGGAGCAGCGCTGGGCACCAACCATGGGGTGGTGATGGACAGGGGAGTGGTCACTCCCTTTTCAATTGTCCAGTTTTGCTCCAGAACAGGGACTGGGAGTCCCTGGACTGGTGCAAACTGGTTTATCCAAGGAGAGCACCAAATGTGCCCTTCAAAGCATACCAGTGGCTTGGGGAGCCTACCCCTCCCAAGCCCTGCAACACCTATTTACACAGGAGAAAGGAAATACTTTGTTCTGCCTTCCCCTGCCTGAGCTAGTCAAGCAGCAGGAGGGCAGAATTCTGTCTGAGGAGTGGCAGCAGTGCAGGCTACCTGGAAAACCCCAGACGACCAGTATGAGCAATGCTGGGGGTCCTCTAAGGAGCCCCCAGAGTGCATGGAATCATACACCAATACTGGCAACAGTATTGAGGGTATGATTCAGACCTGTTTGATACCAAACATGCCCAGGTTCGGAGTTACCATTATGTAGGTGGACACAGGTAGTGTCCAGTACACGGGTAAAATGGCTTCCCTGCACTCAAGACGTCCAGTGTAATGGGGCTGGAGTATGTAGGGGCACCTCTGCTCATGCATGGGTGCCCTCACACAGGTACCTGCACCCTGCCCTCTGGGTAGGAGGACCTACCATAGCGTTGACTTACAGTAACCTGGTTCAGTGACCTGTAGTGAAATGGTGCATGCACTTTCACACAGGCTGCAATGCCAGGCATGCAGACACATTGTGCATGGGCTCCCATGGGTGGCAAAATACATGCTGCAGCCCATGGGAATCCCCTGGTGCCCCAATGTCCTGGGTATCTAAGTACCATATACTAGGGAGATATATGGGACACCAGTATGCCAATTGTGTTGTGTGCTAAGTCCTAAGCAATCAAATTAAGAAGGAAAGAGCACAGTCACTGGGATTCTGGTTAGCAGGATCCCAGTGAACATAGTCAAAACACTGACAGCAGGCAAAAGGTGAGGGTAGCCATGCCGAAAAGAGGGTACTTTCCACCAGTGTTTAGTAAATTTAAGTGGTGTAGACCAAGTAGCACCTTTACATACGTCTTCTATTGGGATGTTCCCTTAAAAGGCCATGGAAGCACCCTTTTTGTCTGGGTAAATGTGCTCTGGGAGTAATAGGTAACTGCCTTTTGGCTTTCAAAAAGCAAGTCTGAATATATTTCACTATCCATCTGGGTATGCCATTTTTTTATATTGGATTACCTTTATGAGGCATTGAAAATGCTACAAAAGGACTTCCTAAACTGTTTGGTCAAGTCAATGCACTACATAAGAGCCCTTTTAACATCTAGTGTGTGAAGAGCTCTCTCTGCAACAGAGTCTGGTTGTGGGAAATAGACTGTTAACTCAACTGATAGATGTGGAATGGTGAAACTACTTTTGAAAGGAACTTAGGGCTTATTCAAAGAGCTACCAATCAATCAATCAATCAATCATAGCATTTATAAAGCGCGCTATGTACCCGTCAGGGTTTCGAGGCGCTGAGGGGGGGGGGGGGGGGAGAGCGCTGCTGATTTAGCGGTCGAAGAGCCAGGTCTTGAGGAGCCTTCTGAATGCGAGGAGGTCCTGGGTCTGGCGAAGAGATGTGGGGAGAGAGTTCCAGGTCTTGGCGGCGAGGAAGGAGAAGGATCTGCCGCCGGATGTCTTGCGCTGGATTCGGGGTACGATGGCGAGGGCGAGGTTGGCGGATCGGAGTTGACGTGTTGGAGTGTAGAAGTTAAGTCTGGTGTTGAGGTAGGAGGGTCCGGTGTTGTGAAGTGCCTTGTGAGCGTGGGTCAGGAGTTTAAAGGTGATCCTCTTGTCTACCGGGAGCCAGTGGAGTTCCTTTAGGTGAGGGGAGATGTGACTTCGGCGGGGTATGTCGAGGATCAGTCGGGCGGAGGCATTTTGGATACGTTGGAGTCGTTTGATGTCTTTGGTTGGGATGCCTGTGTAGAGTGCGTTGCCGTAGTCAAGTCTGCTGCTGACGAGGGCTTGGGTCACCGTCTTTCTGGTTTCTGTTGGAATCCACTTGAAGATTCTGCGGAGCATTCGAAGGGTGTTGAAACAGGAGGAGGAGACGGCGCTGACCTGTTTGGACATGGTGAGGTCGGAGTCCAGGATGAAGCCGAGGTTTCTTGCGTGGCTGGCAGGGGTGGGCGGGGGTCCGAGGACGGAGGGCCACCATGAGTCGTTCCAGGCCGAGGGAGTGCGCCAGAGGATGAGGACTTCCGTCTTGTCGGAGTTGAGTTTCAGGCGACTGTTGTTCATCCAATCGGCGATGGATTTTAGTCCCTCGTGGAGGTTTGTTTTGGCGGTGAGCGGGTCTTTGGTCAGGGAGAGGACGAGCTGGGTGTCGTCGGCGTAGGAGATGATGCTGAGATGATGTTGGCGGGCCAGTTGAGCGAGGGGGGCCATGTAGACGTTGAACAACGTAGGGCTGAGGGAGGATCCTTGGGGGACGCCGCAGATGAGGTTGGTGGCTTTGGAGCGGAAAGGGGAGAGACGGACTCTCTGCGTTCTGTCGGAGAGGAAGGATGAGATCCAGTGGAGGGCTTTATCTTGGATGCCGGCTTCCTGGAGGCGGGTCAGTAGGGTGCGGTGGCAGACGGTGTCAAAGGCGGCTGATAGGTCGAGGAGGATGAGGGCTGAGGTTTCGCCGTTGTCCATTTGATGTCTGATGTCATCTGTGGCGGCCCATCTCTGTGTAATTAAAAGAATGTTTCTTCTAAAGTTAGAGCTTGGAGTTCACTTACACGTCATAGGGAAGAATAGCTACTAGAAAAGCTACTTTCCAGGATAGAAATTATACAGGACAGGTACGCACAGGCTCAAATGGTAGACCCATGAGCCTAGCAAGTACAACATTAAGGGTCCAGGATAGCGCTGGAGGAACCCTGGGTGGAATTACTCATGAGGCCTTCCATGAAGACTTTGATAACTGGAATTCTAAACGAAGAAATATGTTGTCTGTTTAGGAGGTAAGCAGCTTTAGCTGCCAAATGGAGCAGAATAGATGAGTAAGCTAAGTTTGCCTTTTGCAAATGCAACAGATAACAATGTCTTGAACTGAGGCTTTGAGTGGGTCAATGTATTTAGGTTGACAGTAACAGACAAAACGTTTCCATTTTGCTGTATAACACTGTCTAGTTGTAGGTTTACATCGCTCCCTAAAAGGTTCCATACATTTTGAGGGAAGACTCAAATTAAACTCTATGACTTCCGGAACCATACGGCAAGACTGAGCGTTCTGGGGTCTGGATGTCGGATCAGACCTTAACTCAGTGAGAGGGTCCGGTCTGTTGGGTAGTTTCCCATGAGGGACTAGAGACAGATCCAAAAGTGTTGTTAACCAAGGTTGATGTGCCAATGTGGGATATAGAAAACTGGCCCTTGTTGCAGTTACCCATCCACTGTTTGCCTTCTATTGATGCTGACTTAGTTTCCTAAAACTGTACTTTTGTTTTCACAACTGGCACACCCCTGGTACGCAGTTAAGTCGCTTTTAAGAGGTGCCAATGTAACCAAAGGGCCTGTGAGCAGGAAAGGTCCCCAAGGGTTGCAGCATGTATTATGCCACCCTGGGGGACCCCTCAACAAGCATATTCACACTGTCTTTGCAGCTTGTGTGTGCTGGTGGAGAGGAAAAGGCAAAGTCGACATGGCACCCCTCTCAGGGTGCCATGCCCAGAAACCACTGCCTGAGGCATAGATAGGTCACCCCTCCAGCAGGCCTTACAGCCCTAAGGCAGGGAGCGCTATACCACAAGTAAGGGCATGGCTGCATGAGAAATATGTCCCTACAGTGTCTAAGTCTATTCTTAGACATTTTAAGTGCAGTGTACCCATATTATATACATGGTGTGCGAGTCTGTCATTATCAACTCCAAACCTTTTACACGCCTACAGGTTAGCCATATTAATACATAGGCTGGTAGTAGGTCATTACAATCTCCAGCTAGTGGAAATGTTGCCCCCTCTTCCCCAGACAAAGCCCCATTTTTGTCAAGAAGTCAGACGGGAAAATTAGGGAAAACAGGGAGGCGTCACTACCCCAGCTAGGACCACCCCAAAGGTGGTCCTAGCTGATGCCAGTGTACATTTTATTGTGAAATACACCCAGATGGCATCTTAGAGATGCCCCCTGAAAACATACCCAACTTCCAGTGTGGGCTGACTAGATTTTGCCAGCCTGCCACACACCAGACATGTTGCCGGCCACACAGGGAGAGTCCCTTTGTCACTCTGTGGCTAGTAACAAAGCCTGTACTGGGTGGAAGTGCTTCTCACCTCCCCCTGCAGGAACTGTAAGACCTGGTGGTGAGCCTCAAAGGCTTACCCCCTTTGTTACAGCGCCACAGGGCATCCCAGCTAGTGGAGATGCCTGGCCCTCCAGCCACTGCCCCCACTTTTGGCAGCAAGGCTGGAGGAGATAATGAGAGAAACAAGGAGTCGTCACTGGCCAGTCAGGACAGCCCCTAAGGTGTCCTGAGCGGAGGTGACTCTGACTTTTAGAAATCCTCCATCTTGCAGATGGAGAATTCCCCCAATAGGATTAGGGATGTGCCCCCCTCCCCACAGAGAGGAGGCACAAAGAGGGTGTAGCCACCCTCGGGCCAGTAGCCATTGGCTACTGCCCTCCCAGACCTAAACACCCCCCCAAATTGAGTATTTAGGGGCTCCAAGAACCGAGGAAGATAGATTCCTGCAACCTGAAGATGAAGGACTGCTGACCTGAAGCCCTGCAGAGAAGACGGAGACGACAACTGCTTTGGCCCCAGCCCTACCGGCCTGTCTCCCCACTTCAAGAAAAACTGCAACAGCGACGCATCCAACAGGGACCAGCGACCTCTGAACCCTCAGAGGAATGCCCTGCATCTAAAAGGACCAAGAAGCTCCCGATAACAGCAGCCCTGTTCAACAAAACTGCAACTTTGCAACAAAGAAGCAACTTTTAAAGACCACACGTTTCCCGCCGGAAGCGTGAGACTTTCCACTCTGCACCCTATGCCCCCGGCTCAACCTGCGGAAAACCAACACTACAAGGAGGACTCCCCGGCGACTGCAAGCCCGTGAGTAGCCAGAGTTGACTCCCCTGAGCCTCCACATCGACACCTGCAGAGGAAATCCAGAGGCTCCCCCTGACCGCGACTGCCTGCTTCAAGGAACCAGACGCCTGGAAACCACACTGCACCCGCAGCCCCTAGGACCTGAAGGAACCGAACTCCAGTGCAGGAGCGACCCCAGGCGACCCTCTGCCTAGCCCAGGTGGTGGTTACCCAGAGGAGCCCCCCTGTGCCTGCCTGCATCGTTGAAGAGACCCCCGGGTCTCCCCATTGAATCAGGGTGTACTTTCTGTGCCTGCTTGTGTCCCCCCCCGGTGCCCTACAAAACCCCCCTGGTCTGCCCTCCGAAGTCACAGGTACTTACTTGCTGGCAGACTGGGACCAGGGCTCCCCTATTTCCATTGAAGCCTATGTGTTTTGGGCACCACTTTGACCTCTGCACCTGACCGGCCCTGAGCTGATCGTGTGGTAACTTTGGGGCTGCCTTGAACCCCCAACGGTGGGCTACCTTGGACCCAACTTTGAACCCTGTAAGTGTTTTACTTACCTGTGAACTTAACATTTACTTACCTCCCCCAGGAACTGTTGATTTTTGCACTGTATCCACTTTTAAAATAGCTTATTGCCATTTTTGCCAAAACTGTACATGCTATTGTGATAATTCAAAGTTCCTAACATACCCGAGTGAAATACCTTTCATTTAAAGTATTATTTGTAAATCTTGAACCTGTGGTTCTTAAAATAAACTAAGAAAATATATTTTTCTATATAAAAACCTATTGGCCTGGAATTGTCTTGGAGTGTGTGTTCCTCATTTATTGCCTGTGTGTGTACAACAAATGCTTAACACTACCCTCTGATAAGCCTACTGCTCGACCACACTACCACAAAAATAGAGCATTAGAATTATCTCTTTTTGTCACTATCTTACCTCTAAGTGGAAACCTTGGACTCTGTGCATGCTATTTCTTACTTTGAAATAGTACATACAGAGCCAACTTCCTACACCAAGTAACAAACAAATGCAGAGAAAGAAGAAGGCCAAAAGAATTTAGGAAAATAGGTAAAACTCCGGACCCAACCACTAGATGGCGTGATAATGAACAGCATGGGAATCTAGAAGATTCACACTGCAAAACCACTGCAACCGTGACCCCTGACCAGCAGAGGTGGGTCATAGCTGCCAACAACTTTCCCTGGCTCTTAAGAGCTCAAGTCAACCCCGAGTCCACATCTGTCAGACTCCCCGACGAAGCCTAAGGCCTCAACACACAGGATCCACTGACCGCAAGTGCTCTTGGACGTGAAAACCTGATGCCTAAAAACACCCCTGCATCCGTCACCCATGGCCACAGTAGAAGAGGACCAAAGGTGCACCCACGTCCCTGGGTACCCCACGTCTACTACTTACCTGCTTGTTGACCCTGACTGGCTTCCTAGCCAGAGCCTGCAGCATGTCTTCACGAGGACCAAACTCCCATAAGAAACCATTGGTCACCCGACACCCTACTGCACCTGGCCACACCAGTGCCGCCCGGGGTTACCTGTTGGTGTGATTCTGACCAGTGCCAAGTACTTATCTTAACTGCCTTAGATTGGCTTTGAAAATGGTAGTTAACCCTGTGTTTGCTGAACACTGCTTTCCTCCATAGGATAACATTGAGAGAACTTTGAAAATTGCACTGTGTTGATTTCTGAATCGGCAAAGTATTTATGCTTAAACATCTACTTACCTGATTACAAAGTCCTTTGAACATATCCGAAAACAATTGTTATTTTTCTAAATTGGACTCCGATTTATTCTTTGTCTCTGTGGGTACAACAAATGCTTAGCACAACTCTGATAAGCCTAACTGCTCGCCCACACTACCACAAGATAAAACATTAGCCCTATCTACTTTTGCCTCTGCAGTACCAATTGAGGATCCGCAGGACTCTCTGCACAGTGTACTTTATTTTAGTGCACCATATAGAGCCAGCTTTCTACAGGTAGATTTGATTGGTGTTGATTGAAGTATGTTGGTTTGAAGTAGGGTAGATAGGACTTGGTTCCACTGGGGTTTATTTGGATTGGTGTGTGGTTGACTGGATTGTAGTGGGGTGGATTGAAGTGGGGTGAACTGAATTGGTGTGAGGTGGATTGGAAGAGAGTGGGGCAGATTGATTTGGACTGGAGCGGAATGTTTGGGATTGGAGTGGGTCATGGTGGAGGGGAAGGTTGTTTTGGATTAAAGTGGAACAGACTGAAGGGGAAGATGGTTTTAGACTGGAGTGGGGCAGACTGCATTAGGGTGAATTGGAGGGGGTGGGGTGGATTGCTGTGGGGTGAAATGGGAGGGAGTGGGGCAGACTGCTTTGGATTAAAGTGGGGCAGACTGCTTTGGATTAAAGTGGGGCAGACTGCTTTGGATTAAAGTGGGGCAGACTGCTTTGGATTAAAGTGGGGCAGATTGCTTTGGATTAAAGTGGGGCAGATTGCTTTGGATTAAAGTGGGGCAGACTGCTTTGGATTGGAATGCAGCAGATTGCAGCAGGGCAGACTGTTTTGGATTGGGGCATATTGGAATGAGACAGATTGTTTTGGATTGGAGTAGGGCAGATTGTAGGGGGTAGATGGGAGTGGGGGAATAATGTTTTAGACTGGAGTGGTGCAAACTGTTTTCGATTAGAGTGGTGCAAATTCAATTTAGGGGTGTAGATTGGGGTGGGTTGGACTGGATTGGGATTGAAGTGGGTTTGATTGGTGTGAGGTTGGGTGGATTGGGGTGTACTGCACAATTATATGTTAAAGCATCATTTCACAAATTACACATAATAAAGAAACAATGTTGTTTTACAATATTTAGAACAAGATAATCATCGTCTTGACAACAGCACCCACGAGCAAACACAAAAGAAAACCTGAGTGCAAAGTGAGGAAAGATGACAAGGCAAAACAAAAGAAAGTTAACTTGAAAAGAAAAAAAAAAATGCGCAACTTTGTGTGTCCTGTTGGGCACGTTTTTGAGTGTCAAAGGCCTTCTGTTTTTAGAGCACTAGTAGTTAAAAAGAACAAAATAGTACCTCAATCACGTCAGGAGCAGCAGACGGGCACTGATTTAGTTGAACCAATCAATGCTTGGCCCCCTCCTCCACACAGAGAAAGGGAAATGACGCTTGGCCTGCAGTGACGTACTGTGAGGCTGCAAAGAAGAGTGCCACGCAAGCCAACAAATGGTAAGTGGCAGAAAAGCTCCAAGCCTTTTAATGTACACATCAGTCACGCAAACGAGAGGCAGGCACTAGCGCACATACTCTCAAGATTGACCCAAAAAATGGCTTCCCTGATCACTTATGTTGTCTACGAATCGACAAAGACATAGCAGGCATGTAAGAAGCTGGCTCTGTATATACTATAACAAAGCAAGGTATAGTGTGCACGGAGGCCAGTGAATACCAAAAGGCTGTACAGAGGCTAAAGTAGATAATACTAATGCTCTCTTTTGTTGTAGTGAGGATGAGCAATTAGGCTTATCAGAGGGTAAAGCTAAGTATTTGTGCTACACACACAGTCAAGAAACTCCAGGCCAATGTTTATGTATCAAAAAAATATACGTTGTTACTTTATTTCTAGAACCAGAAGGATCTTTGCTGCAGGTAAGTGAAGTTTCAAGAATGTATCACTTTCAAGTACAAAATGCACTTTGTTTAGAATTCACAGGTAAAACAGTTTACAGTTAAGTAATACTTTTCAATTTCAAAAGTTGCCACTTAGTGCAATTTTCGAGAGAGCAATGCAGTCCGAGGGGAGGAAAAGTAACAACAGTTTGCAGGCAAGTTTGCAGGTAGGTACTTGCGACTTAAGGAAACAGACCTCGGGTTTAGATCAGCATCGGGGGGCACATGTCAGCACCAAACACACCCACAGGGGCAGCCAGGTGCAGTGTGCAAACAGCGTCAGGCACCCAATGCTTTTCAATGAAGGAACCCCAGGGGTCACAAAGAGGCTGCAAGCTGGGACCAGGGAGTCAGCTGAAGAAGATCAACAAATTGACAGGTAAGTAGAGCGTCCACTGGATGTAGCTGGACTGTTGGCTGGGTTACCCAAGGCCAGGGCATTGCAGGTGCAGGGGTACCTTTAGACATTGGGGAATTTTCACTCTGGGGGTTTGTAGGGGTCCCTATTTGTCGCCATTTTGTAGCAAGAGTTTTGAAGCTGAAGACAAGCCGGTAAGGCTGGGGCCAACTCATTTGTCGTCTGCAGTCTTTTCTGCTGGAGCGGCTCTTCAGGTCCTCCTTTCAGGTCAACGGGAACCTGAAGAGCAGGGTTCAGGGCTGCCCCTAAATACCAGATTTAGGGGTATGTCAATGGACAGTAGCCAATGGCTACTGACCATGAGTGCAACATTCCTAACTGTATTGGCTAACACACTCCACAAGATGGAGGATTCTGTCAGGAGGGGCTCACCTCAGCGCTGGGCACCCTAGGGGTGGTCCCAGCTGGGGTGGACACTCCTCCTGGTGTTTACTAGGTTTCCTGCTGGACCCGTTGCCAGACGTGGGGCCTGGTCCGAATGAAGGGCATATCCACTAACTGGAGTGCCCTGGGGAAGCAAAACAATAGGTAGGGGCCTTGGGGCTCACCACCAAGTAGCAGGGGGGAGAATGAGGGCTGAGGGCTGTGAAGCACCTCCGCACAGAGCAGCCTTTGTCCCTGACCCCTGAGAGCACAAATGTTCCCACCCCTTGGGGTCAGAAACTTGTCTGGTAAAGGCAGGCTGGCAGAGACCGGTCGGCCACACACTAGCGAGTTGGGTGAGTTTTAGGAGGCATCTCTAAGATGCCCTCTGAGTGAATTTTACAATAAATCCAACACTGGCATCAGTGTGGGTTTATTGAGTTGAGAAGTTTGATACCAAACTTCCCAGCATTCAGTGGAGCCATCATGGAGCTGTGGAGTTGCTAGTGACAAACTTCCAGCCCATGTACTCAATGTGGTCACACTGCACTTACAATATCCAAGAGTGGATGTAAGGAAATGCCTCCTTGGCATGGTTACCCCCTGAACTTTTTGCCTTTTGTTGATGCCAGTTATGATTTAAAGTGTGCTGGGACCGTGCTAACCAGACCCCAGCACCAGTGTTCTTTCCCTAAACTGTACCTTTGTTCCCACAATTGGCACACCCCTGGTACCAAGGGCCCTGTTGCCAGGGAAGGTCTCTAAGGGCTGAAGCATATATCACTTGTGGTATAATGTACCCTGCCTCAGGGCTGTAAGGCCTGCTAGAGGGGTGACTTACCTATGCCACAGGCGGTGATTTGTTGGCATGGCATCCATAAGAGAAGGTCATGTTGACTTTACATTTTTCTCCCCACCAACACACACAATCTGCAATGGCAGTGTGCATGTGTTTGGTAAGCGGTCCCTTAGTGTAGCACAATACATGCTGTAGCCCTTTGAGACACTCCCTGGCCACAAGGCCCTTGGTACCACTGGTACCTTTTACAAGGGACTTAGCTATGTGCCAGGGTGTGTCAATTGTGGAAGCAATGGTATAGTTTAGTGAAAGAACACAGGTGCTAGGGCCTGGTTAGCAGGACACATTCAGTCACCTGTCACATGGCACGTCAGTCAAAGTTGCATCAAATACAAGACAAGACAAAAGGTGCGGGGCTACTGCAACAAAAGCCCAGCCTTCAACATCCATTTATTGGGAAATACGGAAAAACAAAGTCTGCAACTCCATTGTGGGATATATCAGAAACTAGAAATCAGAGTGAGAGGTTCCCCTAAATAACACAGTGACACTGACTTCATAGAATATAGAACATGCTGTCTGGTTATCAAAGACAGTCAAACAATCTGGAGTTTGTCTTTTGTGGGGATTTGAGAAAGGCTACTCACACTTAAACATGCATAGGGAAACCATAAAATGAAAACAATGCGAAATGAAAATAAAATATAGATGTGTGTATGTATGTTAGCCCTACAAAAGGTAGCAAGAGACATTAAAACACTCAGCTGTCTCCTGATCGGGGAAGAAAGAGTGAGTAATGAGAGGAGTAGACCAAAGAAAACACAAAGAAGCATGGAGCAGGTGCTGATGCACACATAGCATAAAAATAAAAAAAAACAAGAAAAGGAAAAAGGGGACTTACCAGGCCATGCAAATATCTGCATGTAAAAATCTTCAAACCATACTGTTGATTTAGATTAAAAGAGAAAAGTGATGTATACGACGAAGGAGGTGGATTTTTAAAAACATTTTCACACCTTTATACTTCGAATGCAGATAGTTCAAATACTTAAAAATAATCTCTATTTAGTGTACAACGGCAGTTTTACAAGTACTGCAAAGGAAAGCTGTAAGCCAAACTACACCAATTCTAATCTTTTTCTAATGACTGGCACAGTAACCTCTTCAGCAAAATTTAAAAGTTCAAGAAAAACACCAACCTCTTTCATTAATGCTTTTCCTAGACGCACCACTTTGGCTAATAAAATGGGATCATGTGAAAGATATGGACCAAGTGCACAAAGCATGTTAAAAACATCATTTCTTAAATCTTCAAAACATTCTGCCGGTTTTGGTGCTTTCTTGTTGTGCAAAAGAGGAACTTTTGACCCCCTGGCACCTTTGGGAACTCCCACCCTAAAATGCAAAAAAACCAAACATGAGTACATATGATTTATGTTTAACTAGTATTGCATAAAAATGACAAAGTACAAGATACCCACCCCTACTTCCATAATATCTTTTTATGAACACAAAGGAAGCAATGTAACTCAGCAGAACGGTTTTCTTTAAACACTAAAGCTTGGGTTGAAGTGTGTTCCAGCCCACAAACCTGCTATATCCCATGTAAGGAAATGCCTCCTTGGCATGGTTGCCCCCTGACTTTTTGCCTTTGCTGATGCTATGTTTACAATTGAAAGTGTGCTGAGGCCTGCTAACCAGGCCCCAGCACCAGTGTTCTTTCCCTAACCTGTACTTTTGTATCCACAATTGGCAGACCCTGGCATCCAGATAAGTCCCTTGTAACTGGTACTTCTAGTACCAAGGGCCCTGATGCCAAGGAAGGTCTCTAAGGGCTGCAGCATGTCTTATGCAACCCTGGAGACCTCTCACTCAGCACAGACACACTGCTTGCCAGCTTGTGTGTGCTAGTGAGGACAAAACGAGTAAGTCGACATGGCACTCCCCTCAGGGTGCCATGCCAGCCTCTCACTGCCTATGCCAGTATAGGTCAGTCACCCCTCTAGCAGGCCTTACAGCCCTAAGGCAGGGTGCACTATACCATAGGTGAGGGTACCAGTGCATGAGCACTGTGCCCCTACAGTGTCTAAGCAAAACCTTAGACATGGTAAGTGCAGGGTAGCCATAAGAGTATATGGTCTGGGAGTCTGTTTTGCACGAACTCCACAGCACCATAATGGCTACACTGAAAACTGGGAAGTTTGGTATCAAACTTCTCAGCACAATAAATGCACACTGATGCCAGTGTACATTTTATTGCAAAATACACCCCAGAGGGCACCTTAGAGGTGCCCCCTGAAACTTAACCGACTGTCTGTGTAGGCTGACTAGTTCCAGCAGCCTGCCACACTAGAGACATGTTGCTGGCTCCATGGGGAGAGTGCCTTTGTCACTCTGAGGCCAGTAACAAAGCCTGCACTGGATGGAGATGCTAACACCTCCCCCAGGCAGGAGCTGTAACACCTGGCGGTGAGCCTCAAAGGCTCACCCCTTTGTCACAGCACCGCAGGACACTCCAGCTAGTGGAGTTGCCCGCCCCCTCCGGCCCCGGCCCCCACTTTTGGCGGCAAGGCCGGAGAAAATAATGAGAATAACAAGGAGGAGTCACTGGCCAGTCAGGACAGCCCCTAAGGTGTCCTGAGCTGAGGTGACTAACTTTTAGAAATCCTCCATCTTGCAGATGGAGGATTCCCCCAATAGGGTTAGGATTGTGACCCCCTCCCCTTGGGAGGAGGCACAAAGAGGGTGTACCCACCCTCAGGGCTAGTAGCCATTGGCTACTAACCCCCCAGACATAAACACGCCCTTAAATTTAGTATTTAAGGGCTACCCTGAACCCTAGAAAATTAGATTCCTGCAACTACAAGAAGAAGGACTGCCTAGCTGAAAACCCCTGCAGAGGAAGACCAGAAGACAACAACTGCCTTGGCTCCAGAAACTCACCGGCCTGTCTCCTGCCTTCCAAAGATCCTGCTCCAGCGACGCCTTCCAAAGGGACCAGCGACCTCTGAATCCTCTGAGGACTGCCCTGCTTCGACGACGACAAGAAACTCCTGAGGACAGCGGACCTGCTCCAAAAAGACTGCAACTTTATCCAAAGAAGCAGCTTTAAAGAACCCTGCAATCTCCCCGCAAGAAGCGTGAGACTTGCAACACTGCACCCGGCGACCCCGACTTGGCTGGTGGAGAACCAACACCTCAGGGAGGACCCCCGGACTACTCTACGACTGTGAGTACCAAAACCTGTCCCCCCTGAGCCCCCACAGCACCGCCTGCAGAGGGAATCCCGAGGCTTCCCCTGACCGCGACTCTCTGAAACCTAAGTCCCGACGCCTGGAAAAGACCCTGCACCCGCAGCCCCCAGGACCTGAAGGACCGGACTTTCACTGGAGAAGTGACCCCCAGGAGTCCCTCTCCCTTGCCCAAGTGGAGGTTTCCCCGAGGAAGCCCCCCCTTGCCTGCCTGCAGCGCTGAAGAGATCCCTTGATCTCTCATTGACTTCCATTGCGAACCCGACGCTTGTCCTAACACTGCACCCGGCCGCCCCCGCGCCGCTGAGGGTGAAATTTCTGTGCGGGCTTGTGTCCCCCCCGGTGCCCTACAAAACCCCCCTGGTCTGCCCTCCGAAGACGCGGGTACTTACCTGCTGGCAGACTGGAACCGGGGCACCCCCTTCTCTCCATTGAAGCCTATGCGTTTTGGGCACCACTTTGAACTCTGCACCTGACCGGCCCTGAGCTGCTGGTGTGGTAACTTTGGGGTTGCTCTGAACCCCCAACGGTGGGCTACCTTGGACCAAGAACTGAACCCTGTAAGTGTCGTACTTACCTGGTAAAACTAACAAAAACTTACCTCCCCCAGGAACTGTGAAAATTGCACTAAGTGTCTGTAAAGAAATGGCTCCCTGTTGCAGTTACCCCCCACTTTTTGCCTGATACTGATGCTGACTTGACTGAGAAGTGTGCTGGGACCCTGCTAACCAGGCCCCAGCACCAGTGTTCCTTCACCTAAAATGTACCATTGTATCCACAATTGGCACACCCTGGCATTCAGATAAGTCCCTTGTAACTGGTACTTCTAGTACCAAGGGCCCTGATGCCAAGGAAGGTCTCTAAGGGCTGCAGCATGTCTTATGCCACCCTAGAGACCCCTCACTCAGCACAGACACACTGCTTACAAGCCTGTGTGTGCTAGTGAGAACAAAATGAGTAAGTCGACATGGCACTCCCCTCAGGGTGCCATGCCAGCCTCTCACTGCCTATGCAGTATAGGTAAGACACCCCTCTAGCAGGCCTTACAGCCCTAAGGCAGGGTGCACTATACCATAGGTGAGGGTACCAGTGCATGAGCACTGTGCCCCTACAGTGTCTAAACAAAACCTTAGACATTGTAAGTGCAGGGTAGCCATAAGAGTATATGGTCTGGGAGTCTGCTTTACACGAACTCCACAGCACCATAATGGCTACACTGAAAACTGGGAAGTTTGGTATCAAACTTCTCAGCACAATAAATGCACACTGATGCCAGTGTACATTTTATTGTAAAATACACCACAGAGGGCCCCTTAGAGGTGCCCCCTGAAACTTAACCAACTAGCTGTGTAGGCTGACTGGTTCCAGCAGCCTGCCACACTAGAGACATGTTGCTGGCCCCATGGGGAGAGTGCCTTTGTCACTCTGAGGCCAGTAACAAAGCCTGCACTGGGTGGAGATGCTAACACCTCCCCCAGGCAGGAGCTGTGACACCTGGCGGTGAGCCTCAAAGGCTCACCCCTTTGTCACAGCCCAGCAGGGCACTCCAGCTTAGTGGAGTTGCCCGCCCCCTCCGGCCACGGCCCCCACTTTTGGCGGCAAGGCTGGAGGGAACAAAGAAAGCAACAAGGAGGAGTCACTGGCCAGTCAGGACAGCCCCTAAGGTGTCCTGAGCTGAAGTGACTCTAACTTTTAGAAATCCTCCATCTTGCAGATGGAGGATTCCCCCAATAGGGTTAGGATTGTGACCCCCTCCCCTTGGGAGGAGGCACAAAAAGGGTGTACCCACCCTCAGGGCTAGTAGCCATTGGCTACTAACCCCCCAGACCTAAACACGCCCTTAAATTTAGTATTTAAGGGCTACCCTGAACCCTAGAAAATTAGATTCCTGCAACTACAAGAAGAAGGACTGCCTAGCTGAAAACCCCTGCAGAGGAAGACCAGAAGACGACAACTGCCTTGGCTCCAGAAACTCACCGGCCTGTCTCCTGCCTTCCAAAGATCCTGCTCCAGCGACGCCTTCCAAAGGGACCAGCGACCTCGAAATCCTCTGAGGACTGCCCCTGCTTCGAAAAGACAAGAAACTCCCGAGGACAGCGGACCTGCTCCAAGAAAAGCTGCAACTTTGTTTCCAGCAACTTTAAAGAACCCTGCAAGCTCCCCGCAAGAAGCGTGAGACTTGCAACACTGCACCCGGCGACCCCGACTCGGCTGGTGGAGATCCGACACCTCAGGAGGGACCCCAGGACTACTCTGATACTGTGAGTACCAAAACCTGTCCCCCCTGAGCCCCCACAGCGCCGCCTGCAGAGGGAATCCCGAGGCTTCCCCTGACCGCGACTCTCTGAAACCTAAGTCCCGACACCTGGGAGAGACCCTGCACCCGCAGCCCCCAGGACCTGAAGGACCGGACTTTCACTGGAGGAGTGACCCCCAGGAGTCCCTCTCCCTTGCCCAAGTGGAGGTTTCCCCGAGGAACCCCCCCCTTGCCTGCCTGCAGCGCTGAAGAGATCCCGAGATCTCTCATAGACTAACATTGCGAACCCGACGCTTGTTTCTACACTGCACCCGGCCGCCCCCGCGCTGCTGAGGGTGAAATTTCTGTGTGGACTTGTGTCCCCCCCGGTGCCCTACAAAACCCCCCTGGTCTGCCCTCCGAAGACGCGGGTACTTACCTGCAAGCAGACCGGAACCGGGGCACCCCCTTCTCTCCATTCTAGCCTATGTGTTTTGGGCACCACTTTGAACTCTGCACCTGACCGGCCCTGAGCTGCTGGTGTGGTGACTTTGGGGTTGCTCTGAACCCCCAACGGTGGGCTACCTTGGACCAAGAACTAAGCCCTGTAAGTGTCTTACTTACCTGGTTAACCTAACAAATACTTACCTCCCCTAGGAACTGTGAAAATTGCACTAAGTGTCCACTTTTAAAACAGCTATTTGTGAATAACTTGAAAAGTATACATGCAATTTTGATGATTTGAAGTTCCTAAAGTACTTACCTGCAATACCTTTCGAATGAGATATTACATGTAGAATTTGAACCTGTGGTTCTTAAAATAAACTAAGAAAAGATATTTTTCTATATAAAAACCTATTGGCTGGATTTGTCTCTGAGTGTGTGTACCTCATTTATTGTCTATGTGTATGTACAACAAATGCTTAACACTACTCCTTGGATAAGCCTACTGCTCGACCACACTACCACCAAATAGAGCATTAGTATTATCTATTTTTACCACTATTTTACCTCTAAGGGGAACCCTTGGACTCTGTGCATGCTATTCCTTACTTTGAAATAGCACATACAGAGCCAACTTCCTACATTGGTGGATCAGCGGTGGGGTACAAGACTTTGCATTTGCTGGACTACTCAGCCAATACCTGATCACACGACAAATTCCAAAATTGTCATTAGAAATTCATTTTTGCAATTTGAAATTTTTCTAAATTCTTAAAAGTCCTGCTAGGGCCTTGTGTGTTAAGTCCCTGTTTAGCATTGTCTTTTAGAGTTTAAAAGTTTGTTAAAAGTTTGAAATTAGATTCTAGAAACAGTTTTAGATTCTTTAAAAAGTATTCCAACTCTTAGCAGAATAATGTCTGATACAGAGATGCAGGTGGTGGAACTCGACACCACACCTTACCTCCATCTTAAGATGAGGGAGCTAAGGTCTCTCTGTAATATAAAGAAAATAACCATTGGCTCCAGACCTACCAAAATTCAGCTCCAGGAGCTGTTGGCAGAGTTTGAAAAAGCCATCCCCTCTGAGGATGACTTCACAGAGGAAGAAATTAGTGACTTGGAGGGCAATTCCCCCCTTCCAGTCCTAAATAGGGAGACCAGGGCCTCTCAAGCCCTGTCTCCAAAAATGATAGTCAGAAATGTTGCTTCCCTCACAGGAGGGTCCAGCATTTCTGAAATCACTGAGGATGCTCTCAGTGAAGATGACCCCCTGTTAGCCAGGATGGTCAAAAGATTGGCTTTGGAAAAGCAGCTCCTAGCCATAGAAAGGGAAAGAAAAGAGATGGGCCTAGGTCCCATCAATGGTGGCAGCAACTTAAATAGGGTCAGAGATTCTCCTGACATCCTAAAAATCCCCAAAGGGATTGTAACAAAATATGAAGATGGTGATGACATCACCAAATGGTTCACAGCTTTTGAGAGGGCTTGTGTAACCAGAAAAGTGAACAGATCTCACTGGGGTGCTCTCCTTTGGGAAATGTTCACTGGAAAGTGTAGGGATAGACTCCTCACACTCTCTGGAAAAGATGCAGAATCTTATGACCTCATGAAGGGTACCCTGATTGAGGGCTTTGGATTCTCCACTGAGGAGTATAGAATTAGATTCAGGGGGGCTCAAAAATCCTCGAGCCAGACCTGGGTTGATTTTGTAGACTACTCAGTAAAAACACTAGATGGTTGGTTAACTGGAAATGAAGTGTGTGACTATGTTGGGCTTTATAATTTGTTTATGAAAGAACACATTTTAAGTAACTGCTTCAATGAAAAGTTGCATCAGTATCTGGTAGACCTAGGTCCAATTTCTCCCCAAGAATTGGGAAAGAAGGCAGACCACTGGGTCAAGACTAGGGTAACCAAAACTTCCACTGGGGGTGACCAAAAGAAAGGGGTTACCAAAACTCCCCAGGAGAAAGTGGGTGACACTAGAAACAAAGAAAAAGAGTCCTCTGTAGGCCCCCAAAAACCAGAACAGGTGGGTGGGCCCCAAGACACAACCCAAAACAAAGGTGGGTACCAGGGTAAGAACTGGGATGCCACTAAGGCATGGTGCCACAACTGTAAACAGTCTGGGCACCACACCAAGGACACTTCTTGTCCCAAAAACAAACCCCAGAACATAATTCCAGGGGTAACCAGTGTAGCCATGGGAGATGACTCCTCAGATGAGGAGGTCTTCCTAGCCTTCAACTGGAAACAGGGCCCAACAGGTGAGTTGGAGATTCCAGAGGGAAGTAGACACTTCCACCACCTACTGGTGAATGGAATCCCAACCACAGCCCTGAGAGACACTTGTGCCAGTCACACTATTGTGCATGACAGGCTGGTGCTCTCAAACCAGTACATCCCAGGTGAGACTGCCAGGGTAAGAGTTAGCCTAGACAGGGTCACTAAGAGGCCTGTGGTGTTAGTGCCCATAGAAGTGGGTGGCACTCTTAGCTGGAGAAGGGTAGTAGTCAGTACAGACCTCCCCCTTGATTGTCTCCTTGGAAATGACTACCCAGAGGTTAGTCAGAGCCCAAGAGAGAAACTGGTCCAGTGCCAGTCCTCTCCCAAGGATTCTGGAAGTCCTGCCTCTGCAGTAAATGCAAGCAGGCCCCAGAAGAAGAAGAAAAGAAAACAGAGTAGGAAGGGTGGACAACCTTTAGCCAAGGTTACAGCAAGCCAAGGAGATTTTGCTCCAGTAGGGGAGAACTCCAAAAATGGCCCTGATAAAGTCCAACCTGACCCACAAGAAGTCCTGGCTAGTCAGGCAACTGTTAAACCTGAGTGGGTGGCTCCTCAGCTAACAGAAGAAAGAGTGGAAGAAGGGTGTTTACTACAAGATGTGGTAACCCCCCACTCTAATACAGCAGACAGGCAACCTGAACCCAAAGAAGCCTGTAACTTAGCCCCTTCCCTTTTAGGTGAAGAGCTAAAGGTGTGGTTCTGGGCACTGACAGCTGTCAGTGGCCTCTGCTGGGTGTTAGCCTTTATGGCTGCACTATCCTTAGCATGGTGGTCTGACCCCATGCCAAATAGCAAGTTAGGCCCCCTGACCCTATTGGTCATGGTGGGGTTACTCCAGCTCTGGGTAACCTCTCTGGGTAAGCTAGGGGTAACCCTGGCCAAGATAAGGTTAGCAGAGGTGGATACCTCTAAGACCAAAATAGAAAGAATGGGTGGAGACATTGAAGAGGCAGACAAGAGGCAATTCAGACTAGGTCCTATCACTGTGGAAGTGGGTCAGTTCCCCAAAGGGAATGACCTGAACAGAAGGATGTAAGGCAGAGTAGGCCCTGCAACTAACCAGCCTATTTCTCCTACTCTTCCTCGCCTGACAGACTAGGAAGACTCTCCCAGCTTGGGCTGAGTCTCCTGGCCTGTAGGCTGGGGGGGGCTTGTGTAAAGAAATGGCTCCCTGTTGCAGTTACCCCCCACTTTTTGCCTGATACTGATGCTGACTTGACTGAGAAGTGTGCTGGGACCCTGCTAACCAGGCCCCAGCACCAGTGTTCCTTCACCTAAAATGTACCATTGTATCCACAATTGGCACACCCTGGCATTCAGATAAGTCCCTTGTAACTGGTACTTCTAGTACCAAGGGCCCTGATGCCAAGGAAGGTCTCTAAGGGCTGCAGCATGTCTTATGCCACCCTAGAGACCCCTCACTCAGCACAGACACACTGCTTACAAGCCTGTGTGTGCTAGTGAGAACAAAATGAGTAAGTCGACATGGCACTCCCCTCAGGGTGCCATGCCAGCCTCTCACTGCCTATGCAGTATAGGTAAGACACCCCTCTAGCAGGCCTTACAGCCCTAAGGCAGGGTGCACTATACCATAGGTGAGGGTACCAGTGCATGAGCACTGTGCCCCTACAGTGTCTAAACAAAACCTTAGACATTGTAAGTGCAGGGTAGCCATAAGAGTATATGGTCTGGGAGTCTGCTTTACACGAACTCCACAGCACCATAATGGCTACACTGAAAACTGGGAAGTTTGGTATCAAACTTCTCAGCACAATAAATGCACACTGATGCCAGTGTACATTTTATTGTAAAATACACCACAGAGGGCCCCTTAGAGGTGCCCCCTGAAACTTAACCAACTAGCTGTGTAGGCTGACTGGTTCCAGCAGCCTGCCACACTAGAGACATGTTGCTGGCCCCATGGGGAGAGTGCCTTTGTCACTCTGAGGCCAGTAACAAAGCCTGCACTGGGTGGAGATGCTAACACCTCCCCCAGGCAGGAGCTGTGACACCTGGCGGTGAGCCTCAAAGGCTCACCCCTTTGTCACAGCCCAGCAGGGCACTCCAGCTTAGTGGAGTTGCCCGCCCCCTCCGGCCACGGCCCCCACTTTTGGCGGCAAGGCTGGAGGGAACAAAGAAAGCAACAAGGAGGAGTCACTGGCCAGTCAGGACAGCCCCTAAGGTGTCCTGAGCTGAAGTGACTCTAACTTTTAGAAATCCTCCATCTTGCAGATGGAGGATTCCCCCAATAGGGTTAGGATTGTGACCCCCTCCCCTTGGGAGGAGGCACAAAAAGGGTGTACCCACCCTCAGGGCTAGTAGCCATTGGCTACTAACCCCCCAGACCTAAACACGCCCTTAAATTTAGTATTTAAGGGCTACCCTGAACCCTAGAAAATTAGATTCCTGCAACTACAAGAAGAAGGACTGCCTAGCTGAAAACCCCTGCAGAGGAAGACCAGAAGACGACAACTGCCTTGGCTCCAGAAACTCACCGGCCTGTCTCCTGCCTTCCAAAGATCCTGCTCCAGCGACGCCTTCCAAAGGGACCAGCGACCTCGACATCCTCTGAGGACTGCCCCTGCTTCGAAAAGACAAGAAACTCCCGAGGACAGCGGACCTGCTCCAAGAAAAGCTGCAACTTTGTTTCCAGCAACTTTAAAGAACCCTGCAAGCTCCCCGCAAGAAGCGTGAGACTTGCAACACTGCACCCGGCGACCCCGACTCGGCTGGTGGAGATCCGACACCTCAGGAGGGACCCCAGGACTACTCTGATACTGTGAGTACCAAAACCTGTCCCCCCTGAGCCCCCACAGCGCCGCCTGCAGAGGGAATCCCGAGGCTTCCCCTGACCGCGACTCTCTGAAACCTAAGTCCCGACACCTGGGAGAGACCCTGCACCCGCAGCCCCCAGGACCTGAAGGACCGGACTTTCACTGGAGGAGTGACCCCCAGGAGTCCCTCTCCCTTGCCCAAGTGGAGGTTTCCCCGAGGAACCCCCCCCTTGCCTGCCTGCAGCGCTGAAGAGATCCCGAGATCTCTCATAGACTAACATTGCGAACCCGACGCTTGTTTCTACACTGCACCCGGCCGCCCCCGCGCTGCTGAGGGTGAAATTTCTGTGTGGACTTGTGTCCCCCCCGGTGCCCTACAAAACCCCCCTGGTCTGCCCTCCGAAGACGCGGGTACTTACCTGCAAGCAGACCGGAACCGGGGCACCCCCTTCTCTCCATTCTAGCCTATGTGTTTTGGGCACCACTTTGAACTCTGCACCTGACCGGCCCTGAGCTGCTGGTGTGGTGACTTTGGGGTTGCTCTGAACCCCCAACGGTGGGCTACCTTGGACCAAGAACTAAGCCCTGTAAGTGTCTTACTTACCTGGTTAACCTAACAAATACTTACCTCCCCTAGGAACTGTGAAAATTGCACTAAGTGTCCACTTTTAAAACAGCTATTTGTGAATAACTTGAAAAGTATACATGCAATTTTGATGATTTGAAGTTCCTAAAGTACTTACCTGCAATACCTTTCGAATGAGATATTACATGTAGAATTTGAACCTGTGGTTCTTAAAATAAACTAAGAAAAGATATTTTTCTATATAAAAACCTATTGGCTGGATTTGTCTCTGAGTGTGTGTACCTCATTTATTGTCTATGTGTATGTACAACAAATGCTTAACACTACTCCTTGGATAAGCCTACTGCTCGACCACACTACCACCAAATAGAGCATTAGTATTATCTATTTTTACCACTATTTTACCTCTAAGGGGAACCCTTGGACTCTGTGCATGCTATTCCTTACTTTGAAATAGCACATACAGAGCCAACTTCCTACAGTGTCCACTTTTAAAATAGCTATTTGTGAATAACTTGAAAAGTATACATGCAATTGAAATGATTCAAAGTTCCTAATGTACTTACCTGCAATACCTTTCAAACAAGATATTACATGTTACATTTGAACCTGTGGTTCTTAAAATAAACTAAGAAAAGATATTTTTCTATAACAAAACCTATTGGCTGGACTTGTCTCTGAGTGTGTGTACCTCATTTATTGTCTTGTGCATGAACAACAAATGCTTAACACTACTCCTTGGATAAGCCTACTGCTCGACCACACTACCACAAAATAGAGCATTAGTATTATCTATTTTTACCACTATTTTACCTCTAAGGGGAACCCTTGGACTCTGTGCATGCTATTCCTTACTTTGAAATAGCACATACAGAGCCAACTTCCTACATCCCACAACCAGTAAGCATTTGTCACCATTTCTGGATTGGACCATTCATCCACAACATAAGGTAAGTGAAGTTAATAGAGTAGAGACTGCGGATTATCACTACTGTGAGAAGGAAGTATTGCCCGGTTTCATTAATAATCCTCCTATACTCGTGGTCAGATTTTTAATTATGCTGAAGACTCTCAGAGCCTAATGTTTTGTTAACAGGTCTGCATCCCAGTCCGTATTTCAAGATATGATTAACTTTATCAGTGGATGGATGAGGAGTAATTATTTTAAGTTGAATTAGGAGACGAAATAGTGATTTTTCATGACAACCTCACTTCTTGGTCCAATCCTTATGACCCAGTGTAATGAGACCGTTGCCGGTCCCAAAACCAGTAGCAAAGAGTTTATGGTAATTGAACAGCAGCTTTCTTCAAACCACAAATTAATGTCTTTTTTTTTTTTTTTTTTTATTCTGCGCCCCATCAAGATGCTACAACCATTTTTTTCTGTAGATGCGATGAGGACTGTTATGGCACCTGTCCTCAGTGGGACATTATATTACACAAATAGTATTTAAACTGAGCGCTTATACTGTGGTTTTGCAGGGTTACAAATGTTTCTGAATGCAGAGGACAGGGTGCTATTCAAAGGACCTCGCAGGTCATACACTTTACCTCTTCTAAAACAGCGCCACTGGTTAGCATTGAAGTAGCATATTCAAATTAAACTTTGCTGCTTAGTTTTTAAGACTGTGCATGGGTTGGCGCCTGATTCCTTGACCAGTCAAGTGGTGAGAGATGCTCAAAACAGGGACCTCAGCAATTCTACAGCTAATCCCCTGGTGGTGCCAATATTCCGCATACTAAGAGTCGTAGGTTCTTGGTGTTAGTCCTAAATGCAAAATGCATGGCATTCCCTCCCACTGCAAATTCAAGCCCTTACTGAATTGAAAACCTTTGAAAAAGCATTTGAGCTGCACCCCTATGGCTGGCCTCACACCCCAGTGTACTTAACTCTCTCTCTCAGTATAGCAACATGATACCCCTGGGTAAAAGGGCGCTTTATAAAAATCAGATAACAAATACAATTAACGTGACAGTAACAGCCAGACAGACAGAAGACCATTATGACTAACAGCTTTAGGAGTGAGGTGACCAAAACTAATGTCCTATGAAAAACGTGTGACAAATGCAAAGTGAGAGGTCAACAGGCGATGCCTATGCTTAGGCAATCCGAGAGTGAATGCCATTTGGGGAATTTTCACAGGAAAAGTAGCATTCATAGTGGTTGTAGGAAGTTGGCTCTGTATGTGCTATTTCAAAGTAAGGAATAGCATGCACAGAGTCCAAGGGTTCCCCTTAGAGGTAAAATAGTGGTAAAAATAGATAATACTAATGCTCTATTTTGTGGTAGTGTGGTCGAGCAGTAGGCTTATCCAAGGAGTAGTGTTAAGCATTTGTTGTACATACACATAGACAATAAATGAGGTACACACACTCAGAGACAAATCCAGCCAATAGGTTTTTATATAGAAAAATATCTTTTCTTAGTTTATTTTAAGAACCACAGGTTCAAATTCTACATGTAATATCTCATTCGAAAGGTATTGCAGGTAAGTACTTTAGGAACTTCAAATCATCAAAATTGCATGTATACTTTTCAAGTTATTCACAAATAGCTGTTTTAAAAGTGGACACTTAGTGCAATTTTCACAGTTCCTAGGGGAGGTAAGTTTTGATTAGTTTTACCAGGTAAGTAAGACACTTACAGGGTTCAGTTCTTGGTCCAAGGTAGCCCACCGTTGAGGGTTCAGAGCAACCCCAAAGTCACCACACCAGCAGCTCAGGGCCGGTCAGGTGCAGAGTTCAAAGTGGTGCCCAAAACACATAGGCTAGAATAGAGAGAAGGGGGTGCCCCGGTTCCGGTCTGCTTGCAGGTAAGTACCCGCGTCTTCGGAGGGCAGACCAGGGGGGTTTTGTAGGGCACCGGGGGGGACACAAGTCCACACAGAAATTTCACCCTCAGCGGCGCGGGGGCGGCCGGGTGCAGTGTAGCAACAAGCGTCGGGTTCGTAGTGTTAGTCTATGAGAGATCTCGGGATCTCTTCAGCGCTGCAGGCAGGCAAGGGGGGGGTTCCTCGGGGAAACCTCCACTTGGGCAAGGGAGAGGGACTCCTGGGGGTCACTTCTCCAGTGAAAGTCCGGTCCTTCAGGTCCTGGGGGCTGCGGGTGCAGGGTCTCTCCCAGGCGTCGGGACTTTAGGTTCAAAGAGTCGCGGTCAGGGGAAGCCTCGGGATTCCCTCTGCAGGCGGCGCTGTGGGGGCTCAGGGGGGACAGGTTTTGGTACTCACAGTATCAGAGTAGTCCTGGGGTCCCTCCTGAGGTGTCGGGTCTCCACCAGCCGAGTCGGGGTCGCCGGGTGCAGTGTTGCAAGTCTCACGCTTCTTGCGGGGAGCTTGCAGGGTTCTTTAAAGCTGCTGGAAACAAAGTTGCAGCTTTTCTTGGAGCAGGTCCGCTGTCCTCGGGAGTTTCTTGTCTTTTCGAAGCAGGGGCAGCCCTCAGAGGATGTCGAGGTCGCTGGTCCCTTCGGAAGGCGTCGCTGGAGCAGGATCTTTGGAAGGCAGGAGACAGGCCGGTGAGTTTCTGGAGCCAAGGCAGTTGTCGTCTTCTGGTCTTCCGCTGCAGGGGTTTTCAGCTGGGCAGTCCTTCTTCTTGTTGCAGGAATCTACCTTTCTAGGGTTCAGGGTAGCCCTTAAATACTAAATTTAAGGGCGTGTTTAGGTCTGGGGGGTTAGTAGCCAATGGCTACTAGCCCTGAGGGTGGGTACACCCTCTTTGTGCCTCCTCCCAAGGGGAGGGGGTCACAATCCTAACCCTATTGGGGGAATCCTCCATCTGCAAGATGGAGGATTTCTAAAAGTTAGAGTCACTTCAGCTCAGGACACCTTAGGGGCTGTCCTGACTGGCCAGTGACTCCTCCTTGTTTTTCTCATTATTTTCTCCGGCCTTGCCGCCAAAAGTGGGGCCTGGCCGGAGGGGGCGGGCAACTCCACTAGCTGGAGTGTCCTGCTGGGTTGGCACAAAGGAGGTGAGCCTTTGAGGCTCACCGCCAGGTGTGACAATTCCTGCCTGGGGGAGGTGTTAGCATCTCCACCCAGTGCAGGCTTTGTTACTGGCCTCAGAGTGACAAAGGCACTCTCCCCATGGGGCCAGCAACATGTCTCGGTTTGTGGCAGGCTGCTAAAACTAGTCAGCCTACACAGATAGTCGGTTAAGTTTCAGGGGGCACCTCTAAGGTGCCCTCTGTGGTGTATTTTACAATAAAATGTACACTGGCATCAGTGTGCATTTATTGTGCTGAGAAGTTTGATACCAAACTTCCCAGTTTTCAGTGTAGCCATTATGGTGCTGTGGAGTTCGTGTTTGACAGACTCCCAGACCATATACTCTTATGGCTACCCTGCACTTACAATGTCTAAGGTTTTGTTTAGACACTGTAGGGGTACCATGCTCATGCACTGGTACCCTCACCTATGGTATAGTGCACCCTGCCTTAGGGCTGTAAGGCCTGCTAGAGGGGTGTCTTACCTATACTGCATAGGCAGTGAGAGGCTGGCATGGCACCCTGAGGGGAGTGCCATGTCGACTTACTCGTTTTGTCCTCACTAGCACACACAAGCTGGTAAGCAGTGTGTCTGTGCTGAGTGAGAGGTCTCCAGGGTGGCATAAGACATGCTGCAGCCCTTAGAGACCTTCCTTGGCATCAGGGCCCTTGGTACTAGAAGTACCAGTTACAAGGGACTTATCTGGATGCCAGGGTCTGCCAATTGTGGATACAAAAGTACAGGTTAGGGAAAGAACACTGGTGCTGGGGCCTGGTTAGCAGGCCTCAGCACACTTTCAATTGTAAACATAGCATCAGCAAAGGCAAAAAGTCAGGGGGCAACCATGCCAAGGAGGCATTTCCTTACACAACCCCCCCCCAAACGAAAGAGGATGAGACTAACCTTTCCCAAGAGAGTCTTCATTTTCTAAGTGGAAGAACCTGGAAAGGCCATCTGCATTGGCATGGGCAGTCCCAGGTCTGTGTTCCACTATAAAGTCCATTCCCTGTAGGGAGATGGACCACCTCAACAGTTTAGGATTTTCACCTTTCATTTGCATCAGCCATTTGAGAGGTCTGTGGTCAGTTTGAACTAGGAAGTGAGTCCCAAAGAGGTATGGTCTCAGCTTCTTCAGGGACCAAACCACAGCAAAGGCCTCCCTCTCAATGGCACTCCAACGCTGCTCCCTGGGGAGTAACCTCCTGCTAATGAAAGCAACAGGCTGGTCGAGGCCATCATCATTTGTTTGGGACAAAACTGCCCCTATCCCATGTTCAGAGGCATCAGTCTGCACAATGAACTGCTTAGAATAATCTGGAGCTTTGAGAACTGGTGCTGAGCACATTGCTTGTTTCAGGGTGTCAAAGGCCTGTTGGCAGTCCACAGTCCAGTTCACTTTCTTGGGCATTTTCTTGGAGGTGAGCTCAGTGAGGGCTGTCACAATGGATCCATATCCCTTCACAAACCTCCTGTAGTACCCAGTCAAGCCAAGGAATGCCCTGACTTGAGTCTGGGTTTTTGGAGCTACCCAGTCCAGAATAGTCTGGATCTTGGGTTGGAGTGGCTGAACTTGGCCTCCACCTACAAGGTGTCCCAAGTAAACCACAGTTCCCTGCCCTATCTGGCATTTGGATGCCTTGATAGAGAGGCCTGCAGATTGCAGAGCCTTCAAAACCTTCCTCAGGTGGACCAGGTGATCCTGCCAGGTGGAGCTAAAGACAGCAATATCATCAAGATAAGCTGTGCTAAAGGACTCCAAGCCAGCAAGGACTTGATTCACCAACCTTTGGAAGGTGGCAGGGGCATTCTTTAAACCAAAGGGCATAACAGTAAACTGATAATGCCCATCAGGTGTGGAGAATGCTGTCTTTTCTTTTGCTCCAGGTGCCATTTTTATTTGCCAGTACCCTGCTGTCAAGTCAAAGGTACTTAGAAATTTGGCAGCACCTAATTTATCAATGAGCTCATCAGCTCTTGGAATTGGATGAGCATCTGTCTTGGTGACAGAATTGAGCCCTCTGTAGTCCACACAAAACCTCATCTCTTTCTTTCCATCTTTGGTGTGAGGTTTGGGGACTAAGACCACTGGGCTAGCCCAGGGGCTGTCAGAGCGCTCAATGACTCCCAATTCCAGCATCTTGTGGACTTCCACCTTGATGCTTTCCTTAACATGGTCAGACTGTCTAAAGATTTTGTTCTTGACAGGCATGCTGTCTCCTGTGTCCACATCATGGGTACACAGGTGTGTCTGACCAGGGGTTAAGGAGAAGAGTTCAGGAAACTGTTGTAGGACTCTCCTACAATCAGCTTGCTGTTGGCCAGAGAGGGTGTCTGAGTAGATCACTCCATCTACTGTACCATCTTTTGGGTCTGATGACAGAAGATCAGGGAGAGGTTCACTCTCTGCCTCCTGATCCTCATCTGTTACCATCAACAGATTGACATCAGCCCTGTCGTGGAAGAGTTTAAGGCGGTTTACATGGATCACCCTCTTGGGGCTCCTGCTTGTGCCCAGGTCCACCAAGTAGGTGACCTGACTCTTCCTCTCTAGTACTGGGTAAGGGCCACTCCATTTGTCCTGGAGTGCCCTGGGAGCCACAGGCTCCAGAACCCAGACTTTCTGCCCTGGTTGGAACTCAACCAGTGCAGCCTTTTGGTCATACCAAAACTTCTGGAGTTGTTGGCTGGCCTCAAGGTTTTTGGTTGCCTTTTCCATGTACTCTGCCATTCTAGAGCGAAGGCCAAGTACATAGTCCACTATGTCCTGTTTAGGCTCATGGAGAGGTCTCTCCCAGCCTTCTTTAACAAGGGCAAGTGGTCCCCTTACAGGATGACCAAACAGAAGTTCAAAGGGTGAGAACCCTACTCCCTTCTGTGGTACCTCCCTGTAAGCGAAAAGCAGACATGGCAGGAGGACATCCCATCTCCTTTTGAGTTTTTCTGGGAGCCCCATGATCATGCCCTTTAATGTCTTGTTGAATCTCTCAACTAAGCCATTAGTTTGTGGATGGTAAGGTGTAGTGAATTTATAAGTCACTCCACACTCATTCCACATGTGCTTTAGGTATGCTGACATGAAGTTGGTACCTCTGTCAGACACCACCTCCTTAGGGAAACCCACTCTGGTAAAGATACCAATGAGGGCCTTGGCTACTGCAGGGGCAGTAGTCGACCTAAGGGGAATAGCTTCAGGATACCTGGTAGCATGATCCACTACTACCAGGATATACATATTTCCTGAGGCTGTGGGAGGTTCCAGTGGACCAACTATGTCCACACCCACTCTTTCAAAGGGCACCCCCACCACTGGAAGTGGAATGAGGGGGGCCTTTGGATGCCCACCTGTCTTACCACTGGCTTGACAGGTGGGGCAGGAGAGGCAAAACTCCTTAACCATGTTGGACATATTGGGCCAGTAGAAGTGGTTGACTAACCTCTCCCACGTCTTGGTTTGTCCCAAATGTCCAGCAAGGGGAATGTCATGGGCCAATGTTAGGATGAACTCTCTGAACAGCTGAGGCACTACCACTCTCCTAGTGGCACCAGGTTTGGGGTCTCTGGCCTCAGTGTACAGGAGCCCATCTTCCCAATAGACCCTATGTGTTCCATTTTTCTTGCCTTTGGACTCTTCAGCAGCTTGCTGCCTAAGGCCTTCAAGAGAGGGACAGGTTTCTTGTCCCTTACACAGCTCTTCCCTGGAGGGTCCCCCTGGGCCTAAGAGCTCAACCTGATAAGGTTCAAGCTCCAAAGGCTCAGTTCCCTCAGAGGGCAGACTTTCTTCCTGAGAAGAGAGGTTCCCTTTCTTTTGCTGTGTTGCAGTTGGTTTCCCAACTGACTTTCCTGTTCTCTTGGTAGGCTGGGCCATTTTTCCAGACTCCAGCTCTACTTTTTCACCCTGTGCCTTGCATTGTGCTCT
This sequence comes from Pleurodeles waltl, assembly GCF_031143425.1. Lineage (NCBI taxonomy): Eukaryota > Metazoa > Chordata > Amphibia > Caudata > Salamandridae > Pleurodeles > Pleurodeles waltl. Next base: position 165,415,590 of record NC_090438.1, on the reverse strand, counting down.
TGTTTTCACACACACCAGTTCATGGATACCCAGCATTGCTGCATGGGTTTTTAGCTCTACCTCAGCCCATGCTGAGGACTCCAGGTCATTTCCAAGCAGACAGTCCACTGGGATATTTGAGGAGACCACCACCTGTTTCAGGCCATTGACCCCTCCCCATTCTAAAGTAACCATTGCCATGGGATGTACTTTTCTCTGATTGTCAGCGTTGGTGACTGTGTAAGTTTTTCCAGTCAGGTATTGGCCAGGGGAAACCAGTTTCTCTGTCACCATGGTGACACTGGCACCTGTATCCCTCAGGCCCTCTATTCTAGTCCCATTAATTAAGAGTTGCTGTCTGTATTTTTGCATGTTAGGCGGCCAGACAGCTAGTGTGGCTAAATCCACCCCACCCTCAGAAACTAGAGTAGCTTCAGTGTGGACCCTGATTTGCTCTGGGCACACTGTTGATCCCACTTGGAGACTAGCCATACCAGTGTTACCTGGATGGGAGTTTGGAGTGGAACCTTTCTTGGGACAGGCCTTGTCTCCAGTTTGGTGTCCATGCTGTTTACAGCTATGACACCAGGCCTTTTTGGGATCAAAGTTTTTACCCTTGTACCCATTGTTTTGTGAAGAGGCTCTGGGCCCACCCTCCTGTGCAGGTTTTTGGGGGCCTGTAGAAGACTCTTTACTATTTTTAGTTTTGGTTGTCTCATCACCCTTCTGCTGGGGAGTCTTTGTGACCCCTTTCTTTTGGTCACCCCCTGTTGAAGTCTTGGACACCCTTGTCTTGACCCAATGGTCCGCCTTCTTTCCCAATTCTTGGGGAGAAATTGGTCCTAGGTCTACCAGATGCTGATGCAGTTTATCATTGAAACAATTACTTAACAGGTGTTCTTTCACAAATAAATTGTACAGCCCATCATAATTACTTACACTACTGCCTTGAATCCAACCATCTAGTGTTTTCACTGAGTAGTCAACAAAGTCAACCCAGGTCTGGCTCGAGGATTTTTGAGCCCCCCTGAACCTAATCCTGTACTCCTCAGTGGAGAATCCAAAGCCCTCAATCAGGGTACCCTTCATGAGGTCATAAGATTCTGCATCTTGTCCAGAGAGTGTGAGGAGTCTATCCCTACACTTTCCTGTGAACATTTCCCAAAGGAGAGCACCCCAGTGAGATCTGTTCACTTTTCTGGTTACACAAGCCCTCTCAAAAGCTGTGAACCATTTGGTGATGTCATCACCATCTTCATATTTAGTTACAATCCCTTTGGGGATTTTCAACATGTCAGGAGAATCTCTGACCCTATTTATGTTGCTGCCACCATTGATGGGTCCTAGGCCCATCTCTTGTCTTTCCCTCTCTATGGCTAGGATCTGTCTTTCCAAAGCCAATCTTTTGGCCATCCTGGCTAACTGGATGTCCTCTTCACTGGAGTTATCCTCAGTGATTTCAGAGTTGTTGGTCCCTCCTGTGAGGGAACCAGCATCTCTGACTATTATTTGTGGAGTCAGGGCTTGAGAAGCCCTGCTCTCCCTAAGTAGGACTGGAGGGGGGGAATTTCCCTCCAAGTCACTATCTTCATCCTCTGAGTTGCCATCCTCAGAGGGGTTGGCCTTTTCAAACTCTGCCAAAAGCTCCTGGAGCTGTACTTTGGTAGGTTTGGGGCCCATTGCTATTTTCTTTAGTTTACAGAGTGACCTTAGCTCTCTCATCTGTAGATGGAGGTAAGGTGTGGTGTCGAGTTCCACCACATTCACATCTGTGCTAGACATTATGCTTCTAAAAGTTGGAATACTTTTTAAAAAACTGGTTCTAGAATCTAATTCAAACTTTTACAAACTTTTAAACTCTAAAAGAAATGCTAAACAGGATCTAACACCAGGCCCTAGCAGGTCTTTTAAGAATTTAGAAAACTTTTCAAATTGCAAAAATCAATTTCTAATGACAATTTTGGAATTTGTCGTGTGATCAGGTATTGGCTGAGTAGTCCAGCAAATGCAAAGTCTTGTACCCCACCGCTGATCCACCAATGTAGGAAGTTGGCTCTGTATGTGCTATTTCAAAGTAAGGAATAGCATGCACAGAGTCCAAGGGTTCCCCTTAGAGGTAAAATAGTGGTAAAAATAGATAATACTAATGCTCTATTTTGTGGTAGTGTGGTCGAGCAGTAGGCTTATCCAAGGAGTAGTGTTAAGCATTTGTTGTACATACACATAGACAATAAATGAGGTACACACACTCAGAGACAAATCCAGCCAATAGGTTTTTATATAGAAAAATATCTTTTCTTAGTTTATTTTAAGAACCACAGGTTCAAATTCTACATGTAATATCTCATTCGAAAGGTATTGCAGGTAAGTACTTTAGGAACTTCAAATCATCAAAATTGCATGTATACTTTTCAAGTTATTCACAAATAGCTGTTTTAAAAGTGGACACTTAGTGCAATTTTCACAGTTCCTAGGGGAGGTAAGTTTTGATTAGTTTTACCAGGTAAGTAAGACACTTACAGGGTTCAGTTCTTGGTCCAAGGTAGCCCACCGTTGAGGGTTCAGAGCAACCCCAAAGTCACCACACCAGCAGCTCAGGGCCGGTCAGGTGCAGAGTTCAAAGTGGTGCCCAAAACACATAGGCTAGAATGGAGAGAAGGGGGTGCCCCGGTTCCGGTCTGCTTGCAGGTAAGTACCCGCGTCTTCGGAGGGCAGACCAGGGGGGTTTTGTAGGGCACCGGGGGGGACACAAGTCCACACAGAAATTTCACCCTCAGCGGCGCGGGGGCGGCCGGGTGCAGTGTAGCAACAAGCGTCGGGTTCGTAGTGTTAGTCTATGAGAGATCTCGGGATCTCTTCAGCGCTGCAGGCAGGCAAGGGGGGGGTTCCTCGGGGAAACCTCCACTTGGGCAAGGGAGAGGGACTCCTGGGGGTCACTTCTCCAGTGAAAGTCCGGTCCTTCAGGTCCTGGGGGCTGCGGGTGCAGGGTCTCTCCCAGGCGTCGGGACTTTAGGTTCAAAGAGTCGCGGTCAGGGGAAGCCTCGGGATTCCCTCTGCAGGCGGCGCTGTGGGGGCTCAGGGGGGACAGGTTTTGGTACTCACAGTATCAGAGTAGTCCTGGGGTCCCTCCTGAGGTGTCGGGTCTCCACCAGCCGAGTCGGGGTCGCCGGGTGCAGTGTTGCAAGTCTCACGCTTCTTGCGGGGAGCTTGCAGGGTTCTTTAAAGCTGCTGGAAACAAAGTTGCAGCTTTTCTTGGAGCAGGTCCGCTGTCCTCGGGAGTTTCTTGTCTTTTCGAAGCAGGGGCAGCCCTCAGAGGATGTCGAGGTCGCTGGTCCCTTCGGAAGGCGTCGCTGGAGCAGGATCTTTGGAAGGCAGGAGACAGGCCGGTGAGTTTCTGGAGCCAAGGCAGTTGTCGTCTTCTGGTCTTCCGCTGCAGGGGTTTTCAGCTGGGCAGTCCTTCTTCTTGTTGCAGGAATCTACCTTTCTAGGGTTCAGGGTAGCCCTTAAATACTAAATTTAAGGGCGTGTTTAGGTCTGGGGGGTTAGTAGCCAATGGCTACTAGCCCTGAGGGTGGGTACACCCTCTTTGTGCCTCCTCCCAAGGGGAGGGGGTCACAATCCTAACCCTATTGGGGGAATCCTCCATCTGCAAGATGGAGGATTTCTAAAAGTTAGAGTCACTTCAGCTCAGGACACCTTAGGGGCTGTCCTGACTGGCCAGTGACTCCTCCTTGTTTTTCTCATTATTTTCTCCGGCCTTGCCGCCAAAAGTGGGGCCTGGCCGGAGGGGGCGGGCAACTCCACTAGCTGGAGTGTCCTGCTGGGTTGGCACAAAGGAGGTGAGCCTTTGAGGCTCACCGCCAGGTGTGACAATTCCTGCCTGGGGGAGGTGTTAGCATCTCCACCCAGTGCAGGCTTTGTTACTGGCCTCAGAGTGACAAAGGCACTCTCCCCATGGGGCCAGCAACATGTCTCGGTTTGTGGCAGGCTGCTAAAACTAGTCAGCCTACACAGATAGTCGGTTAAGTTTCAGGGGGCACCTCTAAGGTGCCCTCTGTGGTGTATTTTACAATAAAATGTACACTGGCATCAGTGTGCATTTATTGTGCTGAGAAGTTTGATACCAAACTTCCCAGTTTTCAGTGTAGCCATTATGGTGCTGTGGAGTTCGTGTTTGACAGACTCCCAGACCATATACTCTTATGGCTACCCTGCACTTACAATGTCTAAGGTTTTGTTTAGACACTGTAGGGGTACCATGCTCATGCACTGGTACCCTCACCTATGGTATAGTGCACCCTGCCTTAGGGCTGTAAGGCCTGCTAGAGGGGTGTCTTACCTATACTGCATAGGCAGTGAGAGGCTGGCATGGCACCCTGAGGGGAGTGCCATGTCGACTTACTCGTTTTGTCCTCACTAGCACACACAAGCTGGTAAGCAGTGTGTCTGTGCTGAGTGAGAGGTCTCCAGGGTGGCATAAGACATGCTGCAGCCCTTAGAGACCTTCCTTGGCATCAGGGCCCTTGGTACTAGAAGTACCAGTTACAAGGGACTTATCTGGATGCCAGGGTCTGCCAATTGTGGATACAAAAGTACAGGTTAGGGAAAGAACACTGGTGCTGGGGCCTGGTTAGCAGGCCTCAGCACACTTTCAATTGTAAACATAGCATCAGCAAAGGCAAAAAGTCAGGGGGCAACCATGCCAAGGAGGCATTTCCTTACAGTGGTTCTGTATTCTTAGTCCATTTTTCATCCACAGCTGGATTAAGTTGCTGCTTCCAGTAGCTATAGCATGATTTTCTCAAAAATTAGAATGATGACACTAAGATTTGAGCTCCCCACTGCAAGAATCCATTAGTGTGACCACTTTCATCCACCAATAAATCCTAAAGGTGGCCATCCCTATATTTTTTGTGCACTATGCAAGGTATCAGCATGACAAATGCCCACTTAATATTCATTTCTATGTCCTTCTCTGCCAACAAGTTTGAAAGGAGATTATACAGTCCAAACATCTGAGGCACCCAAAACAATTAGGTTTCAAGCAATACGCAAAGGACAACTTTCTGACTGAAAGTGTAATGCTTGCAAAAAAACATGAGGGGTACTCTACAAATGTCTTATGTAGGGACAGACTGCCATAGCTCTTTGGCATACAATGAAAACCGCCTAAAATCACTCAGAGTACTTCCAAGCAGGTAAACATGGGACATTTTAATGTGCTTATCTACACATATGTAAGACTAGGAGGAAGATTAGGAGATCAAATCTGCCATGTCAGCAATGTTGCCCTCAAAACTACCTAGATCTCCACCTGAAAAAAGAAAAACATTTTCATAGGCTAAAAAAAAGTTAGCAAAAAAAACATCTGATTCCTTGTTGGTGTACATACTCACAATTCCTTCTTTAAACAATCCTATCTCCATGAGAAACACTGAGACCGGGCATGCAGTCAGGTGAGGGGACCCCAAACATATGAGATATTATACATCTTAAAGGTATCATGAAGAGACTCTCATCACATGCATATAGGTCGTATGGGTAGTAATGTATAAGCAAACAAACTAAAATGGATTTATGTCACTGGGCGATAGACACTTAGGAGAAAATAATTATCTCCATGTAAAAGCCCAATATCACCTCACACCTGGGTGGATATATTCAGTGTAAAACAATGTCTAATAAAATGCCATGGTGGAAAACAGTTAACCTATTTTCAAAGGACAAAAAAGTCTATAAATTATTATTTTACCTTCGGTACAAAGGTTCAATCATTATATGAATAAGCTCACAGAGTGCAATAGCTATAGGTTTATGTGAAGTGGAATAAAATGGAGGCATCTGATCCATAATACTTTGTGCATGTTGCCAATCTCCAATCTTCAATAGAGCTTCCAATAAACCAAGTTTTTGGTTGTCTGGTGGCTAGAAAAATAATATATGACAGAGTTAAACATCTGTTATTTCCTTTTAATAACAAAACATTATTTCACTTGATTCCAATGACAGTGATTAAATATAAGTAGTTTTAAACGTAGTTAATCTTTCCATGATGTGAGCAGCATCTGAGCTTCCATAAAGTCAAAACAGTCTAGGTCTTTGAAGATAGCCATTTTCTCTGAGCAAACTTAAGGTTACCAATTGCAGCCTGTTATAAATAGAAAAGCCTTTTTCACAGAAAACTGCATGTGAAAAATGAAATTCAGCACCAAAACAACATAAATGGCAAGAAATAAGCCTGCTAAAAATTCAGTATCAAAGACAATGATTAAATGAACCAAATTTAGACATTGGAATCCAGAAAGGAATAGGTTACTTACCCTGTAAGCATCTCTTCATAGCATAAAGTGCTGTAGATTCACATGCTCTGCATACTCCTGCCATCTAGTGTTGGGTCCGGTGTTGTTAAAGTTGTTTTCCTTCTAAGAAGTCTTTAGAATCACAAGATCAAATGACAGCACCTCTGTGATAATGCGCATGGGTATCAATTCCACTGTGAGATTATTTTCCCGCAGGCAGGTGAGAAAGGAGTGCAAAATAAGTTTAAGTAATGTGGTGACCACGCTAAATGTATATATATTGACAATAGTAAATGTAAGGAACTGCAATGGCCACAGGTGTCCAGGGAGGAGGTGGGTACAGAACTGCATGCCACGACAGATGCTTGCAGGCTAACATATTCTGTTTGATGGCATGTGTGGCTGTAGATACATATGCTCTGCATTAACTGTATAGCAGTCCCCCTCAGAAGCGGTGGCCTTCTTATGGGTGTTGTAGTGGTTTGGAAAAAGGTACATATAACAGCCTGACCTACAATGGGTTGCTGGCATGCTAAAACATCCAAACAATTATTTATGGTGAAGGTGCATGGTGTGGACCATTTAGCTGCTTAACATATCTCAGCTATGGGAATATTTCTTAAAAAGGCCATGGTTGCTCCCTTTTTCCGAGTAGTGTGGACTCTGGAAAAACAAAATTTGAATGCATTTTACTATCCATTTGGCTATGCGTGATTTGGATATAGGGTTGCTTTGTGGTGGTGAAAAGGCGATAAAAAGTTTCTTAGACTTTCTAAAAGTTTTAGTTCTGTCAATGTAGAACATAAGTGCTCTTTTAACATTTAATGTATGAAGAACCCTTTCTGCAACACAATCTAGTTAAGGGAAAAAACTGGCAATTCAATGGATTGGTTGAGGTGAAATTGAGACACTAACCTAGTGTAGGAAGTTGGCTCTGCATATACTATTTCAAAGTGAGAGATAGAATGCACAGAGTCCAAGGGTTCCCCTTAAAGGATGAAACTGGCAAAATTAGATAATACTATTGCTCTATTTTGTGGTAGTGTGGTCGAGCAGTAGGCTTATCAGAGGGTGGAGTTAAGCATTTGTTGTACACACACAGGCAATAAATGAGGAGCACACACTCAAAGACTTAACTCCAGGCCAATAGGTTTTATATAGAAAAATATTTTCTTAATTTATTTTAGAACCACAAGATTCATAATTTAGGTAAGCACATAAATTGTAAGGTACTTCACACAGGTAAGTATGGAACTTTGAATTAAAACAGTAGTGCAAAGAAATGGCTCCCTGTTGCAGTTACCCCCCCCACTTTTTGCCTGATACTGATGCTGACTTGACTGAGAAGTGTGCTGGGACCCTGCTAACCAGGCCCCAGCACCAGTGTTCTTTCACCTAAAATGTACCATTGTCTCTACAATTGGCACAACCCTGGCACCCAGGTAAGTCCCTTGTAACTGGTACCAAGGGCCCTGATGCCAGGGAAGGTCCCTAAGGGCTGCAGCATGTCTTATGCCACCCTAGCGACCCCTCACTCAGCACAGACACACTGCTTGCCAGCTTGTGTGTGCTGGTGGGGAGAAAATGGCTAAGTCGACATGGCACTCCCCTCAGGGTGCTATGCCAACCTCACACTGCCTATGGCATAGGTAAGTCACCCCTCTAGCAGGCATTACAGCCCTAAGGCAGGGTGCACTATACCACAGGTGAGGGCATAGGTGCATGAGCACTATGCCCCTACAGTGTCTAAGCAAAACCTTAGACATTGTAAGTGCAGGGTAGCCATAAGAATATATGGTCTGGGAGTCTGTCAAAAACGAACTCCACAGCTCCATATTGGCTACACTGAATACTGGGAAGTTTGGTATCAAACTTCTCAGAATAATAAACCCACACTGATGCCAGTGTTGGATTTATTAAAAAAAGCACACAGAGGGCATCTTAGAGATGCCCCCTGTATTTTACCCAATTGTTCAGTGCAGGACTGACTGGTCTGTGCCAGCCTGCTGCTGAGAGACGAGTTTCTGACCCCATGCGGTGAGAGCCTTTGTGCTCTCTGAGGACAGAAACAAAGCCTGATCTGGGTGGAGGTGCTTCACACCTCCCCCCTGCAGGAACTGTAACAACTAGCAGTGAGCTTCAAAGGCTCAAGCTTCGTGTTACAATGCCCCAGGGCACTCCAGCTAGTGGAGATGCCCGCCCTCTGGACACAGCCCCCACTTTTGGCGGGAGGTCCAGGAGAGATAATGAGAAAAACAAGGAGGAGTCACTGGCCAGTCAGGACAGCCCCTAAGGTGTCCTGAGCTGAGGTGACTCTGACTTTTAGAAATCCTCCATCTTGCAGATGGAGGATTCACCCAATAGGATTAGGGATGTGCCCCCCTCCACTCAGGGAGGAGGCCCAAAGAGGGTGTACCCACCCTCAGGGCTAGTAGCCATTGGCTACTAACCCCCCAGACCTAAACACGCCCTTAAATTTAGTATTTAAGGGCTCCCCAGAACCTAGGAAATCAGATTCCTGCAACTTACCGAAGAAGAAGACTGCTGAGCTGAAAACCCCTGCAGAAGAAGAAAGAAGACACCAACTGCTTTGGCCCCAGTCCTACCGGCCTGTCTCCTGCCTTCTAAAGAAACCTGCTCCAGCGACGCTTTCTCCAGGACCAGCGACCTCTGAATCCTCAGAGGACTGCCCTGCTTCCAAGAGACCAAGAAACTCCCGAGAACAGCGGCCCTGTTCAACAAAGACTGCAACTTTGTATCCAGAGGAGCAGATTTAAAGACCCCTGCAATCCCCGCAAGAAGCGTGAGACTTGCAACACTGCACCCGGCGACCCCGACTCGACTGGTGGAGAAACAACACTTCAGGGAGGACCCTCCGGCGACTCCGAGACTGAGAGTAACCAAAGTTGTCCCCCCTGAGCCCCCACAGCGACGCCTGCAGAGGGAATCCCGAGGCTCCCCCTGACCGCGACTGCCTGACTCTAAAATCCCGACGGCTGGAAAAGACCCTGCACCCGTAGCCCCCAGCACCTGAAGGATCGGAACTTCATTGCAGGAGTGACCCCCAGGAGGCCCTCTCCCTTGCCCAGGTGGTGGCTACCCCCAGGATCTCCCCCCCGCCTGCCTGCACCGCTGAAGAGACCCCTTGGTCTCCCATTGATTTACATTGCAAACCCGACGCTTGTTTGCACACTGCACCCGTCCGCCCCCGCGCTGCTGAGGGTGTACTTTTTGTGTGGGCTTGTGTCCTCCCCGGTGCCCTACAAAACCCCCCTGGTCTGCCCTCCGAAGATGCGGGTACCTACCTGCTGGCAGACTGGAACCGGGGCACCCCCTTCTCTCCATTGAAGCCTATGCGTTTTGGGCACCACTTTGAACTCTGCACCTGACCGGCCCTGAGCTGCTGGTGTGGTGACTTTGGGGTTGCTCTGAACCCCCAACGGTGGACTACCTTGGACCCCAATTTGTACCCCGTAGGTGGTTTACTTACCTGCAAGAACTAACATTACTTTATCTCCCCCAGGAACTGTGAAAATTGCACTGTGTCCACTTTTGAAATAGCTATATGTGTTTTATGTAAAAAGTATATATGCTATTGTGATTATTCAAAGTTCCTAAAGTACTTACCTGCAATACCTTTCAAATGAGATATTACATGTAGAATTTGAACCTGTGGTTCTTAAAATAAACTAAGAATATATATTTTTTTCTATAACAAAACCTATTGGCCTGGAATTGTCTCTGAGTGTGTGTTCCTCATTTATTGCCTGTGTGTATGTACAACAAATGCTTAACACTACTCCTTTGATAAGCCTACTGCTCGACCACACTACCACAAAATAGAGCATTAGAATTCTCTTTTTGCCACTATCTTACCTCTAAGGGGAACCCTTGGACTCTGTGCATACTATTCCTTACTTTGAAATAGTGCATACAGAGCCAGCTTCCTACAAGTAGTCTACACAGTTTTGGCGAAAAAGGTAATAAGCTATTTTAAAAGTGGACACTGCAAAAATCAGCTGTTCCTGGGGGAGGTAAGTAATAGCTAGTTTCTCAGGTAAGTAAAGCACTTACAAGTTCAGTCTCATGGTCATAGCCAGCCCACCGTTGGGGGTTCAAATTAACCCCAAACCCCAAACCAACACAGGGCCGGTCAGTTGCAGAGGTCAAAGTAGGGCCCAAATAGCATAGGCACCTGTGGAGAACAGGGATCCTCCGGTCCTACTCTGCTAGCAGGTAAGTACCTGCGTCCCTGGGGAGCGAACCATGGGGGTTTTGTAGATCACTGGGGGTTTTTGTAGAGCACTGGGGTGGGGGGTGGTGGGGGTAGCGGGGGGTGGAGGGAGGGTGTCACAAACAGGCACACAAAATAAACCCTCAGCTGCACAGGGGCGGCCAGGTGCAGTGTGCTAAGTAGGTGTTTGGTTTTGCACTGAAAGTAATGGAGGGACCCAGGGGTCCCTCTGGTGATGCAGGCAGGGTACAGGGGGGCTTCTCGGGCCGGCCACCAACGGGGCTAGGATGCGGGCCGCCTGCTGGTCACTCCTACACCGGTGATTGGTTCCTCTCGGTCCTGGGGGCTATGGGTGCAGTGATTCTTCCAGGCTTCTGGTTCCTTTGTTACCGGGCAGTCGCAGTCCGGGGGAGCCTCTGGATTCTCTCTGCAGGCGTCGCTGTGGGGGTGCAGGGAAGTCAACTCACGGTGTCCACGTCATTGGAGTCACCTGGGGGTCCTTTCTGTGGTGTTAGTTTCTCTGGACACAGGCCGGGGGCATTAGGTGCAGAGTGTGAAGACTCACGCTTCCGGAGTGAGGCTGGAGTCTTCTTAAAGATGTTTTCTTGGTTGTAGTTTTGGACAGATCTGCTGTCCTCGGGAGGTTCTTGGCCCTTTAGGTGCAGGTCAGTCCTCTGAGTCCTAGGAGTTCGCTGGTCCCACTGGATGCCTCTCTGTGCAGGTTCTTTGATTCTGGAGACAGGCCGGTAGGGCTGGGGCCCAGTCAGTGTCTCAGTCGTCTTTGCGGAGCTTGCAGGTCAGCAGTCCTCCATGTTTTAGGTTGCAGGAATCTGATTTCCTGGGTTCAGGGTCACCCCTAAATACTCAATTTAGGGGGGTGTTTAGGTCTGGGGGCAGTAGCCAATAGCTACTTGTTACAGCACCCCAGGGCACTCCAGCTAGTGGAGTTGCCCGCCCCCTCCGGCCACGGCCCCACTTTTGGTGGCAAGGCCGGAGGAGACAGTGAGAAAAACAAGGAGGAGTCACTGGCCAGTCAGGACAGCCCCTAAGGTGTCCTGAGCTGAGGTGACTAACTTTTAGAAATCCTCCATCTTGCAGATGAAGGATTCCCCCAATAGGATTAGGGATGTGCCCCCCTCCCCTCAGGGAGGAGGCACAAAGAGGGTGTAGCCACCCTCAGGGATAGTAGCCATTGGCTACTAACATCCCAGACCTAAACACACCCCTAAATTCAGTATTTAGGGACCCCCCCAGAACCTAGGAACTCAGATTCCTGCAACCTAAGAAGAAGAGGACTGCTGAACTGAAAAACCCTGAAGAGAAGACGGAGACACCAACTGCTTTGGCCCCAGCTCTACCAGCCTGTCTCCCCACTTCTAAAGACACTGCTCCAGCGACGCGTTCCCCAGGGACCAGCGACCTCTGAAGCCTCAGAGGACTGCCCTGCATCTAGAAGGACCAAGAACTCCCAAGGACAGCGGCTCTGTTCCACAAAGACTGCAGCTTTGCAACAAAGAAGCAACTTTGAACAACACACGTTTGCCGCCGGAAGCGTGAGACACTGCACTCTGCACCCGACGCCCCCATCTCGACTTGTGGAGAACAATCACCACAGGGAGGACTCCCCGGCAACTACGAGACCGTGAGTAGCCAGAGTTGACCCCGCTGAGCCCCCACAGCGACGCCTGCAGAGGGAATCCCGAGGCTCCCCCTGATCGCGACTGCCTGCTTCAAAGACCCGACACCTGGTAAAGGCACTGCATCCATAGCCCCCAGGACCTGAAGGATCCGACCTCCAGTGCAGGAGCGACCCCCAGGTGGCCCTCTCCCTTGCCCAGGTGGTGGCTACCCCGAGGAGCCCCCCCCTTGCCTGCCTGCATCGCTGAAGAGACCCCTTGGTTTCCCATTGATTTGTATTGCGAACCAGACGCTTGTTTGCACACTGCACCCGGCCGCCCCCGTGGCACTGAGGGTGTACTTTCTGTGTGGACTTGTGTTCCCCCCCGGCGCCCTACAAAACCCCCCTGGTCTGCCCTCCGAAGACGCGGGTACTTACCTGCTGGCAGACTGGAACCGGGGCACCCCCTTCTCCATTGAAGCCTATGCGTTTTGGGCACCACTTTGACCTCTGCACCTGACCGGCCCTGAGCTGCTGGTGTTGTAACTTTGGGGTTGCTCTGAACCCCCAACGGTGGGCTACCTTGGACCCAAACTTGAACCCCGTAGGTGGTTTACTTACCTGCAAAAACTAACAAACACTTAACTCCCCCAGGAACTGTTGAAAATTGCACTGTATCTAGTTTTAAAATAGCTATATGTCATTTATGTGAAAACTGTATATGCTATTTTGCTAATTCAAAGTTCCTGCATGAAATACCTTTCATTTGAAGTCTTACTTGTAAATCTTGAACCTGTGGTTCTTAAAATAAAGAAAATATATTTTTCTATACAAAAACCTATTGGCCTGGAATTGTCTCTGAGTGTGTGTTCCTCATTTATTGCTTGTGTGTGTACAACAAATGCTTAACACTACTCCTCTGATAAGCCTACTGCTCGACCACACTACCACAAAATAGAGCATAAGAATTATCTCTTTTTGCCACTATCTTACCTCTAAGGGGAACCCTCAGACTCTGTGCATACTATTCCTTACTTTGAAATAGTGCATACAGAGCCAACTTCCTACAGACTCCTAAGCCAACGCACAGCAGTGAAGACACCAACTGACTTGGCCCCAGCCCTACAGACCTGTCTCTAGCCTCTGAAGCCCAGCAACCAAAAGGTGACGCATTCTCCAAGACCGGCAGCCTCAAGAGGACTGCCTGCACCCCAGAGGGCCAAGATCTCTTGAGGACAGTGGCCCTGTCTAAAACAAAAAACCAACAAAGGACTCCATAACCGCCCCAGATCTGCGAGCCCTGCCCCCTCTGCACCCGATGCCCACGGCCCATGTCCAGGCAGCCCAACTGACTAGAGCCAGTCCCCCAGGTGATTCTGACCTAGTTTCCACCATAGGTTGACCCCTCCTGTCCAACACAACGATGTTTGCAGCCTAAATCCGGAGGAACCCCCCCTGACAGCAACAGAACTGGACAAAGATTACAGATGCCAAAAGGTACCCTTGCACTTGCAGCCCCCTGGCCTTGGGGCATCCGACTTTTGGTGCAGCAATGCCCAGCAGGCCGCCCTTCTTGTCCAGCCTTTGGTTTCCCGGAACTGACCTCTGGACTTCAGCTGCAGCATCTTTGTGACCCCTCCTCCCACACATAAACCCCCCCCCCCCCCCCCATAGGAAAGAATTGGGAGCCCAACCCTGTGTTTGCACCCTGCAGTCTCCTGCACCACTGAAGGTGTATGTTTGGTGTTGACCTGTGTGCATCCCCTCTCCCCCTGTGCTCCTCTAAACACCCCAGGTCTGCTCTCTAAAGACGTGGGTTCTTACCTGCAAACAACTTCAGGTGTCCCCAGTCTCTTCTGCACCAAGCCGGTCCTCTGTTGCTGGTGGTGGGTGTTCAGGGTTAACTTGAATCCCTACCTGTGGACATCGTAACCCCCGGAGACTGGAAATGTAAGTCTTGTACTTACCTTGAAACTGTGCTAACTTTTCTTCCCCCTAGAACTGTTTCTGGAAATTGCACTGTGTCAACTTTTAAAACAGATAATTGTTATTTTCTTGAAAAACGTTTAACTGGCCAAACAGAAACAAAGTAGTATTGATACATATTTGGATACTTACCTAAATGTTGGACCTGGCCCTTTTAACACTGTCATTCCCCAAACTTTTTGGCATTCTCCTCATAATTTTACTGACCCTTTTTGCTGACATTATGACTCTGGTCACTTTATCACTACTAATCAGTGCGTAAGTCCATGTGCTCTCCCTTGTCAACTTAGTATGACTGGCTTATACCCGATTGGCACATTTAGTTTACCTGCAAGTCCCCTGTAAAGTGGAATCCCTATAAACAGGGCCTGTAAATTAAATGCTAATAGTGGGCCTGCAGCGCTGCTTGCGCCACCCACAGAAGTAGCCTTTCGAACCTGACTCAGGCCTCCTAGCGCAAGGCCTGCATGTGCATGTTTGGTATGGTTGTAATGGTAGTGAGGAATGCAGCTTACTGGTGTAGGTGGATGTTTTATTAACATTATAGAAATGCCACCTCCCCTTCCTGGGCTGAGAGAAGAGGGAGGCGGAGCACACCTGCATTTGTAAAGGCTGTGCCCTGGACTCACACAATAGGGTCGTTTACCCCCAACTGATGTTTGGAGGCTGTGCTGGAGAAGGGAGGGGACACTCCTGGAACAAGTTGTAACTGACTGGAACCTCTTCTCCCCCTCATTGAAATCGCTTTGCAAAATTGAGTATAAGTACAGGGGGTTTTCCCCATGTTTGGGAGCACTTTTTGGACTGGGATCGAACCTCTGCCATAGAGGCAACTGGACTGCGCAAAGGACTCACCTGGACTGCCCTCTGTTCTGCCTGGCTCATGCTAGATGGCCCAAAGGACTCATCAGGATCACTTTTCTGCAGTTGTCCTGCTGACCAGCTGCCTCACTAGGCGGGGACTGGCACTGCTGGACCATCTCTGGGGATTGCCTCTACTTGCTTGTGAGGTGCTGGTCTCCCTGTCTGCTGCCACCTGCCTTCGTGCCCCTCTTCAGTGCCTCAGGGAAACCAGTGCGAGAAAAGCACTGTAGATATCCCCTTGGTTTGTTCCCTTCTCTATAATAGCAAGCATGGGAGGAGCACTTCATTAAAGTGCCCCCGGGACAACAAACGGAATTGCTGTTTCAAGGATCACCACTAGGCCCGGCTGTGGGCAGAGGAGCCCTCGCCCCTCCTCCCCAAAAACTAGGACAGAAAGTACCCTATTTCTTGGCATGGTTACCCCCATTTTCTGCCTGTTGTCCGTGGTTTTGACCACGTCCACTAGGATCCTGCTAACCAGGACCCCAGTGATTATGCTCTCTCCCTTCTAAATTATTTTTTTACAGCAACATTTGGGACACTGGCGCCCCCATGTAAGTTACTAATATATGGTACACAGGTACCCAGGACATTGAGGTACCTGGGAATCCCCATGGGCTGCAGCATGTATGCCACCCATGAGGAGCCCATACAAACCTTTCTACAGGCCTGCCACTGCAGCCTGCGTGAAAGGGTGCATGCACCCTTTTCACTACAGGTCACTGCACCAGGTCACTGTAAGTCACCCCTATGGTAGGCCCTCTCAGCCCAGAGGGCAGGGTGCAGGTACCGGTGTGTGAGGGCACCCCTGCACTGCACTCTTCTGTGATGCTGATCAGAAGCAATCCTGCCTATCCAAGCCTACTGAGATGGCACCATGCAGATCCTTGAGTTTTTGGGCTGCAACATTGGATGCAGTCGCTCTTTCTTTTAGATGCAGTCCAGCTACTAATGCAAGCACACCTCACAGGCCAAGAAGCAAAGCAAATTGCCAGGCCTAAATCTAGCCCTAATGGAGATGGTTTTTAAGCTGATTTTGGTGGAAACAAAAAAGCTTGATTACAAAAGCAGGGCTGGTAAGACACAGGAAGCATTTGGTCTTTATTTTACCCTGGTAGTTGAAGTTTTGAGTGATCTGGTTGGCTAACTGCTCAACCAATCAAGTGCAACTGTTTTTGGGTAGCGTAAAAGGGCTGTGAACATGAAGGATGCATTCCAAAAATAGACACTGACATCAGCAAAAAGCCCAACATCTTTTTCAATGCACTTGTGTAGTTCAGAACATGACAAGACATAAAAGCCAAGGATCCCCCACCTGTGTGAGAATAGTCAGACCTCGTTTAGTTCACTTTACAAGGGTAGCATGTAGTGCTGCAGATTCACATGCTATGCATATCTCTTCCGACATCTAGTGTTGGGCTTGCGGTGTTACAAATTGTTTTTCTTCAAAGAAGTATTTTCGGAGACACAGGTTCAAGTGACTCCTCCTGTCGGTTACAGTGCGTATGGGCACCGACTCCATACTTAGATTGTTTTCCCACAAAGGGTGAAGGAAGGAGTGATGGAGTATAAGAATATAAAAAGATTTCCATGCAAATGTAAATATATATATACATATGTACAAATATTAAACTTGAACGACTACAGGCTTCGGGGAGGTGGGAGGGTGCATGTGAATCTGCAGCACTACATGCCACGAACAGATGTACACTGGGTAATGAAAATGTCACTTACCCAGTGTACATCTGTTCGTGGCATCAGTCGCAGTAGATTCGCATGTTCTGCAATAGCTCGCCATCTGGTGTTGGGCCGGAGTGTTACAAGTTGTTTTTCTTCGAAGAAGTCTTTCGAGTCACGGGACCGAGTGACTCCTCCTTTTGTCTCCATTGCGCATGGGCGTCGACTCCATCTTCGATTGTTTTTCCCCGCAGAGGGTGAGGTAGGAGTTGAATTGTAGTAATAGTGCCCATGCAATGGAGTGACTAAGTATGCACCTATTTAAGGTTGAGATGATACATATATAAATAATTGAAGGTAACTTCCAAACTGCTACAGGCTCCCGGGGAGGCGGGTGGGCACATGCGAATCTACTGCGACTGATGCCACGAACAGATGTACACTGGGTAAGTGACATTTTCAGTTCGATGGCATCTGTCGCTGTAGATACGCATGTTCTGCATAGACTAGTAAGCAGTTATTTCCCCAAAAGCGGTGGATCAGCCTGTAGGAGTGGAAGTAGTTTGAAATAATGTCCTTAATACGGCTTGACCTACTGTGGCTTGTTGTGCGGATAACACGTCTACACAGTAGTGCTTGGTGAATGTGTGAGGCGTAGACCATGTGGCTGCCTTACATATTTCTTGCATTGGGATGTTTCCTAGAAAGGCCATGGTAGCACCTTTCTTTCTGGTTGAGTGTGCCCTTGGTGTAATGGGCAGCTGTCGTTTAGCTTTAAGGTAGCAGATTTGGATGCATTTAACTATCCATCTGGCTATACCTTGTTTTGAAATTGGGTTTCCTGCATGAGGTTTTTGAAATGCAATAAAGAGTTGTTTAGTCTTTCTGATGTTCTTTGTTCTGTCAATGTAATACATTAATGCTCTTTTGACATCTAATGTATGTAGTGCCCTTTCAGCTACGGTATCTGGCTGTGGAAAGAACACTGGAAGTTCCACTGTTTGATTTAGATGGAACGGTGAAATAACCTTTGGCAAAAATTTAGGATTGGTCCTTAGGACGACTTTATTTTTGTGTAGTTGTATAAAAGGTTCCTGTATAGTAAACGCCTGAATCTCGCTTACTCTTCTCAGGGAAGTAATGGCGATGAGAAATGCCACCTTCCAGGTTAGGAACTGTATATCGCAGGAGTGCATGGGTTCAAAAGGTGGACCCATAAGTCTAGTTAGGACAACATTTAGGTTCCATGAAGGAACAGGTAGTGTTCTTGGTGGTATAATTCTCCTAAGGCCCTCCATGAATGCTTTAATGACTGGTATTCTATATAGGGAAGTTGAATAGGTAGTCTGCAGGTATGCAGATATTGCTGCAAGGTGAATCTTAATGGAAGAGAAAGCTAGGTTAGATTTTTGTAAGTGAAGCAAGTAACCCACTACATGTTCTGGAGTTGTGTGTAATGGTTGTATTTGATTAATATGGCAGTAGCAAACAAACCTCTTCCATTTACTTGCATAGCAGTGCCTGGTGGATGGCCTTCTTGCTTGTTTTATGACTTCCATACATTCTTGGGTAAGTTGTAAGTGCCCGAATTCTAGGATTTCAGGAGCCAGATTGCTAGATTCAGCGATGCTGGATCTGGGTGTCTGATCTTTTGGTTGTGCTGTGTTAACAGATCTGGCCTGTTGGGCAATTTGATGCAGGGTACCACTGATAGGTCTAGCAGCGTTGTGTACCAGGGTTGCCTTGCCCAAGTTGGTGCTATCAATATGAGTTTGAGTTTGCTTTGACTGAGTTTGTTTACCAGGTAAGGAAGGAGAGGGAGAGGAGGAAAAGCGTAAGCAAATATCCCTGACCAGTTCATCCATAGGGCATTGCCTTGGGATTGTTTGTGTGGGTACCTGGATGCGAAGTTTTGGCATTTTGCGTTCTCCCTTGTCGCAAACAAGTCTATCTGAGGTGTTCCCCAGAGTTTGAAATAAGTGTTCAGAATTTGGGGGTGAATTTCCCATTCGTGGACCTGTTGGTGATCTCGAGAGAGATTGTCTGCGAGTTGATTTTGTATCCCTGGTATAAACTGTGCAATTAGGCGAATTTGGTTGTGAATTGCCCAATGCCAAATTTTTTGTGCTAGCAGGCTTAACTGCGTGGAGTGCGTCCCTCCCTGCTTGTTTAGATAATACATTGTTGTCATGTTGTCTGTTTTGACGAGAATGTATTTGTGAACTATTATTGGTTGGAAAGCTTTTAGTGCTTGAAAAACTGCTAGAAGTTCTAGGTGATTGATATGCAGTTTTGTTTGGTGTACGTTCCATTGTCCTTGTATGCTGTGTTGATCGAGGTGTGCTCCCCACCCTGTCATGGAAGCATCTGTTGTTATTACGTATTGTGGCACTGGGTCTTGGAAAGGCCGCCCCTTGTTTAAATTTATGTTGTTCCACCACAGAAGCGAGAGGTAAGTTTGGCAGTCTATTAACACCAGATCTAGAAGGTGACCCTGTGCTTGAGACCACTGTGATGCTAGGCATTGTTGTAAGGGCCTCATGTGCAGTCTTGCGTTTGGGACAATGGCTATGCATGATGACATCATGCCTAGGAGTTGTAATACCATCTTTGCCTGTATCTTTTGTGTTGGATACATGCGTTGTATGATGGTGTTGAAATTTTGAATTCTTTGTGGACTTGGAGTGGCTACTCCCTTTGATGTGTCTATTATGGCTCCCAGGTATTGTTGTACCTTGCGTGGCAGAATTTTGGATTTTGTGAAATTGACGGTGAACCCGAGTTTGAAGAGGGTTTGTATGATGTGATTTGTGTGATTTGAGCACTGTATGAACGAATGGGCCTTGATTAGCCAGTCGTCCAAATATGGGAACACATGTATTTGCTGCCTTCTTATGTGTGCAGCGACTACCGCTAGACATTTGGTAAAGACTCTTGGTGCGGTTGTTAATCCGAAAGGCAGTACCTTGAATTGGTAATGTATTCCTTTGAATACAAACCTTAGGTATTTCCTGTGCGATGGGTGTATTGGTATATGGAAATAAGCATCCTTGAGGTCTAAAGTTGCCATGTAGTTGTGTAGTTTTAGCAATGGCAATACTTCTTGTAGTGTGACCATGTGGAAGTGGTCTGATTTGATGAAAGTGTTCACTACTCTGAGGTCTAGGATTGGTCTCAGCGTTTTGTCCTTCTTTGGTATCAGAAAGTACAGTGAGTAAACTCCTGTGTTTATTTGTGTGTTTGGCACTAATTCGATTGCATTCTTTTGCAATAGTGCCTGCACTTCTATCTCCAGGAGATTGGAATGGTGTGTTGTTAAATTTTGTGCTTTTGGTGGTATGTTTGGAGGGAATTGTAGAAATTCTATGCAATAACCATGTTGGATAATTGCTAGAACCCAAGTGTCTGTAGTGATTTCCTCCCATGCTTTGTAATAATGACCTATTCTTCCCCCCACTGGTGTTGTGTGGAGGGGGTGAGTGACATGTGAGTCATTGTTTAGTAGTAGGGGTTTTGGGGCTTTGAAATCTCCCTCTATTTCTAGGGAATTGCCCTCCTCTATATTGTCCCCGAAAACCTCCTCTATACTGTCCCTGGTAAGTGGACGGTGTTGCCTGTGAGGTGCTGGCTTGTGTGCTTTGACCCCGAAACCCCCCTCGAAAGGGCGTTTTACGGAATGTGCTGTAATTCCCTCTGCTCTGCGGGGAGTAGAGTGCGCCCATGGCTTTGGCAGTGTCCGTATCTTTTTTGAGTTTCTCAATCGCTGTGTCCACTTCTGGACCGAACAGTTCTTTTTCATTAAAAGGCATATTGAGAACTGCTTGTTGAATCTCTGGTTTAAATCCAGACGTTCGGAGCCACGCATGCCTTCTGATAGTTACAGATGTATTAATTGTCCGTGCAGCTGTATCTGCAGCGTCCATGGAGGAACGTATCTGGTTGTTGGAGATGGTCTGTCCCTCCTCAACCACTTGTTTTGCCCTATTTTGGAAGTCCTTGGGCAGATGTTCAATGAGATGTTGCATCTCGTCCCAGTGGGCTCTGTCATAGCGTGCAAGTAGTGCCTGGGAGTTCGCGATGCGCCACTGGTTTGCAGCTTGTGCTGCGACTCTCTTACCAGCTGCATCGAACTTGCGGCTTTCTTTATCTGGGGGTGGTGCATCTCCAGATGTGTGAGAGTTGGCCCTTTTCCTAGCTGCTCCTACAACGACGGAGTCTGGTGGCAGCTGTGTAGTGATGAAAACCGGGTCCGTAGGAGGCGGCTTATACTTTTTTTCCACCCTTGGTGTGATTGCCCTACTTTTGACCGGCTCCTTAAATATGTCTTTTGCGTGCCGGAGCATACCAGGGAGCATAGGCAGGCTTTGGTAGGAGCTGTGGGTGGAGGAGAGTGTGTTGAACAGGAAATCATCCTCGACCTGTTCTGAGTGGAGGCTTACGTTATGAAATTGTGCTGCTCTAGCCACCACCTGAGAGTACGCGGTGCTGTCTTCTGGTGGAGATGGCTTTGTAGGGTATGCCTCCGGGCTGTTATCTGACACTGGGGCGTCGTATAGGTCCCATGCGTCCTGATCTTGGTCACCCTGGCTCATGGTGGTGTGAGCTGGGGAGTGAGATGGAGTTTGTGCTGGTGAAACGTTAATCACGGGCGGAGGAGAGGGTGGTGGTGTAACTCTTTTCACCACTTTTGGTTGTGGTGCTTGTTCCGTCTGGAACTCCAACCTTCTCTTTCTCCTAATGGGGGGAAGGGTGCTTATTTTTCCTGTCCCCTGCTGAATGAAGATACGCTTTTGCGTATGGTCCACATCAGTTGCTTGTAGCTCTTCCTCAAACCTATGCTTTTGCATTTGGGAGGTTAGCGAGTGCTCTTCTGTATAAGAGCCTGAAGCTGGGTCGCTTGCAGTTTGTTTCGGCGTCGAAACTTTGTCTGCGTGTTTTTTCGGCTCCGAGGTGACTTTTTTCCTTTTCGGGGCCGAAACCTCTCGGCGTCGATCTGTTTCGGTGCCGCTGTCTCGGCGGCGAGCCGTGTCCACATCGGCATCTCGGTGTCGAGGCTTGTCTCCAGCACTTTCTCGGTCCCGAGAAGGCTGCGTGCCGGTGTCTCGACCGGAGTCGGACGATCTCGGCACTGTTTGGGCCTTTTTCGGTGCCGACGGTCGGTCACCGAATTTATGGGTTGAGCCATGGCCTGTTGGCAGTGGCGTCCCCTGGGCCTTGTAAATGTTTCTTTGTGTGGTTTTCAACGTCTTACTCACGGTTTGTGTATCGTCGAATCCTTCGGAGTCTGAGTCTTGGATCGAGAAGGTACCTTCTTCTTCCTGTTCCTCGAACTCCCGTTGGGCTGTCGGTGCGGACGCCATTTGAAGTCTTCTGGCTCGACGGTCTCGGAGTGTTTTTCGGGACCGGAACGCACGACAGGCCTCGCAGGTGTCTTCGCTGTGCTCAGGTGACAGGCACAGGTTGCAGACCAAATGTTGGTCTGTGTAGGGGTATTTATTGTGGCATTTGGGGCAGAAGCGGAACGGGGTCCGTTCCATCGGCGTTCTTCAGCACGCGGTCGGGCCGACCAGGCCCCGACGGAGGATCGAAAAACTACCCCGAAGGGCACCGGAGCTCTTCGATCTTCGATGCGGTGTGGAATCTAAGTACGCCGATCCCGAACGCAACAATACCGACGAAAATCTTCAGAAATTAGCTAATTTTCCGTTCCGAAACTCGGAGCGACAGGAACACGTCCGAACCCGATGGCGGAAAAAAAACAATCGAAGATGGAGTCGACGCCCATGCGCAATGGAGACAAAAGGAGGAGTCACTCGGTCCCGTGACTCGAAAGGCTTCTTCGAAGAAAAACAACTTGTAACACTCCGGCCCAACACCAGATGGCGAGCTATTGCAGAACATGCGTATCTACAGCGACAGATGCCATTGAACGTGACATTTTCCGTTTGATGGCATGTGTAGCTGCAGATAAACATGCTATGCATATACTACAAAATTAGCGGTGGCTAGCCTGTAGGAGTTGAAGTTGTTTGAAATAGTGTTCTTAAGACAGCTTGGCCTACAGTGGCTTGTCGCTGTGAAAAAAAAACCATCAACACAATAGCGTTTTGTAAATATATGAGGAGTTGACCACGTGGCTGCTTAACATATCAACCATTGGTATATTTCCTAAAAATGCCATTGACACACCTTTCTTTCTTGTTGAATGTGCTCTAGGAGGGATCAAAAGTTGTTTTTGCTTTGATGTAGCATGTTTGTCTGCATCTAACAATCCATCTCGCTAAACTTTGTTTTGATATAGGATTGCCTTTATGTGGTTGTTGCAAGGCAACGAAAAGTTGTTTTGTTTTTCTAAAATCTTTGGTTCTATCTATACAGTATATAGGAGCTCTTTTGAGATCTAGGGTATGAAGAGCTCTTTCTGCCACAGAGTCTGGCTGTGGAAAGAAGACTGGCTATTCCACTGTTTGGTTGATGTGAAAAGGAGATACTACTTTTGGTACTGTTTGTGCACTTGGAAAAAAGGTTCTTCAAGAGTGAAGGCTTGTATTTCACTAACTCTTCTTAATGAATAGCTACAAGGAAAGCAACCTTCCATGTTAAATATTGAATTTGACGAGTGCATGGGTTCAAAAGGTGGTCCCATGAGTCTCATAAGTGCGATATTTAAATTCCACAATGGAACAGGTGGTGTTCTAGGTGGAATAATACGCTTTAATCCTTCCATGAAGGCTTTACTAACAGGAATTCTAACTAGAGAATTATGTTGAATATTCTTTAAGTATGCAGATATTGCAATGAGATGCATCTTGATGGATGAAAAAGCTAAATGTGATTTTTGTGAATGAAGTAAATAGCATACAATATCGTGTACGGATGCTTCAAGTGGGTCAATGATTTTAGGAGTTTGGAATGTGGTAATACAGACAGATCTAGGCGAGTCGTGTACCAAAGCTGACATGACCATGTTGGTGCTATTAGAATCAAGGTGAGTGATGTTTGAAGTAGTTTGCTGACTAGAAAAGGAAGGAGTGGGAGAGGGGGAAAAGCGTAAGCAAATGCTCCTGATCCATAAAGCATTGCCCTTGGATAGAGGATGTGTTTGTCTGGATGCGAAGTTTAGGTATTTTGCATTTTTGCTGGTTGCGAATAGATATATCTCTGGTGTTCCCCACTTTTGAAGTACTTGGGAGTGAATCTCCCATTTGTGTGTTTGTTGGTGATTTCTGCTTAGGAGATCTGCCAGCTGATTATCTATACCTGGAATGTATTGTGCTAATAGATGAATGTGATTGTGAACTGCCCATTTCCATATTGTTGGGCAAGCAGGGACAGTTGAGATGAGTGTGTCCCGCCCTGTTTGTTGAGATAATACATGGTTGTCATGTTGTCTGTTATTATGAGAACAGTCTTCTGTTTGATTAGAGGTTGAAACGCTTTTGGAGCAAGAAATGCAGGTAATAGTTCTAGGTGGTTTATGTGAAGCGGTTTCTATTTGCCATCCCAGTGTCCTTCAATGGTTTGATTGTTGAGGTAAGCTCCCCAACCGATCATTGATTCGTCTGTTGTGATTATGGTCCAAGGCACAGGGTCTTGGAATGACAGCCCCTTTATTAGATTGCTGCGATTCCACCATTGAAGGGGCATATGTGTTTGGCGGTCCATCAAAACTAGATCTTGAAGTTGATCGTGTGCTTGAGACCATTGTTGTAAGGGCCTCATGTTTAGCCTTTCATGTGGAACTATGGCTATGCAGGATGCCATCATTCCTAGAATTTTCATGATAAATCTTACAGTATATTGTTGATTTGGCTGTATGTGCGGTATGAGATTTTGAAAAGCTTGTATCCTTTGTTTATTTGGATAAGCTAGGGCTTCTGAGTATCTAGGATAGCACCTAGGTAAGGTTGTACTTGTGCTGGGTGATTTTTGGTAATTGAGAGTGAACCCTAGCATATGCAAGGTTTCTATCACATAATGAGTGTGTTGTTGGCATTGTGTAAAATTGCTTGATTTTATTAGCCAATCGTCTAGATATGGAAAGACGTGGATGTGTTGTCTTCTTAAGTAGGCTGCTACTACTGCTAGACATTTTGAGAACACTCTTGGAGCAGTTATGCCGAATGGCAACACTTTGAACTGGTAATGTTTTCCTGCTATGACAAACCTGAGGTATTTTCTGCGAGCTGGATGGATGGGTATGTGGAAATATGCATCTTTGATGTCTAAAGCAGTCATGTAATCTTGTTTTTGTAGTAGTGGAATGTCATTTTGCAGAGTTACCATGTGAAAATGCTGTGACAGGATGTATAGATTAAGGGGCCTGAGGTCCAAAATTGGCCTGAGGGTGCCATCGTTTTTTGAGAATGAGTTAGTATAGCGAGTATACTCCTGTTCCTTGTTGAGAATGTAGAACCAATTCTATTACTTGTTTTAATAGTAGAGATTGTACCTCTTGTTGCAACAGAACACTGTGTTCTGGGGACAACTTGTGGTATAGTGGTGGAATGTTTGGAGGGGTGAAGATTAATTCTAGGCAATAGCCATTGAGGATAATTGATAATACCAAATTGTCTGTGGTGATATTTTGCCAATCAGAGTGGAATTGCTGTAGTCTTCCCTCCACAGGAGAAGTGTGGAGCGGAAAGTGGGAAGGAAGTCACTGCTTAGGTGGCGTAGTGGTTTGCTTTGAAGTTTGGAATTTACCTCTGCAATATTGTCCTCTATAGGACCCTCTAAACCCCCCTCTTTAATATTGGGTTCGTTGTTCCGGCTTTGTTTGGGAGGTGGAAGCATCAGAGGTCTGTGGCTTAAAATCTCCTCTAAACTGGGGTCTGCGAAAGGAGCCTCTTTATGGTGTGGTGTATAAAGTCCCCATTGCTTTCACATTATCTGAGTCTTTTCTCAGTGTTTCAATAGTGGTGTCTACTTCTGGGCCGAATAGATGTTTCTTGTCAAAAGGCATATTAAGTATTGCCGGTTGAATTTCTGGATTAAAACAACCCCTGAGGGGAGGGGGCACATCCCTAATCCTATTGGGGGAATCCTCCAAAACTAAGATGGAGGATTTCTAAAGGCACAGGTCACCTCACGGACTGTCCTGACTGGTGAGTGACTCCTCCTAGTTTTTCTAATTATCTCCTCCAGCCATGCAGCCAAAAGTGGGGGCAGTGGCCAGAGGGCAAGCATCTCCACTAGCTGTGGTGCTGTAACAAAAGGGGTGAGCATTTGAGGCTCACCGCCAGGAGTAACAGTTCCTGCAGGGGGAGGTGAGAAGCACCTCCACCCAGTACAGGCTTTGTTCCTGGCCACAGAGTGACAGTCATTCTCCCCATGTGGCCAGATCCTCGTCTGGTTGTGGCAGGCTGGCAGAAACTGGTCAGCCCCACACTAGAAGTCAATTTGGTATTCAGGGGGCATCTCTAAGATGCCCTCGGGGTGCATTTTACAATAAATTCCACACTGGCATCAGTGTGCATTTATTGTGCTGAGAAGTTTGATACCAAACTTCCCAGATTTCAGTGTAGCCATTATGGAACTGTGCAGTTCGTGTTTGACAAACTTCCAGACCATTTACACTTATGGCTACCCTGCACTTAATAAGGTTTTACTTAGACACTGTAGGGGCATAGTGCTCATGCACATATGCCCTCACCTGTGATATAGTGCACCCTGCCTTAGGGCTGTAAGGCCTGCTAGAGGGGTGACTGAACTATGCCATAGGCAGTGTGAGGTTGGCATGGCACTCTGAGGGGAGTGTCATGTCGACTTAGTCATTTTCTCCCCACCAGCACACACAAGCTGCGAGTGTGCATGTGCTGAGTGAGGGGTCCTCAGGGTGGCATAAGACATGCTGCAGCCCTTAGAGACCTTCCCTGGAATCAGGGCCCTTCGTACCAGGGGTACCATTTACAAGGGACTTTTCTTTAGGGAAAGAACACAGGTGCTGAGGCCTGGTTAGCAGGGTCCCAGCACACTTTCAATCATAACCTGGCATCAGCAAAAGGCAAAAAGTCAGGGGGTAACCATGCCAAGGAGACATTTCCTTACAGTAAGGTTGTTGATATGGGCTCCCCAAGCTATCATTGATGCATCGGTTGTGATTATGGTCTGTGGCACATTCTGGAATGGCCACCCTTTTATTAAGTTGGTGTGATTCCACCATTCCAGAGTGGTAAGTTTGGCGGTTAAACAACATTATATTGTGAAGTTGACCCTGCGCTTCAGACCATTGTTGCGAGAGACACTGTTGTAGCGGTCTCATGTTTAGACGTGCATTGGGTACGATTGCTATGCATGATGCCATCATTCCCAAGAGTTTCATGATGAACCTCACTGTGTAAGTGTGACTGTGTTGTAGTTGGGATATGAGATTGTGGAAAGCTTGAATTCTCAGTGGGTTTGGGTATGCTAATGCTGACTGAGTGCTCAGAAATGCTCCTACATACAGTTGTATTTGTGCTGGTTGCAGATTAGATTTTTGGTAATTGATTGTGAATCCTAGGTTGTGTAGGATGTCCACTGTGTACTATGTGTGCTGTTGACAGGTTTGAATGGTGCTGGTTTTTATATGAGCTAGTAGTCCAGATAGGGAAAGAAATGTATATGTTGCCTTCTGAGGTATGATGCGTCCACTGCAAGGTACTTGGTGAATACCCTTGGTGCTGGTGTTAATCCAAAAGGTAGCACTTTGAACTGGTAATTCTTTCCTGCAATCACAAATCATAGGTATTTGTGATGTGATGGATGTATTGAAATGTGGAAGTAAGCATCTTTTACATCTAATGCTGTCAGTCAAACATATACCCTCACACACCCAGGTTACAAGGACATCAGTTAGGAAATAGCTTTTAAAAAACATGGAAATTCACTGAAAAAAAACAAAAGTTACAAGGACATTGTAGTTAGGTTCAAATTTTACACACACAAAACCACAGAAAATTCAGCAGTTATAGTTATCTCAAGTAACTATAACTCGTGCCCTACGTTAACTATAACTCTCAATCTCGCCATGCCCTCTTAATTACCGCACATATTACATCACTCATGGTATCTTCTATGAGATCATTGATAATATCACTGCCAAATGTGCAGTGAAATTAATGATGGGAAAGCTGCATGGCAGGGGCCCGAGTTAGTTACCTTAGGGAACGAGCACCCATCCTCCCTGTCGGTACACAAGGTCTTATTTTTATTAATTATTTTTGGGGGGGTGGGGGGGGAGGGAGATGTGGGGGAGGGCTGTGGAATCACCACAACACCCACTGTGACACCCATGGGGATTTATTGCAGGTCTGTGCATTAACCGTAAAGCCCTAGGGGTGGGGTGTCATGGCGGACGCATAGGACCCCCCCAAAAAATCTGACCCTTAGGTGTCATTTTGAGGGGTTTAGGTGCTCCTTATGCTGTATCCCCCCGCCCCACCTTTTTAGTTTTTTTTATGTTTTATATTTTAGGACTCTAGGACCAAGGCCCTGAACCCTAATATGGCAGCTGCTACTTTGCCTTCAGGCTGTGGCTAGCCATTCACAATGCATGGTTGAGGTTGTGGATCCGTTGCAGATCCTCTGCAGCGTGTAATATTTATAATTTATGTTATTTTCTCAAAGGATTTACACAAAGATATTTTCTGGAAAAAGATATAGCTTTCTGCCAAATTTGGTGTAATTCCATTCAGCTGTTTTGGCTGCTCCTGTGCCTAACTTCGTATGGAAAAGATTATGATAGACAGATAGATACAAACCTTAGCATAAATGATACATTATCTTTAAAAGGAGCACCCTGGAACAAAGGACATCATTGCTTAAATACCTTTTCTGTTTTTTCGTCTTCCTTATCTTTCTCTTTCTCCTTCTCATCACTTTTGTCAGAAGACAATATTACCAATGTAAGTTTTCTAACAATTTGCTTTGCCTCCATAATTTCTCGCTTGTGTTCTTCCTGAATTGTGTTATCCATAGGCAGAAGCTAAGGAAAATAAGTCAAAATGATTATTTAGCATTTAGTCGAAAATAAAAGCTTGCTTTTTGTGAAACAACAAAACGAAAAACAAACGTCAAACAAGGAGGAAAATGTACTTTTTTTTTAAAATTAACTATGTTGTATATATTAAGATTTCTCACAAACAATTCCTTAGAACTGGACCACAGTATGGTGCTAATCCTTGTCCAGCACAAATCATGCTTAAAAAACAAAAACAAAAGGAGAACAGTGAACGCTCAGGTTCCCGCCACCTACAACTACTGGCACAAGGTTCACATCCATCTGATATTCACAGCGTACTCTCATTGATTAGTTCAATAGGGATCAAAACATAACTAACAGATAAATGGAATAAAACAAACAAAAGGAATTATGATTAATAACACATGAAGAGAAATCTCTTGGTCAGAAAAATCAACGGAGTGATTGGTAAACACATGATTTAAGAACAAGAAAAGCCCTGAGGAAGTCTGGTGGGAGATATCCCCGACGAAACACGTGTTGACTTGGCGTGGAATGCGTAAAGGCTTGTTTGGGACATTGAGAAATTATAATACAAATCACATTAGAAGATCTACCATGAAGGAATGAACATTATTCAATAAACACTGATTATGTGTTACTAAATATAAAGACTGTAAATGAATATCAGCTGGATGTGTTCCTCAATATAAGAATTGCACTATATCAGCAAATTTATTGTTGATTACAGGGTGTTTTGGGATTTTCACGCTGTTCAGAGCACCGTCGAGTTGGTTTTGGAAGCAAATTAAGGACAGGAAGCACCACCATACTCCAAAAAGAAAAATTCCCAATTACTAATACATTACTGGCACAAGGTCACAGTCCCTAAACTTCAGAGACCACAAGGTCAGTGGGGCACCCACAAAAAGGGAAATGAGGCCAGATTATTAATAAGGTACATATGGTCATCCGTAATTTTTTTATTTATTTTTTTAACACACCTGCTCGTAATCTTGAACTCTAACACTGGGATTCTGCTATCCAGTGCCTTGTGCATGTGCTCAGACATTTACAACATGTCAAAATTGTCTGAAAAACAAAATTAGCACATGTAACCTTCTTTATAAGGCCAGAGTATATGGTTCAGAAATACATCACTGGCATGGAAAGATAAATGTTGCTTGTGGACTGAAGCCCCCATTATTTGAACTCTCGAGATTTGTCTTCAGATGCCTGGGTTTAGTCATATCTTGAGCGAGTTAGATATAACTTGTTTGGGTGGAGGGAGCTCCTGTTGCTCCTGCATACTAAAATTGTGACACACCCTAAAAGCTGTGTTGTAACAACGGTGTCTTGGACAACCATAGTGTTATATGCAGGTTCTTTGTTAACATCAGTTTCAAAGTGTTAAGCACTGACAACTATAAGAACAAAAACAGTCTTGTGATAATGCTTTTGGCTTTAACAAGATAAAGGTACTGTGCCATTAATAAGTTGTATGGTTACAATAGGGCACAAGAAATTAGAATCAAGGCTGTGTATTGTTCCTTTCATTCAGAATGTTATGATTCATGCAAATTACATTCAAATGAAAGAACTGTGCATATTTCAAGTACATTTAAGAGCAAGGAGTAACAATACTCGTGTCCTTCAGTCGCTTGTGAAAGACTGCAGAAAAACGCAAAGAACCTCCATCTCACAAGAAGAGCTGTCTGACTAAAAACTACCTATATTGCTTGATTGCCTTTTCTCACATCCATAGGTCTTCTCCATCTTTGCCATCAGTGCCGCAGCCCTGGACATGTTCAACAATTTCAAAAAGGTAGTTAGACTGGTGGGTTCCATGTCGGTCCCATGGACACATTGAGATCTACAGGACAGTTGTAACTTGAGTCTGACTTATTCTCCAACCTGTTTAATGAGTGCACCCAATCTCTATGTACCCTTATTCACTCATTTAGATTTAATACCACAGCTTACAGTGAAGACATCCATCCCATTATTGTTCAATTTTTATTATAATTCTGACAACTCCATCCTATGGTTGGAAGAATATATTTTTAAGTATCCAAGGACGGATATCAGACTTCTGTTGTTGGTTATTTCTCCTACAGCCATCCCAACTTGACACACACTCAATACCGGTATCCACATTTAAAATGTAAGTGTCCTGTCTGATCCAGAACTATTGTTTCAAAATGGTAAGAGAGTAGGATACGCACTAAACTTAAAATGTTAAAATATTCTCTGTAGGAAGTTGGCACTTTATGTGGTATGTGAATACTGTGTAAAGGGTTCATCGGTTCCCCAGTGAGTGGACAGGGCGGTAGTGCAGCTGAGCAGCCTTAGGTTTAACACAGAGGAATGCAAGACATCTACAAATACACACAATAAATGAGTCACACAACTCAAGGTGATCCACACCAAGGTATAAAAATAGCAGGTATCAAAGTTTAGGCATCAGAGAAAAATTGTTCAGTAAGTACGCGTTTAATAGGAATTCTTTTTACTTTAAGAAGTGGACAGTTGGCAGAACTCAGAATGTTATCCTATGGTAGGAAAAACAAGTTCTGCAAACAAGTAGAATACAGCAACTTACAAGACAAATCTCCTGCGGTTAAGGTGAGTAGAGGGCAAGGTCCAAGGCAGCACCCACAGTACATCCTCAGCGGCACGGGAGTAGCCGGGTGCAGAGTGCAAGACAGCGTTGGGTGCCCAATGTGTTCCCATGGAGATTGATCACTGCAAAAAGAGGCTGGAGGCTAAGAGGGGGCACCCTGTTTAGGTGAGCCACTGGGTGGGCTCAGGTCTTGCAATGCTCGGGGACGTAGGGACACCAGTGGCTCTCTTCTCCTTGGTCGGAGGCATCTGGGTGCAAAGGGTTCTTGGACTGTCAGGTTTTCATCAACCGGTGGCAGCTGCAGTAGAAAGGCGCCCACAGAACAGGCTGCAGGTGTGGACTGGGGAACCAGTCCGGGTATACTAACATCTGGGCTCAAGTCTCATGAGACTGGGGGCTGCAGAGACACCAGTGGTACTCTTCTGTCCAGCGCTTACGGGTACAGATGTGCAGTGGACCGTCGGGGTTGCCCTCGGCAGTTGAGGGGGACCTACACAAGGAGACTGCAGGCGTCTGGGTGAAGGTTGCATGGGGGAAACCCACGATGGACTTTGTTTCTGGGAACCAGGTGGGAAATGTTGGACCACTTCAACAAGGGCTGGGAGGCTTGAGTCCAGTTGTGCTGTCTGGCGGTCCAGAATACTCTTCAGCAGTTCTTTGGTGTCTGCAAGGATGCAGGGGAGGAGCTCCGCTACTCTACGTGGGTTTTTTGTGCTGGGGTGCAGACTGGCAGTCTTCCAGGGGCTTTTGGAAGTTTCAGCAGCTGGAGGACTAGGCATCTATCTTGCAATTGTCGAAGTCCATAGGCAGGCTGGCAGGGTTGGAGCCAAGTCAGTCACTGATCTTCAGTTCTTGCCTTTGCACCTCTGAAGTGTCCTTAAGGTCAGCAGGGATACCCTTCTCTGGTGCCAAGGCATTCCCTAAATACAGAATTTAGGGGTGTTAAGAGTGAGTAGGCTAGTAGCCAATGGGCTACTGACCTTTGTGGGTCACTGCGTCCATATATGACCACTTTCTGTGGAATGTGGGCATAACCCTCTCCCAGAAGTTTTTAAGTATGCCATCACAAAGATGGCTACTTCTGAAAAACAGTGTCCACCTCGCAGTAGCCCACCTTTAGGGTGGTACTAGCCTGGGAGTGGCACGCCTACCTGACTAGATAATTTTCCTGCCAGTACAAGTGCCAAATGGGCTCTGGACAGGGTGGGTGGCTTCTTCTCCTGTGAGGGGAGCTGGATTCTCATTTCAAAAGCAACAGTTCTTTGAAGCTTTCCGCCTTAGAAAGGCTAATCAGCAGGTCCTTCTGCAGGAGGGTGTGTCACCCTCTTCCCAGACAGGTTTCTGCTCTGGGCCTCAGGAGAGCAGAAGGCTCTCACCCTCAGGGTCCAAAAGGTATCTTGGGTAGCAGGCTGGCAAAAATTGGTCAGCAAGCACACCAGTGGCTGGTAGAGCTTCAGGGGGCACCTCTACTTCTGGGTACCTATATTGCTTGATTGCCTTTTCTCACATCCATAGGTCTTCTCCATCTTTGCCATCAGTGCCGCAGCCCTGGACATGTTCAACAATTTCAAAAAGGTAGTTAGACTGGTGGGTTCCATGTCGGTCCCATGGACACATTGAGATCTACAGGACAGTTGTAACTTGAGTCTGACTTATTCTCCAACCTGTTTAATGAGTGCACCCAATCTCTATGTACCCTTATTCACTCATTTAGATTTAATACCACAGCTTACAGTGAAGACATCCATCCCATTATTGTTCAATTTTTATTATAATTCTGACAACTCCATCCTATGGTTGGAAGAATATATTTTTAAGTATCCAAGGACGGATATCAGACTTAACTGGCATCGGAGAGGGTTCGCCAACACGAGATGTTTGACATCAAACATCCCCATCTTCAGTGAAGCGATGATGTAGCTGGGGAACTTGTATTGACCAGTGTCCAGCACAAGCATTTAAAATGGCTTCCCTGGTCACTTACTATGTCTCAGAAGTGACAAATACCTAGCAAGGGCATATCTGCTCGTGCAGATACGCCCTCACATGTAATATAATGCCCACGGCCTTAGGGCTCTATGGCCTTCTAGAGGGGTGAATTAGATATAGTGCATGCAGTGTTAATGGAACATGGCACACAGGCTGTGCGCCATGTTGTGTTTTCACTTTTGTCTGTACCAAGTCAAGCAGCCTACAACGGCAGACTAACATGCTTGGTGAGGGGTGCCTTAGGGTGGCACAATTAGTGCTGCAGCCCTTAGGGAACCTCCTTAGTACCCCAGGTCCTAGGCACCAGGGGTACCATTTACTAGGGACTTATAAAAAGGTGCTAAAGGATTTACCAATTAGGGAAACAATAGTACAGCTTAGGGAAAAAGATCTGGCACTGGGGAACTGGTTAGTAGGAACCCAGTGCACTTTCAGTCAAAATCACATCAGGTACCAGGCAAAACGTGAGGGGTAACATTTGTCAAAAAGAGCCACTTTCCTTCACCTCGCAACAAGGTAACTGTCCAGATCCACTTCACTTCACATTACTCTGATGCACCTGCCCCTCTTGCAGATATGGAGCTAGTACACAGCTTGGTGGATGGGTCTTCCATTGTTTTTGGAGGGGCTTCTGAGGGGGTCGCTAGGACAGACAGGCAGTGGGACATGAGGGGTCTTAAACAATAGTCGCAGCTGCTTTTCTCTCTAATGCTTCACTTCAGCAGGCGGCAGACCCCAGACATTGTGGCACTGCAGTTACCTCAGCTGCTCTAGGCAGTGGGAAACACTCTGGTAATGCGACTGTTACAATGGCTACCCATATTACAGAGGGGGACATTTTGGAGACCTAGTGTAAGGAAATGCCTCCTTGGCATGGTTACCAACTGACGTTTTGCCTTTTGTTGATGCCAGTTATGACAAAGTGTGCTGGGATCCTGCTACCCAGGCCCCAGCACCAGTGTTCTTTCCCTAAACTGTACCTTTGTTCCCACAATTGGTACAGCCCTGGCACCCAGATAAGTCCCTTGTAAATGGTACCCCTGGTACCAGGGGCCCTGATGCCACGGAAGGTCTCTAAGGGCTGCAGCATGTCTTATACCACCCTGGGAACCCCTCACTGAGCCCATGGCACTCCCCTCAGAGTGCCATGTCAACCTCACACTGCCTGTGGCATAGGTAAGTCACCCCTCTAGCAGGCCTTACAGCCCTAAGGCAGGGTGCACTATACCACAGGTGAGGACATAAGTGCATTAGCACTATGCCCCTACAGTGTCTAAGCAAAACCTTAGACATTTTAAGTGCAGGGTAGCCATAAGAGTATATGGTCTGGGAGTTTCTCAAACACGAACTCCACAGTTCCATAATGGCTACACTGAAATCTGGGAAGTTTGGTATCAAACTTCTCAGCACAATAAATGCCAGTGTGCAAGTTATTGTAACATGCACCCAAAGGGCATCTTCGAGATGCCCCCCCTGAATACCAATCCGACTTCTAGTGTAGGCTGACTAATTTCTACTAGCCTGCCACACACCAGACATGTTGCTGGCCACATGGGGAGTGCCTTTGTCACTCTGTGGCCAGGAACAAAGACTGTACTGGGTGGAGGTGCTTCTCACCTCCCCCTGCAGGAACTGTAACACCTGGCGGTGAGCCTCAAGGCTCACCCCCTTTTTTACAGCGCCCCAGGGCATCCCAGCTAGTGGAGATGCCCGCCCCTCTGGCTGCTGCCCCCACTTTTGGCAGCAAGGCTGGAGGAGATAATGAGAAAAACAAGGAGTCACCCACCAGTCAGGACAGCCCCTAAGGTGTCCTGAGCTGAGGTGACCCCTGCCTTGAGAAATCCTCCATCTTGAGTTTGGAGGATTTCCCCCAATAGGATTAGGGATGTGCCCCCCCCCCCCCCACAGGGAGGAGGCACAAAGAGGGTGTAGCCACCCTCAAGGATAGTAGCCATTGGCTACGTCCCTCCCAGACCTAAACACACCCCTAAATTCAGTATTTACGGGCTACACAGATCCCAGGAAATCAGATTCCTACAACCTGAAGAAAGAAGGACTGCTGACCTACAAGCCTGCGGAGACGAAGGAAGACGACAACTGATTTGGCCCCAGCCCTACCGGCCTGTCTCCAACTTCGAAAACCTGCTCCAGCGACGCATCCGACAGGGACCAGCGACCTCTGAAGCCTCAGACGACTGCCCTGGACTACAGGACCAAGAAACTCCTGTGAACAGCGGCCCTGTTCAAAATCAGCTACTTCTTTGCAACAAAGAAGCAACTTCCAAGGACTTCACGTTTCCCGATGGAAGCGTGAGACTCTACACACTGCACCCCACGCCCCCGGCTCGACCTGCAGAAAACCAACACCTCAGGGAGGACTATGAATTAACACCCACCCACCCACCAAAATCTTAACAAGGGCCTTAGTCTCAGGCCACAGAATACTACTACATTATCTTCTTTCTTACTACGTTTAAAACTTTTACAGAAGGTTTTCCCTTATGCTCCGAGTAATCTGAGAGTAGTATTGGCTAATGCAGCTGTCAACTCCCATCAGAATTATGGAAATGCCTGCATTCTAGATTTCCCCTTAGAAACAGAGTTACACGATTCAGATCATACAAAACCCAGTGGCAAGAACAATCTCCGAGCTTCATATACAGGATTCTGTTTCACAGGTACATTTATTTCAAATGTAATTTCTCCTTTTTTCCGGGAGACCTACTTTATAAACAGCATTCCACAACTACAGAATGAGAAGCTATTCATGAGGTAGTATACAGTTTTATGAGAAGCAGAGTAATAAACTGTTATAAATGGATTGGAATGGTTCCTCACTGTAAATTCTGTAAACAATCTCATCTCAATATTCCACCATCTTAGCCACTAGCAGATTGAATAAAAGATGGTGCTCGGACATAAAATTGCATTGGGATACTCATCTGATGGATATGAGCTTATAACATGCCAATTACGATTTGATCTGGATTGAGTACAAGTAGGCTCATTGGTTAGATTTACAACACTGTAATCTTAAACAGCCCTGTGTAGTTTATTCGGAAGTAAACTGGGTTATATTAAAGAACTCTTACGATTTACCACCCTTCACTTAAATAATGTATAAACCTCACATACTCTTGATGATGGGCCGTACCATTCAAATGGAGCTGAAACATTGTCAAAGTAGATTATCAAAGGAGACAATTGAAAGGTGTGAATAATCTGCTGGGCGTCCTCCTTAAATGACTTGGTGGGACTTGCCCCTTGTTTTAGTATCTATGTTGAGTTTTTTTTAAGTTCTCTTTTTGTATTAATCATCTGTTGTATATAAGGGTTGATGGGTGGAGTTCCAATAGGGTTGGAATTTTTAGTTATATATTAAATAAGCACAAATATTTGGATTTTGTACTTAAAAAATAAATACATTCATATATCAAATAGTTTAATTGACTGACTGAACAGGCTCAGATTTCAGGGAGAAGAGATGCTAACACTACATTAAACAGCCATACACCAAGAAGCTCAATTCGTAAGTATGGAGTGCAACAAGAATACTTACGTGTATATAAAGGTCATCTAAAGCTATAAGATTATGCTGAAGAAGAACTGCTGCAACTCTATACAATGAGGACGGAGTCTCTCCATTAGGCTCCTAAATGAAAACAACAAAGTTTAGTAGCTAAGCAGTCACTGAAGGGAAAAACATATTAGTTACTGCAGAGATAACATCCCACCTCACAAAACCTCAAATAAAGGGCATTAAAGAAAGGATAAGATTTTATGTGGAAACTTAAACCTTCCTTCAATAGCTATTTACTCTTGAGCTTCTGTACATGCACATACATACAAATGCACACAAACATAATTATAGTGTGAGAGCAATGCTGTATGTGGGGCTAAAGTAAACTCTAGTACCCAGCAGGACAAGGAGTATACATATTAAGTACAACACAATTCCAACCAAGACTTAACAGCCATTTCCCTCAAGTTACACTGTGAAACATCAGCCAATGATGTAGCAATTCATACACAAGAACACATTTTTAGTATTTTAAGACCAAGATGAAGCATTTGTTTTGAAAAACAGCAGTACAGGGGAGGGCAAACAAAGTTTTACTGGTTAAACAACAGGACACAAAAACAGTTAGACTAAATAGTAGTGGGAGTTTACATGTAAGATGATTTAAAAAAATGAACTAGTAAGATTGAGTGATCAAACAGCAGGTGCAAAGTACCTCCTCTAAAGGAAATGTACAGACATCACATCTCCTTTTGAACTTTTCAGGGAGTCCCATGGTCATGCCCTTCAATGTCTTTTAGAAACTTTCAAAAAGAGGTCCATTGGTTTGTGGATGGTATGGTGAACTTGACGATCACTCCATGCTCATTCAACATGTGTTTTATGTACATTGACATGAAGTTGGCACCTCTGTCAGATATCACCTCCTTAGGAAACCCTACTCTGGTGAAGATACCAATGAGGGTGTTGGCTACATCAGGGGCAGTAGTAGACCTAAGGGGAATTGCTTCAGGTTCCTTGACAGCATGATCCACTACTACCAGTATATATTGGTTTCCTTAGGAGGGGGTGGTTTGAGTGGACCCACTACTTCCACACCAACCCTTTTAAAGGGAACCCCAACACTGGTAGTGGAATTAGGGGGGCTCTGGGTGGCCACTGGCCTTACCAGTGGATTGGCAGGGGACACAGGAGCTGCAAAACTCCTTCACCTTCAGAAATAGAACTAGCCAATAGAAATGGCTGACTAGCCTATTCCAAGTTTTGGTTTGGCCCAGGTGCCCACCAAGGGGGATGTCATGGCTAGTGTGAGGATAAACTCCTTTAACTGTTGAGGCACTACCACTCGCCTGGTGGTACCAGGTTTGAGGTCTCTGGACTTAGTGTACAAGAGTCCCTGCCCCCAGAAGACCATGTTGAAGCCACTGACATCTCCCTTCTCCAGTGCAGCAGCCTGCTGTTGCAGATCTTCAAGACAAGGACAGGTTCTCCGTCCTTGGCACAGCTGTTCCCCGGAGGGTGCCCCGGGCCCAAGAGCTCTCCCCGGTAAGGTTCAAGTTCCATTAGATCAGTTCCCTCTGGGGTGGGTAAGTCCTCCTCCTGGAAAGAGGGCCCAAGCTTTTTGTTGTTTAGAAGCTGGTCTCAGTCTTCTTGCCATTTCTCTTGGAAGGTTGGGCCATTATTCCAGACTCCAACATTTCTTTTTCACCCTGTGCTTGGCTCTGTGCTCTGGTTTTCACACATACCATCTCAGGGATCCCCACACTGTCTGCATGGTTTTTGAATTCTACCTCAGCCCATGCTGAGGACCACAGGTCATTCCCTAGCAGACATTCAACTGGGATTGCAAAAGAGACCACCACCTGTTTCAGGTCAGTAACCTATCCCCATTCTAAGGACACCATATCCATGGGATGGACCTTAGTTCATTTTCAGCACTGGTAACTGGATATGTTTCCCCAGCCAAGTACTGTGCTGATGAAATCAGTTTTTCTGTCACCATGGTGGCACTGGTACCTGTATACCCCAGGGCTTCTACTCTAGTCCCATCAATCAAGGGATGCTGTCTGTATTTGTTCATGTTTGGGGCCAGACAGCAAGAGTGACAACATCTACCACACCCTCAGAGACTAAAATAGCTTCAGTGTGAACCCTGATTTTCTGTGGGCACACTGTAGATCACATCTGGAGATTGGCTATACCAATACTAGCTGGTGCAGTACTAGGGGGATTCTTTTTTGGACAGGCCAAATCTACAGTTTGGTGTCCATTCTGTCTACAGTTGAAACACCTGGTCTTTTTGGGATCAATGTTTTTATACTTGTACCGATGAGTGGATAGTGAAGAGGTTCGGGGGCCACCCTCCTGAGCAAGTTTTTGGGGACCTTTAGAAGACTCTTTACTTTTACCCTTGGGTGTCTTACCACTCTTCCCATGGGGAGACTTAGTAAACCCTTTCGTTTGGTCACCCCCAGTGGAAGTCAACCGAGTCTTGACCCAGTGGTCTGCCTTCTTACCCACTTCTTGAGGAGAAATTGGACTTGGGTCTACCAGATATTGATGCAACTTTTCATTAAAGCAGTTACTAAAGATGTGTTCTTTCATTAACAAATTATAGAGCCCATCAAAGTCATGCACTTAACTTCCAGATAACCAACCATCTTGTCTTTTCACTGAGTAGTCTATTAAGTCAACTGAGGATTGGCTTGAGGTTTTGTGAGTTCCCCTGAACCTAATTCTATACTCCTCAGTGGTGAGTTCAATCCCTCAATCAGGGTAGCCTTCATGAAGACACAGAACTCAGTATTTGCTCCAGTGGGTGTGAGGAGTCTATCCCTACACTTACCAGGGAACAGTTCCCAAAGGAGAGCTTCCCAGTGAGACTTCCACTTTCCTCATTCCACAAGCCCTCTCAAAGGCTGTGAACCATTTGATGTCATCACCATCCTCATACTTGGGGACAATCCCTTTGGGGATTTTAGGGGCACAAGATTGTTCTCTGTGCCTATTCATTCCGTTGCTGCCACTCTTAGGGTGCTAAACCAAAATGTGCTCTCTCCCTCTCTATACCTTGGAGTCTATCCTCCAAAGCTATTCTTCTGACTAATCTTGCTAAAAGACTGTCCACTTCACTGAGGCTGTCCTCAGTGGACCCAGTAGAACCTGACCCACCTATGTGATGTCTCGGTGCTGTGAGTACTATCCTTGGGGACAGTGGGGACAGAGGCCCTCTCCTCCCTAGTTAGATTAGGAGGGGATAGGTCATTATCCTGATCCCCAATTTCTTTCCCATCCAAGGGAAGATTATCTTCTTCAGCAGGGTGTTCCTTTGTGTACTCTGCCAAAAGCTCCTTTTTGAGACTGCAGAGAGACCTTAAATCTCTCATCTTGAAATGAAGATTTCTTTTAGGAACTAAAATGACTTCTAGTTACTTTACCCCCAACTACAGTAACTTCTGAAACTTTTTTAGGAAATGCTAAAGGGGACTTAACTAAGACCCTAGCAAGGCTTACAAATTTGGAAAAATTGTCAATTCAAAAATCAATTGGATCTAAAGGCAATTTTGGAACTTAGTTGTGCAGATCAGTAATAAGGAGTGGCTGAGTAAATATGGGGCCATGCTGGACCTCCACACATGGAAACCTACCATCCACATACATTTTTGAAAATTAGACAACCCAACCAGGGGATTCCAGGGGAGTGCGTCTTGGTTGAATCCCATGAGGTTTTCTCATCCACAATACCCTTCAAACCTCAAACTTTCCCTTAAATCACACATTTTCCTTACATTTCTGTGATGGAAACTTCCAGAATCTAATGGAATCCACAATATTCCTAACACTAAGCATTGCACCATTGTGCAGATAAAATTACTGCACCACTTGTGTGGTTGGGCTTACTACCCGCAACAAGATCTGATCAAAGTGAGGTCAACAGGAATCCCCATGCAAGGGCCCCCATGAACCTTGATTTGATCCGTTCCTGTTGAGGGCACTAGGCCCAGCCACACAAGTGGCGCAGCATTGTCATCGGCACACATGGGGCAATGATGGGTGGTAGGAATTGTGTGGATTCCTATGGATTCCTGAAGTTTCCATCACAAATGTAAGGAAATGTACCATTTCAGCAAAAGTCTGCGGTTTGTATTGTAGTGTGGGTAAAATAAACCTCATCGTATCCACACAAGGCACACCACCCTCGACTCACTTAGTTGTCTAGTTTTTAAAAAATTGCAGGTTTGCTAGGTTTCCCTAGTTGTTTTTGAGCAGTTTCCTGTTGCGGGCACTAGGCTTATCCACACAAGTGAGGTACCATTTTTTTAATTAAAAGACATGTGGGTGCATAGTATAGAATACTACTAAATGTTTTTCTAACCAATTGGATTTCGCTGTGTTTGTGCCTTCCATATGTAAGCCAGTGTGTAAGAAGGAAGAGATTTTGAAAAATACCTTTAAAATCATACGCTCGCACGGGCACCCACAAATTCAGAGATGTACAGTTAACCACTGCTCCTAAGCACTATATCTTGTGCCCATTTCAATAATGCACAGGTTACCTTGATACCTTGTTTTCATATGATTTGGTTTATACTCTCTACACAATGAAAAAACATTTTACGGTGCAGCTCAGTTGTTGGCTCTGGGTACCTCAGGTTCTCAGAGAACCAAAAGGGTCTAGTGAATGTAATGGTACATTGGTTTTGTTCATCAGCCGTTGAGACAAAAC
The DNA here is from genome assembly GCF_031143425.1 of Pleurodeles waltl. Classification (NCBI taxonomy): domain Eukaryota; kingdom Metazoa; phylum Chordata; class Amphibia; order Caudata; family Salamandridae; genus Pleurodeles; species Pleurodeles waltl. The sequence goes on along the minus strand of NC_090438.1, from coordinate 165,374,131 downwards.
GTTACAGATGACAACATTGTTAGAAATTACCATTTCTTTCCTACTCATTTTCAATATTTCTTTTTTAACATTTTTAGTTTGTTTAGGTAAACCTTGAGGGATCTACACGACTCCCTTGCTTAATTCAAAACCGTTTCTATTTTTCATAAATATATGGCTTTCCAGGAACACCCTGGGGTTTCACACTGGTTTCCACCACAAACTAGAAGTAGGCTGAAAGCAGAAAAAAATGTAAAAATTGGCTATCTCCTTGGAAAATACCAAAAACGTAGAGTACTTTTCCACCCTATTTAAAAAAAAATTAAAAAAAATAAACCCTCAAAATTAAGCTATATTTTGGCTATATTTTGCACCACTCCAGGGGATTCCACAAATCCTGAGTACCTTTAGATTCCCCAAGTTTTTGGGAAAAAGGATGCAAATTTGGCACTGATAACTTATGTGAACACTTGAGCACAAACTACCCCAAACAGCCAAACAAATGACTCAGCACTGAGGATGGGAAAGGCCTAGCATTTAAGGTGTTAACATTTATGGAAAAATACGTTTCTCAGGATCGTTGGCCACATCAAATTCTATTATTTATGAAGATTTCATGAGGCAGAATTAGCTTTGTATAATGTACGTATTAATTCACCATTACCTGATAGAACTTGAATTTAAATCCAAGAATGTGACATAGAGTTTGAGGTTCACACATGGACATGTATGATTCAAGTAGTGGTACAAAGAATTCATCAAGATCTGGCCGGCATTCATATACTTCTAGAAGAATATCCAAGACTCTATTAGGATCCAAGTTAAAACATCCTACCAGAAAGAGAACAAAGTTGAAAAAATTAGATTAAAAAAATTAGATATCAATCCGTTAAGCAAGCAGCAACAAAGAGTCGCTGCAATTCTAATTATAACCAGTATAAAGACAGACCTATAGATAAAATGAAACTTTATTAGACAAGATATGTTCAACAAAGCAGCAACCCTGATCTTGTACACATTACCATAATATAACTTACATTTTTGCAAGACACTTTCAGAACTAAAAAGCAAAGTAAAACTCTATTAGAAGATAACACCAAAGACCTCAAGGTAGAGACTTGGGCAGTCATAGCAAAATCTTTTTGAAGTGTCTCACCAAGTTGTGAAAGGTGGAAAGTGTAAAAAAAACAGTCCTACTTGTGTACAACTGGACCTAAAGATCTGACCACACCACTTCCTTTGCTTGTTGAAGGAGAAGGAGGAGGAGCCTGAACCTCCACAATGTAACCACAGCACTTTGTTTGCTTAGTTGATGCACACAGTATTTGTAGGAAAGTACCCTCTTTTTGGCATGGTTACCCTGACTTTTTGCCTACTGTCAGTGAGTTTTGACTGTTCATTGAGATCCTGCTAACCAGGACCCCAGTGACTGCTCTCTCCCTCTAAATATGGTTGCTTGTGTCTTAGCACACACCACAATTGGCATATTGGTGCCCCCACATACGTCCCTAGTATATGGTACTTGGGTACCCAGGTGTGTTAGGGCACCCGGTGGTTCCCCATGGGCTGCAACATGTTTTGTGTCGCCCATGGAAAATTTGTCTGCAGGCCTGCCATTGCAGCCTACATAAAAAGGTGCATGCACCAGGTCACTGTACGTCACCCCTTTGGTAGGCCCTCCTAGGGGAGAGTGCAGGGTGCAGGTACCTGTGGGTGAGGGCACCCCTGCATGAGCAGAGGAGCTCCTGCAAACTCCAGTTCCATTGCACTCTACTTCACAAGTGGGGGGAAGCCATTTTACCCGTGTACTGGACTCCGTGTCCAGCTATATAATGGTAACTCCAAGCCTGCTGATATTTGGTATCAAACATATCAGAATCATACCCCAATACTGTTGCTAGCATTAGCTGTATGATTACATGCACTCTGGGGGCTCCTTAGAGGACCAACAGCATTGGGTCTCCTGGGATTTTCTAGGCTGCATGTACTGCTACCACCCCTCAGACAGGTTTCTGCCCTCCAGCTGCTCCACCAGCTCAGGCACGGGAAGGCAGAACAAATGATTTTCTGTGGAAGAGGGAGGGAACACCTTTTCCCCTTGAAAATAGATGTTACATGGCTTGGGCGGCATGGCCGGTCAATCACCACCCCAGAGGTGGTCACTCCAGGTGGCCACTTTATTCTGCCATCTTGAAAACAAAGATGGGCAGAGGCCCTTTGGAGCACCTGAGTAGCTAGGTCAGGCAGGTAACATTACAGCCCCCTCCTGATAGGTGGTCAACCCTATGTGACCAAGCCCCCTTCCTGGGCTATTTAGGGTCTCCCTCTTGTGTGGGTCCTCAGATTGGACTTGCAAGATTCCAGCAGGACTCCTCTGCATCGTTTACTTCATATTCTAGCCAATGGGACTGCAACTGGACCCTCCAGGAACCAACAATCTGCAACGCCAGCGATTACTTCGCTTTGCAACATTGTTTCAACCGCTCTTTCCAGCAACTGCAACATTTCCCCGACTGTGCATTCTCTGAAGATGGCGAGTCTTCAAACTGCACAAGAAGTAAGAATGAATTTCCCTTGAACTGAAGGAGTCTCTTTCCCTCATCTGTAGGCATCAACTGCAACGACGACCGGCTGCTTGGATCTTCTCTCCTCCGGAGCTGCATGGATCCTGCATCACAGGTGCTGGTCTGGAGTGGTCCCCTTGGTCCTCTCTACCAGCTGTCCAACTTGGGAGACGGCAAGCCCTTGCCTCTACTTGCAGGATAGTACCTCTCTGCACCGCGACTCTTGCAGCTACCAAGGCTTGTTTGTTCCTCCTCCAAGGGATCTTCGGCTCAGTGTACCCCGGCCTCCACACTCCAGCCTGCTGTTCCAGTGATGTGGGGCTCCTCTTCAGCTGTGCTGAGTGGGCCTCACTGCGACTCCTGTGCCTGCTGCCAGTGGGTTGCCTGTGGGGGCTGCCTCCTCTTCTTGTGGCTCTCTCAGCTGCTGAGGGTCACCTTAGACTCCCCTCCTTGTGTCAAGTCCTCTGGACCTTGCTGGTCCTCTTCAGCCTTGCCAACCTTCTTCTCCATCCCTTGCCTTTGAAAAGGCCTGTAGGTGTTTTTTTTCAGTACCACTGACCGACTGCATCTCAACCGCCGACGTGGGACATCACTTGCATCACGATTGAAACTCCTCTTCTGCTGCACTGCTGAACTTCTTCGTCTACCGTTGACCTGGTCCTGCATCCACAGAAGGGTGGGTAGTTGCTCCTGCCACAACCGGACACTCCAACTCAAACTGGACTTGGTCCCCTTCCTCTGTAGGTCCTCTTCTGTCAGAATCCACCTTTGTGTTCTTTAGTCTTGGTTGGGTCTTGCATAATCCTTTTCCAAAGTCCTCCTGTTGGTTTTGTGGAAAACCAGGTGTAAGGAAATGCCTCCTTGGCATGGTTGCCCCCTGACTTTTTGCCTTTGCTGATGCTATGTTTACAATTGAAAGTGTGCTGAGGCCTGCTAACCAGGCCCCAGCACCAGTGTTCTTTCCCTAACCTGTACTTTTGTATCCACAATTGGCAGACCCTGGCATCCAGATAAGTCCCTTGTAACTGGTACTTCTAGTACCAAGGGCCCTGATGCCAAGGAAGGTCTCTAAGGGCTGCAGCATGTCTTATGCCACCCTGGAGACCTCTCACTCAGCACAGACACACTGCTTACCAGCTTGTGTGTGCTAGTGAGGACAAAACGAGTAAGTCGACATGGCACTCCCCTCAGGGTGCCATGCCAGCCTCTCACTGCCTATGCAATATAGGTAAGACACCCCTCTAGCAGGCCTTACAGCCCTAAGGCAGGGTGCACTATACCATAGGTGAGGGTACCAGTGCATGAGCATGGTACCCCTACAGTGTCTAAACAAAACCTTAGACATTGTAAGTGCAGGGTAGCCATAAGAGTATATGGTCTGGGAGTCTGTCAAACACGAACTCCACAGCACCATAATGGCTACACTGAAAACTGGGAAGTTTGGTATCAAACTTCTCAGCACAATAAATGCACACTGATGCCAGTGTACATTTTATTGTAAAATACACCACAGAGGGCACCTTAGAGGTGCCCCCTGAAACTTAACCGACTATCTGTGTAGGCTGACTAGTTCTAGCAGCCTGCCACAAACCGAGACATGTTGCTGGCCCCATGGGGAGAGTGCCTTTGTCACTCTGAGGCCAGTAACAAAGCCTGCACTGGGTGGAGATGCTAACACCTCTCCCAGGCAGGAATTGTCACACCTGGCGGTGAGCCTCAAAGGCTCACCTCCTTTGTGCCAACCCAGCAGGACACTCCAGCTAGTGGAGTTGCCCGCCCCCTCCGGCCAGGCCCCACTTTTGGCGGCAAGGCCGGAGAAAATAATGAGAATAACAAGGAGGAGTCACTGGCCAGTCAGGACAGCCCCTAAGGTGTCCTGAGCTGAGGTGACTCTAACTTTTAGAAATCCTCCATCTTGCAGATGGAGGATTCCCCCAATAGGGTTAGGATTGTGACCCCCTCCCCTTGGGAGGAGGCACAAAGAGGGTGTACCCACCCTCAGGGCTAGTGGCCATTGGCTACTAACCCCCCAGACCTAAACACGCCCTTAAATTTAGTATTTAAGGGCTACCCTGAACCCTAGAAAATTAGATTCCTGCAACTACAAGAAGAAGGACTGCCTAGCTGAAAACCCCTGCAGCGGAAGACCAGAAGACGACAACTGCCTTGGCTCCAGAAACTCACCGGCCTGTCTCCTGCCTTCCAAAGATCCTGCTCCAGCGACGCCTTCCAAAGGGACCAGCGACCTCGACATCCTCTGAGGACTGCCCCTGCTTCGAAAAGACAAGAAACTCCCGAGGACAGCGGACCTGCTCCAAGAAAAGCTGCAACTTTGTTTCCAGCAGCTTTAAAGAACCCTGCAAGCTCCCCGCAAGAAGCGTGAGACTTGCAACACTGCACCCGGCGACCCCGACTCGGCTGGTGGAGATCCGACACCTCAGGAGGGACCCCAGGACTACTCTGATACTGTGAGTACCAAAACCTGTCCCCCCTGAGCCCCCACAGCGCCGCCTGCAGAGGGAATCCCGAGGCTTCCCCTGACCGCGACTCTTTGAACCTAAAGTCCCGACGCCTGGGAGAGACCCTGCACCCGCAGCCCCCAGGACCTGAAGGACCGGACTTTCACTGGAGAAGTGACCCCCAGGAGTCCCTCTCCCTTGTCCAAGTGGAGGTTTCCCCGAGGAACCCCCCCCTTGCCTGCCTGCAGCGCTGAAGAGATCCCGAGATCTCTCATAGACTAACATTGCGAACCCGACGCTTGTTTCTACACTGCACCCGGCCGCCCCCGCGCCGCTGAGGGTGAAATTTCTGTGTGGGCTTGTGTCCCCCCCGGTGCCCTACAAAACCCCCCTGGTCTGCCCTCCGAAGACGCGGGTACTTACCTGCAAGCAGACCGGAACCGGGGCACCCCCTTCTCTCCATTCTAGCCTATGTGTTTTGGGCACCACTTTGAACTCTGCACCTGACCGGCCCTGAGCTGCTGGTGTGGTGACTTTGGGGTTGCTCTGAACCCCCAACGGTGGGCTACCTTGGACCAAGAACTGAACCCTGTAAGTGTCTTACTTACCTGGTAAACCTAACAAAAACTTACCTCCCCCAGGAACTGTGAAAATTGCACTAAGTGTCCACTTTTGAAATAGCTATTTGTGAATAACTTGAAAAGTATACATGCAATTGAAATGATTCAAAGTTCCTAATGTACTTACCTGCAATACCTTTCAAACAAGATATTACATGTTAAATTTGAACCTGTGGTTCTTAAAATAAACTAAGAAAAGATATTTTTCTATAACAAAACCTATTGGCTGGATTTGTCTCTGAGTGTGTGTACCTCATTTATTGTCTATGTGTATGTACAACAGATGCTTAACACTACTCCTTGGATAAGCCTACTGCTCGACCACACTACCACAAAATAGAGCATTAGTATTATCTATTTCTACCACTATTTTACCTCTAAGGGGAACCCTTGGACTCTGTGCATGCTATTCCTTACTTTGAAATAGCACATACAGAGCCAACTTCCTACATTGGTGGATCAGCGGTGGGGTACAAGACTTTGCATTTGCTGGACTACGCAGCCAATACCTGATCACACGACAAATTCCAAAATTGTCATTAGAAATTCATTTTTGCAATTTGAAAAGTTTTCTAAATTCTTAAAAGTCCTGCTAGGGCCTTGTGTGTTAAGTCCCTGTTTAGCATTGTCTTTTGGAGTTTAAAAAGTTGTTAAAAGTTTGAATTAGATTCTAGAACCAGTTTTAGTTTCTTAAAAAGTATTCCAACTTTTAGAAGCATAATGTCTAGCACAGATGTGAATGTGGTGGAACTCGACACCACACCTTACCTCCATCTACAGATGAGAGAACTAAGGTCACTCTGTAAACTAAAGAAAATAGCAATGGGCCCCAAACCTACCAAAGTACAGCTCCAGGAGCTTTTGGCAGAGTTTGAAAAGGCCAACCCCTCTGAGGATGGCAACTCAGAGGATGAAGATAGTGACTTGGAGGGAAATTCCCCCCCTCCAGTCCTACTTAGGGAGAGCAGGGCTTCTCAAGCCCTGACTCCACAAATAATAGTCAGAGATGCTGGTTCCCTCACAGGAGGGACCAACAACTCTGAAATCACTGAGGATAGCCCCAGTGAAGAGGACATCCAGTTAGCCAGGATGGCCAAAAGATTGGCTTTGGAAAGACAGATCCTAGCCATAGAGAGGGAAAGACAAGAGATGGGCCTAGGACCCATCAATGGTGGCAGCAACATAAATAGGGTCAGAGATTCTCCTGACATGTTGAAAATCCCCAAAGGGATTGTAACTAAATATGAAGATGGTGATGACATCACCAAATGGTTCACAGCTTTTGAGAGGGCTTGTGTAACCAGAAAAGTGAACAGATCTCACTGGGGTGCTCTCCTTTGGGAAATGTTCACAGGAAAGTGTAGGGATAGACTCCTCACACTCTCTGGACAAGATGCAGAATCTTATGACCTCATGAAGGGTACCCTGATTGAGGGCTTTGGATTCTCCACTGAGGAGTACAGGATTAGGTTCAGGGGGGCTCAAAAATCCTCGAGCCAGACCTGGGTTGACTTTGTTGACTACTCAGTGAAAACACTAGATGGTTGGATTCAAGGCAGTGGTGTAAGTAATTATGATGGGCTGTACAATTTATTTGTGAAAGAACACCTGTTAAGTAATTGTTTCAATGATAAACTGCATCAGCATCTGGTAGACCTAGGACCAATTTCTCCCCAAGAATTGGGAAAGAAGGCGGACCATTGGGTCAAGACAAGGGTGTCCAAGACTTCAACAGGGGGTGACCAAAAGAAAGGGGTCACAAAGACTCCCCAGCAGAAGGGTGATGAGACAACCAAAACTAAAAATAGTAAAGAGTCTTCTACAGGCCCCCAAAAACCTGCACAGGAGGGTGGGCCCAGAGCCTCTTCACAAAACAATGGGTACAAGGGTAAAAACTTTGATCCCAAAAAGGCCTGGTGTCATAGCTGTAAACAGCATGGACACCAAACTGGAGACAAGGCCTGTCCCAAGAAAGGTTCCACTCCAAACTCCCATCCAGGTAACACTGGTATGGCTAGTCTCCAAGTGGGATCAACAGTGTGCCCAGAGCAAATCAGGGTCCACACTGAAGCTACTCTAGTTTCTGAGGGTGGGGTGGATTTAGCCACACTAGCTGTCTGGCCGCCTAACATGCAAAAATACAGACAGCAACTCTTAATTAATGGGACTAGAATAGAGGGCCTGAGGGATACAGGTGCCAGTGTCACCATGGTGACAGAGAAACTGGTTTCCCCTGGCCAATACCTGACTGGAAAAACTTACACAGTCACCAACGCTGACAATCAGAGAAAAGTACATCCCATGGCAATGGTTACTTTAGAATGGGGAGGGGTCAATGGCCTGAAACAGGTGGTGGTCTCCTCAAATATCCCAGTGGACTGTCTGCTTGGAAATGACCTGGAGTCCTCAGCATGGGCTGAGGTAGAACTAAAAACCCATGCAGCAATGCTGGGTATCCCTGAACTGGTGTGTGTGAAAACAAGAGCACAATGCAAGGCACAGGGTGAACAAGTAGAGCTGGAGTCTGGAAAAATGGCCCAGCCTACCAAGAGAAAAGGAAAGTCAGTTGGGAAACCAACTGCAACACAGTCAGAAAAAGAGAACCTCTCTTCTCAGGAAGAAGTTCTGCCCTCTGAGGGAACTGAGCCTTTGGAGCTTGAACCTTATCAGGTTGAACTCTTAGGCCCAGGGGGACCCTCAAGGGAGGAGCTGTGTAAGGGACAAGAAACCTGTCCCTCTCTTGAAGGCCTTAGGCAGCAAGCTGCTGAAGAGTCCAAAGGCAAGAAAAATGGAACACATAGGGTCTATTGGGAAGATGGGCTCCTGTACACTGAGGCCAGAGACCCCAAACCTGGTGCCACTAGGAGAGTGGTAGTGCCTCAGCTGTTCAGAGAGTTCATCCTAACATTGGCCCATGACATTCCCCTTGCTGGACATTTGGGACAAACCAAGACGTGGGAGAGGTTAGTCAACCACTTCTACTGGCCCAATATGTCCAACATGGTTAAGGAGTTTTGCCTCTCCTGCCCCACCTGTCAAGCCAGTGGTAAGACAGGTGGGCATCCAAAGGCCCCCCTCATTCCACTTCCAGTGGTGGGGGTGCCCTTTGAAAGAGTGGGTGTGGACATAGTTGGTCCACTGGAACCTCCCACAGCCTCAGGAAATATGTATATCCTGGTAGTAGTGGATCATGCTACCAGGTATCCTGAAGCTATTCCCCTTAGGTCGACTACTGCCCCTGCAGTAGCCAAGGCCCTCATTGGTATCTTTACCAGAGTGGGTTTCCCTAAGGAGGTGGTATCTGACAGAGGTACCAACTTCATGTCAGCATACCTAAAGCACATGTGGAATGAGTGTGGAGTGACTTATAAATTCACTACACCATACCATCCACAAACTAATGGCTTAGTTGAGAGATTCAACAAGACATTAAAGGGCATGATCATGGGGCTCCCAGAAAAACTCAAAAGGAGATGGGATGTCCTCCTGCCATGTCTGCTTTTCGCTTACAGGGAGGTACCACAGAAGGGAGTAGGGTTCTCACCCTTTGAACTTCTGTTTGGTCATCCTGTAAGGGGACCACTTGCCCTTGTTAAAGAAGGCTGGGAGAGACCTCTCCATGAGCCTAAACAGGACATAGTGGACTATGTACTTGGCCTTCGCTCTAGAATGGCAGAGTACATGGAAAAGGCAACCAAAAACCTTGAGGCCAGCCAACAGCTCCAGAAGTTTTGGTATGACCAAAAGGCTGCACTGGTTGAGTTCCAACCAGGGCAGAAAGTCTGGGTTCTGGAGCCTGTGGCTCCCAGGGCACTCCAGGACAAATGGAGTGGCCCTTACCCAGTACTAGAGAGGAAGAGTCAGGTCACCTACTTGGTGGACCTGGGCACAAGCAGGAGCCCCAAAAGGGTGATCCATGTAAACCGCCTTAAGCTCTTCCACGACAAGGCTGATGTCAATCTGTTGATGGTAACCGATGAGGATCAGGAGGCAGAGAGTGAACCTCTCCCTGATCTTCTGTCATCAGACCCAAAAGATGGTACAGTAGATGGAGTGATCTACTCAGACACCCTCTCTGGCCAACAGCAAGCTGATTGTAGGAGAGTCCTACAACAGTTTCCTGAACTCTTCTCCTTAACCCCTGGTCAGACACACCTGTGTACCCATGATGTGGACACAGGAGACAGCCTGCCTGTCAAGAACAAAATCTTTAGACAGTCGGACCATGTTAAGGAAAGCATCAAGGTGGAAGTCCACAAGATGCTGGAATTGGGAGTCATTGAGCGCTCTGACAGCCCCTGGGCTAGCCCAGTGGTCTTAGTCCCCAAACCTCACACCACAGATGGAAAGAAAGAGATGAGGTTTTGTGTGGACTACAGAGGGCTCAATTCTGTCACCAAGACAGATGCTCATCCAATTCCAAGAGCTGATGAGCTCATTGATAAATTAGGTGCTGCCAAATTTCTAAGTACCTTTGACTTAACAGCAGGGTACTGGCAAATAAAAATGGCACCTGGAGCAAAAGAAAAGACAGCATTCTCCACACCTGATGGGCATTATCAGTTTACTGTTATGCCCTTTGGTTTAAAGAATGCCCCTACCACCTTCCAAAGGTTGGTGAATCAAGTCCTTGCTGGCTTGGAGTCCTTTAGCACAGCTTATCTTGATGATATTGCTGTCTTTAGCTCCACCTGGCGGGATCACCTGGTCCACCTGAGGAAGGTTTTGAAGGCTCTGCAATCTGCAGGCCTCTCTATCAAGGCATCCAAATGCCAGATAGGGCAGGGAACTGTGGTTTACTTGGGACACCTTGTAGGTGGAGGCCAAGTTCAGCCACTCCAACCCAAGATCCAGACTATTCTGGACTGGGTAGCTCCAAAAACCCAGACTCAAGTCAGGGCATTCCTTGGCTTGACTGGGTACTACCGGAGGTTTGTGAAGGGATATGGATCCATTGTGACAGCCCTCACTGAGCTCACCTCCAAGAAAATGCCCAAGAAAGTGAACTGGACTGTGGACTGCCAACAGGCCTTTGACACCCTGAAACAGGCAATGTGCTCAGCACCAGTTCTCAAAGCTCCAGATTATTCTAAGCAGTTCATTGTGCAGACTGATGCCTCTGAACATGGGATAGGGGCAGTTTTGTCCCAAACAAATGATGATGGCCTTGACCAGCCTGTTGCTTTCATTAGCAGGAGGTTACTCCCCAGGGAGCAGCGTTGGAGTGCCATTGAGAGGGAGGCCTTTGCTGTGGTCTGGTCCCTGAAGAAGCTGAGACCATACCTCTTTGGGACTCACTTCCTAGTTCAAACTGACCACAGACCTCTCAAATGGCTGATGCAAATGAAAGGTGAAAATCCTAAACTGTTGAGGTGGTCCATCTCCCTACAGGGAATGGACTTTATAGTGGAACACAGACCTGGGACTGCCCATGCCAATGCAGATGGCCTTTCCAGGTTCTTCCACTTAGAAAATGAAGACTCTCTTGGGAAAGGTTAGTCTCATCCTCTTTCGTTTGGGGGGGGGTTGTGTAAGGAAATGCCTCCTTGGCATGGTTGCCCCCTGACTTTTTGCCTTTGCTGATGCTATGTTTACAATTGAAAGTGTGCTGAGGCCTGCTAACCAGGCCCCAGCACCAGTGTTCTTTCCCTAACCTGTACTTTTGTATCCACAATTGGCAGACCCTGGCATCCAGATAAGTCCCTTGTAACTGGTACTTCTAGTACCAAGGGCCCTGATGCCAAGGAAGGTCTCTAAGGGCTGCAGCATGTCTTATGCCACCCTGGAGACCTCTCACTCAGCACAGACACACTGCTTACCAGCTTGTGTGTGCTAGTGAGGACAAAACGAGTAAGTCGACATGGCACTCCCCTCAGGGTGCCATGCCAGCCTCTCACTGCCTATGCAATATAGGTAAGACACCCCTCTAGCAGGCCTTACAGCCCTAAGGCAGGGTGCACTATACCATAGGTGAGGGTACCAGTGCATGAGCATGGTACCCCTACAGTGTCTAAACAAAACCTTAGACATTGTAAGTGCAGGGTAGCCATAAGAGTATATGGTCTGGGAGTCTGTCAAACACGAACTCCACAGCACCATAATGGCTACACTGAAAACTGGGAAGTTTGGTATCAAACTTCTCAGCACAATAAATGCACACTGATGCCAGTGTACATTTTATTGTAAAATACACCACAGAGGGCACCTTAGAGGTGCCCCCTGAAACTTAACCGACTATCTGTGTAGGCTGACTAGTTCTAGCAGCCTGCCACAAACCGAGACATGTTGCTGGCCCCATGGGGAGAGTGCCTTTGTCACTCTGAGGCCAGTAACAAAGCCTGCACTGGGTGGAGATGCTAACACCTCTCCCAGGCAGGAATTGTCACACCTGGCGGTGAGCCTCAAAGGCTCACCTCCTTTGTGCCAACCCAGCAGGACACTCCAGCTAGTGGAGTTGCCCGCCCCCTCCGGCCAGGCCCCACTTTTGGCGGCAAGGCCGGAGAAAATAATGAGAATAACAAGGAGGAGTCACTGGCCAGTCAGGACAGCCCCTAAGGTGTCCTGAGCTGAGGTGACTCTAACTTTTAGAAATCCTCCATCTTGCAGATGGAGGATTCCCCCAATAGGGTTAGGATTGTGACCCCCTCCCCTTGGGAGGAGGCACAAAGAGGGTGTACCCACCCTCAGGGCTAGTGGCCATTGGCTACTAACCCCCCAGACCTAAACACGCCCTTAAATTTAGTATTTAAGGGCTACCCTGAACCCTAGAAAATTAGATTCCTGCAACTACAAGAAGAAGGACTGCCTAGCTGAAAACCCCTGCAGCGGAAGACCAGAAGACGACAACTGCCTTGGCTCCAGAAACTCACCGGCCTGTCTCCTGCCTTCCAAAGATCCTGCTCCAGCGACGCCTTCCAAAGGGACCAGCGACCTCGACATCCTCTGAGGACTGCCCCTGCTTCGAAAAGACAAGAAACTCCCGAGGACAGCGGACCTGCTCCAAGAAAAGCTGCAACTTTGTTTCCAGCAGCTTTAAAGAACCCTGCAAGCTCCCCGCAAGAAGCGTGAGACTTGCAACACTGCACCCGGCGACCCCGACTCGGCTGGTGGAGATCCGACACCTCAGGAGGGACCCCAGGACTACTCTGATACTGTGAGTACCAAAACCTGTCCCCCCTGAGCCCCCACAGCGCCGCCTGCAGAGGGAATCCCGAGGCTTCCCCTGACCGCGACTCTTTGAACCTAAAGTCCCGACGCCTGGGAGAGACCCTGCACCCGCAGCCCCCAGGACCTGAAGGACCGGACTTTCACTGGAGAAGTGACCCCCAGGAGTCCCTCTCCCTTGTCCAAGTGGAGGTTTCCCCGAGGAACCCCCCCCTTGCCTGCCTGCAGCGCTGAAGAGATCCCGAGATCTCTCATAGACTAACATTGCGAACCCGACGCTTGTTTCTACACTGCACCCGGCCGCCCCCGCGCCGCTGAGGGTGAAATTTCTGTGTGGGCTTGTGTCCCCCCCGGTGCCCTACAAAACCCCCCTGGTCTGCCCTCCGAAGACGCGGGTACTTACCTGCAAGCAGACCGGAACCGGGGCACCCCCTTCTCTCCATTCTAGCCTATGCGTTTTGGGCACCACTTTGAACTCTGCACCTGACCGGCCCTGAGCTGCTGGTGTGGTGACTTTGGGGTTGCTCTGAACCCCCAACGGTGGGCTACCTTGGACCAAGAACTGAACCCTGTAAGTGTCTTACTTACCTGGTAAACCTAACAAAAACTTACCTCCCCCAGGAACTGTGAAAATTGCACTAAGTGTCCACTTTTGAAATAGCTATTTGTGAATAACTTGAAAAGTATACATGCAATTGAAATGATTCAAAGTTCCTAATGTACTTACCTGCAATACCTTTCAAACAAGATATTACATGTTAAATTTGAACCTGTGGTTCTTAAAATAAACTAAGAAAAGATATTTTTCTATAACAAAACCTATTGGCTGGATTTGTCTCTGAGTGTGTGTACCTCATTTATTGTCTATGTGTATGTACAACAGATGCTTAACACTACTCCTTGGATAAGCCTACTGCTCGACCACACTACCACAAAATAGAGCATTAGTATTATCTATTTCTACCACTATTTTACCTCTAAGGGGAACCCTTGGACTCTGTGCATGCTATTCCTTACTTTGAAATAGCACATACAGAGCCAACTTCCTACACCAGGTACTTACCCACTGCTATCATGGTCGCTGTGGGTCACTCTAGTACTCAACTGTTAGAGTTTCTAGTTCCTCCAGCTCACTTCTACTGATACCACTACCTTGAGTGGGGGACTGCCTTTCACATTCCACTTTTTTAGTATATGGCTTCACCCTCCCCTAGGGCCCTCACTATTTACTACTGCTTTTGCCAATGCTTATTGCTTTCTATGCTATTTACTGATTGTTAAAGTGTATATAATAGTGCCTTTACTTACCTCCAGTTGTGGGAATGCCTATTCAGTATTCTAGTATTTGTGTTACTATATAATCAACTACCTTTATTTTTGCAACATTGTGGGTTCTTGTATGTGTGATCAGTGCTGTGTGACTATAGTGGTATTGCATACGCTTTGCATGTCTCCTAGATAAGTCTTGGCTGCTTGTCCACAGCTACCTCTAGAGAGCCCTGGCTTCTTAGAGACACTGCCTACACTTCACTAGTAGGGGATGCCCGGACCTGGTATAAGATGATAACACCGTAGGTGCTCACCACACACCAGGCCAGATTCCTACAGTGGTCTCCAGACTCAAGACTTCAAGGCTTAACCAGAAATGAAGTTGCAGTTTCACATGAAACATCTTGTCTAGCAGTGGCTGTTAGATCCATCTGCTGAGGAGCAACACTAACTTAAATTGCACAGGTTGTCAATGGCGTAGTCTGACTATGCAGCAGGCACTTGGTCTGCACTGGCCTGTCCATCTTCTTGCAAAACATTTTAAGATTTTATGTGAGGGTCCCAAGATGAAGATGATATGTCCTCAGCAGCCATCCTCACTTTAGGTCACCTGGATCAAGGACAGGTAATTTCTTTATACTTTACAGCAGCAGAAGAATAATGGGACTATTCCTCTGAAGATGGTGGGTCAACAGCCCTGATTGTCTTTTAGAGAATATCAAAAGATTACTTTCACAATTATTTGGGATTTTTGCAGAGAACATCCTTCAAAACTCAGTGTTTGGCCCTCTAATGAGGGCAGTTGCAATAAATGCACTCCTTGCACAGATCTGCCACAGACAGCACTTTTTATTTGGTGATTCCCCAATGCTCAATAGTTAAGCAAATTATATCACAGAAATCTAAGTCTAAAGGATGCAGTTTCCAAATGAAAAGTGCCAGAAGTGCTGAAAATCCAGAGGGAACTGAGTAAATCACTTTGTGGAAGGTAGATCAGCGTTCTGATGGTACTCACTTTCACATGGTGTGCAAAAGGAAATTGGAGGTACTGTGACCCTTTGGCAAGTTGGAGTTCAAGTGCTGGCAGGTTTTGTGTTTGACAATTTGGGCCTCTCTCTTTGAAGTGGTTTGGTTACTCAAGTGAAACTGTTTGCAGGCCTCTCAGGTCTCCGTTTGGAGATATTACATTTTTGAAACTTAACATGGGATTGCCAGCTGGACAACAGACAAACATTCAAGTTAGTCAATTTATAAAAGATACAGTGCTGGAGAACTCATGTATTTCTCAGTGTAGGCCTTCTCTCCACATTACAGTTCCTCTTAATGGCTCATTTTGACTTTTTGTGGTGAAATAAGTTGATTTTAAGCTAGGGCTAGAAAATACCATAACTTCGACTCAATGATGGTTTGGTGCTTGTTGTACAGTATGCATAAAGCTGGGTCTACTTGTTAGGTGGTTGTTTGTCAGGCAATGGTTATATCTTTAGCAAAGAAACAGATTTAAACCTAGAACTGTCAAGAAGTTGATTTTTCAGTTCAAGATAATGGAGAATTAAAAAGGAGAAGGTCTTTCCCTTCCAAACCTCAGCCTCTCTAAACTCCTATTGAGCATTACTGTTTTGGAGGCTAGCTGGAAGCTGTAGTCTCATGATGTTCTCTGCTTACAACTGAAGGATACTGCTAGAGATGGCAGCTATAGAGAGACGGATGTACATCTACTATTACTTAAGCCTCTCCAGGGATGAAAATTATTGATGCAAACACTAAAATTTTGTAACGTCCATCACACTGAGAAGCGGCAAACTTAAGTCTCTAAATCGTATCAGATCCACAGCATGCAGACTTGTTAGGGCAGTTTCTTGGCACAGGTAGGCGCCTTTTAAAGGGGATCCAAATGTACCTCTGAATCCTGGGTAGGATGTTATTTCTATTAAGCTCAAAATTCAATACAGAAGGGTTCTGCTCCAATATTTAAAGATTCCTTTTGTCTTCCAATCCCACGCAAATCCTTCCAGGTCAGCCATCCAAATGTGAAGAAAAATACTCCGCCCAACCTACCATCTGGTACAGGCTTCACACAAGACAGAAACTAAGCTCACAGTAGGCCAGTGAAGAAAAAGTAACATGGTTTAAAGTGGCAGCATTCTTCTAGCAAAAGAGTCACTGGTCTTGACACCAGTGCCAGTATTTCCAACCATTTGAGAAAGAGGAAAACCCAGGATAAACATGTCTTACTTTCTAGTTTTCAATAAAGTCGTCAGTGAATTTCGAACATTTATTATAACTTTCTCAAATGAGCTATAAAGTAGGTTGCTATTTAGAATCTAACCTGCAGAGACAAGAGGAATCGCTTTTTCTCAAATATTCTCACTCATCAAGAAAGCAAATTAGATGATTACTTGCACTATGCAAGACAGTGACACTTAACAGAAATATCACACATTCATATTATAGATCAAAGCCAACTTAATATAAATTGTGGAGAAAAAAAAATTGCAAGGTTGCTACAATTCACAAAATCAATATTGAAAATTACCTCTACTTGAGATTGGTCTTACCTATCAAAGACTTAATATTTTCAAGCACTGGTAGACTAGTTATACTTCCAGATATATCCTGGCCAAGTTCAGCAATCAGCTTTCCATATCCTTCATTTTCTTCTCTTAACAAATTGAACTTCTGTTGCTTATAACTGCAATATGGAAAAAATGGTTCAGTTTAGAACTTCAGTAGCTGCCACTATAAAGAATAGGCAAAAGACAAAAACTTACTTCATTCTATTTGCCACTCACTGGTCTAAATAAACTAAATAATGACAGCACTTGTAAGCGAAGGCTGTAGAAAAGCCAACAGAGCAAGTTTAACAAATAGATACACATTAGGGGCCTCCAGCAGGTGGGCTCATGAGCTTCCAGTTCACTAGCTAACAATACCTCCTGAGCTGCCATCAAGTTGGTTACAGAAAATAGATTATTATGCACTTCAGAAGTTCTAAAGCACTTTTCAAGAGACAGCAAGCAACACTAATTTCAGTCATTCACAGTGACAGTGAGGCAAACCAACGGCAGGGACACACACACCAACATTGTGACAGACTGTGTAAGATCCGCAAGATGACTAATCACAACACAAAATAAGCAGGCCTTACAGATTTAGTCACTTTCGGTGTCAGAACAAAGCCAGGAAAGAAGATTGTCAATTGTAGCAGCGGTAGTGAGGCTAAAATAAAGAACTATAGCATACAGAATGGAAGTGTGCAAGAGCAGCCAATAGGCATAAAGATGCATGTAGGGGGTGGAGTGACAGGTTGAGGTGTTCACTCATGCCACCGAATGAGTGCACAATCATCATCGAATAGTGTGAGAGAGAAGATTCTTATGTGGTACACCTCCTTGGAAGATAGTTTATTTCTAGTAATAACTCCTCAGATCTGGGATGGCCCATAGCACTCTAGACATGAATGTGTAATCTCTGGTACAGTGGTTTCTACTACTAACATAATGGTGAGATTACAATAATACTGAAGCCTCAATATATTTAAGCATTCTTGGTTTAATCACAGCTACCCCTTGCATTATGGGTATCCCTGGCAATGACTGATGCCATCACAGTCTTTATAGTCATCCTCAGCTTAATGATGGCCACCTCATGCCAAATTATGATCGCTTTTAAATCTTGCCAATAGACAGCCTTTGGCTGTCTGTTGGCAAAAGCCTATGTTGGACCAAACCAAAAACTTAAAGTGGGCTTACAGCCCTCCCATTGCTTACCCCATAGGTGGTCTTTGTCACAGTCATGCTTACATATTAGTCAGTGGAGTGCCTTCATTTTATTTTGTCTTTCACCTGGAGTGCAGCCTCTTTACCATTCTTTAAATTGGCAGACTTATACACTTTAACTGCTCACATTTAGGCAACCACTTTTTTACTTTCTCTATGAAGGTGCACATGCTTTCTCGCTATTTCGAATACCTTCCCATGCTACCCCTCACAGTTCTGCTGAAATAAATATATTTATTCCTTTTCCCTGTTTTGGGATTGCTCGACACCTTGCCTGTGCTGCCGGTCTGCTTCATATTTTAATAAAGTTGTAAGGAAATGCCTCCTTGGCATGGTTGCCCCCTGACTTTTTGCCTTTGCTGATGCTATGTTTACAATTGAAAGTGTGCTGAGGCCTGCTAACCAGGCCCCAGCACCAGTGTTCTTTCCCTAACCTGTACTTTTGTATCCACAATTGGCAGACCCTGGCATCCAGATAAGTCCCTTGTAACTGGTACTTCTAGTACCAAGGGCCCTGATGCCAAGGAAGGTCTCTAAGGGCTGCAGCATGTCTTATGCCACCCTGGAGACCTCTCACTCAGCACAGACAAACTGCTTGCCAGCTTGTGTGTGCTAGTGAGGACAAAAACGAGTAAGTCGACATGGCACTCCCCTCAGGGTGCCATGCCAGCCTCTCACTGCCTATGCAGTATAGGTAAGACACCCCTCTAGCAGGCCTTACAGCCCTAAGGCAGGGTGCACTATACCATAGGTGAGGGTACCAGTGCATGAGCATGGTACCCCTACAGTGTCTAAACAAAACCTTAGACATTGTAAGTGCAGGGTAGCCATAAGAGTATATGGTCTGGGAGTTTGTCAAACACGAACTCCACAGCACCATAATGGCTACACTGAAAACTGGGAAGTTTGGTATCAAACTTCTCAGCACAATAAATGCACACTGATGCCAGTGTACATTTTATTGCAAAATACACCCCAGAGGGCACCTTAGAGGTGCCCCCTGAAACTTAACCGACTGTCTGTGTAGGCTGACTAGTTCCAGCAGCCTGCCACACTAGAGACATGTTGCTGGCCCCATGGGGAGAGTGCCTTTGTCACTCTGAGGCCAGTAACAAAGCCTGCACTGGGTGGAGATGCTAACACCTCCCCCAGGCAGGAGCTGTAACACCTGGCGGTGAGCCTCAAAGGCTCACCCCTTTGTCACAGCCCAGCAGGGCACTCCAGTTTAGTGGAGTTGCCCGCCCCCTCCGGCCACGGCCCCCACTTTTGGCGGCAAGGCTGGAGGGAACAAAGAAAGCAACAAGGAGGAGTCACTGGCCAGTCAGGACAGCCCCTAAGGTGTCCTGAGCTGAAGTGACTAACTTTTAGAAATCCTCCATCTTGCAGATGGAGGATTCCCCCAATAGGGTTAGGATTGTGACCCCCTCCCCTTGGGAGGAGGCACAAAGAGGGTGTACCCACCCTCAGGGCTAGTAGCCATTGGCTACTAACCCCCCAGACCTAAACACGCCCTTAAATTTAGTATTTAAGGGCTACCCTGAACCCTAGAAAATTAGATTCCTGCAAACTACAAGAAGAAGGACTGCCTAGCTGAAAACCCCTGCAGAGGAAGACCAGAAGACGACAACTGCCTTGGCTCCAGAAACTCACCGGCCTGTCTCCTGCCTTCCAAAGATCCTGCTCCAGCGACGCCTTCCAAAGGGACCAGCGACCTCGACATCCTCTGAGGACTGCCCCTGCTTCGAAAAGACAAGAAACTCCCGAGGACAGCGGACCTGCTCCAAGAAAGGCTGCAACTTTGTTTCCAGCAGCCTTGAAAGAACCCTGCAAGCTCCCCGCAAGAAGCGTGAGACTTGCAACACTGCACCCGGCGACCCCGACTCGGCTGGTGGAGATCCAACACCTCAGGAGGGACCCCAGGACTACTCTGATACTGTGAGTACCAAAACCTGTCCCCCCTGAGCCCCCACAGCGCCGCCTGCAGAGGGAATCCCGAGGCTTCCCCTGACCGCGACTCTTTGAATCCTAAGTCCCGACGCCTGGGAGAGACCCTGCACCCGCAGCCCCCAGGACCGGAAGGACCGGACTTTCACTGGAGAAGTGACCCCCAGGAGTCCCTCTCCCTTGCCCAAGTGGAGGTTTCCCCGAGGAACCCCCCCCTTGCCTGCCTGCAGCGCTGAAGAGATCCCGAGATCTCTCATAGACTAACATTGCGAACCCAACGCCTGTTTCTACACTGCACCCGGCCGCCCCCGCGCTGCTGAGGGTGAAATTTCTGTGTGGGCTTGTGTCCCCCCCCGGTGCCCTACAAAACCCCCCTGGTCTGCCCTCCGAAGACGTGGGTACTTACCTGCAAGCAGACCGGAACCGGGGCACCCCCTTCTCTCCATTCTAGCCTATGTGTTTTGGGCACCACTTTGAACTCTGCACCTGACCGGCCCTGAGCTGCTGGTGTGGTAACTTTGGGGTTGCTCTGAACCCCCAACGGTGGGCTACCTTGGACCAAGAACTGAACCCTGTAAGTGTCTTACTTACCTGGTAAAACTAACAAAAACTTACCTCCCCTAGGAACTGTGAAAATTGCACTAAGTGTCCACTTTTAAAACAGCTATTTGTCAATAACTTGAAAAGTATACATGCAATTTTGATGATTTGAAGTTCCTAAAGTACTTACCTGCAATACCTTTCGAATGAGATATTACATGTAGAATTTGAACCTGTGGTTCTTAAAATAAACTAAGAAAATATATTTTTCTATACAAAAACCTATTGGCTGGATTTGTCTCTGAGTGTGTGTACCTCATTTATTGTCTATGTGTATGTACAACAAATGCTTAACACTACTCCTTGGATAAGCCTACTGCTCGACCACACTACCACAAAATAGAGCATTAGTATTATCTCTTTTTACCACTATTTTACCTCTAAGGGGAACCCTTGGACTCTGTGCATGCTATTCCTTACTGTGAAATAGCACATACAGAGCCAACTTCCTACAAAAGTGTTTTGAGGCACCTCACAATACCACTCGCTCCTCTATTTCCACCCATTATCCGTTGCTTCCCAAACTCCTATCCACTCCTACGTTGCTCCCCCACCCCTTGCAACAATATATATTATATTGTTTTTTGGGGGAGGGGGGGGGGGGGGGGTTCGCAGGGTCAGGCAGCTTCCATTTTCTGGCAAGCCACTCGGCTTTCACATGAATAAAAGGCTATTTAAAAAAAATATATATATATATATATATATATATATATATATATATATATATATATATATATATATATAAAATCAAGGTGGGGTTTGCCATCTTAAATTAGTAACAAACAAAAATGTACCAGAGTCATTGCAAAAGCACGTGCATGCACCATCTAGCCTGCAGGCAACTCCAGAATGATGCAGCCGGCAGCAGCTGCTGCTTTAGAACCTTTTTTCTGCTTTGTTTGCCAACGCTGCACAGTACTATAAAAAAAACTATTGGTTTTGTCAATATATTGTGGATATTCCTGCCAATGTGGTGCCAACCATATCGTCGTAGCATATACTGGTGGCCACCTTTGGCAATCTGTGGATATCCTTGGCATTCTGGCAGTAACTCCAAAGCATGATTTAGTATTACATGGAAGTCAGAATATTTTTTCACCTTGGAAAGTTATATACAAGAGTACTTGGTAAATATCCTAGGTGGATGTTTAGGGACCGAACACATACAATTAAAATTTAAAAAAATATTATTTTTAAGGGTTTTTTGTTTTCAGAAAATTATTTTAAAAAAACTTTCTTTGGTGGAGTCTACTTTGTATCATTATTCCATAGAATATCACGACATTTGGAGACAAATGTTGCATTCCGAATATATAGTTAAAATTCATGCTAAACTTGCGGACATACTGCAGATATTATTTCCATGGTGCAAGAGAGAACCTGTGGATTTTAATCATTTCAGTATTCTAGTAGCCACGTCACACTGAAAGCTTTTTCCTGACACTGCTGTTGGTAATCCAGACTTATACACAAGGGTGGTCACTACTGGCCAGTCCAATTGAAAGGCCACGGTTATAATCTTGTGTGATCCATTAACTATCACCAGCAACATGAACAGGTTACAATGTCACAGACATTTGCAAGGATCAGAAGGTCACAAATTTAGGAAGAATAAGTTATCTTATCAGTCAAAGGTAGACACCAGCGTATTTGGTAACAGTAACACCTGTTGTATACAACACTGAGAAATGGCTCAAGTGTTGTATGCTGTTTACTTGACTCCGCACTAACACAAAATAATATTAACTAAATGGACAAGCATTTGGCTAAAGTTAAAGAAATAAAATAACTAGAGTGTCCGGCACTCATTTTTAAAGTCATCCTTGAGCAAACGTGTAAAAAATACGATTGTCTCTTCAAAATTCCAAAAATGTACTTCATTAACATGCAGAACCATTTCACCTTAGTACATCAGATTATGTGTGATTATATCAGGGTACACAAATCAGTACATTGAGAAGCATTTTTTTAAAGTCATACTTTTCAAACATTAATTAAGAAACATACATGCTCCCACCCACTGTGACAATGTCAATAGTAAACTAAGAAGCAAATCAGTTGCCATGTGCACCCTTTGAGGGGCCTGAGATGCTATTGTGCATGGACAACATTATAGTTTATTAACTCAAACACAGGAGAAGGTTTGGTTTCATGTAGCACGGATCCCAAGTCATTTATTTCAAGGTCACTTAACGTGATAATGATAAAAAAGGACCCCCATATATCCTGGTTACCAGGATATATGGGGGTCGCAGACAAAACTTCTAGCCAGGGTACAGGTCATGGGAATGTAGAATAACCAACTGGCTCCCTCTTGTGAAATGTCTGATCAGTTGTCAGTAACTTAGAGACCTTGACCTCAAGAGTGTGAGTGTGTGTTTTGTTCTTTTTGACAGGTCAGTCTACCCAAACGCTTCTCATTAATTCCCTCCCCCCCCCCCCCAATTTCCCCCCAAACTAGATGTGCTTGTAGGACAAGAATAAGTAGGAATGTTGCTTGTTTATGACAAACATTCTATGCAACTTAGAAGTCCCAGATGGACGATTCCATATCTCAAAAGGTGACTCTATATGACTCCCATGGACACCTTCTATGGTTAAGACTCTTGTTTTGAACATATACCTTTTGACTTATTTTTGCATATAATGTTAAACCCATTCACCAGCATAGTGAAAGTATACTTACAAGAGTTTGGTCTTGATTTTAACAGATTTCTGATTGAACTGTTGGGACTGTTTGATAAGTCCCAGTGATTCCAATGTTTCTGGATCCAGACGTTCCTTTAGGATTGTATCAGAAACCAAGCACTGCATAACACAAGAGCCATAAAATTAATACAAACAGAATTACATACAAGTATTCACTGTCTTAAAACACCGCAATCAAAATGCCTCAAAACACATTAAACACCCTATGATTCTTGCAAGGTTGTCAATTAAACGTCAGCAATTCCAACTGGAGTTGGTCATGACAGGATGGAACTATGATGAATCACCATCACCGTTCCCCCTCCCCCCCATTGTGTGCTCCACACCAGACAAAAACACAATGGAGCGAAATACAACACAGAAGAGATGCAGGGACACAAGTAGGCAGGAAGAATAAGGAGGAGAAAAATTAAAGGGGCATGCAAGGACACCCTATACACCTGTAGTTGGTTGCCTAGCTAAACAACTGTATTTCTCGGTCACAGCCAACCCTCAAAGGAACACTACCTTTCCCCAAAAGAGGGGAAAAGTTCCAAGGAAGGACAGCAAAAATGTAAACACATACATGGGTTGAAAAGGAGGGGAGTATGTTTAAGGTAGCAAAGTCACAGCTGACAGTCTCCAAAGTCATGCATGGATCAATGGATTTTGTGTGGCAGAAAGTTCTAGAACCTGATAAAGATTCAAATAAAAACACACAACTAGTAATATGACGAGATGAACAGGTTTACTAGTTTTCTAAATCAAAGGTATTTACATCACTCTCAAACACAGGATTTTTGTGATTAAATGAGGGACAGCAAGATACCTACTGAAAGAGGTCTCATTTTAAGCATATACCTTAGGCATTGTTATTCCTGTCTTTTTTAAATAACTCAAATATGAAAAGGTTCTAAATGATTCTTACTAGGAAATAGAGTTAGTTGGGCAATGGCCTTGGTACAAAGTAATTTGATACAGTCACCTGAATTTAGCAGTGTCAGTTTATTTTCACAGCTAATACAGAGATAGGATCCTAATCTCTACCCAACAAATTGAACCTAAGACATTAAAAAAGGCAGCAAATACGCTGCTTTATGAATTTACAGCAGAAATATGTAATGGATAAGTAACATTTCATGTAAGCAGCTTCCCTATGCAATCACAGGGTCAAGAATATTTAAAATCGGAATTCAGGACCATTGAGACAAGAAACTAATTAAATCTCCCCACTGTGGCTAACAAACCAAAATCTATTTCCAATCCCAATTACTAGATGACAAAATGCTGTGCAACATAAGAACCTAGAACAGCGCTACAAGCCAGCATTCTTGCATCATGGTGCACGATGACACTGAGCCCAGTAGCAATGATGCTTGCCTCTGTGTCAGCAGTGAAGCTTTCACAGTGGTTCTCATTTGAATACTGCACATTTACAGTGTGTTTAAAGGAAGCACTTTTGGTAACTGCACTCAGACTCACTTTAAGGTACCTTGTTAAATACATTGTAGTTTATATTTTTTGTAACTTAGTTCCCCAGTTGTTGATCTTACAGAACCTTAAAGTGTCTCAATACCTTGTTTTACTGTGTTTTTTTAACTGCTTGCACAGTAAGTCAGCAGAAGCCAAAAAATAAATTAAGAAAATAAAGATTTTTTAAGTCACACTGCAATGAAGCATTCAACTTACCAGACAAGAGGACACAAGGACTGTAAAGTAATCTCGTTTACTTTTTTCTTCTAAACAACTGGTCTCAATATCTGTAAGAAATTCAACAAGTGTAGTTGTTTAAAGCATATTGAGCATTTTCTTATTCAAAGAAGAGTGACCTGTGATGCTCTCATTAGGTAAGTGAGGGACATTCAAAGTACAGGTCTGGGGACTAACCTATGTTTTCCACATGTTTGATATTTTAGAAGTATTATGAATAAAAAGGGGGTTTGCTTTTTCTCCCTTCCTGCCTTAGGACCCTGATGCATGTTACACCCAAACCTAAAAAGCTCCATTACACCTTTAAATTTTAGAAGATTTAAGATGAACCAAGTCATATGTCCTGCACAATAAACAAGAGTTCCCCCAATTATCTGTACTGCGTGGACATTTTATTGCAAAGGGGTAGGTTAGAAAGACCTGGGCCACGATCTTCGTAGATTGTGTTGAGAAGGAAGTAGCCACCCTCACTCAGAAATGAGGCACACTACGGATGTCTAACAATCAAAACATATCGCTGATGATTAAACAAAAAAAGATGGAACATCTGCAAATTCGCACAACTGCTGAGTTCACTTAAGGAAAAAGAACAAATATGCAGAACTACATGATTTCACAGGGGCAAGTGTTCAAAGATGCTCCGTTTTAGGTACAGAAACTCGCTGACCAACAGAACCATAAGGTTATGCAGGTGCACAAGGTTACAATGAAGACCAAGAGTATCAAAAAGCAAAGTAAAGCTGCAGACTAAGAACGCTGTTTGTTAAGAGCACAAAAGATACATAAGTATGGTTATCTAGGTTGAAAGAATTAAAAAATATATATATTAGTTTGACAATAAAAAGGGTATATTACCTAATATACAGAACACATCTGCTAAAATTGAGGGCATGTCATCCCGAAGTTCCTAAATATGGGAAACAGGAAAAGATATTGAGTGCTAGAGAAAAACAAATACATAATCTAGATATGTTCATATTTAGAGATATTGCTCTGATTTACTATTGATGAACACATTTGATTTTCATTTTGGACACTTTGGGAACAGTTACTGTGCTTGCAAAAGAAGGTTAAGCAAATTAACCTCTACAACGTGGTTCTTTTTAAACAAATAACATGTTTATTACGACAAAATCAACATGATACATTCAAAGGTTAATAAGTGGCACTAATAAGGAAATACACTCTAAAGTAACCATAACACCTTTTACAACTGATGAAGAGACAAATCTACAGCCTCAAAGCTCCCCTTTATGCAAATAAGGATAATTCATGTTTTGAGGCTCGCTTGCTGTGTCAACACATGAAACCAGGACTACGATTAACGAATGCTTCCAGTGCTCTAAACTTATGACTATCTTTCTTCCTTCAAACATGAAACGTCTTTCCCCTGATAGACGAGAAGCAAATGTCATAGCACTACAATACTAGCCCTAAATGTACGACTGTCCAACAAAGACTCCAGAACGCGGCCTTCCATTATCTCCAGAGAAAAAAACAAGCACTGGCAACGCCAATAGGTCTCACCTATAAGAGAGCTATTGCTTTGTCAATGTTTTCACATCCCGCCATCTGGTGTTGGGCTCGGAGTGTTACAAGTTGTTTTTCTTCGAAGAAGTCTTTTCGAGTCACGAGACCGAGGGACTCCTCCCATTTCGACTCCATTGCGCATGGGCGTCGACTCCATCTTAGATTGTTTTATCCCGCAGAGGGTGAGGTAGGAGTTGTGTATGCTAGTAATAGTGCCCATGCAATGGAGTAATGTACATAATGTAGTTTAAAGTAATATATTTACAAATATACAGATGTTCAAGATCAACTTCTAAACGGCTACAGGCTCCCGGGGAGGCGGGTGGGCGCATGTGAATCTGCAGCGACTAATGTGGTGGTTCAGCCTGTAGGAGTTGAAGATGTTTGAAACAATGTTCGTAGTACCGCTTGGCCTACTGTGGCTTGTTGTGCCGTTAGTACATCTACACAGTAGTGTTTGGTAAATGTATGAGGCATAGACCATGTAGCTGCCTGTAAAGAAATGGCTCCCTGTTGCAGTTACCCCCCCACTTTTTGCCTGATACTGATGCTGACTTGACTGAGAAGTGTGCTGGGACCCTGCTAACCAGGCCCCAGCACCAGTGTTCCTTCACCTAAAATGTACCATTGTATCCACAATTGGCACACCCTGGCATTCAGATAAGTCCCTTGTAAACTGGTACTTCTAGTACCAAGGGCCCTGATGCCAAGGAAAGGTCTCTAAGGGCTGCAGCATGTCTTATGCCACCCTAGAGACCCCTCACTCAGCACAGACACACTGCTTACAAGCCTGTGTGTGCTAGTGAGAACAAAATGAGTAAGTCGACATGGCACTCCCCTCAGGGTGCCATGCCAGCCTCTCACTGCCTATGCAGTATAGGTAAGACACCCCTCTAGCAGGCCTTACAGCCCTAAGGCAGGGTGCACTATACCATAGGTGAGGGTACCAGTGCATGAGCATGGTACCCCTACAGTGTCTAAACAAAACCTTAGATATTGTAAGTGCAGGGTAGCCATAAGAGTATATGGTCTGGGAGTCTGTCAAACACGAACTCCACAGCACCATAATGGCTACGCTGAAAACTGGGAAGTTTGGTATCAAACTTCTCAGCACAATAAATGCACACTGATGCCAGTGTACATTTCATTGTAAAATACACCCCAGAGGGCACCTTAGAGGTGCCCCCTGAAACTTAACCAACTATCTGTGTAGGCTGACTGGTTCCAGCAGCCTGCCACACTAGAGACATGTTGCTGGCCCCATGGGGAGAGTGCCTTTGTCACTCTGAGGCCAGTAACAAAGCCTGCACTGGGTGGAGATGCTAACACCTCCCCCAGGCAGAAGCTGTGACACCTGGCGGTGAGCCTCAAAGGCTCACCCCTTTGTCACAGCCCAGCAGGGCACTCCAGCTTAGTGGAGTTGCCCGCCCCCTCCGGCCACGGCCCCCACTTTTGGCGGCAAGGCTGGAGGGAACAAAGAAAGCAACAAGGAGGAGTCACTGGCCAGTCAGGACAGCCCCTAGGGTGTCCTGAGCTGAGGTGACTCTGACTTTTAGAAATCCTCCATCTTGCAGATGGAGGATTCCCCCAATAGGGTTAGGATTGTGACCCCCTCCCCTTGGGAGGAGGCACAAAGAGGGTGTACCCACCCTCAGGGCTAGTAGCCATTGGCTACTAACCCCCCAGACCTAAACACGCCCTTAAATTTAGTATTTAAGGGCTACCCTGAACCCTAGAAAATTAGATTCCTGCAACTACAAGAAGAAGGACTGCCTAGCTGAAAACCCCTGCAGCGGAAGACCAGAAGACGACAACTGCCTTGGCTCCAGAAACTCACCGGCCTGTCTCCTGCCTTCCAAAGATCCTGCTCCAGCGACGCCTTCCAAAGGGACCAGCGACCTCGACATCCTCTGAGGACTGCCCCTGCTTCGAAAAGACAAGAAACTCCCGAGGACAGCGGACCTGCTCCAAGAAAAGCTGCAACTTTGTTTCCAGCAGCTTTAAAGAACCCTGCAAGCTCCCCGCAAGAAGCGTGAGACTTGCAACACTGCACCCGGCGACCCCGACTCGGCTGGTGGAGAACCGACACCTCAGGAGGGACCCCAGGACTACTCTGATACTGTGAGTACCAAAACCTGTCCCCCCTGAGCCCCCACAGCGCCGCCTGCAGAGGGAATCCCGAGGCTTCCCCTGACCGCGACTCTTTGAATCCAAAGTCCCGACACCTGGGAAAGACCCTGCACCCGCAGCCCCCAGGACCTGAAGGACCGGACTTTCACTGGAGAAGTGACCCCCAGGAGTCCCTCTTCCTTGCCCAAGTGGAGGTTTCCCCGAGGAACCCCCCCCTTGCCTGCCTGCAGCGCTGAAGAGATCCCGAGATCTCTCATAGACTAACATTGCGAACCCGACGCTTGTTTCTACACTGCACCCGGCCGCCCCCGCGCCGCTGAGGGTGAAATTTCTGTGTGGGCTTGTGTCCCCCCCGGTGCCCTACAAAACCCCCCTGGTCTGCCCTCCGAAGACGCGGGTACTTACCTGCAAGCAGACCGGAACCGGGGCACCCCCTTCTCTCCATTATAGCCTATGCATTTTGGGCACCACTTTGAACTCTGCACCTGACTGGCCCTGAGCTGCTGGTGTGGTAACTTTGGGGTTGCTCTGAACCCCCAACGGTGGGCTACCTTGGACCAAGAACTGAACCCTGTAAGTGTCTTACTTACCTGGTAAAACTAACAAAAACTTACCTCCCCCAGGAACTGTGAAAAATTGCACTGTGTCCACTTTTTAAATAGCTATTTGTGAATAACTTGAAAAGTATACATGCAATTGAAATGATTCAAAGTTCCTAATGTACTTACCTGCAATACCTTTCAAACAAGATATTACATGTTAAATTTAAACCTGTGGTTCTTAAAATAAACTAAGAAAAGATATGTTTCTATACAAAACCTATTGGCTGGATTTGTCTCTGAGTGTGTGTACCTCATTTATTGTCTATGTGTATGTACAACAAATGCTTAACACTACTCCTTGGATAAGCCTACTGCTCGACCACACTACCACAAAATAGAGCATTAGTATTATCTATTTTTACCACTATTTTACCTCTAAGGGGAACCCTTGGACTCTGTGCATGCTATTCCTTACTTTGAAATAGCACATACAGAGCCAACTTCCTACAGTTCTTGAATGGTAAATGCTTGAATCTCACTCACTCTTCTTAGAGATGTGATGGCAATTAAAAATGCAACTTTCCACGTTAAGTATTGCATTTCACAAGAGTGCATGGGCTCAAAAGGTGGACCCATGAGTCGTGTTAGGACAATGTTGAGGTTCCATGAAGGAACTGGTGGTGTTCTTGGTGGTATAATTCTCTTTAGGCCTTCCATAAACGCCTTTATGACTGGTATCCTAAACAATGAAATTGAGGGCGTAATTTGTAGGTAAGCAGAAATTGCCGTAAGATGTATTTTAATGGAAGAGAAAGCTAGGTTAGATTTTTGCAAATGTAGTAAGTATCCTACTATTTCTTTTGCAGATGCATGTAAAGGTTGAATTTGATTATTATGGCAGTAATAAAACAAATCTTTTCCACTTATTTGCATAGCAGTGTCTAGTGATAGGTTTTCTAGCTTGTTTTATGACCTCCATACATTCCTGTGTGAGGTCTATGTGCCCGAATTCTAGGATTTCAGGAGCCAAATTGCTAGATTCAACGATGCTGGATTTGGATGTCGGATCTGTTGTTTGTGTTGTGTTAACAGATCTGGTCTGTTGGGTAGTTTGACATGAGGTACTGCTGAAAGGTCTATTAGTGTTGTTTACCAAGGTTGCCTTGCCCATGTTGGTGCTATTAGTACGAGTTTGAGTTTGTTTTGACTCAACCTGTTTACTAGATATGGAAGGAGAGGGAGAGGGGGAAAAGCGTACGCAAATATCCCTGACCAGTTCATCCATAGAGCATTGCCTTGGGATTGATCTTGTGGGTACCTGGATGCGAAGTTTTGGCATTTTGAGTTTTCTTTTGTTGCAAATAGATCTATTTGAGGTGTTCCCCAAAATTGAAAGTAATTGTTTAGTATTTGGGGGTGAATTTCACATTCGTGGGTTTGTTGGTGATCGAGAGAGAGATTGTCTGCCAACTGGTTCTGAATCCCTGGAATAAATTGTGCTATTAGGCGAATGTGGTTGTGAATCGCCCAATGCCATATTTTTTGTGTTAGGAGGCACAACTGTGTCGAGTGTGTCCCTCCTTGTTTGTTTAGATAATACATTGTTGTCATGTTGTCTGTTTTGACAAGAATGTATTTTTGGGTTATTATGGGTTGAAATGCTTTCAGCGTTAGAAATACTGCTAACAGTTCTAAGTGATTTATGTGAAACTGCCTCTGATGTATGTCCCATTGTCCTTGGATGCTGTGTTGATTGAGGTGTGCTCCCCACCCGGTCATGGAAGCATCCGTCGTTATGACGTATTGTGGCACAGGGTCTTGGAAAGGCCGCCCTCGGTTTAAATTTGTACTGTTCCACCATAGAAGCGAGATGTATGTTTGGCGGTCTATCAACACCAGATCTAGAAGTTGACCCTGTGCTTGTGACCATTGTGATGCTAGGCACTGTTGTAAGGGCCGCATGTGCAATCTTGCGTTTGGGACAATGGCTATGCATGAAGACATCATGCCTAGGAGTTTCATTACCATTTTGACTTGTATCTTTTGTGTTGGATACATGGCCTGTATTACCTTGTGAAATGTTTGAACCCTTTGTGGACTTGGAGTGGCAATCCCTTTTGCTGTGTTGATTGTCGCTCCTAAGTATTGCTGTGTTTGACACGGCAAAAGGTGTGACTTCGCGTAGTTGATCGAGAAACCTAGCCTGTGAAGTGTCTGTATGACGTAGTTTGTGTGCTGTGAACATTGTCTTAGCGTGTTGGTTTTGATTAACCAGTCGTCTAAGTACGGGAACACATGTATTTGCTGCCTTCTGATATGTGCAGCTACTACTGCCAGGCATTTTGTAAAAACTCTTGGCGCAGTTGTTATTCCGAATGGCAACACTTTGAATTGGTAATGTATTCCTTGGAATACGAACCTTAGGTATTTCCTGTGTGAAGGATGTATTTGTATATGGAAATACGCATCTTTTAGGTCTAATGTTGTCATGTAATCTTGCTGTTTGAGCAGTGGGATTACGTCTTGTAACGTGACCATGTGAAAGTGGTCTGATTTGATGTAGGTATTTAGTGTTCTGAGATCTAGTATTGGTCTCAGAGTTTTGTCCTTTTTGGGTATTAGAAAGTACAGTGAGTAAACTCCTGTGTTTTTTTGTAGATTTGGCACTAATTCTATTGCGTCCTTTTGTAGCAATGCTTGAACTTCTAGTCCTAGAAGATCTATATGTTGTTTTGACATATTGTGCGTTTTCGGTGGGACGTTTGGAGGGAATTGGTGAAATTCTATGCAATAACCATGCTGGATAATTGCTAAGACCCAGGTGTCTGTTATTTCCTCCCAAAGTTTGTAAAATTGGCTTAGTCTTCCCCCCCACAGGTGTTATGTGATGGGGTTGTGTGACTTGGGAGTCACTGTTTATTTTGAGGAGTTTTGGGGCCTTGGAATTTTCCTCGATTTCTTGGGAATTGGCCCCCTCTATATTGTCCCCAAAAACCTCCCCTCTGATATTGACCCTGGTA
Source organism: Pleurodeles waltl (assembly GCF_031143425.1). Lineage (NCBI taxonomy): Eukaryota > Metazoa > Chordata > Amphibia > Caudata > Salamandridae > Pleurodeles > Pleurodeles waltl. The sequence goes on along the minus strand of NC_090438.1, from coordinate 165,342,133 downwards.
AGTAGGCCTTGTTTGTGAGGTTGTGGTTTCTGTGGGTTGACCTCGAAACCCTCCCCTAAAAGGTGTTTTCCGAAATGTGCCTCTGCTCTGCGGGGAGTAGAGTGCGCCCATGGATTTGGCTGTATCAGTGTCTTTTTTGAGTTTCTCAATGGCAGTGTCAACCTCCGGCCCAAACAATTGCTGTTCATTAAATGGCATATTGAGCACAGCTTGTTGGATTTCCGGCTTGAACCCTGAAGTGCGCAGCCATGCGTGCCTTCGTATCGTGATTGCAGTGTTTATTGTCCTTGCAGCTGTATCTGCTGCATCCATGGAAGACCGTATCTGATTATTTGAGATACTTTGTCCCTCTTCTACCACCTGTTGCGCTCTTTTTTGGAACTCCTTGGGTAAGTGTTCAATTAAATGTTGCATTTCATCCAAATGAGCTCTGTCGTATCTTGCCAAAAGTGCTTGTGAATTGGCAATACGCCATTGATTTGCTGCTTGTGCTGCAACCCTTTTTCCCGCAGCATCAAATTTGCGGCTCTCTTTGTCTGGAGGTGGTGCGTCTCCTGAGGTATGAGAGTTGGCTCTCTTACGAGCTGCCCCGACAACTACTGAGTCTGGTGTTAGTTGTGTTGTAATATAGATTGGATCTGTTGGCGGTGGCTTGTACTTTTTCTCCACCGTTGGAGTTATGGCTCTGCCTTTAACTGGATCCTGAAATATTTGCTTTGAATGTTTTAGCATTCCTGGGAGCATGGGAAGGCTTTGGTACTGGCTATGGGTGGAGGATAGGGTGTTAAACAGAAAGTCATCCTCAATTGGTTCAGAATGTAGGGTGACGTTGTGAAATTCGGCTGCCCTTGCGACCACCTGTGTGTAGGACGTACTGTCCTCAGGTGGTGACGGTTTTGTGGGATAGGAGTCTGGGCTGTTGTCAGACACTGGAGCATCATAAAGGTCCCATGCATCGGGATCATCCTGACTCATTGTAGTATGAGCTGGTGAGTGCATCAGTGGTGGAGTTGTTGCTGGTGATGCATGTGTTGATGGTGGTGGAGACGGTGGCGGGGTGGTTTTCCTTACCACTTTTGCCTGTGGTTGCTTGTCCTATTGTTGAAAGGCAAGTTTCCTTTTTATTTTGATTGGGGGAAGAGTGGTTATCTTCCCTGTGTCCTCATGAATATGAAGCCTTCTTTGCGTGTAGTCAGGCTCTACCGCTTGAAGCTCCTCTCCAAATGTATGTAATTGGGAGGTTAATCCTTGTTCCTCTGTATAGGAACTAGTTTTCGGCTCCAAGGCTGGATGTTTCGGAACTGAAACCTTTTCGGAAGTCTTTTTAGGCTCCGAAGAAACCTTCTTTGTTTTCGGCGTGGTGTCTCGGTGCCGAAATTCTTCGGTGACGCTGTCTCTGTGCCGAAGTTTCTCGGAGCCGCTGTCTCGGCTCCGAGGTTGCTGTGTGGCAGTATCTCGACCGGAGTCGGATGACTTCGACACCAGCATGCCCTTTTTCGGTGCCTTGGATCGGTCACCTAGTTTTCGGGTTAAGCCATGGCCTGTTGGCGGTGGCGTCCCCTGGGCTTTTGTGGACTTCTCGTGAGTCTTGATTTTCGACGTCTTACTCAAGGTTTGGTGTGTTTCTTCGGCGTCGAGTTCTTCAGAATCCGACTCGCGGATGGAGAAAGCTTCTTCTTCCTCCTCGAAACGATCTTGACCTGTCGGCGTGGACGCCATTTGTAGTCTCCTGGCTCTTCGGTCTCTCAGCGTCTTCCTCGACCGAAACGCTCGACAGGCTTCACAAGTATCCTCCTTGTGCTCGGGGGACAAGCACAAGTTACAGACCAGATGCTGATCCGTATACGGATACTTGTTATGGCATTTTGGGCAGAAGCGGAATGGGGTCCGTTCCATCAGCCTTAAAGTCGCACGTGGCCGGGCCAACCAGGCCCCGACGGGGGATCGAAAAAACCCCGAAGGGCCACCGGAGCTCTTCAAAATTCGGTGTCGATTTGTTCTAACTAACCCGATACCGAACGCGATCAATACCGACGATTTTTTTCCGAGATTCTAACTAACTTTCTGACCCGAAACACGGAGCGAAAAGGAACACGGCCGAACCCGATGGCGGAAAAAAAACTATCTAAGATGGAGTCGACGCCCATGCGCAATGGACTCGAAATGGGAGGAGTCCCTCGGTCTCGTGACTCGAAAAGACTTCTTCGAAGAAAAACAACTTGTAACACTCCGAGCCCAACACCAGATGGCAGACTGTGCACAGCATGTGTATCTGCAGCTACACATGCCATCGAACATATATATATATATATATATATATATATACATACATACACACACACACATATACATACTCACATATATATTTTGTTTTCACTTTTAGCTGTGTTACAGAGTGGCATGTTTTTAATAAACTATTTGACAAAGCCAATAGATCGTGCATAGGCAAGACCTATTTGCTTTGCCGATGGTTTTGGTTAAACCTTTCCTCCCCTTCTCCCAGTCTTTTGAGGTGAATTTGTGAGGTCACAAAGCGCTGCACAATATGCAGCATCAAACAGACGTGCACATGCTGCACATTTCACAATCCCAGCAATGGAGATAAAACCGGGTTGTTCCAAACTAACAACTAAGGGTAACACAGCATTAATAAGGAGGCAGACATGATGCAATCAAACTAGTACTCAACTGTAAAAGCCTTCATATGAAATGGGACCAAAGAAGAATTTTGAACTGATAATACAAGCTCATTTTGCAGAATTATTGTTGAAACAATGTAATAACGAGCATCAGCTTTTTTGATGCATGTGGATAAACAAAAAGGGATGAACTGCCCAGCAAAAATCTCTATTTGAAATTAAAATTCCGTTGCATGCTTTCCTGCCAGTGAACATTTGAAGCTTTCCGGAGACTGTCATACACATATACCATACACAAGTGGGAGTACATGGGATACAGTTTTTAAACCACAACCATTCGTGCTTTTTCAGCAATTTCCCACCACGTTGCTGTAGAGATGTAGGAGTGGTCAGCTTTGCCCTGGTTCCAGAGCACCCATTAATCTCGAGCTAACCCTTTCATGCAGGACTGGATGTATGAGAGCAACGCTGTGACCACACTGCAAAGGACCCTGGTGAGGAGTATGGAACCTTAGAGAATAAAGTAGTTTGTCTAGATACCAATGTACATGGACAAAATATAATCTATTTGTATGATTAGTTCATGTGTAACAGGTGGCCAGCCGTCTCATCTCGTTATCTTCCACTTACAAAAATTGTGTAATGCTCTGTAAGTGATGACATAGGGCGATCTGACATTGCTCCACTATAAGGTGGGCGTTGCCCAAATCAATTTGCGCTGAAAGCCTTGCAGGGGTCTCTTTCCCATCACAAATCCACTGCTACAATAGCTCAAGTATAGAAGTAACGATCACCCTTTGAGAACATCTAACACAGGCACGGAATAGCTTAACCACCCCGTGAAACAGGTTTGTCATCTGCTAACCAGGGATCCTTCAAGGTTAAACCAGAGAGCGCAGTCTTTTCCATATCACGTTTATATAGCTCACCACCCCAGAATTATTAATCTCATACTGTAGGAAGTTGGCTCTGTATGCACTATTTCAAAGTAAGGAATAGTATGCACAGAGTCCAAGGGTTCCCCTTAGAGGTAAGATAGTGGCAAAAAGAGAATACTAATGCTCTATTTTGTGGTAGTGTGGTCGAGCAGTAGGCTTATCAAAGGAGTAGTGTTAAGCATTTGTTGTACACACACAAGCAATAAATGAGGAACACACACTCCGAGACAATTCCAGGCCAATAGGTTTTTGTATAGAAAAATATATTTTCTTAGTTTATTTTAAGAACCACAGGCTCAAATTTTACATGTAATACTTCAAATAAAAGGTATTGCAGGTAAGTACTTTAGGAACTTTGAATCATCAAAATAGCATACACAGTTTTCAAATAAATCACATATAGCTATTTTAAAACTAGACAGTGCAATTTTCAACAGTTCCTGGGGGGAGTAAGAGTTTGTTAGTTTTTGCAGGTAGCCCACCGTTGGGGGTTCAGAGCAACCCCAAAGTTACCACACCAGCAGCTCAGGGCCGGACAGGTGCAGAGGTCAAAGAGGTGCCCAAAACGCATAGGCTTCAACGGAGAAGTAGGGTGCCCCGGTTCCAGTCTGCCAGCAGGTAAGTACCCGCGTCTTCGGAGGGCAGACCAAGGGGGTTTTGTAGGGCACTTGGGGGGGGGGGGGGGGGGAGGACAAGTTAGCACAGAAAGTACACCCTCAGCAGCACGGGGCAGCCGGGTGCAGTGTGCAAACACGCGTCAGGTTTCCAATGTAAATCAATGGGAGACCAAGGGGTCTCTTCAGCGATGCAGGCAGGCAAGGGGGGGGGCTCCTCGGGGTAGCCACCACCTGGGCAAGGGAGAGGGCCTCCTGGGGGTCACTCCTGCACTGGAGTTCCGATCTTTCAGGTCCTGGGGGCTGCAGGTGCTGAGTCTTTTCCAGGTGTCGGGATCTGGGAGTTAGGCAGTCGCGGTCAGGGGGAGCCTCGGGATTCCCTCTGCAGGTGTTGCTGTGGGGACTCAGGGGGGGCAACTCTGGCTACTCACAGTCTCGTAGTCGCCGGGGAGTCCTCCCTGAAGTGTTGTTTCTCCACAAATCGAGCCGGGGCGTCGGCTGCAGAGTAGCAAGTCTCACGCTTCCGGAGAGAAACGCAGTTGTCTTGAAGTTGCTCCTTTGGAAACAAAGTTGCAGTCTTGGGTGAACAGAGCCGCTGTCCTCAGGAGTTTCTTGGTCCTTCTAGAGCAGGGCAGTCCTCTGAGGATTCAGAGGTCGCTGGTCCTGGGGAAAGCGTCGCTGGAGCAGTGTCTTTTAGAAGTGGGGAGACAGGCCGGTAGAGCTGGGGCCAAAACAGTTGGTGTCTCCGTCTTCTCTGCAGGGTTTTTCAGCTTAGCAGTCCTCTTCTTCTTAGGTTGCAGGAATCTAGTTTCCTAGGTTCTGGGGAGCCCCTAAATACTGAATTTAGGGGTGTGTTTAGGTCTGGGAGGGCAGTAGCCAATGGCTACTGTCCTTGAGGGTGGCTACACCCTCTTTGTGCCTCCTCCCTGAGGGGAGGGGGGCACATCCCTATTCCTATTGGGGGACTCCTCCAAAATCAAGATGGAGGATTTCTAAAGGCAGGGGTCACCTCAGCTCAGGACACCTTAGGGGCTGTCCTGACTGGTGGGTGACTCCTCCTTGTTTTTCTCATTATCTCTCCTGGACTTGCCGCCAAAAGTGGGGGCTGTGTCCAGGGGGCGGGCATCTCCACTAGCTGGAGTGCCCTGGGGCATTGTAACACGAAACCTGAGCCTTTGAGGCTCACTGCTAGTTCTTACTGTTCCTGCAGGGGGGAGGTGTGAAGCACCTCCACCCAGAGCAGGCTTTTGTTTCTGTCCTCAGAGAGCACAAAGGCCCTCACCACATGGGGTCAGAAACTCGTCTCTCAGCAGCAGGCTGGCACAGACCAGTCAGTCCTGCACTGAACAATTGGGTAAAATACAGGGGGCATCTCTAAGTGCCCTCTGTGTGCATTTATTAATAAATCCAACACTTGCATCAGTGTGGGTTTATTATTCTGAGAAGTTTGATACCAAACTTCCCAGTATTCAGTGTAGCCATTATGGAGCTGTGGAGTTCGTTTTTGACAGACTCCCAGACCATATACTCTTACGGCTACCCTGCACTTACGATGTCTAAGGTTTTGCTTAGACACTGTAGGGGCATAGTGCTCATGCACCTATGCCCTCACCTGTGGTATAGTGCACCCTGCCTTAGGGCTGTAAGGCCTGCTAGAGGGGTGACTTACCTAGGCCACAGGCAGTGCGAGGTTGGCATGGCACCCTGAGGGGAGTGACATGTCGACTTAGTCATTTTCTCCCCACCACCACACACAAGCTGGCAGGCAGTGTGTCTGTGCTGAGTGAGGGGTCCCTAGGGTGGCATAAGACATGCTGCAGCCCTTAGAGACCTTCCCTGGTTACAAGGGACTTACCTGGGTGCCAGGGTTGTGCTAATTGTGAAGACAACGGTACATTTTAGGTGAAAGAACACTGGTGCTGGGGCCTGGTTAGCAGGGTCCCAGCACATTTCTTGTTTCTTGTTCCTCTTGAAGCAGGGCAGTCCTCTGAGGATTCAGAGGTCGCTGGTCCTGGAGAAAGCGTCGCTGGAGCAGTTTTCTTTAGAAGGCAGGAGACAGGGCAGTAGGACTGGGGCCAAAGCAGGTGGTGTCTTCTTTCTTCTTCTGCAGGGGTTTTTCAGCTCAGCAGTCTTCTTCTTCGGTAAGTTGCAGGAATCTAAATTCTTAGGTTCAGGGGAGCCCTTAAATACTAAATTTAAGGGCGGGTTTAGGTCTGGGGGGTTAGTAGCCAATGGCTACTAGCCCTGAGGGTGGGTACACCCTCTTTGTGCCTCCTCCCAAGGGGAGGGGGTCACATTCCTATCCCTATTGGGGGAATACTCCATCTGCAAGATGGAGGATTTCTAAAAGTCAGAGTCACCTCAGCTCAGTACACCTTAGGGGCTGTCCTGACTGGCCAGTGACTCCTCCTTGTTATTCTCACTATCTCCTCCGGCCTTGACGCCAAAAGTGGGGCCAAGACCGGAGGGGGCGGGCAACTCCACTAGCTGGAGTGCCCTGCGGTGCTGGAACAAAGGGGGTAAGCCTTTGAGGCTCACCGCCAGGTGTTACAGCTCCTGCCTGGGGGAGGTGATAGCATCTCCACCCAGTGCAGGCTTTGTTACAGGCCACAGAGTGACAAAGGCACTCTCCCCATGTGGCCAGCAACATGTCTCGAGTGTGGCAGGCTGCTAGAACCAGTCAGCCTACACGGGTAGTTGGATTAGGTTTCAGGGGGCATGTCTAAGGTGCCCTCTGGGGTGTATTTTACAATAAAATGTACACTGGCATCAGTGTGCATTTATTGTGCTGAGAAGTTTGATACCAAACTTCTCAGTTTTCAGTGTAGCCATTATGGTGCTGTGGAGTCCGTGTTTGACAGACTCCCAGACCATATACTCTTATGGCTACCCTGCACTTACAATGTCTAAGGTTTGGCTTAGACACTGTAGGGGCACAGTGCTCATGCACTGGTGCCCTCACCTATGGTATAGTGCACCCTGCCTTAGGGCTGTAAGGCCTACTAGAGGGGTGACTTATCTATACTGCATAGGCAGTGTGAGGTTGGCATGGCACCCTGAGGGGAGTGCCAAGTCGACTTACTCGTTTTGTTCTCACCAGCACACACAAGCTGGTAAGCAGGGTGTCTGTGCTGAGTGAGGGGTCCCCAGGGTGGCATAAGATATGCTGCAGCCCTTGGAGACCTTCCCTGGCATCAGGGCCCTTGGTACCAGGGGTACCAGTTACAAGGGACTTACCTGGATGCCAGGGTGTGCCAATTGTGGAATCAAAAGTACAGGTTAGGGAAAGAACACTGGTGCTGGGGCCTGGTTAGCAGGCCTCAGCACACTTTCAATTCAAAACATAGCATCAGCAAAGGCAAAAAGTCAGGGGGTAACCATGCCAAGGAGGCATTTCCTTACACTCCCGCTAGACATGTCAAGCACGTCAAATTACCGGTGGGGTGGTTGTTTTCCTGTGGAAACACCACCTATACGTACATTCCTGCCAATATAACAGGAGGATCGTGTGCTTTTAGGCAGTTAGTTTCCATTTCACTCTATATTACATACTCAACACACAAGGGAAGCCGTTCAATTAAGCTAATACTGTGACTCTGAAATCCAGTTATCTAAATCAGAATATGTGAGCTTAAGTATTTCTATAGTAGGAGTTCCAGAATTAGCAGTTTATAATACTCGAGTTATTAACAAATTAGCATGTTTGATGGTCGAGAATATTAACCATAGCTCTATCACTTTAGCAGAGTTATTATTAGATAAACGAGGTACTATGAAAGTTGCACTGCAAAACAGGGCAGCCATTGACTACTTACTGATGAAGCTCGACTATGGTTGCTCAGAATTTGATGGTCTGTGCTGTTTTAACCTGTCAGATCATTCTAAGTCTATCCAAACCCACATTGAAGCCTTGCAAGAATTGGTGAAGGGAGTGAAGCAAGATGAGGACAAAGGGTGGATGGATTGGTTATTTAACTGGCTTCCCGATTAAATTCAACTTTAGGTGAAATACTTGTAGTAATTTGAATAATAATAATAATAATTCTATGTTGCTGTATAGCATGCACACCTAACCTAATTGCTATGTTTAGACCAAAAGGGATTACTTTAAGATCATTATGCTATGAGTCATTGGTCAAAGGGTGAAGTGTAATGCTATCTGTATTTGACCACTGACTCCATTTTGTGCTTGGCTTCAGGTGGCGTCACATCAGTGGCGCAGGGTTTTTCGACATCGAGCTTGTTTTCTGCACAGAACGTCTTTGCACTTTTCTTACCAGCACAGGGTTACACCGTTTTGGAACAAAACATGGGGGATGCGGAAGGTAGACATGATGAGTCTCAGCCTGGTAATGTTTTCATCAAAAGTACAGCTCCTCTGTCTCTGGAATGTGCATTGGGACAGGGTCCGCTCCTCTGCATGTTTTCGGCGCTGACAGAGTACAGCCAGACGTTGAATTTCATAACCAAAGGGAGGGGAGATTGCCAGAATCTTCCTCTTGAGTTTAAGGTATACAAAGTGGGGAAACTTGGAACAGAGGTAGAAGGAGCTCGCCTGAACGTGGATGCACGGTTCAGGAAAAATTCCCATGTTGGGAAGACCTGCTGCCTCAGCCAACTAGCGTTCCTTGGCTTGATGCTGGCAAGTATGAAGAATTCAACCCCCAAGGTGATGCATTTTACTGCATATATTCATTGTTGATGAACTGCACATTTTCTGTCATTGTTTAAAGGTAAAGTGATTATTTTGGCATCTACACGTTTCACTGCATTCAAGTCAAATGCTCATGTTTATATTTACATGTACTTTTATTCAATCTGGAAGTGCCTTAATAAATTCTAAGTCTAAAAGTGCTGCATTCTTTGGCATCGTTTTCTCCTAGTTTAAAGTAGAGCACTGTGTTACTGGTAAAGCTCACACTAGTAACTCTGGGATGTGGGCTTAACGAAATCACCAGGTGCTACACTCGGGCACTCAGAAGAGGCCTTAAAGAAAAAAGGGAAGAGGCAGTCTTGTAGAACAAGAGCTCCACAAATTTAGAATAGACTAAAAAAAATATAAATGGCCTGCTAAATCTTCACCTTTTGCTGGCTTGATTTAATATGTATTGGTACATCTCTGATAAACCTACTTCTTTATTTAACCATCAGTGAGGGGCACATACAATCAGCCCCCAAAGTTCAATTTTGCTAATAACTATATACAAATAATAAATTTAAAAAAACTCTGTTTTCAGTGTGCATGTATATAGACCACGCTCGTCCCACTAGTATAACTTTTTTCTTTTTGATGCTAGATGTATCATGGTAGCTCCTGCTGATGTCATGTGGCTGCAAGCGGCAATGCTCAAGTACTTCTACAGGGTGGTTGGCGACTGCAATGGTACAGACATTGCGTGCCTCTCCCTTAAACTTTTTTGCACCATTCTCTATAGCTGGTACATGCCACATGGTGATTGACAGGCCTGCGCACAGTGGTTCAAGCTGTTACGGTCAGGCTACAAAGAGTAGGCCTGGATCCATGTTTCCACTGCCACTGTATTGGATGGCAAAGGAGGTGATGCAATCCGCAAGCAGCATTTAACTGAATGCCAGGGGTGTATTTTGACATCATATACTATAGTCAAGGCCACTTGAATTAAGCAATTCTGTGGCGGCAGCGTTTTTCGCATATAGATTTGACACATTCGCAACATCATCTACTGCATATTCTGCAGACTGACAAAAGAAAAGAAAAAAACAGTTCTTTGTAACTAAAAGCGGTTAAAAAGTGACACAAAAATGCAGCCTACACATGTTGCCATGCAGTGGAAGGCCATTTACAATGGTTGACTGGTCACCTTTCTGTAGCTTGTTGCTATATTTGGGGGCGGGGTTAATTTAGCACTAATGAGGTGCATGACAAGACAATGTTAACAATTATAAAAATTATAAATTAAGTAAAAATGTGCTGCATTATTTGCCTTTATTTGCCTCGTAATTTACTCTAACCTGCTGCATAATTTTAGCCCACCCCTGCTGCTTAATTCCAGTGGCCCGGACTATCGTCATAAGAACGTTGTACGTGCCAATCAGGTTCTAAGCCAATTTCAAATTGTTTGAACCTTCGCACCACATACAACTGGATAAAAGTGTCCACCTGAAACTGAGTCACTTATCAACCTGGTATAAATTTGGATTAGTCAAAACAAAATAATTAGCCATACCCTGGCTTCATCACAAGGCTCCTGCGACCCAGCGGAAAAGATATATGATGGAATGGGCTAAAGCTCAAGAACTGTGCATGATAAAATGTTCAAATGAGATAAAAAAAAGCAATAGAAGATATTGAAGCTTGGGCAAATATGTTGGAGGAGCTGACAAGGAATCCTGAATGTGTCAATACTAACCCAATTATAAAGATAAAGAATAGGAATAATAATACAAGAAGTACAGAACACCATGCTACATTGTCTTACAGTGCAGGGATTACTACAGTTGTAAACTTATGTTTATGAGGGTTAGTATGTTTCAACGACTATTACAGAATATGACTGCATCAAAGTCCAGACTGCTAAGACCTCATTATCAATTTTTAAATAAAATGAATAAAACAGGCTATGCAAGAAGGCTTTGGTGGGCACACCCTGGGAGAACACACATATTTTGCCTTGACAAGTAACAACTTAACCAACAACTTAACCAAAAGACCATCCAAAACCACCAGAAACCTTTCATTTCCAAGTCTTTCGTTACTTGCAACAATGCTCTTTCCCACAAGTGTCTGGGCTCAGGTGCAGAAACACCATGAGTAATTTGTTCAACAGTAATGTTTTATTTTCCAAATCACTACGTGTACTATGAATTATCAGAAGTCTGTCAACAAGATTATAATTACTGTGGCACCTGTGGCTTGCACTCCCTTTTTCACATTGGAAGGCAGTCTATACACATTTTTCACTAGCTGTTGCACCTGTGTGCCTTCAGAATGAGTTCCCAGCAACTGTTTTAACAATCCATTGTTGCTCTTGTTGCTGGGGAATGCTCCAGCCCAGGCCTGCCCACCAGCCCACCGGATCTACAAAGGACGCGCGCCCCTCGCGGGACGCAGTTGCTGCTCTTGTTGCTGGGCAACGCTCCAGCCCAGGCCTGCCCACCAGATCTACAAAGGACGCGCCCCTCGCGGGACGCGGTTGTTGCTGGGCAACGCTCCAGGCCTGCCCATCAGATCTACAAAGGACGCGCCCCTCGCGGGATGCAGTTGTTGCTCTTGTTGCTGGTCAACGGTCCAGCCCAGGCCTGCCCACCGGATCTACAAAGGACGCGACACGCGCGGGACGTGCCCGGGGGAAGACCGGGCCCGTCTACGCCCGTCTTCGGCTGATTGAGGTTGGGCTGGGCCCACTCCCTTACTTCGTGGACTCAATTATTATGTAAGCTTAATGTACCCATTTTTCTTTATTTGGCCTTGTGTTAGCAGCGATTTTACTGGCAACATGGGGAAGAGGAAAGCTGTCGATTCCTTGGACCCACTGTCTGATCGAAAAAACTGAAGAAACTACCTCTTAAACTAGCTATCAAAACTAAAAAAAATACTCATAAACCTTTTGTAAAGAAATGGCTCCCTGTTGCAGTTACCCCCCACTTTTTGCCTGATACTGATGCTGACTTGACTGAGAAGTGTGCTGGGACCCTGCTAACCAGGCCCCAGCACCAGTGTTCTTTCACCTAAAATGTACCATTGTTTCCACAATTGGCACAACCCTGGCACCTAGGTAAGTCCCTTGTAACTGGTACCTCTGGTACCAAGGGCCCTGATGCCAGGGAAGGTCTCTAAGGGCTGCAGCATGTCTTATGCCACCCTAGGGACCCCTCACTCAGCACAGACACACTGCTTGCCAGCTTGTGTGTGCTGATGGGAGAAAATGACTAAGTCGACATGGCACTCCCCTCAGGGTGCCATGCCAACCTCCCACTGCCTGTGGCATAGGTAAGTCACCCCTCTAGTAGGCCTTACAGCCCTAAAGCAGGGTGAACTATACCACCGGTGAGGGCATATGTGCATGAGCACTATGCCCCTACAGTGTCTAAGCAAAACCTTAGACATTGTAAGTGCAGGGTAGCCATAAGAGTATATGGGCTGGGAGTCAGTCAAAAACGAACTCCACAGCTCCATAATGGCTACACTGAATACTGGGAAGTTTAGTATCAAACTTCTCAGAATAATAAACCCACACTGATGCCAGTGTTGGATTTATTAAAAAATGCACACAGAGGGCATCTTAGAGATACCCCCTGTATTTTACCCAATTGTTCAGTGCAGGACTGACTGGTCTGTGCCAGCCTGCTGCTGAGAGACGAGTGTCTGACCTCATGCGGTGAGAGCCTTTGTGCTCTCTGAGGACAGAAACAAAGCCTGCTCTGGGTGGAGGTGCTTCACACCTCCCCCCTGCAGGAACTGTAACACCTAGCAGTGAGCTTCAAAGGCTCAAGCTTCGTGTTACAATGCCCCAGGGCACTCCAGCTAGTGGAGATGCCCGCCCCCTGGACACAGCCCCCACTTTTGGCGGCAAGTCCAGGAGAGATAATGAGAAAAACAAGGAGGAGTCACTGGCCAGTCAGGACAGCCCCTAAGGTGTCCTGAGCTGAGGTGACTCTGACTTTTAGAAATCCTCCATCTTGTAGAAGGAGGATTCCCCCAATAGGGATAGGAATGTGACCCCCTCCCCTTGGGAGGAGGCACAAAGAGGGTGTACCCACCCTCAGGGCTAGTAGCCATTGGCTACTAACCCCCCAGACCTAAACACGCCCTTAAATTTAGTATTTAAGGGCTTCCCTGAACCTAAAGATTTAGATTCCTGCAACAACAAGAAGAAGGACTGCCTAGCTGAAAAACCCCTGCAGAGGAAGACCAGAAGACGACAACTGCCTTGGCTCCAGAAACTCACCGGCCTGTCTCCTGCCTTCCAAAGAACTCTGCTCCAGCAACGCCTTCCAAAGGGACCAGCGACCTCTGCATCCTCTGAGGACTGCCCTGCTTCGACGACGACAAGAAACTCCCGAGGACAGCGGACCTGCTCCAAAAAGACTGCAACTTTGTTTCAAGAAGCAGCTTTAAAGAACCCTGCAACTCCCCGCAAGAAGCGTGAGACTTGCAACACTGCACCCGGCGACCCCGACTCGGCTGGTGGAGAACCAACACCTCAGGGAGGACCCCCGGACTACTCTACGACTGTGAGTACCAAAACCTGTCCCCCCTGAGCCCCCACAGCACGCCTGCAGAGGGAATCCCGAGGCTTCCCCTGACCGCGACTCTCTGAAACCTAAGTCCCGACACCTGGAAAAGACCCTGCACCCGCAGCCCCCAGGACCTGAAGGACCGGACTTTCACTGCAGCAGTGACCCCCAGGAGTCCCTCTCCCTTGCCCAAGTGGAGGTTTCCCCGAGGAAGCCCCCCCTTGCCTGCCTGCAGCGCTCAAGAGATCCCTTGATCTCTCATTGACTTCCATTGCGAACCCGACGCTTGTTCTAACACTGCACCCGGCCGCCCCCGCGCCGCTGAGGGTGAAATTTCTGTGTGGGCTTGTGTCCCCCCCGGTGCCCTACAAAACCCCCCTGGTCTGCCCTCCGAAGACGCGGGTACTTACCTGCAAGCAGACCGGAACCGGGGCACCCCCTTCTCTCCATTATAGCCTATGCGTTTTGGGCACCACTTTGAACTCTGCACCTGACTGGCCCTGAGCTGCTGGTGTGGTGACTTTGGGGTTGCTCTGAACCCCCAACGGTGGGCTACCTTGGACCAAGAACTGAACCCTGTAAGTGTCTTACTTACCTGGTAAAACTAACAAAAACTTACCTCCCCCAGGAACTGTGAAAATTGCACTAAGTGTCCACTTTTGAAATAGCTATTTGTGAATAACTTGAAAAGTATACATGCAATTGAAATGATTCAAAGTTCCTAATGTACTTACCTGCAATACCTTTCAAACAAGATATTACATGTTAAATTTGAACCTGTGGTTCTTAAAATAAACTAAGAAAAGATATTTTTCTATACAAAACCTATTGGCTGGATTTGTCTCTGAGTGTGTGTACCTCATTTATTGTCTATGTGTATGTACAACAAATGCTTAACACTACTCCTTGGATAAGCCTACTGCTCGACCACACTACCACAAAATAGAGCATTAGTATTATCTCTTTTACCACTATTTTACCTCTAAGGGGAACCCTTGGACTCTGTGCATGCTATTCCTTACTTTGAAATAGCACATACAGAGCCAACTTCCTACACCTTTTGAGGAGATTGACCAGCTATTTGAAGAGGTGGAGGCGATTTTGAACTGCACAGTGGGCAACAAAGGCCCCCCACCTCCAAAAATCGCTCCAGTTCACCCTGGAAGGATTCAAGACTTTTTTCAAAAAAGGACGGACGACCAAGTGTCAACCTCAGCTATGGTCAATAGCAGAGTGGTTTCACCAATAAACCATACCATTACTTCCTTCCCCCACCAAGGCTGACTACGGTTAGTGATCCTTTATCCAGACTTGGGTCCTACCAAGTAGTAGAAGAGGGAAGTACATCCATCCCAGTTATTCCTTTGAGCCCCGTGGTAAAGTGATCCCAAATATAGCCTGCAGAAACCGGTTTGAGGTCCTGGTTGTGGAGGACAAAACACCGAGGGCCTGTGAACCCTCTACAGTTGACCATAATAAAGAGAAATTCCCCGGTACTCTCGCTCCCACTTCTCTTTCTTCTACGGTGTATTCCTCTACTGAGCCCAATACATTCCTCATTGTTCAGAGAATTGAAGAAGTTAGGTCCCTGGTGTTACATTTGGCCAAAGTCTTGCCGGAAAAGTCGGCATGTGGATGCAAATGCTACCCAAGAGATGGAGGGGCAAAAGGTGATTACACAGTACCCGACTCAAATTTAACCACCTGGTCCGTACAAGGGGGCCAAGATATAGATCAACAAAAGCCAATGGCACTCAGGGCTACCTGATGTGAATACAATATGCCCTGCCGATATTCTCACACAAAAGCAAACAGGAACAAAAACATTTATTTGCTGAGGGGGCCAACAAGATAAATTATCCCGCCACCAACGGCTACCGCCCTGCTCTCTCAAACTATTTGCCAATTAGGAGGCATAAAGCAACTGATCCCTTTCCACGCAAGGGGGCTTGCGCTCCTTCCAATGTTAGCAGGTTATCTGCTCCGTTATCTTCCTTTGGCCCCAATTGCGATACTTTCGCTCAGAAAGTCCCTTGTGGCTCAGTAACAGTGCCAAATGCCCAAGGCATCAAGTCCGGGCCAACTACTCTCTTTCTGAAACAAGTCCTGAAGTTGATACCGGGGCTCATTGAGGACCATGAGTCAATGGTCAATAAGGTTACTCACTGGCTACAATACCAGCAGAACTGTCCATCAGTCATACGTTCAGATATCCACAAAGTCAAACGGTGGAGCCCCCCGTGGCTGAAGCACGATGTAATTTCAATCGAGTTTCATGATAGAACTTTAGTCGAGAGCCTTATTTCATTTAATGAACGTACCCGCTTTTATATGGAACAAAGGAAGGGATGTATAACTTTAGTCACCACCAGAGGATGGAGGTCAGGTTTCAGCTAAAAGCCATTCCTGCTGCAACACTGCATGTGAACATCCAGGGGGTGGCGATTCCAATAAGACCAACCCTGTATGACTGGCTACAGCTCAGGAAGTAACCCAAGGGGATAACCCAGTGGAACCATTCTTGATAGATTCTGAGGAGATTATTACTAATGAGACAATTCTGGAGAAGACCTTCCTCCAGACACCTATTGCCGCCTCTGATAGGAAAGGTTTATCAATAATGACATGGAATTTAGCCGGCCTTGGGAGGAAATTAGAGGATACTGATTGGTGTTTATACATAAACTCCCAAGACATATGCCTTTTTCAAGAAACATGGGCTGAGGAGAAGATCATCATAGATGGGTTTCTTTCCTTTAATTTGGCAGCATAACCATCTACAAAGGCAACAGGGTGAGCTAAAGGGGGTCTCCTGATGTTATTAAACAAAAAAGTGCAATGTGAACACAACATTTGATTGTCCAGATTTGATGGGGTTACAAATTATGTTTCAACAGTTTTGATTGAATTCTTATCAATGTTTATGCTCGATCTGTACCTCGAGGGGTAGAATCTCAGATTTTAAATCAGTTGCTTGACTTTTTAGATACCCTACAACCAACATCATATTTGATAATAGCAGGGGACGTAAACTGTACATTTGAACCTTCTGTATTACTAAAAGGCTTAACAGAGGACGAAGACCAAATATGGGGAATTGCACAGTTGTCCAGTGATCACTTCTGTCCTAATTCTTGTGTAGCCTCCCAGCTGGCCTCTCTTTGTTTGAAGCATGGCCTTAGGGCCTGCAATTGACGTATGCCTTCCGATTTGGATATTGCTCCCACCTTCAAACGAGGCACATCCACTAGTGTAATAGACTATTTTTTAGTGGATGTAAGATTGTGGCCCCTGTTGAGAGATATGAAGGTGGATGTAAGAAGTGAAAGTGACCATCATCCTTTGCTACTTTCCATTTCAGGGGATGTTTTTGGCAGAACTTTAAATAACCAAGTTACTATAGTCCCCACTCCTATTTTGAACACCCGGTCCACGAAGGTCAGGTGGCAGGGGATGCAGTCCAAACCTTATTTGTTGCGCAAGATTTATTCAGTTTTTATTGATAATTTGGCTCCATACTATAATTGTGATTTGAATGTTATCCCACTTTTATCCATACATGAAAACATGGTCACTAGATTGCAAAGCATCTTTTATAGGATGGTTGGAGCAAGACAGCAAGGAGGCACCTCTGCTAATAATTCATGGTTTGACGAATCCTGCCACAGGGCCAAGACAGGATTAAAAAATGCCATCATCAAAGGGAACTCCGGGGAGATACAATTAGCTAGACGCATCTATAAGGAATCCATCTTTCGAGCTAAAAACTGTTGGGAAGAAACAATCTGGCAGATGTTGGGTGCCACACAATCTAACAACAATAAATTGTTTTGGGAGCTGTTCAGCAAGAGAGGGAAAGAGGGTAGAACTAGCCCAAGTTATCATATACAACCAGAAAAATGGGTTGAACACTTCTCAAGCCTTTATGATAAAATCGATACTCCTGTGACCCCCGCTAGCAGGGAAATGGGGCAAGATCTACTCTCCATCTTGGATGTGACCCACAGCCTTATTCCAACAGAAGGGGATTCACAGATCGCTGAAGGCCCTATCCGTTTTTCCATGAAAGAAACTGCTGAGGCTATCCGCTCGCTAAAATCTGGAAAAGCACCAGGTCCAGATAAAATTCCGGGGGATCTCTATTCATCTGAGCCAGCTATTTGGACCTGGTATATCAACGCTCTTTCCAACAAAATTTCTGAAGGGGGACAGATACCTATGACATGGAAGGGTGCTGAAATTATTCCTATCCACAAAAAGGGTAACGTAAACCTCCCAACAAATTATAGGCCGATCAGTCTCAGACAGCCTCCAAAAGATATTTGCCAAACAACTTCTAGGTAGATTAACTAACTGGGCCACGGACCATCAGATCCTCTCTCCACTCCAAGCAGGGTTTCGATCTAGGATTAGCACAGTGGATCAGGTCTTTAGGCTGGCCGGGCTGTACTGGAAATATACAGCTCTTGCAAAGCAACCTTTATACATCGCCTTTGTTGACTTGAGATCAGCCTTCGACCTGGTTCCAAGGGAGAAGCTATGGGAGGTGCTATACAGAATAGGGACCCCAGCTAATATAATGCAACTTTTGAAGAGACTGCACAAAGACACCTATGCGCAAGTGAGATGGGGTAACTTAGGCGAACTAACAGACAATATCACTATAAACAGAGGAGTTCGCCAGGGCTGTGTGCTGGCACCGTTTTTATTTTCTGTTTTTATCAATGAGGTGGTACAGGTTTTAATGGCGTGCCAGAACGATGCACCAACCCTGTGCGCTCAGAAAATCCTGATTCTTCGGTTTGCAGATGATTCCCTTCTTATTTCCAAATCTCCAATGGGCCTACAAATTCTTATTAAAAGATTTAATTCCTTCTGCCACGAGTACGGGCTAGAGCTGAACCACAAGAAAACTAAGCTAATGGCACTCCGTTCTGGAGCGCGGAAGAAATGTACTATCAGTCTGGAAGGCGACCTCTTGGACAAGGTCAGCTCTATCGATTACTTGGGTGTGAGGATCACTGATAATTTGCATTGGGCAGATCAGGTCAACAAAAGTGCTGCCCGCTTGCAACATGACGCAGCATCCATCCTTTGTTTTTTTCGGGGTACAACAGCAAAAACTGTCTCCCCGGCAATAAAGATCTATATTGCCAGAGCACAGGGAGCTGCTGTCTATGGAGCGGAGGTCTGGGGCTTTTTTGACTGCAATAGGTTGGCTATTGGAGAGAATAGCTTTGCAAGGGCTTTATGTGCCTGCCCTCCTAGTACTCCACTGATTCCATTGTTTTTAGATCTGGGCCTGAGACGGATAGCTGACCTAATTATCCTAAGACCACTCCTTTATTGGGTTAGGCTATGGACTGTACCTGAACTGGGTGTTTACAAGTCCTCTCTTTAAGACTTGTTAAAATGCCCCAACTCAACTTCTATTCCTTGGGTAAAACATGTTTCCAGATGGTTTAACAACCTGGGCCTTGGAGACTTTTGGGAAAAACCACACAAACTTGAGAAAGTTAATTCCAAAGTGTTGAAACGCGTACACTGGTCTTATGTATGGAACGATTACATTATTCACAGATCCCATGGCTGTCTAACAAATCTTTTCTTAGATTTCAAATGGTATCCGCAATTAGAACCATATTTAGACGGGGAACATCCTTTTTTCCGACTTTTTTTTCTTCCGAAAGTCGTGGTTAGCGAAAGCGCAACAACGCTTTTTTTAACCACGACTCCGGTTTTTTGTGCCTTAACTACGTATGTTCTGAACAACGAACATGCGTGGTTAAGGTACAAAGAAGTGAGTTGGCGAAGGCAAGTGGTGGGTTTAGGTTTTGGGGAGGGGGTGGGGGGGGTCAGGGGGTTTTAGGTTTTGGGGTGGGGTTGGGGCGTTTTTGGGAGTGGGTGGGGGATCAGGGGGTTTTAGGGTGGGGTTGGGGGGGGGTGGGGCGTTTTTGGTTTTGGGGAGTGGGTGGGGGGTCTTAGGTTTTAGGGTGGGGTTGGGGGGGTGGGGCATTTTTGGTTTTGGGGAGTGGGTGGGGGTCAGGGGGTTTTAGGTTGGGTTTGGGGGGGTGGGGCGTTTTTGGTTTTGGGGAGTGGGTGGGGGGGTCAGAGGGTTTTAGGTTTTGGGGGGGGGGGGGGTGGGGTGAGGGATGTAGGGTGAATGGTGCCTATTGCTAATGATTTTATCAGGAATGCCTTTACAACGAAATATCGTTGTTAAGGCATTCGTGGTAAAATCAGTAGTAGCAACGAGGTCGGTGTTCTGACCTCGTTCTTAAGGCAGTAGTTGTGTTTGAAGTCGTTGTTTCGTCGTACATTCTATTTAGACACTATACCTGATATCTTAGGCAAAAGTTTATACGCCAGATTCCGCTTCGGGTCGTTGCCATTGAGGTCTTTGATGTGCAGATGGGGTACAAAAACAGTAACTGATATATGTCCTGTATGCGGCATAACACCTGAAACAGTCGAACATTTTATGTTTTTTTGTCCCGCATATTCTTCTCCCAGATCAAAGTGGATTTGTAACATGTGCCGGGAACTGGGTATTAGAGATTGCGTCTCCGCTTTGAGGGTCTTAAAAAGTCATCATTCTAAGGTTTTAATACATGCTGTTAGCAAGTATCTGCTAGCAGCATGGCGCATACGTAACTCTGCTATCAGCAATGAGTTTTAAACTCGAGTCGACAAGTTTTTTATTGTGTATCGCTGTATGGGTTTTATTGAATTACATTTTATACCTTTCTGATTTAACTTTTTCTATTTATTATTTTATGTTGCTTTGATGATCTATTCGATCGAATAAAGCTTGTGTCAAACAGTTAAAAAAAATAAAAAAATAAAAATCCATCGTAACTTCAGAAAGCTCTTCTTCAGTTATCATTTGAGGCATGCACAGCACACTAAATATCTAAGATTTTCAAGCAGGTCTATCTTTTTGTCTAATTCCACAATACTTTCAATTGTATAGTTTTTGAAAGTTGTCAAATCTTCCACTGACTCTTTGAAGTCTTAAAACTGCCCATCTATTGCCAGAATTTTAGTTGTGGAGTTTATCAATTTTAGCTCCAGGGGCAACACGTGTTAACAGGCCCTACATTTCACATCCCAGGATCCACAAACCCTATGAGATCTCCAAAGCAGGTCTGGAGTATGAAAGGCTTAAGGATGGCAAAGGGTCTGCTCGATGCAATTCCAAGTCACGTTACACCCCACTATGCCTCAACATACACTTAAGCCGCCAGGTGTACCACAGGTTTGGTTATGACACGGGGGCCCAGAGATCTTCACCCAGAGGCCTGACACGTCCCCTATCCACTGTGCTTCCACTGGCGCCACCCAGCACCACAGTGTCCCCTGGTAAGTTCAGAGGAACAAAGAGGAGCAAGGGGAAGCTAGGCTTGCCTCTACCAACTTACAACAAACTTAGCTCTGGGCATGAGTCTCCAAGGAAGCTAAAAACAGGGGGGTGGGGGGGGGGGGGGGAAATTCAGCAACACAGCAGTACTCCAAGCAAAGGCCTGAAGTAGGAAGAATTCTGTCACCATTAGAAGCATCTCAGGTGTTGAGCGAGAAGCACCACTCCTGCCAGGTCACAGATTTCCAGATCCTTCTAAAGTGCAGTGAAGATGGGGCGTGGTTTAGAGACGGTGCAACCAGATTTGGCCTCCACTGGCCAGGTCTCCCTTCAAATATTATTTCTAATAGGAGATGGGAATAAGAATTCTGTGTTTAGCTTAAAACCAGTTTTCCTGCAAAAGAAGAATTAAAGGGGTATGATGCTGTCACTTTTACTAGGATTATTATTCCTTGTGTACAGGACCTATCCTAATGCCAAGTAGGAAGACATGAAATTACACATGAATTAATACATAATAGCTAGTTTGATCCTGAAATGCAGTCTGTCCGTGTGGGTGTTTTGATTGTGAGAGAGAGAGGGTATAGTTGCAAAAGGTGAGCCATCTTAAGCTTGTGAAATGGAAAAGAAGGTAGGAAAGCCACATCAAAAAGACAGAGAATTAAAAGAAAAGGTTCAATAAGATCTCTAGCCAATTGTGCTCTGGAGAAAGCAGTAAGAAAGCAATACTTGGAACCAATATTTTAGGATTTGGCGGGCATTTAGGATACTATGCAAAGCTGTCACACACTAGCTCCTCTTGATAATGCTTAGACATGAGCAAAGCTCTCCCCTGCAGACTATAGCAATAATCAATCTATTTATTAACAGTAATGTGAGATTCAAGTTCACCATCTATTTCAGCTGTTTTGTTCAAATAAAATCTGAGATTGCAATCATCAATGGTGTGCAACACCCCCTAGCTGAAAATAAATGTGAGGAGGCCAGTAAAAAAAACAACAAGAAAAATCTCAGATAAAATTCCGACAGCATATCTAGTACGAAGGACAGATGAGTCCCTGTGCATCAACATAGCCTGGCCCAAAGTTGTGCAGTGTTCACAAGAATATATGGCTTCCAGCTCGCTAATATGTCTGATGACAACCATGAAGCTGTTTATATTAAAGTTGCTTCATGACACAGGAATCATGCGTTTGAAAGGCACGATGGGCTTAGAGGGCTCAAATACAATTTTTACAGCAGTTATAATACTTTATTCATAAACTGGGAATTGAATGGACCAGCTCATGTTCCCAATGGCAGACATTCACTGCAGGGATTGTAACGAGCCACCCTCTGAATCCTGATCTTTGACCTACAAGGTTTTGAAATTGAATCATAAAAGGACTGTGCTGGTAGGAAAATTGTGCAGTTTGAAGAGAAGGGGCAGAAAGTACCTTCATCGAAAGGTAACCACCATTACCAAAAAGTAATTATCACCAAAAGAGAAATCCAAGAAGGAGGTAAGCAGATAACTCCTAGAAAAGAAAACACTACCATGTCAAGTTAGCTGGGCTTTCCCACAACTCAATGCACTGCTTGTTAGCCCTCAGTTAATTTTGTCAGCTAAAATTAGTGAGGTTATTATTTTTTTTCAGGTCTATGGGTATTATATGTTGTCTTAGAGAATTGGTATTATCTATGGGTAAGCATTATTTTATATACCCATTATAATCCCATTGTCAGTAACAATTATGCCCTTGTTGCTGAACTGAGACTCCAGTACTGTTGAGGTTCATATTTAGGAGTGAGCTCTTGTCTCAATTTTAGGAGTACGTTTAAAAAAAAACTTTTACAAGATCAACCAACTCAATAGATAATTTACTAAAAATGATATAAAATGAAGTGCCCTTGCTGAATTCCAGAACTTTTACTTTGGCTACTAGTTTAAACAATCTTCTATTGCTTATGTTCTAGTTAAATATACTGTTTAATCTATTAAGGTGAGGCTATATAACGGATCCTTGATTTGATGTTTTATCCATACCATTATTAGTTTCTTTTTTTTTAGCTTTATGTTTATTTAAGAGTGAAAAGTGGCTTGTGATTTGTGAATGGAGTATAATGGAGTTTGGTGTTAAAATATCTTAGTTAAGGAAAACCTTGGACAGAGTTGCGATCAGCATCCAATGCTTCACAGGAACCAGAAACTATTTTTGAGTGGGTTCCGTTTACTGCTTCATTTATTTTGGGATCCGTTTAAAGTGCCTGTGTTTTTGATTCACAACTGTTCGATATTGAAGGATAGTGGTGCTGAATGGTTAAACTGATGTCAGAAAGCTTACAAAAAGTTATAAATATTTTTGGACGTCATTTCAATTTAATGTCATGTATGATCTCTATTCACTCCATTTGTAAAATGCATTTTCTGACTTTTGGATAACAGACATACATTTTCAACAATGGGCTTATTTAATACATCAAACAAATTTGGAAATAATCAAATAAACACAAGGATGAAGTTTCACAATATATACTTACTATAATATCTGTAAGAACATTAGCAGCTAGATCAGGCTTCAGGTTTCCACTTATAACAAAGTAGGCAAGCTCATACAGTACCTGCTGGATTGCTGTAAAACAATTACAAATAATTTATTAAGTGGCAGGGCGCACGAAAATCTTACATAAGGTAAACATGGACATAGGAAATGTGTAGCGCATAACGTACAACAAAAGTGTCAACTTTCTGAACAAACGAAACAAAAAGTTTGTTTGCTCTAGTGCTGCGAGCTTATAGAGAACATTAAGGGTCCGATTCAGAATATAACGGACGGATCACTCCGTCACAACGGTGACAGAGATCCTGTCCCCCAAAATCTGAATTCCATCATATTCTATGGGATTCAGATTTCGCTAGACAGGATATCCATCACCGCTGCGACTGAGTAACCCATCTGGAGAGTTCTAAATCAGGATCTTAGATTTCTAAGCAACTGAGTGAAAAGGAGCATACAATGCAAAAAAACATTGACATTTATCCATCACTAAATTCTATGTGAGGACTGGAGGCAAGGATTATGATCAAAACCTTCTTCCTTTATTATTTCCAACAGATTTCAATATTAAACAAGCATTTGTAATTGCAATGGGTCTCGTATTTGCTCCAGTTAGAGCTATTAGCGCTCTAAATTCCTAACTTGACTTTTCTTGCCACTTAAATTGAAAATGAAAAGTAAAACAGTTTACATAATAAAGCAAATTCAAAGCACCATGGCTGCCATGAGCATGAAAGAGAGAGAAAAAGAAGTTCGCTCGCAGTCAAACGCATTGGCAACTGTGCAATAATCCATGTAACAGGGACAACCTGCAAGGTGGTAACAAAACTGCCCCAAGGAGGGACAAACGTAAAGCATTTACTAATGGTAACAAAGGATTTTTGATAGGCAAGCCCACGAATGAGTGAAAGTGATGGCCGTGCGGTAGGCATGGTTAAAAGTCCACAATACTTACAACAGGTCAAAGCGCCTGCGCGCTCGACCTAATACCTTTACCAAAATGCCACAGGAAAGGCTACAACAAGATCAACCAAACTTTTCAGTCCACTATAATCAGGCACCACCTGGACTGGATTACTTCCTCTTTTTTTCCTGCTTCCAGCAGAGATAAGTGCACTTTTTCTGTTATTAGCATTATTGTGTATCAGGTGTCTCAGACTACGTTTTTCCTGCCACTGCAGTAGTCAGCACTCTATTCTCACAGCTGTTTTGATCGACATCAGGGCCATAAGAATGTGATGAGGCAATCCACCACTTGATGGCATTGTGCTGCTTCAGGCATCTCGTTGTTATGCATGGGAAGCGCTGATACCGGTAGGAAGCTGGCTCTGTATAGACTATATCAAAGTACTGTATAGCATGCACAGAGTCCAGTGGTTCCCAAGAGGCTTACCAGAGGCTAAAGTAGTTAATACTAATGCTCTCTTTTTTGGTAGTGTGGGTAAGCAATTGGGCTTATCAGAGGGTAGTTCTAAGCATTTGTTGTACACACACAGTCAAGACACAAGGCACACACAATGATCAACTACAGTCCAATGTTTATGTATCAAAACAAATACTTTATTTTATGTCTAGCGACCCTTGACCCTCGGGTAGGTCGCTTCCCCGCCGCTGCAGCTCCACCTGCCCAGGCCCATGCCACTAGTCTGGTAAGTCCTAGGTTCTTTCGTTCTGCTCCGCTCCCGTCCTTCTCCATTATAGCTCCTGTTTGTGCTACTGTCTGCCTCCTCTGCCTCTCCTATTGTGCTTCTGTTTTTCTCCTTTGCCTCTCCTAGTGTGCTTCTCCTATTATCCTCGATCTCACCTGTTGTGCTTTTCTAGTGATCCTTTTTCTCTCTACTGTTGTGCCTCTCCAGTTATCCACGGTCTCTCCTGCTGTGCTTTTCTATTGATCCGTGGTCTCTCCTGCTGCGCTCCTGCCTTCCTCCTTTTTCGCTCCTGTTGTGCTTCTCTATTTCCCCTCTGTCGCTCCTGTTGGGCTTCTGTCTTTCTCCTTTCTCCACTTTCTCGCCTGTCGCACTTTCTCTTTTTTCCCTCCCGTTCCGCTCTCCAGACGCTTTCCCGCCCCCCGCTCTCCCGCCGTTGCCTCCCGTGCGGCCCCGCCCCACCGGCTTCCATTCGCTACCCTCCCTCCCACCTCCCAGCTGACCCCTCCTCCCCCCCTTCCCACTTATGGCGGCCGCTGTGCGGGCGCGCCGCTGGCGCGCCAAAGGCAAGCCCGTCTGCGCCTGGACCGCGCCCAGCGCCAGAACCCCCGGCCCCCAGCTCTGCCAAAACCCCCAGCGCTCCCAAAACCCCCAGCTTAGATACGACGCCGCCTCCCTCCACACACTCAACCCCGGAGATACACTGGACCGACCACAGATGTGTCCACTTCACCTTCAAATGCAAGACCCACCACCTTCGCACACAACTAATCACCCGCAAACCCTGGAACAAAATCTCCACAGAACAGCTACTCTCCACTCTTAACCATAACCAACCTGCCATCACCTTCGACGCCAACAACGCAGCCCTCAGCCTCACACAGTGGATCACCAACTGTGCCGACAACCTCGCACCCCACAGAAGCCACCCAAGACAGACCAACATCAGGAAACCTCCTTGCTTCACAGACGCCCTCAAAGAATCCAAGAAAACCTGCCGTACCCTCGAAAAAACCTGGCGCAAAGAGCACACTGCAGAAAACATGTCAGCCCTCAAGATCGCCACCCGTGAACACCACCAGCTGATCCGCTCCACCAAAAGGGCATCTTTCAAAGAGAGACTGGACAAGAACACCCACAACAGCAAAGAACTCTTCAACATCGTCAAAGAGGTCTCCAATCCCAACGCCAGCTCCAACACCATCACGCCCTCACAAGAACACTGCAACTCCCTCGCTACTTTCTTCCATCGAAATATCACCGACCTACACGACAGCTTCGGATCCCAGATCCCGCCTACCACCACTGAACCCACAGCCCCAACCATCACCCTCAACACCTGGACCCCCATCAGCTCCGAAGAGACTAGAACCACCATGAACACCATCCACTCCGGCGCCCCCTCGGACCCCCCTACCTACAGAGCATCATCAACAGCTCGTTTGCATCTGCCACCTTCCCCGAGAGCTGGAAACACGCGGAAGTCAACGCTCTCCTGAAAAAACCCCAACCCCAACGACCTTAAGAACTTCCGCCCCATCTCGCTCCTCCCCTTCCCGGCCAAGGTCATCAAGAAGGCCGTCAACAAGCAACTGACCAACTTCCTCGAAGATAACAACTTGCTCGACCTCTCCCAATCTGGCTTTCCGGGCCAACCACAGCACAGAAACCGCCCTCAGAACCCTGATGGACAACGGAGAAACAACCACCCTCATCCTCCTTGACCTCTCGGCTGCCTTCGACACCGTCTGCCACCGCACCCTAATAACCCGCCTCCACTCCACTGGTATCCAAGGACAGGCCCTGGACTGGATCATCTCGTTCCTCTCGGACCGAACCCAAAGAGTCTACCTCCCACCCTTCCGCTCAGAACCCACTGAGATCATCTGCGGCGTCCCACAAGGCTCCTCGCTCAGTCCTACCCTCTTCAATATCTACATGAGCCCCCTCGCCAACATCGCTCGCAAACACAACATCAACATCATCTCCTACGCCAACGACACCCAGCTAATACTCTCCCTCTCCAAGGACCCTGCCACCGCCAAAGCCAACCTGCAGGATGGAATGAAAGACGTCGCACAATGGATGAAGCTCAGCCGCCTAAAGCTGAACTCAGACAAGACGGAGATCCTCATCCTCGGAAACTCCCCGTCCGCCTGGGACGACTCTTGGTGGCCCACGGCCCTGGGCACCGCACCAACCCCTTCACACCACGCATGCAATCTCGGATTCATCTTGGACCCCCTTCTCACCATGACCAAGCAAGTCAACACCGTCTTGTCTTCTTGCTTCCACACCCTTTGCATGCTCCGAAAGATCTTCCACTGGATCCCTGCCGATAACAGAAAAACTTACCCACGCCCTCGTCACAAGCCGCCTGGACTACGGAAACACCCTATACGCAGGAGCCACGCAAAACTTCAGAAACGTCTTCAGCGCATATAAAACGCCTCTGCACGCCTCATCCTCGACGTACCACGCCACAGCCACATATCCACCCACCTGAAACACCTGCACTGGCTCCCCATCAACAAAAGGATCACCTTCAGGCTCCTCACCCACGCACACAAAGCCCTCCACAAAAAGGGCCCCGAATACCTCAACAGTCGCCTCGCCTTCTACACGCCCACCCGTCAACTTCGCTTAACCAGCCTCGCTGCCGTCCCTCGCATCCGCAGAACCACCGCTGGAGGTAAATGCTTCTCCTACCTGGCAGCCAAGACATGGAATTCCCTTCCAGTCCACCTCAGGACTACCCAGGACCACCTCACCTTCAGGAAGTGCCTCAAGACCTGGCTCTTCGAGCAGCAGTAACCCCCCCCCCCTTAGCGCCTTGAGACCCTCACGGGTGAGTAGGGCGCTCTATAAATGCCTTGATTGATTGATAGAACCAAAAGCATCTTTGTTGCAGGTAAGTACAGTTTGTATCACTTTCAAGAATTAAATGCACTGTTTGAAAACCACAGTTAAAATAGGTTTCAGGTAAGCAATACTTTTCAAAAGTAAAGTAGACAAAAACCATCCAGGCAATGCAGTCCTAGAGGAGAAAAAGTGCAAACACAGTTTCCAGGTAAGTATGAGACTTAAGGTCCCAGTCTTCGGGGGTTAAGGTGTCGACAAGTCAAAGTTTAAGGCGACACAAAGGGTGCACCACCAGCAACACAGGGCCCGCCGGGTGCAGAGGTCAAAATTGGTGTTGGGTGTCCAATGGAAAAACAACAGAGAGGGGAGGCACTTAGAAGAAAAAAGATTGCAGGTAAGTGATACCACACTTACCAGCATTCAGTAAAGCCTTAATGGAGCTGTGGAGTTTGTAGTGACAAACTCCCAGCCCATGTACTCAATATGGCTTCGCAGCACTTACAATGTCTGAGAATGGACTTAGACACTCTAGGGGCACATTGCTTATGCAGCTGTACCCTCAACCTATGGTATAGTGCACCCTTTCCTAGATTTTTAAGGCCTGCTAGAGGGGTGACTAACTCATGTCACAGGCAGCGTTTTGTAGGCATGGCACCCAGAGAGGGGTGACATGTCGACTTTATATTTTTTCTCTACACCAACACACGCAATCTGCAATGGCAGTATGCATGTGTTTGGTGAGGGGTCCCTTAGGGTGGCATAATATATGCTGCAGCCCTTTGAGACCCTCCCTGGCCAAAAGGCCCTTAGTACCACTGGTACATTTTTACAAGGGACTTATCTGTGTGCCAATTGTGGAAGCACTGGTATGATTTATGGAAAGAACACACGTTCTGGTTAGCCGGATCCGAGCACACCCTCAGTTGTGTGTATGTGTGTGTGTGTGTGTGTGGGGGGGGGGGGGTGGGGGGGGGGGGGGGAGGGGAGTGGGGGGCGGGTTGGAGTGTGACCATTCTCAAATGAGGCACTTTTCTACACCGCCCATTCTGGTCTGTATTTTGCCTAAGCTTTTGGGTTTTTGATGTTGGTGAAGTAGTGGGGATTGGGCCCAGGCGGTGTGAATGTGCACATGTATTTAATACTCTTCTGATCTAAAGGATGTCTGCAGCCCCATCCTCTGGCCCAAAAGTAAGCATTCCCAGCACATTAAAAATCATCTGGTTTCACCTAGTGCCAAATACTGCCCTTTGAGGCACTAAAATGAAAATGTCACTTACCCAGTGTACATCTGTTCGTGGCATCAGTCGCAGTAGATTCGCATGTTCTGCAATAGCTCGCCATCTGGTGTTGGGCCGGAGTGTTACAAGTTGTTTTTCTTCGAAGAAGTCTTTCGAGTCACGGGACCGAGTGACTCCTCCTTTTGTGTCCATTGCGCATGGGCGTCGACTCCATCTTCGATTGTTTTTCCCCGCAGAGGGTGAGGTAGGAGTTGAATTGTAGTAATAGTGCCCATGCAATGGAGTGACTAAGTATGCACCTATTTAAGGTTGAGATGATACATATATAAATAATTGAAGGTAACTTCCAAACTGCTACAGGCTCCCGGGGAGGCGGGTGGGCACATGCGAATCTACTGCGACTGATGCCACGAACAGATGTACACTGGGTAAGTGACATTTTCAGTTCGATGGCATCTGTCGCTGTAGATACGCATGTTCTGCATAGACTAGTAAGCAGTTATTTCCCCAAAAGCGGTGGATCAGCCTGTAGGAGTGGAAGTAGTCTGAAATAATGTTCTTAATACGGCTTGACCTACTGTGGCTTGTTGTGCGGATAACACGTCTACACAGTAGTGCTTGGTGAATGTGTGAGGCGTAGACCATGTGGCTGCCTTACATATTTCTTGCATTGGGATGTTTCCTAGAAAGGCCATGGTAGCACCTTTCTTTCTGGTTGAGTGTGCCCTTGGTGTAATGGGCAGCTGTCGTTTAGCTTTAAGGTAGCAGATTTGGATGCATTTAACTATCCATCTGGCTATACCTTGTTTTGAAATTGGGTTTCCTGCATGAGGTTTTTGAAATGCAATAAAGAGTTGTTTAGTCTTTCTGATGTTTTTTGTTCTGTCAATGTAATACATCAATGCTCTTTTGACATCTAATGTATGTAGTGCCCTTTCAGCTACGGTATCTGGCTGTGGAAAGAACACTGGAAGTTCCACCGTTTGATTTAGATGGAACGGTGAAATAACCTTTGGCAAAAATTTAGGATTGGTCCTTAGGACGACTTTATTTTTGTGTAGTTGTATAAAAGGTTCCTGTATTGTAAACGCCTGAATCTCGCTTACTCTTCTCAGGGAAGTAATGGCGATGAGAAATGCCACCTTCCAGGTTAGGAACTGTATGTCGCAGGAGTGCATGGGTTCAAAAGGTGGACCCATAAGTCTAGTTAGGACAACATTTAGGTTCCATGAAGGAACAGGTGGTGTTCTTGGTGGTATAATTCTCCTAAGGCCCTCCATGAATGCTTTAATGACTGGTATCTTATATAGGGAAGTTGAATAGGTAGTCTGCAGGTATGCAGATATTGCTGCAAGGTGTATTTTAATGGAAGAGAAAGCTAGGTTAGATTTTTGTAAGTGAAGCAAGTAACCCACTACATGTTCTGGAGTTGTGTATAATGGTTGTATTTGATTAATATGGCAGTAGCAAACAAACCTCTTCCATTTACTTGCATAGCAGTGCCTGGTGGATGGCCTTCTGGCTTGTTTTATGACTTCCATACATTCTTGGGTAAGTTGTAAGTGCCCGAATTCTAGGATTTCAGGAGCCAGATTGCTAGATTCAGCGATGCTGGATCTGGGTGTCTGATCTTTTGGTTGTGCTGTGTCAACAGATCTGGCCTGTTGGGCAATTTGATGCAGGGTACCACTGATAGGTCTAGCAGCGTTGTGTACCAGGGTTGCCTTGCCCAAGTTGGTGCTATCAATATGAGTTTGAGTTTGCTTTGACTGAGTTTGTTTACCAGGTAAGGAAGGAGAGGGAGAGGAGGAAAAGCGTAAGCAAATATCCCTGACCAGTTCATCCATAGGGCATTGCCTTGGGATTGTTCGTGTGGGTATCTGGATGCGAAGTTTTGGCATTTTGCGTTCTCCTTTGTCGCAAACAAGTCTATCTGAGGTGTTCCCCAGAGTTTGAAATAAGTGTTCAGAATTTGGGGGTGAATTTCCCATTCGTGGACCTGTTGGTGATCTCGAGAGAGATTGTCTGCGAGTTGATTTTGGATCCCTGGTATAAATTGTGCTATTAGGCGAATTTGGTTGTGAATTGCCCAATGCCAAATCTTTTGTGATAGCAGGCTTAACTGCGTGGAGTGCGTCCCCCCCTGCTTGTTTAGATAATACATTGTTGTCATGTTGTCTGTTTTGACGAGAATGTATTTGTGAACTATTATTGGTTGGAAAGCTTTTAGTGCTTGAAAAACTGCTAGAAGTTCTAGGTGATTGATATGCAGTTTTGTTTGATGTACGTTCCATTGTCCTTGTATGCTGTGTTGATCGAGGTGTGCTCCCCACCCTGTCATGGAAGCATCTGTTGTTATTACGTATTGTGGCACTGGGTCTTGGAAAGGCCGCCCTTTGTTTAAATTTATGTTGTTCCACCACAGAAGCGAGAGGTAAGTTTGGCGGTCTATTAACACCAGATCTAGAAGGTGACCTTGTGCTTGAGACCACTGTGATGCTAGGCATTGTTGTAAGGGCCTCATGTGCAGTCTTGCGTTTGGGACAATGGCTATGCATGAAGACATCATGCCTAGGAGTTGTAATACCATCTTTGCCTGTATCTTTTGTGTTGGATACATGCGTTGTATGATGGTGTTGAAATTTAGAATTCTTTGTGGACTTGGAGTGGCTACTCCCTTTGATGTGTCTATTATGGCTCCTAGGTATTGTTGTACCTTGCGCGGCAGAATGTTGGATTTTGTAAAGTTGACGGTGAACCCGAGTTTGAAGAGGGTTTGTATGATCTGATTTGTGTGATTTGAGCACTCTATGAACGAATGGGCCTTGATTAGCCAGTCGTCCAAATATGGGAACACATGTATTTGCTGCCTTCTTATGTGTGCAGCGACTACCGCTAGACATTTGGTAAAGACTCTTGGTGCGGTTGTTAATCCGAAAGGCAGTACCTTGAATTGGTAATGTATTCCTTTGAATACAAACCTTAGGTATTTCCTGTGCGATGGGTGTATTGGTATATGGAAATAAGCATCCTTGAGGTCTAAAGTTGCCATGTAGTCGTGTAGTTTTAGCAATGGCAATACTTCTTGTAGTGTGACCATGTGGAAGTGGTCTGATTTGATGAAAGTGTTCACTACTCTGAGGTCTAGGATTGGTCTCAGCGTTTTGTCCTTCTTTGGTATCAGAAAGTACAGTGAGTAAACTCCTGTGTTTATTTGTGTGTTTGGCACTAATTCGATTGCATTCTTTTGCAATAGTGCCTGCACTTCTATCTCCAGGAGATTGGAATGGTGTGTTGTTAAATTTTGTGCTTTTGGAGGTATGTTTGGAGGGAATTGTAGAAATTCTATGCAATAACCATGTTGGATAATTGCTAGAACCCAAGTGTCTGTAGTGATTTCCTCCCATGCTTTGTAATAATGACCTATTCTTCCCCCCACTGGTGTTGTGTGGAGGGGGTGAGTGACATGTGAGTCACTGTTTAGTAGTAGGGGTTTTGGGGCTTTGAAATCTTCCTCTATTTCTAGGGAATTGCCCTCCTCTATATTGTCCCCGAAAACCTCCTCTATACTGTCCCTGGTAACTGGACGGTGTGGCTTGTGAGGTGCTGGCTTGTGTGCTTTGACCCCGAAACCCCCCTCGAAAGGGCGTTTTACGGAATGTGCTGTAATTCCCTCTGCTCTGCGGGGAGTAGAGTGCGCCCATGGCTTTGGCAGTGTCCGTATCTTTTTTGAGTTTCTCAATCGCTGTGTCCACTTCTGGACCGAACAGTTCTTTTTCATTAAAAGGCATATTGAGAACTGCTTGTTGAATCTCTGGTTTAAATCCAGACGTTCGGAGCCATGCATGCCTTCTGATAGTTACAGATGTATTAATTGTCCGTGCAGCTGTATCTGCAGCGTCCATGGAGGAGCGGATCTGGTTGTTGGAAATGGTCTGTCCCTCCTCAACCACTTGTTTTGCCCTATTTTGTAAGTCCTTGGGCAGATGTTCAATGAGATGTTGCATCTCGTCCCAGTGGGCTCTGTCATAGCGCGCAAGTAGTGCCTGGGAGTTCGCGATGCGCCACTGGTTTGCAGCTTGTGCTGCGACTCTTACCAGCTGCATCGAACTTGCGGCTTTCTTTATCTGGGGGTGGTGCATCTCCAGATGTGTGAGAGTTGGCCCTTTTCCTAGCTGCTCCTACAACGACAGAGTCTGGTGGCAGCTGTGTAGTGATGAAAACCGGGTCTGTAGGAGGCGCCTTATACTTCTTTTCCACCCTTGGTGTGATTGCCCTACTTTTGACCGGCTCCTTAAAGATGTCTTTTGCGTGCCGGAGCATACCAGGGAGCATAGGCAGGCTTTGGTATGAGCTGTGGGTGGAGGAGAGTGTGTTGAATAAAAAATCATCCTCGACCTGTTCTGAGTGGAGGCTTACGTTGTGAAATTGTGCTGCTCTAGCCACCACTTGAGAATACGCGGTGCTGTCTTCTGGTGGAGATGGCTTCGTAGGGTATGCCTCCGGACTGTTATCTGACACTGGGGCGTCGTATAGGTCCCATGCGTCCTGATCTTGATCACCCTGGCTCATGGTGGTGTGAGCTGGGGAGTGTGATGGAGTTTGTGCTGGTGAGACGTTAATCACGGGCGGAGGAGAGGGTGGTGGGGTAACTCTTTTCACCACTTTTGGTTGTGGTGTCTGTTCAGTCTGGAACTCCAACCTTCTCTTTCTCCTAATGGGGGGAAGGGTGCTTATTTTTCCTGTCCCCTGCTGTATGAAGATACGCTTTTGCGTATGGTCCACATCAGTTGCTTGTAGCTCTTCCTCAAACCTATGCTTCTGCATTTGGGAGGTTAGCGAGTGCTCTTCTGTATAAGAGCCTGAAGCTGGGTCGCTTGCAGTTTGTTTCGGCATCGAAACCCTGTCTGCGTGTTTTTTCGGCTCCGAGGTGACTTTTTTCTTTTTCGGGGCCGAAACCTCTCGGCGTCGATCTGTTTCGGTGCCGCTGTCTCGGCGTCGAGCCGTGTCCACACCGGCATCTCGGTGTCGAGGCTTGTCTCCAGCACTTTCTCGGTCCCGAGAAGGCTGCGTGCCGGTGTCTCGACCGGAGTCGGACGACCTCGGCACTGTTTGGGCCTTTTACGGTGCCGACGGTCAGTCACCGAATTTATGGGTGGAGCCATGGCCGGATGGCAGTGGCGTCCCCGGGGCCTTGTAAATGTTTCTCTGTGTGGTTTGACGTCTTACTCACGGTTTGTGTATCGTCGAATCCTTCGGAGTCTGAGTCTTGGATCGAGAAGGTACCTTCCTCTTCCTGTTCCTCGAACTCCCGTTGGGCTGTCGGTGCGGACGCCATCTGAAGTCTTCTGGCTCGACGGTCTCGGAGTGTTTTTCGGGACCGGAACGCACGACAGGCCTCGCAGGTGTCTTCGCTGTGCTCAGGTGACAGGCACAGGTTGCAGACCAAGTGTTGGTCTGTGTAGGGGTATTTATTGTGGCATTTGGGGCAGAAACGGAACGGGGTCCGTTCCATCGGCGTTCTTCAGCACGCGGTCGGGCCGACCAGGCCCCGACGGAGGATCGTAAAACTACCCCGAAGGGCACCGGAGCTCTTCGATCTTCGATGCGGTGTGGAATCTAAGTACGCCGATCCCGAACGCAACAATACCGACGAAAATCTTCCGAAATTAGCTAATTTTCCGTTCCGAAACTCGGAGCGACAGGAACACGTCCGAACCCGATGGCGGAAAAAAAACAATCGAAGATGGAGTCGACGCCCATGCGCAATGGACACAAAAGGAGGAGTCACTCGGTCCCGTGACTCGAAAGACATCTTCGAAGAAAAACAACTTGTAACACTCCGGCCCAACACCAGATGGCGAGCTATTGCAGAACATGCGTATCTACAGCGACAGATGCCATCGAACATATGGTTATTGGTCATCCTTGAATTGAGTACATACCCAGACCCACCTAGCTTAGCCAGCTTCTCACACAAGCCCTTCGGGGTCCTATATTTATTACATAGTACCCAGCCAGCTTGGCTCCTGCCTTTACTGCCCTATATTCCCTGAATGATGCAGGCATCTGCTGAGGGTGAATAAATCGGAAAAGAGACAATTTTGGTCCTTCCTATGGACGACAAATTTTGTGAGGCGGTTGACACCACCATCCATCAAGCTGTGGCCTCCGACATTCAACTGCTTGAGCAACTCCTAATTCTGCTAGAATACGCCTGCCCAGTACCTCTAAATATCACTCTGGACCATCCCCTTTCAAACGGTGCCCTTATGGGGCCTGAACAACCCGTGCAGTGACCTCCTAAGCAGAGAACTGAGGCTGGGGTGCATCTCAGTACCTCTGAGAGGCTGACAGAGGCATTCCTTGTGAGTATTAACCCTACAGGCCCAGCAACCACCATGGCAGACGTCTAATGCGCCCTGGAGGACTTATGTACCCCTCTTTTCTCTAGCACTTCGGGAGGAGGAGGAATCAGAGGGGGGATTCCAATGCGGAGGTGCACCCATCCAGGCCCTGGCACCTCTCCCCGGTCCGAACCACTTGGTGGCCAGGTACTTCAGCTGGAAACTGTATCCACAGGCAAAGGAGGCTTTCCTGAAAGACTGGTCAAAGGAGAAGGGTTAAGCGTTTCTCCCCTTCACCACTATCAACTCAGGTTAGAAGACAACAGGTGAACGTGGTTTTGATCATGCTGTTCTGGAGGTCCCAACTCTGGTTTCCAGATCTTCTGGAACTTTCTTGGGATTTTCCTATCCTTCTTCCCCACGCTCCAGATATCCTTCGGAGTTTTCTACATCTGCTAGACCTCCATGAATGACTGCCACTCATGGCTTGGAGGATTACATGGAAAGAAATAGAGTCCTGGGCCTTTCATAAGAGGCTGAAAGAAAGCTGTCCACAGCATGGGCAAATGGGACCACAAAGAGATACAAATCTGAATGGTCCAAATGGGTTTGCTGGTGTATTCAACACAGAAGAACCCATGGGGTGTGAAGGTGTCCCAGTAATTAATTTTTGGTGTCCTTACCTTAGCATGGGTTTGGCCTACCGGATGATAAATTCTTATCGGTCAGCCACCTCTGCAGGTTATTTGCCAGTGCACAGTTCTCCCATAGGAGAGAACTCGCTGGTATGTAAATTAATGAGAAATTTGCCTGGCTTTATCCCCGGAGCCCAGGTATTGCAGTCTATGGGACATCAATAAGGTGTTGAAACCCTTCCAATCATGGCAGCGGAATGAGCATTTGTCACAAAGAGCTATTAGACAAACTGGTGATGCTGCTCCGCCTAATCTCTTGCCATAAAGTTTCGGATGTTAGGGTTTTGGATTCCTTAGGTCGAATATTAAGGAGTTATGTTCCACATTTCTAGAAGAACTAAATTTAATTCTAAAATGATACTTTAATCGGGTTTTCAATATGTCTTCTAAGATATGTGTGGGGAGATGCATCAAGGAATATGAAAATATGATGGAAGAAGTCTGCCCCCAGGTGAAGGACAGTTTATTTCCTTGAAGAAACCTTTCAAAAGCAGTGGTCATGCAGAAGCAGGCATTAATTTGCTGCATTTATGAGCTCATCCTGTGAAACAGGCAATGGCATCTAAAGTCTGTTCTCCAGGGGCTGGACAACGGAATATTATTAATGCAGATGATTGGTCTTAGAACTCTACATTCAAGTGGTTTTATTTTAAACATAAATATGGAGTCTTTAGTGGTGGACAAGCTTTGAACAAACATAATCCCCACCTCCAGTCCAGATATAGAAAGTAAAATTTCCTATTGTTCGTAACGGAAAGGATCATTCCTGCCCAGGTTTCTGAAACAATCTCCCAACCTGGTATGATTCAGGGGCTGAGATTCCTATTTCAGGTTACCCTTTGGAAGTTCAGGGGGGATGAATATGTACTTTTTTCATGATTTGGGTATCGTTGTTTGTTTTGTTTCAATAAGACTGTATGATATGTTCAAATACGTTTCTAGAGACTTGGGAATTTGTGGTTAAGATATGCTTTGTTCTAGGCATAAGCGACACAGTTTTCTTTGGAGACACTTAGGTTACATTGTGTCCATTTAACCTAATTTGGATTCAACCAAAGGTGAATAAAGAAAACGTTAGAATTTCTCTGGTTGCTCTCAAGAAAGAGAAAGTGATCCAGGGGCTG
Organism: Pleurodeles waltl; assembly: GCF_031143425.1. Classification (NCBI taxonomy): domain Eukaryota; kingdom Metazoa; phylum Chordata; class Amphibia; order Caudata; family Salamandridae; genus Pleurodeles; species Pleurodeles waltl. Next base: position 165,304,917 of record NC_090438.1, on the reverse strand, counting down.
TGTGATTATAATGGACTGAACTGTTGTTGATTGGATAATCTTGTTGTAGTCCTTTCTCATGGCATTTTGGGAAAGGTAGTTTTATTAATGTTGAGATCTGCTGGAAATAATAAAGGAAGAACATTTTGCACATAATCCTTCCCTTTGTGTCCTTAACAGAATTGAAACTTTCTGCTACAAACCCTAGGAAATTTCACATTCATCAATAAAAATTTGGCAGCATCTAATAACTATTGCCTGTGTACTGCAGAATACTGCAGCCAGTTTTGCTTATATAGCTGCAGGAAGGTGCCATCTTTCTAGCACAGTTACCCCCACTTTTTACCTGTCATGTCTGGTATCAAACATTTTGAACTCATGCAACTACACTGATTCCAGTGTTAGTTGCATGATACCTTTTACTCTGGGGTTTCATTAAAGGATCCCTCAATTCTGCCTGTGCAGCCTTACAGGGTCTAGCTGCCAGCGTACTGCTGCTGACCCCAGACACTGTTCTGCCCTTCTGCTGGTGAGCCTGGCTCAGGCCAGAGATGCAGAACAAAGGATTCCTTCACGGAAGAGGTGTGACCACCTCCCCCCTTGTATTAGATGCTCAAGGGGTGGGGTGGCCTCTGAGTGGCACCAGACTGCTTTGAATAATCCAGATTGCACCAGTTCAGGTACCCCCGGTTCCCATACTGCCGTGAAATTGCTGAAGGGACAGTAAAATTACCACCCCCCTGCCCAGCTCTTCACCTACAGAGGCGCACAGAGCTCTGCCAGTTGGCTAGGCAAGGTAAATGACGTCCCTGACCCGTCTGATAGGTTGGTCACTTCAGAGAATGAACAACCCCCTTTTTGTGTTACTCAAGGGTTCCCCCTTGGTGGATCCTCAGATCTGTCAAGCGAGCCTCTTCAAGGAACTCTCTGCAAGACATCTTCTGCTCCTGGCCTCTGGAACAGCTGCTGGTCTGCTTTGGAACTGAAACGCCTGCTTCTGGTGGGAAGGTTCCCACTGCAACATCGTTTGTCCGGATCCTGCAGGAATTCTCCTGCATCCAAGACTGTGCATCCTGCAGGGTCACAAGGACTCTGTTTGCACCTGGAAGCACAAAGTAATCTCCACTGGAGTGAAGGAGTCCCTTCCCTGTAACAGCATGCACCTGAAGACAAAGTCGACCGGCTGGCCTGGCCTGCTATTCCAAGAACATCAAAAGGCTCTGCTTCACAGGTAGCAAGTCTGTAGCTTTCACTGGGTCCTGCTTGTCTTCTGACCAGCTTGGGAGACTGTGTACCCCTGCTCCTGCCACTGGACTGAAATCCCAGACTGTTGCACTTGCCAAGGCGTGTTGACTCTTCCTCCAGGAGCTCTTCAGACGCCAAGAAGCCCTGTCTCCAGCACTCTGCAACCTGAAAATAAGCCCCTGTCCTGGAACTCCTGCGACGTGGGACTTCTGTTTTGTGGTGCTGCTAAGGACTCCCTGTGTCCTTGCCTGTGGATGACTCATAGGGGCTCCATCGACTTCTGCATGCTGAGCGCCAGCTCTGACTCCCCCTCCTGGGGGATTTTGTCTGGGGGGGGGGGGGAACCTGGACCTTTCTGGTCCACAAAACCTTACAAAAATGTCTTCAGTTCCTGCTTGCATTTGCCAGTGTTTGTTCATGACCTGCCTGGTCACTGACCCTCCTGCAATCGGCGACTGTCGAGGGGCAGCTTGCAGGTGACTCCGGTAACCCGCAGCTGGACTTTTTCTTCCACTGACTTGCAGGAACATCACCTCTAGTCGCATGGGTATTGCCATCTGAACCACCTGGGCACCTCCAAGGATCCTGGACTCGGTCCCCTTCTTTTGCAGGTCCTCCATGTCCAGAATCCATCCCTGGGTTCCACCAACCCGGTCCACAGGTCATGGCAGCAGCTGGACACTCTGAGGCTTCCACTGACTTCAAAGAGTCCCTTCACCCCTTAGCATCTGGTTCCCTGGTGTAGGTACTCCTGTTCCTGGGTATCCTGGGGTGGGGGCACTCTCTAACCTTCCTCTTGTCTTCCCTCGCAGTCCACTGGGAAGGGTCTTGAATCCCAGGAACTCCAACCACTACTCCCTGTGTTAGCCTATGGGAAAACTGGGTGGGTAACTACATTGCACCTGGTCGCTGGGGACACTTGCAGTACTTACCTCTGGTGTTTCTATCTATCCCCAGCTAACTACCACACTTGCCTTGGTTGGGGTTGCTATTTCACATACTACTCTCTTAGTATATGGTTTGGCCCTCCCACAGAGCTTTGTATATTTTAGGCTATTTCTGTCCATTATTTTGTGTATATATTGTGAGTAGATATATTCCCAAAGGGAGATATACTAATGTTAGTCTACAAGTAGTACTGTAATAAAGTATCCTTTATTTTTCCAACACTTGTGTTTTTCTTTCTGGTGAGAAAGAAACTGTCTAACTACTACGGTATTACAAGTGCTTTACATTCCTCTTGGACAAGCTTCAGCTGCTCACCTCAGCTACCCTTAGAGAGCTTTTGCTATCTGGACACCTAATCACTATCAGTAAGGGTTGCCTAGACTCAGTATAGGGTGCCACACCATAGGTGTACACCATAAACTGAGCCAGCCTCCTACTATAGCTAAATAGGAGTTTCACAGAAAGTACATATATGAAAATGTCTGGTGTGGCTAACTGTTGTAACATCACTATCCAAGAGAATGATTGATTTGGAATGGCCTAATGTGGCTTGACAACTGGCCACAATACGGAATATGCAGCTCTCACTGTGACTGAAGACATTCGCGCCAGAAATAACGGCCATCATTGTGTCCTCATCCTACCAGATGTAACCATAGTCTTCGACTACATTTATAATCAAATTATGCTTTGCGTTTTGACAAACCGGATTAGCTTGTGGTAGGATGTTATAGTGGTTCCATTCCTATACCACAGAATGCTCACAAACAGTCAAAACTGGCAATAACTATTCCAAACAAGACCTGGATCTCACGAGGCAACACACATGAGGTAGCCAGCAGAAGCAAACATTGAGGGCTATAACCATTTATGCGGTTCACTGCAAGGAACACTTGAGTGATGGAAGGATACACCCACAAAGCATTAGGTGAGACATTACTTCCCTCAGCACAGTAGACTTTTAATGACTCAAAGTCTAAAGCCAATGGCTGAAATAAGCAGGTTGAAGAGAGACAATGGCTTAAAAAACAGATACAAATCACACTTTATGTATATTGTTAGCAAATCAGCCCTTTGACTGCTGCAAGGTCAAAACAGTTCTGAAAACAGGATCACATTACCCCTGGGCTTGTCTACCTTGAATGGTCCCAAATTACGACACACTGTACCATGATTACTGCCTGCTTCATCTTTTAGGCTTCAAATCAGAGAACTCCAAAATATCTTGCACAGAAACTTTCCTTTTCAGAAGGCTCTTGCTCACTCAATTGCAAACACTGTAAATCGATCTTCACACCTCTCTTCTGGAAAAACACATCTACACTATGCATATCCTTTTCAGTGGCAGCCAGAGAGTATCAAATGTTGTCCTCATCATAAAATTTTATGAGCAGTATTTGTGACAAATATACATTTGTTGATTTGTGTGCAATTCAATCAGAAATGGTATTCATCAGTTACCAACCACAATATATGTGAGGTATTACACAGAATGCGTAATAGAGAACTTTGAGAGAGGTTTCTGCATACATCTGGAGTAAAGAATATAATAGTACAAGACACCACAAACACCAAATAAAAACAAAAAATAGGAGCGGAGTTGGATATACCAATTTTCTGAGCTTTTCTATGAGTCAATAGCAGTGACCAAAGGTAAGGAAATCCATATGAAAATGCCTAATGCAGGCACACCCCAAGGCAGAACTTTGGCTGCCATATAAGAGAAAGGATAAGCGATCAATCAATGATTTGTTAAACGCGGCAAATCACCTGTAAGGGTCTCAAGGCACTGGCGTTGCTGCTTACTTTGTGGTTATCTGTTCATTCGAACAGCAGGTCTCAAGTCCTCTCCTGAACTGCTGGGGATGTCCTGAGGTGCTGTGGAAAGTAATTCAACGCTTTGGCTGCTAGGTGTGACAAGAAGCGCGGCGCTCTTGCTTAGGCGGAACCGGGCGGTGGAGTGTCTGCGAGGAAGAGGGAGGCAGATCGTAAGTGCCTTGTTGGTTGGTAGAAAGTCAAGCGTTTGTTAATGTATGCTGGTGCTTTATTGTGCATGGCTTTGTATACGTGGGTCGACATCGTGTACTGGGACCTCTTCTGGACTGGGAGCCAGTGTAGCTTCTTGAGGTAGGGTGGGATGTTGGATTGTCTGGTGAGGTCCAGGAAGAGTCCAGCCACTGACTTATGTATTGTCTGTAGTCTCTTCAGGAGCCATGCTGTGATTCCTAACTGAGTGTGTTCCCGTAGTCCAGCCAGCTGGTGACGACGGCCTGCGGGACTGTCCTTTTGGTGTTGACTGGGAGCCATCTGAAGATCTTGTAAAGCACGCATAGGGTGTGGAAGTAGGCAAATTAAACTGTGTTCACCTGTTTCTACATGAAAAGCTTGCTGTCTGAGATGATTCAGAGGTTGTAGACGTGGTCTATTGGGGTGGGGTACTGGCGAAGTTCAGCAAGCCACCATGCATCGCTCCATGAAGAGGTGCTGTTTTCTGTCTGGTCCGTGTTGAGCTTGAGACAGTTGTCCTTCATTAGCTCTGGTGGTGAAGGGGTCTTCAGACAGAGAGTTGATGAGCTGGATGTCATCAGCATAGGAGATGATGTTGATTGAGTCCATGTGATCGAAGTGCTGGCCAGGAGGGTCATGTGCGTGTTATAGGGTAGGGCTGAGGGATGATCTATGAGGGAGGGGGGTGGGGGCGATGGACATCGCAGATGATCTTGGGGTCCAAGGTGAAGGGTGGGAGACTGATAGTCCGAGTTCTTCTGCAGAGGTAAAAGGCAGTCTCCCTGGATTCTGATGTGGTGGAGTATGTTGATCAAAATGTGATGGGAGACAGAGTTGAAGGCGGCCGACAGGTCCAGGAGGATAAGGGTTGCCGTTTCACTGCAGTCTACAAGGGCTCCAACATTATCAGTGGCTGCGATCAGTGCGGTGGAGGTTTGGAATCTGGACCGAGAGGACTTCAGAAAGTTATTGCGTTCCAGGTGTTTGAGTTGTTTGTTGATGGCCTTCAAGAACCTTTGCTGGAAAGGTAAGCAGGGAAATGGGCAGGTAGTTCTTTGGTTCAGTGGATAGTTTCTTCAGGAGGGGACTCACTTCAGCGTGTTTTCAGTCCTCTGGGAAAGTGGCAGCAGTGATGAAGGTGTTCATGACTTTTTTTTTTTTAGCTCTTTGCCAATCGTCTTACTTTCAAGGTTGAAGGCACGGTGGAGGCAGGGGTCAGTGGGTGCACCAGAGCGAACGGAGACCATGGTGGAGATAGTGGCTTGAGTTGTGCAAGGGTCTCAGTGGGTGATCGGTTGTTTGCGGTTTGTATTCATGGGTGTAAGCAAGTCAATGCTAGTGTTGTGGTGGGTTGGGGTTTGAGGTTTTCCTAGAGAACACAGATTGTTGTGGAAAAAGTCGGCCATGGTGTAACAGGTCTCTGGAGGGGTCATGCTGTTCCCGACAGCTTTGGGTTTGGAGAACTCCTTCATGATGGCAAAGAGTTCCTTGTTGTGGTTTGTGCTATCTTCTGTGTGGTCTGCTAAGGTGCTCTTCTTTGTTTCTTTCAGGAGGCGGTTGTACGTGCTGAGTGCTGTCTTGAAGGTGATATGATCTCCTGTCCCTTTGCTGGTGCACCACTTCCTCTCTAATTGCAGGCAGTTGTATTTGGTAGAGGTCAACTCCATGGTGAACCAGCTGGCTCTACCAGCAGGTCCTTTGGATTTGGCTGGCTTGGCGGTATTGATTGTGTCCGTGCATTCACTGATCCCAGCCTGTTCTGGGTTGGATGTAGTGTTTGGGAGGTGGCAGTTGAGTCTTGTTCCACTGGTTTTCTGATATATTTTTCCAGCTTCTGTGCATGGAGGTGGGGTGGCTAAGGTGCCAGAGTTTGTTGGTCCTCAGATGGTCTAGTGGACGCTGTACTGGTCAGTCCACGTGAGCTGAGACATGGTTGTACTGGACTCTATCGCTGGATGTGAAAATGGGGTTATGGGTGTATCCTGCGATGTGGGTAGGGTCAGTGACAAGTTGCTTGAGGCAGATGTCGCTCAAACTTTCCAGGAGGTTGGTTGTGTTGGTGGCACTGGGGTCGCTGTGTTGGAAGTTCAGATCTCCTACATACAGAATTAATGACAGCTTCCTTAGAAAAAGCCATGATGAACATACAGCTTAGCAATAGTCACTTCACATGGTGATCCATTTCAATTAGGCATCAACGTTTTAACTGCTGCACTCCTAACAGGATTTTCCTTCAATTGCTCCACTCGGTTAGATTAATTGTGAATGCACAACCCGATCCAGCCACTCTAAACATATTTGGTGTATAACCTCTTCTCAAACTGATCCTCATTTTTTTTTTTTTTTTTTAAATCATCCTTTTAAATTGCCACTGCCAAAATTTTATATTGCTGGAATATGTTTAAATTAATGTATTCAAACAAAGATTATATTTTTCAACTATAAAACTCAATTGGGAATATTTCACTTGTTACCCTAGAATTGCCCAGTAATAATTATATAATATTTAACTGCCTCCTCAATTGTTCTGCCCCGTACCTATTAGCTGGTTATTAGTTCAGTAGTATTTTACATCTTTTGATTATCTGGAATATTCTCAGTGCCACCATGCCTGCGTATTGCACGCCACCCAACAGACTCCACTTGTAAACTTCTAGGATGCCGCTGGGCCTTGTTTAAACTATATAAACATTAAAAACGTTAATTACGATTATTAGTCTACTTGCAATCTTTCCACAATCTTATTCATAGGTGATATTTGTAGGATTTGTTGTGCTTCAAATGGGATTAAGACAGAAGTGACTCCTTTTCTTTTGGTGTCTGCTTTGTCCTTCCCAAGTTATAACACAATGGTAAATAAACGGTGTTTAATACTTTTTACTTGGAAGTAACATTGGTGGTGGGGCGTAGGGTGAACCCTTAAAGTCTCTAAATGAACTGCTCAGTCCCCTGGTAGGTATGGCACAGAGCAGCCAAGTTTAAATTAGAGGCAATGTGTAAAGTATTTATGCAGTACTTAAACAGTAGTAAAGGTGAAATGCAAATTAACTAATTAGAAAAACTGAGTACAATTTAATAAGCAACATGACATCAAAAGGTCACAAATCCAATAAGAGGAACTTCGTGCCAATGATAGTCAATGGCCACTGCAGAAGAAGATCTACGTGCAATTTGACGCAGGCAAAGATGGATAGCTGGCTGGACACTTTAACCAAGTTTGTCCTGGTCAAAAATGTTACCTTCTAACTCTAGCTCGTCAAGTCCCAATCCACAACACATGAGGTGCAGTCAGGTCCAGGATAGGCCACAATCGACCATCCTTTTAGGAAATCAGGAAATACCTTGAATAGCATCCCTGACCCTTTTCCTACTCTGGAACCTTAACAAAAGGACTTGCACCTCCTGCTGAAGCAACAGGAGACGATCTTCCGTACAAAATGAATGCCTGGGAGGCATGGGAGGGGAAAAACTCCTGAAAAAGAAGGGCATAACCTTTCCTCACAATATTCAGCACCCAGGAGTCCGATGTGATTAACTCCCACTCGTGGAGAAAATGAAATGGCGTTATGATGCAAGATGGAAAGAAAACTAGGGCTGTTTTCCCTTGATGGGTTCCCCCAGAGGAAGATGAGACAGGAGGCTGCTGAGTGGGTCGTCGCGTTCTAACCCTCCCATGCCCTCTATAAGACCTATGGAGAGGGTTGGCAGGCTGCTGCATACTGGACTGTAGCCTCCCACGAAAAGAGGACCCACAGCCAATACCCACAACCTCCGAAATTATCTAAAGGGCTGTGGACGCTTAAGCCTGGAGTCCTAAGGACTTTGCAATAGCCCTGCTGTCTTTAAAACGCTCCAAAGCTGAGTCTGCCTTGGACCCAAAAAACTTCTCTCCATCAAAAGGAAGGTCCAACAAAGTTGTCTGAACATCCGTGGAAAAGCCAGAAGACCTAAGCCACGCATGTCTCCTGGTAGCCACCGAGGAGCCCATTGCCCTGGCAACTGAGTCTGCTGTATCCAAACCAGACTGGATAACCTGCGTGGCTGCTGCTTGAGTGTCCATAAGGAGTTCACCAAACTTCCCCTGCACTTCCTGAGGCAAGCTTGGCACCACAGCTCTTGTGTCCATCAGGGCATGAGTATACCTCCCCAGCACACAGTTAGTATTGACCGACTTCAAGGCCATATAGCACAAGGAGAAACCCTTCTTTGCTGTTTTCTCCATTGACTTAGAGTCTCTATCTGATGAAGTAGCAGGGAAGGAACCAGGTGCAGGCCGGGCAAAACAAGAGGCTTGCACTACCAAGTTCTCAGATGTTGGATGCGGAGACAAAAACTGTGGATCCCCTGGAGCAACTCTGTCCCTCCTAGCCACAGTCCTGGAAACCGCTGGAGTCGTGACAGGTTTCCTCCATATGTCTAGAATGGGCTCAGTAAGGGCATCATTAAAAGGGATCAGTGGCTCCGAAGACGTAGAGGAAGGATGTAACACCTCAGTCAGAATGTTCATCTTCACCTCCGATGCTGGTAAAAGAAGGTCCAAGAACTCAGCAGCCTTTCTTATCACGCTTTGGTAAGATGCTGCCTCCTCTGTCAGCTCGCCAGGGGATGAAAGATACCACTCAGGGGATGTATCTAGGTCACTTGCAGAGTCCAGGCCCTGAAATTCACCCATAGGCTCAGGAATCTCCCCTTCCTCCAACAGCTGTTGCTGATACTCCTGCTCCTCCAAGAGCCTCAAGGCCCTCCTTCTCGACCTCAGTCTGGCCTCCAAGCGTGGCGTCGACAGAGAATTTGCCGCCGGCTTCAAAGCAGATGGACGCTCTGGCGGAGGAGAGGGTGGAGAGACACTGCGCCCCGATCGGGACCCATCCCTCGCCGGCATTGACTCCATCACCAACACCATCTGGGGTGACTATGTCATCAGCGCCGAACCAGCACCCTCACCTGGATAGAAGGGTACAAACGGGGACTGTATGTACGGCGCCGGAAAACCCAACGTGAAAGCTAATGGAAGCGTGGGACCAGCCAGTGCACCAGCAGGGGCAATAGCTCTGTTGAAAATGCTAAACATAGCATTAACGAAGGCTGCTGGATAAGGAAACCTCTGCTCGTCCTGGGGCACTTGAACCGAATCCGTAGTCTGCACTCCTGACCATGAGTTGACACAGGAGAAAAGTGAACCGGACTCCTCGCCAGGGACTCAAAGACCTCTATCAACGACGGTGCCGGAGAAGCCTGTGGACTCTGAGGTTGAGGAGTAACCAATGGACTGACCTCCCACGCCGTACAGCGCCGCCTCGTAGGGGACCGAGACCGTCCCCTGGAAGAACGGCGTCAAGAATCATGCCTGCGCCGCTTCTTATGCGACCTCGAGGACTTATGTGAAGAAGAGTCCCTCGCCTTAGATCTTTGATGCCCCTTATGCGCCCTTCTTAGCTTTTGCCAAAAAGAGCTTAGCTTCTCTCTCCTTAAAGGCATTCGTGGTTCATCCACTGGCAGGACACGCACCCCTCAATGTCGTGGTCCGAGCTTAGGCACCACAAGCAGTCCTCATGAGGATCTGTGGCCGACATACGACCCCAACACACATGACAAGGCTTAAAGCCCGATTTTTTCGGTGGAGACATTGTAACTCAACAACTCCTCCTTCGAAACAGTAACTGTTCGAGAGACAGGAAAAAAACTTTAGCGTCGATGGCACGGAAAAAAGGGATATGGCATCAGCACACCAGCGAGGACTTCCTATTGCCAACTAAGACATCAGACGGAGTCACGTGCTTAGCCGTGCAATTGTGGTGTCCTCGTGGAGAGCTGGGAAGAAAATCTTTGTCAAATGCTGGCGCATTGGGAGAATTCATAAGGTGAGGAACCACAGGTAGTTGTATCCATCAGAGTAATTGTTTTGCCATCCTGTTGTCCCTCACTGATGTGCAATCCAAGCGTTCTATCTAAAATCCCAGCAGACCTGTCAAGCAGGATTTGGCACGGTTACATAAAAAAAAAGATCAGTGATTGGAACCTGCCTGGCTGAGGAGACAAAGGAAGGGCTCTACCCAAGTGTCAGCTAACATTTGCCTGAGACTCAGAAGGCCTATTAGAAGTGCACCCCATGTGTCAATGAAAAAGGCAAGTAGATCTGAGAAGCAGGATGTGACACACTAATGTCAAAAACAATTCTTGCAGCCCTACCCCTGTATATTCAGTGTGGTTCAGAGGGGTCATCTTTGCCCATTCAGGTCAGCCTATTGTTGCTCCTAGAAAGCAACTCACACCGATTCAAAAGCTAATCACTCATTGGCAGAATTATGAGAGCAAAATGCAGATTTAACTTCCAGGGACACGAGGCATGGAAAAGTTAACTTTCTAAAAGTAACTTCTGTAATATACAGAAACCATTGAATACCATATAATTTGATTTTAATAACTATTAAAAAATAGCTAATCATTTTTGTAGCTAGTCCCATTCCTGAGATGTAGTATTACTATATAATAATACTGCATCTAAGTGCTATTTTCAAAGGTAGAATTTGCAGTTTAAAACCGCATAGTCAGGTTTCAGAGGATAGAACAGCAATCATTTTTACACCATCACTGTAGTGGATGCACAATGGGGGCTGCAGTCTGCCAGTTCACCAGTGACATTTAACGTATAATCCCTGGGTATACTTTGTACAATATATACTAGGGACCTGTACTGTGCACAGAGTTCTACAACCAGCAAAAATATAGTGTCCAGATGACAGTGAAATATTCTGGAAGACCACACAGAAAAGGCAGATTTTCCACAGTATTCTTTGCCCAAAAAATGTTGGCGTGATTAATAATCCAGTGGTAGTCAATGTTACCCCACGCAATGGTGTAGGGGATAAAACAGCAGTAGACAACAGTAGTATTACTTGTACACGTAAATATATAAAACATTTTTAATCCAGTATCATTCTTTAATCAACGGAGATTACAACAGATGTATCTGATACTTTAACATTTAGATAAAAATATAGCTCTAAATTTTTAGTGGTAGAGCAGAAAGGAAGCAGCATTTCTAAAAGGTTGCAAAATATAGGAATGTAATTTTTTTTTCGCTTTTCATCAGGATAAGTGTTCAAATACATACCAGTGAATGTCATATTTTCATGAGCTTTATTTTCGCTCAGACTTCGACATAACTCTAGGCTGTTAAAAGAAGATACAGATATAAAATTATAAAATGTTTAAAGTTACACACAAATTATGCGATTGGGTGTTAGAGATTTTAGCTATGCTGTGAAAAAAAATATGATAAATAGAATAAAGCACAAAAAAAAAAAAAACGAACAATTTACTTATGCAACTGCACATTACTTACCTTAAAATATTCCCCAGGTGTTTAACTGGATATGGAAATTTAGGCAGTACCTCTACGTGCCGGTAGGTGTTTTCGTTCGGCTCCACGTCTATGCAGTTATCAGCGCCTGAAGTGAGCGTGCTGACTTCAGTCTCTTTTCATGACATTTCCTCACCAGAAGCGCAGAGCCATAACACAATGTCAATGGTCCAATGTACAGGCACTGAGGACCTACAACGGTTACCCTACGTACAGAATTCTATTTAGAGAGCAGGAAAGATGGGAGTGTCGGTAAGGAATCTGCAGCTACATAGTTTCTACCAAAAAAGGTGCTACCAAAGTAAGTAACCTATTCATCTAGTTGCAGATTCCTTAAATTAGAATAAATAGTCGAGTAATACATCCCTGGAGGTGGGACCGCAAACTATTTAGACTATAAAGCCCAGGAAAACCGAACAAGCAAACTGCCCATCATGATGGGCCGAACTGTCCAGAAAGTAGCGCTCGTTTATCGTGTGCAGACACCCCCACGTTGCGCCTGACGGCTATCCAGGACAGGCATCCGCTAGCTAACACATTGGTGGCAGCCTTGGCTCTTTGGAATGAGCATGCAGGCCCTCAAGGAGTTGCTTGCTGGTCAGTTGTAGGAAGTTGGCTCTGTATGCACTATTTCAAAGTAAGGAATAGTATGCACAGAGTCCAAGGGTTCCCTTTAGAGGTAAGATAGTGGCAAAAAGAGAATACTAATGCTCTATTTTGTGGTAGTGTGGTTGAGCAGTAGGCTTATCAAAGGAGTAGTGTTAAGCATTTGTTGTACATACACACAGGCAATAAATGAGGAACACACACAGACAATTCCAGCCCAATAGGTTTTTGTATAGAAAAATATATTTTCTTAGTTTATTTTAAGAACCACAGGTTCAAATTCTACATGTAATACTTTGCATGAAAGGTATTGGTATTGCAGGTAAGTACTTTAGGAACTTTGAATAATCACAATAGCATATATACTTTTCAAATAAAACACATATAGCTATTTTAAAACTAGACAGTGTAATTTTCACAGTTCCTAGGGGAGGTAAGTAATGGTTAGTTCTTGCAGGTAAGTAAATTACCTACGGGGTTCAAGTTTGGGTCCAAGGTAGCCCACCGTTGGGGGTTCAGAGCAACCCCAAAGTTATCACACCAGCAGCTCAGGGCCGGTCAGGTGCAGACTTCAAAGTGGTGCCCAAAACGCATAGGCTTCAATGGAGAAGGGGGTGCCCCGGTTCCGGTCTGCCAGCAGGTAAGTACCCGCGTCTTCGGAGGGCAGACCAGGGGGGTTTTGTAGGGCACTGGGGGGGGGACACAAGTTAGCACAGAAAGTATACCCTCAGAAGCACGGGGGCGGCCGGGTGCAGTGTGCAGACACGCGTCGGGTTGTAATAGGTTTCAATGGGAGACCAAGGGGTCTCTTCAGCGATGCAGGCAGGCAAGGGGGGGGCTCCTCGGGGTAGCCACCATCTGGGCAAGGGAGAGGGCCTCCTGGGGGTCACTCCTGCACTGGAGTTCCGATCCTTCAGGTCCTGGGGGCTGCGGGTGCAGGGTCTTTTCTAGGTGTCGGGATCTGAGAGTCAGGCAGTCGCGGTCAGGGGGAGCCTCGGAATTCCCTCTGCAGGCGTTGCTGTGGGGGCTCAGGGGGGACAACTTTGGTTACTCACAGTCTCAGAGTCGCCAGGGAGTCCTCCCTGAAGTGTTGTTTCTCCACCAGTCGAGTCGAGTCGGGGTCGCCGGGTGCAGGGTTGCAAGTCTCAAGCTTCGTCGGGAAATGCTGTTGTCTTTAAGTTGCTTCTTTGGGGGGAGACAGGCCGGTTGTAGGAGGCTGGACTGGCTTGTAGTGAGTACCAAGGGGTACTTACACCTTGCACCAGGCCCAGGTATCCCTTATTAGTGTATAGGGTGTCTAGCAGCTTAGGCTGACAGATAATGGTAGCTTAGCAGAGCAGAGCAGCTTAGGCTGAACTAGGAGACGAGTGAAGCTCCTACAGTACCACTAGTGTCACTTGCACAATATCATAAGAAAACACAATACACAGATATACTAAAAATAAAGGTACTTTATTTTTATAACAATATGCCAAAAGTATCTCAGTGAGTACCCTCAGGATGAGGATAGCAAATATACACAAGATATATGTACACAAGACCAAAAATATACAGTATAGCAATAGAAAAAAACAGTGCAAACAATGTATAGTTACAATAGGATGCAATGGGAGCACATAGGGATAGGGGCAACACAAACCATATACTCCAAAAGTGGAATGCGAACCACGAATGGACCCCAAACCTATGTGACCTTGTAGAGGGTCGCTGGGACTGTAAGAAAACAGCGAGTGTTCGAAAAATAGCCCACCCCAAGACCCTGAAAAGTGAGTGCAAAGTGCACTGAAGTTCCCCAAAGATCACAGAAGTCGTGATAGGAGAATTCTGCAGGAAAGACACAAACCAGCAATGCAACAACAATGGATTTCCAGACTAGAGTACCTGTGGAACAAGGGCACCAAGTCCAAAAGTCACGATCAAGTCGAGAGTGGGCAGATGCCCAGGAAATGCCAGCTGTGGGTGCAAAGAAGCTGCTACTAGGAGGTAGAAGCTGAGGATTCTGCAAGAACGACAAGGGCTAGAAACTTCCCCTTTGGATGTCCCACGTCGTGAAGAGTCGTGCAGAAGTGTTTTCCCGCCGAGAGACCGCAAACAAGCCTTCCTAGCTGCAAGCTCGCGGTTTAGGGTTTTTGGATGCTGCTGTGGCCCAGGAGGGACCAGGATGTCGCCAATTGCGTGAGGAGACAGAGGGGGGCGTCCAGCAAGACAAGGAGCCCTCTCAGAAGCAAGCAGCACCCGCAGAAGTGCCGGAACAGGCACTACGAAGTGGAGTGAAACGGTGCTCACCCGAAGTTGCACAAGAGAGTCCCACGCCGCCGGAGGACAACTCAGGAGGTCGTGCAATGTAGGTTAGAGTGCCGTGGACCCAGGCTTGGCTGTGCACAAAGGAAATCCTGGAAAAGTGCACAGGAGCCGGAGTAGCTGCAAAAGACGCGGTTCCCAGCAATGCAGTCTGGCGTGGGGAGGCAAGGACTTACCTCCACCAAACTTGGACTGAAGAGTCACTGGACTGTGGGAGTCACTTGGACAGAGTTGCTGAGTTCAAGGGACCTCGCTCGTCGTGCTGAGAGGAGACCCAGAGGACCGGTAATGCAGTTCTTTGGTGCCTGCGGTTGCAGGGGGAAGATTCCGTCGACCCACGGGAGATTTCTTCGGAGCTTCTAGTGCAGAGAGGAGGCAGACTACCCCCACAGCATGCACCACCAGTAAAACAGTCGAGAAGGCGGCTGGATCAGCGTTACAGTGTCGCAGTAGTCGTCTTTGCTACTTTGTTGCAGTTTTGCAGGCTTCCAGCGCGGTCAGCAGTTGATTCCTTGGCAGAAGGTGAAGAGAGGGATGCAGAGGAACTCTGATGAGCTCTTGCATTCGTTATCTAAGGAATTCCCCAAAGCAGAGACCTCTAAATAGCCAGAAAAGAGGGTTTGGCTACTTAGGAGAGAGGATAGGCTAGCAACACCCGAAGGAGCCTATCAGAAGGAGTCTCTGACGTCACCTGGTGGCCCTGGCCACTCAGAGCAGTCCAGTGTGCCAGCAGCACCTCTGTTTCCAAGATGGCAGAGGTCTGGAGCACACTGGAGGAGCTCTGGGCACCTCCCAGGGGAGGTGCAGGTCAGGGGAGTGGTCACTCCCCTTTCCTTTGTCCAATTTCGCGCCAGAGCAGGGCTAGGGGGTCCCTGAACCGGTGTAGACTTGCTTATGCAGAAATGGGCACCATCTGTGCCCATGAAAGCATTTCCAGAGGCTGGGGGAGGCTACTCCTCCCCTGCCTTAACACCTTTTTCCAAAGGGAGAGGGTGTAACACCCTCTCTCTGAGGAAGTCCTTTGTTCTGCCTTCCTGGGCCAAGCCTGGCTGGACCCCAGGAGGGCAGAAACCTGTCTGAGGGGTTGGCAGCAGCAGCAGCTGCAGTGAAACCCCTGAAAAGGCAGTTTGGCAGTACCCGGGTCTGTGCTAGAGACCACTGGGATCATGGGATTGTGCCAACTATGCCAGGATGGCATAGAGGTGGCAATTCCATGATCTTAGACATGTTACACGGCCATATTCGGAGTTACCATTGTGAAGCTACACATAGGTAGTGACCTATGTGTAGTGCACGCGTGTAATGGTGTCCCCGCACTCACAAAGTCCGGGGAATTTGCCCTGAACAATGTGGGGGCACCTTGGCTAGTACCAGGGTGCCCACACACTAAGTAACTTTGCACCTAACCTTTACCAGGTAAAGGTTAGACATATAGCTGACTTATAAGTTACTTAAGTGCAGTGGTAAATGGCTGTGAAATAACGTGGACGTTATTTCACTCAGGCTGCAGTGGCAGGCCTGTGTAAGAATTGTCAGAGCTCCCTATGGGTGGCAAAAGAAATGCTGCAGCCCATAGGGATCTCCTGGAACCCCAATACCCTGGGTACCTCAGAACTATATACTAGGGAATTATAAGGGTGTTCCAGTATGCCAATGTGAATTGGTGAAATTGGTCACTAGCCTGTTAGTGACAATTTGGAAAGAAATGAGAGAGCATAACCACTGAGGTTCTGGATAGCAGAGCCTCAGTGAGACTTAGTCATAACACAGGTAACACATTCAGGGCACACTTATGAGCACTGGGGCCCTGGCTGGCAGGGTCCCAGTGACACATACAACTAAAACAACATATATACACTGAAAAATGGGGGTAACATGGCAGGCAAGATGGTACTTTCCTACACCGGTAGAGCTGGGGCCAAGGCAGTTGGTGTCTCCGTCTTCTCTGCAGGGTTTTTCAGCTCAGCAGTCTTCTTCTTAGGTTGCAGGAATCTGAGTTCCTAGGTTCAGGGGAGCCCTTAAATACTAAATTTAAGGGCGTGTTTAGGTCTGGGTGGGTTAGTAGCCAATGGCTACTAGCCCTGAGGGTGGGTACACCCTCTTTGTGCCTCCTCCCAAGGGGAGGGGGTCACAGTCCTATCCCTATTGGGGGAAAACTCCATCTGCAAGATGGAGGATTTCTAAAAGTTAGAGTCACTTCAGCTCAGGACACCTTAGGGGCTGCCCTGACTGGCCAGTGACTCCTCCTTGTTTTTCTCATTATCTCCTCCGGCCTTGCCGCCAAAAGGGGGGCCGTGGTCGGAGGGGGCGGGCAACTCCACTAGCGGGAATGCCCTGTGGTGCTGGAACAAAGGGGGTGAGCCTTTGAGGCTCACCGCCAGGTGTTACAGCTCCTGCAAGGGGGAGGTGATAAGCATCTCCACCCAGTGCAGGCTTTGTTACTAGCCACAGAGTGACAAAGGCACTCTCCCCATGTGGCCATCAACATGTCTCGAGTGTGGCAGGCTGCTAAAACCAGTCAGCCTACACGGGTAGTTGGTTAAGGTTTCAGGGGCACCTCTAAGGTGCCCTCTGGGGTGTATTTTACAATAAAATGTACACTGGCATCAGTGTGCATTTATTGTGCTGAGAAGTTTGATACCAAACTTCCCAGTTTTCAGTGTAGCCATTATGGTGCTCTGGAGTTCGTGTTTGACAGACTCCCAGACCATATACTCTTATGGCTACCCTGCACTTACAATGTCTAAGGTTTTGCTTAGACACTGTAGGGGCACAGTGCTCATGCACTGGTGCCCTCACCTATGGTATAGTGCACCCTGCCTTAGGGCTGTAAGGCCTGCTAGAGGGGTGACTTATCTATACTGCATAGGCAGTGTGAGGTTGGCATGGCACCCTGAGGGGGGTGCCATGTCGACTTACTCGTTTTGCCCTCACCAGCACACACAAGCTGGCAAGCAGTGTGTCTGTGCTGAGTGAGGGGTCCCCAGGGTGGCATAAGATATGCTGCAGCCCTTAGAGACCTTCCCTGGCGTCAGGGCCCTTGGTACCAGGGGTACCAGTTACAAGGGACTTACCTGGATGCCAGGGTGTGCCAATTGTGAAAACAAAAGTACATTTTAGGTGAAAGAACACTGGTGCTGGGGCCTGGTTAGCAGGGTCCCAGCACACTTCTCAGTCAAGTCAGCATCAGTATCAGGCAAAAAGTGGGGGGTAACTGCAACAGGGAGCCATTTCTTTACACCAGTACATAGCAGATTTTAATGCACAGCACAATCCAGCTTTAGATGGTAAGTTTCTTTACAGCCTTTCCTTTCTTCACCCCGACGAATCCAATGAAGAGTTCACTGTCCACCCAGAAATAGTTAGTACGATCAATGTAGAAAGATAACGCTTTTTTGGCTCCAAGCAGGGGAGTCTCTCCTCCACTTTGGAAATATGAGACCAAGCACAGAAGATAAGCGATGTGATGGTCTTGTTTATGTGAAAAAGTGTCACCAGTTTCGGCAGAAACGAGACGCATGTTCTCAAAACCAGTTTGTCTGGAAAAAAAACCTGCAAAAAGGATGCACAGAGACTATCAATAGTTCACTTACCTGCATGGCTGATTTAATGGCCACTAGAAAAGCTATGTTAATGGTCAAAAGGCAGAGGGCATTTGTGTAAGGATCCACGGGCGAGCACATCAGGAAGGTCAAGACTAGGTTCAAGTCCCATTAGGGCATGATGAAGCCTTTGGGTGGAAAACATGCTGTAGCCCTGCTAGAAAAAGTGTCACAACACAGGCGACAAACAGGGAGAGCTGGTCAGGCAACCGATATGGCCTTAAAGATTGCTTTTACCTGTGTCTAAAGCTCAGCCTTGCCAAGCTAATGAAAGAAACAACAAAAACAGAAAGAAGTGCAGAAAGGGGATCAACATTTCTGGAAGCACACAAAGCTACTGAAGGACATAACAGACATCTGTTCGTAGGTCAAAAACAATCAATTGCCCCGGGTCAATCTACATGCATGAAGGTGGAACATACGCAAGTTTAGGTGCAGGTCTCTGCCCTATTAATCCAACAACAGATCCTCCCGTAAGGGCAGTGTGATTGGAGGACCGATGCTCAAGCTCAGGAGATCGTGTTACCATACTCTTTGTACCCAACCTGAAGCCACAAGAATGAATTGGGCGTGGTTGGTCCAGATCTACTTGAGAACTCGGACCAGGAGAGGTATTGGTGTTAAGGTGTACAAAAGGTCTGCGCTCCATTCAACACGAAAAGGGCTTCTGACAGAAAGTCCCTTTGGAAACTGCAGTGTGCAGGGAAGTGCTGGCAGACTGATCTAAACAAAGTTCTCCCCAATCGCTGAAAAGACCGCGTACCACCTCCAGATGGAGATGCCATTTGTGATCCACTAGGCTTTGACAGCGGAGTTAGTGGGCTTTGGCGTTCAGATGCTGAACCACAAAGAATATGTCCTGATGTTTCAGGCATGTCTAGAGATGCAGTGTCTCTAGACACAAGGTTCACAACTCCACTCTGCCCTGTTTGCTGCAACACCACAGGGCGATGGTTTTGTCCGTGAACACCTGAACCATCCTTCCCTTGAAAGAAAGAAAAAAGGCTTTCAAAGCCCAAAAAAAAAATCACTCTCTACTTCAAGAGGATGATGTGGTCTGCTACAGACCAGAGTCCTCTGATTACCAGTTCTCCCAGATGGCCACCCCATCCCAGGAGTTACGCTTTTTTCACTAGTCAACTTTGGGTGGGGAAGGGAGAAGGGTCTGTCGCTGAACCAATCTGTTCATCAGCAACTGCTACAGACCTACAGTTCCTTTTGATATCTGGATCAAGTTGGAGAGGTTCCCCTAATGCTGCACCTACTTGGTCTTATGTCCCACTTTAGCGCCCGCATATGACAGACATGTGTTACCAGCAGAATACAGGAGGCAATGCAGTCCTGTAGCCTAAGTGTCAGTCTCCTCAAAATCCAGGATAGGGGCTGAAACATAGGAATCGTATCCTAAATATCCTAGTCTCGCCGCTACACAGAATAGGCCTGAAAGTGCACCATGTCCAGAATGGCTATAATGGAATGGAGCGTCTGACAGATATCAGATGTGACTTTGGCACGTTGATAGTGAACTCCAGCAAATGCAGGAGAGCCACGGTATTCTGGAGGTGGGAGATGACTGCCTAAGGTGAGCACTTCTGAAACAGCCAGACATCTAGGTAGCGGAAGAGTGGAACCCTTGGCCTCCGCATATGTGCTGCAATTACCACCATACCTTCGTAAACACTCAATTGAGCACAATGAACTGAAAATGCTTTTAGCCCACCGAGAATCACCAGTAACGCTTGCGGGCTGCCAAGACGAGGATGTAGAGATAAGCGTCCTGCGGGTCCAGCACCACTATCCAGATCCAGGGCAGAAAGAACCTGAGCCACTGTGAGCATCTTGAATTTTTCTTTCAGGAAGCAGTTGAGAGGACACAGGTCTAAAATAGGGCAGAGGCTTCTGTCCTTCTTGGGCACTAGAAAGTAGTGGGAATAGAAACCACAAGCAACTTCTGGAGCGGGCACCCTCTTGACAGCTCTTTTGACTAAAAGAGCCTGCCTTTCTGACATAGCAGGTAGAGGTGGTTCTCCATCAGCCTCTTTGGGAATGGTGGAATGACTGGCAGTAGTGTGTGGCAGGTGATGTCAGACCAGCCACACACTGGGTGCCCTTGATGGTAAGAGGGCAAACTAAAGTTTAGACTGCAGCTGGCATGGGGTGGCAGACCTCAGCCGAGGTTGATGGAAGAGAACATCCTCTTGTCAAAGGTATACAGCCACCCGCCAGTTTCCCTAACCTTTATCACCCCTCCAGCCCCCCACCTCATTTCCCCTCTCCCCTCTGGTTTGGCCATCACTGTGTTATTGATACACTTTATTACCACAACTCCCCACTGTGACTGATTTTCAAGACCAGCCGAGCCTGGAAGACACGGACGGGTCGTTTTTGCAAGAACGGACAATAGCAGTGATGCACCCTACTCACTGCTCCCAAGTCTGAACTGAACTACTAGCTGAATCCACCTGCCTTCCTAGGTGCAGGTGCCTGTCGCCCAGACCTGCTAAGCAACGACCCTATTTACTTTTAACCAAATTGGTTATGATGTTTTCTACTGCATTTTTTCTGAAAATAGAGAGATTGCAAAGGTATCCAGTCTCTTCAATTTCCTATCCAGTGATGTGA
Source organism: Pleurodeles waltl (assembly GCF_031143425.1). NCBI lineage: Eukaryota > Metazoa > Chordata > Amphibia > Caudata > Salamandridae > Pleurodeles > Pleurodeles waltl. The sequence goes on along the minus strand of NC_090438.1, from coordinate 165,284,244 downwards.
TATGGAACACACCAGGGTTAACTTTTGAAGTGGAAGCCTGGACAATGAGACTGTGGTGGGGTGCGAAGTAAGGAAAGCAGGGTTTCTAGGATCTGAGCGATGGCAGCAAACATCTATAAAATATTAATTATGGAGGGAGGAGAGGTTCTGTGGGGGAGACCCCTAGCTGAAGCACCTCTGAAAAGACATTTGTCTCAACTGCCACTGAGGACAACATAAGATCCAGGACATCAGCCATCCCTCTTTATCACCATAGCAAAGAAAGGCACCTCCTCTGCAGCAACACTAAGAAGAGAGTTTAGGTCAGTGTTTCCGGAGGTGTCCAAACCACTGGCATCCGTCAGGTCCTCATGCCAGTTGTCCTCTGGATCTTCTAAGGGGCTCTGGTAACCATAAGGATCCTCCCCATAGTCTTCGTAGACCCTGTTGAAATAAAGGCGGCCCTGGCTCGTACTCTGGAAGGTCGACTTCCAGTGGAAGTCGTTGCCAATCCAGCTCCCTCCTTCCCCCTCGCCTCATCCAATAACTTAGGCCAGTGCAACAAATACAACGAATGCTCCAACATCTTTAATTTCTTATGGAACTTACCAGACAATTGCGTGCAATGACAAACCCTAAAACAGCTCCGCTAACGATCATGGTACTTTCCGTGCAACCAGGGCCTGGAGTTTCAAGGAGCTGACTGGCGACGGGGAACCATGAGCTTAAAGGAGCGTTTGAGCAGTGCCTTGGAGTTTATGGCATGGCAGCCCTCACAAGTCTGGAACTGTAACCCGGGTCCAAGCACCAGAGACAAACCAGCTTGGGGTTTGTCACAGAAAACTACCTCCGTCAGTAACCATAAGGGTTAAATCCCACGGGTGTTTTGGGTGACATTGATATATTTAAAAAAAAAAAAAAAAAAACGGCAATGTAGTAAAAAAAAGAGAGGTTGCTCAAGATCTGTGCTGGTGGCATAGAAATGGAATAACGTAAGTCAACACGCTGGCGTGGTGCCTCTAGCAGCACCGCACAGCACTTATGGAATGTACAACACTGACACAGAACCCAACCATACCACCTATGGATGTGCAGAGGTACTGCCAAAAAAATTCTAGATTCAGTCGGATGCCGTGGGGAATATTCTAACATAAGGAATCTGCAGCTAGAAGTCTCTAACAGATACAAATACCCAAACAAATTCACATGCATGATAATTTGACAACTCCTTGAGTTGCTAAACCTTTTTCCCATTTACTTCACACACATACCTTCATAACATTTTTCCACAAAGTATCCACACCATGTGTCTTTTTTGTGTTCCCACGCATCACCCTCCAGAACCCATGCAGTTTTGTAAATTTTTCTTTCACAATGCGGATAGCTGTGGATTTTCGGCCCTAACTCAGCTAGTACCTAGAGAAAGCTACTAGACCCATAAATTCCAGAAACTTACACACTTGTGACACAACAAGGCCCAAAACGCAACACAGATCAAAATGCTACTTTTTCCACTCAAAACCAACACCCTTTTTTTTTTTTGCAATTTGGATACCTGTGAATTTTAGGGCCTAGCTCAATCAGCACCTAGGGAAACCTACCAGATTAGCATAGTTCTGAAAATTAGACTGGGTGTGGGAAAGGGGGGGGCTTGGGTTTGAAGGTGAAGTTAATTGAATACCTCTTACCAGTTTTTCTTACACAACGCTCTTGAAAGCTTTAAGCATGGGCTAAAGATAGACATTTTCCTCACATTTCTGTGATGGAAAGCTCTGGACTCTGTGGGGATCTACAAAATGCCTACCACCCAGTGTTCCATGTCTCCATTAAAAACAGTACACCTCACTTGTGTGGGTGAGCCTACTTCCTGCAACAGGAAAGGGTCCAAAACGCAAACTAAAAACATTAACATTTCCAATCAAAGAAACCTGATTTAGCAATTGGGTAGCTATGATATTTGAGCCACAGCTTGGCAGCCATCAAGGAAAACCTACCAAACAGGTCTGAAAACTAGACACTCGGGGAGTCCCGGAGGTGTGTCTTGTGTAGAATCCCATGTGGATCCTGTGATGTTTTCCTTTGCTAAATTCCTTGCAAACCTCAAACTTTGCATGAAAAAAACCCTCCTTTTCCTTCAATTCCTGTGATGTAAATATCATGAAACCACAGGAATGCTCAGAATTCCTACCACTAAGCCTTCCCTCGTCTGGATGAAAAACACCACGCCACTTACATGACTCGGCCTAGTGCCCACAAGAGACATGAACCAAACTAGGGTAAAGGGAGAGGGGTAAACCCACAGCACCTAAGAGGTTAACGTTTGCTGCCTCACAGACAATTCACAGGAGTATTTTTTGTGAGACAGTACACATTGAAATCTACAGTGTACATGCAAATCTGAGATATATGGCTACAATTAGTAAGTTATAAACATATTTTATATCCTTTGTTAGTCGAGCATAAGCTAACGACCTCTTGTGTACTTTTAGGTATACGTTTTTAGTGGGCTTCCAGCTATTTAATTTGTTAGTTTCAGTGTCATTTAAAAATCCTTGCTTGCTAGGGGTCAGTCATGCTTCTTTGTCCCTTCTTCTCCTTCTGCTTGGGAGCAGGGACCAACTACTGCATAATTACGCTTTGTCATCTTTATCTGGTCTGTAGGGGACTTTAATACTTTGTTTCCCGCTCCTGTCCAGGGAAGCTTCCATTTTCATTTGCAGTGCATGTTTGCTTTGAGCTTAGCTGTAAAAAGGATATACATCAGGCTATTATCTTGGTCACATTTGGTCTTTATAGGCTTTCTGCATCTTCTCTCAGCTCCCTGGCTGCCACACTTACTTGGCTGGGATTTTCTTTACCAAGTATGCCTGCCTGGAGGATCACTTGTAATTTCTTATAGCTTAGGCACCCAGCTATACAAGGGCTCTGCAATCCTTACAGACAGTACCCACTTCTGCTCCATACTGGGGCCCCACTCGGATCTCCATCAGTGCACCTCAGGTCACACTCCAAGCCTTCAACGTTGCCAGTGCCAGAACCCCACACAAGCGATCTGCCAGAGTACCTCAGTTCTTGCAGTCAGTATACACTGCTGTTCCAGTACTGGGACCTTGCTTGCAGCTCCATCAGTGCACCTCCATTCTCACGCTCCAAGCTCTCAAATGTGCTAGTGCCAGGAACCCCCACACACGCTGTCTGCCAGAGCACTTCAGTTCTTTCAGTCGGTACACTCTGCTGCTCCAGTACTAGGACCTCGGGCGCAGCTCCATCAGCGCACCTCGGTTCACATGCTCCAAGCCCTCAGCCGTGCCAGTGCCCGGAACCCTATGCGTGCTGTCTGCCAAAACACATCAGTTCTTGTAATCGGTACACTCTGCTGTTTCAGTACTGGGACCTCGGGCGCAGCGGTATCAGTGCACTTCAGTTCTACCCCAGTGAGGTCACTTCCTTTCCTAAATTAGGACCCCACTCACATACAGTTCCATTACAGCAGTTCAGTCCTAATTTTTATTCCCACTGCCAAGCCAACACTGGACCCAAAAGAGCAAAACAAAGCTCAACCAGTGCACCTCAAGTCTAACATCCAACACCACTATTGATGGGAACCACCACAGCTCTGCCAGAATCCATCAATTCTAACAGTCAATGCACATTTCTTCTCAGTACTAAGGCTCACACACACACGCCCTTCAGGACTCCTCAATTCTGTGGTTCACAGGTAATGCCACTCTCATGGTGGGCCCCACTTGCAGCTTCACCACAGCACCTCCAGGCTAACACTCGGCAACATTGACACACCAATACCAGGTTCCACACATAGCTCCATTAACATACCTCACTTCTGACTGTGTGCCCATTTCTATTACAGTACTGCAGCCCACGCCCACATACAACTCTGTCAGTGGACCTCAACCCTCACCTACAGTGCCCCATTATTTGAATACCAGGAATTAGACAGCTCTCAGTTTCTCATCCCCCACCCACTTTGTTAATCCAGCACTAGGCAGGGACACAGCTCTGTCTATACCCCCGATCCTGATCTGAAGCAACCCGATATTGCTGTACTGGGCTTCACATACAACTCTGCTAATGCACCTCCTGCTGTTCTGCAGTGCCCCCTGCTGTTCTACACACTGACTTCTGATTGAGCCAATTAAATCTATTCTTAGCTGCCATCTTTATTTGGGAGGGTCTGTTTCACCTATCTCACTCAGTTTCTTTCCTGTACTCAGTTTACTCTCAATGTTTTCTTTCTCCACCACTTTTCACATTCCAGCTCTTAAAATTCACACTAACAGTTTGGTTTCCTTCAATTGTTTATTTCTACTCTACTTTTTTATTTTATTTCAGTGTTTCACATGGTACCTCCTCTTTCAAACTTGCAAAAACGTGGTTCTTTCCTTGTTTTCGTTCCTATCTTTTTTTTTCCATCAGGCATTCAGTCTTTCACTATTTTTTCTTTCCCCTTGATTCTTTATCTGTTTTATTTGCTCTTTCCTTTGACTCGGTATGCGTCTTCACTTCTTTTTTTTTTTTTTTTTTAAAGATCTTTCTTCCTTCCTCTGGTGTTTTTATCATCTTTATCTGTCAATTCACGTTTTCCTATAAATCCCTCTTGTTCCTGTCTGTATGTGAAAGCCACAAGTTACGTGTCGGGACCTGAAGTGTCAAAGTGGTTTTCCCATTCTGTGTCTGTGGGAAATGAGTCAGTACATACATGGCCTGGCTCTTTCGCGGCTCGTTTATCTCACCATCGCCCTTTTTTCTCTAATGTTCATTTTCCTCTTTCTTTTCACATGTCTTGCATGAGTGAAAAAACTACACTGGGACTGTTTAACGCTTTCGCACTGCACTGAAGATACCCAGTGCCACTCACCAGAAAATTATCTAGTGTCTAGTCTAGGGCTTGTCTAGAGTTACAGGTTGCATGAATAAAAAATCTTTAACATTGATGACAGCACAGTTTCCACAATTAATGAAGTCTTGCCACAAGGACACAATAACCCAATGTACACTGAGGCATGATTTGAAACTCAAGAACAGTATAGCGTAAACCCAAATTAAAGCACACATGAGGTCTAACCGTTACAGCCTCTAAAGTACATATATGGTTGTAACACAATAATTGTTTCCCAACCATTTCATGGGTGTTTAACTGTTGTTAAAGTGAGCCACCTTAGTGTGAACTCTGCTTATATTGCAAAGGGTCTATGATCAATATCAATTCATTGGAAGCATTTATTCTATCAGCAGCCTTACAGAGTGCAGACATGGAATCTTCAGTTTGCATTTCTAACCGTTGTAATCTAGGGAGAAAGGTTTCTGAAAAGGGTCTTCCTGCAGAAAACTGAGGTTGTGCAAGACTGAGATAACGGTTAAAAATTAAATCCACCTCATGCTAAATCTATGGCCAAGACACTCATTCTCAACCACTTTAAAATACTGTCCTCTGAAGCAGATGATGCACCTTGAAAAATGGAGAAAAAAATATATATATTTGCCCATCAAACATTCAAGAAGTACAAAGAAAAAAAATAAAAAAAATAAATACAGATCAGCTTGCAACTCTAGAATTAATACAGATACTCATAATAGCAAAAATCACACCACATTTGCCAAAACAACTACAATAATGTAATTACACTTTTTTGCATTAAAATCAGAGATTATATTTATCTGCAAAACCACAATGTCCTACCTTCACATCTAAATACTGTGTTAGTATGGTACTTCTCTTACATTTCCTCCCCCCCCCCCCCCCAAAAGAAAATCTTCCTGCATGCTTCTGACCTTCAAAGTGAAGTATTTCCTTTTGTCTTGGAAATGACTGTCAATCTTCAGTTTCCACTATTATTTACAAACATTTTATCAACCATCCTATCTGGTCTTTCTCTTGCCATGAAGCAGAAACAGCCTCTCTCTCAGTTTCCAACGTTATATTCTTCCAGCGTTTGACCAGCAAGGTTTCATGGAGTGTTTTACTTGTAGATTTTTCTTCACCTTTTAACATTTTGGATACATTTTCTTTGCATTATTTTTGCAGCACATGCCATAAAAACTTTGATCATACAGGGACCTCAATACCACTATGGCAGAAGTCATCATCCCATTATAGTAAAATTAGAATTACCAAAATAATTAAACATTGCAACAAGCCTTGACGCCACTATTGGGGAAATCTTTGTAATAATGCTAAAGAACAAGTTACTTACCTTCGGTAACGCCTTTTCTGGTGGATACGCTAGCTACCTGTGGATTCCTCACCTAATGAATTCTCCTAATGTGCCAGCCTTTGACGAAAATTTTCTTCCCAGCTCTGCATGTCGACGAGGATGTCACAATTGCCCGACTCCCAAGCGACGCAGTCTGTCGTCACTGAGGCAATAAGAGGTCCTCTCCGGCGTGCTGACATCAGTTTCCACCATTTTTTACGTGCCTTCAAGGCGAACAGGTGTCTACCGACCATACATATTCGACATGAATACATCCGTCAAATATAAAACATAACCTTTAATCAAATATAAACATCAAAAATTAAAATATATATATATCATTGACACCTCCTGCTCTGTAAGGGGCCACAGACCCTGCAGGGCGGCCTGGGTTACTGGGGCGAAGCATCCCACAGAAAATATCTCCAAAAAAACAAAAAGCCCAGACACCAGTCCATGTTAAAATCCAAGCATTTAATAGCATTTCTGAGCAGCAAGACAAAAAATCCTGACGCGTTTCGGCAACAGCATGCCTTGTTCACAGGTAAGTAAGAGCAGGTGTGAGTGAGCCAGTGCTTTTTAAATACAGTCATGTGACTTCAATAACCAAACTCCAACTCCCATAATGCACAGTTCCATATAAATAACTTCCTGAACTGGAGCGCTTAATTTCCATATAGCTGCAATAGCGTCACAGGCACTTCAGTTCACCATATAAATGTTCTTGTGTGCATTAGGTATCCATTACTTGATAGTCCACTTGCTTTTACAGTTGCTGCCCAGCATGATAACAGCTATACAAGGAATACATGAAAAGTAAGAGGAGAGGCACACTGTCTCCCTTCTATCCCTTGCTCACCTCCATCACAATATATTTCTCAGATAAATGCCTTGTTTGCATGAAGGAGAGCGGGTCGGGCGCCTTCCATAAAACTATCATTGACACCTCCTGCTCCGTAAGGGGCCACAGACCATGCAGGGCGGCCTGGGTTACTGGGGCGAAGCATCCCACAGAAAATATCTAAAAAAAAAACAAAAGGCCCAGGCACCAGTCCATGTGCACCAGTCTCTGCAGAGAAGGTACGGCCCTACTCCTCCCTACTTGTTGATGTACCACATCGCGGTAGTGTTGTCTGTCAGAACCTGGACCGACTGACCGCCAAGGGAGGGGAGGAAGGCCTTGAGAGCAAGACGTATCGCCCGCAACTCCAACAGATTGATGTGAAACATCTGTTCCACTGGAGACCAACAACCTTTTATCTCCAGGATCCCCCTATGAGCTCCCCACCCTAGAGTGGAAGCATCAGTTATGACCGTGGACACCGGAGGCGCAGTGAAAACGGTCTTCCTTTGGAAAGATTGCCGTCCACAGCCCACCATCGTAAATCCGCTGCAGTGTCTCTGGAGATGGTGATCGACGACTCATGATCCCCTTTGTGTTGAAACCACTGCCTGCGGAGGCACCACTGAAGAGCCCTCATGTGCCAGCGTGCATGAGGGACCAACAGAATGCATGAGGCGAACAGACCGAGCAGACGAAGGACCCTGAGGACTGGAACGACTGCTCCACATTGGAATAAACGCCTGAATGTCCTGAATCCGCTGAGGCGGAGGAAAGGCCTGATTCAATGTTGTGTCCAGTACTGCCCCTATGAAAAGAAGGTGTTGAGAGGGCTCCAGGTGAGATTTGGGCACGTCTACCAAAAAGCCCAGGTCGAACAACAACTGGATTGTCATCTGCAGGTGAAGCAACCCTAGCTCTGGGGACTTGGCTTTGATAAACCAATCGCCCAGATAAGGGAGCACCGCTTTCGCCTTCCTTCTGAGATGCACTGCAACCATCACCATCACCTTCGTGAAGATTCGAGGCGCGGAAGTAAGACCAAAAGGAAGGACCGCAAACTGATAATGTTGCGACCCCACCACAAACCGGAGATACTTCCTGTGCGACTTGAGAATAGGGATGTGAAAGTAAGCATCCTGCAAGTCGACAGACACCATCAAATCGTCTTCGTTCGACGCCAAAAGCCCCTGCGCTAGGGTCAGCATTTTGAACTTCTCCTGCTTGAGGAACCAGTTCAAAATCCTCAGGTCCAGGATAGGCCTCAACCGACCATCCTTCTTGGGTATCAGTAAATATCTTGAATAACAACCCTGCTCTGGAACCAACTCCACTGCACCTTTTGATAATAGGGTCTGAACTTCCTGTTGAAACAACATGAGATGGTCTTCTGTGCAAAAGGAAGGACAGGGAGGGATGGAAGGAAAGAACTCCCGAAAGGGAAGTGCATAACCTTTCTCCACAATATTGATGACCCAGGAATCCGATGTGATCAGCTGCCACATGCGGAGAAAATGATACAACCTTCCCCCTACAGGAGAAGTATGGGATGGAATGGACGGAGGACTAAGGCTGTTTCCCTGTTGCACCCACTCGGAGGAAGAGGCAGGGTGCTGCTGGGTGGCTCCTCTAGTTCGAACCCTACCTCTCCCTCTAAACGACCTGAAGAGAAGCGTAGATGGTTGCTGGCCTGCAGGATGGCGTCTCCCCCGAAAGGAAGAGCCTCGTCCAAACCCCCTGAACTTTCTGAATGCCCTGAACGGGGTGGTGGCTGAAACCTGTAAACCCAGGGACTTTGCTATAGCTCTGCTCTCCTTGAAGCGCTCCAAGGCCGAGTCAGCTTTTGAACCAAATAGCTTGTCTCCATCAAATGACAAGTCTAAAAGAGTTGTTTGCACATCAGATGAAAAACCAGACAATCTCAGCCAAGCATGTCTCCTAGTTGCAATGGATGTCCCTATCGCTCTGGCCACTGAATCTGCAGTATCTAACCCTGACTGAATGCCCCGAGTCGCTGCCGCTTGTGCATCAGCCAAAAGACCCCACATGTCTTGGGGAAAATCAGGCACCTCAGCCTTAGCCACATCCATCAAGGCATGGATAGATCGTTCTAAAACACAAGTGGCGTTAGCAGACTCCAGGGCCATACTGCAAGATGAAAAGATCTTCTTGGCCGACTGCTCCATCCTTTTCGACTCCCTGTCTGATGGAGCCCCAGGGAACGAACCAGGAGCTGAGCGCGAGGAGCAGGATACCTGAACCACCAGACTCTCCGGAGTCGGATGCTTAGAGAGGAAGCCCGGGTCCCCAGGAGCCACTCTATCTCCTCGCCACTGATCTGCTAACCGCAGTTGAAGACACTGGTTTTTCTAAAAACCTCAAGAATCGGTTCAGTGACAGCCTCATTAAAAGGCAGGAGCAGCTATGCAGCAGCCGAAGCCGGATTTGACACCTCTGTGAGGATATTGGTTTTCACCTCAGCTGCAGGTAACAGGAGATCTAAAAAGTCCGCTGCCTTCCTCACCACTGAGTGGAATGAAGCAGCTTCCTCGGTAAACTGGCCTGGAGAAGCAAAGTACCACTCTGGGGAAGTATCGAGACCGCTGGCAGAGTCCAAACCCTGAAAGTCCCCCAGGGGCTCTGCGATCTCACCTTCCTCCAGGAGCTGCCTCTGATACTCCTGCTCCTCCAAGTCTTAGAGCCTTCCTCCTTGAGAGCAACCTGGCCTCTATTCTCAGCGTCGATAAAGAATTAGTCAACGCCAATGACCTCGGCTGACGCTGATCTTCGGATTCTTCCGACGCCGGATACATCGGCACCATGGAAAGGTGAGCCCTCTTCACCTTCATCAATTGGAGTCGTGGCGAAGTCAACGGCACCACAGGGTCAGCTGAAACCACCGGCGTCGAAGGCCTTCTCGGCGACGTCAAAGGCACTGGCGCCGGTCCAGAACGTCTAGAGGGCAGAAGGGCATAAAAGGCATCGGCTTGTATGGAGCCGGAACACCCAGGCCAAAAGCTAATGGACCAGCTGGAGCACCGCCAGGAGCCAAGGAGCTGAAAATGCTGTACATCGCATTTAAGAAGGTCGCCGGTTCCGCACTTGGAGCCGGGAAAACAGGATATCTCTTGCCGCGTCAGCGCTGATTGCGACGTCACCACTGGATCCGGCACTTCTGGTTGTGCAGGCAAGCAGGCAGGACTCTGGTGAGGCTCATCCACTTCAAAAACTGACTGCGTCGGAGAAGCCTGAGGACTTTGAGGCTGTAGCGTCACTGTCGGGCTGACCCCCCACGTCGTACGACGCTGAGCAGATGGAGATCTCGAACGAGATCGGTCCTTCCCCGAACGACGTCGGGAATCATGCAGACGCTGAGAGTCATGACGACGCCACCTCTTATGTGAAGATTTCGAAGAAGACCTCTGATGTCGGTGCTTTTCCTTCTTCTTCGATTTAGCCAAAAACAGCTTGGCTTCATGCTCTTTCAATGCCTTTCGGTTCATTCGTTGACACGAACCACAGTCTTCCATGTCGTGCTCTGAGCTCAAGCACCATAAACAGTCATAACGCGGGTCCTTTACCGATGTACGGCCCCCGCACTCCATAGAAGGCTTGAAGCCGGACTTCAGAGGTGGAGAAATTTTAACTAGAAATTATCTCTTCTGAGAAACAGTAGCTCCCCAAGTGCCAGGAGAAAAAACTCGAAGGCACGAAAAAAAAAGGAACTGATGTCAGCACGCCGGCGAGGACCTCTTATTGCCTCTATGATGTCAGACGGCATCGCGTGGGAGTTGGGCAATTGTGACGTCCTCGTCGACGTGCAGAATTGGTAAGAAAATTTCCGTCATATGCTGGCGCTCTGCGAGAATTCATTAGGTGAGGAATCCACAAGTAGTTGTATCCATCAGAATGAAACTTATAGTCTGCTCTCCTTATAATGTGAATGGTTATAGGGCATGTGATATTACATAATGCTAAACTGACATGCATGCCACAAGAGCACTGTAAACTATTTATCATATATGTTCTTTAAGTTAAAAAAAAAAATCTAATTTTAGATGCGTTCACATTGCTGCCAACAAAATGAGCCTACTTATGAGTAAGAAAGCATACATTACAACTGCCACAATAGAATCCTGTTTCAAGTATCAACATTTTGAGAGCACTGAAGAGTTTACATATACTGATAGATACATTATCTTATCAGATTCTCAGCTCAAATGATCATATTTAAAGCAGGTGAGACAAATCATTTCAAGGTAGTATAGGATAGGTTAAGCTGCAAATGCAAATTAAAACAGTTCTCAATTTCCCACAGTGACTCAAAAACATATTTAAGACTTCTTTCATCTTAGCCCATCCAAGGTCACTTAGTTCATCAGTTATTCCCAGAAACTCACCATTTCTCGTTTCAATACCATAGTATACCATACTATCAGCTGTGCTAGCACCATGATCCCTATTAGAGCAGTTAACCTTTATTCTATTCAATTTACAGGCATTCCAAATCGAATCTTGGAAAATAAGAATAAGCGTTTCTTAGAAAAAAAATAACCATTTAAACCACACATACACAAAGGAACACAGAGATCTAGAAAATCCACTACCATATCTGAAGTTTTAGAAGTGAATTTCATAAATTTCATAACACTGGGAATCTAATCCAGTATCTGGAAATATTCCAACTCTTCTTTCAATGTTCCAGAAGCATGTCATCACTAAACAAAACAAATCTGGGCCAGGCAAAAGTTATTTTCAAACAGGACCATCATCAAAGTAACAGTTGACAGAGAAAATGCAGTACACAAAGCTGCAATATGTTGTAAATAATTACTCTCACGTGAAGGTAATGATTACTTTATGTGAAAGATTAAAAAAGCATCCTAATGCGACTCAAAGAGGGCAAACAACCAGATAGGCATATGACCCTTATGCTAGGCTAGATGTATGGAGAGATCATACAGCAAGGGTTGCTATCAGCAATTCTTTTCATGTCCAAGGCAAGTAGCAGGTTTCAGCCCATTGTTACGCATTGGTTGGCTTCTTTGTTCCATGCATGCTTGCTTCTTAATCAATAACTTTCCTTCCTCTTCTTTTTCACTTTCTTCGTGGGAGTGCTGCTTCTTTAATATCTTGGTTTGGATGATTAGAATCCTTTCATTGCTAATAATTAGGGTACTATTTTTTTCTCTCAGCACTCAATTAGAATGCAGGCACTTCCTTCATCTCTCCCTCATGTACTGCTCCCCCTCAAACATCCCACACATGCTCCAGTTGATTCCTCCTTCCACATCCTAAGCGCATCCATTGCTTGCCCCCCCCCCCACCAACCCTGTGTCCTGCTGCTTTCCTCTCAGACTGTGTTGACTACGCACCTAAAAGATGTTCTCCATTGCTCCCCTGATGCTAGGATCGTGTCCTTTGGAGAAAAACCCTTTTATATTCGAAGAGTCCCAACAGCTAGCTTTTGCTACCGTCCAAATCAGTTTTGCAAATGTGCTTTAGCACACTAAGTATTTTATTTTTAAGTCAGTTTGGACACCGGAGGGCGGCCTACGGGACTCCAGCTCCCACACCAGTTCACACCAGGAGGCGCTGAATAGCACACTTGCCTCAGACAGCACGGGACATGTCCATAGGTAGTTTGGACACCAGCGGTCACCTATGGGACTCCAGCTACCACACTGCTTCGTGTCAAGAGGTGCTGAATCGGGCACTTGGATCACACACACGGGAAGCGTTTATAGGCAGTTTGGACACCAGGAGGCGCAGACACACGAGCTGCCTTGACCGCTGCTTCCGCCTCACAGCTTAAAAGAGCACTTGCCTCATGCAGCGCGGGATGTGTTCACTGGCATTTTGGACACCGGAGGGATGTCTACAGGACTCCAGCTCCCACACCGCTCTGCGTCAGGAGGTGCTGACGCACACTCTGCCCTGCCCACTGCAGTCTCAGTGATGAAAAGCACACTTGCCTAACATCTCAAGACACGCTCGGGTGAAGACTGCGCCAGGAGTGTGTCTGTCTTCATCCGTCACCGCCAGAAAGAGGCTGGGCTACTCCCTTTATCGCCTTTCTTTCTTCTTCAGTCCTGCCTTTCAAGTGTGAGAGAGTGCGAGTGCTCGTGAGAGACTGAGTTTTTACCCTTAGCCCGTCCCACTGTCTGATTGTGAGCTGTGCTGAGTTACATTCTGTGTGTGATATCTTCATTTTCCTATTAAGAATTGGGGCTGAACGTGAGTTTGAAGTAAAACATGACTCATAACTTGCATCACTTGCTTCCCTCTCTGCCCTGCCACAATGAGAAAAAGACCAAGGATATACAACAATTGATAGCTTTATGGGGGTTATTTCAAAGGAAATTGAATTGGTGGAGAGGCGGCTGTCGCTCTCTATCAACAAAACTGGTTTATCGCAGTCTTCAGCCCCTTAATCCCCATGCTTGCCCAAAGCAGAGGCCATGTTTTGCCTAGAGTGACTTCCATCTCAGCAGGCGTTTCAACAAGAGGAGGGGTGGAGTCCAATACTGATGAGTCTAGTCCGAGAACTACAAGAGCTGGCCCTGCGACCAAACATAGAAAGAGAACTCAAAAGCTCATAAACTGGGGTATCAAGCAGCTAGGTGACTACAGACCATGTAAACTAGGTTGTTCAGTACAGTGTGTTCTGACACAGCCTTTTGGGATATTCTAGATGAAACGCTTACTGTCCAGCTTGATGTCAAACGACAACACATCTTTGACCACCTCACTGCCATCGAGGAATCTCTGAGCAGCCGGAGCAAAGGGTCTGTGTTTAAACCTGTAAGGCAGCCATCATGTATAGCTAAAATCCGTCCTCAAACGGTTTGAGTCTTCCAGCAGGGACTCAAACACCAACAGGCATGAGCTGGGGGCTCTTGGGTCTCCTTCTAATGCAAACTGATTGGAGGGGAGGATTGAATTGCCATTGTCTCAACAATGTGGAGGCCAGTCTTATCCATCAATCAGTCACAGGTCAAAGGACGTTATCTCCACATGTAGTAGTGTTGGCAAATGTACCAAGTCTGGTCTCCAGAGCCTTAGAGTCGACACCTGAAATGAAAAACAAGGTGACATAAATTCCATTTTAACGTTAAGTGAACTGTAATCTTCGTAAGGAAATCCTTCTGGTGCGCAGGGTACGAGGAGTGTGACCCAGGGGACTTCATAATTGTCACTATTCACCACTCCATGCATGTAGAAGAAATCTTGGCCCAAGCCAGAGCAAGTACTGTTAGGTCTGTGGTAATGGGGATTTCACCCATTTTTTCTATAAAACACCTGGATCTGGCTAATCCTGGACATGGCAACAGGAAGATTTTCTACAAATCTTGGTACCACGCTGATCAATTTTTGTCCAAAAATAAATTAATGGTTTTAGAGGAATCAGAAGATAAGACTGAAGCAGTATCAGGGGGTGATGGTACCTATGTTCCGGGCCCTTTGGCTCACCCAGTTTTTGACAGCTTGCACCCCTGTAGTATGAACACTCTCCCCCTTCGAATCATTCTGGTAACTTGGGTTTGCTGAGCAGGCAATGCAGGATAGAGATTGCAGCTTATCTACCCATTGACCCATACTGCCCAGAAAGTAGTCAGATCCATCAATGTGAGTCTAAATCTCCGGCACTTCTGCGGGTGCTGCCTGCTTCTGTGAGGGCTCCCAGTCTTGCTGGGCGCCCCCTCACGCAATTGGATACATCCTGGTCCCTCCTGGGCCACAGCAGCATCCAAAAACCCTAACCGCGACCCTTGCAGCTAGCAAGGCTTGTTTACGGTCTTTCTGCGTGGGAACACCTCTGCAAGCTTCTTCGCGACGTGGGACATCCATCCTCCAAAGGGGAAGTTCCTAGTCCTCTTTGTTCTTGCAGAATCCACAGCTTCTACCATCCGGTGGCAGCTTCTTTGCACCCTCAGCTGGCATTTCCTGGGCATCTGCCCAATCTCGACTTTGTCGCGACCCTTGGACTTGGCCCCCTTGTTCCACAGGTACTCCCGTCCGGAAATCCACTTTGGTTGCATTGCTGGTCTTGTTCTTTCTTGCAGAATTTCCCTATCACGACTTCTGTGCTCTCTGGGGGAATATAGGTGCACTTTACACCTACTTTTCAGGGTCTTGGGGTGGGCTATTTTTCTAACCCTTACTGTTTTCTTACAGTCCCAGCGACCCTCTACAAGCTCACATAGGTTTGGGGTCCATACGTTATTCGCATTCCACTTTTGGAGTATATGGTTTGTGTTGCCCCTATACCTATGTGCTCTCACTGCAATCTACTGTGACTGTACATTGCTTGCATTACTTTCTATTGCTATTACTGCATATTTTTGGCATTGTGTACATATATCTTGTGTATAGTTGCTATCCTCATACTGAGGGTACTCACTGAGATACTTTTGGCATATGGTCATAAAAATAAGGTACCTTTATTTTTAGTACATCTGTGTATTGCGTTTTCTTATGATATTGTGCATATGACACCAGTGGTATAGTAGGAGCTTTGCATGTCTCCTAGTTCAGCCTAAGCTGCTCTCCATAGCTACCTTCTATCAGCCTAAGCTGCTAGAAACACCTCTTCTACACTAATAAGGGATACCCCTTGGTACCCACTACAAACCAGGCCAGCCTCCTACAGTATACTCAGACACTTAGGAAGAAAAAGCCTAACATGGAGGATGAGAAATGAGAAGCTCGTCTATGCCTGTCAAGTTAAGACCCGCAAAGCTTTTTGGAAGGCTGTACGTGCCAGCGTCTTCCCTGGTTTTGCCGCCAAGTAAGCAAGCAACCACACAGGTCCTCAGGAATGGGTATGCACAACGCCACACAAGAGAGAGGACTTTACGACTGTGATTTCTCCCCCTAGATATTCAATTTTCCCTTGGAGGTATTTGATGTAATTGTTATTAAACCCTCCAAAAAAAGCACCTGCCCTGATTGGATCCCCATGGAGAGTTATAAGGAAAACCCTGAGTTGTGAGCTCCTCTGCTTACCAAGGTAATTAATTCTGCTTGTAAGGTAGGCATTAAACCCTCCTGGCACTCATATTCAATTGTCCCAGTATACAAAAAATTGTAATGTGCATGACCCGAAGTGCTATTGTCCAATCTCTTACCATTAAAATTATTTGTAGAATAACTTTGGATAGGCTGCTTCTTTGGTCTGCGGAAAAGAATATTCTTCCATAGGTCCAATTTGAAATTAGAAAAGATCTTGGTACTATAGAAGGTTTTAATCTACGCCCCTTAGTATCCGAGTTTAAGTTTCCTAAATCCAGTTCCCTCCATTTAGCATTCATGGATCGTTCATGCACATTTGATCCTGTTAATAGATCCAAGCTCTGGGGTCGGGCGGGGGGCACTAAGGAAGTGATCCAGTTTCCAAATCTTGGCATAAATGTACAATAGTGGGTGTACTTGGACACTGTGTTACTGACAGGAAAAATTGCTTTCTGCACCCGGTTGGTTCAATCTTTTTCCTTGCCTCCTCCACTGATGACAAACCCATTTGCCCTTTACTTGAAATCTACAGGAGGAACTGCCTTCCTATTTTGACCTATGGTACAGGGGCATGGGGCTACAGGGATGTGGCCACTTTACAACTTAAGGAAAATAGAGCGTGTGGTCTATTGGGGGGAGGTGGGGTGGTCCCTTTATCCTCATCTCATTTTGCTATCCACCAGGAATTGAGCCTGGAGTACTTCGATGACCAGAATAATCTCGCTCCTTTGATGTTGTGGTGCTTAATCTGGTACAAGGAGGAAGCTAGTCTGAACAGGGAAATTATTTTTGACTCCCTTTCCTGTAACTGTGGCAATAGGATACTCTGGCTTAAATATATTAGGGAGATGCAGGCCGTAGCCTGGAAACAGAGCCGACAGGATGCGAGTTCCCGGGCAGCTTTACTGTAAAATCCCTCCATAATCCTGCTTAACTCTGGGTTACTAAAGCCCCTGCACCTCCTGTGTAAGGAAACCCCACTAGGTGGGCTGAACTCGCAAGTCTCGGTCTTAATCAGCAACGAAGTGACTACATCTGCACCTATCAGGTCTAACGAGTATGTGAATACACCCTCCTGCTCCGATTAGAGGGCGACCCTGACCTCTGAACCACTAAGATGAGCTCTGGATGGTGGGAGCTCTGTGGTCGAATGGTGTCTGCAGTGTCGGGCCTTGGTTCCAGCCTGGGTGCAGTACTGGCAGAGCAGCTCTGAGGTGGAGGCCGGGTCGTAACTCAGGCTCCGTGATGGCCTGGTGTCCGTGGTGCCACAGCTGACTGACTCTTGCACCAGCAATCTTGCAGACCGCGCCTGCGGGATAAGTGGGCATTAAGACCCAAACTTATCACTGCAGACACCTTTCACACCCCACCACCTCCCTTTCTCAAACCTCAACCAAATAGACATTGCGTGTCAGCAAGAAATGCACTTCGATGATTTGGTGTTCAAAAGTCTAAGTAAGAAATGGAGAGGTCAGGCGTTTCACCCCTTGTACTCGACATACACCACAGGCTCACACTGATATAGGTAACTCTGGGGATGCCGTTTGCCCACATATTTTCAGAGTCTAATGTGGGGAGTAGGTATGTACTATTACAGGATACCCTAGATAGAATGGACTTGACCATATTAAATACATATGCTCCTAATACTGATGACCCAGGATTCTTTTATACCATGCAGGACCCCCTTGCACATGCACTTGACTCACCCATGTTCTGGTTAGGGGTCTTTAAATCTATATCGGACCACTTGTTGGACAGGGACCCTTCGAGGGCGGGAACGAAGCCACACGACAGAGGCCTTGCAGGCTATGATGCAGAATCTGGGTTTGTTAGATGCATGGTGGAAAGCAGATCCCACCAAACCGGTCTTCACATGCTACTGCTTATCGCACAATACCTCGAGTCGGTTTGACAGAGTACTGGTCAGCAGGCACTTGCAAATGGCAGCAGTTACAGTCACACATTTGGTACGCTATTTGTCGGATCATGCACCCGTCTCTTGTCAGTTTTCCCTTTTTTTAATGAGTTGGAACTCCCTTGCTTGGGGGCAGAGATAGTAGAGGTCCTTTAGGCTCCTTTAGAGCTGGAGGAAATTACAGAGGCAGTCCGAGCACTTCCTACTCTGGAGGCTCCTGCTACCGGCGACTTCCGCCCAGGATTTTATCAAACTTTTCCAGAGACACTGACAGATTACTGGAGATTTATTTAGAAGCTATGGATGCCGGCATCCTGCCTCAGACAATGCGAGAGGGAGAGATATGTCTGTTCCTAAAGCCAGGTGGGGAGGAATAGGACCCATAAGCTTACAGGCCCCTAATAATGATTAATATGGTTACAAAGATCCTTTGAAAAGTGCTTGCCACATGGCTGGCCATCCATATGCCCAGTCTGGTCCACTAAGATCAATGAGGATTCATACCTGGAACCAACACGGAATGAGCCTGCAGAGACTGGCTCACGTTCTACTTGAGGTACAGTACCGCGATGACCGGGATGCAGAAATGGCGTTCATGGCCATTAACCTACAAAAAGCTTTTGACACTGTGGACTGGTAATACCTCCTGGAAGTTCTCTGTGCCATACGTTTTGGGCCACATTACTGCAACTGGGCACACCTATTGCACACTGAACCTCATGTCGGGAATCAAGTGGGTCGTTGCCACTTGGATGCTTGGACGAAAGGGCAGGTGACGCAAAAGGGTCGCCCGCCACCACCGCTCCTATTCGCACTTAAGATAAACCATTGGCTCTCTAGGTATGTCAGGAAATTAAGGAGCGGGGTATTCAGTCAGGTGATGTGCATCGCGTCATCTCATTATATGCTGATGCTGCATTGTTCTACCTCACATCCCCCCTGGCTGCAGTTCAAGTGTTGCTGGAACTATTGGAGGAAATTGGGTCACACTAGGGGCTTCGGCTCAACTATGCAAATTCACTACTTTTCATGCTTCTTTCTCTGGCTGCAGCTCCCGCTGAACAATTATCTAATTTAGGCCTCAATTAGGATATGTCTCACTTACGATACCTGGAGAATAGCGCTGCACACATGCAGAAGCTTCAGCCCAGTCTTAATATGGATAGGGTCGTAGAGGGACTAAAGTCCTCTGTGTCATTCAACGGCCATCGCTAAGATGGTTCTCCTTCCTAGATGTTCATACACACTGCTGAACTCTATGCCTACTCCTGGCACATATATATTTAGGCAGTTGGATGCCATATTAATTTCCCTTCTGTGGGCGGACAAAAGCAGCAGAATGGCCCTGTCGACTGACTAAACAATACACAGACGAAAATCTCAAGGTACCACGCCCTGACCAATATTACTGTGCAGCAAAACTGCAACACTGAGCCTGTTGGCCTGACTCCCCAGATAATAACAAAAGACGACAGGACACCACAGGGAAGCTTGGTAGCACTTTTGATTTAGGGTGCAGGGGTTCCCCCCATGGACACCTCTCTCACTGTTCAACACACAGCCATACTGTGGCACAGGTTCATACATACATTTGTGATGTGAGCCCCGTTCCGAAGGGAACTTCCAATTTGGATATTAAATCCTGTCTGACAAATGATGGACCATGTGTCCTTGAAAGCATTGCAAGCTAGTGGCTGCGAAATCCTTGGGGACCTGTACCCTTATAAGCACTTCATTTCCTTTGACAAGGCTTGAGACACCTTCACACTAGGCCCAGGCCATTTCCTACAGAACGCAGGACTGGCGAATATCGCTAAAGTGACATGGCCCTCCTATCCTGCTGCCCCCATACAAAGACAAACTCTGAGAGCACTTTTACCATGTGGTGCACGTCAATACACTTAATCACAGTTCTGTATAAGGCCATGCGTAGAGATGTAGTAGGACCTATGCTGAAGGCGCGTTTAGCCTGAGGTATTGATTTAGACATGCCTCTCACTGACAGATATTGAGAACTGGTTAGTGGCCTGACACACAAGGTATCCTGCCATGTGCATTTTAAATTAACACACTACAACTTCTTACACAGGACATACTCATTCCAGGGCATGCCAGCGCTTGAACCCTACTACTCCTCTAGCTACATGCCCTTGGGGTGGCTCAGATTTTCTACACTTAGCTTGGCAGTGCTGTCACGTTCAGTGGTACTGGATCTGGGTGGTGCCGGAAGGGCACAGAACAGTGCACATTAATATTGACTTTACACCAGCCTGTTGCCTACTGGGTAATATTACTAAACCGAAGGTTAAGAAACCGTCCTATAAATTTCTACAACTGGCATTAGTCCAAGTCTTGCGAGGGTAGCCATCACTTGGACGAGCAGAGGGTGCCAGGCTTTGACCGCTGGTGCAGGGACATCATAGAATGGGTGGTGGCTAAAAAAAAAAAATCACATGAGGCCTAGCGAGCAGGATGACAAAGCAGAGAATGATATTCGTTTGTGGACCCAGAAACTGATACTGGGGCAGAAGACAATGACTGCTCTAACACAACTTAGCGTGAGTGATCAACACTGGAAGGAGCAGAGGCCCTTTGTAGGAAGTTGGCTCTGTATGTGCTATTTCAAAGTAAGGAATAGCATGCACAGAGTCCAAGGGTTCCCCTTAGAGGTAAGATAGTGGCAAAAAGAGATAATACCAATGCTCTATTTTGTGGTAGTGTGGTCGAGCAGTAGGCTTATCAAAGGAGTAGTGTTAAGCATTTGTTGTACATACACACAGGCAATAAATGAGGAACACACACTCCGAGACAAATCCAGGCCAATAGGTTTTGTTATAGAAAAATATATTTTCTTAGTTTATTTTAAGAACCACAGGTTCAAATTCTACATGTAATATCTCGTTTGAAAGGTAAGTACTCTAGGAACTTTGAATAATTACAATAGCATATATACTTTTTACATAAAACACAATAAGCTGTTTTAAAAGTGGACACTTAGTGCAATTTTCACAGTTCCTGGGGGAGGTAAAGTAATGTTAGTTCTTGCAGGTAAGTAAACCACCTACGGGGTTCAAATTGGGGTCCAAGGTAGCCCACCGTTGGGGGTTCAGAGCAACCCCAAAGTCACCACACTAGCAGATCAGGGCCGGTCAGGTGCAGAGTTCAAAGTGGTGCCCAAAACACATAGGCTTCAATGGAGAGAAGGGGGTGCCCCGGTTCCAGTCTGCCAGCAGGTAAGTACCCGTGTCTTCGGAGGGCAGACCAGGGGGGTTTTGTAGGGCACCGGGGGGGAAACAAGTCCACACAAAAAGTACACCCTCAGCAGCGCGGGGGCGGTCGGGTTCGCAACGTAAATCAATGGGAGACCAAGGGGTCTCTTCAGCGGTGCAGGCAGGCAAGGGGGGGGGGGGCTCGTCGGGGTAGCCACCACCTGGGCAAGGGAGAGGGCCTCTTGGGGGTCACTCCTGCACTGAAGTTCCGATCCTTCAGGTGCTGGGGGCTGCGGGTGCAGGGTCTTTTCCAGCCGTTGGGATTTTAGAGTCAGGCAGTCGCGGTCAGGGGGAGCCTCGGGATTCCCTCTGCAGGCATTGCTGTGGGGGCTCAGGGGGGACAACTTTGGTTACTCACAGTCTCGGAGTCGCCGGAGGGTCCTCCCTGAGGTGTTGTTTCTCCACCAGTCGAGTCGGGGTCGCCGGGTGCAGTGTTGCAAGTCTCACGCTTCTTGCGGGGATTGCAGGGGTCTTTAAATCTGCTCCTCTGGATACAAAGTTGCAGTCTTTGTTGAACAGGGCCGCTGTTCTTGGGAGTTTCTTGGTCTCTTGGAAGTGTCTTCTTTCTTCTTCTGCAGGGGTTTTCAGCTCAGCAGTCTTCTTCGGTAAGTTGCAGGAATCTAAATTCTTAGGTTCAGGGGAGCCCTTAAATACTAAATTTAAGGGCGTGTTTAGGTCTGGGGGGTTAGTAGCCAATGGCTACTAGCCCTGAGGGTGGGTACACCCTCTTTGTGCCTCCTCCCTGAGGGGAGGGGGGCACATTCCTATCCCTATTGGGGGAATCCTCCATCTGCAAGATGGAGGATTTCTAAAAGTCAGAGTCACCTCAGCTCAGGATGCCTTAGGGGCTGTCCTGACTGGCCAGTGTCTCCTCCTTGTTTTTCTCATTATCTCTCCTGGACTTGCCGCCAAAAGTGGGGGCTGTGTCCAGGGGGCGGGCATCTCCACTAGCTGGAGTGCCGTGGGGCATTGTAACACGAAGCTTGAGCCTTTGAAGCTCACTGCAAGGTGTTACAGTTCCTGCAGGGGGGAGGTGTGAAGCACCTCCACCCAGAGCAGGCTTTGTTTCTGTCCTCAGAGAGCACAAAGGCTCTCACCGCATGAGGTCAGAAACTCGTCTCTGAGCAGCAGGCTGGCACAGACCAGTCAGTCCTGCACTGAACAATTGGGTAAAATACAGGGGGTATCTCCAAGATGCCCTCTGTGTGCATTTTTTAATAAATCCAACACTGGCATCAGTGTGGGTTTATTATTCTGAGAAGTTTGATACTAAACTTCCCAGTAATCAGTGTAGCCATTATGGAGCTGTAGAGTTCGTTTTTGACAGACTCCCAGACCATATACTCTTATGGCTACCCTGCACTTACAATGTCTAAGGGTTTGCTTAGACACTGTAGGGGCATAGTGCTCATGCACCTATGCCCTTACCTGTGGTATAGTGCACCCTGCCTTAGGGCTGTAAGGCCTGCTAGAGGGGTGACTTACCTATGCCACAAGCAGTGTGAGGTTGGCATGGCACACTGAGGTGAGTGCCATGTCGACTTAGTCATTTTCTCCCCACCAGCACACACAAGCTGGCAAGCAGTGTGTCGGTGTTGAGTGAGGGGTCCCTATGGTGGCATAAGACAGGCTGCAGCCCTTAGAGACCTTCCCTGGCATCAGGGCCCTTGGTACCAGGGGTACCAGTTACAAGGGACTTACCTGGGTGCCAGGGTTGTGCCAATTGTGGAGACAATGGTACATTTTAGGTGAAAGAACACTGGTGCCGGGGCCTGGTTAGCAGGGTCCCAGCACACGTCTCAGTCAAGTCAGCATCAGTATCAGGCAAAAAGTGGGGGGTAACTGCAACAGGGAGCCATTTCTTTACACCCTTCACATGGATTTTTGTTCAGTCTGTAAAAAAACATGTGGGAGGTGGGCAGTACCCAATACAGGATTCAGGTGACGGTGGAGATTATTTAATAATGCTTTGCCATGCATGTTGTATTTGATTGCTCATGCTGAAATGTATTACCTTCCGGTACCCACACTGCTGAGCATGTTGAAAAACTAAATTTTTTATATATATATATATATATATATATATATATATATATATATATATATATATACACATATATACACACACACACACACACATTTTAGAAGGCTGGTACCCTAGGATATCCATCATTATATGAGAAACCCTCAGATATTCGTAAAAAAGGATACAGGGAGTGTTTTCGTTCCGACAGAAGGGCCTAAGGAGATGGCTGAGAATAACAGAAACGCTCAGTTAAAGATTGTTGTCTCATACGAACTACACTGGGGGTGGCATTTTAATTGTGCCTGTTACCGGGCACCTGGGAATGTATATTGTTATTCCAGTTCAAGTTAGGCTCAATTAGATGGCTACTTTGTTTCCCACAAGGTCAATTTGCTTCTTCTATCTGTATATGCCCTGAGATGGGATGTCATCCCAAAACTAGTACAGTTTGTCTTTTATAAAACGCAAATTATTGCCTGTTCTACAGAAATTCTAATTTAAGAAGCAGGCCTTGAAAAATCATAGAAATGTAGTCTAGTGAATTAAATAATCTACCTGACCTAAACATAATGTACTTGACCCATAAACTGGTTTCAGATTGTGATCCTGGACAATTATTTTAATTCACCCAGCCGTCATTTTCTTCATCACATATGAGAGTTCTCTCAAACACACTAGTTCAGCATGTCAGCTGCACAAAAAAACACTATTGTTTGATTTAATAACCTAAACCTTTGCTCCATGCACAATACAAATCTAGCCACACAGAGGATATACAACAGCTGACTGCCTCTTAGCTTATTAACCACATTGTCATCAGGACAGGGCAGGAATGTTTCTCAAATCATGTTTAAAAAAATATCATTTTTATTAAATACATACCTGAAGAACGAAATCCATTAGCTCATTTACTTGCAATCAACAGATTTTCCATTGAAATGGCCAGAACATTTCCCACTGACATGGTTTTACTGATAAAACTACATATTAAGTGCTTTGTCATGAGTCCGAGCAAACGTGTTTGGGAGGGTAACCCTGCCTGCTGCGTCAGTTGGAGAACATATTAGTAGCCTTTACATAGAAGGCACCAAGGACTAGGCAGACACATGTCATGTTCGGATTCTCCCTCCTCTGGACATCTAGGACAAGCGTGTGCTGGTACATGTTATCAAGGCAAGCAGGCATAAGGTATGTGTGAAGCAGATAACTAGATAACTAAATTGCAATAACAAGAGTCTTACATTTCTTTACACACCATCAGTGTGTTTGAGAGACGAATGCCTTTCCCTATCCGTGAGTTGTTTATTCCAAGTTATTGTCCCATCTCTGCCTCAGTTCCTTAAGGCTGGTACATCAGTGGCCTAATCGCTTTGTACAGTGTTGTGACTTCATGCCAATGCCCGCTCTGTCATAACCATCATAAACAAGTGGAGCATCTGGTCTGTCTCGCAATCCACCATCTGTGTACCAAAAACTTCCTTCACTGATTTTCATATTGCTCCTCTGTTGGAGCTTGCTGAATGCGCTAATGCAGTCATTCAACTGTTCCATTACATCAACTCCAGTTTTCACTCATTGTTGTTTATCCTACCTATCTTTGGGCTTCTCTAGTATAGGTGTACACCAAAGAGGGAGTGTCTGAGAATACATATTTCGGTTATGTTTTCTGGCCATACCTTTCCAAATAGTATTTGAATACTCTCATTAACCTGGATTGGAATCGTTTTCTGTATAACAAGCCTGATGGCCCTCATCACCTCAGGCTCAGCAGTTCTACGTTCCGTAGCGGTAATTTTCGAATCCTTGATAAAGACTGTTTATTTCAAATTCCTTCCCACGTCACCCTTTCAATGTTCTCAACATTCAGTAGTGTAATATTTAAGAGTTGTATGCCTTTTGCACCTTTTTTCACATGCATGATGAGCATCCCATTAGTCTGATAATTTACAGAAAGTGAGAAACATTCTTTGCATACACGCTAGTGTTAAGGTAAAATGGACAGGCCTTTACACAGGCAAGACTAACAAGCATTAGCAAAGGCAAAACATCTTGCCTCTGCAAGATCTAGTGACTGCCAATGTTTTTTCCCCCCTAATCCTTTGTAGTACATAAGTGCATCTACTGTGCAATAAGGCTTTAAAAAAAAATAAAAATAAAAAAAATTTAAAAAAATAAAAAAGGGGGAGGGGGGTTATGGCGCAGTCAACACGGACCACTTTATAGTGCTTTTTTGCTTTTATTTATTGTTACACTTGCAACCCTGCTGTACAACACCGCAAAGAAAACAGTGATGAAGCTAGATAGCTCTACTGTTTGGCTTTTCAGTGTGTTGGATTGAAATAATCAGATAGAAAATGAGAAGAAAAAAAAAGAAGAAATAATACCTCAATCACAGCACCAGCACAGGCAGACACTTGCCTAAATCAATTTGTACTTGGTCCATCCGCCACACAAAGAAACAACTATGATTAGGGAAGGGACACGCTGACAAACTAGAAGGCAGGAGAAGGCAGTAAAGAAGAGTGATAATGATGCCAATGAATGGTACGTAACAGACTCAAACCTCCTTTTTATTATATATATATATTTTTTTTTTTTTAAATACACAATAGATTGCTGTATGTGTGCTGCCTGCAGATGAGACAAAACCAATACGTTTTTCCTGTATGACTTTTAGCCCTGGTGTTAACTAATAGCTTCTGATAAACTTAATATTTCAGGCCTAGAAAATTAATTAAAATGTTACAAGACCTGCAGGTCAAGTAACTTGAATAATCTACTCGACCTAACTGTAATGTACCTGGCCCATAAGCGAGTCTCCAATTGTGTGATCCTAGGCAAACAGTTTACACAGTCGCCTTTTTCTTCATTCTCACATATGATTGCACCTTCAAATATGTGAGTTCAGCATTTCTGCAGTACAAAAAAACTCTTGTTTGATTAGGTAGACTAAAGTTTGCTCTGTGTATCACAAAAATCTAGCCCACATATAGGGGACACATGACCCATGATTTACTTTTTGTTTACTAATAGCATTGCCATCAGGGTAGGAGGTTTCTGTTTGTTTAAACACATTATATATATATATATATATATATATATATATATATATATATATATATATCAATAAAAACCATGATGTGGTAGCATAGTTATCTAGACACAGTAAATTTTCAAGAAATGTCCAAAAACATTTCCACTAACTTGCAGCTTTACTGTTAAAACTATATAGTGTATAATAATCTGTGAAAAATTGGTTTCAGAAAACATATCCTATGCACTTCAACATGTAATGTATTCTGATTTTTCATCCAATTAAAATATTATTTTCATCACAGAAGTACAAAAAAATGGGCTTTTCTAACTACTGAAAAACGTTTTGAAATGTTTGCACAGTTGACTTAGTCATTTAAATGTGTGTTAGGATAAACCTAACCACCAATAGCCTTTTATTTTACTCTAAACAGGTCAAACGGTTCACCTTACAAAATCCTGGAACTCTGCAGTCAGAAGGAACATTAATTGTAACACAAACTGACTTTTGACTTCTGTCTGTGAACACATTGCAAATACAAGATCAAGATTTAAACGCATTTTTAATTTCTGACTGAACAGAACACCTGTTCTTTGTCAACCCGCCAGAAAGGGGGGGGGGGTGGGGAGTAAGTCCTGAAAATAGCTGGACCTGATAAAAAATTACTCTCTAGCGAGTGGTCGAATAGATTTTGAGCCCTGTATCATTTTTCTTCTCGTTAGAGCATACACCATAGGACAGTGGGTCTGCCCAATTCAACCAATGATTAACTTCATTGTGAATGGAGGAATTGGCCTCTCACAAGAAGTGCATTAGTGTACAAAATAGATCCATACGGTTGTAAGGGGTATTTTTATTTTAGACAAAAACAGTTTTGTTTTAGCCAGTGTGCATTTATTGTTGAAGAACTGTCAAGCCCTCACCAATAGAAAGTTTTATTAAAATAGGAAAAATAACCAAAAACTCATTGACAAAGCTAAGAGACTGGCAGTGTAAGTGATAACTGTTGGCTTTGTGATGCTTCTTTTGTTTGTTTTATACTTTTCTAGTAGCCACAATGGCTTTTCTTCACTCTGTCCTCCAACAGGTTGGGATGAACATGTTCCCTGGATACCACCCAGTAAATGAAACTGGGCATTTTATATTAGCTGTGCTCCTTCAGTCTGCCTTTACATATGTTAGAAAAATATGTGCTGAAGTTTATGGGTGCTTTACTCATTTTATTTATGTAGCTATATCAGGTCTTGAATTGGTTCGGCTCCTCGGAGTCCCCTCCCCCGCGATGCATCCACCCTGTGTCACAAGCATGCCAGAGCTGGAGCGGGTAAGAAAGAACACAAAAGCAGCAGAGGGCAGGTCTCGTCTTTAGTGAAGTTGGTTCCCAGAGTGTAGCTAGAGCTTCTGTAGAGGAGACGGGGGGATGCGGAATGCACTGCAGTCCTGCTCCACTGCAGGGAAACGAGGCTGCTAGCTTCTGATGCTGTGTCACCAGATACCACGACTCGCTGCATCACCATGCTGCGTGTGTTGCAGCTTCCCTCTAAATTCCTCTTCAGCACGGTGGCATAGATAGGGTGCCATGGCCACGTTGCAGGCAATGCAAGATAATACCCCAACTGCTGCTGCTTGTAAAATTAAAGTAAGCAGTAATTGGTGTTCAGTGGACCGTTGTGTCCTCTGGGCCCTGGCACCACTACACCTTTTGCACCACAGATTTCTACGCCCTTGCTCGAGTCATCAGCTCTGGGACCTCCTAATGGGATACCATTACACCCAGCTACACAGTTTACTTTTTTTATGTGAAGTTCTAACGTACATTGTGTTAAGTAGCCAGGTACCTAAATACCCACTTTGTATAGGTGGCAGTTATACTCACGGGTTAATTGCCTCATGCCTGTTATCAACTACCAGCGCAGCATTATTGAGTCATCTGTCAAGACGCTGGCCACATTCACAGAAAAAGCAGTTGGAGGTCGGATGAGACGCTGTGTCTGGGCGGAGGAGGGGGTGAGAGATTCAAAGGTGCCACAAATGAAGCTGCTTCGCCGGCATGTTGTGCCACATGTCCGGTTTTGCAGTAAGAAACAGTCCCCCGGTGCTAATGCATCTACAAATACTCAAACAGCAATGGACTGTGTATGCCTGTGTTGATAACTATTTTTAATTTCAATATGTGTATATTCTAGATATACATAGTTCTTTAGGAAATATGTATTGCTCCTAGGTCATAACAATAAATTATACACATACTCTTTACACCCGTTTACCAAATGTGTATTTACTCACAAATATGTTTGTGCATATTTATATGTATGTGTGTATAAATAAAAAGAAAGAAAATAAAATCTATAAAACGCAAATTATAAATAAGTAAATTAAAGTAAAATAAATAATAATGAATAAATTAAAGAAAAATAAAATGATAAAATATATTAATAAAATTATAAATAAACATTATCTAGATTTACTTTTTTGTAAGCTTTACTGTCAACCCATCACCCTATGTCCTGTCTCGATCAATCTATCCTCCATCCCCACTCTGACTCATCCTAAACCTATTCTACTACTTTCATTTCCAAAATAACCCTGCCAGAGTTCTTTCCCCTCCGCTTCCACATCTAGCTCACCCAAACCTAATTTTACTACCATGATCTCCCCAACAACCCTAATAAATTCCTCATTTATCTCATCTGGAATCATCCAAAACCCCTCCTGCTACTATGATCTCCCTAACCCTTTCCACAGACTCTTCCCTCCTCCATCTCTCCTTTACTCATCCCAAGCCTCATCCTATTACTATAAACTCCCAATTAACACTTCTGGATTCTGCCCTCTAGTCAATCCAGCTAATCAAAATCACACATCCTCTGCTCAAATTAACTCATACAAATACTAAAACTGAACTCATCTCCCAACACTAATTCCTCTTGGGCTCCGGAGTAGTGTGATACTTGCCGAAAAGCGCTTCTACACCTCGTCGGGGGTAGTAAGCGCTATATAAATACCATTACAATTCAATAGTGTATAGTGTTTTGAAATAGAGTGTCTGCAAATTTTTGTCATTTGCACATCACCAAGTAAAGTGTTCTGATTTGTTTTGCTCCTATTTAAATGTGTTTGCATCACTTCTGAATTACAGAAAATGTTCTTTCATAATTCCGGATATATTTGGAATACTTGTACTAATCATCTACATGTTGTTCAAAAACCTGATGTCTTACAGCCTTTTGTTTCACAGTGGCTGTCAGACAGCTCACTTGACAAAAACCTATAATAAGAGAAAGAAAAGTAAACACAATTTTCCAGGATAAGGTAAGAAACAATTGGTAAAAAGACAAACTGACATTTGACCTCTGTCCTTTAACAGGCAGCATATGCGTCAAGATACAAACAAGATTTAAAGGTGTCTTTATTGCTCATTCACTTTCTGAATGAACAGAACACCTGTTCCTTCCAACTTACGTTCATTCGCCAAAAGTACGAATAGGTGCTAAAACAAATATCATCCTGATCAAATCTGACCCGCCATAGTGAGTGGGCGAGTAGATTTTTCGAGGCCTGATAAGTGCAGAATGGCACTGTTATACATGCTGCAATTAGACTGCCCTGAAGTATGTATAGCAGTAGGCTCATTTCTGAGGAATGCACTTCTTTCGGTACATTCAATGATGTTTTAATATCCATTTTGAAGATCTGAGATAGCCATTTTAGACCCCTGTTTTTATGGCTTGTGTTTCTTCTCGTGTGTTTATTTATGAAACCAGGTGTTTACCTCGTGTCTTTTACGATTCGCTATGAAAGTGAATGAACAAAGATTATTGATGGACTGCCAGTTAGTAAAATGCAGAAACTGTGGCAAACAACACCGCACGTTCCTTAAAGCTGGAAAGATTGTGCTCTCAGCACAGAAAACCTTTTGTTGATGCCATCTGCAAAAATAAATATATGCCTTCTTGCACAGCACCTGTTTTTCCATTTTTCCAATAAACAAAAAAATGTTGCTATAGTTTTGCTTTTATTTTGGCTCTATTTCATTATGAATCCAGAAGCAATGGAAAAAGGACACGTATTTGGCCTTATCTTTTGTGGGGAAAATGTTATGAAGTTCTAAGTGCCAAGACAGCCAAACATCCCAAAAAAAAAAAAATGGCTCAGCACTCATAGTTGAAAATCCTCAGGAACTAAGAATTTGAAGACAACGTTATACTTGCTGCCTTTGTGCCTCTCACCATCAGTCCAATATTCATGAAATGCCTGTATCCTGCTCTTGCAATTGAGCACTGAGGGCAAAAGATGCTGATTAACAGCCACTCCACACCCCCCAATCCAACCATTTTACAAAGCACTGTTCTGTACACCACCTGGACTAGTATTTTTCAAACTTAAGTCCATCCAGCTCCTTCTCCAAGACGTTCACAGGAAATTAAGTATTTCACTTCCTTTAAAGGGCTCCCTAGATCCATAAGTACTTCTAAAATTATCAACCTGTATCCAAAAATCGACTAACAGTTGTAATGTGATATCCATGGTATTATCCAACAGAATCAGAATTCAATCCCCTATAGCACATAGTACTGAACCCCACACACCCCCACACCCACCCAATGTCAACAGGGGTTAAATAGACTGTCTTTCTTTTATTGCTATACTCCCTGGCAGCCATCAATATAATACATTACCAGCAGGATGCTGTGCCTGCTAGAATTTTGAAGATCCGTTTCAAGGCAATCTGTAAACTGGTTTAGCTCCCTAAAGATCACAAATCATTATTGCTAATCTTCCACTAGTGTTTTTTCACCCCTCCTTTTTAAATGTAACTATCCATCACTAGGAACAAATTTTACGAACGTATTCAAAACTTTAACAGAATGACTTCAAACTCAATGTGAACAGACTGCGGTGCTGACTTTAGGACCTTGCTCAATAACAGCACCTCACTCCTGAGTACCACAATATCGTACCATTAGCCCTTCAGCCACTTTCCCCAAATGAAACAAAAACAAGGATTCCTATAATAACATTAGAATGGACTGTGGCCATGTGTACTCATCTCCTCCTTGATCGGCAATGCACAGGTGTTCCCCATCTTTCAAATAAATATACTAGTAGTCAATAATGACTTGCTTTCTGCCCTCTGTGACAATTAGAATCTACTCACTCTGTACAGACACCAAGCATGAACTCAGAGGTCACAGCATATCCTGGGCACGCATCTTGAGATGCAAATCAGCGTAAAGGTTGAAGTTATCATAGGGCGAACACCCACCAATAAATACTAACACCGCTAACATGACAAACGGGTGTTAGTGGAATATTTTCAAAGGAAAACAAGCAATGGCAATCCAATAGGTCTCGCATTTACATGAGTTAGAGCTACTAACACTGTAAATTCATAACTGGACTTTTCTTGCCACATAAATTAGTCATTTCTGCCTCGTAATTTTGTCTTTTCCTGCCATATATTCCAGTGGCCCTGCATATAACTAAAGCACTTCTATTTACCTTCTTCCTCTATCTGCATCAAAAAAATGAAAAAGTTGCCTTTTAGCATCCTAATTCAAATATGCCATGCTAATTCAAATACAATACCACTTTCACTACCCCACCATCAGAGTTGCTGGCTGGTTAACACAATTCCTCCAAAAATGACACAAGACAGCCACATTAGAGAAATAAACTAGAAGGGTCACCCAAACATATCAAGAGTGTTCAAACAGTCATAATGTAATAAGGATGTTAAATTGGCCTGAATTATATTCATAAATGTAATAATGAGAGATTAATAACACATATACAATTATCATGTAGACCCAATAAACCTTTATCAGAATTAAACTTTTGGCATTAGACTAATGCTCAGAATAGCCTGTAGAGGACACCCAGGGATGTGAAATTCCTATCGCCCGACGCCAGGACATATTGTTTGGGGTCAAGAGCAACAAGTTTTCGTGTTTATTTTGTCCTTTGGACAAGTAGGCCCAAACCCCAGCAGCACAAACCTTTTGGCTGCCAGTTTACAGAGAAGGGAACTGTCTGCAGGTTAGGTAATGTGTGCCCACATGTTAATGCTGTTTGAACTTGTATTTATGGTCCATTAATGAGAAGCCTTCATTATTAGTGTGAGCGCTGTAAATAAACGTTTTAAGGTCACACTGCACTACTGACAGTGGTTCCAGTTAGAAAAAAAAGTGTACACACGTTTGAAAAGTTTAATGATAAAGAGGCTAAGTACCATGCTCCAAGAATGCTCTCTGATTAGATGCAAAAGTTTGCAGAAGCTTGTAAGTAAGAGTGATCCTTTGCTTTCAAAATAAAATGTTCAGAAAAAATGCAAGTAGGGAAAAGTTTCACTACCATGACATTTTAGGTGCTATTTCTTTGAAGTGTCATTTAGTAAAATGTGTTGATGCATGCTAGTATTTCCAAAAAATATATTCGTAATTGAAAATCAGTGTAACCATTTTCAACACGATTACGGGAAGCATGAAAATAAACAAGCACTGGCAAAGCCAACAGATCTGAGATTTTTTTTGTCTCTTGATTTCATCAATGCATGTCTTGTTTTGAAACGGCTTTTGTAACACTTATTTGTTGTGGGAGCTGCCAGGCTCTCACCACTCTAAAACACTGGCAAAAAGAAAAGAATGTTTCTGGTCTCAAAAAGCACACATGGCCACCAGTGGTGTAACAAAGGCCTCGGGTGCCCTTAGCACAGCACCTGCCCTGAGTGAGTCTGGAGGGGGGAGGGCCTCCATGTTCTTTGCAGGGAGCCCCCTACAGTTTTGTTACACCACTGACTGCCACAATAGTTCCTGGCAATGAAACAAACTACTTTGTGTGCCAATATGCTCCTTGTAGAAGAGCAGAATGAGATCACTCGCAGTAAAGCCAGCCGATAGAGAGAGAAACAGAAGTTTAATAAAAACAAAATGTCTTAAAGCCAGACCTAATTAGGGACCCAATTAATAACGAAAGTCACAAAATTGTGCACATAGTATATGTCTTTGAAATAGTGGCTTTCATGAATTCACAAGAACTTACAGAAGATTTGCTCGTGTGAAAATCTATTGAGTGTTTACAAGTTCACTTTCCTGCCAACCACTTTTTTCCCAACCCTGGAAGAACTTCTACTTCTGCCACTGTCAGGAGTACATTTCCAACCTTTCTCATTATGGGAAAAGATTAGAGGAGAGCTGGTGAAAATCCTTAAAACATGCAAGTTAGTAGGTTTGCAGACTCAAAGCCATTCCAGCCCTGGAACTACTGCTTACTGCTTCCTCCAGCCCCAGTATGTAGGTCTTCACAACGGTGGCAAAATAAGGAAATTGCTATAGTAGGGATTGAAATTGCAAGTGTGCAAGCATACTATAGTAGTAGACCTGGCATAATCAGAGAGGCTATTATCAGAACTCTTACATAATGAGTCTGAAGCTATAATTTGTTGCCACACTACATGGTACCAAAGTTACAACTAGATTTCTTTACAGGTCAAGTAGATTTAGGAAGCAGCCTGTCCCGTGCACAAGTAGATATTTTGATAAATCCCACACCCCTGACACCACAAAAAATATAGCACTTCTACGAAACATGGTCCTGTAACTGTATTGTTAACCTCTAGAGGAGAAAAACGCATGAAAAAAAACAAGAGAAAGTAATGCAGTGTAACCATAAACTTAGCTCCTAGAAGGTGTTTTTAGGAATAGCAAGCCTACTGCAATGATATTACAAACAAGGCCTTTAAAAAAAAAAAAAAAAAAAAACTTCTCCAGGGTGAAAAACAAAAGTTGTAGCCATGAGAAAGCTTAGAAGACACCGAATAGTGCGAAGGGTTACTATTTTGGGGTCCACACTAACCTAGTGTGAGAACCCGGAGATGATGTAGACAGTTTTGAAGGTGGTCCCGTTGTCCTAGGTCCACCACAGAATGAGTTATGAATAAAAATGTTTTGTAAAACGAATGCCCTGCAAAGCATTATGGGGTTAGTTTTAGTGCCGTGAATATTATAGTATGTTGACTGCAATGCTCAAAACGGGCCCTAGAAGACACCACAACAAAAATAGCATTTGGAAGAAACAGTCATGTAACATTATACAGTCAGTCCTTAGAGAGCATAACTACATGTAAAAAGAATGAGAAAAGGTAATGCATTGTAACCATCTATTTAGCCCCTACAGGTCATAGAGAATTAAACATTTTCAAGGCTAGCAGGACTATTGCAATGATATTACAAACAAGGCCCATAAAACATAAAACTTTCCCCACCTATAAAACAAAAGTCACAGTCATGAGAAAGCCTAAAAAGATAACGAATGGTGGTAGGGGTTATTATTTTGGAGTCCCCATTAACATGGTGTGAGGACCCAGATATGATGTAGACAGAAAGAGCACACTGTGGCCAATGTTTTGAAGGTGGTTCCATTGTCCTAGAACCACCGCAGGCTGACTTAGGAGCAAAAATGCTTTGTAAAAATAATGCCCTGCAAATTATTATGAGACACATTTCCATGCCACAAATATTTTATTATGTTGATATGACTGTAATGCTTAGAACGGAACGTAGAGGACACCACAATAAAAATAGCATTTGCAAGAAACATGGTCATGTAACTAAATAGTTAGCCCCTAGAAGGCATAGCCACACAAAAAGAAAACGTCAATAAATAATGCTGGGTAACCATATATTTAGCCCCTAGAGCAGAGGTCTTCAATCTGTGGGTCGCGACCCCAGGGGGGGCTTGGAGCCCTGGAAAGGGGGTCGCGCATTCCCCCAGCCGATCATTAACTTTCATTGATTGAGTCTCCTGTGCTGTGAAAGGAGGCTGCACAGACAGCTAAAGAAGCCATCGTGCCTGCTTCCTGAATAAAATGCAAATGTAAGTTAGGAGTTGATCTGCAAATGTAAATGATAAAATAAAAAAATGTAAAGGATGCTTTGGAGCCGGTTCTGGCTTTAATTTATCGAATCACTAAAAGCTTTGTGATGACAACGATTTGCTCTCTTTGAGTGGTAGTGCAAAGAGCTAACAACTGAGCACTAAAGTGTGTGCTTTTAATTGTGATTGTATATACATAGGACCAGATTTATGCGTGTCTTGCGCCGTTCCATTGCCACATTAGCATCATTGTTTTTACGCTAATGTGGCGTTGGAAGGGGAAAAAAGCTACGTCATATTTACAAAGTGGCGCGATGCTTGCATTGCGCCACTTTGTAACCCCTTGTGCCCCATTATGCCAGTACCAGGCATAATGTATGCAAGGGGGCCATTCCGGAACTAGGGGGCCTGTAAAAATAGCACAAAAGAAACTATAAGATTCCTTTGCGCCATTTGTATCGGCTTTTAACACCTGCTAAGTGCAGGCATTAAAAAGAGACTCCCACTGATTACAATGGGCCTCTGGGTGCTTTGCATGATTAGTGTCATCATTTTTTTACGCTAATCCTGCAAAGTGACGGACTAGCATAGAAAATTATGACACTAGTCACCCTATCTACCACCATGGTTCTCCGTATTTTAGGGGGAGGCGCAAGAAAAGTGGTGTTGCACTAAGTGCAGCCCCACTTTTCATATACCTGCCCCGTAGTGCTTACTACCCCTGAGGAGGTGTTGAAGGGACAGCTATAAAATAAATTATTACATATGGTCTGGTATTACTTAAATCTACATTTTGGAAATTTTCTCTTTAACCTTTTTGTGCATTTTTTAGTGGCCTATCTTGTACCTTGTGTAATACAAATATAAAATAATGACTTACATTTTCACAGTGCTTTCTATCACAAGCTGTGACCTTGTGGCACTAAAAATACACAAGTCACTATTCTCCACTGCAAAAACCAAGATTGAATTCTGTGACTGTCTGGTTACACACAGACCTCTGCAGTGCATTAACTAATAGAGGTTTTTAAAATGGACTACAGTGCATTTCCCAATGAGTAACCACTTTCTTGTATTTATTTTTCCTTTAAGCTGCCTGTTATTTTATATGTTGCTAACTGACAGTCCAAAAAAAAAAAAAAAAGTACAGGCTATTTTGGGGCATATCTATGAGGGACTTGCACCACCAGAGCATCACTTTTATTGATGCTTCGGCGGCACAAGCCTCTTGGTCATACCTATGAGACGACGCATAGCCACCTACGCGGCTATGCATGGCCTCATAGATATGGAGAACGTCAAAGCAGCAAAAGCCACTGCGTTGCCTTACTCTGTGTCAAGGGTGTTCCCACACAACACCCTTGGATTTTGACGCTGCCCAGATTTACAAAATCACAAACTGGAGCAGTGGCAAAAAACTTACGCAGGGAGAATGAGGAGAAATGTTTTCACTTCTCATTTTATCCTCTTTCCATGTGTGTTGCATTCTGCTGCACACATGGAAAAAGGAAAATACCACTCAGGATTGTTTTGGTTCAGGAAGGTGCCCCTTCCTGCACAAAAACAACCCTGCCTACATTGGCGCTAGACAGCAATTTGTGCACCAGTGCAGGGGGAAGGGCATGAATGCACTGTATTTCATAAATATGGTGCATTCCTGCCCTTTTATATTGGTGCAGGGCAGTGTAGCAAGAAGAATAACGGCGCTGCCCCACGCTATTTCCTCATAAAGGAGGACCTTTGTTTTTAGCCACACCCTTGACCACGCCCCCACACTCACTGACCTTTGGTTTGCTAATCACAGTTTCATATTATTTCCTCACCGTAAAAATGGTTTGCAGTGGGAAATGGGGATTGTCGATGAGGAGTACCAAGTTCTAGAACTTGGTGTCAGGACCAGGTCCTTATGCCTAAACAATCTTTTGAGAGGGGGTCCCGGCATCAAAAAGTTTGAAGACCTCTGCCCTAGAGGGCATAGTGCATTATGCACGCGCACACACACGAGTAACAGGCATCTAACAATGATATTACAAACAAGGCCCTTAAAACACAAGCTGCTTCCAGCAGTAAAACATAAGTTCCAGCATTGAGAGAACTTAAACACATACTGAATGGTGGTAGGGGTTATTATTTTGGGGACCCCACTAAACTAGTGTGGGGACTCAATGATGTAGACAGAAAGAGCACGTTGTTGTGAACGTGTGAACATCGTCCTAGGACCACCATAGGCTGAGTTATGAGCATAAATGTTCTGTAAAAGTAATGCCCTGCAAACCATTATGGGTCGAGTTTTCCCGAGTGCAGTGAATATTGCAGTGTTGGCTTCCCCGCTGTGTCGGGAGAGACGCTTTTGCTTTAGGGATTTTTGTTTTACGTAAAGCATTCACCAATTTCAAGTGTTTTAAGGGAAGAGCCACAAGAAATTACTATGGATAAGGTAACTGTGAACAATGCACCAGCGCCCTAATACCGCCAACCAAGTTCAAGCTGTTGTGCACCTGTTCGCACTGTGAGCACCATGGCAACCATGCAACACGAAGGGGAGAGAAAAAATTAATTGTTTGCCCATGCTGAAGTAAATTGGCAATCGTGTAATAATCCATGAAACAGGGGCAGTCTGCAAAGCGTGACAAAAACAGCCTCAAGGTGGGACAGACGTAAAGCATTTACCAATTACATCAAGTGATTTTGAAAGGCAAGCCCACGAACGAATGAAAGTGATGGGCGTGAGGTGGGCGTGGTTAAAAGCCCACAATACTTACAACAGGTCAAAGCACTTGCACACTCAACCTAAAAAATAATAACTGAACATATGTATAGCACAAATATTACTTAACTAAACGTTTCATCATAAATGCTGCTCCTCAACCACACCACATACACAAAAGTTTCTCTGAAATATAGTACCTGTCAAACTGCACATATAGCAGTTTCCTATTTATTTGACCTGTAGCACCAATATAACTATTGCAGTATATCCCTGCAATATTTCTATGTATTGCATGTTAAATTCTGTAGCTTGCACATGACAATGGGACATTTGGATACCTTACTCACTGGGGCCGTAGCCCCAGCTAGTGACGACCCTCTGTAGCATAGCCATCATCCGGACCCTCTGCACAACCTATGACACAGGGACCACACCATTCTGTTAGAGGCTTAAGAATTGGGGTTTCAGGAGTGGTCCTTGACTGGATTCAACAATTCTTGCATAAATGCATAAAGGAAGCCATGAAATATGAATGGGATATTTTCTTCATCGTCTTAAAATCTACATGTTACCCTATCAGATCTGCATTAAGTAGAGTTCCAAATGTACAGGGATGATACCATAATTCATAATTGTCTGAAAAACAGCATATTGGTGCATCACAGAATGGATGCATTGAAATCAACCACAGGATGATCGATTTTCTCCTCTGAACTGAGCAAAGACTAAAGGATTGATCATGGGAGGAGCAGGGGATCAAGTCCTGCTGGCTCTCTGACTGGCTCACTAGTCTGAACCCACCAACCAGCCCAAAGTTAGGAGGCTAGTAGCAAGTCAATAGCACTTTCAACTCCCTCGCTTGCTCCAAAAATATAATAAGAAAATTGCCTTAACACCCCCAAAGTAATAAAAAAAATAGAGCTGTCAATTTCTGGTAAGCGTATGCTTGGCCTATCATCAATGTAGTCTACACTGGCTTCCCCACAACAATTCAATGCTAGGCTGCACAGTTAAAGAGTTTGAAATCAATCAGCCAATATGTGCCTACATTTTCAAAAATATGATTATGTCAAACAAATCTTGAAAGCATTCCTTGACTTCCAGTGCCCTATGGCGTCTTTCTGTCTCGAATACTTCATCGCTATCCCCTCCTCGAAGACCTGAGCTATTGGCCCTTCAGTTCCATTGCTATGTCCGTCTAGGAAGTTAGCACCTGCAGATATCACATACCTTTTTAGGATAGTCACATTTCCAATGTGAAACACTGGGTTGTACCATCATGTATTTGGGTTCTGTTGTACTTGTTGTCAATTACTGTTTGCACCTGCTGCCTTTTAAGACATATTTGTCTGTATGCAACACGTGACTTTCCCCCAGATGCCTTTGAAAGCCTACACGTGAGACATGTGCCCTTCTGTAACACTACATAGATCCCAAAAACTAGCCTTCTGTGCCCAGTAATGTCGGGAGACTGTTTTAGGCAGGGTTTTGGGGCCCTGGGACGCACGTGGAAAACAACTGCTAAGTAACTGCTGTTGCACTACGATGGAGCTGCCTGTAACCTGCTCCGACTGTGACGGGATGTGGGGACTCAATGTACTCCTCCTGCACTTGCTGAATAGACCTGTGAGTGCAGGAATTGTCCTGCACACACACATACACCTCTTTCCGAATCGCCCCTGGTTGCTGATTATGAGGGAAGGCAGTTTCCCAGCAAAGATAGCAATGGGGGACCAAGTGGCAGACGGAGTGGACATGGTGAGGTGAGCATTCCACTGCCAGAGTATTGCGGAGCTGCGTCTGAATGGAGAAGCAGTCTGCGGTGTTGGCTCAGCAGCAGCAACTGGCCATGAAGCAAAGTGCACCGTGGGCAGTATGGGGGGGCAGGGGGCTACTATCCAAGGGCTGTGGGAGCTGCCGGCACCTGGATCCGCAAGGTCACAACTGGCAAACATCGAGGGCCAGTGGTGAGGGACTTGTTGTGGCTCGTGACAGCAGTACGCTCTACTCACTGGGTGAGCCCTTGACGGGGCTCTGTGGCACCGGGCCCCTGGGAAACTTGCCTCTGCACCGCCGGCTCTGATCTTGAGTGGTGTCCAGTGGTGTGGAGCACGCTAATGGCGGCAGCTGATCCTCCTGCTATTTGACCCACCAGGAAGAGTGAGCAACAGCGGCACGGTTGCGACTGCTGTGCCTGACACTTGAAGACCAAGCCCACTCGCATGGAACATCTGTGGATGCCAGTAAAGAGCTCAGCCCTGGGGGATGAGAGGGCTGCACTGCCGGTGTAGCATATCACACTGGAGCCACTGAGGCTGGAAGGTGAGATTATCCGACCTCTTCCTTCACACTACCTTCCCCCAGGAGCCACCCCAAGCCTTGGGAGGTCAAACTTAGTTTGGCCTGGGCAACCCGATCCTACCTTCTTCTCCTCCTCCCTCTACAGGGTTTATGACTGTAGTGAGCACCCGCAGTCAAACCTTTTGGTAGGTAGGTACACGAGGCCGGGGAGACCTGCCTGATTTAATAGCTTCACTCCTCGGAGATGCCTGTCCAGTGTCCTATGGGGGGCTGCAAATGACTGCTGTGCAGAGGCTTTGTGAGGGGTTCGGTCTCCTCATGCCCTCAGTGTTGATACTTTGGATTCTCCTAAGGACATACTGACCATCATTACTTTAGGGGCACGCTTTGCTGGGGATTGTCGTTCCCTTCCACCCCCCCCCCTTATCTGCACTATCTCCTGCTGGAGAACACGACAGAAGCAGAGGCTGCTACAGCCAGAGCCTTGTTTGACTTTTCAGAATGGTGACGTGAGACTTGTGGGATTCCCAAGAGGTGGGGGGGGGGGGTTAGTTAAGTGGGTTGAATATGGTTGATTTCCTGGGGAAATGGCTCTGCTCTACCTTCCTGGCTGATAACTTCAACTGCTTTGTTATTGAGCAGGTTCAGAGAGCGATCGCTGGTGGGCTGGCTCCTGGTGCCCCATCCCCAGACCGATTATTCCATGGTTTTTGAATTTTTCAGGATTTGAGCCTTCAAGAGGCAAGACAGAAAGGGGAGATCAAATATGACTCCATCATCATGTTGTTCTCCACCTACTCTAGGGATGTGCAGAAACAGAGGAAGACATTTATAGCAGTTAAGGCCAAACTGTGGTCTCTGCAGTTGCAGCATATGTTGCTTTTCCCAGGCAAACTGAAAGCACTATTCCAGGACAAAGCCCATTTCTTCCTAACACCCAGCAATGCCATGCACTGGCTAGAAGAGAGGTCCCTGCCTCAACAGCCACAGGGACAGCAGTCTGAGACTGTTGGCCGTGGAGGGTTCGGGCCCAAACCTAAAAACTCTGGTCCTCAATACATAAGAGAGTAGGGACTGGGAGAGGTGGGGGTAGACCACTATGTGCTGCTGCTGGTGGCTGAGTTGGTGGTGAGAGAGAGACAGACTCAGAGGGAGAGGTGCTTCTACTGGGGAGTCAGACTTATCTGATGAGTGAAGATGATGATGTGACTGCCTGGCAGACAAAAGACGACGATCTGGGCCACAATTCAGATGGTGTAGCATCTAACCCTGAACTTGTGCACAAAGACCTTGATGATCATGTGGACTCTTGATAGCGTTGGTATCTGGTAGGACCCTAGGGGGGGGGGGGGAAGACTTCTAAGGAGCTAATGGAGCTGTTCTGTCTGGTGTGCAGCTGTGGCTAGCCAGAAGAGGGCTCCCATCCAGTTTAGTGACATTGGTGTGCGATGTGTGAGCTGTGCGAAATAGAACCATGATTGCAGTATACAAGTTTAGTTTGTTTCGTGGTAAGGAGGGTGGGTAACAGACCCCTTGGTGTTAGCCAGCGAGTGGTTATGCTTGGTTTGTTGGGGGTAGATTCTCACAAAGACTGGTGGGCGGTGGGGAGGCGGTTGGGGAGGGTGTCGATATCTGTTTCTCTTTTGTTGATTTGGAGCAACATTTACAGCAATGTAGCGTGCAGTCAGAGTGTGACATCCATAAGGCTATAGTACCAATGCCCCTCCATGAGTGATACACATTGTTCTGTTCTTTCCTTGAATGTCACTGGTTGGGGCAACAAGGTCAATACATATGTAGACTCTGGCCTCATGTGGTCTTACTCCAAGAAAAGCATTTGATAGAGAGTCACTGCCCATTCCTTAGCAGAGAGATGTATGTCACTTTGGCAGAAGCTGGCTTTACTTCGGGATCCAGAGGGGTGGCAGTCCGGGTAATAAAGTCCTCTCCGT
This sequence comes from Pleurodeles waltl, assembly GCF_031143425.1. Lineage (NCBI taxonomy): Eukaryota > Metazoa > Chordata > Amphibia > Caudata > Salamandridae > Pleurodeles > Pleurodeles waltl. The sequence continues at coordinate 165,242,113 of NC_090438.1, read as the reverse complement.
TTCAGGATACCCGGATGTGAACTGATCCTAATGGCGCCTATGTTGGGGTTCAAGATTTGTGGGAAAGGACTGAAAACATACTAATTCGTTTTGATGCGCTACCCCCCACCTGCAGGCTCCCACACTGGATAAGGTGGCTGCTACACATTAGAGACATCCTCATCCGTGAGTATTGCAGGGGGAGACTTCAATTACATCATGGCTAAGACTTGGATCGTTCAAAGTAGGTAACGACCCGGACCCAAGAAACAACTTGTGATTTTTGTGAATACAATAGGGTTTTCTGACCCTTGGGGGCATTGTCACCCTAGTGTGCGGGGATATTTATATTTTTATGGCGTGCATGGAGTCTTTTCTAGACTTGACTACATCTTTCCTCTGATCACCGATTTAAGATGGTAAAACGTGCAGAATATCTGGCTCAGGATTATCAGCCCATTCTCCTCCCTAATACTCTGGAAGGCCTATAAAGTGATACTTCTGGACTGACCTCAGAATATACTTCGGGCCTCTAAAAATCTACTCACCAACTCGCTATGGTGAGTCAGATTTGATCACATATTCATCCTTCTGGCAAGTGAACTTAAACTGGAAAGAACAGGTGTTCTGTTCATTCAGTAAGTGAATGAGCAATAAGAATGCCTTTAAATCTTTTTTTCATCTTGACACGTGCTGCCTGTTCAAGGACAAAGGTCAAATATAAATTTGCCTTTTTACTAATTGTTTCTTACCTTATCCTGGAAAATGGTGTTTACTTTTCTTTCTCTTATTATAGGTTTTTGTCAAGTGAGCTGTCTGACAATTACAGTGAAACAAAAGGCTGTAAGATGTCAGGTTTTTTTTTTTCAAACACAACATTCAAACAACTTGTAAATGAATAGTACAAGTATTTCAAAATATATCAGGAATTAAGAAAGAACATTTTCTGTAATTCAGAAGTGTGATGCAAACAAAGGTTTAAGTAGGAGAAAAGCAAATCAGAACACTTTATTTGGTGATGTGCAAATGACAAATATATGCAGAAACTCGATTTCCAAACACGATATACTATATAGTTTTATCAGTAAAACCATGTCAGTGGGAAATGTTGGGGCTAGTTCAATAGAAAAAATAAGTGTGCTACCACGTCATTCTTAAGGTATGTATTGAAAGTGAGTTTTTAAACATGATTTGAGAAACATTCCTGCCCCCACCCTAATGACGATGTGGTTAATGAACTAACAGGCAGATCACGGGTCATGTGTATCCTATATGTGGCTAGATTTGTATTAAATATGGAGCAAAAGTTTAGTTTATTAAATCAAACAAGTGATTTTTGTACAGCAGACATGCTGAAAGTACATATTTGAAGGTGCTCTCGTATGTGATAAAGAAAAAATTGTCGGGTGGGTGATTTAAAATATTTGTCCAGGATCACATATTTTGAAACCAGTTTATGGGTAAAGTACAGTACAGTTAGGTCAAGAGGATTATTTAAGTCACTAGACTTGCAGGTCTAGCAACACATATGATTTTTCTAGGCCTATCTGTGCATATAAAAAGAGGCGCGAGGTGGAACAGATTGAGGGACGCAGGTTACAAGCCTTAGAAGCCATGCACTGATCCTACTCTGCAGATCCTGCAGCAACTTACGGTGCTACGTACAGAAAACCAGGACTTAGCTCAGGAAGAGGCGTGGAGGTTTCAACTAACTACCCACCACCGGCTGTACGATACCGGTGAAAGCAAGCAAGCTGCTGACATGGCTCAGTAGAAGGGAGGCACAGGTGCACTGTGTCAGCACAATCACAGCCACCACCAGTAAGTCCTATACGACTGACACCCAAATAGTGGGAGAGTTTGCCCGGTATTATGTGACGTTTTCCGGGGTGCATTTGCTGCGGGGAACTGAACAAGTCTGCGATTTTCGGAGGCCTTTGTGGAGCTTGGGGAGGAACAGATCAAGGTAGAGGCTGCCACTGCGAACGTTAAACCCAGGAAGACCCCTGGCCACAACAGTCTCCCGGATGAATTCTACAAAAGGTACACTAGGACCCCATCTCCTGAATACGTTTTATGAGGCAAGGGACCAAGGGTGGTGCCACCAAATATCCTATGTGAAACTACAACAGCAATTTACAAAGAGGGCAAGCCCAGACCCAACTGTGATTTGTATCACCAGATTTCGCTAAGGTGTTGGCCACGATCCTGACAACTAGGTAGATTAAAGTTAGAGCCCCTATTGATACAGGGAGACCAATCCAGCTTTATGTGGGGTAGATCTACGAGCATCAACATGCACTGCCTACATAATTGGCTTGGAGAGGTAAGTGGTAGGAAGCCACCCCACGTCTTTCACTCAGACATGGAGAAAGCATCTGAGGCTAAACATTGGCTTTATCTGCACTAAACTTCGGTAAAATTTGGCCTTGGTCCTAGATTTAGGAAGTGGGTGGCACTACTATATCAAGCCCCAAAGGATGCAGTGCGAGTAAATGGAGTCCTCCCTCCTGCATTCCAGATTGCGTGAGGGACAAGCCAGGGATGCCCCTTGTCCCCCCTCATTTTTTTTTCTCACGCTGAAAAAGCTGTCTAGTCTTGAAATCCAGCCCACTAGAGAAAATATTTCTCTACACAGATGATATCTGCCTTTTCAGACTATAGAGTCAATTGATAGTTGCTCAGGATACACAATAAATTCAGGAAAATCCATGCTTTTTCAGCCACATGGACGCTCTGACATTATTGCTCTGCTGAGTAGACTAGTTGAAGCAGTGAGTTTTAAATATACAGGCATCCAGTCCGGATAGAGACCTCTGTCTGGTTGTAAACCTTTGAGGGGGGAAATGGATGTGGAGCGCTGACTATTATGGGGAGGGTCGCCATTTTTTAAATAATTACACTCCCCCAAGTTATTGTATGGCCACCAAAATATGCACTATCCTATCCCGGCGGAGATGTTCAGTAAAATATACAGAGTGAGGAGGATGTTACTCTGGAGTGTGAGGCACCCCATGGTGGCGCTGAGGACATTACAGCAGAACTCCTACAATGGGGGAGGAATCTTACTTCCAAATATCCGGGCTCATTATGGGACTGCACATATCATACCAGTCAACGACTGGCTGTTTGCGCCATAGGGCTACCACACTTACGTTTTGGAGACGATACAGCTACTGCTGTGCCCACCTCTACATTATATTTATGGAGGTGCTGGCTTGGATAGGTTACTGCCCGTGACGCAGGTGACACTGGGAGAATGGCGTAGAACCTCCAAAACTATAGGATGGGCATTGGAAACACCACTGTGGGAAGGTGGTATGAAGAGGTAACTGGGAAAATGGCAAGGGTTCGAGGCCTGGGGCATGGTTGGTATCTCCAAGATTGTCAAAGTATTGGGAGATGGGGCCCTTATGCCTTTCCCCTCTTTGGGGAGGGAATACCATCTATACCAGACTCAGCATTTGAAATTCGTGCAACTCTGGCATACCCAGTTGGCTGAGGGGCTAGATGCAGTTAACATTCTCAAATATGCCCCAAATGAGGGCAGGCTGCTTATGGAGGAGCTTGGGAGTAAGGCAAACTCTTATACTTACAAAATCATCAACAACAATATTCCTGACACACTGAGCATAGTGCGAGAGAGATGGGTGACTATTATTGGAGGAATTGACACTGATTGGGTGGAAACGTTGACGCTCCCCCCGGAAGTTGCAATAAAGTCATGGCTCCAACTAACACAGTTTAAAGGTGCTCCACCGGGTCTATTATGACTGTGCCAGGCTGCATAGGATGGGGAGGGTGGCCTCCCAAGAGTTTTATGAGATGTATGTGGGCCAAGGGTGAATTCTTGCACACATCTTGAAATTGTCCCACCCTCCAGACTTATTGTTGGAATGAAGTAGTCCATGAACTCCCGACTATCTTGGAGGCAGATGTCCTATTTGACCTGAAATATATCCTCCTAGGAATCCCAACGGACACTGATTACCCGATGGCTCAACTCTTGTTCAGTTATTTGGGATTGATGGTAGTCAAAAGAGATGTAGTCCAATACTGGGGGTTGAAAGAGGTCCCCTTACTGCACAAATGGAAGGCAGGTATGGATATGTATATGGCTGCTGAGCGAGTCACATAAGAGCAGGGGTTGTCCCTGCAAATTTAGTAAAGTATGGGATCCCTGGCTACACTGTTATGGCCTTGAGCCCGAGAAGGGAATGAATGGCAATTTGGGCCTGGGGTATACAGTTGCTGCTTCCGAGGGGTCTTGTTAGTGTTGCCCCTCAGGCTGACTGCCCTGTGATACTAAATTTGCCTGGCTGACGGACGCTCTGTGGCGTGGTCACTGCCCGATGGCAAATCACGGGAGGATTTTCCTTCCCTTCTAATATTTTATTGCATTGGATGTCATGGATACTGCACGCTCACAGTTGTGGACTTGTGTACCCTTCTAGGAAATATTGCTCTAGAGTCTTCATGATGTTCCCTTATTTTGTTGTTTATAAAAATCTAATAAACATATAAAAATATATATTTAAAGCACCTTTGCCTAGAATAAATTACTGGGTTTAGTTTCTATGTCAAATAAAGGTTGGATGGCAAGAAAGCCTTCATTATAGCCCTTCGTTAATTTATTTGCTGCAGAAAGAGGAAAAACTAAAATGAGGTCTCCCTTGCGATCCGACCCTTATTTGACATCGAACAAAAGAGGACTGAACTGAAGGTGAGGGAACCTTCAATAATCGATAGGATTTTGTTTCCAAGCAGTAAATATAGGAAAACACTCTCACAGCAACAAGAAAAAGCCACCTAAGGGAAGCATAGGTGAGGGGGAATCGGGATGACACGAAGGAAAAAGGAGGAATGAGAGGGAGGAACGAGAGATGGAAAAACAGCAAGACACACAGAAAAGAGGGAGAGTGGAGCAGACAGGGAAATGATTGCAATGGATTTTAATATATGTACAATAAATAGTTACACACAGAGAAACACACCAGGAACACAGAGTAAAGGGAGGACAGGTAGGGGGATGGGGCAGTGGGAGGAGCAATACATGTGAAGAAAAAGTGGAGAGAGGGACCTAGCACAAGCAGACAAAAACAGGGAAAACAAAGCAGCAGGAACATAAATTGAAGAGCTGATAGAGGCCTGTTGTAGAAGTATCTTGTATAATTCAATCAAGCAAACTGCTAAAAGAAAAAGCTACAAGAGAACTGCTAAAAGCACCAGATGAGAAAGTAATACTTATCGGCTCCACCAATACGTAATCGACAGTTTGAAGTCCATGAGCGAAAGTTTAGCCTACGATATCCTTAGTTTCTTGTCTACAGCTGCACCCTCATGGCAGTACTTGACAGCCCTGGTAAATTACAACATTTCAACCACTGTCTTTAATAATTAGAGATTTTGCAACTTTCACCAAATGATCCTAGGCTGACAGAGTTAGAACAGTAAATAAGCCTTCCTGACTGTTTTGGGGAAGCTACACCTCCTCGGAACATTATATGACAAGCATTAGACTACTAAAATAATCTTTCCAGAGCCCGTAGGTTCCTGCCGCCCTGAAGGGCCTGCTCTAACATGACTGCCCTGATTTTTTTTTTACGCTAAACTTGCATTCCATAATGCCACCATGTGTGCACACACACCAGCCATCATGGGATTTTTTTTTTTTTTACTTCACTTCATTCTTAAATTTACTAATTCCAAATGATAGTTCTCAATTTCAGATCAGTAAATTTTGAAAAGGATGCACACGGATATTGTACAATGATGGGAGTAACGATCTGATTAAACATTTTATAGATTCTGGGCCTTCAAATAAAATATATAAAAACAGGTAGTAGGGCACAAAATGGGTTAAAAAACAGAGCAGTCTGGTAGGTTGCAACTGCCGAGTTCTTGCAAATATAAATAAATGTAAAAAACGAACATTTAAAATTAAAAAAAAAAGGTGGAAGGGAGATGTTGAGGAACCATGGAGTTCCAGCAACAGAGCAAGAAAGTGGCCCAGTAGCATTGCACATACACGGGGAGCATGCTAAAAAATAATAATAATAAGGCGCAGAGGACAAGGAAGAGTGCAGGGAATGCAGTGTACACCATTAAGTACTTAAAAACAAGTAAAAATATAGGTCACTCACAACAGCAATGGAAGGATGCAAGTAACCCCATCAGAAACAATATAAAGCAGCAATTCTGCAGAGGTGAGACAAACCGAAAAAATAGGGAAGAAAGCAAGGAAATAAGGAGCAGGAACTGGTCAAGAATGACACTGAATCATGAGCAAGGGGCTGACCTAAAGACCCTTCTTGGTATACTATATTATCGAAAAATGTGTTTTTGGCAACAGACTATGGGCCTGATTCAGACCTTGGCGGACGGCGGAGGCCGTCCGCCAAGGTTCCGCCGCCGAATGACCGCACCGCGGTCAAAAGACTGCGGCGGCCATTCAGACATTTCTGCTGGGCCGGCGGGCGCAATCCAAAAGAGCGCCCGCCGGCCCAGCAGAAATGCACCTGCAACGAGGACGCCGGCTCAGAATTGAGCCGGCGTAGTTGCAGGGGTGCGACGGGTGCAGTTGCACCCGTCGCGTATTTCAGTGTCTGCAAAACAGACACTGAAATACTTTGCGGGGCCCTCTTACGGGGGCCCCTGCAGTGCCCATGCCATTGGCATGGGCACTGCAGGGGCCCCCAGGGGCCCCGCGGCACCCCCTACCGCCATCCTGTTCATGGCGGGTTTCCCGCCATGAACAGGATGGAGGTAGGGGGTGTCTGAATCCCCATGGCGGCGGAGCACGCTCCGCCGCCATGGAGGATTCATTGGGGCAGCGGTAAACCGGCGGGAGACCGCCGGTTTACCCTTTCTGACCGCGGCTGAACCGCCGCGGTCAGAATGCCCTCGGGAGCACCGCCAGCCTGTTGGCGGTGCTCCCGTGGTCGGTGACCCTGGCGGTCACCGGCCGCCAGGGTCAGAATGACCCCCTATATGATGAGAACTAAAACGTCCTAACACTTACTGGTCTCCCACAGTCTCCCTGACACTAGTCCAAGCCAAATATAATCAAACGCTCTGGTATTCAACAAAAGTCTGACACATCCCTTGAAAGAATGGCATTAGCTCCCCCTCAGGATCTACTTTGTTTGCAGCATGTGTAAAAGTCTCCATGACTGAACATGACAACCCTGCTTCTAAATTCAACAGGACTGGTGGCACTACTAGGGTGCCCTCTACAACTCCAAGCCCTAAGGACTTGCAGTCACCTAAGTAGACTTTATGTTTCTATTGACCAAGACTCAGAAACTACACCCCTTTGTATTTTAGACTCGCTCCTCGGACGGTTCATTTCAAGAAGGGTCTCAAAGCCCATCTCTTCACAATATCTCTACCATTCAAAACAGAACTTTTTTCCTATTCCTCTTTACCCCACCGTTATGTTGTGTCTGATCCAGTCTTCTGTAAGGGTACTGAGTTTTCTTTTAAAACGTACTTGAATGCATCTAATCTCATGGAGCAACATATTCTGTTGCTATGTGTAATACTTTGCGTTTCATATGCGCTACTTCAATAAATACATTAAAGGAAGTACTTCTTCACCTCACAGGGAAATTCTTCCCTGGAGGGGAGCAGGTAGATTATGAAGACTCCTGATGGGTAATGAACTACAGAATCCCATACTACTCAGTGTGGGAAGAAAGCAACTAGACCCTGCGGAGGGAAGGAGACTATAACATGTTTGCTCTGTGAGTCTATCAATGGGACTTAAACTGGCAAAACAGAATTCCTAGGTGACCAGATTACTGATATTTACTGGAATAGAGGACTATTCTACATGGGTAAAAATGATGTGCGTTACAGGAATTGTGGAAGTTAAAAGAGTTATTATAGGAAAGGTGATAGTCGGGAACGTGGATGACTCTCAAAAGGGGACGATCACGACTGGGGCCGTTTCATAAGGACCAGGGGTATAAAAACTCAATAGATGAATATGACATGCAGAAACCTCGAATAAATACAACTTCTGGAAACTTCACAGGTAAAAGGTAGAAACATGGACATGTTATACACAAGAAAGCGGCGCGTGGGACTTTCAGGCTAAATGGCGGGCTACGTGGAGGGGGGGGCATCGGAAAAAGAGAGCGCAACAAGCGAGAACCTCCGAGAAGAGAGGGCGATGTGTGACAACCTTTGGGGGAGTTAACACCTGGGATAGAGCATGCATAACTTTCACAGATATACTCAAAGTGGCTGCCTTTAACTTCCTATTCAAATGCATTTGGGGCTAGCTTGGACTTCCACAGAGAATACTAGTTGTTTTTATTTTTTAACAATGCTTAAAGGAAACATTCATCAAACAATTTGCCGCAGAGAAAATGCACATAGGACTTCTAAAAATAAAAAAAAGGAGGCAAGTGAAGTGTCCAGGGTAGCAGGTAAAGCTACTCTGGAAGCGCAAGTAGACAATATTGAGCGTGTGCAAGCGCACAAACATTCCATGTAACTGACGCCGAGGTACCGTTGCTGACTGAGGATAGGAGAAAAGCACTCTCCCCTCCCCTGTGTCGTTCAGCACACTGTCCACTGTTTGAAAGTTATGTACTTACAAATCATTTTTGCCAGATTTCTCCCAGTTCTTAATCCAATCGGCAGGAAGCGCAACCACCGCCATCTTCCCCGTCTCTCGCCCTCGCACCAGCCTACGCAGAGAGCCCGGATGTTTGGTTGCACGTCACTTAGGGTCAGAGGGAAAAATGCGCCACGCGCAGGCTGCCGGGACGGGTAGGTTTGCGTCTCTAGGGGTTGGAGCGCACTGCGCATGCCGCCCATGAAACGCTCGCTCTAAAGAGGTTATTGGTTAGTGCTCGTTCAGTCTGCTGTCCAATCTATTTCTTCATGTGGGTACGAGCGAAAATCCAAAACTGAAACTGCAGCTTTTTTTGTTGACCAAGTAAGAGTCTTTAATATTGAAATCGTTATGGTTCGATCTAAATTCTTCGTTCAGGTACTTGGCCCACGGGTTAGGGTGACCACAATTTTAAAGCCCAAAAACCGGGACATTGCAGGGAAACAGAAGAAGGACTACACATTTACTTCAAGCCGGCGCGCAGAATGACAGCACGCATCAGCATAGAATGAAAAATTTCCTAGCTTTTGTGAAGGAAACTTTCAATTCTATGTCAGGACCGGAGGCGAGGATTATGCATTATCTTTCTTCACTTTTTATTAACAGCAGGTTCAAAGTTCATTAAAAAACAACTACAACACCCATGGGTCCACATCCCCATGGTAACCAATGTCCAATCACATTGTTATCAGACTGTCCATATAAATATGCCATCACGATGACGTCCATCCTCTTTCTTCACTGCTCACTCATACAGATAAGTGTCCCTTCTCTGTCTCTGAGTCGGTAGAGTTCGGAGAGTTTGGTTTTTGTAAATATTGCTTTGTTAAACGCTTGTATTGGTTGACCGCGCACGCGCTGTTGTCTGTGTGGCTGCTTAGCAACCAGGACGTGCGGTAGGCTTTTTCTTGGCCCAAGCGCGGTATTCCTTTTCAATCTGTGTCGGGTCCACCAGAGGGCGCTCTTTCGCGCGCTCTGGTTTTCACGAGCATTTTGAGCCGTGGAAGCGCTCAAACGTCTCTCGGGCACGCTTTAGGATTTCAAGTGAGTTTTCCCTACTCACTTTTGTCCTTCCAACCCTCACATTACACCGCTTGGTGGTTGAGCTATTTTTCTTGCTGCTTAACGGGACGAGATTGCACATCGCGGCCGGGCTGCCTCGGAGGCATCCCATCTGACATGAGTGTGGGGGGGGCTTTCCCTTGGATATTTTAGGGAGTTTTCCTGTCATTTCATCTCTCCTCTGCGTCCCTCATGCAGTCCGCACAGGACCACGATAATTTCCCCACCCTGTCCCCGGGGGAGGGCTCCTCTCAGCGGACTCTTCCTCCTGAGGTGGACCTCCTTCTGACATAGGCCATCAGCAGGGCCTTGGGCCCCTTAAAAGATAGTGTGTCCAGATTGTTAGAACATGTCTTCAAGGGGACAGGCATGTTGGGGGGGACGGGGGCTGACCTTAAGGGAACGGCAACCCCCAAGAAACTTCGCAAGCGTGACGCGGGCACCTAGAAGGCTTTGGTATTCTTACTGAAGCCTTCCGTAAGAGTGCGCGCACGCTGAAGCGTCCACCCTTCCTGGAGGGTTTTGAACCTGCAGAGACCGGTGACGTGGTTCACCCTATACCGTATCCTGACCAGGGATCCCCCAAGCGGGTCGAGGGGGACACAGAGGGGGATACCTCCTCAGAGGAGGACCAGGACTCGGGACGTCCTTGGCGTCCAACTTCTAATGCGTCAGACCCACCAGGAGCTGAGGACTCCGAGTCGGAAATGTTTCAGCCTGAGGATCTCTATCACCCTAGATCCTCCGAATGGCACCCGGATAAGAAGGTGGCGGACTATGTTGCCAGCAAGATCCGTCAACCCCTAGAAAAGGAGGTCCCTCGCCCTACGCTCCCGGATAAGGTTGCGGCAACACCTGAGTTGGACCCCAAAATATGCACTTTCTTTGGGAAATATGTTAAGGATCCCAAGAAGGACATTGACCGTTCCTAGAGAGGGTGTCAGGACAAGTTATTGGATGTCCTTGAACCCCTCACGCAGATAATTCAACTCGCTGAACACGGGAAGCGTAATAACACTCCCATGCCCACGGATATCGTGGCGGGATGGGTCCAGAGGGCGGTCTGCCTGTTAGGAAATGCTAACTGTGCACTTTTGGCGGAGAGGAGAAGGTCCCTTTTAATAAAAATTGATTACAAGTTAGGAGAACTCTCAAACTCCGAGGCGGGGGCGGTGGCCCAGGGGAACTTGTTTGGTGATCCTTTTATAAAGGAACTGGGCAAGTTCGTGGCTACTTTTTCAGTGCTGGATAAGGCGCAAAGCTCGATTAAGAAAATCTTCCTGGGGAAAGTTTTTGGCGGGGCCGGAATAGGCAGGGGCCACTCCTCCGGCCGAGCGTCCTAGCAAGGCCCCAGTGCCTACCTCGCCATAAACAACGAATGGAGAGACAGCCGACAGGCCGCCTTCTTCCCCAACCGGGGCAGGGGCAAGAACAGAAGAAACACCCGGGGTGGCACTAACGCCCCCGGAGGTGCCAACAGTGAGTGTTTTTTCCCCTCGCATTCTCTGAGGGAGGCTGCAGCATTTTGCGCACAAGTGGGCCCAACTAACGTCAGACGCCTGGGTGTTGCAGACAGTGTTGGGGTTCCACATCGAGTTCTGGGGGACGCCTGTTCAGGAGTTCCCTCAGCATCCCTTAATATTCTCAGGGTCAGAGTCGGCTCTGATAGACACAGAGGTTCAGGGGCTTCTGCAAAAAGAGGCAATTCGTCTTTCGACCATTCATCCCAGGGGCTTCCTGAGCAATCTTTTTCTTGTGGAGAAAAAAGACAAGGGATTCCGACCGGTCATCAATCTCAAAGCCTTCAACGACTGGGTCGTGTATCGACATTTCAAAATGGAGGGCATCCACATGCTCAGGGATCTCCTGTTGCATGGGGATTGGATGATCTGTTTGGACCTCAAGGATGCCTACCTTACGGTCCCAATCTTTCCCCCTCTCCGCCGGTTCCTCCAGTTCATCTGGAAGGATCAGGTGTTCGAATTCACGTCCCTTCCGTTCGGTCTGTCGTCGGCTCCGTGGTGCTTCACAAAACTGCTCAATCCAGTGGTGGAGTACCTACAGTCTCGAGGGATCCGTCTGATCATTTACCTCGACGACATCCTTCTGATGGCTCAATCGCGCAAGCGACTAATCTCTAACGCAAACACAACTATTCAGCTCCTCCAGGACTTGGGGTTCGTGTTGAACTCACAGAAATCGGAGCTGCTTCCCTCGCAGTCCATGACATTTCTGGGGTTTCTCATCGATTCCCAGGCGGCCTCCCTCAGTCTTTCGGGCGCGAAGATTACGAAGATCAAGGAGGAGTTGTCCTAGGTCTTGAGACGGGACAGAATCTCGTTACGGCAGTTGGCCAGAGTGGTGGGACTCCTCTCATCTTCGATTCAGGCCATCTTCCCGGGGCCGCTCCATTACAGGGCCCTCCAACGCCTCAAGGCTCATCACCTGCGGCGCGGCCTCTCTTACTCCGAGCTAGTAGCTCTTTCCCAGGAGGTGCGGACAGAGATCCAGTGGTGGCTGCACCACATGGAGGCGTGGAACGGCAGGGCGATCTTCGGAGCCTCCCCGGATCTGGTGATCGAGTCGGACGCCAGCCGTTATGGCTGGGGAGCTCGTTGTGGGGATGTCTCTTTCGGGGGACGCTGGACCCATCGGGAGCTCAACCTCCACATCAACTGTCTGGAACTCCTAGCGGGTTCTTTCGCGATCAGATCTCTGACGCGGGACAAGATCTCTTGTTGCATTCTCCTGAGAATGGACAACATTTAGGCGGTTCAGAACATAAACCGTCTGGGGGGTACTCGCTCGAGGGCTCTGGCGGAGCCGGCGAAGGATTTCTGGCACTTCTGCCTCCAGCGTCAAATCTCGGTGACGGCGGAATACCTCCCGGGGCCATTGAACACCCTGGCGGACTGGAACTCCAGATATCTGTAGGATCCCAGCGATTGGCGTCTGGACAGAACAGTGTTTCTAGCTCTTCTGAAGCGGTGGGGCCCCTGTTCAGTGGATCTCTTTGCTTCCAGATGGAATGCTCAATTGCCGCGGTACTTCAGCTGGCGCCCGGATCCCAGTGCGATGGCAGTGGACGCTTTTCTTCAGGACTGGGGTCAGGATCAGAATTATGCCTTTCCCCCCTTCCTCTTGATCCCGAGGGTGACAGCACAAGTGCGTCGTCAAGGGGCAACAGTGATCTTGATCATCCCGCTTTGGCGTTCGCAGGTGTGGTTCCCCTCTCTACTGGAGCTCTCCTGCGATCTTCCAGTTGCGCTTCCGATCACCCCGACCAGTCTGTCGAGTTCAGAGGGACATCCTCACCCGCTGGTCCTTCAGGGCCATCTCTCGCTAGAAGCTTGGAGGATTTCCGGGATCGTTGGACGGACCACAGACTTTCACAGGAGGCTGCGGGATTCATCAGACATGCCTGGGCTCCAAGTACCTGTAAGAGGTACAGATCGGCCTAGAACCGCTGGGCTTGGTGCGTGGGAAGGCACGTCAATCCCATGGGGGCCCATATTACGGATATCATACATTTTTTGGCCGGTGGGTGTGCAAACTCCTGAAAGGCATTAGACTGACCAGGCCTCCTGAACCCAGGTATTCGTCCCTATGGGATGTCAACCAGGTTTTGCGTCTTTTGACCTCCTGGCCGGACAACCAGTACCTTTCACAAAAGCAGTTATCAGCTAAGCTGGCTACTCTGCTATGCCTCATCTCGTGTAAACGAGTCTCAGATGTTAGGGCTCTAGATATTTCAGCTAGAGTTTTTTCCCCAGACGGGGTGACCTTCACGATCTCACGGCGGACAAAGTGTAATACCAGGTCGGTAACCTATCCAGCGTCTGAGTTTTCTCCCAAATTATGTGTGGTACGATATCTAAAGACTTATGAGGATGTGACGGCAGAACTCCGCCCACCGGGAGAGAGGCAATTGCTCATTTCAGTTAAGAAACCGTTCAGGGCAGTTTCCTCCCCCTCCATTGCCCGATGGGTCAGATGGATATTGACAGAAGCGGGCATCAATGTTCAGGTCTTTGGAGCCCACTCCACTCGGGGTGCTATGGCATCCAAAGCAGTCCAGGTAGGGGGAAGACTAGAGGATATTATGAACGCGGCTGACTGGTCGTCGGAGTCGACGTTTAAAAAGTTCTACTTTAAGCCTATTCATGAGGCCGCTTCGTTAGTGGTAAGTAAGCTTTGAACGTGCATAATCCTCGCCTCCGGTCCTGACATAGAAGGAGAAATTTCCTAGCTAACGAGAAGGAAAGTTTCAATTCTATTAAGGACACGGAGGCGAGGATTATCCCACCCGACATCACAGGCATGTCCCCCGCCCATCATGAATTCACCGGATTGGGAGGTGGTATTCTATATATTTTCTTGAATTGAGACTGTGGTATTTGCATTGTATGCTTTCTAATCGATCTATGATGTTGCAATCTTGGTATTGGATCCATGCATGGGATGGGTTTCCGATGGTTGTTTTACTTACTTCTTTCAGTTGGAGAATATAGTTGCTGATCTCAGTGTTCGCATTTATTCCTAGATACAGAGGTTACATCTACCTAGCGACAGTCTAACTTCAGTTCACAGTGAAGTCGAGGATGGACATCATCGTGATGGCATATTTATACGGACAGTCGGATAACAATGTGATTGGACATTGGTTACCATGGGGATGTGGACCCATGGGTGTTGTAGTTGTTTTTTGTTGAACTTTGAACCTGCTGTTAATAAAAAGTGAAGAAAGATAATGCATAATCATCGCCTCCGTGTCCTTAATAGAATTTAAACTTTCCTTCTCGTTAGCTAGGAAATTTCTCATTCTATTAAGGACACGGAGGCGAGGGTTATGCAGTCCTTTCTTCACTTTATTACAAACAGCAAGTTCAAAACATAACCAAGAACAATAAAACTTAAAATCCCATGATGCCCACATATAACCATGGCAACCCATAAACCAATCCACTGTCCATAATAGAGTGCATAAAAGTGGCTGATAGGCACAGTCCTTCCTCTTCTTCACTGAAGGAAGTGAAGGAACTTGTGATCTCAGTCACCTTTAGAATCACCTCCTACAAAATAAAGAAATTATCAGAAAACAACAAAACAGAGTTGTGCAAGAAAAACAATCCCACAAGAATACATTATCATTTTGTAAATATGAAAATCAATGTGATAACATCATCAATATCAAGATCAAAACAAAGTCAGTCACCAGCAACACTATTTTATAATCAAACAAGCCTCAAACAGAGAGGAAGATACAACTGTCCTGTAAAAGGAGGAATCCACCCAGAAACACTGAGTAAAATACATCATCCTCGGGTGGGTAATACTGTCGCAGTATGAGGGAGGGATAATCCTCGCCTCCGTGTCCTTAATAGAATTGAAAGTTTCCTTCACAAAAGCTAGGAAATTTTTCATTCTATATAAGGACCGGAGGCGAGTATTATGCACGTTTAAAGCTTACTCACCACCAAAGATGTCGCTTCATGAATAGGTTTGATAACGCGTCCCTTTATGATAATTTATTACACATCAGGACTCGTTTTAGGCCAATGAATCTTTTGACCCAGTTGAGAGACACCTTAGGACGAGATAGCTAATCAATATATCAATCAATACCTCAATAATGTCATCAGTATTTATCACAACAATACATTTCACCTTAGTCAAAGTCATTAATTAATTCAAGACACTACCATGACCTTTCAGCCATGAATAACCACACCAGTTTAATAGAATTTTATGAGTTTTATTCCCTATTGCTTACAATTCTAATAGCAGGTACGTCAATCTCAAAACCAAGAAACATAATAGCATAGTCACAATATGGCAACTTTGGTAAGATTTCATTAAAGCGAGAATCACAAACATCAGAACATGACACGGCGTGAACATAGATCAATTTAGCAGAGTGTCAATAATGCGTCAATTCAACAAAACATAGATTCGGTCATTTGTCTATTTGCTTCAGTGTTGGTGAACTCCTGTCCTAACCACTGATTAGCATTAGCATGTTGGGCTTCATGCAAAACAATTTAGAACACTAATTTGGAAAACATCTATCTAAGGTCTCTATCAAAAGTAAGCAGTTGGTACCTAGAAAGGAAAGCAAACAGACAAATCACAAATGCATTGTCATAATTACCCTCCAAGGTTTAGGTCAGCGCACAGGTTCAGTCTTCGTCTTCAGGACATCAGTCAATTCGCCATCAGTCAAAACTCAGCTCCGGGGCAAAAGGGCACTTCCCTCATGAGTTAAAGTGTAACATGGACAAATCTAAGGGCGAGGATGGTTTTAAGTAAAGCAACAAGTCACCAAACAGAGTGACAGAGTTTCTGGTTAAAATCAATAGCATTCCCTAACCCACCTAAATGACTCCCCGTGACATGGGTTTTTATGCCTTTTCCATTGTACATTCCCCCAAAACTCTATTGGACATTTGTTATACCCCACTATCTTTAACCTATCAGAAAATACATTAGGTAACCTAACTCTTCACCCCATATTATTTTACAAGTCTTTGATTTGTCTCCATAACTGACGTCTTCAGAGGTGGCACGTCCGGTATGATTTAATCTTTCTGTAATTTTTTGCACATCTTTTGGTCGGCAGCTCCATTGTCTTCACCGGTTTGAATTACCTTGTACATTACATCAATCTACACTGTTTCAGTTTGTTTTTAACATTTATTCTGCAAACAAGAAAAAGGCTATGGGAACGGATCTAACATGGTTACATTCGTCTTCTAGTTTGAAGGAAAAAAGAACATGCAGGGTCGTGTCCTTTTATGAGTCAGCACACTGCAAAATAGAAAAATACATTTAATATGAGAGCCAAGCAGCTAAGCTTCGGCTCATGCTAACTTAAGGCCTATGAGGATTTTAGCACAGATTCAATAACGCAATCATTAGTATAAATTTATTTAAACACAATATAAAAATGTTAGTCATCATTATTAGTCTACGTATACATTGGCGGCCACTCCCCGTGGTCACATTTCAAGTGCACGTTTTAAGTAAAATTATTATTGTAGGAAGTTGGCTCTGTATGCACTATTTCAAAGTAAGAAATAGCATGCAGAGTCCAAGGGTTCCCCTTAGAGGTAAGATAGTGGCAAAAACAGATAATTCTAATGCTCTATTTTGTGGTAGTGTGGTTGAGCAGTAGGCTTATCAGAGGGTAGTGTTAAGCATTTGTTGTACACACACAGGCAATAAATGAGGAACACACACTCAAAGACAATTCCAGGCCAATAGGTTTTTGTATAGAAAAAATATCTTTTCTTAGTTTATTTTAAGAACCACAGGTTCAAGATTTACAAGTAATACTTCAAATGAAAGGTATTGCACTTAGGTAACTTAGGAACTTTGAATCAGCAAAATAGCTTGTACAGTTTTCACAAAAATGGCAATAAGCTATTTTAAAACTAGACAGTGCAATTTTCAACAGTTCCTGGGGGAGGTAAGTGTTTGTTAGTTTTGCAGGTAAGTAAACCACCTACAGGGTTCAAAGTTGGGTCCAAGGTAGCCCACCGTTGGGGGTTCAGGGCAACCCCAAAGTTACTATGCCAGCAGCTTAGGGCCGGTCAGGTGCAGAGGTCAAAGTGGTGCCCAAAACGCATAGGCTGCAATGGAGAAGGGGTGCCCCAGTTCCAGTCTGCCAGCAGGTAGGTACCTTCGTCTTCGGAGGGCAGACCAGGGGGGTTTTATAGGGCACCAGGGGGGACAGAAATCAGCACAAAAAGTACACCCTCAGCGGCACGGGAGCGGCCGGGTGCAGAGTGCAAACAGGCGTCGGGTTTGCAATGTAGTTCAATGGGAGACCCAGGGGTCTCTTCAGCGAAGCAGGCAGGCAAGGGGGGGGGGGGCTCCTCGGGGTAGCCACCACCTGGGCAAGGGAGAGGGCCACCTGGGGGGTCGCTTCTGCACTGGAGGTCGGATCCTTCAGGTCCTGGGGGCTGCGGGTGCAGTGTCTTTACCAGGCGTCGGGTTCTTAGAAGCAGGCAGTCGCGGTCAGGGTGAGCCTCTGCAGGCGTCGCTGGGGGGGTTCAGGGGGGTCAACTCTGGCTACTCACAGGGTCGCAGTCGCCGGGGAGTCCTCCCTGTAGTGTTCTCCGCAGGTCGAGCCGGGGGCATCGGGTGCAGAGAGCAAAGTCTCACGCTTCCGGCGGGAAACGTGTTGTCTTTAAAAGTTGCTTCTTTGTTGCAAAGATGTTTCTTCTTTGGAGCAGAGCCGCTGTCCTCAGGAGTTCTTGGTCCTTTTAGATGCAGGGTAGTCCTCTGAGGATTCAGAGGTCGCTGGACTCTGGGGAACGCGTCGCTGTTGTAGTTTTTCTTGAAGTGGGGAGACAGGCCGGTAGAGCTGGGGCCAAAGCAGTTGGTGTCTCCGTCTTCTCTGCAGGGCTTTCAGGTCAGCAGTCCTTCTTCGTCTTAGGTTGCATGAATCTATCTTGCTAGGTTCTGGGAGCCCGTAAATACTCAATTTATGGGTGTGTTTAGGTCTGGGGGGTTAGTAGCCAATGGCTACTAGCCATGAGGGTGGCTACACCCTCCTTGTGCCTCCTCCCTGAGGGGAGCGGGGCACATCCCTATTCCTATTGGGGGAATCCTCCATCTGCAAGATGGAGGATTTCTAAAAGTCAGAGTCACCTCAGCTCAGGACACCTTAGGGGCTGTCCTGACTGGCCAGTGACTCCTCCTTGTTTTTCTCATTATCTCCTCCGGCCTTGCCGCCAAAAGTGGGGCCGTGGCCGGAGGGGGCGGGCATCTCCACTAGCTGGAGTGCCCTGGGGCGCTGTAACAAAGGGGGTGAGCCTTTGAGGCTCACCGCCAGGTGTTACAGTTCCTGCAGGGGGAGGTGAGAAGCACCTCCACCCAGTACAGGCTTTTGTTACTAGCCACAGAGTGACAAAGGCACTCTCCCCTTGTGGCCAGCAACATGTCTGGTGTGTGGCAGGCTGGCAAAACTAGTCAGCCCACACTGGAAGTCGGGTATGTTTTCAGGGGGCATCTCTAAGATGCTGTAGGAAGTTGGCTCTGTATGTACTATTTCAAAGTAAGAAATAGCATGCACAGAGTCCAGGGGTTCCCCTTAGAGGTAAGATAGTGGCAAAACGAGATAATTCTAATGCTCTATTTTGTGGTAGTGTGGTCGAGCAGTAGGCTTATCAGAGAGTAGTGTTAAGCATTTGTTGTACACACACAGGCAATAAATGAGGAACACACACTCAAAGACAATTCCAGGCCAATAGGTTTTTATATAGAAAAATATATTTTCTTAGTTTATTTTAAGAACCACAGGTTCAAGATTTACAAACAATACTTTAAATGAAAGGTATTTCACTCAGGAACTTTAGGAACTTTGAATTAGCAAAATAGCATATACAGTTTTCACACAAATGGCAATAAGCTATTTTAAAACTGGACACTGCAATTTTCAACAGTTCCTAGGGGAGGTAAGTGTTTGTTAGTTTTTCAGGTAAGTAAACCACCTAGAGGGTTCAAAGTTGGGTCCAAGGTAGCCCACCGTTGGGGGTTCAGAGCAACCCCAAAGTTACCACACCAGCAGCTCAGGGCCGGTCAGGTGCAGAGGTCAAAGTGGTGCCCAAAACACATAGGCTTCAATGGAGAAGGGGGTGCCCCAGTTCCAGTATGCCAGCAGGTAAGTACCCGCGTCTTCGGAGGGCAGACCAGGGGGGTTTTGTAGGGCACCGGGGGGGACACAAGTCAGCGCAAAAAGTACACCCTCGGTGCACGGGGGCGGCCGGGAGCAGTGTGCAAACAGGCGTCAGGTTTGCAATGTAGTTCAATGGGAGACCTAGGGGTCTCTTCAGCGATGCAGGCAGGCAATGGGGGCTCCTCGGGTAGCCACCACCTGGGCAAGGGAGATGGCCACCTAGGGGTCGCTCCTGCACTGGAGGTCGGATCCTTCTGGTCCTGGGGGCTGCGGGTGCAGTGTCCTTACCAGGCATCGGGTTCTTAGAAGCAGGCAGTCGCGGTCAGGGGGAGCCTCTAGATTCCCTCTGCAGGTGTCGCTGTGGGGGCTCAGAGGGGTCAACTCTGGCTACTCACGGGCTCGCAGTCGCCGGGGAGTCCTCCCTGTAGTGTTGGTTCTCCACAAGTCGATATGGGGGCGTCGGGTGCCGAGTGCAAAGTCTCACGCTTCCGGAGGTAAAAGTGTGTTCTTTCAAAGTTGCTTCTTTGTTGCAAAGATGCTTCTTCCTTGGAGCTGAGCCGCTGTCCTTCGGAGTTCTTGGTCCTTTTAGATGCAGGGTAGTCCTCTGAGGCTCCAGAGGTCGCTGGACCCTTTGGAACGCGTCGCTGGAGCAGTTCTTTTGAAGTGGGGAGACAGGCCGGTAGAGCTGGGGCCAAAGCAGTTGGTGTCTCTGTCTTCTCTGCAGGCTTTTCAGCTCAGCAGTCCTTCTTCATCTTAGGTTGCAGGAATCTAGTTTCCTAGGTTCTGGGGTGCCCCTAAATACTGAATTTAGGGGTGTGTTTAGGTCTGGGAGGACAGTAGCCAATGGCTACTGTCCTTGAGGGTGGCTACACCCTCTTTGTGCCTCCTTCCTGAGGGGAGGGGGGCACATCCCTATTCCTATTGGGGGAATCCTCCAAAATCAAGATGGAGGATTTCTAAAGGCAGGGGTCACCTCAGCTCAGGACACCTTAGGGGCTGTCCTGACTGGTGGGTGACTCCTCCTTGTTTTCTCATTATCTCTCCTGGACTTGCCGCCAAAAGTGGGGGCTGTGTCCAGGAGGCGGGCATCTCCACTAGCTGGAGTGCCCTGGGGCATTGTAATACGAAGCCTGAGCCTTTGAGGCTCACTGCTAGGTGTTACAGTTCCTGCAGGGGGGAGGTGTTAAGCACCTCCACCCAGAGCAGGCTTTTGTTTCTGTCCTCAGCACAAAGGCCCTCACCACATGGGGTCAGAAACTCGTCTCTCAGCAGCAGGCTGGCACAGACCAGTCAGTCCTGCACTGAACGATTGGGTAAAATACAGGGGGCATCTATAAGATGCCCTCTATGTGCATTTTTTAATAAATCCAACACTGGCATCAGTGTGGGTTTATTATTCTGAGAAGGTTGATATCAAACTTCCTAGTATTCAGTGTAGCCATTATGGAGCTGTGGAGTTCGTTTTTGACAGACTCCCAGACCATACACTCTTATGGCTAACCTGCACTTACAATGTCTAAGGTTTAGCTTAGACACTGTAGGGGCATAGTGCTCATGCACCTATGCCCACACCTGTGGTATAGTGCACCCTGCCTTAGGGCTGTAAGGCCTGCTAGAGGGGTGACTTACCTATGCCACAGGCAGTGTGAGGTTGGCATGGCACCCTGAGGGGAGTGGCATGTCAACTTAGTCATTTTCTCCCCACCAGCACACACAAGCTGGCAAGCAGTGTGCCTGTGCTGATTGAGGGGTCCCTAGGGTGGCATAAGACATGCTGCAGCCCTTAGAGACCTTCCCTGGCATCAGGGCCCTTGGTACCAGGGGTACCAGTTACAAGGGACTTACCTGGATGCCAGGGTGTGCCAATTGTGGAAACAAAGGTACAGGTTAGGGAAAGAACACTGGTGCTGGGGCCTGGTTAGCAGGCCTCAGCACACTTTCAAATCATAACTTGGCATCAGCAAAGACAAAAAGTCAGGGGGTAACCATGCCAAGGAGGCATTTCCTACAATTATTATTATAGTTTCTATGCAGCATTATCACACATTAATTCATAAACATTTCATGTTAATATAGATGATATAAGCTACGCTCTCTCAGGTTTGAAATAAAATCTCTTGAAAACTGATTCAGAAGACCAATCTGCTGCATTCATAATGTCCTCCAATTTACCACCTACCTGAATGGCTTTGTAAGCCATCGCTCCTCTAGTGGAATAAGCACCCAAACGTTTAACATCAATCCCAGCTTCAGACATGAGCCATCGTACCCACCTGGCTATAGTAGGGGAAGCCACTGCCTTAAACGGTTTCTTGATAGTAATCAAGAGTTGTCTCTCCCCTGGACGTCTATCTTCCTCCATGACGGCCTCATAGGTCTTAAGACATCTGACTACACACAGCTTGGGATGAGACTCAAAACTAGGATAAGAAACCAACCTGGTACTCGTTTTAGTCCTTTTCGAAATGGTAAAAGTAACACCTTCGGGGTGAAAACCCGAGCTAAAATGTCCAAAGCGCGCACGTCTGAAACTCGTTCACAGGAAATGAGGCATAAGAGCATCTCCAACTTAGCGGAAATCTGTTTCCTGGACAAAAACTGATTCTCCGTCCAGGAAGAAATAAAGTTAAGAACTTTATTAACATCCCATAACCCAGAGAATCTAGGTTCAGGAGGTCGAGACAAACGTACCCCTTTAAGCAGTTTACTTACCCAAGGGTGTTCCCCGACCGGAAGTTTATTGATCTTATTGTGCCCAGCCGAAATAGCAGAACGAAAGGAATTGATGGTACAATATGCCAAACCCAAAGTAAAAAGTTCTGCCAGAAAACTGACTACAAACGCAACTAGGGCTCCCACGGGATCGACTTCCCTCTCCAGACACCAACGAGCCCATCTGTTCCAGGCCGATGTATATCGTTTGATCGTACCAGGAGCTTACGACTGTCTGGTAAGGGCCGTAGTGACTCGTGAAAGGCAGACGTTCTCCCAACGTCCCCTGAAATCCTCCAAGCCATGAGGTTGAGGTGTTCCTAAACCACCAATGGATGGGGGTGACCCAACGACCCCGAAGGATTCCCAAGGAACACGGAAGTCTGAGAGGAGCCATCCACAACAACTCCAGAAGAGTCGGGAACCACGCTTGTGCTCTCCAAATCGGAGTGATCAGAATCAAGGACACCCGTTGACGCCGGACCTACGCCACCACTCTGGGAATCAGTAGAAACGGAGGGAAATAATAACTTTGCTTCTTCGACCAATCCTGCAAAAAATTGTCCACTGCGGCAGCTGCCGGATCGGGCCTCCAACTGAAGTAAGTTGGGAGTTGAGCATTCAACTGAGAGGCAAAAAGGTCCACACCACATGGACCCCAACAATCCATCAGAGACTGAAAGACCACCGGATCCAGTTGCTGGTATCCCTGAGATAGCAGGAATTCCAGTCCGCCACCTTGTTCTGTATTCCCGGAAGATATTCCAATGTTACAGAGATCTGTCTCTGGAGGCAATAATGCCCAAAATCCTTCACTAGATCCGCCAGGACTCTGGATCGAGTGCCCCCTAGTCTTTTTATGTACTGGACGGCCGAAATGTTGTCCATAAGAAGAAGGACACAACAGGATACTTTGTCCTGAGTCAGGGACTGAATTGCGAACGAACCTGCTAAGAGCTTGAGGCAAATGATATGAAGATTCAACTCCTCCGAAGTCCACAGACCCCCGTGGAAATCTGACCACACCTGGTTCCCCAACCCAGTCTGCTGGCAACCGACTCTATCGCTAGGTCGGGGAGGGAGCCAAAGATGGCTTTCCCGTTCCAAGCGTCCATATGGCTCAACCACCACTGCATCTCCGATCTAGCTTCCGCAGAAAGCTCCACCAGTGCCGAATACGTATGTCCCTTCCTGAGATGCAATGCCTTCAAACGCTGCAGGGCCCTGTAATGCAAGGGACCCGGAAAGATCGCCTGGATAGAGGATGACAGAAGGCCCACAATCCTGGCAATCTAGCGGAGTGAGGTCCTGTCTCTGCGGAGCACTTTGGAAATCTCCTTCTTGATTTTGGAGATCTTGTGCTCTGGGAGTTCAGAGTCGCCAACGCAGTGTCCACTACAAACCCCAGGAAGGTCGTGGTCTGCGACGGAAGAAGAGAGGACTTCTCCGCGTTGATCACAAAACCCAGATCCTGAAACAGCAGTAGTCATGTTTGCGTAATGCAACAGTTGCGACCAGGAATGATCCTTCAAAAGGATGTCGTCTAGATAAATAATTAGCCTGACGCCCTGAGTCTTCAGAAACTCCACCACCGGTTTCAGCAACTTCGTGAAGCACCATGGTGCTGATGAAAGGCCGATAGGAAGACACCTGAATTTGTAGATCTGGTTCCACCACTGAAACTGCAGAAAACATCAGTGAGATCGGGACCGTAAAGGTAAGCGTCCTTGAGGTCCAAGCAGATCATCCAGTCCTCTTGGCACAGAAGGTCCCTGAGAAGATGGATACCCTCCATCTTGAAATGGCGGTAAACCACCCATTTGTTGAAAGCCTTGAGGTTTATCACCAGACTGAAACCCTTGTGCTTCTTTTCGACCAAGAAAATGTTGCTTAAGAACCCCCTCGGATGAAGAGGCACTGGAACAATGGCCCCTTTGTGAAGAAGAAGTTGTACCTCTGCATCTATTAATTGAGAATCGTGAACATTGAACCAAATGGGAGGAGGTCGAACCGGCTGTACTGGGGTCCCATAGAGCTCTATGTGGAAACCCAACACTGTCTCCAAGACCCAAGGGTCGGAAGTGAGTCGGACCCAATTCTCTAAGAAGAGAGCGATTCTGCCCCCTAGCTCTTGAGAAAAAAGGGGAATGCTCACCGCCGCTTCCTCCAGGAGCATTGGAACATCTGTTGAAACGTGAGAAACGTTCTCTACCGGAGGCTCTGTTGGGGAAGAATGTCCCCGTCTTCCATCATTCCAACCGTTGTTGTGGCGTCGTTGAGATCTGGCAGGTCCTGCCTGCAGGGAGCAGCCAGAGGAGCAACCCCATCCTCGTCCGGCCCCAGAAAAAACCTTCCTCTGAAAGATCTTGCGCATAGAGGACTGCACCTTGTCCAGAGCAGAGAAGGTAGAAACAAATCTCCCTAACTCCTTCACGAAGGGAT
The DNA here is from genome assembly GCF_031143425.1 of Pleurodeles waltl. Classification (NCBI taxonomy): domain Eukaryota; kingdom Metazoa; phylum Chordata; class Amphibia; order Caudata; family Salamandridae; genus Pleurodeles; species Pleurodeles waltl. Next base: position 165,217,610 of record NC_090438.1, on the reverse strand, counting down.
CCCCAAAGAGATTGCCCTGGGCGACTGCCTCTGATGTCGCCAACTCCCCCAATTTGGGGTCAATCTTGATCAGGAGGGACCAACGCCTCTCGGTAGATATGGCACAATTTGCATTGCCCAACAGACAAACCGCTCTTTGTGCCTATCCAGCGACCAAATCCATCTGCAAAGGTTCCCCTGAGACCTTGGCAGACTCTGCCAACTCAATAATCTTGGTCAAGGGTCCCAGGACATCCAAGAGTTTATCCTGACAAGCCTGCAGAGAACGATCAATCCCCTTCTTGGGACCCCAAATACACCAAAGGAATTGGACACCTTGTCCTTTAACCTATCCATCCTATCTTGCAGGGGTGCTAAGGCTTTCGCCAATGCCTGCGAAAGGAGTCTGTCCATGCCCTCAGGAAGGTGGCGTTGGGGAGGCCATACTTCCTCCATCCCCAAAGAGGGAGCGTAGGCATGCTCTACAAAAGAATCCATGGAAGGTGTGGACGACGACATCACCAGTATATATATATATATATATATATATATATATATATATATATATATATATAGGGGAAAAAAATCCCAGCAGTATAAATTAGGGTGGAGCAGGAACCAGAGCCAGACCAGCAAAAATGTGAAGCGTACCCCCCCCAAAGGGGTGTCAGTAAATCAGGGTGAGAGCACAATTAAACGCCCTACCTAAGATAATAGGGCAGCCCCCTCGCCGTGCTCTGAAATATAAAGCAATATGCCCCAGAACAAAAACCTTGAAGGTTCCCTTAAGGGAGAATGGCAAGCAGGCTGAACCTGCACATACCTCAGCGAGGGTTGGGGGCCACAAAATCAGGAATCCCTGAGGGCCGGATCCTGAAAAGACCCTGACACGAATAAAAACACAGCACGCGAAGCGCTGAGCCAAATGATTGCCGAGAGATGCACACGAGTGCCTCTAGTGGTGATTAGGTGCCACCGCACCACGCGCTCGGGCCGCAGGCTACCGCACAACCAAAGGAATGTCAGGTATGCCAGGAATGCCACTCGCGTACCGACAGCGCACACACAAGACTATTGAATATACAGGCAACAAAGGCAAGCGCTCGCGCCACAAAGACAATCCCCAAACCCCCGTACACAGAACGAGAAGGAGCGAGGACTTAACTGACAGGCAGCAGTGAAGAAAGAGGAAGGACTGTGCCCGTCAGCTACCTATATGCACTCTAATATGGACAGTGGATTGTTTTTTGGGTTGCCATGTTATATGTGGGCATCATGGAATTTTAAGTTTTATTATTCTTGGTTATGTTTTGAACTTTGAACTTGCTGTTTGTAATAAAGTGAAGAAAGGACTGCATAACCCTCACCTCCAGTCCTGCTATAGAATACAAATATTTCTAGCTAAGGCGTCAACAATTTTCAATTCTATTAAGGACACAGAGGCGAGGATTATGCGTCTCTTTCTTTACTGAATTTTCTACAGCAGCCAATAGACTTTAAGAAAAACAAAAACAACATCTCCAATGAACCTTAGTAGTCCTAGCATGCCCAATCCCAGGCCTGCATTCTCTATAAATGTAATTGACACTAAAGTCCTTCCTCTTTCTTTGCACCAACTTGAAACTTGATCTTCACACACTGGATCTGTCAGCTTCTCAACGAGAAATTAACTGCCAACAGCGGCCAAACCGCGATGAACATCAGGTTCTATGATAACAATGGTTGTTCAAACGTTCTTAGTAATGGAACCAATGAATGAAAGAAAAGTTCAATAATACTAACTTGAAACGAACATGAAAAACTAAGGGAGGGAGCAATAATTAACCTGACAGTCAAATTAAATATCTCATCACATGTAAGAATATCTCTTAAATAATTACACAACAAATTATAATTAAAAAATCACTCTGATAACCATAAGGGTAGAATAATCCTCACCTCTGTATCCTTAATAGAATTGAAAATTCTTGACACGTTAGCTAGAATTGTTTTTATTCTATGTCAGGACAGAGGCTTCGTAATATGCTAGTACAAAGCTGATCTACTACAGCTGATACTACATCAACAATAGGTTTATGATAAAAAAACTTTAAACGTATTATCAGAGGAGCAATCTGCGGTCACCATGATGTCTTCCAAACAAGAGCCAACTCCAAATGATTTGGATGCCATGGCACCTCAAACTGAATGTGTTCCAAATGTCTTGGTGTCTATGCCAGCTTCCCCTATTAACCATCTAACTCACCTAGCCAAGGTAGCTGATGACACTGGATTGAATGTTTCTTGCAATTAAATTAACAACTCTCCTCCCACATCTCTGCTATTTACACGAGCACAGCTTTCATAAGCTTTCAAACATTGTACCACACATAATTTTTGATTGTGGGGAATGGACAGATAGGAAATACACCTAGTTGAGGTTTTAGTACGTCTAGAAACCGTGAATGAAACTCCAGTCGGAGTAAATACTCTTCCTGTCGAATCCAGAGCTCGCACATCAGAAACGCGTCTACAAGATATGAGACATAGAAGTACCGTAAGCTTGGCCGATAGTTGTTTACGAGAAAGATCCTCATTACGTGGCCAGGATCTGAGAAAACGCAAGACAATATCTACATCCCATAAAGTGGAATATCTGGGTTGAGGGGGTTTGGCCATCCTAATACCCCACAAGAGTTTAGATATTAAAGGATGCTCACCAACTGGTCTGCCCTCGAAATGAGGGTGACCCGCCCAAAAGAGGATAGAGGATAGAGGAGGCAAGAAGTCCTACTAGGCGAGCTAAAGTCCTCAATGATATAATCTGAGAGGCAAGGGCTCTCCTTAACTCTTTCTTGATCGAGATACTCTTTGTCAGAGCTGAGCCCAAATGGAATCCACCTGAAAGCCTAAGAACTCTATACATTGCGAGGGGAGAGATTCAGACCTTTCACTGTTGATTAAGAAACCAAGATCTTGTAGAATTTAGATTCAACCGACCTAGATGATTCAGAATCAAATCTCTGGACTGGGCTATGATTAGAATGTCGTCAAGATAAATAATGAGGTGAACGCCTCATTCTCGAAGAAACTGAGCAATAGGGTGTAGCAATTTGGTGAAACACCAAGGGGCTGAAGAGAGACCGAATGGAAGGATCTTGAATTCGTACCATTGGTCTCTCCAACAAAACTGAAGAAATTGTCGATGCAGAGATAAAATTGGCACCATAAACTAGGCGTCTTTGAGGTCCAGATGCACTAAGCAGTCTCCTTCTAGTAAGAGGTCTCTTAATAGATGGATACCCTCCATCTCGAAGTGACGGTATACTATCCAAGAATTTAATTCTTTTAGATTCAGTACGAGGTGAAAGCCTCCACCTTTTTTCTGCACCAAGAATATTGCACTGACAAAACCTGTTGAATGTGATTGGGACTCGATTATCACTCGCTTGTGCAGCAGCGTTACTATTTCTGCATCTATAAAAGAGCTCTCTGTTTGGGGAAAAATGGAGAGGAAGACGGGGCAGACTTTGTTTGGGTGTGGAGTAAAACCCTAGTCTGTAACCCTGTACTGTTTGCAGCACCCAAGGATCTTGAGATAAGCACACCCAAGCCTAAAAATGGTACTTTAATCGTCCCCCAAGGACTACGTCTGCAAAATGGATTATCCTTACCTGAAGCTGAGGGGTCTGAAGTGTTGTCAGCACCTCGTCCGCCACCTCTGTAGCCGCGACCATGACCTCTTCTAGAGCTAGACGGGTAGAATCCCAAGGTGGCTTGATAGGAACCTCTGCCTCTCTGGTCATAGCCGGTAGAGGTCTGATAGAATCCTCGGCCTGACTCCCGACCTTGATAGCGTCCAGCCCTTGTAAATAGGTTACCGCTAAACATTCTCCTCATCGAGGTTTGGGCTTTATCCAGTGCGGAAAAAGTGGATAAATATTTACCCAGGTCCTTAACAAACTTGTCCCCGAAAAGCAGACCATTAGCCAAAGATCCTGGTTCCTAAAAGGCAAATAGCTCTCTGAGCCAATTCAAGAATGGCCATTCTTGGGGTCCTTTGCAATTGTTTTTAGAATTGTAGCCACACTGGGGTCTAATTCCGGGGTATCAGCCACTTTACCCAATAAAGAGGGCCAAGGACATTCAGAATGCAGAGTACTGTGCACGTCTTTATCAAATCCTCTGCACAATCTTTCTTGGACATAATGTGCTACTTCAACACATGGAACCCACTCAGTAGATCTGGGATGAATAATGTTTTCAGGTTCAAAAAATTATTTTGCGTTACCGCCTCCCTGACGGTGTGGTGGGTCTTGCGCTTGCATTTGCCGCTAGTTTGGGCTCTGTTAGAGCATGATAGGACTCCGAATGTCAAACAGATGAATGGGACTCCTCTGTGAGAGGTACAGATGAATTTGAAAAGATTCACCCTCTATCGCGGGCCCATGCCCATACTCGTGGTCCTGTAGGACCGCAGTTGCCATTTGGAAAAATCACTTGGTAGAGGAATAAGATCTTAAAGGAGCTCTCAGGCCCCTATCATCAGTTTGAAGATCTTTATTCAGTGACTCAGAGGACAAACGTCCCATTAACTCTTTCTGCCCATATCTGACTAAAGGCTGGGTAAATGGTTTTAAGGCCTTAATCAGGGCCTGATTTACTGAGTCCTGTACGTGATGGCCAAGGGCCTCTACCAATCTGTCCTCCATCTGATTTTTGAAGGGCACCTCTGCCTCTTCCTGAAAATAGTCATCCTCCTCTGCGAAAAATGCCATATTATCAGAGATAAGAAGGAGTTCAAAGGGTGGGGGGGGGGCAACATGCAGAAAATGGAGAAAAAGCTTCTATTTAAACACAGAGACACAGTCTCTCAGGCCCAGATATCAAGAGTGGAGGGAGCACCTGCTTCAAATCCCTTTGGGCAAAGCCCTACACATTTTTTGCACCGTGTCGGGTGTTCTAGGGGTATAACTGGCAAATAGTCGACTCACGTTGCATGATCTCCGATGCTAAAATATTGGAAATCGCTGTTTGCGCATGCATGACTGTTGCAATAGAAAGAGGACAGAGTCCTCCGTGCTGCGCTCCTCAGACTGCCATCGGCGGCCCGGGAAAAATGAAAATAAATCCACCGTCTCACAACGCATTCCCTAAAGATTGGAGTGCAATAAGAGTATGCTCTGATGCAGAGGGAACCCAAAGGCTAAACAATGTCACAAACCCACAACGAGGAAGGAATCAATCGTTAAGCGTGCGTGCCAGTTAATAAAATTACAGGGAACCCCCTTTTGAGAGAGCACCGCTCAGCCCCGCTCCCGCTCCACAGGCCACAATGAAAAGCACACTGTAAAACAGCTTAAATACAAAATGCAATTACGAGTACTTATCTTCAGCTGCACAGCAGCAAAGAAAGAGGAGGGACTTTAGTGTCAATGACATTTATAGAGAATGCAGGCCTGGGATTGGGCATGCTAGGACTACTAGGGTTGATGGGAGATGTAGTTTTTCTTTTTCTTACAGTTTATTGGCTGCTGTTGAAATTCAGTAAAGAAAGAGAAGCATAATCCGAAGGCTCCGGTCCTGACATAGAAGTACAAGAAGCACTAAGAATATAAATAAAATGCAGTTTTTTTAAGCCATTGCAATGCTCGTTAATTAAATTGCTTTCTGATAACTCCTGCTAAATATCTGTGTTTTGCAAAACTAAAAAAAATCACCTCTCACCGTTTGCTGGCGACCATCTCTAAAAAGAGGGATATGAGCTAAATTTCCTGAAATCTGCCGGGACAACTGATGAAAAAATGGGACTGTCCCGGCAAATCCAAGACGCTTGGTCACTACTTCTGGTCTATGTCTACGTGGAGTTGCCACCTTTCCGACAGGAAAGTCCATCGGTTTACGTTTTAGTATTTTGCAAAGACCACAACATGATTTTTAAGAATAGCTTTACATAAAATTGTCTTTTTTCATTTTCAACATGGCCTTTCCATCTTTGTTGACTTTAATTAGTAGTCAGGGGTCATGATGACAGTTGTAAAATACATTTTAAAGTGGTTTCTTCTTACATTTGCTGCGTAAATTATGTACTGATAAGAGAAAAAATAAAGGCTTTAGATGATTTTCCTACTTTTTATAGTGGCCGATACCTTAAGAAGGCAGTATAAAACTGGCCAAGTCCCATCCCTATGTCTAGGTCACGTCTTTCCTAATTTATCCTTCAGATCGCCACAAGTTTCTTGTGGAGTTCCACAGGGATTCTATGGCAGGACCAGAGGCTTCACAATTTGCATTCTCTTCTCTGCTTTACTACAGTAGCAACCATGTGAACATTAGGCCTGTTTGTAATTGTAATTATTCCAGGGTGATTTTGGTTATTTCACCTTAGCCTTTTGGTGCAAAATTACCGCAAATTAGACAATTACGCCTGTTTGCGTAAGTATGAGCATTTAGCACAACAACTTACCTCAGGAGTACAGGAACAATTAACTTATCATGTGTGAGCAGCGGCTTCTGTTTGTATTCTATTGCCTTTAGAGCTATTTTCTTACTGTAAAATTGTCGAGACGGGGCCACTCACCTGAAAAGCAGGATGTCTGCAGGGGCGATGGTTTGACCCCGACCTCCTGGAACACCCCTCAGCACTTTCTGGCGGACACAGAAACTCCAGCAGGTGTCCCAAAAGGAAAGGGGAAGTGGAAGAGAAAGAGAGAAAACACTGCCAATTCTTGCCGGTCCAGCCATGCACCCTGGCCCTCATTAAAACAATGGCGGTAAATCCCGCTTACCGCCGTGCAGAAGACCGCCAACACACCACTGCAGCGGCGGAATTCCGCTATAGCTATTACGACCCACAGCCCGGAATCCGCCAAAATCCAGACACCCACACAAGTCCGCCACACCAAATGTCAGTGGTAAACTGGTGATAACAAAACCTCCACTGTAACGCCAACAGGAATACGCCCACACTATCACGACCCACTAATCCACGCGGTGGTCTTTCAACCGCAGTAAACCATTGGCGGTACACACCACCGCGCTCAAAATACACACACATTTGAAAAACACAACCACATTGGACAATTCGAAATACACACACCTGATACACATACACACACCACTCCCACACACCCAATCCAATATAAAACACACACCCACATCACCCACAAACCCTTACGACCAAAATTGAGAAAGAAGCCCAGAGAGAGACACCACCAGAAACAACACTAGCATCCACAACACCGTCACACACACAACATCCACGCACCTCAGACAACACACACAAACACATCCCCTCACACATCACAACTGACACCACCTCACACATCACCCAGACCACATCATGGCACCTCAACGACACCCCAGGTAGAGCCACAGCTATTCGGATCACAGGTGCAGCACACCTCCATTGCTAGGAAGATGGAGCTATGGCACAGAATCGTAGACGGGGTCAACGCAGTGGGACAGCATCCAAGACAACGGGATGACATCAGGATGACGGGGGAAGGTGCGTTCCGTGGTCTCAAGACACCAGATTGTAGTACAGAGGACTGGCGGCGGACCCTCACCTACTCCCCCACAACTAACAACATGGGAGGAGCAAGTCTTGGCTATACTGTATCCTGAGGGCCTTGCAGGAGTAGCAGGAGGAATGGACTCTGGTAAGTCAGATCTTAACTATTACATCCCTCACCCTACCTGCATGCCATCACATACCCCACCCTCACCCTCACCCCATCACTCCAACACCTCATAAACGTCCCACTATTACAACCCACCCATCCCAACACCAAGCCCTGCATGCAACACCAAAGCATGGACACCCATCACCAAAGCATGTCCACTACAGATACCCACACAGACCCAAAACCAATTATCACACAAGGTCCTAGACAAGAATGCAAGCACTGGAGTACAGGGTCCCCCACCCATTGCACACGATGGCACACACAGATGCAATAATCATGCCATTACACCCCTGCAGGAACCCTACCCAACGTCACTGGACAGGAGGTTCCAGACACGTCCACTCCCACCGCAGAAGAGGCCCACAGTGATGACAGCAGCTCTGTCCAACTGGATCAAGATGACCAGCCCAGCCCATCTGGGACCTCGGGACAGTCGGTTCCCCTGACACTAGCACATGTCATCACAGGGCCTCCCCCCCCCTCAGGAAACACCAGCACAGCACCCACCCAGCGGGCCCATCCCTCTGTCCCCAGGACACGTCAAGCAGCAGTGTGTCCACCACTACAGGGAACCCAGGCACACCCACCACCCCAACAAAATCAGAGACCTGGGGGCAGTGGCAGTGGGCACACAGTTCAGGAGACAGAGGCACAGGAAAACAGGGGAACTGGGAGGACTGCTGTGCGACAGTGGGAGGACAGGCCCATGGAACACACTCTCCACAAGGCCCTCTCCAACATCATGGGAGCTTACCATCATTCCCAGGAGACAATGGCAATGGTACTGGCCAGCTTTCAGGAGAACCAGCAGCTGCAGGAGGAACAGTATCTAGGGATCAGGGAGGAACTTAAGTCCATCAACACCACCCTGGTCACCATTGTAGGGGTGCTGAAGGACCTTGTCAACACCAGGAGGGACACTGTGGCACAACAAGGGGCCCCTGACACTAGCCTGGATGATGAACAGCCCACCGCCTCTGCCGGACAGGCGCTAGTGGACAGGCGGCACCGCCACAGGACCATGACACCAGCACCCCAACCCCTGCAGATGGAGAACCACCCCTCAAACAGTCCATGAGATCCAGGACAAAGACAGAGAACAATGCCAAGACCTCCGCCAGGAAATGAGAACCCCCCTGAATGTCATCCTTCTGTCCCACTTTGTCACCCTGTCCATCCATCAATTGCCCTAGCTCCACTTCCTATGCCCCTTTGGACAATGCACCTGTGAAACAAATAGACTGGACTCTGCCATGGACATTCCTCCGCCATCACCCCTGCCCATTTTACAACCCCCTCCACTAATTAGCATTGAAATAAATACCCTTGAATCACAAAACAATCTGGAGTCAGTCTGTGCTTTCACAAATGTGTATTTACAATAACTATGGAATATAGCAACGTCAATTATATTGTCATCTTACCAATGTAACACAGCTCTAGTCCACGAGGTAATATAGCAGAGGTCACACAGTGGGACCCACATCTGTGAAATGGAATGGCAAAGTGACAAGTCAGGGTCCATACAGTGGGTGAAAGTGACAGACTTATGCTAGCTCAAACAATAGTATGAGATGTGTGAAGCAGTGACATCTTCTTACCTGTGTCTCACTGGAAGTATTGCTGGATAACGTTGTTTCTGTTGTCGATATTCTCTTCTTCTGCCGCATCTTCTTCACTGTCCGCAGGCTCCACAGCTGCCACAAGACAGCCTTCTGGACCATCCTCCTGCAGAAAAGGCACCTGTCGTCACAAAGCCAGGTTGTGCTGCATACAGCAGGCCACGATGATCTGGCACACCCTCTTTGGTGAGTAGTAGAGAGAACCACCTGTCATATGGAGGCACCGGAACCTGGCCTTCAGGAGGCCGAAGGTCCTTTCAGTCACTCTCCTAGTTCACCCATGTGCCTCATTGTAGCGTTCCTCTGTCCTTGTCCTGGGATTTCTCACTGGGGTCAGTAGCCATGACAGGTTGGGGTACCCAGAGTCACCTGCAAATGTCGAGGGACAACTGTTAGACAACTGTTAGACACACACTAACCCTTAGGGACAACCCCAGACCCAGATAAATATTCACAGGGACCCAGACACCTAGTCACACTGTATAGGGTCCTTGTCCTCACCTAATAGCCACACACGGTGCCTCTGGAGTTGCCCCATCACATAAGGGATGCTGCTATTCCTCAGAATGTAAGCGTCATGCACTGATCCAGGAAACTTGGCATTCACATGGAAGACGTACTGGTTGGCCAAACACACCATCTGCACATTCATAGAATGGTAGCTCTTCCGGTTTCTGTACACCTGTTCACTCCTGCGGGGGGTACCAAAGCCACATGTCTCATCAATGGCACCTATGATGTTGGGGATATGTCCCAGGGCATAGAAGTCACCTTTCACTGTAGGCAAATCCTCCACCTGAGGGAACATGATATAGCTGCGCATGTGTTTCAGCAGGACAGACAACACTCTGGACAACACGTTTGAGAACATACGCTGGGACATCCCTGATGCAATGGCCAATGTAGTTTGAAAAGGCCCACTTGCCAGGAAATGGAGTACTGACAGGACCTGCACTAGAGGGTGATCCCTGTAGGATGGCGGATAGCTAACATCAGGTCTGGCTCCAACTGGGCACACAGTTCATTGATTGTTGCACGATCAAGTCTGTAGGTGACTGTTACGTGTCTCTCTTCCATTTTCGACAGGTCCGCCAGCGGTCTGTACACCGGAGGATGCCGCCATCTCATCACCTGCCCCAGTGGATGTGCCCCATGGACGAGAACAGCGAGCAGAGAGTCAGCCAACACTGAGGTATTACAAAAAGTAATTAGCACACATTTGTCAATCTGCAATGTGCCTGTTACTGTGTGTACGCACGGCCTAGATAGGTGTGACACAGTTATTATTAATGCCATGTGGCCAGCTGAAATGGCGGCTGCCTGACCTGTAAGGTGGGACAAGGGGACATGATTTAACTGCGCTGGCATTCTACACCGTTGCGGTAGGCGGTCAAAGACCGCAGCGCAATCCTGCATTGGTTAACATTGGACCCTATGGGTCTGAGGAGCCAATGACGATGTACGCCGGCGGTGACAGTACGCTTCGCCGCGAACGTGACTGCCATTTTCTGTCTGGAAGCGACGATTGCTCATGTGTCTGGTGAAAGGGCCCCTGCCTTAACTTCGGAGGAGTTGGATAAGTTGGTGGATGGGGTCCTCCCCCAGTACACGCTACTCTACGGTCCTACAGACAAACAGGTGAGTACAGGTGAGTACACTGTGAGCATGCTGCATGGGCAATGCATGTTTGGAGTGTTGTGGGTGGAAGATACATGGGGAGGGGACTGAGCCCTGCATGAGCGGACGGTGAGTGTATGTGCGTCAGGGCAAGGGTGGGAACGTGGGCCAATGACTGTGGCGGTCCAGACGGTTAAAGTTTTTCCTTTTCCCCAGTACTATTCCTCTAGGTCAGCGCCCACCAGACGAAGGATATTTGGCGTGCCACCGCCAAAGACGTCCGGACCCTGGGGGTCCACCACACACGGAGCACCCACTGCCGGAAAAGATGGGAGGACATTCGCCACTGGAGCAAGAAGACGGCGGAGGCCCAGCTGGGGATGGCCTCCCAACGTGCGAGGGGTGCCCGTTGCACCATGACCCCCCTGATGTTCCGGATCCTGGCGGTGGCGTATCCGGAGTTGGATGGGCGCTTGAGGGCATCACAGCAGCCACAAGGGGGTGAGTTTCGTCACATCCATCTGACTCTGCATGCATTACGAGGTGTCTGGGTGGGGGAGGTGGGCAGTGGGTTACCCTAGGCCAGGGCGAACTTTGTAGGCAAGGACCCTTTGTGAGGCAGGCTATGTGGCACCCCAACCCCACAAGTGGTGAGAGTCATCTACAGCTAGTCAGGCTCCTGTGACTTCCATGTGTGCAGCAATCAGGCATAGGCCTTGTACCCCATGGGCATGTGATTAATCTAGGAACTATAAGTGCATGGCATAGTGCAGAGGGCTGCTGTGCCTGTAGTGTCCACCAACGGTAGTGGTATTGCATGCACTGAACATGTCTTTCTTCTGTCTCTTCCCCCCCTTTTTATGGTCTCCCTGTTCTTGTGTGCAATAGCATCATCAGGTGGAGGAGCAGTGGCACCAGAGCAGGATGGAGCTGCATCACACTTGGCCCTGGAGGGCGAGACAACGGAGTCTGAAGCCACCAGTGGGATGGAGGGCGAGGGGAGCTCCACGGCGGGGACAGGAAGTGACAGCACCGACAGCGACTCCTCCTCTGATGGGAGCTCCCTTGCGGTGGCGGGCCCCTCTGTGCGCATCAACAGGTACAGTCGCCACCCCCCCCACCAGCACCGCCCTCCCAGCAGCCCCTCAGCGTGTGTCCCGTGGCCGCTCACCCAGGAGGGTGGGCATCTCCTTCGCCCCAGGCACCTCAGGCCCTGCCCTAGTCAGCCCTGCTACCCTCAGTGAGGAGGCTATTGACCTCCTGAGATCCCTCACTGTTGGGCAGTCTACCATTGTGAATGCCATCCAGGGTGTTGAGAGGCATTTGCAACAAACAAATGCATACCTGGAGGGCATTCATTCTGGCCAGGCAGCCCAACAGAGAGCATTTCAGGCTCTGGCCTCAGCACTGATGGCAGCCATTGTCCCTGTGTCTAGCCTCCCCCCTCCAACTTCCTCCACCCAGACCCAATCCCCTGTACCTCAGCCTATCCCAAGCACACCATCAAACCAGCATGCACACACCTCAACACACAAGGGTGGCTTTGGCAAACGTAAGCACCACACATCCCACAGGCACTCACACAAGCATCATACCCATGCACACATACCAACATCCACTGCCTCCACTGTGTCCCCCTCCTCCACGTCGTCCTCCTCCCTCCCTGTCTCGTCTCCACTCACATCTGCATGCACTACATCTTCAGTCACTACCTCCATCACCAGCACGCCCATCACCACACAACACACGTGCACTCACCACCCCCACTACCATTCACACATCCCCTGTGTCCTCTACCAGTGTGTCTGTGAGCCCTCCTCCCAAAGTACACAAACGCACACACACACACACCCAACAGCCATCCACCTCACAACAGCCTCCAGCCCATGTACCTTCACCCAAATTCAGCAAACGTACACCTCCTACAACCACTGCCTCTTCCTCCACTCCCAAACCCACTCCATCTACCCATCCCAGTGTGTCTAAAAAACTTTTCCTGGCTAATATTGACCTCTTCCCTACACCTCTGCCCCCGTCCGTCCCCTAGGGCCAGGCTTTCATGGTCCCAACCCTGCACCTCAGCCACCACATCACCGGGCACAGTGGTGCCAGCAACTGCGGGCTACTGGAGTGCGCCAAGCATTAGGGCTGCCAGTGTGCCACGGAGCGAGGGCAAGTACATTCCACCACCTGCTAAAGTAAAAAAGTTGCCCACATCCCAGAGGGAGAAGCCGAAAACACCTGCCACCAAGGGCTCAGGGAAAACGAAAGGGGATAGTGGCAAGACAGCTGCGCCACCATTCAAGGTGGGGAAGGGCCAGAGAATAAAGGGCAGGTCAAAAGAGGGCATGGTGGCACCAACAATGGGACCAGTGTCACACCTTCTGTCCATGTCGACACCAACCTGTACGGCAGAGAAGACCGCCACCTGCACCACCACCTGCACCGCTGTCATTGAGCCCGCCACCAGCACCGCAGTCACTGAGCCCACTCCAGCACCGATGCCACAGAGCACCCCCCAAGCACCGCTGCCACAGAGACTGCCGCAAGCCCCGCCAGCGGCCCCGCGACATCCTGAGCCAGTGCCACCAGCGCAGACATGGCTGCCATCCCCAGTGGTCAGTCGTCCAATCCTGGTGTTCAATTCCAAGAGCCTGGGCAGCTTCCATGATGCAGCACCTTCAGTGGAGAAAGCCATCCACTACCTCAGTCCTTGGCAGGATGAAGCACTCTGGGCACAACGCCCCCTCCAGAACCAGTGGAGATTCAAATTCACTACCTCAGTCCTTGGTAGGATGAAGCGCTCTGGGCACAATGCCCCCTCCAGAACCAGCGGAGTATCACATCCACTACCTCAGTCCTTGGCAGGATGAAGCACTCTGGGCACAATGCCCCCTCCAAAACCAGTGGAGAAAGGCATCCACTTGAGAGACTGGGGCTTTGCACTCCCCAGGATGCAGCAGTGGGCAAACCACCCACTGGAGAGACTTGAGAGACTGTGGCTTTGCACTCCCCAGGATAATGCAGTGGGCAACCCACCCACTGGATAGACTTGAGAGACTGTGGCTTTGCACTCCCCAGGATAATGCTGTGGGCAACCCACCCACTGGAGAGACTTGAGAGACTGTGGCCTGCACTCCCCAGGATGCAGCAGTGGGCAAACCACCCACTGGAGAGACTTGAGAGACTGTGGCTTTGCACTCCCCAGGATGCAGCAGTGGGCAACCCACCCACTGGAGAGACTTGAGAGACTGTGGCTTTGCACTCCCCAGGAAAATGCAGTAGGCAAACCACCCACTGGAGAGACTTGAGAGACTGTGGCTTTGCACTCCCCATGATACAGCAGTGGGCATGGAGCCCCCTCGTGGAGCAGTGGCGTCGTGCACTCATCCGGCTGTGGTGCCCCCCCTTCCCTGCCCCCTGAGGTGCCTGTTTCATTTCGATATGATGCCCCTGCAGTGTTCTCTCCATTTGAAGTCTGGTATCTAGTGTGGGCCTCGCCCATGCATTTTGGGCCCAGTGGTCTACGGACAATAATTGGTGCACTATCCGGACTTGTGTAGTTGGTGTACATATTTATATATACTGTATTTTGAGTTTTGACTACTGTTTTTTTTCATGATTACAATTGTTCAACTCATTTCCTTTTGTCTTTGCGTTCTTCCAGGGGGGGTGTAAATGTAATGTTGCAGCATGTATTTGTGTGTATGTTGTTGTGGGTGAGGGTGGGGGTGGGGGTTTTGCGTGTTGCGTGTGTGTGTCACTCTCTTTTCCCTCCCCCTGCCCTGTGTTGTAGGTGCAGTACTCACCATGGTCGTCGCCGCCGTCTTTGGTGCTCCTGATAGAGCAGCAGGAATACCATTGCAAGAACTTTCTGGAGTTCTGGCTCCATGGCATCCTGGTTCCTCGTGGGGTGTGGAGAGGTGAGGGTTTTCCCTTCCAAGTCCTGTTTCCGCCGTGTTTTTGTTCGCGTTGGTTCTGCCCCGGAAAAGGTGGCGGATTGGCCTCTCATAATAGTGTGGGCGGTACATTGTCCTCCGCCTGTCTGTTGGCGGTGACCGCCGCGCTGTTTGTTTGTACCGCCGTGGCGGTCGAAGTGTTAAAGTGGCTGTCTATGTTGGCGGTTTCTGCCACGGTCGTAATTCCATTTTTATTTCCGCCGGCCTGTTGGTGGTATTACCGACACTTTAACACCGACCGCCAGGGTTGTAATGAGGGCCCCTGTATCTTAGGGGAGCAGGTAGTTGTTGACAGAGTAATAGTAGATTTAGTGCACTCAACTTCCTTGGAACTGAATCTCTCTTTCTGATATGGGCACGGGAGCGGTAGAAGAACACCGGGATGCTCCAGTACTCTTCTTGGATAATAATAACTGTTGGCACAATTACTAACACTGCATTACCAAAAACCCAAACTGAGTACCATAACAATAAGTACTGCGACACTAGGGCTGGCTTCACAGAGATTCACTGTTGCACACTACAATTAGAACTGTGGTTGCACTTATCATGCACAAGAAAGACAAACACGGCCATTAATTATATCGCGTATAACTTTCCTGCATGCATAGGGTTAAACTGAAAGGAACAAAAACAATCCAAGAGATACAAATGTCCACTCTTGGTTCAAACAGTTAGGATGGCACAGTTTGGTTTGGTTTCACTGTGTGTGTGAAAAACCCTTCAAAAGCAAATTCCTCAAACCTGAAACACAGGCATGAATGACACAATTTATATCCAAGAGTTATGCTATTAGAGAAAGAAAAGTCACCTTAATGCTCTTTTAAAATTGCATTGTCACTTTTTGTAGTACTTGAGCTCAAGCAGATTTCCTGAAGCACATTTAGGCAAGTAACTACAGAAATAATGTAGAATGTTCAGAAATGCATTTGTCTCTTCCAGATAAGCACTTTGCCGAAATACGAGGTCTGAAATACACGAGCTGTTCAAGGAAAGCGCAGCGCTCAAAGAACAAACTCCCTGGAGAATACTAGTCACTTAGCTGCAGTCTTTTCCGGAGTGCTGGAGGAATGCCTGGTGTCAGCTGGTATAGGAACGAAAAAAAGAATTGCCTCAAAAGTCCTGAACACGAGGATGACAGCAGGGGCTGGACTGCCAAAAAAGATGCTGAGATCAGGAAGCAAAACAAAGCCAAGCAGGGAGGCATGCTTCACTCTGCTATTTATAGCCAATCAGGAAAGCAGTTGAGTTTCAACATGTGGATGAGTCACCACACACAATTAGAAGCACATGTCTACACCTGCTCACATTAGCAAACAAGCATTGGTAAAACAAGCATTGATAAAACCAATTGTGTAACACTGCACATTATGTTTACTTAGAAACATGAAGGTTTAACCAAGAACAGAGATATGATTTAACCCTAATCCCTGGGGATGATGACAGATAACGCAGGAGGCACCTTGGGGATTCCTGACAAAAATGCATTCAAAAATGCTTCTTGCATAATTCAGCATAATCTTGCAAAATATTGCTGTAATTTAACTTATGCTACAGCAAATCATGGGAGCTATGCAAAGTAGATTGCAGTTGGTGAAGGACTACACTTCCCATAAACCACCGACAAAAATACATGTCCCATGAACAGCATAGTCCACCCACCAATTAAAATCCTGGAAGCCACATTAAGAGTCGTATAGCCATGTAAACCACCTTCTGATTTCTACTTGTGACTATGTTAAGCATCCCTTTGCAATTACCGTATTTGGATTTTCGATGTGGATTACATTAAAATACATATAGTGTAACCATGTTCACATAACAGGTCATACTTTGGCCACACGGAGGTTCCATTCGGCAGCTCTAACATTTTCTTTGTCCCTGCTGGTCAGGTATTGATCTCTTGATTATAAATGAGGCTTTCTATCCAGATCTTCCTGCGCTGCTACCACTTTGTTTTCTTCATCCCAGAAATGGCTGTATTTGTGGTGCTCCGATCCCCCTTGCCTCACCTCTGCAACTCTGCTGTGCTTCCCCACTCGATTCATCCACAGCAAAGTGCTTTTTGGGAACGTTGACTCCCTTGTGGCATCAAGCGCACCCTTTGCTTGTTGCGTAGTACTTTGCTTGGTTTAGCCCATACATACCAACAGTCACGATTCATGTGGGAGATTTCTGATTCTTTTAAAGCCTAAAATGGCTTTATGTTAGCAGCCTCCTGCCTAAGGTGCTGTGCTTCAGTTTGTCAATGATAAAATACAGTCTTCTCTGTTATACATTTTTGAAAATATCCCTCCTTCCAGTATCAAAATATTAGCATGTATGGTTTTACCTGCCCCCATCTGTTCTCTAGAACAGAACAGAACAGTGTGAGAGGGCAGTGGTTGCTTTCATCTCTCTCACACACCATGAAATAAATCATATTATCCCAGATCTCCAGATCCAAGTCAATGTAGTCAATCTTTCTCTTGGAGCTGCCCCTCCTAAATGTATAATCTCTGTGGGGTCAGATCTACCATTGGAGGCTCTAAGGCCATACTTGAGGGACAACTCAATGAGCGGAAGAGCCATGGTGGATCTTCTGTTTGAACGCTCAGCTGCTAATCTATGGACATTTCTAACGCCATCCTCCAGTTTCATTATCAGGGTCTGCATGGGTAATACGTTCAAATGTGACTTTAAAATCACCTTCTACAACCCACGGGACATTATGGGGACAATTAGGGACAACAGCATCTAGTTTGGCCAAGATAGGAGATTCCCTATGTAGGTTCCCTGGTCTATTATATACTTTAAAATGGTTAATACAGAACTGTTTAGGTCCTTTAACAACCAACCACATAATATCAGGGTAATCCACATTAATTTGCTTCACGACCAAGCTCCTGGCCACCCGCACCAAGATTAGGGTTCCCCCCCTTAGCCTTTCCTCCTTCGATGGCAGTGCTTTAGCTCTGTAATTAAGGTAATCATTTAATACCACTGGGTCTAGGGACCAGGTCTCCTGAAACAACAATGTCAAAACAATTTATATACTCAGGGGGTCATTACAACATTGGCGGGCGGCTAATGCCGCCCGCCAAGCTGTAACCGTCGTGCGGCCGCACTCCCGCGGTCCCCATTACGACATCCCCGCTGGGCCGGTGGGCGCAAACCTAGTTTACGCCCGCCGGCCCAGCTGGGATGCGGCCGCAACATAGGAGCCGGCGGTGTTGCTGCCGTGCGACGGGTGCAGTAGAACCCGTCGCGCTTTTCACTGTCTGCTATGCAAACAGTGAAAAGCTGCACGGGGCCCTGTTAGGGGGCCCCAGGACTCCCCTTACCGCCAGCCTCTTCCTGGCAGTGCAATCCGCCAGAAACAGGCTGGCGGTAGGGAATTCATAATCCCCAGGGCAGCGCTGCTTGCTTGCTTGATTATCACCGCCGGGGCTAATATGGTCAAATAATGGGTCTCCGTACCGCCAGCCTGTTGGCGGTACGGACGCCACTCCGCCAGGGTCGTAATGACCACCTCAGTCCTTTCAGGGTCATCTAGTTTACCTTAATGTAATCATGGACCAGGTCTCCTGAAACAACAATGTCAAAACAATTTATACACACGGTCCATTCAAGGTCATCTAGTTTCCCTTTCAGACCTGCAGTATTCCAAGATAGAACGGACAATTTAGATGCGGGGACTGGGATTTGAGTGTTTTAATTTGTTCTCATCTATTGTGTGAGCAGGTGATCTAGGCTCAGATGTAGACCTAAGGGTTTCTATCTAAAGTGTAACTAAAATAGTTATGAATGCTAACACAGCAAATATTAATGTGACAAAAATCACTATTCTACATTTTACCTTGGTAAGAATGCACGTTTGTCTACAGACAGACCTTCCATAGGATATAGTAGCAGGTAGATTTAATATTCCGCTTCAACTACTTCTTGCGCAAAGGAACAACATTTTTGGTGCTTAACGTACAATTATTTCATTTAGCTTATGTGCATTAGTCGTCGAGAGGCATCCCCTAGCCCTAGGCCGTCTTCTTTTTAAAATGTTATCCCTACTCTTCTGCTGCAGCCTGGACCTAGGGAATTCTTCTTAATACTTTTTATTTTTGTCTTTATTAGAGAATAATTGTCATTATCATTTGTCACAGTCTCTTATAACTTTGCCTTTTAAATAATTTATCATTTGTCACATTTGTCTTTTACTTTTTAACTTACTTTATAGTGCTCTTCAACTTTTTATTTGTGATATTGTTTCAGGAATTTTGAATCAGTGTTGTTTTAGTGTGGCATATCATGGAGGTTCAAATGATTCTGATCTCAGTTTGTTAGGATTTTGATATGATACATTAGGTACATTCTCAGAGTAATAAGTCCATTCAGGTGTAGAATACCTACTGTAGTGGATCCTATTTAGTTTTGATGGGAATCAGGAGATTAGCTTAACCTTCTTGCTTGCAGGCATGTGCACCCGTCAGCTACTGACTTTTAACCTACTTAGCTTGCTCTGTTTTAGCATATTTATTTGATTATTTCTTCCAAAATGGCTGCTATGTTTATAGTTAGGAAGATGTCTTAGTTCCACATTATCAGTGCCACTCTGTGAAGGCATCACTATCAGCATCAAAGATAAATTATATGCATAGGTATTCACATCATGTACTTTCCCACTTAAGTGTGACTGTAACATAATGTACCTTTTCAGGGAATTGTTTATATAATTGCCACCCCAAGCATGTCTTCTTATCTATTGTTTAGGAACATACCTGCGTCAGGGGTCCTACAAGATCTATATAAAGACATCTCACACAGACAAGTTATCAGAGGGATTCCTATCAGATGCCATGGACGCTATCTATCCTACACGTCACCTTGATACAGATCCAGCCTTCGTGTCACCACGGAGTCTAATCTAGCGACCTCATTCCAAGATAACGAGGGTTGGGGGGGCTCTTCTCATGGGCATGGCACTGGCAGATTAGGTTTAACACATCTAGCTCTCTTTAAGTTAGAGATAAGGTTCATTATGATAGGGTATGAGGGCCTCTTTCACATCTATTTTACATTTCATGTTATTGCAAGATGGTGAGGGTCTTTGTATTCATGACTCTCATTTTTACCATTCTGTTTCTTGCATTGTTCATTTCCCTAATCATTGCAGCCCATGCAATTTAAAGTAAACCACAAGTCCCCTGAGATGTTGCACTCTTGAGTCCATGCATTAAGGGTGCCACGAATCACTTTTTACTATTGGGTTTTTGTTGAGGTACTGCTTGTGAGCCGGGAGGGTTGGGCCGACAGTTGCGACTTTTTGTAGGATTGACCTAGTCGCCTACAAACAAATGTGCTGTCATCCCCAAACCAGCAGTCTTGCCTAGAGCATGAGTCAAACTACGTCATGGCACCACCAACAATGGTGTTTAGGCACTAAGGACCTCATTTGTTTTTGGCGGTAAAAACCGCCTACCGCCGCGGCGACAGCCGCCAAAAGACCGCTGCCGGGGCTACCATCCGTTCGCCAAATTATGACCACAGCTGGATTTCCGCCACAAGAAGAGTGGAAATCCGGTTGTGGCCATACTGGCAGATAGTGGTAAGGTGGTGCTGCTACCACCATCAGCGCCACGCCAGTAGACCGCCGCCAGCCATATTATGAAAAATAATACGGCTTGGCGGTGTTCTGCTGGCGGTAGCAGCGCCCTGTCCCCTGCCAGAAGACCCCCTGGATTCAGGTAAGTCAGTGTTGTGTGGGGGGGAGTGCGTGTGTGTGTGTGTGAATGCGAGTGTGTGTAGTGTTTGCGTGCATGTATGCATGTGTGTAAGTGCGTGTATGAATGGAAATGTGAATGCGTGTCTGCATGTCAGTGTGAATGTGTGTACGGATGTGTGCGTGAATGAGTGGATGCACTTGTGATCAGTTTTATACAAGATTGATTTCTCCCCATTTGGTGTTCTATCTCTTTACCCATTTCACAATATGGTTAACGTCATTGACATTCCTGAGAATGCCAGACCAACATTAGCATTATACCTAGTAGCGCATCGCTTAACAGAAGAGGGCGGGGATGTCACATTCATTGTAGAAGCTATTGAAACTTACAAAACAGAAACATTCTACTCTTGGGTCACCTTTCCTGAGGAAGACCCTAGATCATTCACATTCCACACATACAGAGTTGCAAGCATACCGCAACGCATACCAGTATCTTGAAATACTGATTACTTATCAAGAACACCAGAACTGGGTAATGGCGCCCTACCACAATTAATCAGGCCTTGAAAAATCATAACAGTGTTACTAGACCTTCAGGTCGAGTAGCTTTAACAATCTACTCTACCTAACTATAATGGACTTGACCTGGAAACAGGTCTCAAATTGTGTGAGTCTACGCAAATGTTGTATTTTACAGTCACCTTTTTCTTCATTCTCACATATGAGTACACCTTCAAATATGCGAGTTCAGCCTTTCTGCTGTAAAAAAGTCTTCTTTTGTTGGATTAATTACACCAAACGTTTGCTCTATGTATAATATATATAGCCCACATATAGGTTACACATTATCCATGCATGACTTGCCTCTTAGTTTACTAATAGCTTTACCATCAGGGCAGGAGTGTTTCTCAGTTTATGTTTAAACGTAAAATTTTAATAAGCGTACTACTAAAGCATGATGTGGTAGCGCACTGTCATTTACAGTCAGTAAATATCCAAGAAATGTCCAAAAACTTTCCCACCTACTTGCAGCTTTACTGACAAAACGATATTATTATGTATTAACAATTATCTGTAAAACTTGGGTTTCAGAAAAAATATTTATCATTTGCACATCACCGAGTAAAGTGTTCTGACTTTTTTCATTCTATTGTAATAGAGAGTTTTTCATCACACAAGTGCAAACAAAAATGCTCTTTCACAGCTACTGAAATATATTTTGAAATGTTTGTTAAGTTGACTTAGTTATATAAATGTTGTATGTTAGGAAAGATCTGATACCCACAGCCTTTCATTTCACACAGGTCAGACAGTTCACCTTAAAAAATCTTGGAACACTGCAGTCACAAAGAAAAGTATTTGCATTGCAAGAAGACAGACTGACTTTTGACCTCTGTATCCGAACACAGAGCAGATGTGACAAGAATAAGATTTCAAGGCATCTTAAATTGCCAATTCAGTTTCTGTCTGAATAGAACACCTTTTCTTTGTCCGCTCGCCAGAATGGGCGAGTAGGTTCTGAAAATAGCTCAACCTCATAAAAAATGACTCGCCATAGCGAGTGGTCAAGTGGCTTTTTTGAGCCCTGGTAATACAACCTGTGAGATAAGGTCCCTTAGGTAAAGATGGACCAACGTGGCCAATGTTTGCTACATATACACATCACCTCAGTGTACAAAATATGCAGGCAGGTGATCTGCACAATCTATACATTGAGCTAGTAACACTACATCGACAACTTGTTCAGTTCGCAATGTGAACTCTGGATACAACACCAGCACGTCCAGTACCCGATGGATATCAATCGGCCACTTCTGTGATTAATCCACAAACAGTACATTCCGTCATGGGCATAGTGCCCATGGAACGAGGGAAAATCCAGTTCTGGATAGCCCAGAAAACTAATCAGCTAGAAGCTGTGTTTCCACATATGGGACCAAAGGAAAAACATAGAATTCTCAACTTCGGGATGGTTCCCTGAGTGGATGACTGCGCCACATGAGGTACAGTCTTTGCTGCGATTTATACTACCACACATAGTACCCCGACACTTGCCAGTTTACCGGAAGTTTTAAAACAAATTCAGAATGATCACGGGGGTGCTCCAGCATCAGATTTGGAGATTAAATTTATGCGTAACTTCGACGCAGTCTCCTCAATAATACTTAGTAACATTAAACGCCATTGGCTCCAAGAGATTCCACACCTGGAATAGGAGAAACATCTATTCCACTACCTATACCAGTATAGGACAGGATAGTTTGGGAGCCAAACCGAAAAAGCCTAAAATACAGAGTGCCACGCCTAAGGAAGGTATCAAAAGAGCACAGGAGTGTTCTAAAAAGCACTGGGATAAGCAAAAGCAAATTAAAGACAGACAAAGTCAGAGAGCAGATTCTCCACACTCTGAGAACTCCAAAAGGAAATATAATCTCAGAAATAGAGAAAATATAAAAGCTCCTGACAGATCCACTGATTCACGTCCCTCTTGTTCCTTTCAGGATGCACCGGATAGACGTAGCGAGAGTGGGTCAGTCAGAGCAACATCCTGACAACGTGAAACAGAAGAAAGACTCAACGCTGTCTTCAGACAAAAAAGACCATTCCCCACAAAAAAAGCCACAGTTTAAAAAGAAACGGTGGCGGCACTGTCAGTTAAAAATGCCAGTAAACTTGAGAACATTACTGAAGAAAAAGAGGTGGGCAGTGACACTGCTAGACAGCGTGGCAGAAGTCACGATATGTCGCCAGAGTCTGAAAGATCATCTGCAGTCAAGACTGCGGACGGGCGCATTCTGCCACCCGACAAGGTTCATGATTTAAATATCCAAATTGAGGGAGACATAGAGCGCACTGTTAGTGCGATATTCTGGGATTAACTTACTTGTGATATCCTACTGGCCGAAAGAGACTGGCCACCTGAGCACGTCTGTAAGCTCTCAAATGGGAAGATGTAATTTTGCCTTCTTTCTCTGATCTTGTTCCAGAGGCGGTAAAACAAGCCTACGTTGTCAACTGGGCTTTAGTGCAGGCATATGCACTATACCACAATTCTGTAAATTGGGATAAGGATTCTCCCTACCATTTAATACCAGTTAGGTCTACACCTCATCCTCAGTCACAATATCCTGTTAAACACACAGCCAAAGCTCCAGTGAGGGAGATCCTCACTCAGCTTGAGTACCAGTGAGTAATTGAGCCCTGTGTCTCCTCAATGATTAACCCATTATTCCCTGTTGCAAAACCCAACCATTCATACAGAATAGTCTTAGATTATAGACTCTTAAACAGTCATACATGCACATACGCAATACAAAATTCCCTCAGCACAGCACAAATTAACAACATAGTGCATATAAAATACAAAAAACCTTGCATATCTCCAATGTATTTTTCTACCCGAATTTAGAACACAATAGTTGGGACCTGAGTGCATTCTCATTTGGCTCACAAAAACGCTTCTGCCATTTGCACCAAGGCTACAAGAACAGCCCAGGGCTGTTCTCAGCCCGTGTAACATCAATATTCCATGATATTGATCCAGAGGTCGTATGTGGATGACAGCTACCTCACAGATAACAACCTCAGCATTCATCTTCCGAGGGTCGATTGGATCGTTCTAGGATTCACAGCCCTTGGTTACAAATGTAATTTCAGGAAAACTAAAATAGCCTTTCTCAGCGTACTGTTCCTGGGATATGAGCTATCGAACGAGGGCAAGAGCTTGGCCCCACACTTTTTAGAGAAATGTGCTCAACTTCAGCCACCAAATACTATCAAGAAACTACACTCTTTACTTGACGTCTTCAATTTTGGTAGAACATACATTCCTGACAATGCACAACGCATCAAGCCACTTTATGACTTAATTCTACCTGTTCTTTCTAGTAGACACTGGACAGTAGAACACACACGCATCCTTCGAGGATTCCAACAGGACATGCTAGAAGCAGAACACTTACACACTCCTGATAACAACACTTTGGTCATCAGAATAATTGTTGGTGCCATTGGGTTCACTTATGTCACCTTTAACAAAGGCAACACAGTGCCCACAGCATATAAATCACGTTGATACTCCACCTTTGCACCCACAGAAAAAATTCTAACTGCAGTTCAGATGGCTGTCATTAAGGAGAGGCCACTTGCCCAAGGGAAACGCATTATCATCATTACCCCGGTGCCAACCTTAGAGGCCGCCACCAAATCAAGCATTCCTAACGCTAAAGCATTACATCCACGCTGGAATCAATGGGCAACCTCCCTGACTGCCACCGATGTTGATTACATCTTCCATCCAAAACTTCAAATACAAGAATTCCTCCAATATGAACACCTCTAGACATCTTGCTGCTTGACAGATATCATACTGTAATTTACACTGATGGTTCAGCACAACCAGCTGTAGGTACTAAACATCAGTACTCAGCCGCTTGCGCAGCCGTGAGCGGAGTGATGAAGGATGGAATATTCAACCCTCATAATACCTACACACAGACCCTGGCAGACTGCACAGCTCAGCTGACTGAACTTAAAGCCCGTATCTTAGCGCTGGGGCATACGGATCCAGGACAACTCACTTTGATTGTCTGTAATTCGTACTATTGTGTCCAGTCCTGCAATGATTATCTTAATCATTGGTGATTGAACGGGTTCAGAGACTCAAAGGGAAACTCCATAAAACACAGCACTCTGCGGGGGAGGGTGGCTGATCTGAAAGATAAGCTGCAGAGTGCTCATGTAGCCAATACGTTGGGCCACCAATGTGTAAGAGGACACGTTACTGGTAACACTTTGGCTGATGAAGCGGCCAAATCCGCAGTAGCTATGGCTTCTGTTGCTGCAGTGACTCATTCCCAAACAAGATTGGATGATGACATTTTGGCTGCCTTGGAAGCCTCGGCTTAAGGCAAGCTTCTCCCAATAGCATACCCTACAAAATACTCTTACCATATCAGTGCACAGAATGTTGGCTATGCAATTTGTGAGTCGCAATTCAGGATGCAGGATGGTGTCCCTGACACCATCTGCGACTCGCAAGGGGGTCGCAAAGGCCCACCTCATTATTATTAATGAGGTGGGCCGCAATTTGCGACCCCCTTGTGACTCGCAGCACTCACAGGGATGGTGGCCTGCTGGAGACAGCAGACCACCATGTCTGTCACTGCTTTTAAATAAAGCAGTTTTTTTTTGTAATGCAGCCAGTTTTCCTTAAAGGAAAACGAGATGCATTACAAAATGAAAAAATGAAACGTGTCAGTTTCATTTTTTCAGAGCAGGCGGTGGTCCATAGGACCACCGCCTGCTCTGAAAAAATGTTTTCCAGGCCATTCACAAAGGGGAAGGGCTTCCCTTTTTTCCGAATGGGTTACCACCAGTGTGACAGTGGTGGTAACTGCGATTGCTTTGCGACCGCGTTCACGATCACAAAGCAATCTTGCATCGCACTGCGACTCGCAAATAGAAAGGGGAACACCCCTTCCTATATGCGACTCGCAGTCCAGTTTTGCGAGTCAGTAACCAGGTTACCGACTCGCAAAACAAGAATAGGGCATCGCGATGTGGGTTTTGCATGTCGCAAACAGCAAACACGAAAATCGATGTTTGCGACGCGTAAAACCGTTGCTACATCTGGCCCCAAATCTCATCAAAGCAGAGCATGAGGGTGTCGCCTCCGCACAACAGTGTCAAACAGGCCACTGCAATCTGTGTACCTGGACCATTGTGGTCCCCTTCAACCAGGTGGTACATACAAATACATCTTAGTCACTGTAGATTCTTGTTCTAGATTCCTGTGGGTATGGCCTCAGTGGTCAGTTGACGCTAGACCTGTTATAAAAGACTTGCTGATCTTAATCGGTACATATGCGGTTGCAGCATTCCATTTGGACCAGGGCCCTGCGTTTGCATCTGAGGCATTCAGGGACACCACGACGATGATGGATGTTGAACTCCGTTACTGCTCACCCTAACATCCCAAGGAGAATTGGGTTGTGGAGAGGAGGAATCAAGATCTAATGCAGTCCTTAACAGCTAGAGTATTAGGTTCTTCTTCATCAACTATATGGGGTCCAGAGAGCACTGAATAGTCTGCCAAGATGGTCCGTGGGAGGACACACTCATTATGAGGTTCTCTTTGGGATACCTACGTATGTCCCTGTAACCGTGTGGGTGTGGATGAATCACTCTAGACCACGTGATAGTCTTGAAAAAAAGGAATTTTATTGATGATTTTGGATGTGGTATGAAGCAGGTGAGTATACTTCAGTCTTTGGTTGCTGGGTATAGGGTGGTGGGATGTTCTTGAGGTTTGGTCATCACTCTTCTCTTTCTGTCTCCCTTGTTCACAGGTCGTCCCCGGGAAGCGCATGTGGAGAGAAGAGAATGAGAGCAGTAAGTGAACGTGCTACTGGTATCTATTTTGTTTCCTTATGCTTTCTTTGTTGTCCCTGTCTCACTGTTCTTGCACAGTTACTTTCTCAAACTGGTTCAGGTTAGTATGTGCTTTCTTCCATCTGTCTCTTAGTGGTCTAACTCCTGTCCTTTCTGTCTTCTTATTTTCTTTCAGCGCTCTATCGTTCCTGTGCGCGAGTCTTGGCTGGTCTATTTAGTGGCAGTGCTCTAAGGTGCCCGGTGGTAAGTTATTTATCTCTCCCTGTTGGTCCTCTCCCTTGTCTTTGTTTGTTTCCTTTTTCTCACCCCCTCCCTTTCCCAGTGCTCGTGCGTTTGTTTCCCGGTGTTGTCCTTCCCCCTCCCTTCCTTCCGTGTTACCGTTTCGCGCCCCCCCCCCCTTTTCTCTCACTCCGCTAACTTTCTCTCAATCACTCGTTCAGGGACGTGGTCCCACCAACCTGACTGGCCACTCTTCTCCTGAAGCGTGGCGGGATGCTGCACTCCGTCCTCCCGGTTGCCTGGAACAGGATCTCCCGTCACTCGCCTTCTGCCTTCTCCTCCGGTACTCGGACGGTACCGCTGTCTTTGGATCTCGAGGGGGCTCTGCTCCTTGCTCTCCTCATTCGTCTCTCTCTCACTGGGTTTCTCCTCCTCCGACGGCTGGTTCACGGTTGTCTTCTGGCCTCCCGTTTTCTCCTCCCAACCTCTGAACGCTATAAGTGCTGCCAGCGGCTCTTTTGACCTCCCAGCGTCCCGCCACTGTGGGTCATCCCGCCAATCACAGACAGAGAGACTAGAAAGTCTCGGACTAACAGGGGCAGCGTCAGCACAAGTGAGAGTCATGTGTGGGCGAACTGGTTCCAGCCCTTCACAGTCCCAGATCTAGATGGCCCTGGTTTGGTGGCAGTAGATACACCTTTCGACATAAATGAGTGTCTCACTGTCTTACAGGAGCTTCATCAATTTTGTGATGATAAATCATCCACCAGTGCTGCCACCTTAGGAATAAAGGATTTGCAAACAACTTCTACTGGCTGGATTCCTAAAGTTGGGGATCTGTTTCTTGAGAAGATTGTTGTGTAGAAGGAAATTGTCCCATACTACAGAGCACCAGTCCAAGTCCTAAGAATACAAGGTGCCAGAACTGTCATCTTACTGCCTGGTTCCAAAGCAAACAGATTAGTCTCAATTGAATCATGTGGTTGATCCTGAGGTCCCTTGGGTAGTTCCCGGTCTCCCCTCAATACCCAACAGGACATACCTCTTCAAAGAAGAAACAACAACTCTTCTGACTATAACAGTATGCACAACAATGCTATGAATTTAGCTTTTGCCGATTCCTGTTACCACTTCAGTGACAACACCTGTCCAAGATATGGCCGTCTTCTATTCCAACACCACACAAACTGACAACCTTGTCTACTATGAGACCCCACGCAAAGTGGATCCATCCACCAGTAATGCACCGGCTTCTGTGTTTGCAGAGACTGCTTCTGATGGATACAACTACCTGTGGATTCCTCACCTAATGAATACTCCCATGGCGCCAGCATTCGACGGAAATCTTCTTACTAGTCTCTGCACGTCGACGAGGACGTCACTCTAGCCCACGCGACGCCGTCTGACGTCATACAGGCAATAAGAGGTCCTCGACGACGTGCCGATGACAGTTCCCTTTTTTCCGTGCATTCGAAACGGTTATCTTCAAGGGAGCTACTGTTACCTTCGTGGTTACAGTGTATTGTCTGCTGCGTAGTCTTCTCTGCGGTAATAATGTCTCAGAGGAAGTCGGGTTTCAAGCCCTGTCGAGAGTGTGGGGGCAAGATGTCAGTTACAGATCCTCACTCCGACTGTCTATGGTGTTTGAGCTCCGACCACAACGTCTCGACTTGCGATTCATGTCAACACATGAATCCGAAGGCCCTCAAAGAGCGTGAGGCCAAGTTATTCATGGCAAAGTCAAAGAAGAAGGAGAAACATCATAAGAAGTCTTCTTCGCCAAGGTCTCACCGGCGTCATCGAGACTCCCGGCGCCGTAGAGACTCACGACGTCATTCCAGCAAGGAGTCTCGTTCGAGGTCACCTTCGGCTCGGCGTCGGAGGACTTGGGAGGTCAGCCCCACGGTCACGCCGCATCCATCGACGCCGTTGCCCTCTCCGGCGTCACCGACTTCACCTGGTCAGGCGTCAGTGATTGAGGTGGTGCAGCCTCTTGTGTTTTCTCCGGCGTCGCAGACGTCGAGGCCGGCGTCGGGGTCGCCCTCGATCCAGGCACCCCAGTATCCGGCTTTTCCCACTCCTGGAGCCGATAGTACCGCGTTTCTTAATGCGATGTATACCATCTTTCAGCAGATGGCTCCAGGAGCTGCTCCGGCTGGTCCTTCGGGGCCCTTGGCCTTTTCGTTGGGTGATCCTGCGCCTCTTCGGCCGGCACCCTTTATGCCCTTTCTCCCTTTTGGGAATGTGGGCTCGGCGCCGGTGCCGGCGTCGGTGGCCGCTCCGGTGGCTTCGGATGTTTCGGCCCCGGAGGTTGCCCTTCCGTCGAAGTCAGGATTTTGCCCTGTGACTCCGGTTGGTCCATCGGCTCCAAGACCTCGTCCTCTGGCTCCTACCTCGGCGCCGAAGCTGCCTGTGGCGCCGGACGCGGCGTCAGATGCTTCTGGAGATCGGCGCCGTTCTTCGACGTCGGCGGAGGCCATGTCGACTCCGCGTATCGAGGAGAGACTTCATTCGAGGAGGCGTGCTCTCCGTCTTTTAGAAGAGCAGGAGTTCCAGCGAGTCTTAGAGGAGGGAGAGATTGAGGACTCTGGAGACGGGCTGCATGGTTTGGATACAGCCAGTGGGCTGGACACTTCCCCTGAGTGGGACCTTTCATCTCCAGGGGAATATACGGAGGAGGCTGCTTCCTTTCATGCTGTGGTGAGGAAGGCAGCGAGCTTTTTGGACCTGCCTTTGCCGGTGGCAGAGGCGAAGCAGAATTTGCTGACAGAGGTATTGCATCCGGCCTCTGCTGCAGCTGAGCCTCTCTTGCCATTTAATGAGGCTTTGCTGGATCCGGTGTTGGAGGTGTGGAAGAAGCCGGTGTCTTCCTCGGCCGTTCATAGGGCTGTGGCCAGGAGGTATCGAGCTGCACCATCTGACCCTGGCTTTCTCTCTAGACACCCTACGCCGGAGAGCTTGGTGGTGCAAGCCTCCTGTTCCTCAAAGTCAGCGCCTGGTTCCTTCCCGACGGTGCCTGGAGACAGAGACTCCAAGAAACTGGATGCGCAGTCCAAGAAAATATTTTCGTCATGCAGTTTGGCGTTGAAGGCCACCAACGCAACGTGCATTCTGGGGAGGTACATCCATGCTCTGATGGATGATATTTCGTCTTCATTTACGGAGCTCCCCCAGGGTCTCTTGGATGTGGTCTCGGACGCCCAGGCTGCCGCGACCCAGATTATCCAGTCTGGGCTGGACACGACCGACTCGGTGGCCAGGGCGATGGGCACGGCTGTGGTGGCAAGAAGACAGGCCTGGCTCCGAAACTCAGGGTTTTCTGCGGATGTGCAGTCGACCCTGCTGGACCTCCCGTTTGATGGGGACAGACTGTTTGGAGCCAAGGCAGATTCGGCCTTGGAACGATTTAAGGAGAGCAGAGCCACAGCCAAATCGTTAGGACTGCAAGCTCCTTCTTCCTCTGCCTCTTCTAGATTTTTCAGGAGGTTTCGGGGATTTGGGCGTGGCTCTTCTTCCTCTTCCTTTCGGGGGAGGTTCCAGCAACCCGCCTCTTCCCTCCCCTATAGGTCATTTAGAGGGAGGGGGAGGGGTGGGGCCCGTACCAGAGGAGCCTCTCAACAGCACTCTGCCTCTTCCTCGTCCTCTGGAGGGGTGCAGCAGGGGAAGCAGCCTTAGGCTTCCACCGTTTCCCACTCACTCCTCTCCTGTAGGGGGAAGATTACAGCATTTTCTCCACAAGTGGAAGTCTATCACCACGGACACTTGGGTTCTCGGCATTGTGGGGAACGGCTACGCCCTTCCTTTTCGGGAGTTCCCGCCCCTCATCCCGCCCCGCCCATCTTATTGTTCAGAAGAACACCTCCTGTTGCTAGAACAGGAGGTTCAAGTCCTCCTTTCAAAGGGCGCGGTAGAGTTGGTCCCAGAGCAGGAAAAGGGTCGAGGTTGTTACTCAAGATACTTCCTGATTCCCAAAAAGGATGGTCAGTTGAGACCAATCCTGGATCTGAGGATCTTGAATTGGTTCCTCAAACAGGAAAAGTTCAAGATGCTGACCCTAGCACAGGTGCTTTTGGCGTTGAACAAGGAAGATTGGATGGTGTCTGTCGACTTGCAGGATGCTTACTTTCATATCCCGATACTCAAGTCGCACAGGAAGTATCTCCGGTTTGTGGTAGGGTCGCAGCACTATCAGTTTGCGGTCCTCCCGTTTGGTCTTACTTCAGCACCTCGAGTCTTCACAAAGGTGATGTCAGTGGTTGCGGCGGAGCTCAGAAGGAAGGGGATAGCAGTATTCCCTTACTTGGACGACTGGTTGATCAAAGCCAAGTCCCCGGAGCTTGTGTCGCATCATCTGCAGTCAACAACCCAGTTGTTGTTCGACCTGGGCTTTTCGGTGAACGTGCCCAAATCTCACCTGGAGCCCTCTCAGCGCCTCCTGTTCATAGGGGCAGTACTGGATACAACATTGAGTCGAGCCTTTCCTCCGCCTCAGCGGATTCAAGATATTCAGGAATTGGTTCCAATGTTTCGAAATGGAGCGGTAGTTCCAGTCCTCAAGGTCCTTCGTCTGCTCGGTCTGTTCGCCTCCTGCATTCTGTTGGTCACGCATGCTCGCTGGCACATGAGGGCTCTTCAGTGGTGCCTCCGAAGGCAGTGGTCTCAACACAAGGGAGATTTAGAAGGTACTGTCAAGATCTCCAGAGATGCTGCTGTGGAATTGAAGTGGTGGATTGCGGGCAACAATCTTTCACAGGGAAAGCCGTTCGCGCAGTCGCCACCAGTGGCCACGGTCATAACGGATGCTTCCACCCTAGGATGGGGAGCTCATCTGGGGGATCTGGAGATCAAAGGGCTTTGGTCTCCAGAGGAACAGGTGTTTCATATCAATCTGTTGGAGTTACGGGCTGTACGTCTGGCTCTCAAGGCCTTCCTCCCATCCCTTCGTGGTCAGTCGGTACAGGTCCTGACGGACAATACTACCACGATGTGGTACATAAACAAACAGGGAGGAGTAGGGTCGTACCTTCTCTGCAGAGAAGCTCTTCGGCTATGGTCCTGGGCAAAGGACCATCAGATTTGCTTGGTGGCAAATCATCTGGCCGGGGTCTTGAATGTACGTGCGGACAGTCTCAGTCGCCAATTCTCGGCAGACCACGAGTGGCGTCTCCATCCAGATCAAGTCTGTTTAATCTTCCAGATGTGGGGGTTTCCTCGGATAGATCTGTTTGCCACTCGGGAGAACGCGCATTGCCCGTTATTCTGCAGCCTCCAGTATCCGATGCAGGGAGCGTTGGGGGACGCGTTTCAGATAACCTGGTGCGACCAGTTGCTTTACGCGTTTCCCCCCATACCCTTGATTCCTCGAGTGTTGAGGAAAATTCGCCAAGACCGGGCCCAAGTCATCTTAATAGCTCCGGATTGGCCAAGGAGGGTATGGTACTCCGACCTTCTCCAACTCTCACTGTGCCCTCCGCTCCGTCTCCCTCTCAGGGCAGACCTCCTCTCGCAGTCGCAGGGGCAGGTTTTACACCCCAACCTCCAGAGTCTGCACCTACATGCTTGGAGATTGAACGGGGCAACCTGAGTTCCTTCTCTCTCCCGCCTGATGTAGTGGATGTTATCTTATCGGCCAGGCGACACTCCACTAAATCTATCTACGCTAATAGGTGGTCTAAATTTGTTATGTGGTGTGGAGAGAGACAGATTGATCCCTTACATGCTCATCTGTCACATGTTTTGTCTTTTGCACTGTCTCTAGCGCAGAAAGGTTGTGCAGTGGCTACCATTAAGGGTTATTTGTCGGCCTTGTCAGCCTTCATTTGTCTTCCAGACCAACCATCGTTATTTAAATCCCCTATTGTTCTCAGATTCTTGAAAGGTCTTCTGAATCAATATCCTCCAAAACCATTCGTTATGCCTCAATGGGATTTGTCCTTGGTCCTGACTTTCCTTATGGGGTCCCCTTTTGAGCCTATGCATTCTTGCCCCTTAAGGTATTTGGTTATTAAAACAGTATTCCTGGTAGCTATAACATCTGCAAGGAGAGTGAGTGAGTTGCAGGCCTTATCGGTTAAACCCCCTTATATAACGTTTTATGGGGATAAGGTGGTGTTGAGGACCAAGGCTGCTTTCCTTCCGAAGGTTGTTTCACCCTTCCATTTGGCTCAGACAATCACTTTGTCCACGTTTTATCCTCCGCCTCATCCTTCAAAGGAGGAAGAAAGACTACATCGCCTGGACCCAAAAAGGGCGTTGAGCTTAGACAGAATGAAGGATATCAGGCTGGAGGATCAGCTGTTTGTCGGATACGTGGGCAAGAGGAGAGGAAAGGCAGTCCACAAGAGAACACTCTCCAGGTGGGTTGTTCTTTGCATTAAAATCTGTTACTCTTTGGCAAAGAAGGATCCGCCTGAGGGCATTAGAGCTCACTCCACCAGAGCTAAGTCGGCCTCTTCGGCCTTGGCCAGGGGTGTTCCTGTGGTCGACATCTGCAAGGCCGCAACTTGGTCGTCCCTTCACACTTTTGTGAAACATTACTGTTTGGACTCTGAGGTCAGAAGGGACGGTCATTTTGCACGGTCAGTGCTGCAGGATTTCTTGGTTTGACCATTTAGGCACCCACCGCCGGGCGTGGTACTGCTTTGGGACTCTATTCATTAGGTGAGGAATCCACAGGTAGTTGTATCCATCAGAAGAACGAGTTACTTACCTTCGGTAACGACTTTTCTGGTGGATACATTAGCTACCTGTGGATTCCTCACGGTCCCACCCGCCTCCCCGTTGCCTTTCTGGTCTCTCCAAGCAATCCTTGAGTGTGCTCCTTTTGGTCTTCAAAGTTGCAATACATTTTGCATATATGATATTTGTATATATGTGTATATTTATATATAAATCTATATATATTGTGTATATACATGATTCGTATGTATAAATATATTTATTTGTTTAAAAAAAAAAAAAAAAAAAAAGAAGGTTATATTAAATCTACAGCTATTTTATTGCAATGTTGTGTGATTTACAATATTAAGAGATGTTGCTTTGCTCTTTCATTACATTGGGTTATTATTATTCTCATGCACGTAAAAAATGTTGGTACTGTCATCGGCACGTCGTCGAGGACCTCTTATTGCCTGTATGACGTCAGACGGCGTTGCGTGGGCTAGAGTGACGTCCTCGTCGACGTGCAGAGACTAGTAAGAAGATTTCCGTCGAATGCTGGCGCCATGGGAGTATTCATTAGGTGAGGAATCCACAGGTAGCTAATGTATCCACCAGAAAAGTAGTTACCGAAGGTAAGTAACTCGTTCTTCTGGTTATTTCATCGACCTTGATGACTTTTCTTCAACTTCATCTGCACCTGCACTTGAAACTTTCAAAGACACGTAAGCTGCATATATGGTTTAAAAATAACTATTTAATTTATCCATGGAACTATCTGTGGATATTTCTGACATTGCTTGCCTTTCTATTATGGATTGGTTTCGTGACTGTTTTCTTTCTCCTTATAAATGGTCATTATCTTCCTGAACACTCCTCTGTTGAGCCAGTGGATGAAGTCCTAACTCCATATCTTTCCTCACATAACGTCCAAACTGACTTGTCCTGAGTGAACATTTCAGCAGTACCAATTCCTGAGGGGGTTGTGTGGGATAAAGTTACATTAGACATATACGGGCCTACTGAGGTCATTCAAATTCCATATGTTTTCAAAATTTCAATGACTGTTGTAATTACAGCTGGTGTTGTTTCTGATGACTGTGATGTTCAAACTGTTGATTCCATGTTAGGTGAACTGAAGGCTTATACTTTATTTGAAAGTGATCATGTGTATACTAACATAAAGAATTATGGGGAAATGTTCTGTTATAGTAACTGAGGACATTGCTACCAGCACCGAGCAACTAGACACAGAACAATAGTTATTTATACACAGTGGGAACACTGTTCTACTCCGCCTTTGGGGAGCCCAAAACATTATTCAGATAAATTCACATATTCTTCTGGGCATGACATTAAGAATTCAGGGTCATACTATTTCAAGTTACCGCCTTCTAAAACTAGAAACACAAAATTGATTTATTCACATTCCTTTGTATCCCGACTTGCAGTTGAAGGCTAGAATACTGGAAGATGGAAAGAGTGTATGGGGAACACAAGGTTGGCAAATTCAGGGTAGGGAAGCTCTATTTAGAACATGCCTTATTCCTGTTCAAGTGATCTTTTTAAATGACTCAATTCATCAGGCATCCTGTCTAGGGTTAGCAAAAAATAAAGGAAATGACTGCGCCTAGTATCCCCACACCGGCAAAATTCACCAATTAGCAGTCCTTCCTCAGTGTCATAGAGGAAGAATTAGATGCAAAGATTCGGGCTGATACCTATAATTCTTCACTTTCTAGTCCCAACGGCTAGTTATTGTGGCCAATAGACACAAATGGGTGTCATGCTCATTTTGTGAATTCCTCAGGGGTTTTCAAGATTAGCCGGCTGGACCCTCGCTTTGTCTCGAGTCAACACTCGGGTATAGTTACTGCATACAGTGTGGGTAAACTGTGCCAACAATGGTTGCAGACTTACACCTTAGCAGCAGTTAGCAGCAGTTAAAGAACATCTTACTACTTTATTTGAATTTATAGACTTGCAGGACTTCTTGTTAGGTCCAAGAAAGCCACGCTCTAAAAGACTCATCGATGCCATATACGATGAGATCTAGAAGGTTTGCAAAAGGAAGCAGCTGAGCGTTTAAGGCAGATAGATAAGGAACAGTTGGAAAAGGCTTTAGCTGTTATTGATAATGGCATGAACACTCCATCTAACAGGAGATATTTCCTTAATAGCATAGTGTCATCTGCGATTGACATCATTCAGAATTACATGTCTTTTTTACACCATAGAAAAAGTCAACTGCGTTCCCTCATGCAATTAGGTTGAACACTACAGACTCTGAAAAATGGCAGCGTTCAATGGAAATACATTAACAGTCTCACCTGTTTGCTGCATTTAATTTATTCCGGGAACAACAGACAATGACTAAAAGTGAAGCGAGTTTCACCATGCATCACATAGAAAAGTTAGAAAAGTTGCCGTTCACAGTTGCAGAAAGTCCCTCGACAGTACGGCTCGTAAATGGCATAAATCTGCCCATTTCCACCTTTCATTTTTCAAAATGCTTGAAACATCTTGCCGTGGGCAGATACGAGCGGCTATGCAATAGTTTTTATTAAAGAAGAGTGGGAGTTGCCCTTTGAATATAAATATCTGAATGGCAAAACGGAGGTCTTTCTTAGCAGAAGTGAATGGGAGACTACTGTTAGTCATTCAATGATTTGCAAACAGGTGTCCATTCATGGCCTTTTCTATGTGGGGGTCGCGAACTTGGCCTGTTTTTTGAAAGGCACTTATCCAGCATTTCATATACTTTCGAATGGAAGTTATGTGGCCCTGAATGAACAAAGCTGTTGCGGTATGAGACCAAGAATTGCCTATGCAATTTCAGTCTCTAAGATTGTAACGTGTTGTGGACATGTTTTACTACCCCCTCAACTAAAGAGATAAGAGTAGCAGAAATGTGGACTCACATTGATACTACTAATGTAAATTATGACAAGCTGAGCAGACTAAAGGCACTACTGTTTCAGAAACAAGTTCCGTTGGCATCGGATAGGGAGAGACGTATGCTCTCCCGATAGCAATAAAATCAGCTGAAATCCAATCCTTATTAAATACCAACTTCCCCAAGCACTTTGGAGAGCTGGTATACATAATATTCAACGCTTCAAGTGCTACAGGGATTATGCACTTCTTTAAGGCTGGCGGGTCTGGATTCGTGTCCATCTTCCAGACTGTCTTGGTAGTCATTCCTTCAACCATCCATTCACTCTTTTCAAGTGTGTTTGGTGGCTTTCTTTTGAATTTGGCATTGATCGGCGGTATACTGCTGCAGTGGTTGCGCCTTCCCAGCTAAGCAGAGTGATGGAGCTACTACCACCAGCCCAGCTGTGCTGTGATCGCATGGTACAGTTCTTTGGTTGCTGGAAGAATTAGAGCATGATTGGTCACTGTTATTCTGACCACTCCTGTGGTGTTTGCAACCTCTCTTTCATTGCACCTGGTGCCTCTTCAGACATCTACCTTCGGTGTGCCTTGCTGTTCTGCCAGTGCCTCCTGTGGACAAGGAAATGCTGATGTTCCCGATGAGGGTTCATTCATGGTCGTGCCCCATGAGACTGAGGCTGCTTCGCGAGGCCACTTACGAGCCGCTGTTGGTGGACTGCCTGGCTCCTTTAGGAACTTTGGATGGTGCTGCCCTCGTGGGTTGATCCTGAGGCTGTTGTGCACTATTGCTTCATGGATCCGTCTGCCAATTGTGTCTGACGATCTGACGATGTGGTCTCTTTCCTGAATGCCCTTCCTTTCGATGGCTTCAAAGACATTCTTCAAGATCATGACTACTGTTGAATACATTTGACCATTGGCCTATTCTAAAGTTTCAAAGTTTTGCCAAACATTGACTTTAACTTTGGCCTGCTGTGCTTGTCATGGTCGACATTCTGTCTCTTTGTTTGTTTTAGCTATTTTAACAAGTTTTTAATTAGATTTTGGTTATGTCTTAATATGATTTTAGCTTGTTTTAGTCCAGAGCATTTTAGCTTGGGTTCATTCACTTTCTCCGGCGTCATCATTATGGTGTCATACTTGTTCCGGCAATGGGGAGGGTGTAGTGGATCCTATTTAATTTTAATGGGAATCAGGAGTTTAGCTTAGCCTTTTGGCTTGCAGGCCTGTGCCCCAGTCACCTACTGACTTTTAATCTACTTAGCTTGCTCTGTTTTAGTACATTTATTTAATTATTTCTTCCAAAATGCTTGTTATGTTTATAGTTAGGAAGATGTTTTAGTTTCACGTTATCATTGACACTCTGTGAAGGCGTCACTGTCAGCATCAAAGATATATGATGTACGTAGATATTCACTTTCGTGTGACAGTAACATAATGTACCTTTTTAGAGAATTGTTTATATAATTGCCGCCCCAAGCATGTCTTCTTATCTATTGTTTGGGAACATACCTGTGTCAGAGGTCCTACAAGATCTGTATAAATACATCTCATACAGACAAGGTTATCAGAGGGATGCCATTAACGCTATCTATGCTACTCATCACCTTGATCCAGGCCCAGCCTTCGTGTCACCACGGAGTCCGATCTAGAGACCTCATTCCAAGATAACGAGGGTTGGGGGCTATTCTCATAGACATGGTACTGGCAGATTAGGTATAACACACCCAGCTCTCTTTATGTTACAGATTTTACATCTCATGTTATTGCAAGATGGTGGGGGTCTTGGTATTCATGACTCTCGTTTTTACCATTCTGTTTCTTTCATTGTTCATTATCCTAATCATTGCAGCCCATGCAATTTATAGTAGATTGCAGTCTTGTTAATAAAACCTATTCAAGACTTTGCTGCATCTCCTTAATTGCCTGTGTGTGACTGATACTTGTAGCTCATGTGAGAAAAGGGTAATCTCCATTTAACTACGACTCCCCTGAGATGTTGCACTCTTAAGTCCATGCGTAAAGGCTGCCACCAATCACCTTTTACTATTTGGGTTTTTGGTGAGGTACTGTTTGTGTGCCGGGAGTGTTGGGCCAACGGTTGCAACTTGTTGTAGGAATGACCTAATCGCCTACAAACAAAAGTGCTGTCATCCCTAAACCAGAGGTCTTGCCTTGAGCAAGAGTCCAAGTACGAAACTACAACAAGGTACTCTTGCTCTCTTGGCTCTCCTTGGTGTCTGTTGATGTTTTTCCGTTTCACTTATACCACTAGATTTGGTATGCATTCAACTGACAAACTAGATTTCGGCTACCTCCTACCACTTAGCCATTCTGATCTCCATAGGGGTCTTTCTCCTCTCATTCTTGTGATTCAACAGTTCATTTACTCTTGGTTCTTCTTTTTCAGTGGCGATTTTTACACCACTTTGCAAGATTTAAGGAACTTCTTCAGGTGAGAGATTTTGCTGTTCTTCATCCCCCTCTGGTCCTTTAGGACGTATTGACAGAGGAGGTCCTGGACTTTGCTTAATGAACACCACTTTTCACCCGGGCACCTCACTCTCAGGTGTGCAAAGCATGCACCCAATTAGGTATCCCAGCACACTGGATAGCATTGTTGGTAATCAAGATTACTTGGCAGGGGCACTGCTTCCTATGCAGTCTGGCAGTAGCAGTTCCAACCTGGTGAGAAACAGATTGCACCACATCAGCTAATCCTTTGTACTAATCAAGTATCAGGTCATCTGTGATGTTTACAGGTGCATTCAAAGGTACAGCAGACAGTCACACAGCACATTTAATGAGAATCTCATGTGGAGATCATCCAGTTCTCCTGTCAGGAGTGCTCTGAAGAGTCGTCAACACCAGTGGTAAAGCACCTGGCCATTTCAGTTGAGGTAGATGCACAGACTTTGGCCAGTGGTGATTTCTGCATCCCATTTAACTGGTCAATGACGCCTGAAGCCTCGGGACGATAGCTACAATGAAATCTCTATTCCACTTGAAGAGCAACACACAGCAATCAAAAAACCTTTCTGTTAAAATGGGTCCCTCGGTCTGACTCCATAGAAACCTGGAATCCAGCACGTGCAATGAGTTTAAGTAGCAGCAGTTTGGCTACAGTGAGAGTGTCATTTATCCATATTGGGTACGCTTCCACCCAAAAGGGGAACATGCACATTATAACAAGGATATATCTCAACCCTACAGACAGGCATTTTGAGAAAATCCAACTATATTCTATTAAGGGGTCATCCTGATCTCCCTATATGACTTAAAGTTACAGGGGTTCTTTTTCCTACATCCATCTGGTGGCATGTCAAACACCCATTACATAACCCTTCAACTAGAACTCTGAATCAGGGATTGAACTAGTTCTGTCTAGACAGCCTAACAATTATGGAAATGTGTCGTGGGAAACAACAAGTTATCTGGCAACACTGATCTTCCGTCAGCTGAAACCTAAATGTCATTTCCTTTTTTAAGACGTCCTGCTCTGATCCATCCCATCTATTCTGACTCTGAAACTTCTTCCTGCAATCTTTTGGTTTCCTCCCACATATCAGTTATTGACAACAGCAATGAAAAGGTGGTGTCTTCATCAGATTCATTTGCATATTCTCTGTTAAATGTGGATACCAAAACTGCTCA
Source organism: Pleurodeles waltl (assembly GCF_031143425.1). Classification (NCBI taxonomy): domain Eukaryota; kingdom Metazoa; phylum Chordata; class Amphibia; order Caudata; family Salamandridae; genus Pleurodeles; species Pleurodeles waltl. The sequence continues at coordinate 165,177,244 of NC_090438.1, read as the reverse complement.
ATATCATGCAACGTCATCAGTATATCTGTTCCCAACTGTGACATAAACATTGCCACTTCTGCGCATTTAACAATGGAGATTTCTTATGACAATTGTAAAGCTTACCAAACATTATTCGCCACTTCTGATAGAAAAACAGATGATGTCATGAATTCCTTCTGTGACCCCCAACTATCCAAAACTGTGGACCACACCAAATCCATACTGTCTGTAAATATAGTAACTCCCAGTTGTTCTGAAAGATAACATGCTTTTGTGAGGGCGATCAACCCCACCACTTGTCAGAGGTAACACCTCGAAGCTAGGAGGCTCAGCATAAGATGCTCTCAAAGTCCCTCATTGTCTCTTAAACATGAGTCATCCACAAACATTACATAGTCAGGTGCATCTAGAGGTTCATCTTTAATGTCTGGTCTTGGCTTAGTGTATAAATCCATACCACCAGGGCAGTCATGATCAACTTCATCGCCATCAACTTCATTTTGAGGCAATGGTAATGATGTAGCTGGATTGACGGTTTGATACCTCTTTAGAATCACGTTGTCATCAGCAAGGATTTGTTGTTCATATTTTGTAAGTCTGCTGTTTGTCAAATACTATGTTTTGGTACGTGTGTGCAATATTTCCACGGAGTGAGGGACCGTCACTGTAAGAAAATGTCACATCATTCTCAATTCTACACCAACCGCTGCAACTGCTTCAAGGCAGCTGGGCAGTCCTTTGGCAACATGGTCAAGAGTAGTTGAAAAATACTTCACAGGTCTTCATGAGTCTCCAGGCGCTGAGAGAGTGCAGCCCCTTTTATAGCAAAACAATGTGAAAATGTTATTGTAATCAGGCACTCCTAGTGCCAGGACATGACACAGACTTTCTGTCAGCTCTAGGAACTCTTTCAAGCAGTTTGTCCCATGGAAGCAGATCAGATACATCTTTGTGCATCAGCCTCAGTAAAGGCGTGGCCATTTCAGAAAAGTTGGGTATCCACTGTCTACAGTAGCAACCCATTCCCCTGAACATCCAGACTTTATTCTGAGTTCTGGGTGGATTCATTCTCAGGATTGTCTCGATTCTCTGTTGTGACACCTTTCTCATTCCCTTTACAGTGAGATTTCCTAAATATAGGACTTCTCTTTGACAGTATTGTAATTTGTTCGGGGATACCTTTTGTCCATTGTCAGCTAAATGATTTAAAAGAGCAATTGTGTCCTGTTTACAAGGTTCTTGTGTACTTGATGCCACAAGTAGGTCATTAATATATTGCTCAAGAACTGAATTGCAAATCATTTGTAAAGTCTCAAGATTATTTTACAAAATCTGAGTAAAGATTGGAGGGCTGCATATACCCTGGTGAAACTGAGAAGCATGTCAAAACTCTATCTCTAAATACAAATGCAAACAAGAATTGACTGTCTTCATGCAACGGGATAGGGAAAAGGGCCTGGCAGAAATCCACAATGATAAACCACTCTGCAGTGCAGGGACTCTGGAATAGTATTGTTGCTGGATTCGGACCACAGTACAGCATGGAATCACAATACTATTAATTTTCTGATGATCGTATCCAATACGATACTTGCCGTTGGGCTTCTGTAAACCAATGATCGGCGAATCGCAAGGACTTCCAACAATTTCTTTTAGATCCCCTGTTTTAGCATGTTTTTAATACCTTGAATTATTCCAGCCACTCTTTCAGGTGTTAAATTATATGGTGGCATTCTCTGAAAACTGTGGCTTTAGTGTGATTCGGATCGGTTCTACACTTTTGATTAATCCACTGTCTTTCCCTAAAAAAACAGTATTACAGTATTTCTTAAGTCGGAGGTAAATTCTCTACTGTTCTTACAGGATACAATTTTACAGCTGTTTTGTTGGAAGCCCATTTTAAATTTAACATCTTCATCATGTGTTTTAAATTGAATACCTTCTGGTGTCCAGTAATTAGTGCAATTCCTATTTTTACAGACCCTTTCTTTGAAACTGAATTAGTTATTTGTTTATATGTGAAACCTACAACTTGGATCTTCTTTCCTGAGAGAGGTTGGTCTGGTATTTCCGAGTTCTAACAGTGGAATGGGTAGTACCTGTGTCGACAAGAAATTACACTTGGTGGCCATTTACCTCTCCTTCTACAATTGGTCCACTTTGGTCTATGTATAAGACTGTGCCAAGTATGCAGTCTTCCTCTCCCCCTCAGGCACCATCATTGGGAATTGTCAGAATCAAAGCTCTCATTCTCCATCATGGGGAACTGTTGAAATGGATTCTGATTCTGAAACAAATTTGAGTTTGCTCTTAGTAACTGATTCATATTAAATCTAGAATTACCCATATTCTTTGGGGCCATTGGAGCTTGTGGGAGCTACACCATAGAAACTTGTGACTGCGTTGACATCTGCATTCATTGGACCGGAACCTGAACTGGAACATTTTACATTTGGTTTTGGTTTACCCCTTGCGTTTGCCTATCACCACTTACTCAATTTGGATTCGGTCTGCACTACCTGTCCCAATTCGTGAGCCTGTTGCAGGGCCTCTCTCTTTCCTGCCTATTAATAGGTCTCTCTGTTTCTCCCATTCTTTTATTTTCTGAAGTACCCTCAAACCATGGTGGAAAAATCCCATAATTAAACGGTCCTGTTTCTCCCTGTGCAGTGGGTGTTTTACAAACAATCCTTCCCCCTTCTCCTACGGAGTGAGCATTTTGTGGAGAGGTCCATGCAATAATCTGTGAGTTTTGCGGTGTCAGGTAAACCCTTTTATGACTGCTCCTCCAGCAGCACCTAGAAACTGCAGGATTTGGAACAATATTTGCTGGTGCGGTAGCAACAGAAACTGCTAATGTCTGAGCTGATACAGCCTAAGACATTGGTGCAGTAAGAGTCACAACAGAAGCAGTAATTCCTGGAGCTATTGCAGTAGAGGCTGCTTCAACAGTTTTAATTCCATTTGGAAGTACTGGAAGTAGTCTCTCAATCTGAATTATATTTGGATCGACAGGGACTGTAGCCACTGCATTACTAGTGGTTGCAAGATGTGGGGATTGCAAAGCATCTAAAATATTACCCCCAAATCAAGCTCAGTGTCAGTTTTCTTGCAGCTTCCTCATCATCATTTCCCTGCTTTCAGTTATTTTATTCTTTTCTCTTGTTATTGCTGGATACATTCTATCTAACTCAACTATGCATTTACCTCCAGCTCTGCTGTCCTTCATCCCATTGGGCAGCCGCATAATACTTTCTTTGTCTTTGGCATCAGCTGCTCACTTCCAAGCATTTAATGTTTCATAGTGATTCTAGTAGGTAGGTTAATTTGATATAATTTTTCCCTTTAAATCAAAAGTACTATATTGTGGAAATCTGAATGGACCTTCGTTTTCAGTGATCTTGTACCCTTGAAGAAGTCCCAAACGTGTGAAACCCTACATTTGTCACTATATGATGACCTGGTGTATCTTCTGATAAAGCCTCTTTGGCCACCGTAACAGGGACTCACACATCACCCTTCATGAAATTCCTAAAGCTTAAATAAGTTCCTAATTGCAAAAATTCAACAATAATTGAGCAAATATCAATTTGATAAATGTCAGTGTTTTATTCAATTTATAATTCTGTATACTTCAACATTGTCCTCCAGTCCTGTTATACTGTTCCTACTAAGTTAGTAGGACTGCGTATTGAGACAAAAGTACTTCAGAATGTGCTGGACTAGGGGCCCGATGTATTACCTTTCGTTTTGTGACTCGTAATTTGCGTTCTGTTTGCGAATCGCAAATTGCGAGTTGTAAAACAAAATGTACAGCAGTGTGAGGCAGCTTGCAATTTGCGACCCATTTGGGAATGGCTACACTCACAGGGATGGTTGTCTGCTTGGCTCAGCAGACCACCATGTCTGTGACTGCTTTTCAATAAAGGAGTTTTCTATTTTGAAATGCAGTCCATTTTCCTTAAAGGAAAATGGGCGGCATTTAAAAAAAAAATGAAAAGCTTTCTTTTTATTTTCTTAGAGTAGGCAGTGGTCCCTGGTCTGAAAAAATATTTTCGCATGCATTCACAGAGGGGAAGGGGTTTGTGAATGGGTTAACACCAACTTGAAATTGGTGTTAACTGCGATTATTTTGCGACCGCATTCACGGTCACAAAACAATCATACATACCACTTCAACTTGCAGCTAGGAAGGGACACCCTCGAGACCCCCCTTCCTAATTGCGAGTCGCAACCCCTATTTAGCACGTCAGTAACTGCGTACTGACTTGCAAAATGGGGATGGTACATCACACCCGACCATTTTGCGGTCACAATCAGTGATTTTTGCCTTTTGCGACCACAATAAGGCGTCTTACATCGGGTCCTAAGTCTGTCCGGGAGATGTCAACCCAATTGCTGGCTAGCTCACAGTACCTCACCCAAACCCCTAATCCTACAGGGGTGGAAAGTGATTATGGCAACCTAAACATGATACTCTGACTCCCAAGGACGTTGTGGAAATAGATCTCACCCTTGCTTCGTATTACTCATGCATGCCCAGGCAAAAACACAAGTAAGATTCAAGATATGTTTTCAATACGTTTATTGAAAAAATCGTAATCTTGCATAGAGAGAATAGGCTGCAATAATTAGGCAGATGAAACAGAGCAAAGTTACCAGCGTTATAAACATGGTATAGATAATGAACAATCCATAGATATGGTATAGATAATGAACAATCCAACCATGGGAAAGGATTTCTAGAGGTTCCTGCCTAACCCTAGGACTATACTGACAGCATAGTGGGTATGCCCTTCTGCCTGGCCTCGATCTTAGTCCCATCCCTGCAAACTGCATCAGGAGTCAGCCTGTATTATGGATGGCAATCCTTTCAGGAAGCTGGAAGATTTGCACGAGCAGAGCTGCATGTCGAATACAGCATTCGTCCTAGGACAGTCGCAGCTGGAGTGCTCTCTGCGTCTTCTGAATCAGTGCACCATTTAGATAATAAAAGTGACACTGTGCCAGAAGCACAGCTCTGATGTAATGCTATGTCATTACAGAAGCTGTCTCCTGAACAGGCCGCCCAAGCACCAGGACATCTGTCTACTGCCCTGAAGAGAATGTACTGATTACATATCGATAAAAGGCTAACTAAAACAAGCAACTCGCACAATATATTCCCAGAACATTATGCAGGGAAAGTGTGTGAAATGTCAATGCTAAAAGTGATGCAGCTAAAACGAGTAAAATATGAAATATAAGTGTAGATAAATACCAGGGAAAGCAACTCGGGTCCAAGAGGTCGTCACTACAATCCTATCACTATCCTCTTTTTGTAACCCTGTTTCAGCTTAGTACTTGATGACTAATCAACCATTCCCAGCTTTGCACCTCACACCAACTGACCTATACCAATGCAGCACACTTTAACTTAGTTCTCACTGCTTGCAGCAGTTCACCCTCCTTTACAGTTTTCCTGTACACACGTACTCCAACTTTAAGCAAGCACAATAAACAAATACATTTTGTATGCTCTGCTGGAGGATTCAAAATAGGTAATTCTTACAAGAAACAAATCGGAAATACGGTTTTAACACCTTCTGAATTCTTCATACACATACAGATGAAATCCCGACCAGCGGGGAATGACCCTGACTGATATACTTTCCCCTTTGCGCAATAGGTTCCACTAGCACCAATCAATATTAGTACAATCGCAATAAATAATTACAGTTCCTAACTCAAATGTGCAGTCAGTGGTACCTCACAAATCTGCACCACATACCTTTGCAGGCAAATAACACCAAAACATATTTTTAACTATCCCAGGATCTTGGATTACTTTGAGAACAATAACAACTTCAACTGTTGAATATCAAATGCACAATTACAATTCTTCTATTAGCTGTTATTCTCTACCAACATACCAAACACATAACTTCAGCGCAGTAACAAACTTAAAAAAGACCGGTGCGACACATAACCCTAATGGGTCTCACTCTTCCACAACTGCAACTGCTTTTTAAAAAATACGATTTCCTTCAGTCTTCTGGTTTGGGCTTTGAACTTAAGCGACATGGGCGATTTGTTTTAGCTCTGTTCTTATGACATAAACTGTCCTCTCACTACCACTTGATGGGTTAGGTTTTTCAGTATCTTAATCTTCGAGTACAATTATTAAATAACTCTTGTCACTGGTCATATGAACTTTTGATCATCGAAAAGTAGTAAAAAAAAGCAAACATCTACATCAATCCAATGACATGGTAAATAATTAATGACTTTAGTACAGTCAGTCTAGAGAATTTTGTGAGTTAAATAGTTTCTTTTCAAATCTTTAGTTTAATTAATTTTTCAAATATTTATTAGTCTTTTAAGCAACATAATTCGTGGTGAATATGGTCCAATAATCTGTATTTAAATATAAGAAAGAATATAATAATGGTTAAAATTACAGTGAATATGGTAATAATACAGAAGGCGTGTTTCATAAAGCAAATTTCATGATCTAAATAAAATTGAAATGAAAATAGAATAAGGTGTCAGTTAAGCTTCTGATGAGAGAATCAATACATAAGCATAAAGCCTTTGCATATTACACTGTAAAGTATTCTTAGCTATAAATCAGCAGACATCTTAAAAATAGGCTAAGCAATCTCCCATGAGGAAAGAAACTCAGAGAAGAATCTCAGCAAAATGCAGAATGACAACCAAAAGGGATCCCCTTCTTTCCGTCAAGAGCCAGAGGGTTTAGGGGCCATTTCCAAGATGGAAGTTTTTGTTTTACGTCATCAATCTCTTCTTTTGAATGTAGGTCATACAATGTTTATTTTGTGCCATTGGCTTCTTTTTTGGGGGGCCCCTGGCTATCTTTTTTGAGGACCAGCACTTATTTTTCCTGATCAGATATTTCCAGTGAAGGACAGTGAAAACACACAAACGTGAGAAAAGAAAAATAGAACAACAGAAAAACTGCTACAAAGTGATAAAGGAAAGCCTTGAAAGGTGAGATAATGGGGTAATGCATTAAAGAGGCCTGAGATAAATTCAGGACTACGCAGCCTTGGTCTTTGGTGCTTTGACATTTAGCAGCGCCGGCCATGGACTTCCTCCCAGCGCTTTTGCACCAGCACTCATTATTTTCCAAATTAAGGACCTGATTTAGATCTTGGCAGTATTAACGCCAATTCGCCACGGCGGAAGAATCAAAAACACTGTCAAGTCGACGGTGTTCCGCCTGCTGTATTTTTATATGTATTGCGACTAACCCACAGACCGCCACAATGGAGTGCTCTATATAGCTGTCAGGTTGGTGGGTTCCCGTCCTGCAGGCATTGCACTGGCGGCAGATTTCTGACGGAGGGAGACCATTGCAGGAGCCATTGGGCATTGTAAAAGGGCAGTGGCCATCGCATAGAGGTAAGTGGCACACACACACTGTACCTTAGCCATATGTGTCCACCTGCACAACACGCAACATACACACTACTATCCACTGCCATTCCAGCACAACACAACATCAACATGCAGAAGGCACACATTGCCATACATCCATGACACAATATACACACACCATTGATACTACACACAAATAAACACACAACACAATGATACACCCATCTACACAAAAACACGCAAACAAAAGCACAGTTGCACACATCACAACGAACACCACACAACGCACATCTTAATGTTGCACACAGCAACACAACTCACAACAGACGTCAGACCCACATTCACATGGCACTCATACAGACACAACCACATCACCCACTTCAGCTCCCTCGAACTCAACCGAGTCCATTCTCACATACACAAATGGACTCACAATATCACAACTACAAATTCACTTGCAGTGTGCACACATAGACATGGTGACAAGTGTGATGCCATCGTTATTGTGATGCCGACATTCATTTGGCAATTAATATTGACACCACAATAACAATTGTGTATGTGTGTGATATGTGCCTTGTACCAGTATGTCCCCATCAATGACTGTCTCAGCTTTTTTTAAAATACCTAGGCATGTATATTTCTGCATAGGTCCCGAGGTCATGTACAGTGCCGACATAACATACACAGTACATGCAGTATCCCTACCTTCGTGTCCGGCAACGCCGGGGTCATGTGTCCTCCCTGGTCCAGTGGCAGCTACGACGGCAGGTGATATACAGTTCGGTACACTCCAAAACGGAAGGGGAAACATGGAAAAAGGTAGGTTTTGCACCCCTTCTGTCCCCAAACCTCCAACTCGGGTGTGGAGGTCAGACCACCACAGTTGGCTCGGCGGTAAGGCACATCCATATCTGCACGGCAGAAACGTAGCAGGAGCCCCACCGTCAGCCCGTATTCCTAATGCCACCGTTGTGACGGCGGAAGACTCTTGGCAGAGTCGTTGGGACTTGAGCGAAGTTTTGCCTATGGTCCCGCCAACATCTAAATCGGGTGGGTGAACCTGGTTTCTGACGGAAAACTGGCAGCGGAACCATTACCGCCAAGATCTGAATCAGGCCCTAAACACTGAGACCATCTCCTTTTTTCCTTCCAGAACTAAGGGGAGGACTTGTCACTTTCTTCACAATTGGAAACAACGCAAGATGTGGAATCTTTCAACACACCTATGTTTCCATCTGGAATTTTTCACAAGCCCCATTCAGTCCTCCATCCCCAGGCAGATTCACTTTTCAACACACAAACAGCATTTCATAAACCAAGAGAACTCTACACTGCTCTACAAAACAAGCTATCACTCAGTGCCACCCCTATCACAGGGATTTAATGAGCATTGTCTTCCCTGTAGACAAAAAGGCAGAGCGTTTCACCTCGTTATCATTATCAAGGAGCTCAATACTCGGATTCTTTACAGGCACTTCAAAATGGAAGGGATTACTTGTTGTGATATCTCTTAAGGAAATGCAACTTCATGATCAGATTAGACTTGAAGGACGCCCATTTAACAGTTACAATTTTTTTACCACATTGACTTTTTTCTGAAAACTACAATGAATATTTGGCTCTACCTTTCTGAGTCGCCTCTGCTGATTATTGCTTTACCAAGTTGCTCAAGCCAGTAACAGAATATTTGAGTGCCAGACACATTGTACTTATGTTGCCAGATTCCCTTTTACTCAAACAACAGTTGAATCTGACAGTTTCCATTTTAGAGGCCTGAGGTTTTTTAATGAATTACCGCGAGTCCGACAAGAAACACTTGAGACAAAATACTTTCCTGGGGTTTGCCATAAGCTCTGTCTCTGCTACCCTAGCTTTACCCATTCACAATATCCACACCATCAAGAAGGAAAGTCACACAGTCCTGAAGAAGAAGACTCTCACTCTTCGCTGGCTTTGCAGACTAGTAGGGCTTCTGGCCTTATCCATACAGGCAATCTTCCCGTGTCCACTGCACTGTCGAGCCCTTCAGTGACCCAGAATACATCACTTGAGGGAAGGTCTCTGTTACTCAGAACAGATTAACTTGACCACAGAGGTGCACCATGAACTACAGTAGTGGCTCTATCATAAGGATGCTTTGAAACAGGAGGGACGTTTTTGGGCTCAGACTGGACATGGTGATAGAGTCAGATGCAACTTGTCTGCGGTGCAGGATGCAGGAAACTGACAACATGGGGGCAGATCATCCAAAGAGGAACTAGTCAACTGCCTTGAGTTATTAGTAGCAACCTTTGCAATCCAGTCTATCTTCCTTCATCAAACCCTCTATTGTATTCTGTTAAATATGGACAATAGGTCGGCCATCGTGGGAGAAAAAGATCCCGTATTTAAGCAGAGATTGCCAAAGACTTCTGGCATTACTGCCTGACCCACAGTCTGTTGGTAATGGCTCTGCATTTTCCAGGCAACTGGCAGAATGGAATTCCCAAAACCTCAGGGATTCCAGCAAATGGAATCTGGATATGCTCTTGTTTTCCAAGTTAATTACGAAATGGGCCATTGTCATGTGGATCTCTTTGCCTCTCCTCTGACCTTCCAGTTACCATAGTTCTACAGATGGAGACTAGGCCTCCTGACAGTGGCAACAGATGCTTTGTTGCTGAATTGGATTGGTCGGCATTAATCCTTCCCTCTGTTTTCCATGATCTTGAAGTAGCTCTCCAAGTCAGGAAGGAATTAACAGAGTTGATGCTGATTTCACAATTGTGGAGAATAAAGTGCTGGTTCCCACACCTCCTGGAACTATCTGGGGACCTCATCTCTCATTACCCTCACGTTCCGAATCTGCTCCTGGACCATCTCGGCCAATGCCATCGGCATTTAATATTGGAGGTTTATCTGTTATTAGGAACTTCTAGTTGTGGAACATAACGGAACTGACTTATTTAGAGATTCCGTCAAGAATCAATGAAGAAGTTAATTGCTTTGGCAGATCAGGCTTTAAAAATATTTCATATTGGAAATAACATAAAGTTCTAAAATAAACCCAATTTGTTTTTAGAAGAGAAAAACTAAAAAGGGACATCATAATCATACATATTAAAAACATAAAATGCAGATTCTTGAATCACCAGCTGAGGTTGATAGCGTGGAAACTTTCTGGAGATGCTGGCAACTACCAAGACTTTTGGAACAGGCTCTTGTACTCATCAACAAAGAGTGATCTGATCCAACTTACAGATGGTTGTGCTGGTACATAGAATGTAGTTTCAATTGCATAGCAGCATATATAAATAGTCTGACAGATTTCCTTGATATTTAGTGACAGATGGCCTATCTTACAGAACAATACATTTTCTTCTCCCCCCATAACCAAGGTATTCGGTCCTTTGGGACATTTCACTGGTTCTGAAATGTCTTCAATTTTGGCCTGATAATGCATTCTCGTACAGGTAACAACTTTCTGCCCAACTGGCTTCTTTGTTTGGTTTCTTGCAAGCAACGTCAGACGTTCAAGCCTTGGAATTAGCAGGTAAGTTAATTACACCAAAATAATGAGTTTCTTTTGTATTCTCCTAGAGAACCAAATCGTCAATCAGACAAGCCTCCTTTCCAGCCTTTCCAGGAGACCAGAATCTATGTATTGTTCTTTGCCTTCAAGAATATAAAAGGGTCATCTCTGCCCTCAGAGATTCTCCTCCGGCCAAATGCCGATTTCCTTTGTACACCCACCTAGTCCTGTTTCTTGTCCCACACTAACTCATTGGATCAAATGGATCTTATCTGAAGCAGGCATTGACACCACCATGTTTGGTGCCCATTTGTTCAAAGATGCAATGGCTTTAAAATAGTTCAGTACTGGAGCTCGATTAGAGGATATCATTGGCATGCCAGAATTGTCCTTAGACTCAATGTTTAAGAAGTTCTGTTATGAACAAGTAAGTGTCGGAGATTTGGGCACTATCCATGTCTGGCACGCAATCCTCTGAGGCCAAGATGAATCCATAGATTCTGGCTCCCAGCTCCTCTTGGGTAGTACTTTTCAAGTCCAAAACCTCTAGGCACTTGAAATTCAAACCAGTCCCACAGGAGAAGGGGGAATGGTATTGAGAGAAAAGAAATGGTATCCTCATTTTCGGATCCCCATCACTGTCTGTGTTCAGTTGGGGGCTCGTTCTTCACTGGTGACCTTCTGTCAAAGTTTTTCGTGCCGGTCCGAAAGATGACAGCTGTGTGGAATGAAAATCATGAAGTTAATATTTCCTTTCTAGAAATGTTCCCTTCCCAGCACCCCTCGTGTCCCTTAGTCAAACATTCTTTGGCTTACCTCACCATTCCCTCTTTCCTTTGTGAACTTTTCTCTAAGAGCCTCAAAGTATTTTGGATGTTAAACCAGGGTGAAAACCTAAAAAGGATAGAAATTATTAGTGTGATTCTGCGGATTCTGTCTAACACTCCTTTCCCTTTCCAAACTTGAGATTAAGCATACCTGATTTGTTTTCTCTTGGCTCTTCAGAGAGGATCCCATTGCCAGAAAATGTTTGAATCCTTGAGATTCTTAGATTGGGCTGCTAATATATTTGGTAGCCTCAATTTAGCTAATAATTACGTGGGGAATTCCAGTAATGCTACAAGCGTTAATACAAAGTTCACCCACTTGGTGCAACTTTCCCTTCTTTTTCAGCACACCTAACAGGTGTCTAATTCGTAAATGTTCGTTGCTTGGAGAGGAATGAAACATACCCTGGGATCAGCCTCCCTGTGGTCGATAAGATTTCTTTCTATATATTGCTCCATAGTCGCACGTTAGAGTTAGTTAATCAAACAGCTGTCTCATGTTCGTTGTTCTCTCTTTCCTTTTTCTTTACACGTTATCAGGAAGAACCAGTTTGTTGGTGTTCCCACCACACTGGGAAGGCACAGCAGGATTCAGGAAATACGTAGTTTTCACCAGAGGGACGCAATGAAGTTATCGCTTTCAGGTAAGGTTTCCGTTAATAGGCGATGAGTCATGGGCGGACGTAGTTTTCTTGTTAGCCAGCCACACCATAAATAGCTGCCACTTCTCATGACGAGATTTCATAATCTTTCCAAAACTGGACTTTGGGTCCATTCAGTGAGTTAGGCAATCTTGAGCTCCTTCCTGGTCTTGCATTTTATGTGAGGCTTGCATGCTGCAGCAGTCTCCCACCCTCTCTAACATACAAGGCCCTGCTCGAACTTGCTGTTTGGCCTAACGTGAGGCCTTTGGTCTTTAGGTTTGGGGCTTGGCCATTGGCATGTTCCAGGGGCAGTCATGACAGTAAGTAATCCGCTTGCGACCGTTGTTATTAAGCTCTGAGCTTGCATAATCTAAAGCCTCCAGCCCTGCCACAGAATTGAAAAATGTATAGCAAACATGAAGAAGAATTTTTAATTCTGTTATGGACACTGAGGCGCAGATTATCTCATCCAAATTTTTGCTCAGTTGTAATTATATCATGACATGACATGTTTTTCTTATTGACCCTACCCTAATTTATTTAATTAATAAATAGTTTGACAGATATTCGATACTTCCACTCAAACCATTGTTCTTGGCCCTCTTTACTACTGGGGCCTTCAGAACTTAAGGGCAGATCATCTTAAATGGGCGTTGATATAATGGTCGTGGGAGGCAAAAACTGAGATTTATTTGTGGATAGATCACATGGATGTCTGAAATGGATTAGCAATCATCAGTTCTGCTGCAGACATGGTTATAGGATCAGATGCCAGCTGTTGTGACTGAGGTACCAGATGTGGAGATATTTCCAGGGGTCAAGATGGGCAGACGAGGAGCTAAAACATAACAACTGTTTAGGGTTACTGTCAGGATTGTTTGTGATCTGGTCTCTGATGAAGGACAAGGTTCCCTGTTGTGTGCCCTGGTGTAGGGTGACATGTCTCCAGTACGTTGCATCAACTCAATTGCAGGCACCAGATCAAGTAATCGGGTGGAATTGTTGAAAGATTCTTGTTATTTTTACCAAGAGGATCAAATTCCAGTCATAGCCTGCCAAGGAGTCAGAAAAGAATGGAGGACTAAAACACAATATGAGCAACTGGATGCTGAAACAAGAAGTTTTCTTGGCACTGATATAGAGATGGGGCACCAGAGAGCCAGATTATTTTGCATTCAGATTGAACAATCAAATACCAGAGTATTGAAGTTCAAGACCAGATCCAGGGATGAGAGCGGTTGATGCCTTCCTGCAAGATGAAAGGCGCACTCAGCAATATGCCTTCCTGATATTTCCTCCGGTCGCCAGGCTGTTAGCCCAAAGGAGATAGTAGATCTGATTTCTGGTAACTCCCATATGGAGATCACAAACATAGTTTCTGACATTGCTGGAGCTATTGTGAGGTTTTCCATTAGGTCTTCCTTTCCTTCGGAACATTCTCCCAGATTTGTAAAACCAATAACACCCTTTGATTCCGGAAAGCTCTCTGAGACCAATGGCTTTGATGATTACAGAGGATGCTGGACAGTCCAGGGCCTTTCGGACTTTGGGCAGGACTCATTCAGCAGGCAGGGACAGAGGGAACTGCCAAGGGTAACAGTTCTGCATGGTGGAGGTGGGTATGTTGGTGCATCAGGGACAGTTAGATCCGGTGCGGTCAGGAATTGTTCATGTAGTGTATTTTTTTTGTCAGAATAGCATGGCATATAGGACTATTAACACTTCCTGTATTGGATCACTCCTGGGTCTGTAAGTTGATGAGAGGTTTCTCTTCTTCTACACCTGTGGAGCTAGATATTCCAATGTTTGCAATGTTAATAAAGTTCTGAACCTTTTTCTTTCATGGCAGGACAATGAGTTTTATCACAAAATAGCTTTCAGTGAAATTGGCAATGATATTATGGGGGTCATTATGAACACGGCGGGAAACCCCACCGTGTTCATGCTGGCGGTCTTATCACAGACCGCCAGCCCCCTTGAGACCCTGTAAACAATGTTTCCACCCTCCGGCCCAGCAGAATGCAAATCGGGCAGTGACCTGCGTGACGGGGCACTGCACGGGGGCCCCTGCACTGCCTATGCCAAGTGCATGGGCAGTGCAGGGGCCCCTGGGGGGTCCCAGAGCACCCCTTCAGCCAGGCTTTCCCTGGCCGGTTGCCCTGAGGAACAAGGGTTGTTTATCCGGAGGGCAGCGCTGCTTGCAGAGCTGCCCTGTCGGATAAAGTAATCCGCTATTGTCAGGCTGCCTGTTGGCGGTAGCCTGGCGGTGTTCAGGATATGGCAGTTCAGACCGCCATGCCAGTGGCAGTATTTTCCGCCACCGCCGACTTGGGGGTCTGAACCGCCATGTTCGTAATGAGGACCTATGTCTTACGTCCTGCATTGGACATTTTGGGGTGAATAGTTATTCCGGAGCACCTGGAGTTGAGGGGATCCCCCTCCTTTGTTGGCAGACAGCTCTTTGGCTGTTCGGATGAGACCACAGACCCACAGAGGAAACACCCCCTATGGCAGAGCACATGACTTAGTTATACAACCCAATTGGAAGAATTCAGCCAATGAAACCTAAAAGGCATCTCAAAGCTAAGAGACGTGTGGTTGGTCTCACGCATTAATTATTTCATAGTGTTAAAGTCAGATTTTTTTGCTCCATAAATCTCAATCCTCAAAATACCTCCAGTTCGACATACACTAATGCCCTATCCGCAGACACCAGTCGGCATCCTGGAATGTAATCCTTTAAAACCCGAGATCACCTTTGGTCTGCTAAGTTGGGGAGACATATTGACATCTTTGATGTCCCTCAGACTTCTTAAATAGGAGGCAAGCTCAGTCGCAGCCCTAGGAGAACCTTTGGGAGCAGGATGTAGAAAACAAATTCCGGTCTTTTTACTCCCAGGACATAAGCAGCAAGCAGCAGACTAGCATAGCAAAGCAGCAGGCAGAGTGGCAGTCTCTCCTACAGCATCCAACTCTTTTTCCTGGCAGAATGTCATCAGTTCAGAAAGAATCTACCTATGTGGTGTCAGCGGTCCAGTACTAATACCCATGCATGTCTTTGAAGTAGACAAACTTCAAAGAGAAGTCGTTGTAGTGCACAAGACCCTGCCCTTCCCTAGCCCCAGGCACCCTCCAAGCGGTTGAAGACTCCTTTGTGTGAGGATAGGCACAGCCCAATTCAGGTGCAAGTGTCAGCTCCTCCCACCATTCTAGCTCAGGAAGACCCATCAGACAGGCAGTGGACCATCAGGATATGCAGGGCACACCGGAACTACCTTTGTGTGACTGTCTAGAGTGAATACAAACACAGCCCAACTGTCATCCTAACCCGGACGTGTATTCAGCTGACATGCTTTTATAAAAGTGGCATTTTCAAACTCACAATTCAAAAACCAACTTCACCAAAAGATGTATTTTTAAATTGTGAGTTCAGAAACCCCAAACTCCATATCTCTATCTGCTCCCAGTGAGAAATTACATGTAAAAGATACTTCAAGGCAATCTCCATGTTATCCAATGGGAGAGATAGGCCTTGCAATAGTGAAACCCAGAATTAGCAGTATTTCACTATCAGGACATGTAAAACACACCATCACATGTCCTATATTTTAAATACCCTGCCCATGGGACTACCTTGGGCCTACCTTAGATGTAACTTACAAGGAATAAAAGAGAATGTTTGGTCCGGGCAAGTGGGTGCACTTGCCAGGTTGACATGGCAGTTTAAAACTGCATACACAGACACTGCAATGGCAGGCCTGAGACATGTTTGCAGGGTTACTTATGTGGGTAGCACAATCGGTGCTGCAGGCCCCCTAGTAGCATTTCATTTACAGGCCTTGGGCACACCTGGTGCACTATAATAGGGGCATAGTAATTAGTAAATCAAATATGCCAGTCATGGATAAACCAGTCACCAATACAATTTAGACAGGGAACGTATGCACATTAGCACTGGTTAGCAGTGGTAATAGTACCTAGAGCCTTAAAGCCAACAAGCAGAAGTCAGAAGAAATAGGAGGAAGAAGGCGAAAAGTTTGGAGATAACCCTGTGTAGGAAAGTACCATCTTGCCTGGCATGTTACCCCCATTTTTCACTGTATATATGTTGTTTTAGTTGTATGTGTCACTGGGACCCTGGTAACCCAGGGCCCCAGTGCTCATAAGTGTGCCTGAATGTGTTACCTGTGTAGTGACTAACTGTCTCACTGAGGCTCTGCTAATCAGAACCTCAGTGGTTATGCTCTCTCATTTCTTTCCAAATTGTCACTGACAGGCTAGTGACCATTTTTACCAATTTACATTGGCTTACTGGAACACCCTTATAATTCCCTAGTATATGGTACTGAGGTACCCAGGGTATTTGGGGTTCCAGGAGATCCCTATGGGCTGCAGCATTTCTTTTGCCACCCATAGGGAGCTCTGACAATTCTTACACAGGCCTGCCACTGCAGCCTGAGTGAAATAACGTCCACGTTATTTCACAGCCATTTTACACTGCACTTAAGTAACTTATAAGTCACCTATATGTCTAACCCTTACCTGGTAAAGGTTAGGTGCAAAGTTACTTAGTGTGAGGGCACCCTGGCACTAGCCAAGGTGCCCCCACATTGTTCAGAGCCAATTCACTGAACTTTGTGAGTGCGGGGACACCATTACACGCGTGCACTACATATAGGTCACTACCTATATGTAGCTTCACCATGGTAACTCCGAATATGGCCATGTAACATGTCTATGATCATGGAATTGCCCCCTCTATGCCATCCTGGCATTGTTGGTACAATTCCATGATCCCAGTGGTCTGTAGCACAGACCCTGGTACTGCCAGACTGCCCTTCCTGGGGTTTCTCTGCAGCTGCTGCTGCTGCCAACCCCTCAGACAGGCAGCTGCCCTCCTGGGGTCCAGCCAGGCCTGGCCCAGGATGGCAGAACAAAGAACTTCCTCTGAGAGAGGGTGTCACACCCTCTCCCTTTGGAAAATGGTGTGAAGGCAGGGGAGGAGTAGCCTCCCCCAGCCTCTGGAAATGCTTTGTTGGGCACAGATGTGCCCAATTCTGCATAAGCCAGTCTACACCGGTTCAGGGACCCCTTAGCCCCTGCTCTGGCGCGAAACTGGACAAAGGAAAGGGGAGTGACCACTCCCCTGACCTGCACCTCCCCTGGGAGGTGTCCAGAGCTCCTCCAGTGTGCTCCAGACCTCTGCCATCTTGGAAACAGAGGTGCTGCTGGCACACTGGACTGCTCTGAGTGGCCAGTGCCACCAGGTGACGTCAGAGACTCCTTGTGATAGGCTCCTTCAGGTGTTAGTAGCCTTTCCTCTCTCCTAGGTAGCCAAACCCTCTTTTCTGGCTATTTAGGGTCTCTGTCTCTGGGGAAACTTTAGATAACGAATGCATGAGCTCAGCCGAGTTCCTCTGCATCTCTCTCTTCACCTTCTGATAAGGAATCGACCGCTGACCGCGCTGGAAGCCTGCAAACCTGCAACATAGTAGCAAAGACGACTACTGCAACTCTGTAACGCTGATCCTGCCGCCTTCTCGACTGTTTTCCTGCTTGTGCATGCTGTGGGGGTAGTCTGCCTCCTCTCTGCACCAGAAGCTCCGAAGAAATCTCCCGTGGGTCGACGGAATCTTCCCCCTGCAACCGCAGGCACCAAAAAGCTGCATTACCGGTCCCTTGGGTCTCCTCTCAGCACGACGAGCGAGGTCCCTCGAATCCAGCGACGCTGTCCAAGTGACCCCCACAGTCCAGTGACTCTTCAGCCCAAGTTTGGTGGAGGTAAGTCCTTGCCTCACCTCGCTGGGCTGCATTGCTGGGAACCGCGACTTTGCAAGCTACTCCGGCCCCTGTGCACTTCCGGCGGAAATCCTTCATGCACAGCCAAGCCTGGGTCCACGGCACTCTAACCTGCATTGCACGACTTTCTAAGTTGGTCTCCGGCGACGTGGGACTCCTTTGTGCAACTTCGGCGAGCACCGTTTCACGCATCCTCGTAGTGCCTGTTTCTGGCACTTCTCCGGGTGCTACCTGCTTCAGTGAGGGCTCTTTGTCTTGCTCGACGTCCCCTCTCTCTGCAGGTCCAATTTGCGACCTCCTGGTCCCTCCTGGGCCCCAGCAGCGTCCAAAAACGCCAAACGCACGATTTGCGTGTAGCAAGGCTTGTTGGCGTCCATCCGGCGGGAAAACACTTCTGCACGACTCTCCAAGGCGTGGGGGATCCATCCTCCAAAGGAGAAGTCTCTAGCCCTTGTCGTTCCTGCAGTATTCACAGCTCTTCAGCCTAGTAAGAGCTTCATTGCACCAACCGCTGGCATTTCTTGGGCATCTGCCCATCTCCGAGTGGCTTGTGACTTTTGGACTTGGTCCCCTTGTTCCACAGGTACCCTCAGTCAGGAATCCATCGTTGTTGCATTACTGATTTGTGTTTTCCTTGCATTTTCCCTCTAACACGACTATTTTGTCCTTAGGGGAACTTTAGTGCACTTTGCACTCACTTTTCAGGGTCTTGGGGAGGGTTATTTTTCTAACTCTCACTATTTTCTAATAGTCCCAGCGACCCTCTACAAGGTCACATAGGTTTGGGGTCCATTCGTGGTTCGCATTCCACTTCTGGAGTATATGGTTTGTGTTGCCCCTATCCCTATGTTTCCCCATTGCATCCTATTGTAACTATACCTTGTTTGCACTGTTTTCTAAGACTATACTGCATATTTTTGCTATTGTGTATATATATCTTGTGTATATTTCCTATCCTCTCACTGAGGGTACACTCTAAGATACTTTGGCATATTGTCATAAAAATAAAGTACCTTTATTTTTAGTATAACTGTGTATTGTGTTTTCTTATGATATTGTGCATATGACACTAAGTGGTACTGTAGTAGCTTCACACGTCTCCTAGTTCAGCCTAAGCTGCTCTGCTAAGCTACCATTATCTATCAGCCTAAGCTGCTAGACACCCTATACACTAATAAGGGATAACTGGGCCTGGTGCAAGGTGCAAGTACCCCTTGGTACTCACTACAAGCCAGTCCAGCCTCCTACATTGGTTGTGCAGTGGTGGGATAAGTGCTTGAGACTACTTACCACTCTTGTCATTGTACTTTTCATAAGAGAAAAATATACAAAACAAGGTCAGTGTATATACACATAGCCAAAAAGTTTTGCATTTCCTCTTTTCACTCTTTTCTAAGTGCTGAAAAGTACTTCTAAACTTTCAAAAAGTTCTTAAAAGTTTAAAAAGTTTTTTTCTGTCTTTCCAAAAAGTTCTGAAAACTTTTTTCTCTTTTTCTATCACTTTAACTCTCTCTAAAAAATGTCTGGCACAGGAAAAAATGTTGAACTGTCCAAACTTGCATATGATCACCTTAGCTGGAAAGGAGCAAGGAGTCTCTGCATAGAGAGAGGTTTGAGTGTAGGGAAGAATCCTTCCTTAGAACTGTTAATTAATATGCTTAGAGTACAGGATAAGGCCATAAGTGCCCAATCTGTAGAAAAAGTAGCTAATGGTTCTCAATCTGATCCAGGGACTCCCCCAGGAAAAGGTTCAGGAAAGAAACTTCTCAGCCTGCCCATTACTAGACAGTCTAGCATAGTTGGTACAGAGGTTGAATCACACCATACTAATGGTGTGCTCTCACATTATACTGGTAGCCAAGCTGTTAGGGTGCCCTCTGTAAGGGACAGGTCTCCTTCTGTTCATTCCCATCATACCTCTGTATCTAGAAATGTCCCTCCCAGCCACCCTGATGACAGATTTTTAGAAAGGGAGCTCAATAGATTGAGAGTGGAACAAACCAGACTGAAGCTCAAGAAGCAACAGCTGGATTTGGATAGACAATCTTTAGAAATAGAGAGGGAAAGACAGAAGTTGGGTTTAGATACCCATGGTGGCAGCAGCAGTATTCCCCATAGTCATCCTGCAAAAGAGCATGATTCCAGGAATCTGCACAAGATAGTTCCCCCTTATAAGGAGGGGGATGACATTAACAAGTGGTTTGCTGCACTTGAGAGGGCCTGTGCTGTACAGGATGTCCCTCAAAAGCAGTGGGCTGCTATCCTATGGCTATCATTTAGTGGAAAAGGTAGGGATAGGCTCCTTACAGTGAAAGAAAATGATGCCAATAATTTCCAAGTTCTTAAGAATGCACTCCTGGATGGTTATGGCTTAACCACTGAACAGTACAGGATAAAGTTCAGAGAGACCAAAAAGGAGTCTTCACAAGACTGGGTTGATTTCATTGACCAGGCAGTGAAGGCCTTGGAGGGGTAGTTACATGGCAGTAAAGTTTCTGATTATGACAGCCTGTATAACTTAATCCTGAGAGAGCATATTCTTAATAATTGTGTGTCTGATTTGTTGCACCAGTACTTGGTGGACTCTGATCTGACCTCTCCCCAAGAATTGGGAAAGAAGGCAGACAAATGGGTCAGAACAAGAGTGAACAGAAAAGTTCATACAGGGGGTGACAAAGATGGCAACAAAAAGAAGGATGGTAAGTCTTCAGACAAGGGTGGGGACAAATCTAAAAATGAGTCTTCACCAGGCCCACAAAAACACTCTGGTGGGGGTGGTGGGCCCAAATCCTCCTTTAATCAGAACAAGGAAAAGAAACCATGGTGCTATTTATGTAAAATAAAAGGCCATTGGACAACAGATCCCAGTTGTCCAAAGAAAGGCACCACAGCTCCTACCACTACAACCCCTACTGCTACACCTAGTGTCCCTACTAATAGCAGTGGTGGTGGGAGCAAACCTACTAATAGCCAATCCAAGGGAGTAGCTGGGCTCACTTTTGGTAATTTAGTTGGGGTTGGTCTGATTAGGGAGACCACAGAGGCTACTCTAGTCTCTGAAGGGGCTATTGATTTAGCCACTTTGGTTGCTTGCCCCCATAACTTGGAGAAGTACAAGCAACTAACCCTAATAAATGGTGTTGAGGTCCAGGCCTACAGGGACACAGGTGCCAGTGTCACAATGGTGATTGAGAAACTGGTGCACCCTGAACAACACAAACTTGGACACCAGTACCAAGTAACCGATGCTCACAACATAACACAAAGCCACCCCATGGCTGTTGTAAATCTCAACTGGGGGGGGGGTAACTGGTCCAAAGAAAGTTGTGGTAGCTTCAGATTTACCTGTAGACTGTCTATTAGGGAATGATTTGGAGACATCAGCTTGGTCAGATGTGGAGTTGGAGGCCCATGCAGCAATGCTGGGCATCCCAGGGCATATTTTTGCTTTGACAAGGGCTCAGGCCAAAAAGCAAAAAGGACAGGGAAGCTTGGATCCTGGAACAATGGACCAAGTGCTCCCTAAAGCTAGGGTTAGTAGAAGCAAACCACTTCCTACTATCCCTCCCTCTACAGTGGATTCAACTTCTGAGGAAGAAGAATTCCCTCCCTGTGCAGAACCTACACCAGAGGAGCTGGAAGCAGACACTGCTGAGCTTTTGGGTGAAGGGGGGCCTGCCAGAGAGGAGCTGAGTGTGGCACAGCAAACCTGTCCCACATTAGAGGGTCTCAGACAGCAAGCTGTCAAACAGGCTAATGGGGATGTCAGTGACTCTCACAGAGTTTACTGGGAGGACAACCTCTTGTACACTGAGCATAGGGATCCTAAACCTGGAGCTGCCAGGAGATTAGTGATTCCTCAGGAGTACAGAAAGTTCCTCCTAACACTGGCACATGACATTCCCTTAGCTGGGCACCTGGGTCAAATGAAAACTTGGGACAGATTGGTACCATTGTTTCATTGGCCTAGGATGTCTGAGGACACAAAGGAATTTTGTAAGTCCTGTGAAACCTGTCAAGCCAGTGGCAAGACAGGTGGCACTCCAAAGGCACCCCTTATCCCACTGCCTGTGGTTGGGGTTCCCTTTGAAAGGGTAGGGGTTGACATAGTTGGCCCCCTTGACCCTCCTACTGCTTCAGGCAATAGGTTTATCTTGGTGGTAGTGGACCATGCCACAAGATATCCTGAAGCTATTCCTTTAAGGACCACTACAGCTCCTGCAGTGGCAAAGGCCCTCCTGGGAATATTTTCCAGGGTGGGCTTCCCAAAGGAAGTAGTATCAGACAGAGGAAGCAATTACATGTCTGCATACTTAAAGGCCATGTGGAAGGAGTGTGGTGTAACTTACAAGTTCACAACACCCTATCATCCACAAACAAATGGACTGGTGGAGAGATTTAATAAAACTCTCAAAGGCATGATTATGGGACTCCCTGAAAAACTCCGCAGGAGATGGGATATCCTTCTACCATGCCTCCTTTTTGCCTACAGGGAGGTACCCCAGAAAGGAGTGGGCTTCAGCCCCTTTGAACTTCTTTTTGGACACCCTGTTAGGGGTCCACTCACACTTGTAAAGGAGGGTTGGGAACAACCTTTAAAAGCTCCTAAGCAGGATATTGTGGATTATGTACTTGGCCTCAGATCAAGGATGGCTGAGTACATGAAAAAGGCCAGTAAAAACCTTCAGGCCAGCCAAGAGCTCCAGAAGCAATGGCATGATCAGAAGGCTGTTTTGGTTCAGTACCAACCAGGGCAGAAGGTGTGGGTTTTGGAGCCTGTGGCCCTAAGAGCACTCCAAGATAAATGGAGTGGACCCCACACAATTGTTGAAAAGAAGGGTGAAGTCACCTACTTGGTTGACTTAGGCACTGCCAGGAGTCCCCTTAGGGTGCTCCATGTCAACCGCCTGAAACCCTACTATGACAGGGCTGATCTCACCCTGCTCATGGCAACAGATGAGGGACAGGAAGAAGACAGTGATCCTCTACCTGATCTCTTCTCTTCCACAGAACAAGATGCTCTTGTGGAAGGTGTAGTTTTGGCTGATTGTCTTACTGCTGAGCAGAAAGATAATTGCATAAATCTCCTAGGACAATTTTCAGAACTCTTCTCCATTGTGCCAGGCACCACTTCTTGGTGTGAGCACACTATAGATACTGGAGACAGTTTACCTGTCAAAAGTAAGATCTATAGGCAGCCTGACCATGTCAGGGACTGCATAAAGCAAGAAGTTCAGAAAATGTTGGAACTAGGAGTGGTTGAGCACTCTGACAGTCCATGGGCTTCTCCTGTGGTACTGGTACCAAAACCCAATTCTAAAGATGGAAAGAAGGAAATGAGGTTTTGTGTAGACTATAGAGGTCTCAACTTGGTAACCAAAACTGATGCTCACCCTATACCCAGGGCAGATGAGCTCATAGATACACTGGCATCTGCCAAGTATCTAAGCACTTTTGATTTGACTGCAGGGTATTGGCAGATCAAATTGTCAGAAGATGCTAAACCTAAAACTGCATTTTCTACCATTGGAGGACATTACCAGTTTACTGTAATGCCTTTTGGTTTGAAAAATGCACCTGCCACTTTTCAGAGGTTGGTGAACACAGTCCTGCAAGGGCTGGAAGCTTTCAGTGCAGCATATTTGGACGATATAGCTGTCTTTAGCTCCAGCTGGGATGATCACCTGGTCCACCTATGGAAAGTTTTGGAGGCTCTGCAAAAAGCAGGCCTCACTATCAAGGCTTCAAAGTGCCAGATAGGGCAGGGTAAGGTGGTTTATCTGGGACACCTTGTTGGTGGGGAACAGATTGCACCACTTCAGGGGAAAATCCAAACTATTATTGATTGGGTTCCCCCTACCACTCAGATTCAGGTGAGAGCCTTCCTAGGCCTCACTGGGTATTACAGGAGGTTCATTAAGAACTATGGCTCCATTGCAGCCCCTCTTAATGACCTCACATCCAATAAAATGCCTAAAAAGGTATTGTGGACAGCAAGCTGTCAGAAAGCTTTTGAGGAGCTCAAGCAGGCCATGTGCTCTGCACCTGTCCTGAAAAGCCCTTGTTACTCTAAAAAATTCTATGTCCAAACTGATGCATCTGAATTAGGAGTAGGGGCAGTCCTATCACAACTTAATTCTGAGGGCCAGGATCAACCTGTTGCTTTTATTAGTAGGAGGTTGACCCCTAGAGAAAAGCGTTGGTCTGCCATTGAGAGGGAGGCCTTTGCTGTGGTCTGGGCTCTGAAGAAGTTGAGGCCATACCTGTTTGGCACTCACTTCATTGTTCAGACAGACCACAAACCTCTACTTTGGCTAAAACAAATGAAAGGTGAAAATCCTAAATTGTTGAGGTGGTCCATATCCCTACAGGGAATGGACTATACAGTGGAACATAGACCTGGGAGTAGCCACTCCAATGCAGATGGACTCTCCAGATATTTCCACTTAGACAATGAAGACTCATCAGGTAATGGCTAGTCTTATTGTCCTTCGTTTGGGGGGGGGTTGTGTAGGAAAGTACCATCTTGCCTGGCATGTTACCCCCATTTTTCACTGTATATATGTTGTTTTAGTTGTATGTGTCACTGGGACCCTGGTAACCCAGGGCCCCAGTGCTCATAAGTGTGCCTGAATGTGTTACCTGTGTAGTGACTAACTGTCTCACTGAGGCTCTGCTAATCAGAACCTCAGTGGTTATGCTCTCTCATTTCTTTCCAAATTGTCACTGACAGGCTAGTGACCATTTTTACCAATTTACATTGGCTTACTGGAACACCCTTATAATTCCCTAGTATATGGTACTGAGGTACCCAGGGTATTGGGGTTCCAGGAGATCCCTATGGGCTGCAGCATTTCTTTTGCCACCCATAGGGAGCTCTGACAATTCTTACACAGGCCTGCCACTGCAGCCTGAGTGAAATAACGTCCACGTTATTTCACAGCCATTTTACACTGCACTTAAGTAACTTATAAGTCACCTATATGTCTAACCTTTACCTGGTAAAGGTTAGGTGCAAAGTTACTTAGTGTGAGGGCACCCTGGCACTAGCCAAGGTGCCCCCACATTGTTCAGAGCCAATTCACTGAACTTTGTGAGTGCGGGGACACCATTACACGCGTGCACTACATATAGGTCACTACCTATATGTAGCTTCACCATGGTAACTCCGAATATGGCCATGTAACATGTCTATGATCATGGAATTGCCCCCTCTATGCCATCCTGGCATTGTTGGTACAATTCCATGATCCCAGTGGTCTGTAGCACAGACCCTGGTACTGCCAGACTGCCCTTCCTGGGGTTTCTCTGCAGCTGCTGCTGCTGCCAACCCCTCAGACAGGCAGCTGCCCTCCTGGGGTCCAGCCAGGCCTGGCCCAGGATGGCATAACAAAGAACTTCCTCTGAGAGAGGGTGTGACACCCTCTCCCTTTGGAAAATGGTGTGAAGGCAGGGGAGGAGTAGCCTCCCCCAGCCTCTGGAAATGCTTTGTTGGGCACAGATGTGCCCAATTCTGCATAAGCCAGTCTACACCGGTTCAGGGACCCCTTAGCCCCTGCTCTGGCGCGAAACTGGACAAAGGAAAGGGGAGTGACCACTCCCCTGACCTGCACCTCCCCTGGGAGGTGTCCAGAGCTCCTCCAGTGTGCTCCAGACCTCTGCCATCTTGGAAACAGAGGTGCTGCTGGCACACTGGACTGCTCTGAGTGGCCAGTGCCACCAGGTGACGTCAGAGACTCCTTGTGATAGGCTCCTTCAGGTGTTAGTAGCCTTTCCTCTCTCCTAGGTAGCCAAACCCTCTTTTCTGGCTATTTAGGGTCTCTGTCTCTGGGGAAACTTTAGATAACGAATGCATGAGCTCAGCCGAGTTCCTCTGCATCTCTCTCTTCACCTTCTGATAAGGAATCGACAGCTGACCGCGCTGGAAGCCTGCAAACCTGCAACATAGTAGCAAAGACGACTACTGCAACTCTGTAACGCTGATCCTGCCGCCTTCTCGACTGTTTTCCTGCTTGTGCATGCTGTGGGGGTAGTCTGCCTCCTCTCTGCACCAGAAGCTCCGAAGAAATCTCCCGTGGGTCGACGGAATCTTCCCCCTGCAACCGCAGGCACCAAAAAGCTGCATTACCGGTCCCTTGGGTCTCCTCTCAGCACGACGAGCGAGGTCCCTCGAATCCAGCGACGCTGTCCAAGTTACCCCCACAGTCCAGTGACTCTTCAGCCCAAGTTTGGTGGAGGTAAGTCCTTGCCTCACCTCGCTGGGCTGCATTGCTGGGAACCGCGACTTTGCAAGCTACTCCGGCCCCTGTGCACTTCCGGCGGAAATCCTTCGTGCACAGCCAAGCCTGGGTCCACGGCACTCTAACCTGCATTGCACGACTTTCTAAGTTGGTCTCCGGCGACGTGGGACTCCTTTGTGCAACTTCGGCGAGCACCGTTTCACGCATCCTCGTAGTGCCTGTTTCTGGCACTTCTCCGGGTGCTACCTGCTTCAGTGAGGGCTCTTTGTCTTGCTCGACGTCCCCTCTCTCTGCAGGTCCAATTTGCGACCTCCTGGTCCCTCCTGGGCCCCAGCAGCGTCCAAAAACGCCAAACGCACGATTTGCGTGTAGCAAGGCTTGTTGGCGTCCATCCGGCGGGAAAACACTTCTGCACGACTCTCCAAGGCGTGGGGGATCCATCCTCCAAAGGGGAAGTCTCTAGCCCTTGTCGTTCCTGCAGTATTCACAGCTCTTCAGCCTAGTAAGAGCTTCTTTGCACCAACCGCTGGCATTTCTTGGGCATCTGCCCATCTCCGAGTGGCTTGTGACTTTTGGACTTGGTCCGCTTGTTCCACAGGTACCCTCAGTCAGGAATCCATCGTTGTTGCATTACTGATTTGTGTTTTCCTTGCATTTTCCCTCTAACACGACTATTTTGTCCTTAGGGGAACTTTAGTGCACTTTGCACTCACTTTTCAGGGTCTTGGGGAGGGTTATTTTTCTAACTCTCACTATTTTCTAATAGTCCCAGCGACCCTCTACAAGGTCACATAGGTTTGGGGTCCATTCGTGGTTCGCATTCCACTTCTGGAGTATATGGTTTGTGTTGCCCCTATCCCTATGTTTCCCCATTGCATCCTATTGTAACTATACCTTGTTTGCACTGTTTTCTAAGACTATACTGCATATTTTTGCTATTGTGTATATATCTTGTGTATATTTCCTATCCTCTCACTGAGGGTACACTCTAAGATACTTTGGCATATTGTCATAAAAATAAAGTACCTTTATTTTTAGTATAACTGTTTATTGTGTTTTCTTATGATATTGTGCATATGACACTAAGTGGTACTGTAGTAGCTTCACACGTCTCCTAGTTCAGCCTAAGCTGCTCTGCTAAGCTACCATTATCTATCAGCCTAAGCTGCTAGACACCCTATACACTAATAAGGGATAACTGGGCCTGGTGCAAGGTGCAAGTACCCCTTGGTACTCACTACAAGCCAGTCCAGCCTCCTACATTGGTTGTGCAGTGGTGGGATAAGTGCTTGAGACTACTTACCACTCTTGTCATTGTACTTTTCATAAGAGAAAAATATACAAAACAAGGTCAGTGTATATACACATAGCCAAAAAGTTTTGCATTTCCTCTTTTCACTCTTTTCTAAGTGCTGAAAAGTATTTCTAAACTTTCAAAAAGTTCTTAAAAGTTTAAAAAGTTTTTTTCTGTCTTTCCAAAAAGTTCTGAAAACTTTTTTCTCTTTTTCTATCACTTTAACTCTCTCTAAAAAATGTCTGGCACAGGAAAAAATGTTGAACTGTCCAAACTTGCATATGATCACCTTAGCTGGAAAGGAGCAAGGAGTCTCTGCATAGAGAGAGGTTTGAGTGTAGGGAAGAATCCTTCCTTAGAACTGTTAATTAATATGCTTAGAGTACAGGATAAGGCCATAAGTGCCCAATCTGTAGAAAAAGTAGCTAATGGTTCTCAATCTGATCCAGGGACTCCCCCAGGAAAAGGTTCAGGAAAGAAACTTCTCAGCCTGCCCATTACTAGACAGTCTAGCATAGTTGGTACAGAGGTTGAATCACACCATACTAATGGTGTGCTCTCACATTATACTGGTAGCCAAGCTGTTAGGGTGCCCTCTGTAAGGGACAGGTCTCCTTCTGTTCATTCCCATCATACCTCTGTATCTAGAAATGTCCCTCCCAGCCACCCTGATGACAGATTGTTAGAAAGGGAGCTCAATAGATTGAGAGTGGAACAAACCAGACTGAAGCTCAAGAAGCAACAGCTGGATTTGGATAGACAATCTTTAGAAATAGAGAGGGAAAGACAGAAGTTGGGTTTAGATACCCATGGTGGCAGCAGCAGTATTCCCCATAGTCATCCTGCAAAAGAGCATGATTCCAGGAATCTGCACAAGATAGTTCCCCCTTATAAGGAGGGGGATGACATTAACAAGTGGTTTGCTGCACTTGAGAGGGCCTGTGCTGTACAGGATGTCCCTCAAAAGCAGTGGGCTGCTATCCTATGGCTATCATTTAGTGGAAAAGGTAGGGATAGGCTCCTTACAGTGAAAGAAAATGATGCCAATAATTTCCAAGTTCTTAAGAATGCACTCCTGGATGGTTATGGCTTAACCACTGAACAGTACAGGATAAAGTTCAGAGAGACCAAAAAGGAGTCTTCACAAGACTGGGTTGATTTCATTGACCAGGCAGTGAAGGCCTTGGAGGGGTAGTTACATGGCAGTAAAGTTTCTGATTATGACAGCCTGTATAACTTAATCCTGAGAGAGCATATTCTTAATAATTGTGTGTCTGATTTGTTGCACCAGTACTTGGTGGACTCTGATCTGACCTCTCCCCAAGAATTGGGAAAGAAGGCAGACAAATGGGTCAGAACAAGAGTGAACAGAAAAGTTCATACAGGGGGTGACAAAGATGGCAACAAAAAGAAGGATGGTAAGTCTTCAGACAAGGGTGGGGACAAATCTAAAAATGAGTCTTCACCAGGCCCACAAAAACACTCTGGTGGGGGTGGTGGGCCCAAATCCTCCTTTAATCAGAACAAGGAAAAGAAACCATGGTGCTATTTATGTAAAATAAAAGGCCATTGGACAACAGATCCCAGTTGTCCAAAGAAAGGCACCACAGCTCCTACCACTACAACCCCTACTGCTACACCTAGTGTCCCTACTAATAGCAGTGGTGGTGGGAGCAAACCTACTAATAGCCAATCCAAGGGAGTAGCTGGGCTCACTTTTGGTAATTTAGTTGGGGTTGGTCTGATTAGGGAGACCACAGAGGCTACTCTAGTCTCTGAAGGGGCTATTGATTTAGCCACTTTGGTTGCTTGCCCCCATAACTTGGAGAAGTACAAGCAACTAACCCTAATAAATGGTGTTGAGGTCCAGGCCTACAGGGACACAGGTGCCAGTGTCACAATGGTGATTGAGAAACTGGTGCACCCTGAACAACACAAACTTGGACACCAGTACCAAGTAACCGATGCTCACAACATAACACAAAGCCACCCCATGGCTGTTGTAAATCTCAACTGGGGGGGGGGGGTAACTGGTCCAAAGAAAGTTGTGGTAGCTTCAGATTTACCTGTAGACTGTCTATTAGGGAATGATTTGGAGACATCAGCTTGGTCAGATGTGGAGTTGGAGGCCCATGCAGCAATGCTGGGCATCCCAGGGCATATTTTTGCTTTGACAAGGGCTCAGGCCAAAAAGCAAAAAGGACAGGGAAGCTTGGATCCTGGAACAATGGACCAAGTGCTCCCTAAAGCTAGGGTTAGTAGAAGCAAACCACTTCCTACTATCCCTCCCTCTACAGTGGATTCAACTTCTGAGGAAGAAGAATTCCCTCCCTGTGCAGAACCTACACCAGAGGAGCTGGAAGCAGACACTGCTGAGCTTTTGGGTGAAGGGGGGCCTGCCAGAGAGGAGCTGAGTGTGGCACAGCAAACCTGTCCCACATTAGAGGGTCTCAGACAGCAAGCTGTCAAACAGGCTAATGGGGATGTCAGTGACTCTCACAGAGTTTACTGGGAGGACAACCTCTTGTACACTGAGCATAGGGATCCTAAACCTGGAGCTGCCAGGAGATTAGTGATTCCTCAGGAGTACAGAAAGTTCCTCCTAACACTGGCACATGACATTCCCTTAGCTGGGCACCTGGGTCAAATGAAAACTTGGGACAGATTGGTACCATTGTTTCATTGGCCTAGGATGTCTGAGGACACAAAGGAATTTTGTAAGTCCTGTGAAACCTGTCAAGCCAGTGGCAAGACAGGTGGCACTCCAAAGGCACCCCTTATCCCACTGCCTGTGGTTGGGGTTCCCTTTGAAAGGGTAGGGGTTGACATAGTTGGCCCCCTTGACCCTCCTACTGCTTCAGGCAATAGGTTTATCTTGGTGGTAGTGGACCATGCCACAAGATATCCTGAAGCTATTCCTTTAAGGACCACTACAGCTCCTGCAGTGGCAAAGGCCCTCCTGGGAATATTTTCCAGGGTGGGCTTCCCAAAGGAAGTAGTATCAGACAGAGGAAGCAATTTCATGTCTGCATACTTAAAGGCCATGTGGAAGGAGTGTGGTGTAACTTACAAGTTCACAACACCCTATCATCCACAAACAAATGGACTGGTGGAGAGATTTAATAAAACTCTCAAAGGCATGATTATGGGACTCCCTGAAAAACTCCGCAGGAGATGGGATATCCTTCTACCATGCCTCCTTTTTGCCTACAGGGAGGTACCCCAGAAAGGAGTGGGCTTCAGCCCCTTTGAACTTCTTTTTGGACACCCTGTTAGGGGTCCACTCACACTTGTAAAGGAGGGTTGGGAACAACCTTTAAAAGCTCCTAAGCAGGATATTGTGGATTATGTACTTGGCCTCAGATCAAGGATGGCTGAGTACATGAAAAAGGCCAGTAAAAACCTTCAGGCCAGCCAAGAGCTCCAGAAGCAATGGCATGATCAGAAGGCTGTTTTGGTTCAGTACCAACCAGGGCAGAAGGTGTGGGTTTTGGAGCCTGTGGCCCTAAGAGCACTCCAAGATAAATGGAGTGGACCCCACACAATTGTTGAAAAGAAGGGTGAAGTCACCTACTTGGTTGACTTAGGCACTGCCAGGAGTCCCCTTAGGGTGCTCCATGTCAACCGCCTGAAACCCTACTATGACAGGGCTGATCTCACCCTGCTCATGGCAACAGATGAGGGACAGGAAGAAGACAGTGATCCTCTACCTGATCTCTTCTCTTCCACAGAACAAGATGCTCTTGTGGAAGGTGTAGTTTTGGCTGATTGTCTTACTGCTGAGCAGAAAGATAATTGCATAAATCTCCTAGGACAATTTTCAGAACTCTTCTCCATTGTGCCAGGCACCACTTCTTGGTGTGAGCACACTATAGATACTGGAGACAGTTTACCTGTCAAAAGTAAGATCTATAGGCAGCCTGACCATGTCAGGGACTGCATAAAGCAAGAAGTTCAGAAAATGTTGGAACTAGGAGTGGTTGAGCACTCTGACAGTCCATGGGCTTCTCCTGTGGTACTGGTACCAAAACCCAATTCTAAAGATGGAAAGAAGGAAATGAGGTTTTGTGTAGACTATAGAGGTCTCAACTTGGTAACCAAAACTGATGCTCACCCTATACCCAGGGCAGATGAGCTCATAGATACACTGGCATCTGCCAAGTATCTAAGCACTTTTGATTTGACTGCAGGGTATTGGCAGATCAAATTGTCAGAAGATGCTAAACCTAAAACTGCATTTTCTACCATTGGAGGACATTACCAGTTTACTGTAATGCCTTTTGGTTTGAAAAATGCACCTGCCACTTTTCAGAGGTTGGTGAACACAGTCCTGCAAGGGCTGGAAGCTTTCAGTGCAGCATATTTGGACGATATAGCTGTCTTTAGCTCCAGCTGGGATGATCACCTGGTCCACCTATGGAAAGTTTTGGAGGCTCTGCAAAAAGCAGGCCTCACTATCAATGCTTCAAAGTGCCAGATAGGGCAGGGTAAGGTGGTTTATCTGGGACACCTTGTTGGTGGGGAACAGATTGCACCACTTCAGGGGAAAATCCAAACTATTATTGATTGGGTTCCCCCTACCACTCAGATTCAGGTGAGAGCCTTCCTAGGCCTCACTGGGTATTACAGGAGGTTCATTAAGAACTATGGCTCCATTGCAGCCCCTCTTAATGACCTCACATCCAATAAAATGCCTAAAAAGGTATTGTGGACAGCAAGCTGTCAGAAAGCTTTTGAGGAGCTGAAGCAGGCCATGTGCTCTGCACCTGTCCTGAAAAGCCCTTGTTACTCTAAAAAATTCTATGTCCAAACTGATGCATCTGAATTAGGAGTAGGGGCAGTCCTATCACAACTTAATTCTGAGGGCCAGGATCAACCTGTTGCTTTTATTAGTAGGAGGTTGACCCCTAGAGAAAAGCGTTGGTCTGCCATTGAGAGGGAGGCCTTTGCTGTGGTCTGGGCTCTGAAGAAGTTGAGGCCATACCTGTTTGGCACTCACTTCATTGTTCAGACAGACCACAAACCTCTACTTTGGCTAAAACAAATGAAAGGTGAAAATCCTAAATTGTTGAGGTGGTCCATATCCCTACAGGGAATGGACTATACAGTGGAACATAGACCTGGGAGTAGCCACTCCAATGCAGATGGACTCTCCAGATATTTCCACTTAGACAATGAAGACTCATCAGGTAATGGCTAGTCTTATTGTCCTTCGTTTGGGGGGGGGTTGTGTAGGAAAGTACCATCTTGCCTGGCATGTTACCCCCATTTTTCACTGTATATATGTTGTTTTAGTTGTATGTGTCACTGGGACCCTGGTAACCCAGGGCCCCAGTGCTCATAAGTGTGCCTGAATGTGTTACCTGTGTAGTGACTAACTGTCTCACTGAGGCTCTGCTAATCAGAACCTCAGTGGTTATGCTCTCTCATTTCTTTCCAAATTGTCACTGACAGGCTAGTGACCATTTTTACCAATTTACATTGGCTTACTGGAACACCCTTATAATTCCCTAGTATATGGTACTGAGGTACCCAGGGTATTGGGGTTCCAGGAGATCCCTATGGGCTGCAGCATTTCTTTTGCCACCCATAGGGAGCTCTGACAATTCTTACACAGGCCTGCCACTGCAGCCTGAGTGAAATAACGTCCACGTTATTTCACAGCCATTTTACACTGCACTTAAGTAACTTATAAGTCACCTATATGTCTAACCTTTACCTGGTAAAGGTTAGGTGCAAAGTTACTTAGTGTGAGGGCACCCTGGCACTAGCCAAGGTGCCCCCACATTGTTCAGAGCCAATTCACTGAACTTTGTGAGTGCGGGGACACCATTACACGCGTGCACTACATATAGGTCACTACCTATATGTAGCTTCACCATGGTAACTCCGAATATGGCCATGTAACATGTCTATGATCATGGAATTGCCCCCTCTATGCCATCCTGGCATTGTTGGTACAATTCCATGATCCCAGTGGTCTGTAGCACAGACCCTGGTACTGCCAGACTGCCCTTCCTGGGGTTTCTCTGCAGCTGCTGCTGCTGCCAACCCCTCAGACAGGCAGCTGCCCTCCTGGGGTCCAGCCAGGCCTGGCCCAGGATGGCAGAACAAAGAACTTCCTCTGAGAGAGGGTGTGACACCCTCTCCCTTTGGAAAATGGTGTGAAGGCAGGGGAGGAGTAGCCTCCCCCAGCCTCTGGAAATGCTTTGTTGGGCACAGATGTGCCCAATTCTGCATAAGCCAGTCTACACCGGTTCAGGGACCCCTTAGCCCCTGCTCTGGCGCGAAACTGGACAAAGGAAAGGGGAGTGACCACTCCCCTGACCTGCACCTCCCCTGGGAGGTGTCCAGAGCTCCTCCAGTGTGCTCCAGACCTCTGCCATCTTGGAAACAGAGGTGCTGCTGGCACACTGGACTGCTCTGAGTGGCCAGTGCCACCAGGTGACGTCAGAGACTCCTTGTGATAGGCTCCTTCAGGTGTTAGTAGCCTTTCCTCTCTCCTAGGTAGCCAAACCCTCTTTTCTGGCTATTTAGGGTCTCTGTCTCTGGGGAAACTTTAGATAACGAATGCATGAGCTCAGCCGAGTTCCTCTGCATCTCTCTCTTCACCTTCTGATAAGGAATCGACAGCTGACCGCGCTGGAAGCCTGCAAACCTGCAACATAGTAGCAAAGACGACTACTGCAACTCTGTAACGCTGATCCTGCCGCCTTCTCGACTGTTTTCCTGCTTGTGCATGCTGTGGGGGTAGTCTGCCTCCTCTCTGCACCAGAAGCTCCGAAGAAATCTCCCGTGGGTCGACGGAATCTTCCCCCTGCAACCGCAGGCACCAAAAAGCTGCATTACCGGTCCCTTGGGTCTCCTCTCAGCACGACGAGCGAGGTCCCTCGAATCCAGCGACGCTGTCCAAGTTACCCCCACAGTCCAGTGACTCTTCAGCCCAAGTTTGGTGGAGGTAAGTCCTTGCCTCACCTCGCTGGGCTGCATTGCTGGGAACCGCGACTTTGCAAGCTACTCCGGCCCCTGTGCACTTCCGGCGGAAATCCTTCGTGCACAGCCAAGCCTGGGTCCACGGCACTCTAACCTGCATTGCACGACTTTCTAAGTTGGTCTCCGGCGACGTGGAACTCCTTTGTGCAACTTCGGCGAGCACCGTTTCACGCATCCTCGTAGTGCCTGTTTCTGGCACTTCTCCGGTTGCTACCTGCTTCAGTGAGGGCTCTTTGTCTTGCTCGACGTCCCCTCTCTCTGCAGGTCCAATTTGCGACCTCCTGGTCCCTCCTGGGCCCCAGCAGCGTCCAAAAACGCCAAACGCACGATTTGCGTGTAGCAAGGCTTGTTGGCGTCCATCCGGCGGGAAAACACTTCTGCACGACTCTCCAAGGCGTGGGGGATCCATCCTCCAAAGGGGAAGTCTCTAGCCCTTGTCGTTCCTGCAGTATTCACAGCTCTTCAGCCTAGTAAGAGCTTCTTTGCACCAACCGCTGGCATTTCTTGGGCATCTGCCCATCTCCGAGTGGCTTGTGACTTTTGGACTTGGTCCGCTTGTTCCACAGGTACCCTCAGTCAGGAATCCATCGTTGTTGCATTACTGATTTGTGTTTTCCTTGCATTTTCCCTCTAACACGACTATTTTGTCCTTAGGGGAACTTTAGTGCACTTTGCACTCACTTTTCAGGGTCTTGGGGAGGGTTATTTTTCTAACTCTCACTATTTTCTAATAGTCCCAGCGACCCTCTACAAGGTCACATAGGTTTGGGGTCCATTCGTGGTTCGCATTCCACTTCTGGAGTATATGGTTTGTGTTGCCCCTATCCCTATGTTTCCCCATTGCATCCTATTGTAACTATACCTTGTTTGCACTGTTTTCTAAGACTATACTGCATATTTTTGCTATTGTGTATATATCTTGTGTATATTTCCTATCCTCTCACTGAGGGTACACTCTAAGATACTTTGGCATATTGTCATAAAAATAAAGTACCTTTATTTTTAGTATAACTGTGTATTGTGTTTTCTTATGATATTGTGCATATGACACTAAGTGGTACTGTAGTAGCTTCACACGTCTCCTAGTTCAGCCTAAGCTGCTCTGCTAAGCTACCATTATCTATCAGCCTAAGCTGCTAGACACCCTATACACTAATAAGGGATAACTGGGCCTGGTGCAAGGTGCAAGTACCCCTTGGTACTCACTACAAGCCAGTCCAGCCTCCTACATTGGTTGTGCAGTGGTGGGATAAGTGCTTGAGACTACTTACCACTCTTGTCATTGTACTTTTCATAAGAGAAAAATATACAAAACAAGGTCAGTGTATATACACATAGCCAAAAAGTTTTGCATTTCCTCTTTTCACCCTTTTCTAAGTGCTGAAAAGTATTTCTAAACTTTCAAAAAGTTCTTAAAAGTTTAAAAAGTTTTTTTCTGTCTTTCCAAAAAGTTCTGAAAACTTTTTTCTCTTTTTCTATCACTTTAACTCTCTCTAAAAAATGTCTGGCACAGGAAAAAATGTTGAACTGTCCAAACTTGCATATGATCACCTTAGCTGGAAAGGAGCAAGGAGTCTCTGCATAGAGAGAGGTTTGAGTGTAGGGAAGAATCCTTCCTTAGAACTGTTAATTAATATGCTTAGAGTACAGGATAAGGCCATAAGTGCCCAATCTGTAGAAAAAGTAGCTAATGGTTCTCAATCTGATCCAGGGACTCCCCCAGGAAAAGGTTCAGGAAAGAAACTTCTCAGCCTGCCCATTACTAGACAGTCTAGCATAGTTGGTACAGAGGTTGAATCACACCATACTAATGGTGTGCTCTCACATTATACTGGTAGCCAAGCTGTTAGGGTGCCCTCTGTAAGGGACAGGTCTCCTTCTGTTCATTCCCATCATACCTCTGTATCTAGAAATGTCCCTCCCAGCCACCCTGATGACAGATTGTTAGAAAGGGAGCTCAATAGATTGAGAGTGGAACAAACCAGACTGAAGCTCAAGAAGCAACAGCTGGATTTGGATAGACAATCTTTAGAAATAGAGAGGGAAAGACAGAAGTTGGGTTTAGATACCCATGGTGGCAGCAGCAGTATTCCCCATAGTCATCCTGCAAAAGAGCATGATTCCAGGAATCTGCACAAGATAGTTCCCCCTTATAAGGAGGGGGATGACATTAACAAGTGGTTTGCTGCACTTGAGAGGGCCTGTGCTGTACAGGATGTCCCTCAAAAGCAGTGGGCTGCTATCCTATGGCTATCATTTAGTGGAAAAGGTAGGGATAGGCTCCTTACAGTGAAAGAAAATGATGCCAATAATTTCCAAGTTCTTAAGAATGCACTCCTGGATGGTTATGGCTTAACCACTGAACAGTACAGGATAAAGTTCAGAGAGACCAAAAAGGAGTCTTCACAAGACTGGGTTGATTTCATTGACCAGGCAGTGAAGGCCTTGGAGGGGTAGTTACATGGCAGTAAAGTTTCTGATTATGACAGCCTGTATAACTTAATCCTGAGAGAGCATATTCTTAATAATTGTGTGTCTGATTTGTTGCACCAGTACTTGGTGGACTCTGATCTGACCTCTCCCCAAGAATTGGGAAAGAAGGCAGACAAATGGGTCAGAACAAGAGTGAACAGAAAAGTTCATACAGGGGGTGACAAAGATGGCAACAAAAAGAAGGATGGTAAGTCTTCAGACAAGGGTGGGGACAAATCTAAAAATGAGTCTTCACCAGGCCCACAAAAACACTCTGGTGGGGGTGGTGGGCCCAAATCCTCCTTTAATCAGAACAAGGAAAAGAAACCATGGTGCTATTTATGTAAAATAAAAGGCCATTGGACAACAGATCCCAGTTGTCCAAAGAAAGGCACCACAGCTCCTACCACTACAACCCCTACTGCTACACCTAGTGTCCCTACTAATAGCAGTGGTGGTGGGAGCAAACCTACTAATAGCCAATCCAAGGGAGTAGCTGGGCTCACTTTTGGTAATTTAGTTGGGGTTGGTCTGATTAGGGAGACCACAGAGGCTACTCTAGTCTCTGAAGGGGCTATTGATTTAGCCACTTTGGTTGCTTGCCCCCATAACTTGGAGAAGTACAAGCAACTAACCCTAATAAATGGTGTTGAGGTCCAGGCCTACAGGGACACAGGTGCCAGTGTCACAATGGTGATTGAGAAACTGGTGCACCCTGAACAACACATACTTGGACACCAGTACCAAGTAACCGATGCTCACAACATAACACAAAGCCACCCCATGGCTGTTGTAAATCTCAACTGGGGGGGGTAACTGGTCCAAAGAAAGTTGTGGTAGCTTCAGATTTACCTGTAGACTGTCTATTAGGGAATGATTTGGAGACATCAGCTTGGTCAGATGTGGAGTTGGAGGCCCATGCAGCAATGCTGGGCATCCCAGGGCATATTTTTGCTTTGACAAGGGCTCAGGCCAAAAAGCAAAAAGGACAGGGAAGCTTGGATCCTGGAACAATGGACCAAGTGCTCCCTAAAGCTAGGGTTAGTAGAAGCAAACCACTTCCTACTATCCCTCCCTCTACAGTGGATTCAACTTCTGAGGAAGAAGAATTCCCTCCCTGTGCAGAACCTACACCAGAGGAGCTGGAAGCAGACACTGCTGAGCTTTTGGGTGAAGGGGGGCCTGCCAGAGAGGAGCTGAGTGTGGCACAGCAAACCTGTCCCACATTAGAGGGTCTCAGACAGCAAGCTGTCAAACAGGCTAATGGGGATGTCAGTGACTCTCACAGAGTTTACTGGGAGGACAACCTCTTGTACACTGAGCATAGGGATCCTAAACCTGGAGCTGCCAGGAGATTAGTGATTCCTCAGGAGTACAGAAAGTTCCTCCTAACACTGGCACATGACATTCCCTTAGCTGGGCACCTGGGTCAAATGAAAACTTGGGACAGATTGGTACCATTGTTTCATTGGCCTAGGATGTCTGAGGACACAAAGGAATTTTGTAAGTCCTGTGAAACCTGTCAAGCCAGTGGCAAGACAGGTGGCACTCCAAAGGCACCCCTTATCCCACTGCCTGTGGTTGGGGTTCCCTTTGAAAGGGTAGGGGTTGACATAGTTGGCCCCCTTGACCCTCCTACTGCTTCAGGCAATAGGTTTATCTTGGTGGTAGTGGACCATGCCACAAGATATCCTGAAGCTATTCCTTTAAGGACCACTACAGCTCCTGCAGTGGCAAAGGCCCTCC
Organism: Pleurodeles waltl; assembly: GCF_031143425.1. Taxonomy (NCBI): domain Eukaryota; kingdom Metazoa; phylum Chordata; class Amphibia; order Caudata; family Salamandridae; genus Pleurodeles; species Pleurodeles waltl. The sequence continues at coordinate 165,138,353 of NC_090438.1, read as the reverse complement.
TGGGAATATTTTCCAGGGTGGGCTTCCCAAAGGAAGTAGTATCAGACAGAGGAAGCAATTTCATGTCTGCATACTTAAAGGCCATGTGGAAGGAGTGTGGTGTAACTTACAAGTTCACAACACCCTATCATCCACAAACAAATGGACTGGTGGAGAGATTTAATAAAACTCTCAAAGGCATGATTATGGGACTCCCTGAAAAACTCCGCAGGAGATGGGATATCCTTCTACCATGCCTCCTTTTTGCCTACAGGGAGGTACCCCAGAAAGGAGTGGGCTTCAGCCCCTTTGAACTTCTTTTTGGACACCCTGTTAGGGGTCCACTCACACTTGTAAAGGAGGGTTGGGAACAACCTTTAAAAGCTCCTAAGCAGGATATTGTGGATTATGTACTTGGCCTCAGATCAAGGATGGCTGAGTACATGAAAAAGGCCAGTAAAAACCTTCAGGCCAGCCAAGAGCTCCAGAAGCAATGGCATGATCAGAAGGCTGTTTTGGTTCAGTACCAACCAGGGCAGAAGGTGTGGGTTTTGGAGCCTGTGGCCCCAAGAGCACTCCAAGATAAATGGAGTGGACCCCACACAATTGTTGAAAAGAAGGGTGAAGTCACCTACTTGGTTGACTTAGGCACTGCCAGGAGTCCCCTTAGTGTGCTCCATGTCAACCGCCTGAAACCCTACTATGACAGGGCTGATCTCACCCTGCTCATGGCAACAGATGAGGGACAGGAAGAAGACAGTGATCCTCTACCTGATCTCTTCTCTTCCACAGAACAAGATGCTCTTGTGGAAGGTGTAGTTTTGGCTGATTGTCTTACTGCTGAGCAGAAAGATAATTGCATAAATCTCCTAGGACAATTTTCAGAACTCTTCTCCATTGTGCCAGGCACCACTTCTTGGTGTGAGCCCACTATAGATACTGGAGACAGTTTACCTGTCAAAAGTAAGATCTATAGGCAGCCTGACCATGTCAGGGACTGCATAAAGCAAGAAGTTCAGAAAATGTTGGAACTAGGAGTGGTTGAGCACTCTGACAGTCCATGGGCTTCTCCTGTGGTACTGGTACCAAAACCCAATTCTAAAGATGGAAAGAAGGAAATGAGGTTTTGTGTAGACTATAGAGGTCTCAACTTGGTAACCAAAACTGATGCTCACCCTATACCCAGGGCAGATGAGCTCATAGATACACTGGCATCTGCCAAGTATCTAAGCACTTTTGATTTGACTGCAGGGTATTGGCAGATCAAATTGTCAGAAGATGCTAAACCTAAAACTGCATTTTCTACCATTGGAGGACATTACCAGTTTACTGTAATGCCTTTTGGTTTGAAAAATGCACCTGCCACTTTTCAGAGGTTGGTGAACACAGTCCTGCAAGGGCTGGAAGCTTTCAGTGCAGCATATTTGGACGATATAGCTGTCTTTAGCTCCAGCTGGGATGATCACCTGGTCCACCCATGGAAAGGTTTGGAGGCTCTGCAAAAAGCAGGCCTCACTATCAAGGCTTCAAAGTGCCAGATAGGGCAGGGTAAGGTGGTTTATCTGGGACACCTTGTTGGTGGGGAACAGATTGCACCACTTCAGGGGAAAATCCAAACTATTATTGATTGGGTTCCCCCTACCACTCAGACTCAGGTGAGAGCCTTCCTAGGCCTCACTGGGTATTACAGGAGGTTCATTAAGAACTATGGCTCCATTGCAGCCCCTCTTAATGACCTCACATCCAAGAAAATGCCTAAAAAGGTATTGTGGACAGCAAGCTGTCAGAAAGCTTTTGAGGAGCTGAAGCAGGCCATGTGCTCTGCACCTGTCCTGAAAAGCCCTTGTTACTCTAAAAAATTCTATGTCCAAACTGATGCATCTGAATTAGGAGTAGGGGCAGTCCTATCACAACTTAATTCTGAGGGCCAGGATCAACCTGTTGCTTTTATTAGTAGGAGGTTGACCCCTAGAGAAAAGCGTTGGTCTGCCATTGAGAGGGAGGCCTTTGCTGTGGTCTGGGCTCTGAAGAAGTTGAGGCCATACCTGTTTGGCACTCACTTCATTGTTCAGACAGACCACAAACCTCTACTTTGGCTAAAACAAATGAAAGGTGAAAATCCTAAATTGTTGAGGTGGTCCATATCCCTACAGGGAATGGACTATACAGTGGAATATAGACCTGGGAGTAGCCACTCCAATGCAGATGGACTCTCCAGATATTTCCACTTAGACAATGAAGACTCATCAGGTAATGGCTAGTCTTATTGTCCTTCGTTTGGGGGGGGGGTTGTGTAGGAAAGTACCATCTTGCCTGGCATGTTACCCCCATTTTTCACTGTATATATGTTGTTTTAGTTGTATGTGTCACTGGGACCCTGGTAACCCAGGGCCCCAGTGCTCATAAGTGTGCCTGAATGTGTTACCTGTGTAGTGACTAACTGTCTCACTGAGGCTCTGCTAATCAGAACCTCAGTGGTTATGCTCTCTCATTTCTTTCCAAATTGTCACTGACAGGCTAGTGACCATTTTTACCAATTTACATTGGCTTACTGGAACACCCTTATAATTCCCTATTATATGGTACTGAGGTACCCAGGGTATTGGGGTTCCAGGAGATCCCTATGGGCTGCAGCATTTCTTTTGCCACCCATAGGGAGCTCTGACAATTCTTACACAGGCCTGCCACTGCAGCCTGAGTGAAATAACGTCCACGTTATTTCACAGCCATTTTACACTGCACTTAAGTAACTTATAAGTCACCTATATGTCTAACCTTTACCTGGTAAAGGTTAGGTGCAAAGTTACTTAGTGTGAGGGCACCCTGGCACTAGCCAAGGTGCCCCCACATTGTTCAGAGCCAATTCACTGAACTTTGTGAGTGCGGGGACACCATTACACGCGTGCACTACATATAGGTCACTACCTATATGTAGCTTCACCATGGTAACTCCGAATATGGCCATGTAACATGTCTATGATCATGGAATTGCCCCCTCTATGCCATCCTGGCATTGTTGGTACAATTCCATGATCCCAGTGGTCTGTAGCACAGACCCTGGTACTGCCAGACTGCCCTTCCTGGGGTTTCTCTGCAGCTGCTGCTGCTGCCAACCCCTCAGACAGGCAGCTGCCCTCCTGGGGTCCAGCCAGGCCTGGCCCAGGATGGCAGAACAAAGAACTTCCTCTGAGAGAGGGTGTCACACCCTCTCCCTTTGGAAAATGGTGTGAAGGCAGGGGAGGAGTAGCCTCCCCCAGCCTCTGGAAATGCTTTGTTGGGCACAGATGTGCCCAATTCTGCATAAGCCAGTCTACACCGGTTCAGGGACCCCTTAGCCCCTGCTCTGGCGCGAAACTGGACAAAGGAAAGGGGAGTGACCACTCCCCTGACCTGCACCTCCCCTGGGAGGTGTCCAGAGCTCCTCCAGTGTGCTCCAGACCTCTGCCATCTTGGAAACAGAGGTGCTGCTGGCACACTGGACTGCTCTGAGTGGCCAGTGCCACCAGGTGACGTCAGAGACTCCTTGTGATAGGCTCCTTCAGGTGTTAGTAGCCTTTCCTCTCTCCTAGGTAGCCAAACCCTCTTTTCTGGCTATTTAGGGTCTCTGTCTCTGGGGAAACTTTAGATAACGAATGCATGAGCTCAGCCGAGTTCCTCTGCATCTCTCTCTTCACCTTCTGATAAGGAATCGACCGCTGACCGCGCTGGAAGCCTGCAAACCTGCAACATAGTAGCAAAGACGACTACTGCAACTCTGTAACGCTGATCCTGCCGCCTTCTCGACTGTTTTCCTGCTTGTGCATGCTGTGGGGGTAGTCTGCCTCCTCTCTGCACCAGAAGCTCCGAAGAAATCTCCCGTGGGTCGACGGAATCTTCCCCCTGCAACCGCAGGCACCAAAAAGCTGCATTACCGGTCCCTTGGGTCTCCTCTCAGCACGACGAGTGAGGTCCCTCGAATCCAGCGACGCTGTCCAAGTGACCCCCACAGTCCAGTGACTCTTCAGCCCAAGTTTGGTGGAGGTAAGTCCTTGCCTCACCTCGCTGGGCTGCATTGCTGGGAACCGCGACTTTGCAAGCTACTCCGGCCCCTGTGCACTTCCGGCGGAAATCCTTCGTGCACAGCCAAGCCTGGGTCCACGGCACTCTAACCTGCATTGCACGACTTTCTAAGTTGGTCTCCGGCGACGTGGGACTCCTTTGTGCAACTTCGGCGAGCACCGTTTCACGCATCCTCGTAGTGCCTGTTTCTGGCACTTCTCCGGGTGCTACCTGCTTCAGTGAGGGCTCTTTGTCTTGCTCGACGTCCCCTCTCTCTGCAGGTCCAATTTGCGACCTCCTGGTCCCTCCTGGGCCCCAGCAGCGTCCAAAAACGCCAAACGCACGATTTGCGTGTAGCAAGGCTTGTTGGCGTCCATCCGGCGGGAAAACACTTCTGCACGACTCTCCAAGGCGTGGGGGATCCATCCTCCAAAGGGGAAGTCTCTAGCCCTTGTCGTTCTTGCAGTATTCACAGCTCTTCAGCCTAGTAAGAGCTTCTTTGCACCAACCGCTGGCATTTCTTGGGCATCTGCCCATCTCCGAGTGGCTTGTGACTTTTGGACTTGGTCCCCTTGTTCCACAGGTACCCTCAGTCAGGAATCCATCGTTGTTGCATTACTGATTTGTGTTTTCCTTGCATTTTCCCTCTAACACGACTATTTTGTCCTTAGGGGAACTTTAGTGCACTTTGCACTCACTTTTCAGGGTCTTGGGGAGGGTTATTTTTCTAACTCTCACTATTTTCTAATAGTCCCAGCGACCCTCTACAAGGTCACATAGGTTTGGGGTCCATTCATGGTTCGCATTCCACTTCTGGAGTATATGGTTTGTGTTGCCCCTATCCCTATGTTTCCCCATTGCATCCTATTGTAACTATACATTGTTTGCACTGTTTTCTAAGACTATACTGCATATTTTTGCTATTGTGTATATATATCTTGTGTATATTTCCTATCCTCTCACTGAGGGTACACTCTAAGATACTTTGGCATATTGTCATAAAAATAAAGTACCTTTATTTTTAGTATAACTGTGTATTGTGTTTTCTTATGATATTGTGCATATGACACTAAGTGGTACTGTAGTAGCTTCACACGTCTCCTAGTTCAGCCTAAGCTGCTCTGCTAAGCTACCATTATCTATCAGCCTAAGCTGCTAGACACCCTATACACTAATAAGGGATAACTGGGCCTGGTGCAAGGTGCAAGTACCCCTTGGTACTCACTACAAGCCAGTCCAGCCTCCTACACCCTGCAAAAAGGGCCATTTCCAACAAAATCCTTTTCATCGGTCCTTCGCCAAATGGATGTCTGACATCATGGAACTGTCTTTGGCTGCAGGCCTTTGCCTCGTCCCGCTATAGATTTTCAACTTCCATCACAACGACTAAGTCCGAACACACACATCTTCACCGCAGCTTCAACACAAAGCCATTCAACAATGAGTCTCCTCAGACATTTCGGGCAGCCTTGCTATGCTGAACTTTACCTTCTCAGACACTTTTTCTTTGAGTTTTGTCAAAGTCGGAAGGTAAGCGCTGACTGGGCCAAATCCATTTCTTGTATCCAACCCGTGCTCCGTCGTGGTCAACCATATTTTTCGACTGTGACCTACGCCGACGACACTCAACTGATACTTTCCCTCACCAAGGACCCCACCAGCGCCAAGACCAACCTGCAAGATGGAATGAAAGACGTAGCAGATTGGATGAAACTCAGCCGTCTGAAACTGAACTCCGACAAAACGGAAGTCCTCATCCTCGGAAACACCCCGACCGCCTGGGACGACTCCTGGTGGCCCACGGCCCTTGGCACCGCACCAACACCCTCAGACCACGCACGCAACCTCGGTTTCATCTTGAACCCACTTCTCACCATGACCAAACAAGTCAACGCCGTATCATCCTCCTGCTTTCTGACCCTCCGCATGCTCCGAAAGATCTTCCGTTGGATCCCCGCCGACACCAGAAGGACCGTGACCCACGCCCTCGTCACGAGCCGCCTGGACTACGGCAACACCGCATACGCAGGAACCACCGCTAAACTCCAGAAACGTCTGCAACGAATTCAAAACGCCTCCGCCCGGCTCATCCTCAACATACCCCGCAACAGCCACATGTCCGCCCACCTGAGACACCTGCACTGGCTTCCCGTCAACAAAAGGATCACCTTCCGACTCCTCACCCACGCACACAAAGCCCTCCACAACAAGGGACCCGAATACCTCAACCTCCGCCTCAGCTTCTACACACCCACCCGTCCTCTTCGCTCTGCCAACCTCGCTCTCGCCGCCGTCCCTCGCATCCGCCGCACCACGGCGGGTGGGAGGTCCTTCTCCTACCTGGCGGCCAAGACATGGAACTCCCTCCCCACCATCCTCAGGACCACCCAGGACCACTCCGCTTTCCGGAGACTACTCAAGACCTGGCTCTTCGAGCAGCAGTAACCCCTTCCCCCTAGCGCCTTGAGACCTGCACGGGTGAGTAGCGCACTTTATAAATATTTATGATTTGATTTGATTTGACCTGGTCTTGTGCAACTAGATGTTCGCAGTTGGTACTTTGATCTTTTAAGCGCAAATTTTTACAAAAAACTTCAACAACTCATAACTCCAGTTCTACTGGGTGGATTTTTGTTGTTTTGATGTCAAATAATGTATTAAATTTTACTCTGTTTGTCTAAATTGGTTTGGGTGTTTTTGCTGTCGTGTTTTCACTGTATTACTGTTTGAGTGCTGCATAAATACTTTACACATTGCCCCATTCAACCAACAACCCAATTTCTCATAGAAAGCAAATAATGTATGGTTTAATTACTGAGGACAGTGATATTGTTTTAGAACTAGCCAATATTGTTGTTTGAAGAATGAGGTCATGGTGTTACATTGCCTCTTCTTATGTTCCAACAGAAGAATTGAAAGTGACAATACCAACAGATGTAATAATCTCATATGAAGAAAGAGGAGGGGGTGCTTGAACAATGGTTTATTACTGACACCAATACTTGTTTGGTGCATTGTTGAATACTTTGGCCCTCATTAGAACCCTGGCAGTTGGTGTTAAAGTGGCAGTAATACCGCCAACAGGCCAGCAGTAATTACCGCCAAATTATGAAAATGGCGGTGTTATCTCCTAGAGACAGCCAATGTACCACACCGACCGCCAGGGCGGAAACAACAGCCACCATGGCGGTAGCCGCCTACAGCCAAGCGGAAGTCAATGTTCCGCCCACCATATTAAGACACAAGATTCTGGCACCTTTTCCAGGGCGGTACCAACGACATCAAAAGCCTGGCGGAAACACTGCACAGAAGTGAAAGGACTCACCATTGGAGGCACAGGGAACAACCACACCGCCATGGAGCCCGAGCTGCATGTCTTCCCCATGATTTTCTACATGCTGCTCCACCTGAAACACCTACGCCGACGAAGACGACGACGGTGATGGAAGCAGCCTAGCACACAAGGAAGGGAGGGAGGAAAAAGAGAGTGAAACACACACGCAACAAGCCCCTCCCAACACCATACACACATTCAGCTGCATTACCAAAACATTTGTACCCCGTAACTCGGATGAATAGATGAATCATGCAAGGACAAAACGATTTTGAGAAAGTGAATGTAATGAGAGAAACACTTCAAGATAAATAAGGGAGGCAAGACAAGAGATATATACATATGTACACAAAAAGGGACACAACCCAGTCCACAATGTACTTAGTCCACATGGCCAAAGTCCAAGGCCAAACATGGCACCTGCCTCAACACAGAGGGAACACTGCAGGGGCATCTGTTGGTAAATAGGCAGGCACCTCAGGGGGACGGGGGAAAGGGGGGCACCTCAGCCGGGAGATGGAAAAACACCACTGGTTCTGGAGGGGGCAACATGCCGTGTGCTTGGTCCTGGGGAGTGCAAGGCCACAGTCTCTCATCTAGGTGAATTGCCCACTTGCTCTGAAGGGGGCAACATGCCCTGTGCTTGGTCCTGGGGAGTGAAAGGCCACAGTCACTCGAGTGGGTGACTTTCCCACTTGCTTTGGAGGGGCAACATGCCCTGTGCTTGCTCCTGGGGAGTGCAAGGCCACAGTCTCTCGAGTGAGTGACTTGCCCTCTTGCTCTGGAGGGGGCAACATGCCCTGTGCTTGGTCCTGGGGAGTGCAAGGCCACAGTCTCTCGAGTGGGTGACTTGCCCACTGGTTCTGGAGGGGGCATTGTGCCCTGTGCTCTTGATCCTGGCAAGTCTGGGGTAGGTGGGTATCTTATCCACTGGTTCTGGAGGGGGCATTGTGCCCTGTGCTCTTGATCCTGGTGAGTCTGGGGTAAGTGGGTGTCTTACCCACTTCTTCTGGAGGGGGCATTGTGCCTTGTGATCTTGATCCTGGCGAGTCTGGGATAGGTGGGTGTCTTACCCACTGGTTCTGGAGGGGGCATTGTGCCCTGTGCACTTGATCCTGGGGAGAGCAAGGTCACAGTCTCTCAGGTGGGTGTCATAGCCACTGGATTTGCAGGAGGCATAGCAGCCCATGGAGGCAGGATTACATACCGTCCGCCAGCGGTGATGGCTCCTCAGTGATGGTGCTGCTGCTGGTAGGGGGAGGCTCCTGCCCATCCCCTGCAACCTCAGGCGGCTGCTCACTGGAGGTGGTGGTGCTGCTGGTGGGTGGAGGCTCCTGCTTCCCGGATGGCTGCTCACTGGAGGAGGTGGTGGTGATGGTGCTGCTGCTGGTGGGGAGAGACTCCTGCCCCTCCCATGCAACCTCGGACAGCTGCTCACTGGAGATGGTAGTGGTGGTGCTGCTGCTGGCGGGGGACGGCTCCTGCCCATCCCCTGCAGCCTCGGACGGCTGCACAACCATGGATGGTTGTGGTGGCTCCATCACAGTTCCTGCCGCAGGCCCCTTGCTCTTCCTGTCTGCTGGTGCAGGCTCATAGCTTGGGCAGGCTCCTTCACTCTCAGACATGTGCCCTGGATCCTTTTCCACCACAAGTGGATGTGGTGACGACTGGGCCTGTGGACTGTGTGGCTGAGGTGCTAGGGTGGGTTCTTCCCACCCTAGCCAGATGTGCAGGACGGGGGTGGGGGAGGAGGGAAGAAGTGAATGGTGGATCGGAACAGTTTTTTAGGAACACTGGGGTCGGAAGAGGGAGTAGGTTTGGGAGTGGAGGAAGAGGGAGTGGTTGTTGGAGGTGTCTGTCTGCTGCTTTTGGGTGCAGGTGCATGGGCTGGATGCTGTTGTGAGGTGGATGGCTGTTGGGTGTCTGAGTGCTTGGGTTTGTGTACCTTAGGAGGGGGAGAGACAGACACAGTGGGAGAGGACAAAGGGGGCGTGTGCATGGCTGTTGGTCGAGGTGTCTGCCAGTGAGGTGTGTGTTCTGCTTGATGTGATGATGATGCTGGTAGTGGATGATGATGTAGTGCATGCAGGTGTGAGTGTGGACGGAACTGGGAGGGAGGCGGTGGAGGAGGCGGAGGAGGAGGCGGAGGGGGAGACAGTGGATATAGTGGATGGTGGTGTGTCTGCATCTGGATGGTGTTTGTGTGAGTGCCTGTGGGATGAAGTGTGGTGCTTGTGTTTGCCTGTAACACTCTTGTGTGTTGTCTTGTGTGCATGCTCGTCTGCTTTTGTGCTTGGGATGGGTTGGGATGGCCGAGTTCTATGCAATGGGACACATATCCCCAATATTATTGGGGCAACTGACTGGACACATATTGCATTTGTCCCCTCCCCCTCCTCCCCCGGCAGAAGGAACAGGTCTACAGGAATCGTAAGAATTTCCACTCCATGAATGTGCAGATGGTGTGCCTGGCGGACCAGTACATCTCCCACATCAATGCTAAATATCCTGGGTCGGTGCATGATGTCTTTGTCCTGAGGAATAGCAGCATCCCAATGTGATGGCCCAACTACAGAGGCACAGGGTGTGGCTAATAGGTGAGCCCTGGTCCCCACCCAGCATATGTTGGTGTATGGGTATGGTGTGGGCCATAGAGGATAGTGTGTGGCTAAATGTTGTCCCTCAATATTGCAGGTGGCTCTCGTTACCCAAACCTCTCATGGCTGCTGACCCCTGTGAGGAATGCCAGGACAAGGGCAGAAGAATGTTAAAATGAGGTACATGGGAGAACCAGAAGGATAATAGAAAGGACCTTTGCCCTCCTGATGGCCAGGTTGAAGTACCTCCATCTAACAGGTGCTACTCACCCAAAAAGGTTTGCCAGATAATAGTGGTATGCTGCATGTTGCACAACCTTGCCCTGAGACGCCATGTGCCTTTTCTGAAGGAGGAGGAGGCTGGAGAGGCCCGAGTGCCAGCAGTGGACCCTGTGGACAGTGAGGATGAGGAGGCAGAGGATGAGGATGAGGACAACAGAACATCAGTCTTCAGACAGTACTTTCAATGACACACAGGTAAGACAGTGTCACTTCACATTTCAATGAAATATTTAGGAATTTCTGTGGCACTGGCATACTGTTATTTCCAACTTCTATGCCCACTTTTTGTACCCTTTGGCAATTCATTTTACAGATGTTGGTGACCTCACATATGCTCCTGATGTAATCACTGCAGCCAGCTGCAGGTCATACACCTATGCTCATTTTCTTTACAGTTGAATTGCAATGTCTGTACCTGTTGAAATGAATACATACTTTAAAAAATTTACATACTCAAAAAATCTTTTTTTTTCCAAGGGTGTTTATTGAAGTGCTAAAATATGGAAGGGCAAATGCAATTGGGTGGGGTGATGATGGAGGAAAGTCCAGGGTATAGTTCCAGTCTATTTGTAGCACAGGTGCATTGTCCAAGGGGACATAGGAAGGGGAGCAATGGCAGTTCAAGGTGGACTGGGTGACAGAGTGGGACACAAGGGTGACAATCAGAAGACACTCATTTCCTGGCGGGGTTCCTGGCAAGTGTCTCTGGCTTCTGTCTGGATCGCCGGGAACGTTTGCGGGGTGGTTCACCTTCTGCAGGGGAGGGGTGCTGGTGGCCTGTTGGTCCTGTGGCAGGGCCCCCTGGCCATTAGCGGCGCGGAGGTGGAAGGCTGTTCAGATATCTGGCTCGTGGTAGGGGCCCGCTGGTGTGAGACTGCCTCCCTCATAATGTTGGCCATGTCTGCCAGCACCCCTGCAATGGAGATCAGGGTGTTGTTAATGGCCTGCAAGTCCTCCCTGATCCCCTGGTACTGTTCTCCTGCACATTGTCCAGGATCTGGCCCATCGTGTCCTGGGAATGTTGATATGCTCCTAGGATCTCTGCAAGTGCCTCCTGGAGAGTCGGTTCCCGAGGCCTGTCCTCCCCCTGGCACACAGCAGTCCTCCCAGTTTCCCTGTTGGCCTGTGTCTCTGTCCCCTGAACCGTGTGCCCACTGCCACTGACCCCAGGTCCCTGATTGTCTTGGGTATGAGGTGTGGCCTGGGGTCCCTGTACTGGTGGACACACTGCTGATTGATGTGTCCTGGGGACAGAGGTGTGGATACACCGGGTGGGTGCTGTGGTGGTGTTTCCTGATGGGGGAGGCTCTGTGGTGGTATGTGACTGGGCCTGGGTAACCGGCTGTCCAGAGGTCCCTGATGGGCCAGGTAGGTCATCCAGATCCAGAAGAACAGAGTTGCTGTCATCACTGTGGGCCTCTTCTGTTGGGGGACTGGATATCGCTGGCACCTCCTCTCCGCTGACATTGGCTGGGGTACCTGTGGGGATGTAAATGGTGTGTTATTGTTTCTGTGTCTGACATATTTTGCTTCTGTGACTTACTCTCTTTTAGTTGTATTTGCCCTGGCAGCTTCCACTTGTGTAAGTTGGGATATGGTGGGTTAGCTGATTCTCTCTAGTATGCATGCTTTAGTGATAGGTGCCCATGAAGGTCTGTGAGTGGTGTCCATGCATTGGTATGGCACCCAGGGCTTGGCATTGGGATACGTGAGATGTGATGGTGGGGTGTGTGAGAAGTGGTAGAGTGATGGGGGTGAGGGTGGAGGTATGTGATGGCATGCAGGTAGGGGGGTAGTAGTAGTAGAGAGTTGATCAGAGTCCATTCCTCCTACTCCGGCCAGGCCCTCAGGATGCATGATTGCCAAGACGTGCTCCTCCCATGCTGTTAGTTGTAGGGGAGGCAGTAGGGGTCCACCGCCATTCCTCTGTACAGCAAGTTGGTGTCTTGCTGCAATGGAACGTACCTTCCCCCGTAGGTCGTTCCACCTCTTCTTGATGTCATCCCTAGTTCGTGTGTGCTGTCCCACGGTGTTGCCCCTGTCCACGATTCTCCGCCATAGCTACATCTTGCTAGCTATCGATATCTAGCTGTAGCTCTACCCTGATGATTTCCTCCACCATGACCCTTAGCTCCTCGTCTGTGAATCAGCAGTGTGTTTGTGGTGCCATGGATGTTGTGTGAGGTGTGTAGGTGAGGGTGTGTAGGGTGATGTGTTGTGGTGTATGGGTGTAAGTAGTGTGTGGCTCTGGTTTTGTCTGTGGTCTTGGTGTCTGTCTTGTGCCAGTTGTTTGTAGTCGTAAAGGGTTGTGGGTAATGTGGGTGTGTGTTTTATAGTGGTGTGGGTGTGGTGTGTGTATGGTTGTCAGGTGTGTGTTGTTTGAATTGTCCAATGTGGTGGTGGTTTGTATGTGTGTGTGTATTTTGAGCGTGACGGTATGTACCGCCAATAGTTTACCACCATTGAATGTCCGCGTGGTGATTCGTGGGTCATAATTTGGTGGGCGTTGTTCTGTTGGCGTAGCGCTGTGGGTTTTGATACCGCCACTTTATCACTGACCTTTGGTGTGGCGGATTTGTGTATGTGTTTTATAATATGGTGAACGGATATCCGTGGCGGTAAGTTGGCGGCAGTCAGCCTGGCGGTAAGTGGGATTTACCTCCAATGTCATAATGAGGGCCTTTGTTTTTAAACTTTTCCCTGAGTTACTTGGGAAATGTTATTATGGTTATGTTAGGAAAGTGACTTTGAAAACAACTGCTGTTCAACAATGGGACAAAAGAGTTTGCATAATCCTAACAGAACCTTTACTTTCCTTCTTCATAGCTAGGAAATTTTACATTTCCAAAACCGAAGGGAAAATGTTAATAGCAAAGTAACACCACAGTCCACCAATCATATGTCTAGGTCCACTTTTCACATCTTTGCAGATTCAGTGTCAGGACAGGAGGCTCAAATTCTTCCCTTTTCTTCACTGTAATTTTTCACCCTGGATAATCAAGAATAAGCATTATATAAAACTACAAATTGCATGATACCCGGAGAAATAAAACTGCACCACTCCACCAATCACATTCCTTTATAGTATCCAAATAGGGTTGACACCAACATTGATTGTCTCTTTGTTTGCTGGTCAGCTGTTAAGATAAATGTCTCCAGTGAAGTCTTATTCTGTATTAGTGAGTGTACATGTTTGCTTTTCTATTTTGTGTTAATGAGTTAATTTTTGTTGTGAATTCCATACAGATTTTACTATACTTCTCCTGATTAACTTCAGGACTTGCTTCAGTTCCCACCATGCCTGCAGTGTCAGAGAGTTATTTACCTCTCCCTTAACTGGGCCTCGAGCCCCTGCACTTACTGGACTTTAATGGTCAGCACTTAATCTGCTTTGACATGCTCTTTGCACGTGCAATGAAGCTGTCTATTCATCTGATCTTTGAATAGGCTGGAAGCTGAGGGCAGTCCTCGTTTGATCTCCCTGACCGCAGGTGCCCACTTGTCTTTGGAGGATGGCAATGCAGAGTGTAGGAAAGTATCATCTTTCTTGGCATGTCACCCCCAATTTTACATGTATGTCAGTATGTTTTTGCCTGTCTCACTGGGTTCCTGCTAGCCAGGACCCCGTGCTCCTAGTTTGTGGCCTAAATGTGTATGCCCGTTTAGTGCCTAACTCTGTCACTGAGGCTTTGCTAATCAGAACCTCAGTGCTCATGCTCTCTCTGCCTTTAAATTTGTCATTATAGGCTAGTGACTAAATTTATCAATTCTATTTGGCAGACTGGAACCCCCTTATAAGTCTCTAGTATATGGTACCTAGGTACCCAGGGCATTGGGGTTCCAGGAGATCCATATGGGCTGCAGCATTTCTTTTGCCACCCACAGGGAGCTCAGACAAACCCTTACACAGGACTGCCATTGCAGCCAGCGTGAAATAACGCACACGTTATTTCACAGCCATTTTCATTGCACTTAAGTAACTTATAAGTCACCTATATGTCTAACCTTCACTTGCTGATGGTTAGGTGCAAAGTTACTATGTGTGAGGGTACCCTTGTACTAGCAAAGGTACCCCCACATAGTTCAGGGCCATTTCCCTGGACTTTGTGAGTGTGGGGACGCCACTACACGCGTGCACTACATATAGGTCAATACCTATATGTGGCTTCACAATGGTAACTCCGAATATGGCCATGTAACATGTCTAAGATCATGGAATTGTCCCCCCCATTCCAAATCTGGTATTGGGGAGCCAATTCCGTGCATCCTGGGGGCTCTACTATGGACCCCCAGTACTACCAAACCAGCTCTCTGAGGCTTGCACTGCAGCTACAGCTGCTGCCTCCTCACAGACAGGGTTCTGCCCTCCTGGGGTCTGGGCAGCCCAGTCCCAGGAAGGCAGAACAAAGCATTTCTTCTGAGAGCAGGGTGTTACAGCCTCTCCCTTTGGAAATAGGAGTTACAGGCTTGGGAGGGGTAGCCCCCTCAGCCTCTGGAAACGCTTTGAAGGGCGCAGATGGTGCCCTCCTTGCATAAACCAGTCTACACCAGTTTAGGAAACCCCAGTACGTGCTCTGGCGCGAAACTGGACAAAGAAAAGGGGAGTGACTACTCCCTTGTCCATCACCACCCCAGGGGTGGTGCCCAGAGCTCCTCCAGTGTGTCTCAGACCTCTGCCATCTTGTTTTCAGAGGTGTGGGGACACTCTGGAGGCCTCTGAGTGGCCAGTGCCAGCAGGTGATGTCAGAGACCCCTCCTAATAGGTGTATTTGTTGGATAGGTAGCCAATCCTCCTCTCAGGGCTATTTAGGGTCGCTCCTGTGGGCTTCTCTTCAGATTTCGACTTGCAAGAATCCACCAGGACTCCTCTGCACTTCTCTCTTTGACTTCTGCCATGGATCGACCGCTGACTGCTCCCGGATGCCTGCAAAACTGCAACAAAGTAGCCAGAGGACTACCAGCGACATTGTAGCACCTAATCCCGCTGTCTTTCTCGACTGTTTCCTGGTGGTGCATGCTCTGGGGGCTGCCTGCCTTCACCCTGCACTGGAAGCCATGAAGAAATCTCCTGTGGGTTGACGGAATCTTCCCCCTGCTCCAGCAGGCACCAAACTACAGCCTCACCAGTACTCTGGGTTCCCTCTCATCCTGACGAGTTTGGCCCCTGGAACACAGGTGGTGGACCCAAGTGACCCCATCTGTCCAGAGGTCCAACTGTCCGAATTTGGAGGAGGTAAGTCCTTGCCTCCCATACCCAGACAGTATTCCTGTACACCTTGTGGTCTGCAGCTACAAGGGCTTCTGTGCACATTTCCAAGAAATCCTGCATGCACAGCCGAGCCTAGGTCCCCAGTACTCCGTCCTGCGATGCTCAGCTGCCTGAGTTGACCTCCGGTGTTGTGGGACCTCTCTTTGCAGTGTTGAGACAACCACCGTTTTTTAGTCTTCTTGAACCCGCGTTCCAGGACTCCTGTGGGTGCTTCCCTCTTTCCAGTGGGATCTCTACATTGCTGAGGGCCCCTTCTGTCTCCCCCCCTGAGTGGCGACATCCTGGTCCTTCCTGGGCCCGGGCAGCACCCTGTTTCATCAACCGTGACTCTTGCGTGTAGCAAGGCTTGTTTGGTGTAAGGTGTAAGTACCATTGGTACCCACTACAAACCAGGCCAGCCTCCTACACAGAAGGAGAAACTTACGTTGGGAGAGTGCAGACGCTTTTTTTTCAATCGGGATGAAATAATTATAGACTCCATTCTTAGCAGGCCAAAATCAAAACCTTTAAAGCGTGAATTTACATATTCCAATATACTTTATATAATTGGCCACTGTGCATTGTTCCCTCACAATGCACAGTGCAACTTTTAAAAGCCACATTTTCACCGCAACAAGGCTCAGGCACAGTAAATAAGTATTATGGTCTACCTATGCTAACTGAAATAGTTTTAATAATTTGTAATTTAGCTACTACACCAGATGCTGCAGAGGAAGAGGCTAAGGTTCTACAAACTTCAGTGCCAGCAAAGGTAATTATCATTCCTCTGATACTTTTAGCCCATGGAGCCAGAGTTTTTGACTTGTTCATAACTGGCACGGACAGAGAATTCATATAAGTTGGGGCTAAGAAATGGTTCTGGGTGTGATTTGAACAATGTGATCATCCTTTTTGTTTTTGTGAGGATGGGCCCCGTCCGGTGGGAACTACACACATCTCCTCAACAT
Source organism: Pleurodeles waltl (assembly GCF_031143425.1). Taxonomy (NCBI): domain Eukaryota; kingdom Metazoa; phylum Chordata; class Amphibia; order Caudata; family Salamandridae; genus Pleurodeles; species Pleurodeles waltl. The sequence goes on along the minus strand of NC_090438.1, from coordinate 165,121,907 downwards.
TATGCAATATGTCTTTGCATCCATTATTGCTTCAATGTTTATTTTTATTGGTGTTTTTTGTATTTCTAATGGAAAATGCTAATAAGATTAAGTTAAAAAGAAGAGGCAAAGGGGGAACGGGTGTTGGCAGGATGTGCCATCTCTTTTTTTTATAGGGGGGTGGAGCTGTCACCTACCTTACATGCACATCACAAAGACTCTGCCTCAGCATACTCACATTAGTCTTTTGTGTCCACAGATAAGCTGGGGCCAGGAGGAGGAGGCAGGAAATTCTTTACACCTCTGTTAGGGACGGACTCTAGAAGTTTCTCCTACTTCAAAGCTGCACAAAGTAATATTGGACACTCAGACCCAACTCTTCATTACACTTCTGGATTTGTGGAAGACTCAGAAGTAGGACTGCTGTGCTGCCTTGCTGCAGGAGAACTGCCACTCTGCTGCCCTGCTGCCCGGGTGAGAAGGACAGGACCTGCACCTTGAACCCAGGACCACCAGAGCGACTTCAAGGTCTAGTTGGCTGGCCTCCTGATCAGACCCTGAGGGACAGAAAAGGCTCCAACCACCTTCAAACCTGCACCTGGACCCTACCTTCTGTAAGTTCTGCCCCTCCGAGTGGTGCCACCCCAGTTGTGGAGCCTTGTAAGGGGGCAAGCCCAGATATGGTCCTAGCAGAACCAATGTAGCATGATGCATTGCAATGCATCGTCTCGCAGCTCTGCATTGGAACCTTCCCTATGTGACGCACCCCCAACACAAGGCCTCGCAGCTCCTCTGAACCACAGTGGCTCAACTCATCCTCAACGCAGGACTTTGGATCGCAGCCCCACCGCTCCTCAGAACCACTGCTACGAGAAGCATCCTTGAAGCGGTATCTCACATCACAGCCCCACAGCTTCCCAGAACCTCCCCTGTGCAACATATCCTCGACGCAGGACTTTGCATCGCTGCCCCTCAGAACCACTGCTGTGCAACGCATTCTCAATGCATGACCTCACAACACTCCACAACCAGGATTTAAGGTACTTTGTTCAGCGGCCCTAATGTAGTCCCTTTATCCAGCCCGTCTTCCATCACCATTGGCCTGAACTTGTGACTTTGACCTAGTACGGTGAATTTGATGCTCTTTTTCTAAATTGGTGTGGGAATTTTCCTGCGTTCTGTTTTCACGTTATTGCTGTTTTGTGCTGAGTAAATACTTTACACATTGCCTCTAAGTTATGCCTGACGGCTTTTGTGCCAACCTATCTGAGGGTGAAGCACAGGTTATTTTGGGTTTTGCTTGTGTGTCACCCTGACAAGAATTATGGCTGCTGCTGTAGTAGGGTTTCACCCCCTCAACCAGTAACCCAATTTGTTTACAGAATTTGTTATCAACAAGGAGAATCAGTTTCATTACAAGACTGGAGGCTATCATCATGCACAAATCCTTTATTGCTGCCCTAACATACAGCCCTTTAAAGAGCAGACATACTTTATAAAGTGAAATATTCCACAGTGGAACCCTGTCACAGCATAGATGAACATAGCAACAACCATCTTCCTCTTTTATTAGCTGCTCCCATACAGATAAGTACTTGATTTTCTACTCTTTGTGTATACATATTGAGTTTACTTCTGTTGTTTTAAAAATATATGCTGATGGAGCTATTCCAATTTGTGGAATGTGCTCTTCTCTTTATGTTTCCATTTTTACTATAATTAGTAGTTTATTTTTATAATCATTCATACATTTTGAAAGGTGAGTTTTGTAATTTATTTGTAACGTTGGGCTGTCTTTCGGACCGAGAACCTGACTGCTGTTGCGCGTCCTCAAACTCCAGAGCGGGTCTCCTGTTTGGAATAGACCCGACTGGGAGGAAAAGCTTCTGTGCTGGGAGCGTGTCGCAACGTGTTTTGGCAACCTCCAGCTCCTGAGCGGGCTTCCTGACAACAGGGAGACCCGGCCAGGAGCAGAGGGCAAGTTTCCTTCGTGCATCGCACTTCTCCTACATGGCCTGCAATCCCGGGCGGGTCTCCTAACAAGGGGACCCCACCAGGAAGAGAAGAGGTGAGTACATATCATGCCAAGGGAGCTTACAGTTACTTACTAGTAATGCCATAAACAGCCAAAGGCTCCTGCTGCTCCCAGTCCTGGCAGTGATTTTTCTCCTTTATTATGAGACGCTGTAGCATTTTCCCTCCCCCTTCGCCCCCAAGTAATAAAAAGTAAAAGGCAGACTACATTTTACATCATTGTAATAAAAAGTAGAGACAGACTATATTTTTCTATCATTATTTTATTTTGAAACTTGTTTCTACAGCTGGTTGCCATAATTATTCAGTTTTTTTTTTATTAAAAAAAAAACGAATGCCAGTTGGAATAACAGTCTTGCCACACAGTTTCAATTTTTCATTGCCCCCAGTCTAGTTTTGGCTGTACTAGGGTCAATTATACTATTTAAAATTAGTATTCATTTTTAAACAGTTTCTAAACAGTAAATAAGGGAATCTATTTTGCTTACCTTGGCTATCATCAAACTTATAATAAAATAGTATGGCTGGGGAGAGTAGGTTTTCTCAGATGGAGTTTGGGGAAAAAATAATGAAAAAAATATTTTGAAGAGGGGTTGAAAAACTTCATTAAGGAAGCTGTTGAAGCCGCAATAACAAAAAGGAAGAGGAGTTCCCCTCAGAAGGAGAGTATTTCTCCATCCCTGATGACAAAAGACCTGCTATTCACAAAAAAAGGAGTTAAGGCCCTATGTAAAACAAGGCATCTCGACAGATTCCAAGATACTGGTTGAGGACAACGCCAAATGACGCACAGTCCTCAAAGCATAGTAGCCAAAGAGCTACAAGAGACCAAGGTAGCCACAGCGCTACAAAAGACTTTGCTCCCCATTTGCGCCACAATAGACTATGGTGTCTTTCACTGCACAATAGATAACCAGGACTCATTTAGCCTGGATATGTTTGATGACAATGACAAGGGCCTCAATGAGTTTGTCTTTGACATGGAGGAGGACCCAGACTCTCTGGGCAGCGTAGATGATGACTTACCTGGAACTTCTTCGAATAAACCCTTTAAAGACCCCTTGGGGAAGGAGATGTTTTCACCAGATTCAATTAAACATCCTCGCAGTTCAGAGGGGTGGCCACTTTCGTATGTGGTGAAATGTATTAAACAGTGGGTTAGTAGACCCCATGAGAGACACCAAAGTAATTTCCCGAGATGGAGTATTGATGACAAGGCATGACAAACCGAGATCCAGAACTAATTATGTTCCTAATTAAATCTGGCAAAGGTCCAAGGAAAGGCCTAGAACTATGCTTGAAATTATTTCAAGATTGCCTACTGGATGTTATGGATTCTTTGGCTCAAATATTAGATATGGCCAAAGAAGTACATATGAATGACTCTGAGATAGATCTGGAGCTCCTCAGAGGTTGGAGCCAGAGGGCAGTTAGTATGTTAGGGAATGCCAATGTAGCCCTCATAACCAAAGGAAAGAAAGGCATCCTTATGAGGATGAGCCCCAAGGTTGCAGAGTTGGCCAATAAAAGAGCAAAAAGGGAATTTGGAGCCCACCTGTTCGGGCGAGACTTTCTTAAATTGTTGAGCAAATATTTTACCACCTTTACTACGTTGAGCAAAGCCCAGTACAATTTCAGACATGTGTTTGGGGCACGTGATTTTGGGAAGGCCGACAGGAGGGGACTGGCTGCCAGCCAAGGTGTCAACAGGTCCCAATTCTCCGTCTGAAACCAACAGTACACTCCAAGTTTCAAAAACTACAGTAGAGGTTTCCAGACCTCAACATGCTTTTATCCTCAAAAGGGAAGATCGAGATTTAGAGGAGGAAAGACAAGCTCACATGGATCAATCTCAGAAGGTAGGTGGAACAATTTGCATTGGTTCTACCCTAGTAAAGGTCGCCGGAAGACTGAAAATGTTCATTCACAGATGGGGAGATATAAAAAATGGCCCCTGGGTTCTAGAAACTGTTTCAGGCTTCAGCATAGATTTCTGGAAGGTGCCATTTCAGACATCTCTGAAATTGTCTTCGACAAAGACAGAATGGACCTAGTAGATATTGAGGTTTCCCAAATGTTACAAAAAGGTGCAATAGTAAAGGTGGCAGACTCACCTGATGGGTTTCGGCATGCAATATTTTTTGTAAAAAAAGAAAGACAAGGGATGGCGCCCAGTTATAAATTTACGAGAACTAAATAAATATCTGGTTTACCAACACTTCAAGATGAAAGGGATCCATATGCTACAGGATTGTAACAGGGTGACAGTAATGGAGGCTCACACTTGATAATATAAGGGTTGTGATTTATTGTATTAAGAGGGTAATACAGTTCTGTAAGTTCTATTCCTTGTTCTCTATTTCGTTCTTCTCTTTGTCCCTTTCTTCTCACGTGGTCTTCACTCTGTTTTCTTCTTCTTTCCTCAGATGGTGACTCAGGAAGAACATGGAAAGACAAACAACACAAGAACGTTGGTGGGTAGGTAAGTAGTACAGTGACAATTTTAATTTCTTTCTCTCCTTTTTTTCCTGTTCTGTCTGGCTCTCCTCTCTCTCTCTTTCTTTCTCTTTCTTTTCTTTTCTCTTTTCTTGACTTTTTGTTTTTCTTTTGTTTTCCTGTGTTCTGTCCTCTTTCCCGGGCTTTCCTCTTTTTCCTATCTAGTTAGCTTTCTGATGTCTCTGGCTGGACTTTTTTTTTCTCTCTCTCTCTCTGTCTCTCTCTCTCTCTCTTTTTATTTGTTTCTCTTTCTTTTAGGTATCTTTTTCTTCCAATTCGGTATTCTACTGGCTCTTTTCATCTAACCATAACAAGCCTTGACTCCCGTGAGTATCAGAAAAAAAAATAGACAAACCATATCTGGGTGCAAACTGAATTATTAGTATAAAAAGGAAAATTATTGAGCCCCCCAAAATTATAGACAAGCAAACAAAATATCGATGAATAACAGAAGTTCCTTTTTTTTTAACAAAAAGAAAAAAAGAAAACTCTCCTCTCTTCTCGTACCTTATTACCCCCCCTTCTCTCCTCGCATTAGATTGTACCTGGCTAGGCCACACTCTTCCTAGATTGTCCTCATTGGCCGCCAGGAGATTCCCGTCCGGATCACTCGCTCCCGGGGTAGTGCTGGGACATATCCGTAATGAACGGCCCAGCACAGGGATGTTTTTGCAGGAAAAGGATTGGCAAGTGAAACTAGACCTAAAGGATGCATATTTTACAATTCCCATGGCAGAGAGTTCACAGAGATACCTCTGGTTCAGATAGAGGGGAGTGTTGAACCAGTTCTGTTGTCTTCCCTTTGGTCTGTCCTCTGCTCCATGGTGGTTTACCAAAGTCCTAAGACCTGTGGGGGCCTTTTAAAGTTATACATTTGATAATATATTTAGATGACATTCTGGTAATGAGTCGGGTAAAGTCAGATCTTCTAGGTCATTTACACTTGACCTAGAGGAGAACATTTGGAGAACCTGGGTTTCATTATCAACATAGTAGAGTTCGTTTTGGTTCCAAGTCAGTCACTGGAATTTCTGGGGTTTCAGGTAGATACACTTCAAGCTCAACTGCTCTTACCCCAGAAAAAGATAAACAAAATAAGAAAGGGACTCTGGTATGCAGATCCAATAGAGTTGTCCCCAGAGGCTTGTTCGAATTTGTAATGGTGGTTGAACAACCTAGAGAGTTGGAACGTCTAAGCAATATTTAGGAATGTGCCAGAGTTTACCTTAGAGACAGATGCCAGTTCTTCGGGCTGGGGTGCCCGTCTAAGCGATTTAGAAACAGGGGGTCGTTAGTCTTGTTTAGAGAGTTCCCTACACATAGACTCTTTGGAATTAATGACAGATCTGAATGGCCTAAGGAGGTTCAAAGCTCACTTGGCCAAAAGCGTGGTCCTAATATATATGGATAACTTTTCAGCAGTGTCCTATATCAATCACATGGGGGCTTGAGATCAAAGCAGTTAGCGGAATTAGTGAAAGTAATTTGGTATTTTTGTTGGGAACACAAAATTATATTGTCGGCGATCCATATTCTAGGGAAATTTAATCTGCAGGCAGATTGGAATTCTCATCACCTCAGGGACTTCAGCAATTTGCAGCTGAATCCAGAAGTCTTCAGAGAGATTCAGAAACTTTGGGGTCCAATAGGTCTGGATCTTTTTGCCAGCAGACTCACTCATTATGTACCCAGGTTTTACAGCTGGAGACCAGATCAAGAAGCGAAGGCAGGAGATGCGTTTGTCCATGATTGGAACCATGATCCAGAGGGAAGCCACGAAAATTTGGAGAGAGAAATGCAAATTAGTGCTAGTCACCCCCTTCTGGAGTTCACAGGTTTGGTTTCCAGGAGTGTTGGAATCAGCAGTGCAGGAACCTCATCTCATCCCAGTACATCGTGGTTTGTTGGATGGATGAGAACATCCTTTAGTCGTAGAGGGAAAGCTGGACCGTCTTGTTTGGAGAATATCAGGGGTTCTGCAGGACTCTCAGGCCTTTCAGCAAAGGCTAAGGATTTACTAGGTGAGTCATGGGCACCAGTATCTAGGACAACATATAGGGGAGGTTTGTGCAGATGGTGTAGGTGGTGCACGGAAAGGAGTCTAGATCCCATGGAGGCTCATGTGACTGCTTTAGCAAACTATTTAGCTGAAGTCAGATTTATCCTACAGGACAATTAATTGTCATAGGTCAGGTGTTTCAGCTGGTCACGCCTAATGAGCGACACCACGACTGTGAATGACCCACTAATTTGCAGGATAATGAAAGATATCCAAATCAAAAGACCTCCTAGACCTTGTCATACTTCTCTTTAGGCTGTTGAATTTTTCAAATTCTTTGATTCCTGGCCAAATAATTGTTATCTTGCTGTAAGACAGATCTCGCAAAAATTGGCGACTCTCCTCTGCTTCATATCATTCAGAAGGGTTTCTGATATTAAATTTTTGAAAATTTGTAACAGGGTTTATTCTTTAGATGGTGTTCATTTTGACATGTGGAAAAGGAAAAAGAAGGTGTCTAGCCATGTTTTATATTCTTTATTCCAGGATTGTACAAAAGTATATGTGGTAAGTTGCATGAAAGTATATGAGAAGATAATGCTAGAGTTTAGACACCATGGTGAAGAACAATTTTTGGTATCTTATGTGAAACCGCATAAAGCAGCTTCTACTGCCACTATCACCAGGTGGATTAGAGAAGTAATGAGTGAAGCAGGCTTAGACATATTGCATTTTAGTGCTCATTCAGCAAGAGGCGCTATGGCCAGTAAGGTATTTTGGGCTGGTGGTACTCTCTCTGAGATTCTTAAGGCAGCAGACTGGTCAAATGCTAACACTTTTGCCAATTTCTAATTTAAACCAGTGACGCATGTAAGTAACTTAATTGTTGATAGCTTTAAACATGCATAATCATAGCCTCCAGTCTTGTAATGAAATGATGTTTCTCCAATTAACATGCAGAGAGAATCTTGACTTCATTAAAGACAACAGAGGCTATCATTAGCCCACCCACCTCACCCTGTATATCTTATTTCAGGTGGGGTAACGTATTGGTACTTATTTGTTTTACTGAGAAATAGGCAGGTAAACATGAAAAAGGGGAAACTAGTAAAAGTATGATAGTAATAAGGATGAAGGAGTTAATGCATCCTTTTGGTGGAATTTTGTGCTTTGAAATATATTCTATTATATCTTATTTAGAAACAGTTTCATAAACTTTCTTTCGTAGGGAATATTTCCTAACTGGGCCACAAAGGTGTGTCTGGATGTATCCTGTTGATCTGGTCTCAAAAGCTCCACATTGTTTCAAGCTTTACCCTTGCATCGCAGCCTAAAAGAGGAAGATGGTAGTTGCTATGGTCATATATGCTGTAACAGGGTTCCACTATTTATGTTGTATGTCTGTTCTTCAAAGGGCTGCATTTTTGGGCAGCAATAAAGGATTTATGCATAATGATAGCCTCTGTTGTCTTTAATGAATCAGGATTCTCTCTGCATGTTAATTGGAGAATTGTCATTCCCATTCTGAGATTCCAGGTGGCCCTGGTGAAGACTGAGGTGCAGTTGCTAACGAAGAAGTTCAAAGACATCTAGAAAGAATTGAAACATGTCTTGAGCAGGAATGTAATATCATTGAGGTTATTGGCTCTGATTATCTCCATGTAGCATTATTGATCCAAGCAATTTTGCCTGGCTCATTTTACTCTAGGGCAATGCATAGACTGAATATCCAACACCTCTGCAAAAGTCTCTCTTACTCAGATGTAATCAGTCTGTCAGACAAGGCCAGAACAGAATTGAGTTGGTGGTAGTAAAACATGGAGGCCTGTAACAAGACCATCTCCAGGTCTCTTCCGAACATGGAAATCGAGTCAGACACCAACAGATGGGGATGGGGACCCTGATGCAGATCACTCTCAGCTGGAAGGTGCTGGTCAAGCAAAGAATTGGAGTTACACATCAATTGCCTTGAGTTCTGGCAGGATCTTTTGCCATCAAATCCATGTCACCTCAGAAGGCAGATTGCTCCTTTATCTTACGGATGGACAATTTGTAAGTTACATCAGCTAGGTGGAATTAACATGAGAATGTTGATGGAGCTAGCAAAGGTTTTTTGTAATGTCTGCCTGAAAAAAATAGCTGTCAGTTACAGTGGAGTATCTGTCAGGACAGAATGTTATAGTAGCAACTGAAACTCTAAATATCTGAGGTATGCCAGTGATTGGAGGCTGTAGGAGCGGATATTCCAGTTTCCCAGTGAAATGGAATCTCTGTTTGATCAATTTGTTCTCCACTCATTTGAACAAACAACTTGTGGCATTTTTCTGCTAGAGGGTGGATCCGGATGCTGGACAGACGCTGAAGAGTCAGGCTCTTTACTACAACATTAGAGTGGAAGTCGGCAGTATGCCTTTCCATCGATCATGCTGGTCCATCGAGTGGCAACACAGTCAAGGAGACAGTTGACTGACCTGATCCTCGTGGCTCGAATTTGGAGAATTCAGCCATAGTTCACAGTCTTCCTGGAAATGCCATAGGACTCTCCAGTGGCGATTCTACACTCTCTGGAGAATCTGGAGTACCCGAAGAACTAGTTCTATCCACTAGTACTGGCAGGTCAACATCACCTCATGGCGAGAAAAATTTCAGGAGCTGTTTTCAAATGCTTGGTATAACAGAACAGGCTGTGTTTTACATTAAACAAGCATTGTCCAGAACTATCCATAAAAGATATTCTTTCTGGAAGAGATGGGTACATTGGTGTGACAATAGGAGCGTGGATCCTGTGGGGGCAGATATATATCCAAATATTATTTTTTTGTCCCTGTTGGCTTTGGATGGATTAGTTTACAGGTGAATAAACAATTTTTGGTCGCTATTTCTACAGGTCATGTGCATGTTGCTCTTAACCCAGCAGGGAAGCATTTCCTGATTGGTAAACTGATGAAAGGGGTTAGAGTGATTAACCTTCCCACACCCAGGTATTATGTGATATTACCTTTGAGTCTGCAGTGCTCATTAGTAATTTGAATAATATTGTTTATTTAAATTTTATGAGTAGTGTTAGCAATTATGTTACTTACCATGTTATGAGTGATCTAATATAGGAGGTCATAAACTGTGTGTGATGGAAGCTCAAGTTAAAGGTAACAATACCTGGCGTATTTCACTGGTTTTCGCATTTTTTAATGTTAGTTTCTGTCTCATTTGTAATGTCACTTTAACCTTTTGTTTCTTCTGTTAATTTCTGTATTTTTAATCATATTCTAAATTGGTCCAGCACACAATTCTCTGCGAGCTCCCAGCCCCCAATGCGGAAAGCCTTAGGACGTCCGTACCAAATGTTGAGCATTGGGCCTGGCCTCCTGGTCAGGCTATGTACCCAACCCTGTGCTAGCACCCAATCTGCTATGTGCAGGACCTTTGGCTTTGCACAGTAGGGGTTGGTCACTGGGCCTATGCCTAATCCTCCCCAAACGTCCTTCTCTGTGTGCCAAAGCACTACTGTGCACAAAGTTAGTCTCCCAAAATGTTTACTATTTTAGAATTAGGGAGCTGTTAAGCGACTGAGAAGATGGGTAGGGTGAGTCTACAGGAGCCTCCCCCATCAGGATCCAACACTACAGCACCCACCCAGCGTACCCACACCTCTGTCCCCAGGACACGTCAATCAGCAGTGTGCCCACCTGTAAAGGGACCCCAGGCTACACCTGATACCCAAGACAATCAGAGACCTGGGGTCAGGTGGCAATGGGCATACCGTTCAGGGGACAGGGGCATAGGCCAGTATGGACACTGGGAGGATTGCTGTGTGCCAGGTGGAGGACAGGACCAGGGAACCGACTCTCCAGGAGGCACTTGCAGAGATCCTAGGAGCATATCAACATTCCCAGGACACGATGGGCCAGATCCTGGACAATGTGCAGGAGAACAGTACCAGGGGATCAGGGAGGACTTGCAGGCTATTAACAAAGCCCTGATCTCCATTGCAGGGGTGCTGGCAGACATGGCCAACATTATGAGGGAGGCAGTCTCACACCAGTGGGCCCCTGCCACTAGCCAGATATCTGAACAGCCTTCCACCTCCGCTGCCGCTAATGGCCAGGAGGCCCCCGCCACAGGACCAACAGGCCACCAGCACCCTCCCCCTGCAGAAAGTGAGCCATCCTGCAAACGTTCCCTGCGAACTAGACAGAAGCCAGATACACTTGCCAAGACCACTGCCAGGAAATGAGACTCTCCTGATTGTCCCCCCGTGTCCCACTCAGTCACCTTGTCCACCTTGAACTACCATTGCTCCCCTTCTTATATCCCCTTGGACATTGCACCTGTGCTACAAACAGACTGGAACAATACCCTGGGCTTTCCTCCATCATCACCCCATTCCATTGCACTTTCCCATCAATTTCTTAGCACTACAATAAACACCCTTAGGCAAAACTCGCCTACTAGTATTTCATGTATTCAAAATTTCTATTGAAACATGTCTTGAGCAGGAATGTAATATCATTGAGGTTATTGGCTCTGATTATCTCCATGTAGCATTATTGATCCAAGCAATTTTGCCTGGCTCATTTTACTCTAGGTCAATGCATAGACTGAATATCCAACACCTCTGCAAAAGTCTCTCTTACTCAGATGTAATCAGTCTGTCAGACAAGGCCAGAACAGAATTGAGTTGGTGGTAGTAAAACATGGAGGCCTGTAACAAGACCATCTCCAGGTCTCTTCCGAACATGGAAATCGAGTCAGACACCAACAGATGGGGATGGGGACCCTGATGCGGATCACTCTCAGCTGGAAGGTGCTGGTCAAGCAGAGAATTGGAGTTACACATCAATTGCCTTGAGTTCTGGCAGGATCTTTTGCCATCAAATCCATGTCACCTCAGAAGGCAGATTGCTCCTTTATCTTACGGATGGACAATTTGTAAGTTACATCAGCTAGGTGGAATTAACATGAGAATGTTGATGGAGCTAGCAAAGGTTTTTTGTAATGTCTGCCTGAAAAAAATAGCTGTCAGTTACAGTGGAGTATCTGTCAGGACAGAATGATATAGTAGCAACTGAAACTCTAAATATCTGAGGTATGCCAGTGATTGGAGGCTGTAGGAGCAGATATTCCAGTTTCCCAGTGAAATGGAATCTCTGTTTGATCAATTTGTTCTCCACTCATTTGAACAAACAACTTGTGGCATTTTTCTGCTGGAGGGTGGATCCGGATGCTGGACAGACGCTGAAGAGTCAGGCTCTTTACTGCAACATTAGAGTGGAAGTCGGCAGTATGTCTTTCCATTGATCATGCTGGTCCATCGAGTGGCAACACAGTCAAGGAGACAGTTGACTGACCTGATCCTCGTGGCTCCAATTTGGAGAATTCAGCCATAGTTCACAGTCTTCCTGGAAATGCCATAGGACTCTCCAGTGGCGATTCTACACTCTCTGGAGAATCTGGAGTACCCGAAGAACTAGTTCTATCCACTAGTACTGGCAGGTCAACATCACCTCATGGCGAGAAAAATTTCAGGAGCTGTTTTCAAATGCTTGGTATAACAGAACAGGCTGTGTTTTACATTAAACAAGCATTGTCCAGAACTATCCATAAAAGATATTCTTTCTGGAAGAGATGGGTACATTGGTGTGACAATAGGAGCGTGGATCCTGTGGGGGCAGATATATATCCAAATATATATTTTTTGTCCCTGTTGGCTTTGGATGGATTAGTTTACAGGTGAATAAAAAATTTTGGTCGCTATTTCTACAGGTCATGTGCATGTTGCTCTTAACCCAGCAGGGAAGCATTTCCTGATTAGTAAACTGATGAAAGGGGTTAGAGTGATTAACCTTCCCACACCCAGGTATTATGTGATATTACCTTTGAGTCTGCAGTGCTCATTAGTAATTTGAATAATATTGTTTATTTAAATTTTATGAGTAGTGTTAGCAATTATGTTACTTACCGTGTTATGAGTGATCTAATATAGGAGGTCATAAACTGTGTGTGATGGAAGCTCAAGTTAAAGGTAACAATACCTGGCGTATTTCACTGGTTTTCGCATTTTTTAATGTTAGTTTCTGTCTCATTTGTAATGTCACTTTAACCTTTTGTTTCTTCTGTTAATTTCTATATTTTTAATCATATTCTAAATTGGTCCAGCACACAATTCTCTGCGAGCTCCCAGCCCCCAATGCGGAAAGCCTTAGGACGTCCGTACCAAATGTTGAGCATTGGGCCTGGCCTCCTGGTCAGGCTATGTACCCAACCCTGCGCTAGCACCCAATCTGCTATGTGCAGGACCTTTGGCTTTGCACAGTAGGGGTTGGTCACTGAGCCTATGCCTAATCCTCCCCAGACGTCCTTCTCTGTGTGCCAAAGCACTACTGTGCACAAAGTTAGTCTCCCAAAATGTTTACTATTTTAGAATTAGGGAGCTGTTAAGCGACTGAGAAGATGGGTAGGGTGAGTCTACAGGATGGAATGGAGATTCTGTACTTATGCAAACGTCTACCTCTTTAACTGTTTTATCCCCTTTTAAAATTAATTATGCCTCACATTATCAATACAAAATGTTTACGCTCTAGTCGTTCTTTAGAACTCTGTGGTGAAGGTGCCGTTTATCAGTAGGGAGCTCACTGACAGACTGCTACTGGTGTTGGAAGTACATTTTTCACTCTTCATTTCAGATTGTTTTACTGACATTGAGGAAGAAGGTATTTGAGAACTCATAGAAAATCTGCCCTTGGCTTTCTAGAGCACTAATCGTAATTTCTATGACAAAAAGAAACCTCTAATTTCTTAATTTACTCTAGTATCTTCTTTAGCATGTGCTTTCACTCGTACTACTTTGATACCACCAAGATGGCATTCAGATGTGCCACACGTTTGTCATAAATACAGATTTTTTTTTTATAAGTGGTTTTATTAGAATTTTATGATAAACATAAACTCAGTAATGCAAAAAGAATCTCTGACTAGGGAATCACAAAAGTAGGCATGAAGCGTGTGACACAATTAGAAATATAACATCTGGAGAGTGGCAATACCATGCCAATACAAGGGAAAAAACATAAGCCCTCATTATGACATTAGCGGTAAATCCCGCTTACCGCCACGCCGATGGCCACCATCATACAGCCGCAGTGGTGGATATCCGTTCACCATATTATAACACACACATACACACCAGCCCAACAGAATATTGCCACATACACAAATCCACCAGACCAAAGGTCAATGATAAAGTGGCGGTACCAACACCCATCACATTATGACCAGCGAATCACCACAGCAGACATTCAACAGCGGTAAACCATTGGCGGTACATACCGCCGCGCTCAGAATGGACACCCACATACAAAACAACACCACATTGGCCAATACCAAAAACACACTCCTGACACTCATGCACACACCACACCCACACCACTATAAAACACCCACCCACATTACCCACAACCCCTTACGAACACCAGTTGCTACCAGGAGCCTGAGAAGAAGAGCACAGAGACAACTAGATACACACACCACTCACACCCATACACCCCTCATGCACTCCACATCACACAACCAACCACATTACCCAACACACCCTCACCAACACACATAACACAACACCCATGGCACCACAAAGGCACCCCCGTTTCACGGAGGAGGAGGTTAAGGGTAAAAAATTGGAGGAAATTGTCAGGGTAGAGCCACAGCTCTTTGGAGCTCAGGTACAGCAGATTTCCATTGCAAGGAAGATGGAGCTATGGCGGAGAATCGTGGACAGGGTCAACGCCGTGGGACAGCACCCAAGAACAAGGGACGACATCAGGAAGAGGTGGAACGACCTACGGGGAAGGCAGATTCCATTGCAGCAAGACACTAGCTCGCCATACAGCGGACTGGCGGTGGACCCCCACCTCCTTCCCCACATCTCACAGCATGGGAGGAGCAAGTACTGACATTACTGCATCCTGAGGGACTCACTGGAGTTGCCAGAGGACTGGACACTGGTGAGTCAACATTTATTACTTAGCACCCCCCCATACCTGCATGCCATCTCACACCCTCACTCCCATCACTTCACTCCAACCCACCCACTGCACCTACACATCTGACTAACCCCAATGCCAAGCCTTGCATGCCATACCAATTTATGGGCACCCCGCCCAGATGTGCATGGACACCCATCACTAAAGCATGCACAGCATAGGGAAACTAACATACCCACAGTTCTTCACCATACACAAGCAAAAGCTGACAGGGCAACACCAACGATAAAGAGGAAGCCTGGGATGTATAATATGGTATACAGTTGAAGCATAATACATCACTTACATCCCCACAGGTACCCCAGCCAATGTCAGTGGAGAGGAGGTGCCACCACTATCAAGTCCCCCAACAGAAGAGGCCCCCAGTGATGGCAGTAACTCTGGACTTCTGGATCTGGAGGACCTACCTGGCCCATCAGGGACCACTGGACAGCTGGTTACCCAAGCACAATCACAGACCACCACAGAGCCTCCCCCATCAGGATCCAACACTACAGCACCCACCCACGTCAATCAGCAGTGTGCCCACCTGTAAAGGGACCCCAGGCTACACCTGATACCCATGACAATCAGAGACCTGGGGTCAGGTGGCAGTGGGCATACCGTTCAGGGGACAGGGGCATAGGCCAGTATGGACACTGGGAGGACTGCTGTGTGCCAGGTGGAGGACAGGACCAGGGAACCAACTCTCCAGGAGGCACTTGCAGAGATCCTAGGAGCATATCAACATTCCCAGGACACGATGGGCCAGATCCTGGACAATGTGCAGGAGAACAGTACCAGGGGATCAGGGAGGACTTGCAGGCTATTAACAAAGCCCTGATCTCCATTGCAGGGGTGCTGGCAGACATGGCCAACATTATGAGGGAGGCAGTCTCACACCAGTGGGCCCCTGCCACTAGCCAGATATCTGAACATTCTTCCACCTCCGCTGCCGCTAATGGCCAGGAGGCCCCGCCACAGGACCAACAGGCCACCAGCACCCTCCCCCTGCAGAAAGTGAACCATCCTGCAAACGTTCCCTGCGAACTAGACAGAAGCCAGATACACTTGCCAAGACCACTGCCAGGAAATGAGACTCTCCTGATTGTCCCCCCGGGTCACACTCAGTCACCTTGTCCACCTTGAACTACCATTGCTCCCCTTCTTATGTCCCCTTGGACACTGCACCTGTGCTACAAACAGACTGGAACAATACCCTGGGCTTTCCTCCATCATCGCCCCATTCCATTGCACTTTCCCATCAATTTCTTAGCACTACAATAAACACCCTTAGGCAAAACTCGCCTACTAGTATTTCATGTATTCAAAATTTCTATTGATGGAAACAGCTACGTCCATTGCAAATGAACTGTACATTGTGAGAGCATAGAAATTATGACCTGTAGCTGGCTGTAGTGATCACATCCGGACATTGTTGCCATATCACCAACATCTGTAAAATGATAATCCGTAGGTGACAGTAAGTAGAGGTACAAAGTGGGTAATGCCATCATGCCGCAGCCACACAGAATACACCAATAGTCATAGAAATGTGAAGTTGCACTGTCTCACCTGTGTGTCATTGGAAGTACTGACGGATAACTGATATTCTGTTGTCCACATCCTAATCCTCTGCCTCCTCATCCTCACTGTCCTCAGGGTCCACTGCAGCCACAGGGGCATTTCCAGTCTCCTCCTCCTGCAGAAAAGGTACATGCGTCTGAGGGCAAGGTTGTACAACATGCATCATGCCACTACTATCTGGCAGACCTTTCTGGGTGAGTAGCACAGGGATCCACCTGTCAGATGGAGGCACCTGAACCTGGCCTTCAGGAGGCCGAAGGTCCTCTCAATGATCCTTCTGGTTCGCCCTTGTGCCTCATTATAACGTTCCTCAGCCCTTGTCCTGGCATTCCTCACAGGGGTCAGCAGCCACAATAGGTTTGGGGAGCTAGACTCACCTGCAAATAGTGAGGGACAACATTTAGCCACACACTATCCTATGAGGTTAACATCAGAGGCATACACTAACATACACCAGGTGGGGACCAAGGCTCACCTATAAGCCACGCCCTGTGCCTCTATAGTTGGGCCATCACATTTGGGATGCTGCTATTCCTCTGGACAAAGGCATCATGCACCGACCCAGGATATTGAGCATTGATGTGGGAGATGTACTGGTCCGCCAGGCACACCATCTGCACATTCATGGAGTGGAAATTCTTACGATTCCTGTAGACCTGTTCATTCTGCCGGGGGTGGGGGGGACAAATGCAATATGTGTCCCGTCAGTTGCCCCAATAATATTGGGGATATGTCCTATTGCATAGGATCTGGCCTTCACAGTGGCCAGATCTTCCACCTGGGGGAAAGCTATGTAGCTGCACATGTGTTTCATCAGGGCAGACAAGACTTTTGCCAGCACGATTGAGAACATTGGCTGTGACGTTCCTGCTGCCAAGCCCACTGTCACTTGGAAAGAACCAGTTGCCAGGAAATGGAGAACTGATAGCACTTGCACAAGAGGGGGGAACCCAGTCGGATGATGGATAGATGAGATCCGGTCTGGCTCCAATTGAGCACACAGCTCTGTGATTGCGGCCCTGCCCAGTCTATAGGTGAGTATAATGCGCCTGTCCTCCAGTGTAGCTAAGTCCACCAGGGGTCTGTACAAGGGGGTATGTCTCCATCTCATATTCATCCGCAGCGGTAGGTATATAAGGGACACAAGAGTGAGTAGTCTGTCACAGTTTGAACAATGAAACCACAACAGCAGTCCACATAGTGCACTTATGTATTGGGACAGTGTAAATTTCGAAGTATGTGCCTATTTATCATGTGATGCAGCAATTCTCGATAGGCCTGTTCACCCCCCTCTGAAATGGCGACCGCCCTTCGTGTGTGGAGGGACAGGTGGAAGTGAGGTAATTCTGCCAACTTTGGGCGTCGTGGCGGTAGGCGGTCGTGCACCGCTGTGCGATTCCTCATTAGATAACATTGGGCCCTATGGAGTACAGTGGCCAATGGGGATGTACGCTGGTCTCCAGCGGACGTGACTGCCATTTTCTATCTGATTCCTCACTTGTTTCCTGACCTCCAACAGGAGAAGACCTACACTGCATTTGCTGCTGTGACCTGTGTCTGGAACCTTCCAAGGCCCGTGTGACCGGGGAATGGGCCCCAGCCTTCACTTCAGAGTAGTTGGAGCGACTGGTGGATGGGGTCCTACTCCAATACGGACTGCTGTATGGGCCTCCAGACCAACAGGTGAGTACACTGTGGGCACAATGCATGTGGCATGAATGCATGGAGATGTGTGTGAAGGCATTGTGTAAGGGGGGATTATCTGTTGGTGGTGTATATGTTGTGAGCCAATGGTGATGGAAACGAGTATGGTGGGCAATATGTGTGACAGGCTGGACTGTTACTGTAATGATGTTCTCCTATCTTAATTGCCTCTTCAGGTCAGCGCCCATCAAAAGAAGGAATTATGGCGTGCCATCACCAAGGACATGCGGACCCAGGGGTCTATGGCAAGGGACTTCAGAAACGGTGGGCGGACCTGAGATGCTGGGCATGGAAGACCGCACAAGCCCAGCTGGGGATGGCCTCCCAACGAGCAAGGGGTGCCCGTCGGACCCTGACCCACTGATGGCCGCATACTGGCGGTGGCCTATCCTGATCTCGATGGGCGCCCGAGGGCATCACAGCAGCCACAAGGTGGTGAGTACAGTGGGTATCATTAACCATTTGGGCAGGTGGGGTGGTATCCGGGTGGTGTTTGTATGTTAGTGGGTGCTCCTAAGACCAGGCCAGATATTGTAGCGTAGGTCATCTCTAGGGTAAAGGTTGCATGTCAAATACAGGTAACCTAGCTTGTTAGTAGTCACTTTCAGGCAGGGCATCATGGGTCCCACGTGTGCTGCAGTTGGCGGTGTGTGCTCCTCATCATGCCTTGCTGACTTGCCAGTTCACTGGTAGTGCAATGCATATTGCTTAGGCCTGTTCCCTTTTGTTTGAGGGTGCTGTGAACGCCACCAGTGGTGTTGGTGCAGTAATTGACCCAGTGTTTCCTTTGTGTCTCTCCCCCCCTTTTTTGTTCTGTCATCCTGTCCTAATGTGCATTTGCGTCATCTGGCGGAGGAGCAGGAGCAGGGGCAACGGTGACAGAGGGAGCTACATCCCATAGGACCCAAGAGGCAGAGTCCACCGACGCCAAGGGAACCAGTGGGATGGAGGGCGAGGGGAGCACCACGGCGGAGACAGGGGGAGACGACACAGACTCAGATACCTCCTCCTTCAACTTGGGAATAGACACAAGTAAAGATTCACGAAGCAAGGATGGCAGCTCACCCAGTCTCAAGGCTTTGTTGTACATTGCAGCTAATCGAGATGGTAGACTGCCAGCGAAAGTGCTGTTGAATTCTGTAGGAAGGCTGTAATCACCTGTTTAGCATCCACAGTTGTTATCACAGCGTGCACTCGTTCCCGCTGAGTTGCAGAAATTCGCAGCAGAGGTAGGTGTGAAAAGCATGTCTCTTTGCCTCTATGCAGCATACAGCTCGGCACTTTATAGATATCAGAATAGTATCTATAGTACTCCTAGTGGATATCATGTTCCGCGTACAAGGTTGCAGCCATGGGGGATATGAGCTTGAAGATGGGAGTCTCCCTTTGCTCCTGACAGATTGCAAGGTGAAGAGGCGACAGGATTTGTCATAAATACAGAATAATAGTGCTCTAGTTGTTCATTAGAACATTGTGGTGCAGTATCCTCTGTAGGAGGCACTTACAGTTTTACAGCTTTGATTCCATGTAGATGGTGTTCATTTGTTCCACATAGACAAATGAAGAATGTTAGTGCTCTGGGTCTTCATGAGAACACTGTGGTGAAGCTGCAGTAGAACACTGGGGCATTAACTAAGGGCTGTTGCTGCTGTTGTACATGTTTTACTCAGAATATCAGACTTTGTTTCCACATGCCTAAGGGAGATAGCATGAACGTATAGATAATGGGTTCTCATTTTAGCTTCTGGACCCCCTTCCATTGCTTCTATAAGAAAATCATGAGAGAATACTGTCCCTGAGTCCTATAATAGCTGCTACAACATATTGTTCATGTTGTGGACAGCCAATCAGCATTAAACAATGCCCTTTAAATTGACAAGTGGTCCAGATTTCACTAACATTTTCTGGTGGTTAAGCCCTTCATGCCCACCCAGAGCACTTTTTTGAATACTAATTTATCTGAAAGTACAGAGTGGATTTACAATAACAAATGAAAAGGGCTCTGTCTGACTAAAGTCTGTGTGGCTGTTTTTTCAGTAACAGAAAGCAATCTTTCATATGGGAATTAACATGGGAAGTCAACGTTTTGGCACTTCCCACTTTTCTTTGCTGTGGCTTGACAGATTAGCACAAAACTTTCCATGAAGGAGCCAAGTGAATGAACTTTTTTATAAAAAAAGGTTTTATACAGATTAGTCGAATGGTACTGTGGCAGGTTCATAGGTCATGAACACGGGAATTCCAAGATGGCCACCACGGAAAGCATCAGGATCAAAGAGGAAGTGTAGAAGCGAAATCAGCCCAGCTCAGAAACTGGAGACCAATCTGCTCTTGAATTAAGATAAAGTCATTTATTACTTGCACATGGAGATTGAACAGCCTGAAAAATCAAGCCCGAACAGTCTCAAGAAGTAAGTTATACATGATCTTTTATGCTATCAAACCACAAAGAAGTGTGTACATTTCATTGGTTCTTGACATTGACGTATGATAATTTTTTCAACCTTGCAAGAGGTATTACCATTAATTCTTCATAACGCACCATATATAGTCAAATAAAGCATAGACAAAGGAATTACAGAATATGTCCTGAACGTCTAATATTGCGTAATACATTTTTCTACAGAACTGAGAACAGCACGTACACAGGATGGTACATTTCTAAAGAAATATTGCTTCAGCTAGCATGCAATGATATTTCATGGAGGCTGTCCTAATAGCAAGCTTTGCAACATAATGCGTTCTCAGCAACAGCAAAATATCAGTAGCCATAGTTCATGTAGGTCATTAGTTGTTCAACAGAAACAGGCCTAGTTGTCATTGGATATCACAAGGCCCAACAGGCCCAAAATGTGTCCTGAGGAAATGCGATTCCACAGAAGGTGTTCTAGAGCCAAAACACCACCAGGAAGGAGAGTTTGGCACTGGAGGAGTCCTCAAATGCTAAAGAGTCGAGTGAGGGAGGTGCGTGGGGATGCCAGACAGTCAGGGGGGTAGTGGGCTTAACTGAGCCATGCAAGGACCCTGGATAGTCAGACGTATTAACGGAGGCCCGAAGCAGTGCAGAGTCGAAGTGGGTTGAGAGGCAGCCAGGTCAGCGAAAACTTCAGTAAGACGACGTGGGTCAAAGTAAACAACTGTCTATACGCAGCAGCCTGAGGAAGGAAGGTGTTGTGGTCCAGATTGTTGCAACCCAAGTTATGGACCGCAGCATCAGGCGACTGTTTCTTTTTTAACTGAAGCGATATACGTAATCCAGTGGCCTATAACACTAGGGGACTTGTGACTGGGGCACATAAGGTGTAAACTCAAGGGGAGCTGAGTGACTGAGTGATTGGGGCACATAAGATAAACACAAGGGGAGTTGAGTGACTGGGGCACACGAAGTGTAAGCACGAGAGGCGAGCTAAAGGGATTGGACAAGACAGTTATCCAGTTTGCCACAAGAATAAACGTGGTTTAGTGGGAGAAATACTAAGAATTCACTAAATTTGGTGGTGGGTCAAAACCTATGCAAAGAGAAATTGGCTCTCAGAGTATTCTTCCGTATGCTGTATGCTTCTGTATGCTGTATGCTTCCAAGGGTCGCCAGTGTGGTGCAGAGAAGCAGCTTGCTAAGTGGGATTCTGACCTAGAGAATTGGGGCCGACGAGCTCAAGACTACGGACTCAGGGCTCTGACCCTTTATTTTTTTATTCTTATAAAAATAGTAGACACTACCACTCTATGGGTTGCGTTCAATCTGTGAGCTTGTAACTGATACCTAAGCTATTTATAAAAACAAAAAATGCCTTTCATATGGAAAGTCTGGCTTGGTATTTTTATGTCCTCATGGCCTCTTTCAATGATGATTAGTATTCCCTATATCAGGGAGGTGATTAATTCCCAGTGGCTCAAATTACCAGAGGAGTTCGAATTATCCCTTTTCAGGGTGGTTAATGATGCCTTTAACTGCATTAATTAACATTTCATGTTGGATGACAGTCTTCCTGTACCCTTCATAGAGTAGAATGTGGTTGAAATCCAAGAGGCTGCTCATAAGTGTACCCATGGACCTTCGAAGTTTAAGAAGGATCAAAAACAGTGTGATGTGTGGCCACCAGTAACAGTTTGATAAAATGAGGGAGACCTTCTGTAACAGTACCTACACACTGAAACCATTATCCTCCTCAACAGGAAAACGACAACCTAGTTTCCTAGACTCCCTCTCTTTGGAGGGAACCTCCCACAGGAGGGAAGGATGACAACAATATGTCTGATAAGGAACCAGGGTGTAGCTGACCCTAGCATCCAGAACCTCTTCCTTTGGTAGGGGTAGATGATGAGAGGACTCCATCTAATGTGTTTTAACCTGAACATTTGTACCATGCAAGGTTGTCTGAGTGGGAACCTGCATCTACCGTGAAAGATTACGTGGTTAAGAAAATCCACAAACAACTGGTGAAAGAGATAGAACTTGACTGAAGGCCTGTGCTACTCTGAAGCTCCAGACAAAGACGTCAAGAAGGGGATAGACATTTCTTGGAGGGCCTGCCAGGATAAATTCTTGTACATGGTAAGGCCCCCTTACAAACATCCTGGACACAGTGGAGAATTCCCAGACTTCAAGAGCTCCCATGTCCCCTGAGATTATTTCCAGATGGGCCCAGAGGTCTACCTACATGCTGGGGAATGCTAACTGTGCCATGGAGTCAGAGTGACATATATTTCTGTTGATCAAGGTTGATCCCACTGGTTACATTGGAGGCTGGTCCGTTAGCACAGGCTTTTCTCTTCAGAAACACTTTCATAAAGCAACTGGCATTTTTTTTTTCATATTCTTTTTATTGGGTATTATAACAGTAGCCAGCCATGTCAGGTGACAATATCATGAGTACACATTCACAGAAAGCAACAAAAGAGTCAACCTGACCAATACCACAACGTACTCGCTTATGTCTCAATCAGAAAAACCAAAATACAACAACATTCCTCTCCTCTCCATACGCTAGAGCTTCCATTGAGGATCAATATGTGGTACAATTGAATCTTTCCAGGCTCGGTCGGCCATGACATCTATCCAATAGGCAATGATCAAACAAAGACCTCCCTACCCTCCCTCAATTGCTGTTTTTCACATTCCACCCCCTGCCATAGGGTGGTGTTGCTTTCTGTGATATTATGTGTGCGCAGTGCTCAAGTCATCTCCACCCAGGCCAGCAATATTTCCTGTGCTTTAACATCCCTCCTTGTCTTTCTCATACGAACCTCTTCAGCCCCATCACATTCCACCATATCGGACTCCCTTGCTTCTCTTGGGGCCCTGGGGCTCAACCAGTGGATTGCAATGCGACTCTTTGCAACTATGAGGCCCAACACAGTGTAACGCCTACTAAGCTTTCTTTTTTCATTCTGTGGGAGACGTCCCAGCAGGCATGCTTCAATCTTCAACAAGATGTCCCATCTGGTGGCTGCCTTCAGTTGATCTAGGACTGCCACCCAATAATCTCACACAGTTGGACAATTCCATGTCAAGTAAAGAAAGTCAGCACCCTCTTCCCTACACATTGGGCAATTCTGATCTTGAGAGGAGTATATGGCGTGTAAGCGCCTGGGGGTTAGAAAGGTCATATGTATAAAATCTTATTGAAGTAGCTTGAGCGGGCGCACACCGCCACCTCGCGCACACCCATATGTATTTTTGTCCATTCTTTTGGAGATATTGTGTTCCCAGTGTATTGTTGCCAGTGGGTTTCTACAGCTAGTGGCTGTACTCCTCTGTCCGAGGGCAGGGCCCGGTACAAATGACTTATAAGCTTGCATCTCCCCGCCATCTCAAGTAGTATGACTAGTGTTTGAGTCAGTGTTGGCGCCTCTGGGTGTGAGGGCCACAACTGTCTAGCTATTGCAGTCATTTTTGCAAATTGTGAGAAGTGTCCCCACCCAGTGTAAAAGAGTCCTGTGCCTCTTGGAACATAATACATCTACCTGCAGAGCACAGGTCAGGTATCATATGCTATCACCTTCCTGCCATTTGGTCACTGACATCACATGTCTTATTTGCACAAAGGGAGACAGAATCAAGATATCCATATCTGGAACATAGGGCACTCTCTTAAGAACCCTTCTAACTGCCCTCTCCCATATTCTACCCATTAGTCTGATTATACGGGGAAACGTGTGGGTTATTCCTCCGCCCTTCATCAGTAGTTTCCCCAGTTGGTGACTCCCATGGGACCCCTCTAGCAGGATTCTAGCCAGTGCATCGCATGTTGTAGTTGAGCTGCTAAATAGTACAGCTCGAGATCTGGTACCTCCAAGCCACCCTTTTCCCATTCCCTTCGAAGTGTGGATAAACTGACCCTACATCTTTTGCTGTGCCATAGGAGATTCACAATTAGAGTTCCCTTAAGACTGCCCTAGGGTTCTCATAGGCGGAACCTTGCATCACATAAAGACACCCCTGTAGCGCCACCATTCTCAGAAGCGCTTTCTTTCGCAGTGATAAATGAAACGTATTCCGAAACTATATGGAGGGTTTTAGTTTTGCAATTACCGGTTGAGTTGACGTCATAAAATTGTTTCTCATTGTGGGTAATGTGCAAGCCTAAATATTTTACCTCATCTGTCTTCCATGGAAGTCCAGCTTGGGGTTTATCCTCAGGCGGTTGACTCGTCAAGCAGCCCAACGGTTATAAACCTGATTTCCTTAGGTTCACCCTAAGTCCTAAGAACTCCCAGTATTCTTGTATTACATTCAAAAGAATTGGAACCGATATGTCCGGCCATCTCAGGTACATCATGACATCATCCGCGTATGACACTATGGGGGTCATTACAACATTGGCGGTAAAAGGCGCTTACCGCCGTGCAGAAGACCACCAACACACCGCTGCGTCCGCGGAACTCCAACACAGCTATTATGACCCACAGCACGGAATCCGCCAAAATTCAGACACCCACACAAGTCCGCCGCAACAAAGGTCAGTGATAAACTGGCGAAAACAAAACCTCCACCGTCACGCCAACAGAAATACGCCCACACTATCACGACACACGAATCCACGCGGCAGTCTTTCAACCGCGGTATTCCATTGGCGGTACACCCCGCCGCGCTCAAAATACACACACATCTCCAAAACACAACCACATTGGACAATTCAAAATACACACACCTGATACACATACACACACCACCCCCACACATCCAATACAATATAAAACACACACCCACATCACCCACAAACCCCTACGACCAAAAAACACGAACGAAGGCCAGAGACAGACACCACAAACAACTACCAAGCATCCACAGACACACAATACCATCACCCACAGAACTTCCACGCACCTCATACCACTAAATATCACCCCACCTATCACCACACACACCACCCCACACATCACCCACACCACCCCATGGCACGGCAAAGACACCCCAGGTTCTCGGAGGAGTAGCTCAGGGTCATGGTGGAGGAAATCGTCAGGGTAGAGCCACAGCTATTCGGATCACAGGTGCAGCACACCTCCATTGCTAGGAAGATGGAGCTATGGCGAAGAATCGTGGACAGGGTCAACGCAGTGGGACAGCATCCAAGAAATAGGGATGACATCAGGAAGAGGTGGAACGACCTATGGGGGAAGGTGCGTTCCGTGGTCTCAAGACACCACCTTGCGGTTCAGTGGACTGGCGGCGGACCCCCACCTCCTCCCCTTCAACTAACAACATGGGAGGAGCAGGTCTTGGCGATTCTGCATCCTGAGGGCCTCGAAGGAGTAGATGGAGGAATGGACTCTGGTAAGTCAAATCTTAACTATTACATCCCCCATCCTACCTGCATGCCATCACATACCCCCACCCTCACCCCCATCACTCCTACTCCTCACAGATGTTCCACTATCACAACCCACACATCCCAACACCAAGCCCTGCATGCAACAACAAAGCATGGACACCCATCACCAAAGCATGGCCACTGCACATACCCATATACCCCCCTAAACCATCATCACACAAGGTCCTACACAGGAATGCAAGCACTGAGGTACACGGACACCCACCCATTGCACACCATGGCACACACAGATGTAATAAATATCCTTTTATACCCCTGCAGGACCCCTACCCAACGTCACCGGACAGGTGGGTCCACACATGTCCACACCACCAACAGAAGAGGCCCACAGTGATGACAGCAGCTCTGTCCAACTGGATCTAGATGACCAGCCCGGCCCTTTGGGGACCTCGGGACAGTCGGTTCCCCTCACACAGTCACAGGACATCACAGAGCTTCCCCCCTCTGGGAACACCAGCACAGGCCCCACCATGCGTGCCCATACCTCTGTCCCCAGGACACGTCAATCAGCAGTGTGTCCACACCTACAGGGAACCCAGGCTAACCCACCACCCCAACAACAACAGGGACCTGGGGGCAGTGGTAGTGGGCACACGGTTCAGGGGACGGAGGCCCAGGAACACAGGGGAACTGGGAGGGCTGCTGTGCGACAGGGGGAGGACAGGCCCAGGGAACCCACTCTCCATGAGGCCCTCTCCAACATCATGGGAGCCTACCACCACTCCCAGGAGACAATGGCAACGGTACTGGCCAAGTTTAAGGAGACCCAGCGCCTGCAGGAGGAACAGTATTTGGGGTTCAGGGAGGAACTCAGAACCATCAGTTCCACCCTGGGCACCATCGTAGGGGTGCTGAAGGAAGTACTCAACACCAGGAGGGACACTGTGGCACAACAAGGGGCCCCTGACACTAGCATGGACGATGAACTGCCCACCACCTCCGCCGGCGCTAGTGGACAGGAGGCACCACCACAGGACCACCACACCAGCACCCCACCCCCTGCAGAGGGAGAAGCACCCCGCAAACGGTCCCTGAGATCCAGGACAAAGACAGAGAACGATGCCAAGACCCCCGCCAAGAAATGAGACCACCCTGTATGTCCCACTTTGTCACCCTGTCCATCCTTAAACTGCCCCAGCTCCACTTCCTATGCCCATTTGGGCAATGCACATGTGAGACTAATAGACTGGACTCTGCCATGGACATTCCTCCACCATCAACCCTCACCATTTTGCAACCCCCTTCAATATTGAGCACTTAAATAAACACCCTTGAAGCACAAAACAATCTGGAGTCAGTCTGTGATTTCGGAACAGTGTATTAGCAATTACTGTGGCAAAATGCTATTTCAATTGTAATGTCAACATACCTATGTCACACAGCTCTAGTCCATGAGGAATCAAAGCAGATGTCACACAGTGGGATCCACATCTGTGAAATCGTAAGGGAAAGTGACAACTCAGTGACCATACACTGGATGATGAAAACGACAGACAGTAGAGAGGTAGTAGTGTGAAAGTACATGTAGTAGGCAGGTTTGTATTCTTACCTGTGTCTCACTGGAAATATTGCAGGATCACCGAGTTCCTGTTCTCCATGTCCTCTTCTTCTGCTTCCTCGTCGTCACTGTCCACAGACTCCACAGCTGCAACAACACCACCATCTGGACCATCCTCCTACAGAAAAGGCACCTGTTGTCGCAAAGCTAAGTTGTGAGGCATACAGCAGGCCACGATGATCTGGCACACCTTCTTTGGTGAGTAGAATAGGGATCCACCTGTCATATGGAGGCACCTGAACCTGGCCTTCAGGAGGGCGAAGGTCCGCTCTATTATCCGCCGAGTTCGCCCATGGGCCTCATTGTAGCGTTCCTCTGCCCTTGTCCTGGGATTCCTCACTGGGGTCAATAGCCATCACAGGTTGGGGCAACCAGAGTCACCTGCAAATGACGAGGGACAACTGTTAGACACACACTAACCTGTAGGGATTTCCCCAGACCCAGACAACCATTCCCACTGACTTGCTTCCAGGTGCTCACCTAATAGCCACACACAGTACCTCTGGAGTTGACCCA
The DNA here is from genome assembly GCF_031143425.1 of Pleurodeles waltl. Classification (NCBI taxonomy): domain Eukaryota; kingdom Metazoa; phylum Chordata; class Amphibia; order Caudata; family Salamandridae; genus Pleurodeles; species Pleurodeles waltl. The sequence continues at coordinate 165,094,184 of NC_090438.1, read as the reverse complement.
TCACATAAGGGATGCTGCTATTCCGCAGGATGTAAGCGTCATGCACTGAGCCAGGGAATTTGGCATTGACATGGGAGATGTACTGGTCTGCCAAACACACCATCTGCACATTCATGGAATAATAACTCTTCCGGTTTCTGTACACCTGTTCACTCCTGCGGGGGGACCAAAGCCACATGTGTCCCATCAATGGCACCTATGATGTTGGGGATATGTCCCAGGGCATAGAAGTCTCCTTTCACTGTAGGAAAATCCTCCACCTGAGGGAAAACGATGTAGCTCCGCATGTGTTTCAGCAGGGCAGACAACACTCTGGACAACACGTTGGAAAACATAGGCTGGGACATACCTGATGCTATGGCCACTGTTGTTTGAAATGACCCACTTGCAAGGAAATGGAGTACTGACAGCACCTGCACTTGAGGGGGGATTCCTGTGGGATGGCGGATAGCTGACATCAGGTCTGGCTCCAACTGGGCACACAGTTCCTGGATTGTGGCACGATCAAGCCTGTAGGTGATGAAAACACGTCTTTCCTCCATTGTCGACAGGTCCACCAGCGGTCTGTACACCTGAGGATGCCACCATCTCCTCACATGTCCCAGCGGACGGTGCCTATGAAGGACAACAACGAGCACGGAGTCAAACAACTCAGAGGTACGTAAACACAGCTTACACCGAACACAATTCATAATCCGATATTTGGCCTGTATGTGTGTTGAGGCTAGGCCTAGGTATGTGTGACGCAGTTAAAAATTAAGCCATGTGGGCCCCTGAAATGGCGGCTTCCTGACCTGTAAAGTGGGACAATTGGATGTGAGGTAAGTGCGCTGGCGTTGTACACCGTCGCGGTAGGATGTTGAAGACCGCAGCGCAATCCTGCATTGGTTAACATTGGATCCTATGGGTCCCAGGATCCAATGAAGATGTACGCCGGCGGTGACGGTACGCACCGCCGCGGACTTGACCGCCATTTTGTATCTGTTAAATCACTCGATACCTGCTCTTCGACAGGAGAAGTCCTACACTGCAAGTGCTGCTCTGACCTCGGTCTGGAAGAGACAATGGCTCGTGCGACTGGGGAAGGGGCCCCTGCCTTCACATCGGAGGAGTTGGAGAAACTTGTGGATGGGGTCCTCCCCCAGTACACGCTACTCTATGGTCCTCCAGACAAACAGGTAAGTACACTGGGAGCATGCTGTATGGGCTATGCTTGTGTGGAGGGGGGTGGATGAAAGATGGGGTGGGGGAGATTGAGGCGTGCATGAAACGACGGTGAGTGCATGTGCATCATGGCAAGGGTAGGGTAGGGATGGGGGCCAATGACTGTGACGGTGCATTTGATAATAACTTTTCTTTTCCCCCTGTACAATTCATGTAGGTCAGCGACCACCAGAAAAAAGATATTTGGCGTGCCATCGCCAAGGACATCCGGACCCTGGGGGTCTACCACAGACGGAGCACCCACTGCCGTAAAAGATGGGAGGACATTCACCGCTGGAGCAAGAAGACGGCGGAGGCCCAGCTCGGGATGGCTTTCCAATGTGGGAGGGGTGCCCGTCGCACCATGACCCCCCTCATGTTCAATATCCTGGTGGTGGCGTACACGGAGTTGGATGAGCACTTGGTGGTATTACAGCAGCCACAAGGGGGTTAGTACACTCTCATTCTGCTGAATTTGCGCGCAGTGGAGGTGTCTGGGTGGGGGAGGTGGGCTGTGTGTTTCCCTAGGCCAGGGTGAGTTTAGGAGGCAAGGTCCCCTTGTGCTGGCAGAGCCTGTGGCACCCCACCCCACCTGTACAGTGCCAAGTACACCTAGTCAGGCTCCTGTGAAATCGATGTGCGCAGATGTCGTCCATAGCCTTGTAGGCCATGTCCCAGGGATTGAACAGTGGAGGCCAAGTGCGCGGCGTAGTGCAGGGGGCTTCTATGTCTGTCGTGTCCGCCAACAGAATCGGTAATGCAAGCACTAAAAATGTCTTTCTTCTGTCATTTCCCCCCCCCCCCTTTTTGTGGTCTCCCTGTTCTTGTGTGCATTAGCATCATCAGGCGGAGGAGCAGTGGCAACGGAGCAGGAGGGAGCTGCATCCCACATGGCCCTGGAGGGCGAGACAACAGAGTCGGAGTACACCAGTGGGACGGAGGGCGAGGGGAGCTCTGCGGCGGGGACAGGAGCTGAGACCAGTGACACGGACTCGTCCTCTAATGGGAGCTCCCTTGTGGTGGCGGCAACATCTGTGCCCCCCCCCATCTACAGGTACAGCCGCCACCCCCCTCTACCAGCACCGCCCTCCCAGCAGCCCCTCAGCCTTTGCCCCGTGCCCGCTCACCCAGGAGGGTGGGCATCACCTACGCCCCAGGCACCTCAGGCCCTGCCCCAGTCACCCCTGCTGCCCTCAGTGAGGAGGCCATTGAGCTCCTCAGGTCCCTCACTGTTGGGCAGTCTACTATTTTGAATGCCATCCAGGGTGTAGAAAGGCAGTTGCAACAAACAAATGCATTCCTGGAGGGCATTCATTCTGGTCAGGAGGCCCTTCAGCGAGCTTTTCAGACTCTGGCCTCAGCACTGATGGCAGCCATTGTCCCTGTCTCTAGCCTCCCCCCTCCAACTTCCTCCACCCAGGCCCAATCCCCTCTACCTCAGCCTATCCCTAGCACACTTTCAGACCAGCATGCATACACCTGAACACACAAGGGAAGCTCAGGCAAACATAAGCACCACACATTCCACAGGCACTCACGCAAGCATCACACACATGCAGACACACCAACATCCACTGCCTCCACTGTGTCCTCCTCCTCCTCCTCTCCGTCCTCCCTCCCAGTCTCGTCTCCACTCACACCTGCATGCACTACATCTATAGCCACAACTGCCGTCACCAGCACACACGCCACCACACCCCGCTCACGTGCAGTCACCACCCCCACTGCCATTCACACTTCCCCTGTGTCCTCTCCCAGTGTGTCTGTGACGCCCCCTCCCAAGATACACAAATGCAGGCACACACCCACCCAACAGCCATCCCCCTCATGACAGCCTCCAGCGCATGCACCTTCACCCAAAGTCACCAAACCAACACCTCCTACAACCACAACCACAAGAAAGTCAGCAGGCCTGGGAAGAGCAGCACAGCGGAGAAGACCGCCATCATCCCCGCTGCCCAGGAGCCCACCGCCATCATCCCTGCTGCCCAGGAGCCCACCGCCATCATCCCTGCTGCCCAGGAGCCCACCGCCAGCACCTGCCCTGCTGCCAAGAGCCCACCGCCAGCACCTGCCCTGCTGCCCAAGAGCCCACCGCCAGCACCTGACCTGCTGCCCAAGAGGCCGCCGCCAGCACCTGCCCTGCTGGGCCAGAGAGGACCGCCAGCACCAGCCCCGCTGAGCCAGATAGGACCGCCAGCACCAGCCCTGCTGGGTCAGACAGGACCGCCAGCACCAGTCCCGCTGGGCCAGACAGCACCGCCAGCACCAGCCCCGCTGGGCCAGAGAGGACCGCCAGCACCAGCCCCGCTGGGCCAGACAGGACCGCCAGTACCAGCCCCGCTGGGCCAGACAGGACTGCCAGCAACTGAGTCACTGCAAAGGACACCGCCGCCACAAGCACCGCTGAACAGGGCACCGCTGAACAGGGCACAGCCACTACAGGCACCGCTGAACAGGGCACCGCCGCCACAAGCACCGCTGAACAGGGCACCGCCGCCACAAACACCGCTGAACAGGGCACCGCCGCCACAAGCACCGCTGAACAGGGCACCGCCGCCACAAGCACCGCTGGCCCATGAGTGCCAAGGGCACTGACGCTACTGAGCCTGTCACGAGCAGGATGAAGCACTCTGGGCACCATGCCCCCTCCAGAACCAGTGGAGATTCACATCCACTACCTCTGTCCTTGGCAGGATGAAGCACTCTGGGCACCATGCCCCCTCCAGAACCAGTGGAGATTCAAATCCACTACCTCAGTCCTTAGCAGGATGAAGCACTCTGGGCACCATGCCCCCTCCAGAACCAGTGGAGACTGTCATCCACTTGTGAGACTGTGGCTTTGCACTCCCCAGGATTGAACAGTGGGCAACCCACCCACTGTAGTGACTTGAGAGACTGTGGCTTTGCACTCCCCAGGATGGAACAGTGGGCAACCCACCCACTGTAGAGACTTGAGAGACTGTGGCTTTGCACTCCCCAGGATGGAACAGTGGGCATGTGGCTCTCTCGTAGATTTTGCGTCGTGCACTCAACCGGCTGAGGTGCCCCCCCTTTCCCTCCCCCTGAGGTGCCTGTTTTCTTGCTCTATGATGCCCCTGCAGTGTTCTCTCCGTCATGGTCAGGGATCTTGTGTGGGCCTCACCCATACCGTGTGGGCCGAGTGTTCCACGGACTTCATTGGAGCACTACCTGGACTACTATTCTTGGTGTATATTTTGTTTATAGTGTATCTATATATTTTTGCGTACTTGATTTTAATATATTACAATGGTTACACTCATTTTCTTTTGTCTTTGCATTCTTCCGGGGGGTGTGGGGGGTGTAACCATAATGTATCATGCTGTATTGGTGTGTGTGTGTTGTTGTGGGTGGGGGTGGGGGTGTGGGTGTTGCGTGTGTGTGTCCCTGTTTTTTCCCTCCCCTCCCCTGTGTCGTAGGTGCAGTACTCACCGTTGTCTTCTCCTCCGGCGTTCGTGCTCCTGGTAGAGGAGCAAGAAGATAATGGCTGGCAGGATCTGCAGCTCTGGTTCCATGGCGTACGGATTCCTCGTAGGGTGTGTAGAGGTGAGCGTTTTCCATTCGAAGTCCTGTTTCCGCCATGTTTTTGTCCGCGGTGAATCCGCCCAGGGAAAGGTGGCAGATTGGTAGGTTGTGATACTGTGGGCGGGACTTTGTCCTCCGCCTGTCTGTTGGCGGTGACCGCCAAGCTGTTTGTTTGTACCGCCGTGGCGGTCGGAGTGTTAAAGTGGCTGTTTTTGTTGGCGGTTTCCGCCACGGTCGTAATTGCAATTTTTTTACCGCCAGCCTGTTGGTGGTCTTACCGCCGCTTTAACACCGTCCGCCAGGGTTTTAATGACCACCTTTGTGTTCTGTGGCTCCTACCCTTATTCCCCATCCTGTAAGGGTTTGTCGAAGACTACATGCCAGTGGCTCAATAGCTATGGCGAAAATTAAGGAAAACAGAGGACATCCCTGTCAATTGAAGGATGATTTCCTCTGAGACATACTGCTCTGTGCGCACTCTCGCTCATGGGTGGGTATACAGTAGCCTTATCCAATTACTATATGGGGAACTGAGCCTTGCTCTCTCCAAGACCGTCCTTACATATTCCCAATTTAGGGAAATAAATGCCTGCTCTATATCCAAAAAGGCTGGAGCATTGCAACCCTCTTGCACCTGAGGCTCATGCATCATGTGCCAGTCGCACAAGTTCCTCATGGTGTTTCTCCCGGGAATAAACCTTGACTGATCTTCATGGATCAAATGTGGCAGGTAGGGAAGAGGTCAGGCCACCAACACATGGCTGAGGAGTTTAAGATCAACATTTAGCATCGATATGGGGCGGTAGGCCCCAGCTTCTGACTGATCTGTCCACAGTTTCGGAAATCAGAGCTTCACTCATTGAGCGAGGTAGTTCCCGTCTTACGTAAACCTCTGCATACACCTCAACTATCTTATCTAATAGTATAGTAGGGAAAGAATTATACAATTCTGAGGGGAGGCTGTCATCACCAGACGCTTTAGCTAATTTTAGTGATCATAGCTCATCTAACGGGTCTTGGTTGGTGATGGGGCCTCCAACATTTTTCAACTTTTCTTGGGATAGATTTGGAAACAGGAGCTCATTTAAGTAGCTCAATAAGTCTTCTTCACTACCTGGTAACTGTGGTCTTGCATATACCTTGTGTATGTGTGCAGTGAAAACCTCATTAATTTAATGTTGTACATATTTCATGTGACCTCTGCTATCATTTATAGATAGTATGGACTGTGGTGCTGATTCCGATCTAATTAATCTGGCCATCAATCTACCGGCTTGGCTCTCACCATATCAACATTGTCTATCTTTCCTCCTAGTGTGCTTTTCTAGTTGATCCCATAACTCACACAGTTTGTGTTTCCGTCTGCCACATGCCTTTTTTAGGGAGGTATCCGTGGCGAGCTGTCTTTCCAGTTTTTCTAATTCAGTTTCCAGTGTGGGTAAGTCTTGTTCTAAGGTGTGTTGTACTCCAACTGAGGTGGCTATGCATAGCCCCTGGATAACCACTTTCATTGCGTCCCACTCTATGGCTCTAGTCCTGCCATGTCCCTGTTATCTTCAAAATACTGAGTTAAAGGCTTCGCTATTGTGTCTCGGAATACTGAATCTGACAAAGATTCAACATTCAGACACCAAAGTGGAGCTTAAGGCGGTTGTCTATGTAGGGAATATGACAATAGAAGTGGTGAGTGAGCTGAGATGTAGCACGCCAGATATTGGACATTAGCTACTCGATAGGTTGCCGTTGCTTGTAGGAAGAAGTAATCCAAACATCTTTATGTGTTTGTGGCAGGGATATGACACAAATATGTACGAGCGTGGGGGTGCCGTTGACGCCACACCTCTAATAGCCACAGGCTGTGTATGGTTTCATGTAGCGCTACTGACCATGGGGTTTAGAGGGGGTGGTACCTGTCTGTGTTCTCATCTAACACACAATTAGAGTCCCATATCAGGAGGTATCTGTGCAGCCCAGATCATCGACCCCAGAAAATCATCATCATTTGTGTTGGGTGCATAAATATTAATAAAACATAAATCATGGGCATCTAGCATTCCCTCAAGAATAGTGTATCAACTGTCCTAGTCTGTACCAACCCTGGTGGACTGAAAGGGGGTCGCCCAGGGCTATCCAAATTAGGGTTCTTCTGACACACCCAGAGTACGTGGTGGTCACTACCTTTCCACTCAATCTCTTCTGCAGAGACTTAGGACGCCCCCACCCCCAATAAGTGTGTTTCTTGAAGAGACTCCATAGCGCCTGAGGTATGATATTACCCTGTTACGTTTCACCGGGTTCCCCAGACCCCGTACATTCCATGTCACAAATTTATATTGTGATTCTAGTTTTCTCTCAGCCGTTAGAAATAACTTTGTCATCACCTCGAGACCCGTGACAGCAAAGCATATCCCCAAGCCTTGCATCCCTCATCATGGAAGCTCCCCTTTTACACATGTACTGTCTGTATAATTGAAGATACAAAACATCAGTCAAACCTCCCTCCCCTACTTGTGACCACAACAATGCACAACATCAAAACGTGACCCAACTCCCCCCTCACTCGGGCAGTGGCCTCTTATCCCTCAGATGCGTAACCATTCACACTAGAGGTTGGTGAGCCGGGCCCCAATGTCCCCTCCCGTAATCTAAGTGTGATTAATAGTAATGTTGAGACAGTGTAGAAAATATCCAGGACCCCTGGCCCCTGCTCTTCGCAGACTCTCAATAGGAGCTCAGCAATTTTCAGTGGCCCAGGCCCTAGACTCTTTCTCTCTGGATCATATTCAGCGCCCTGTAAATCTTTACTCATTATTATATGTATTCCCCATTTGCCGCGCGCTGTAAGGCCTGTGTGTGTTCTCCCTCCCCTCCCCTGTAGTTCTCCTTGTTACCTGCTACCCCAGGTCTGTCAGCCCAGTCTCATCATGTCTGTGGTTCCTCAGTCCTGCAAAGCGTTCTCTTCCAAGATTTCTGGTAGTTCGTTTTACGGGTTGAAGGGATTTTGTGTTTCATTTGGAACCCTTTCCGACAGCACTGTCCCATCATCAGCAACAAGGACGCGTCACACTGTTTGTTTCTTTGTTTCTGGGGGGTACTTTGGTGTCACAAGGTTGTCCTTCGTTGACTGCTGGGCTTCTGGTTGTTTTTACGCCGTGGATCTCGCTATTCTTAGAATTGGTCCCTGCTACAGAGACCCAAAGAGTTCATCTAGTCAGTTGCGTCCTGGGGAGTTTTGAAGAAGGGAGCCTTCCCCTCATCTTGTACTCTCAGGCGCTCTGGGAAAACTAGACTACATTTAATATTAGGATCTCTCATCCTCCGTTTGACTGCTAAGAACTGCCTATGTAGGCCCTGGACTCTCCTGGTGTAGTCTGAAAAGATTTGTATGGCAGTACCTTCATGTTGCGAGGGTGGAGGAGCCATGCACCCGGACGTATTGAAGAATATTGTCTCTATCATGGTGATTGAACAGTCGTGCTATTATTTATTGTGGGTGGGGGGGGTCACCGGCCTCTGATTTGGACCCAACGATCTATGTGCTCTCTCCAGTGTAAACATTTTATACAGGCAGATTGGGGGCACTGCATTTTGTATCCAGTCTTCCAGAAAGAGCTCCACTGAGGGCCCATCTGCACATTCCTGGAATCCTAAAAAGTGTAGGGTATTACGCAGAGAACGGCCATCTGCGTCCTCAAGGCGATCTTCCAGCTGTGTCGTGCTACTTTTTAAGCCCTCCACTGTGGCTTGCTACAATTGGACGGCAGTCTTGAGTGTAGCTAGTTTGTCTTCTGTGGTCGTAACCCTTTCGACTACCTTTCGAAGGTCGAGGCGCAAGTGATTTCCTTAGGAATTGAGTCCATTTTGTCTCAAGTGCCTCTCGAGTTACACGGATCGCTGTTAGTATTTCGGTCGTGGCTTGTATTGATTGATTCATTCCCTCCTGTTGGTGAAGAATCTTTTGTCCTCGAGGCTTGAATTTCGCAGCTTGGCACCGCATATTGCATGATTTTGTTGGTTTAGGATCCCCTTGTGGACCTGTCTTTCACGATTGCTGCACCGAATCTGCGTTCTGGCCTTTAGCAGTAGAGTCTTGCTTGCACCCAGGGCCGGTCAGAGTTTTCGCCTGACTTCCGCCAGGACTGTACTATCTGCCGATTGCTCCCACAACGCTTCTCCGGGATTGTACGTCACTGGTTGGAGAGCAAGGGTGTCCCCTCGCGGAGCAACAGAACTGGCTCCTACAGTATGGATGGCACCCTCCCTGATTCTCGCGATCTGGGGAACAGAGTACCGTTCACTGCCCTCCCAGTTAAGTTTATACACAAGTGTATATGGCTCCCAAATCCGTTGATGGCGTGCAGACTTAAAGTTCTTGTGGGTGCTGCGTTATCCCTCTGGGATTCTGCAGTCTCACCCAGAACTGGGACCGTTGTGCACTGGTGGAATCCCGGAGCTGCTCACCTGTCTGGACTAATGGGGCCCAGTTAGGTCCTCTTCCCTCTCCAATAGTTCACCAGGGCCCCCTCTCAGTACAGTGTTATGTAGGGATCAGGCCTTCAATATTGCCAGCCCGGCGCTTCCACTCCCAGCGCCGCGATGCGTTTGCACTTTTGCGCCACATGTACTCTGGGGGAGGTGTAGAGGCGCAATTAATTTCTTTATCGCAGCAATGGGGTTTCTCAGGAAAGTTCAGACCCCCCCCCCACAACTTTAGGAAAGTACCATCTTGCCTGGCATGTTACCCCCATTTTTACATGTATGTAAGTTTGTTTTTGCCGGTCTCACCGGGATCCTGCTAGCCAGGACCCCAGTGCTCATAGTTTGTGGCCTGAATGTGTGTAACTGTGTAGTGACTGTGTCACTGAGGCTCTGCTAACCAGAACCTCAGTGCTTATGTTCTCTCTGCCTTTAAATTTGTCACTATAGGCTAGTGACCACTTTTACCAATTTCAATTGGCACACTGGAACACCTTTATAATTCCCTAGTATATGGTACCTAGGTACCCAGGGTATTGGGGTTAGAGGAGATCCCTATGGGCTGCAGTATTTCTTTCATCACCCATAGGGAGCACAGACAAATCTTTACACAGGACTGCCACTGCAGCCTGAGTGAAATAACGCACACTTTATTTCACAGCCATTTTCACTGCACTTAAGTAACTTATAAGTCACCTATATGTCTAAACTTCACTTGCTGAAGGTCAGGTGCAAAGTTACTAAGTGTGAGGGCACCCTTGCACTAGCAAAGGTGCCCCCACATAGTTCAGGGCCATTTCCCCAGGCTTTGTGAGTGCGGGGACACCATTACACGCATGCACCACATATAGGTCAATACCTATATGTAGCTTCACAATGGTAACTCCTAATATGGTTATGTAACATGTCTAAGATCATGGAACTTTCCCCCCATTCCAAATCTGGTATTGGGGAGCCAATTCCATGCATCCCCGGGTCTCCACTATGGACCCCGGGTACTGCCAAACCAACTCTCTGGAGTATTCTCTGCAGCTACTGCTGCTGCCACCCCACAGACAGGGTTCTGCCCTCCAGGGGTCTGGGCAGCCCAGTCCCAGGAAGGCAGAACAAAGCATTTTCTCTGAGAGCAGGGTTGTTACACCCTCTCTCTTTGGAAATAGGTGTTAAAGGCTGGGGAGGGGTAGCCTCTCCCAGCCTCTGGAAATGCTTTGAAGGGCACAGATGGTGCCCTTCTTGCATAAGCCAGTCTACACCGGTTTAGGGAACCCCCAGTCCTTGCTCTGGTGCGAAACTGGACAAAGGAAAGGGGAGTGACCACTCCCCTGTCCATCACCTCCCCAGGGGTGGTGCCCAGAGCTCCTCGAGTGTGTCCCAGACCTCTGCCATCTTGGATCCAGAGGTGGGAGGGCACTCTGGGGGCCTCTTTAGCCAGTGCCAGCAGGTGACGTCAGAGACCCCTCCTGATAGGTGCTTACCTGACTAGATGACCAATCCTCTTCTGAGGGCTATTTAGGGTCTCTCCAGTGGGCTTTTCCTCAGATAACAACTTGCAAGAATGAATTCACCAGAGTTTCTCTGCACCTCGCTCTTCGACTTCTACCAAGGATCGACCGCTGACTGCTCCAGGACGCCAGCAAAACTGCAACAAAGTAGCTAGAAGACTACCAGCGACATTGTAGTGCCTAATCCTGCCGGCTTTCTCGACTGTTTCCTGGTGGTGCATGCTTTGGGTGCTGCCTGCCTTCATCCTGCACTGGAAGCCATGAATAAATCTCCAGTGGGTTGACGGAATCTTCCCCCTGCTTCAGCAGGCACCAAACGTCAGCGTCACTGGTACTTTGGGACCCCTTTCATCCTGACGAGCATGGCCCCTGGAACACAGGTGGTGGACCCAAGTGACCCAGACTGTCCAGTGGTCTAACTGTCCAAATTTGGAGGAGGTAAGTCCTTGCCTCCCCTCCCCAGACAGTAATCCTGTGCACTGCGTGAACTGCAGCTACAAGGGCTTCTGTGTACATTTCCATGAAATCCTTCATGCACAGCCAAGCCTAGATCCCCAGCACTCTGTCCTGTGATGCTCAGCTCCCTGAGTTGATCTCCGGCTTTGTGGGACCCTCTTTTGCAGTGTTGAGACGACCGCTGTGTTCAGACTTCTTGAACCCGTGTTCAAGTACTTCTGTGGGTGCCACCTTGTGCGTGGGCTCGCTACGTTGCTGAGGGCCGCCTCTGTCTCCTGTCACAAGTGGCGACATCCTGGTCCTTCCTGGGCCCGGGCAGCACCCTTTTTCTTCAACCGTGACTCTTGCAGCTAGCAAGGCTTGTTTAAATTCTTTTGCCAAGGAAACAACTCTGCATCCTCCAACACTCCGTGGGACATCTTCTGCATGAAGGAGAAGTTCCTAGCAGCTTACGTTGTTGCAGAATCTTCAGCTTCTTCCATCTGGAGGCAGCCATTTTGCACCTTCATCCGGGGTTTAGTGGACTCCTGCCCCCCTGGACCCTTTTGCAACTCTTGGACTTGGTCCACTTCCTTTGCAGGTCCTCAGGTCCAGGAATCCGTCTTCAGTGCTTTGCAGTCTGTTGCGGTCTTTGCAAAATCCTCTATCACGACTCTAGTGTGTTTCTGGGGAAATAGTAGTACTTTACTCCTACTTTCCAGGGGTGGGGTATCTTGGACACCCTTAGTGTTTTTTTTACACTCCCAGTGACCCTCTACACACTACACTAGCCTAAGGGTCCATTCGTGGTTTGCATTCCACTTTCTTAGTATATGGTTTGTGTTGCCCCTAGGCCTGTTACATCCTATTGTACTATACCGTGTTTGCACTACTTTCTGACTGTTTTACTTACCTGATTTTGGTTTGTGTGTATATTTTGTGTATTTTACTTACCTCCTAAGGGAGTATATCTCTGAGATATTTTTTGGCACATTGTCACTAAAATAAAGTACCTTTGTTTTTAGTAACTCTGAGTATTGTCTTTCTTATGATATATTACCTACATGATATAAGTGGTATAGTAGGAGCTTTGCATGACTCCTAGTTCAGCCTAAGCTGCTCTGCTATAGCTACCTCTATCAGCCTAAGCTGCTAGAACACTACTAATCTACTAATAAGGGATAACTGGACCTGGCACAAGGTGTAAGTACCATTGGAACCCACTTTAAGCCAGGCCAGCCTCCTACACCCACTGAGCAGCCCACTTTCGCAGAGCACCTCCGCCCGTGAGTACGCCAAGCCGCGGTTAGATAGGTACAGGTAGGCCTCGGCCAGCCGAGAATCCTACCCACAGTGCTCGGTCTCGGGGGTCCCCCGTTCTCCTTACTGTTGCCGCCAGTGTTTAGCTTCGTTGGGCCCTGGAAGTTTTTTAGCCGTTTCGTAAGAGGCTCTTCAGCTGCCCAGCATACATTGGTGCCTCTGGCACAGGGCAACCCTTTCCCCACCGGCGTCGCGGTCTTGTCTCAATCTCCCCTCAGCGCCTGCACTTTAATACTGGTACCTGGGCATTGCCCACTACGTTGCTGCTGCAAAATCAGCCACTTTTAGTGCTTGGGTGGTCAGGGTGATGCGTCTACACGGCCATGTTGCTCTGCATTCTTCCCCAAGCAACTGGCAAAGTTTGTGATAACATTCACAGTTGTGGCTAAGGCCCAGGCATTAATAAGGAAGGTCTCAAGAGGGAGTGCCTTCACTGTGTCAGAAGAAGGAAAGCATACTCTTCTGGCTGTTCCATCAAACAAGGTACCAGAGGCCAGGGGAGCAGGACGGAAGGCTGTTTGGGCCCTTGGAACCTTCTTCCCTTGGAAAGGCTAAGGCAGAGGCAAGAGGGAATGCCCCAACTGGTTATTCCATTAAGGAATATCCCTATTTATGTTCTATAGTTAGATGGGAGTTAAGGTTTTTCTGACAGAAATGGATGGAAATTACAGGGGAGTCTTTCGTACTGTAGAGCATTCAAGGGTTTCATAACATGTTTTATGGTTCCACAGTGCAAACAGTAAAACTCAAACCATTGAGGTTCACAAAACAGGACTCCGCTCTCATGGATATGTAAGTTGCAGGGATGTAAATGAGCCCTTTACAGGCATCAAATGCAATGAGCTTTTCAAGTAATATTATACCTATGAGTGAGAGGCGTCAGATTATTTGTTTAGACAATGATCTACAGATGAACTAGTGCCCTTGGCAGCTGCAGTGCAGTTTGAAGATAACTATTGCACTGTTTAAGGCAGAGCTAGTCAACCATAGTAGTGATGTAGCAAGGAGCGCAGTTCAAACTACAAACACTTTAAAAGAAATGCAAACTGCCTCTAAAGGAATCATGGCTGCAAGTGCACAAGTAGTAATTGTATTTCTGTGGGAGAGTCAGCAACTTCAAGGTGCACTAGATATCAGAGTGGAGAAAAAAAAGAATTGCCACAGTGTTCCACCAAAGATGACAGAGGCGCAAATAAAACATATTTTATGTATAACCTCGACGCCGCTAACAGTTGGAAAGGTTACTCGCTGATTTACTGCCGAGGCTTATCATGGTCGTTGGACATTCTCTGTAGTTCATGCTATGCAATTTTCTAATCATCATTGGCCTTTGGAACTTAACAGTACAACTTGATACTTCCACAAATTGGAGCCTTGAAAAAGTAAATTTTGACGTAACACGTGTCGGCTGTTGTTCTTCTTCGAACATGAGATTGATATTGGCTTTTTGACACCATGCCCACTGTGTATTATTGGGTCGGATGATTTGTTCCCTGTGACAACACAGAAGAATAAATTGAAATTTCCACATATCTGCGATGTGCCGTGGTTCTTCTTCTCTTTACTTAGTCTAGTTGTTCATGGGTTAAAATATGATTTCATTATCCATTGCCGTAAGGCATATGCACTGTCAGGTGATATTAACACACATAATTGAAAATGAAGATACATTAAATTTATAAATTTGTTCCCCAGCAACCATCGGTAGCCAAGTACTCTTTTTGACTAGTCTCTCCTCACAGTGTCAAAACATAAGAGAGTCATGCGTGCTCACTAGGAATTAAGCAACTATGTCTGTGATTAGGCATGTGACACTCTGGAGTGGACTGGAGATCACAGGTATGGTTCCTGACAATGCTGGAGCTATTATGAGATTTTGTGGTTATTCTACCTCAGTTTCCCACTTCGATTGATTGTAATGGGGAACCACATCCATTGGTCCTGGAAGGATCCTTGAAGCTGAAGGCTTGGGGCATTACAGGGGCCGCTGGATGATCCAGGGCCTTGTAAACTTCAATGTAGTTCTCATCCAGCCAGCATGGGCAGAGGGCACCAGTAAAATATACTATTTTGTATACAAGAGCTGGTTATGTTGCTATGTGGAGTGGGGCCTCAGTCTAGTGGGACAAAAGTGTGCATGTCCTAAACATCTTATCAGAATTGATAGAAGCTAGATTGGCATACAGGACTGTGAAAACGTTTATATCAGTGATTTCAGGAGGTCCCTTCCTAGTGAATAAGATAAACTAAAGAAAATCCTTCCGTCTATATGTTGATGAGAAGGACATGTCTATTTAGGCACCAGAGCCTGGGTATTCTAATCTCTGGGATGTTAATAAGGTTCTGAACCTATTGCTTTCTTGGCAAGATAACACGTTTTTATTATGGGAGACATCTGTGAAACTAATTATACTTTTGTGCTTAATGTCATGCATATGAGTGCCCCTCATTACAGCCTTCGATATTTCCTACAGAATTTTTAAAGGATTACAAAAGCAAATACTAGGTCAATTTCATATTCAGTATTAGAAGAAAAAACAAAATTAGCGTAGTTAGATGTATCAGAGCTTATGAGGAGAGGACCGAGAAGCTGAAATCAGCCAGAGGGAGACAACTGATGATTCAACTAAAGAAACCTTTTAAGGCACTATCCTCCTCTTCCAGGGCCAGGTGGGTAAACTGGATTATGCTTTTTTGCTATTTGACAATTTTTCTAAATTTTTAAAAGTCCTGCTAGGGCCTTGTGTAGCATTTTTCTTTTAATTTAAAAGTTTGTAAAAGTTAGGATTTAAGTACTAGAAGTAGTTTTTAGTTTCTTAAAAAGTAATCCCAACTTTTAGAGTCAAACAGAGGAGATGGTGATGGAACTCAACCTCAGCCCTTACCTGCATCTAGGGATGTCAGAGTTAAGGTCTCTCTGTAAAATAAAGCGGATAAAAACTGGGTCCAACCCTACCAAGGCAAAGCTCCAGAAGCTCTTGGCAGATTTCACAAGGGACCACCCCACTGATATGGATGATCCTCCCTCAGATGGGGAAATTAGTGAACAGGAGGATGAACTCACCCCTCCTGTCCTAAATAGGGACAGGGTTCCTAGAACCCTGTCCCCACATATCATAGTCAGAGAGCCTGGTTCTTCCACAGGGGAGACCAGTACCTCTGTAAGCATTAAGGGCAGCCTCAATGAAGAGGATATCCTTTTAGCAAGGATGGCCAAGAGATTGGCATCGGAGAAGCAGCTCCTAGCCATGGAAAGGGAAAGAAAAGAAATGGGTTTAACTCCCATAAATGGTGGCAGCAACTTATATAGGGTCAGAGAGAATACTGACATCCTAAAAATCCCCAAAGGGATTGTAACTGAATATGAAGAAGGTGATGACATCACCAAGTGGTTCCGAGCTTTTGAGAGGGCTTGTGCCACCAGAAAAGTAACCAGATCTCACTGGGGAGCTCCCCTTTGGGAAATGTTCACTGGAAAGTGTAGGGATAGACTCCTCACACTCTCTGGTAAAGATGCAGAATCCGATGACCTCATGAAGGCTACCCTGATTGAGGGCTTTGGATTCTCAACTGAGGAGTACAGGATTAGGTTCAGGGGGGCTCACAAATCCTCGAGCCAGACCTGGGTTGATTTTGTTGACTTCTCAGTCAAAACACTAGATGGTTGGATAACTGGCAGTGGTGTAAGTGATTATGTTTGCTATATAATGTATTTATGAAAGAACATCTGTTAAGTAATTGCTTCAGTGACAAACTGCATCAACATATGGTAGACCTAGGTCCAATTTCTCCCCAAGAATTGGGAAAGAAGGCAGACCACTGGGTCAAGACAAGAGTGACCAAGTCTTCTACAGGGGGTGACCAAAAGAAAGGGGTCATAAAGCCTCCCCCGGGGAAGGGTGGTGAGACATCCAAAGACAAAAACAAAGAGTCTTCTACTGGGCCCCAAAAACCTGCTCAGGAGGGTGGGCCCCAAGCCTCTTCACAGTCCACAAATGGGTATAAGGGTAAAAACTTTCATCCCAAGAAGGCCTGATGTCACAACTGTAGACAGCATAGACACCAAACTGGAGACAAGGCCTGTCCCAAGAAAAGTCCCACAACTACTACTCCAGTTAGCACTGGAATAGCCAGTCTCCAGGTGGGATCAACAGTGTGCCCAGAGCAAATCAGGGTCCACACTGAAGCTACGTTAGTCTCAGAGGGTGGGGTGGATTTAGCCACACTTGCTGCCTGGCCACCTAACATGCAAAAATACAGGCAGCAGCTCTTGATAAATGGGAATAGGGTAGAAGCCCTGAGGGATATAGGTGCCAGTGTCACCATGGTAACATACAAACTGGTTTCCCCAGGACAGTACCTGGATGGACAGACATATCTAGTCACAAATGCTGACAATGAAACTAAAGTCCATCCCATGGCAATGGTAACTTTAGAATGGGGAGGGGTCACTGGCCTGAAACAGGTGGTAGTCTCCTTGCAATTCCAGTAGAGTGTCTGCTAGGGAATGATCTGGATTTCTCAGCATGGGCTGAGGTACAGCTCAAGCCCCATGCAGCCATACTGGGCATCCCTGAACTGGTGTCTGTCAAGACTAGAGCACAATGCAGAGCACAGGGTGAAAAAGAAGTGTTGGAGTCCAGAATAATGGCCCAACCTTCCAAGAGGAAAGGAAAGAAGACTAGGGGACCAGCTTCCTTACAGCACAAGAAACAGAACCTCTCTTCTCAGGAAGATGTTCTATCCCCTGAGGGAACTAAGCCCATGGAGCTGGAACCTTATCAGGTAGAGCTCTTGGGCCCAGTGGGACCCTCAAGGGAACAGCTGTGTCAGGGACAAAAGACTTGTCCCACTCTTGAAGGCCTAGGACAGCAAGCAGCTGAGCAAGCAAAAGGTAATGTCAGTGGAACCCACAGGGTCTATTGGGAAGATGGGCTCCCTTGCAATGAGGCAAGAGATCCCAAGCATGGTGCCACTAGGAGAGTGGTAGTGCCTGAGGAGTTTAGGGAGTTCATTCTGACCTTAGCCTATGACATTCCCCTTGCTGGGCATTTTGGACAAACCAAGACTTGGGAGAGATTAGTCAACCATTTCTATTGGCCCAATATGTCCCAGAAGGTAAAGGAGTTTTGCAGCTCCTGTGTCACCTGTCAAGCCAGTGGTAAGACAGGTGGCCATCCAAAGGCCCCCCTCATTCCACTTCCAGTGGTGGGAGTCTCCTTTGAGAGAGTGAGAGTGGACATAGTGGGCCACTTGAACCTCCCACAGCAACAGGGAACCAATATATACTGGTAGTAGTGGATTATGCTACCAGGTATCCGGAGGCAATTCCCCTTAGGTCCACTACTGCCCCTGCAGTAGCCAAAGCACTCATAGGTATTTTTACCAGAGTGGGATTTCCTAAGGATGTGGTTTCTGACAGAGGAATCAACTTCATGTCAGCTTACCTAAAACATATGTGGAATGAGTGTGGGGTGACTTATAAGTTCACCACACCATACCATCCACAAACCAAAGGTCTTGTAGAAAGGTTTAACAAGAAATTGAAGGGCATGATCATGAGGCTCCCTGAAAAACTCAAAAGGAGATGGGATGCCCTCTTGCCATGCCTGCTTTTTGCCTACAGAGAGTGCCACAGAAGGGAGTAGGGTTTTCCCCCTTTGAGCTTCTGTTTGGCCATCCTGTAAGGGGACCACTGGCACTTGTGAAAGAAGGCTGGGAGAGACCTCTCCATGAGCCTAAGCAGGATGTAGTCAACTATGTACTAGGCCTCCGCTCCAGGATGGCAGAGTACATGGAAAAGGCAAGCAAAAACCTTGAGGCCAGCCAGCAACTCCAGAAGGTGTGGTATGACCAAAAGGAGGTTGAAATGGTTGAGTTTCAGCCAGGGCAGAAAGTCTGGTTCTGGAGCCTGTGGCTCCCAGGGCACTTCAAGACCGATGGAGTAGCCCTTACCCAGTGCTAGAAAAGAAGAGTCAGGTCACTTAATTAGTGGACCTGAGCACTAGCAGGATACCCAAGAGGGTGATCCATGTTAACCGCCTTAAACTTTATAATGATAGGGCAGACTTAACCATGCTGATGGTTACTGATGAGTGTCAGGAAGCAGACAGTGAACCTCTCCCTGACCTCCTCTTAACTGACCCTAAAGATGGCTCAGTAGATGGAGTTGTCTACTCAGACACCCTCTCTGGTCAACAGCAAGCTGACTGCAGGCAAGTCCTCCAGCAGACACACCTGTGTACCCATGATGTGGACACAGGAGACAGTTTACCTGTCAAGAATAAAAGATTCAGTCTGACCAATCAAGGAAAGTATCAAAGTGGAAGTCCACAAGACGCTGTAATTGGGAGTGATAGAGCACTCTGACAGTCTTTGGGCTAGCCCAGTGGTCTTGGTCCCCAAACCTCACACCAAGGATGGAAAGAGAGAGATGATGTTTTGTGTGGACTACAGAGGGCTCAACTTTGTCACCAAGACTGATGCTCACCCCATACCAAGGGCAGATGAATTGATTGAGAAATTAGGTGCAGCCAAATTCTTTAGTACCTTTGACTTGATAGCAGGGTACTGGCAAATCAAATGGCACCTGGAGCATTCTCTACTCCTGATGGGCATTATCAGTTTACTGGTATGCCCTTTGGCTTAAAGAATGCCCCTGCCACCTTCCAAAGGTTGGTGAATCAAGTCCTTGCTGGCTTGGAGTCCTTTAGTGCAGCATATCTAGATAATTTTGCTGTCTTTAGCTCCGACTGGCAGGATTACCTGGTCCACCGGAAGAAGGTTTAGCAGGCCCTGCAAACAGCAGGCCTCTCTATCAAGGCATCCAAATGTCAGTTAGGGCAGGGTACAGTGGTTTACTTGGGATGCCTTGTAGATGAAGGCCAAGTTCAGCCATTACAACCCAGGATTTAGACTATTCTGGTCTGGGAAGCTCCAAAAACCCAGACTCAAGTCAGGGCATTCCTTGGCTTGACTGGCTATTATGGGAGGTTTGTGAAGGGATGTGGATCCACAGTGACACCTCTCACAGAACTCACCTCCAAGAAAATGGCCAGAAAACATAACTGGACCTTGGACTGTCAAAAGGCCTTTGACGCCCTGAAAGAAGCTATGGGCTCAGCACATGTTTTGAAAGCCCCAGATTATTCTAAGCAGTTCATTGTGCAGACTGATGCCTCTGAGCATGGAATAAAAACAGTCCTATCCCAAACCATTGATGATGGCCTTGACCAGCCTGTTGCTTTTATTAGCAGGAGGTTACTCCCCAGGGAGCAGCGCTGGAGTGCCATTGAGAGGGAGGCCTTTACTGTGGTTTGGTCCCTGAAGAAGTTGAGGCAATACCTGTTTGGTACTCACTTCACAGTTCAAACTGACCACAAACCTCTCAGATGGCTTATGCAAATGAAAGGAGAGAACCCTAAACTGTTGAGGTTGTCCATATCCCTACAGGAAATGGACTTTGTAGTGGAACACAGACCTGGGACTGCCCATGCCAATGCAGATGGCCTTTCCAGGTTCTTCCACTTAGAAAATGAAGACTCTCTTGGGAAAGGTTAGTCTCAACCTCTTTCGTTTGGGGGGAAGGATTGTGTAGGAAAATGCCTCTGATGGCATGGTTACCCCCTAACTTTTTGCCTTTTGTTGATGCTAGTTATGATTGAAAATGTGCTGGGACCTTGCTAATCAGGCTCCAGCACCAGTGTTCTTTCCCTAAACTGTACTTTTGTCTCCACAATTGGCAGACCCCTGGCACACAGATAAATGCTTTGTAAATGGTACCCCTGGTACCAAGGGCCCTGTGGCCAGGAAAGGTCTCTAAGGGCTGCAGCATGTATTATGTCACCTGGGGACCCCTCACTCAGCACATGCACACTGCCTCACAACTTGTGTGTGCTGGTGGGGAGAAAAAGACTAAATTGTTGGGCACTCCCCTCAGACTGCCATCCCCACAACCCACTGCCTGTGGCATAGATAAGTCACCCCTCTTGCAGGCCTTATAGCCCTAAGGCAGGGTGCACTAAACCACAGGTGAGGACATAGTTGAATGAGCACTATGCCCCTACAGTGTCTAAGCCAATTCTTAGACATTGTAAGTGCAGGGTAGCCATAAAGAGCATATGGTCTGGGATTTTGTCAAACACGAACTCCACAGTTCCATAATGGCTACACTGAATACTGGGAAGTTTTGTATCAAACTTCTCAGCACAATAAATCCACACTGATGCCAGTGTGTGAATTACTGAGAAAGGCACACAGAGGGCATCTTAGAGATGCTTCCTGTATACCAGTCCGACTGCTAGTGCTAGGCTGACCAGTTTCTGCCAGTCTGCCACAACCATATAGGTTTCTGGTGACACAGGGGGAGTGCCTTTGTCACTTTGTGGCCAGGAATAAAGCCTGTACTGGGTGACGGTGCTTCACAACCCCCCTGCAGGAACTGTAACACCTGGCGGTGAGCCTCAAAGGCTCAAGCCTGGTGTTACAGCACCCCAGGGCACTCCAGCTAGTGGAGATGCCTGCCCCCCGGATACAGCCCCCATTTTTGGCAGCAAGTCTGGAGGAGATAATGAGAAAAACAAGGAGGAGTCACCCTCCAGTCAGGACAGCCCCTAAGGTGTCCTGAGCTGAGGTGACCCCTGCCTTAGAAGATCCTCCATCTTGTTTTGGAGGATTCCCCCCAGTAGGATTAGGGATGTGCCCCCTCCCCACAGGGAGGAGGCACAAAGAGGGTGTAGCCACCCTCAAGGACAGTAGCCATTGGCTACTAACCTCAGACCTAAACACACCCCTAAATTGAGTATTTAGGGGTGACCCTGAACACAGGAAACCAGATTCCTGATGACCTGAAACAAGAAGAAGGACTGCTGACCTGAAAGCCCCGCAGAGATGGCAGAGACGGCAAATGACTTGGCCCCAGCCCTGCTAGCCTGTCTCCAGACTCAAAGAACCTGCATAGTAATGCATCCAGTGGGACCAGCGACCTCTGAGGACTCGGAGGACTGCCCTGCAACCAATGGACCAAGAAACTCCCGTGGACAGTGGCTCTGTCAAAGAAACAAAGAAACAACCATCTTTAAAGGGACTCCAGCCTCACTCCGGAAGCGTGAGTCCCCAACACTCTGCACCCGACACCCCCTGCTCGTGTCCAGAAGAACCAGCACTGCAAAGAGGACCCCCAGGAGACTCCTACGACGTGGACACCCTGAGATGACCTCCCTGCACCCCCACAGAGAAACAGAGACTCCCCCTGAAGCCCCCCTGTGCCCTGCTTTCATCGCCCGAGTGACCCCCGGGTCCTTCCATTGATTTCAATTACAAATCCGATGCCTTGTTTGCCCACTGCACCCGGCTGCCCCCGTGCCGCTGTGGGTGTGCTTTGTGTGCCTACTTGGGACCCCCCAGTGCTCTACAACCCCCCCTTGTATGATCCCCGAAGACGCAGGTACTTACCTGCTAGCAAACTGGAACCGGAGCACCCCTGTTCTCCATAGGCGTCTATGCTATTTGGGTCCCACTTGAACTCTGCACCTGATCGGCCCTATGTTGCTGGTGTTGGGTGTTTAGGGTTAACTTAAACCCCCAATGGTCGGCTGCCTATGCCCTGGAGACTGAAGTTATAAGTGCTTTACTTACCTGAAAAACTAACCAATACCTACCTCCCCCAGGAACTGTTGAATTTTGCAGTGTCCACTTTTAAAATAGCTTATTGCCATTTTTTTCAAAACTGTGTACATTACTGATTTAATTCAAAGTTCCATATTTACCTATGCCAAGTACCTTACAATCTATGTACTTACTTGAATTCGGAATCTTGTGGTTCTGTCAAGGAGACCAGATCCTCTGGGCTTGCACATGTTCCCAACATGTCCACCTCTTGGAAGCTCCAAACTCCACTAGTTATATAGCACAGAGTTAAAGAATGGCCATGTGGGGGAATGGGTTTTGGGTTGGGAACAGCGGAGAAGGAGACCTGTGGAAGCAAGAGCTAAAAAAACACAATTGCAAGATTAACCACAATGACTTTCAATAAGTGTTTGTCAAATAAACACTTATGCTGAAAACATGAATGGCCTAAGGCTTCACTGTAACTAGGCCTCAAGAATCTAGGTACCTGGAAATCAAGAAGGTTTATGCAAGGTTTTCTCATGAACATTCCAGAATTAACATATTATATTTTGAACAATAATCTCTCTCCAAATACTTCTTACAATAATCTCTGCATTGTAGCAAGAATCAAAGAGCACATGTTTTTTTCTCTGCATGAATGAACTGTACTAGAACCATGAATAACACTGCTACATCACTCTCTGATTAAGAGTTCCAAGACTCAAAGGCTCAGGGAATATTATGCACCTTAATCAAACTGCACATCTAGATTTCAATGTCTAGAAATGATCGCGCACTCTGCCGATCTGTATTTCAAAAGTTAAACACCAGGAATGAATCAAGCACCTTGTTGCTGATTCGAACATCGAGATTCACTTGCAAAGAAACGATCGCGCACACTGCCGATCTGTGATTCAAGAGTTTAATGCCGGGAAAGAATCGCGCACACTGTTGCCGATTCTATTATCAAGAACCAAATGCCATGAAAGGACCATGTGCACTGCTGATCTGAATGGCAAGAAGTAAATGCCAGGACTGAATCGCGCACACTGTTGCCGATTCGGAATTCACAATACAAATGCCATGAAATGATCGCGCGCACTGCCGATCTGAATGCCAAGAAGTAAATGCCTGGAACGAATCGCGCACACCGTTGCCAATTTCGGAATTCACGATACAAATGCCATGAAATGATCTCACGCACTGCCGATCTGAATGCCAAGAAGTAAATGCCAGGATTGAATCGCGCACACTGCTGCCAATTCGGAATTCACTAAACAAATGCCATGAAATTATCACGTGCACTGCCGATCTGAATACCAAGAAGTAAATGCCTGGAATGAATCGCGCACACTGTTGCCGATTCAAATGTCATGAAATGATCGCGCGCACTGCTGATGTGAATGCCAAGAAGTAAATGCCTGGAATGAATGGCGCACACTGTTGCCAATTCGGAATACACAATACAAATGCCATGAAATGATTGTGCACGCGATTTGAAATTTAGGCCCAGAACTTGAGTGTCACTGGAAAACGGAGTCAGGGGCCTAACCCGACCTCCGCCTTACAGCCCTGCTTGAAGATCACCAAATAAACGAGGGCAGGACTGGAAATGACTGGATAGGCCTCCGGGACAGGAGCTCTGGAAAATGCTGCTGCTCTGCACAGGGACCTCTGAAAGGTAAAGGCTCTGCAATGCAAAAAGTTAACATACTACATAGAAACACAATGCATGAACTATGACTTTGCATAAGGACTGGGTTTTTGCATTTACGTCGCCCGTAGAGCGCGCACTGTCCTGATGTTGACCGAACTCCCCCCTTCCAAACGCGCTCTAGGGCCTGGTTTGTCTAGATGTAGGCGATGAAAACGCCTCACTAGTCGTGGAGCATGAATGTCAAAGCGAAACCCATTAATTGCTCTCAGAACCATAACCTTTCCAAGATATTAGATACCAGAGATTACGACCCTTTGAATTTTGAATCCAGC
The DNA here is from genome assembly GCF_031143425.1 of Pleurodeles waltl. Classification (NCBI taxonomy): domain Eukaryota; kingdom Metazoa; phylum Chordata; class Amphibia; order Caudata; family Salamandridae; genus Pleurodeles; species Pleurodeles waltl. The sequence goes on along the minus strand of NC_090438.1, from coordinate 165,070,104 downwards.
ACCTGTTTAACTTCGTATTCCAATTCTACCTGTACTAGAACTGGAGCTGGTTGGGAGCGGACTTTTTGGACAGCTCTTTTCAGGAGTGAAGTATGAAATACTGGATGAATACGTAGTGACCTTGGTAACTGCAGTTTATACGTCACTGGATTGATTTGTTGAAGAACTGTGTAAGGACCTATGAATTTGGGATTAAACATATGCTTTTTCTTGAAGTCAATATGACGTGTGGAAAGCCACACTCTACCACCTGGCTTATATTGGGGTCCTTCACAATGGTTCTTGTCATATTGCTTTTTATATGTTTGTTTAGCTTTATCTAGGTGTTGCTAAATTTGTTTCTGGGTTTGATGGAGTTGTTGAATCGTCTTTGACACGGCTGGTGTAAGTGTACTTTCTTGTGGAATCGTGATTGGCAGGGTAGCAGGATGATAGCCAAACAGACCAAAAAAGGGGGTGACACCAATGGAAGTATGATACAAGTTATTATAGGCTAGTTCAGCTCACCAAAGGATTGATGTCCAAGAATGAAGTGCTTCCTCAGCATAAGCACGTAGGTATTGTCTCAATGTCTGATTTAATCTCTCAGTTTGGCCATCCGTTTGAGGATGATGACTGGTAGACAGTGTAGAAGTGATTTGAAGTGTTTTGCACCACGTTTTCCAGAAGTTAGAGGCAAATTGTGATCCTTGATTGGAGAGAATCACTTTTGGTAATCTGTGATATCGGACCACTCGATTTAAAAGGATTGTTGCCAGTTCACTGGAAGGGGGCAATTTCTTGCAAGCAATGAAATGTGCATATTTCGTGAGACTATCTACCACCACAAGGATTACTGAGTGATGTTGAACAATGGGTAGACCAGTAATAAAGTCTAATGAGATGTGCTCCCAAGGTCGAAATGGAGTTGGGAGAGGATGTAACAAACCTTTTGGCTTTGAATGACCTGACTTGATGCGAGCACAAACTTCACAGTTAGCTACCATCTGTTTGACGTCTTTTATCAAAGTAGGCCACCAAAAGTAGCGTTGAACTAATTCAAGAGTTTTAGGAATACCTGGATGACCTGCTGTAGGTATAACATGCAACCAATGAAATACCAACTTGCGCAACTTGGTAGTTGGAACAAATAAACGGGCAACATGGAAAGGTAGTCCTTATTTGATTGACCATTTGGGATCTGCTTGAGCCCATTTTTGCCATTTCTCAATGGTGAAGGAATTACGGATTTCTTCAAAAAAGTCTTCGGTTTTTATGATGCAAAGAACCTTGTCTGGAGCAATGATAGACCTAGGAGACTGAATCGCGGGTAACATAGTGGAATCTTGATGGGACAAAGCATCCGCTTTGTGATTATCCTTTCCAGGGCGTAAGGTTACCACAAAATCAAACTCTGCAAAAAACAGCATCCATAATAGTTGCTGAGGAGTCAAAATTCTAGCCAAACTCATGAACTGGAGATTGCAGTGATCTGTATATACTGTGATAATGTATTTGGCGCCTAACAAATGGTGTCTCCATTCTTTGAAGGCACCACGGATTGCCAGAAGCTCTTTCTCCGCAATAACATCATTTTGTTCTGCATCGTTCAGCTTCCGAGACATGAAGGCTACAGGATGTAGTTGACCAGTATCTTTACTGCGTTGTGATAACACTGCACCAATGGCCCCATCTGAAGCATCTGCTTCCACTATGAATTGACGCTCAACGTCCGGGTGAGTCAAGACTGGGGCAGTGGAGAAAGCTTCCTTTAAGGTTGATAAGGCTCTGTTAGTTTCAGGGGACCATACAAATGGTTCTTTCTTTCTCAACAACTTGGTGATTGGCGCCACTGTCTGAGAGAAATGATCTATGAACCTGCAATAGAAGTTTGCAAAACCTAGGGAGCACTGAACATCTCGAACACTCTTTGGAGTGGGCCAATCAGCTACTGCTTGTACTTTTCTTTCTGCCATGACCATACCTGGAGGGGTAAGGATGACTCCTAAGAACTCGACGGTGGTAACATGGAATTCACATTTGGTTAATTTGCAATACAGATTATGCTTTCAAAGGGCTGTGAGAATCTTCTTGACATGTTGTACATGTTCGACTTCATTGTCTGAATAGATTAAGATATTGTTGATGGAGACTATTGCAAATAGATCTAGATACTCTCTAAGGACGTCGTTCAGAAAGAATTGAAATGCTGCTGGAGCATTACAAAGTCCAAAGGGCATGACTATGTATTCAAACAGACCATAACGGGTTTTAAAGGCAGTTTTCCAATCATCGCCTTCTTTCACTCTAACTAAATAGTAAGCACCTCTTAAGTCTAACTTAGTGTAGATTTTTGCTTTTTTAAATTTATCCAACAAGACAGGAATCAGAGGTATTGGGTACTTGTTCTTGACTGTGATTTTGTTCAAACCTCTATAGTCTATTCAAGTTCGAAGATCCCCATTAGCCTTGGGGACAAAATAAAGAGGAGACGCTGCAGGAGACTTGGAAGGACGAATAAAGCCATTAGCTAGAAATTGATCTAAGTATTTTCTTAGGTGTTGATTTTCGTGTTCTGACAAGGCGTACCACGACAGCTAGCGAGTATAGCACCAGGAGTTAGATCAATTTGGCAGTCATATGGTCTGTGAGGTGGCAAAGTTTCTTCTTCTCTTTCATCAAAAGCATCTAGATAGGATGAGTACTGCCAGGGCAGCGTTACATCTTTTTCAGCAGCTGTTGCTACGTGAGCTTTGCAAGGTTTTGTGACTCTTGATGTCTGGAGACATTTTTCATTACACAAGATGGAGGAGAATGCGATTTTCAGTTCTGACCAGTTGATTTCAGGGTTATGATAACTTAACCATGGCAGTCCAAGAATCATTCCATACTGAGGAGCATGGATGACGTCAAAGATGATTTTCTCTTCATGTTTGATATTCTGATCTCCCCCATTACAGGTCACTGACAAGGGGACAGTCTGCAGAATTACTGGGCCTCCAGTTAAACGTTTTCCATCCACGGCTTGTATGATTTCTGGGGTTTTCTTCTTGGTACATGGAGTCCCCCATGTTCGAACCAATTGTGCATCCACAAAGTTACCAGTAGCCCTAGAATCCACTAAGGCTTTCTTAAGATATTTCTTCTTCTTTACTTGTACTTCGATTTCTAACTTAAGATGCCTTGAATGTGAAGGGTCCATGGTGACACCCAAGAGCAACCCTTCTTTACATCTTGGGTGATCTTGTTTTCCTGCTCGGTTTGTGCATTTGCTGCAATTTTCTTGATTGGGCCTTGTTTGCTCTTCGGTTTTATTGGAAACTCTTTGGCGAAGTGGCCCTTGCGCCCACAGTAAAGACATTGTCCGTTCTTTCTATGTAGGTATTTTTCGTCTTTTGTCAAAGGCCGCCTGATAGTTCCAATTTCCATTGGTTCATGATTACTCTCTTTCGGAGTTCTTGATTCTCTACGTTCGTGAACACGGCAGGAATATTTCTCAGTCTTTTTGTGTGTTCCTTGTCGTTCTGCAAGATGATGGTCCATTCTCAAAACAAGGTTTATCAGATCTTGACAATCTGTAGGTTGAGGATCAATCTGGGCAAGAATGTCTTTTAGCTCTTCTCTGAGTCCTTGGTAGAACAGGGCTGCTTGCCTTTCTTCAGGCCAGGATGTCTCTGCTATCAGCCAATTAAAACAAGCCAAGTAGGAAACTAAATCTTTATTGCCTTGTCACAATTCTAACAGTTCTCTGTCTGCTGATAGTCACTGTTCTTCGATCAAACACTTTTAAAAATTCACCAACAAAGTTTCTCCAGGCGTAAAGCAGGGGACTGTCTTTACGCACAAGAGGAATTGCCCAGGTGGCCGCGTCTCCAGTCAGGTAGGATAACAGGAAGGCCACCCTGGATTGGGCATCAGGGAAAGTGTGTGGTCGACAGGTAAAGTGCAATTCTACTTGAGTCAAAAAGGATTGCGTTTTCAGAGGATCACCTGAAAACCATTCTGGAGGAGCCAGAGGAATGGCGGCGGGAACGTTGAGGGAAATGTTAGTTGGAGGATTACCTCCTGAACTTTGAGGAGGAGTACCAAACCAACCCGTGCCCAGAGGACCTTGGGCCAGATGTAGCAACTTTGGAAATTGCGACTTGCAATTTGCGAGTCGGAGCGACTCGCAAATTGCAAGTCGCAATTTCCAATGCAGAACGGTGTCTCAGACACCGTCTGCGACTTGCTATGGGGTCGCAATGACCCACCTCATTAATATTAATGAGGTGGGTCGCAAATTGCGGCCCCATAGCGAGTCTAGGCACTCACAAACATGGAGGCCTGCTGTTGTCAGCAGACCTCCATGTTCGTGACTGCTTTATCAATAAAGCGTTTTTTTTTTTTTAAGTGTAGCCCGTTTTCCTTAAAGGAAAACGAGCTGCACTTAAAAAAACAACCAAAACCTTTAGTTTCGGTATTTTTTCAGGGCAGGTAGTGGTCCCTTGGACCACTACCTGCCCTGAAAAAATAATTTTGGGTCCATTCACAAAGTGGAAGGGGTCCCATGGGGACCCCTTCCAATTTGCGAGTGGGTTACCATCCACTTGAAGTGGATGGTAACTTCGATACCCTTTGCGACCTCATATGAGGTCGCAAATGGTATTGCATTCCACTCCGAATCGCAAATAGGAAGGGAACACCCCTTCCTATTTGCGATTCTGAAATGCATATTGCGAGTCGGTCCCGACTCGCAATATGCATTTCTGCATAGGGAAATGCGTTTAGCGAGTCGCAAACGGCAATTTTTGCCGTTTGCGACTCGCTAAACGTTCCCTGCATCTGGCCCCTTGTTCCTTCTTTCCTAATCGGTCTTGTAACTGACTCACTCTCTCAGCTAAACTGGTTGCTGTGTTTTTGGATGCTACCACATCCGATTAGAGCTGCGTGATAACTTTAACTAACTCATCCAATGTGGCCATATTGAGAACCTAGCGCAAACCAGGAGGATGAAAAATTTGTGGGCTCACTATTCTGTCAAGGAGTCCAGATCCTCGGGGCTTGCGCATGTTCCCAACATGTCCACCTCTTGGCAGCTACAAACTGCACTAGTTATATAACACAGAGTTAAAGAATGGCCAAGTGGGGCAATGGGTTTTGGGTTGGGAACAGTGGGGAAGGAGACCTGTGGAAGCAAGAGTTAAACAACACAATTGCAAGATTAATCACAATGACTTTCAATAAGTTTTGTTTCAAATAAACACTTATGCTGAAAACATGAATGGCCTAAGGCTTCACTATAACTAGGCCTCAAGAATCTAGGTACCTGGAAATCAAGAAAGGTTATGCAACGTTTTCTTATGAACTTTCCAGAATGAACATATTATATTTTGAACAATAAACTCTCTCCAAATACTTCTTAGAATAATCCCTGCATTGTAGCAAGAATCAAAGAGCACATGTTTTTTTCTCTGCATGAATGGACTGTACTAGAAACATGAATAACACTGCTACGTCACTCTCTGATTAAGAGTTTCAAGACTCAAAGGCTCAGGGAATATTATGCACCTTAATCAAACTGCACATCTAGATTTCAATGTCTAGAAATGATTGCGCACTCTGCTGATCTGTATTTCAAAAGTTAAACACCAGGAATGAATTGCGCACCTTGTTGCCGATTCGAACATCGAGATTCACTTGCAAAGAAACGATTGCGCACACCGCCGATCTGTGATTCAAGAGTTTAATGCCGGGAAAGAATCACGCACACTGTTGACGATTCTATTATCAAGAACCAAATGCCATGAAAGGATCGCGTGCACTGCTGATCTGAATTCCAAGAAGTAAATGCCAGGACTGAATCGCGCACACTGTTGCCGATTCAGAATTTACGATACAAATGCCATGAAATGATCGCTTGCACTGCTGATCTGAATGCCAAGAAGCAAATGCCTGGAATGAATCGCGCACACTGTTGCCGATTCGGAATTCACGATACAAATGCCATGAAATGATCGCGCGCACTGCCGATCTGAATGCCAAAAAGTAAATGTCTGGAATGAATCGAGCACACTGTTGCCGATTCAGAATTCACTATACAAATGCCATGAAATGATCTCACGTACTGCTGATCTGAATGCCAAGAAGTAAATGCCAGGATTGAATCACGCACACTGTTGCCGATTCGGAATTCACAATACAAATGCCATGAAATGATCGCGCGCACTGTCGATCTGAATACCAAGAAGTAAATGCCTGGAATGAATGGCGCACACTGTTGCCAATTCGGAATTCATGATACAAATGCCATGAAATGATCACGTGCGCGATTTGAAGTTTAGGCCCAAAACTCGAGTGTCTCTGGAAAACGGAGTCGGGGGCCTAACCCGACCTCCGCCTTACCGCCCTGCTTGAAGATCACCAAATAAATGAGGGCAGGCCTGGAAATGACTGGATAGGCCTCCGGGACAGGAGCTCTGGAAAATGCTGCTGCTCTGCACCGGGACCTCTGAATAGTGAGCATGTGGAGCTGGGCTGGCTGCCTTATATAGAACGAAGCCCCGCCCACGAGCCACACCCAACCATGCTGCAAGAAAGGCTTCTAGAAAGTCTTAGAATAAAGGACCACACCCTGTAGTCCTGCAAACAAGCCTTGCAACTGAATAATCAATTACAAACAGCATTGATGACTTTTCAAGGTAAAAGCTCTGCAATGCAAATGGTTAACATACTGTATGGAAACACAATGCATGAAATATGACTTTGCATAAGGACTGGGTTTTTGCATTTACGTCGCCCGTAGAGCACGCACTCTCCTGATGTTGACAGGTTCTAAAATAAATTAAGAAAATCATATTTTTCTATATAAAAACCTGTTGGCCTGGAGTTAAGTCTTTGAGTGTGTGTTCTCATTTATAGCCTGTGTGTGTACAACAAATGCTTAACACTACCCTCTGATAAGCCTACTGCTCGACCACACTACCACATAATAGACCATTTGTATTATCTAACTTTGCCACTATACGCCTCTAAGAAGAACCCTTGGACTCTGTGTACACTATCTCTCAGTTTGAGATAGTATATACAGAGCCAACTTCCTACACTGGCACTCTATGTAGTATGCAAAGCTAGACACACTGTGCAGGGGATCCAGGCCACCACACGTTGGTTTACAGAGGTAAAAACTAGATCCCCGAATGCTCTAATTTTTATGGTAGGTTGGTCGAGCAGTTATCAATCATGCACCTCACACTTTTGAAGACCAAGACCAATTTATATAAATACTTACGAAGATTATCAACATTGGTTACGTACTTGTTGAGATATGGATTTTTAACATTTAGTAAAAATAGCCTTATTGTGCGTACCATAGGAATCAATGGAAAGTCACTGTTAAAAATACATATAAAAATACATATAAAATCACACAGTTGCTTTACCAAGTTCTTCTTTTGCAGGTTCTTCGAAGTTATCTGTGGGCACACTGTGCCAGCTGGAGAAGTTCGGGCGATTCCCAGTTCCGGCAGGAGCAGTGGTGGAAGGTCTCTGGAGCTGGTTCAGGACCACTGCAGGGGACCACTTGGAAAAGGCCTGTGCAGGTACATTTAGAGTTGGTTCCTTCTGGTCCTGTTAAAGTGTCCAGGTCGCAAAGGGTGAGGGACCCTTAGGGCCAGCAAGTTCTTTGTTGCAGGGCATAGGGTGGCCAGGTGCAGTGCGAATCGGTGAGCCAGGAGCTGTGCACAAAGGTTCCCTTTTGATCTGGAGGTGTCACTTCAATGGTCATTTGCAGGACAACGGGGGCACTCTGGCGGGAGGTCTGTGGTGTTCCTAAAGTCCCTCGATTGGGGCTTCCTCCTGGTCCTTTTTCAGCTCCGGGCAAGCTGCTTTTTCTGGTGTCTGAAGTCAGCTGAACGGTAGCCAGGGTATTGGTATGGTTCAGCCACTAGAGGGCTCAGTGCCACACTTGCAGGGTTTGTCCTCATCGTCGTTGATGTGTTGTTGGGTCCGGCTGCAACTTTCGGTTCAGAAGTTAGCTGTCGGTCAGTGAAGTGACTCTCACTGGGTTGCTGGTTTCTTCTTTGTTGCAGAGTGGTACCTCCACTCTGGAGAGAGAGTTCTTGGGTGACTGGCAAAGCCCGGAGGTCCTCTGGGGATTTTGAGGTCAGTCCAGTTGTCCAGCAACTCTGCAGCAGCAACTGTCAGGTCCTGGGTGCAGCAGGCGGGGTTTGCCGCCTTTTCTTTGTGCAGTAGGTCCACAGTTCTTGTGCCTTGGATCTTTGTGCTGTCTTCTTTTTGTCCTTCAAATCTGTTTTCCTGGTCTTGTGATGCCCACTAAATACTGAATTTAGTGGGCGTTTTAGGGGGAACCTGGAAGTGTTCAATGAGACACCTACCTTTGGGTGGCTACACCCACTACAGTGACCACTTCCTGTGGGAAGGGTCACTTCCCTATCCCTGACTGGCCATTTTCCTTTCATCTAAGATGGAGGAATATGAAATGGAATGTCCACCTCACAGGCAACACCTTCGGGGTGGTGCATGCCAGGTGGGGCCACGCCCCCTATTCTTGGTGTGGTTTCCTGTGTGGTTTTCCGCCTTTGTCCCACCAAAAAGTGGGGGTTTGCAAAGGGACTGACCATCTGCTGGTAGCAGCAGGCCTGGGGGTTGAGTTTCAAAGGCGGTATTCCCTGGGCAGTGCACATTCCTTAGTGAGGAGATGTTAGCACGTTCACCCTGGACGCGCATTGTTCTACAAACCAGAGAGTCGGGGCTCTCCCCCAATGTTTGTAGATCGGGTGCCTGGAGGTGGCAGGCTGGATGGAACCAGTCAGCAACCATGCAAGGGTAGTTAGCTTTTGTAGGGGGCACATCTAAGGTGACCTATGGGTACATTTTGGGATAAATCCAATACTGGTACCAAATTTATCATTCTGAGTTGTTTGATACGAAACAACCCAGTGTTCAGAGTGGCCATCATGTAGCTGAGAAACCTGTGTCCAAGCACATGTATTAAAATGGCTGCTCTGGTCACTCACTGTGTCTCAGGTTTGGCAAGGACACAGTGGGGGTATATTGCTCATGCAGCTATGCACTTACATATAATATGATGCACCCTGCCTCAGGGCTGGAAGGCCTGCCAGAGGGGTATCTTACCTATAGTGTATGCAGTGTATGGTAGTGTGCCAGGTTGAGTTTGTGTTTTAGGTTTGCATGAGTATACCTAGCCTGCAATGGCAGTGCTGGGGACATCTAGATGCATGGCCCTAGAGGGAGGCACAATCAGTGCTGCTGCCCTCAGGGGCCTACCCATAGTACCTCATGCCCTGGGTACCTAAGTACCTGTTACTAGGGACTTATAATGGTAGCTAAATGTGTATCCAATTGTGCCAATGCATCACAACAGTTTTAGGGAAAGAGCTCTGCCCCATGGAACCTGGTTAGCAGGGGCACTGGGCACTACAATGTCTAGGCTACATCACACATCAGGCAAAAAGTGGGGGGCTAACCATGTAAAAAAGAGGCCTTTTCTCACAGAAGTCAACGGAGGTTGTATCTTCGGAATTACTTCTATCGTGGGCATGTCAATCGCGGAGGGGAATGCACCGGTTGCGCCACCTCATTGTAGGGGACATGGAGCCTAGGCATCAGAATGTCCCTAAATGCGGACTAGTACTCCGCCGGAAATCCATCAGGGCCGGGGGTTTTCCCAGAGGCCATGGATGATATGAACGTTTTGACCTCTGCTACCAATAGTGGTTGATCTAGTAGACAGTCACGGAAGGGGCACTTCTTGTGAAAGATGGGGGTGTGGCTCTGTCCCTCGTGCCTGAGGCTCTGCATAGAGGTGTTTGTAATAGTCAGCAAAGGACTGTGCGATGCCTTGTAAAGTACGGTGAACATTCACTTGTGGGTCTGCGATTTTGGGGACAATTCAATTGGCTAGGGGGCGGGAGGAAAGCTAGTAGAGCAGTTTACACCCATAGACTCTAGCCATTAAGGTGTGCCATATTTGTATAGCGACCTCAAGTCATATGAGACAGATTTCTTCACCTCAATGCTTGTGCCGGGAAAGACTACTCTGGGGATCTAAGGCTATTTGATCCTCCGAACGGAGGGCACAAATCTCTGTCTCAGAGAGGCTTTGGGATTGGGTTTGTTACCTCTCTAAGGTACCCCTTGGCATAACCCTGAATGGTAGCCTTGCTGATCACCCATAATGTGCCAGACGAAAGGACTGAGCACTCGTTAGCCTGGAAATAGACCTTGAGTTCCACCTCCAGTGTCTGAATGTAGCTCTCGCCCTGGAGAAGCCAGGTGTTGAGTCCCCCCATGGGGCTAAGATCACCTGCAGATGAACCAAGACTAAGGAGGAGAGGGGTTTGGTCAGATATTCTGCTTGGAAGGCTCTGAATTTCCTCCTTTGTGTTTATTGAACTGTGATTTTTTGGAAAATACTGGAGACTGTAATGAAGTATAGTTTGTGTTGTGTTGTTTGTTTTTAAAATAATTAGCTTGGAGTGTTTGCATTACTTCCTCATAGGGGCAGATCAGAAGAATGAACAATGAGTCAACAGTTATTCCTGGATAATTCACACGAACAAATAAGAGGAGGAGGAGTTTGCACAGTGGCTTGTAATGGACAGAGACACATGAATGGTAAACTGTATTGTTACTGTGTTGTTAACGTTTTCACTTTGGTTTTAGGAAGAATGTAAAGCCTAAATTACTAGAGAAAAATGGGCTCAAGCAGGTGATCTGCACAGACCAAGCATGTATGTAAAAATCCCATTTCTGACTCGCAAAAAGCGATGCGAGCCGTTACCGACTCGCAAAATGTGCGACCCCATTTTGCGACCCGCAAATAGGAAGTCGCAATTTGCGAGTCGCAAACCATATGCAATTGCAACTCGCGAATTGCGACTAGTCGCAAAAAGCCCAGTTTGCATGTCCCATTTACCACTAACTCAGAGCAGGTGGTAATCATTACCAAAGTATAAAAGGAGACCCAGAAGGCATCTGGGTTACTCAAGATGGCGGAGATATACCTGATAGCAGTGAGGAGGAGAGTCCACGCAGCCCAGCAGAGGAGGAGGAGGAGCCAGAGACAGGAGAAGATTTACAGAACAAGGCAGACTCTTTTTCAGCAAACTGAGGAAGAGATCTACGACAAATACAGACTTAGCAGCGCAGCTATACTAGAATTAATTGAATTACTCAAACCACAGCTAGAACGCCAGACTCTGCGCGGCTGCGCCATCCCTACGCATGTGCAAGTGCTATGCCTACTGCACCTCTTGGCCTCGGGGAGCTATCAGGGGGTCATTGCTGTGGCAGGTGGGGTATCTCAAAGTGCACTATCAAGGTTCCTCAGGGCATTCCTAGATGCCATACTCACACACATGTCTCACTACATATACCTACCCAGGAATGAGGCAGAAATTACAAGCACCAAGTTGGACTTTTACCGGATTGCCAACTTTCCCCATGTCATAGGGTGTGTAGATGGGACACATATTCAAATATGCCCTCCTGCAAACCTGGAATATCTGTTCCGCAACAGAAAGTGTACCCACTCACTCAATATTCAGGTTGTTTGTGACGCCCATTATGTCATCACTGACATTGTAGCGAAATTTCCAGGCAGTACTCATGACTCATACATTTTTAGGCACAGTGGGATACACCAACGCCTGGAACGTGGGGAGTTTGGAGACGGATACCTCCTAGGTAGAGCTGCATACACCTTGTAGACATACACACAGATCAATGTGCACACCAACCAGGACTTTCTAACAGTGTACTGTTTGTGCCCAACAGGTGACAGTGCGTATGCACTACGGCCATGGATAATGACTCTGTACTTAACACCCAGCAATGAATGTGAGAGACGATACAACAGTGCACATAAGAGGACCAGGAACCTGATTGAACGCACCTTCGGATTGCTGAAAGCACGGTTCAGATGCCTCCACCGAAGTGGAGGTGCCCTCCAGTATACCCCCATTACGGCATTCAAATTGTTGTCGCATGCGCTATCCTGCACAATATTGCCACCCGACGTGGGCTACCTCTCACCCCTGCAGACCCAGATTCTGAGGATGAAGAGCAAGAGCAACCACATCGCCATCATGGGGATCGGAGCATCGCAAATCAAGGCAGACTGAGACGGCAACACATCGCAACCCAATACTTTGGAAGGTACGTGTCAACTTCAACCATACTGACCTATTGACCAAAAACTCCATTTGTTAAGTGGAACAAAAAAACTATTTAATATGTGCAGAAATTGAACTATTTACAATCACAAACTGTGCAGGGAGTTCAGAAAGCCAACCATGCATGGGGCACATTGCCGTCATGTGCCCCAACATCAGGGACAGTATTTAGTTTATGACCTATGGCGGCCTCTACCAGCCTGGCTGGTCCCAGGTTGTTCAGCAGTGCTCTGCCTCGTACTCCCACTCCGGAGCACCCTGATGTCACCAGCAGAGACACTGCTCACAGTGGAGCCCTCTTCGCTGTCCTGTGGGGTGTCCCCTGTACCCCTGGACACATGCCGTGCCTCCATTAGATCGATCACATGGGTGATCCGGCCCAGGCCTCTTGCCACATCCCCTGCTAAGTGGCCCATTTCCACTTGGAGGCAGACTGTCCTTCTTGACAGCCCAGTGGTGTTGACTGCCAGTCTGCTAATTGATGAGGCCATCCTGTCCAGCCTCTGGAGCAGCTGGCGGTCCCTGCGCCGCCCACCCTCGCTCTGTGACAGCAGTCCAGCCACCAGTTCCCACATGGACAGGGCTAGGTCCCCAGTGTTGTTGCCTATGACGTCCAATTGTGCATGGAGCTGCTGCATGCTGTTCTCATTGCTCCTTACAAAGCGGTGCAGAACCCCACTAATCCTCCCTAACATTTGGTTCTGCAGACGCTGACCACGTAGCAGTTGTGCCTCGGTCATGGTGGTGGATGGACGCCCGGACTCTGCCTGCAGCCCTGCTCTCCTCAACCTGCGTCGCCTGCGCAGCGGTGGATGCCCTGTGAGATGTTCCGTGGCACTCCTGGCTGTTGCTGGTGCAGCCTCCGGAACCACTGTTGCAGCAGGTGTTGTCATCAAGGGGATGGTGTTGGTGGTGCAGGTGGGAGTGGTGGCAGCTCCTGTGCTTTCCTCATGGGGCTGGCTGACTGTTGGCACCTGGCTGCTGTGGCTGGTGGTGGGGTCTTGTGGGAGACCTGTGGGAAATGGGGAACAGACTGTCAGTGTCTACTATCTGTTGCACACTTCCTAATAAACATTTGCCTATTGACTGCCTACTTTACTACATTGCCCATAATGCATCATTCTGGTGTTTGCTACCCTGAAATGGAGCTATCTTGGTTGTGCATGCCCCTGTGTACATGGTGGGTGGGAGTATGGCATTGATGGGGGTACAGGCATATCACATGGTACTCACCGGTTGATGTTGTGGGCTCAGAGGTGTCCAGATCTCCGAATCCTGTAACAGCCTCCTGCTCCAGGGTCTCCTCCACCCTTTCCTCCAGGGGTGTGGGTGGTGGTATGGATGATGGTCCCCCTCCTGTGCCTCTCATCTCCCGGAGCCTTTCTGCCACCCTCTCCTTGGTCCGGGAGCGGAGGTCATACCACCTCTTCTTTATTTCATCCACACTCCTGTGGCTGACCCCCAGGGAGTTCACCTTTTCCTGAATATCCAGCCAAATTAGTTTTTTAGTTGAGTCTGGCACATTGAGGGCTGCCTTCCCAAAAAGATCATCATAGTGCTGACAGCATTCCTCTGTCAGCACCTCCAGCTCCTTCTCAGAAAATGTCAATTTCCTCTTTCTGGGAGTGTCTGCCATTGTTGCTGTAGCTCTGTTTGCAGTTCTGATGTTAAAAAGGGTGTGGTCCTCCCTCCTCCCAGGTGTATTAGTAAACTTCCTGGCTGTGATGTCATCATCATGTGCCAGGAAGTGTTTCCAGAGTGTTCTGGAGTGGTTTCTGGAGTGTTCTGCAGCACCTGCAATCAATTTACATGATAATCGCAATTTGCGACATCCACTCTCAAATTGCATGTCCGTTTTTTGCGCGGACACAAAAAGCGACCTCGCAGACAGCGGACTCACTATCTGCGTTGCGACTCCGGGTGCGAGTCACAATTTGTCCCCGGATATTGTACCTGCATTCCTATTAGCGACACGCAATTTGCGAGTCGCACATGCTCGCAAATTGCGAGTCGCTAATTTTTTTGTACCTACATCTGGCCCTAAGTGTGGGAAGGCGGGTGGTCCAGAAGGCATACAGGGAGTGCTATATAAAAACATAGAGGATATAATTCTGGTTTCAAAGAAAATGTTTAATTTGCCAGCAACCTGGGAGGAGTCAATGATAACATTGATATGTAAACCAAAGAATACTCCAAAGAGGCGTGAGGCATACAGAGCCTCACTTTATTGAATGCTGACTGTAAAGTATTTGCAGATATATTGGGAAAAGATTAGAACTGATTTTGGGGCAATTGATCCATGATTATCAAAATTTTTGCTTTAAGAAGACGCAGTTACATGATCTTACACACCTATTAATTGGTACAGCTGACCTTGTGGCAGTCTAAAAAATGTGATTAGTTGTGTTAACTTTAGACACAGCTAAAGCTTTCAACCAGGTTGGCTGGACATTCCTATGGGAATGTCTTGATAAATTTGGGATGCCTTCTAAGGGCATTGGTGCAATACAGACCTTACATAGTACACCTCCAGCAAGAGAGGTAGTAAATGTGAACCTAACAAAGAAAATTCAGAGAAGAGGAGGAATAAGATAGGGTTGCCTTTTGACACAATTTGTCACAATTGTTGTTTAACCCATATAGAGAAACCTTTTGTCAAGAGCTGGTCTTATTGGTGACGCTGAAGGATGTTTCTTGGCATGAAGATAAGGCAGCTTATCACTAGAGGTAGGAGCGAACGTCCAGTATGGCAACTAGACATCCAAGACTGGTCCAAGGAATAACACAGCAAGAAGGGGAAACACTTCCAGTTGGTTCATGTGGAAATCAGGATACAGAAGCCTGTGGCAGGCAGAAGACATGAATAACTGGAGACTGTGGAATCCACAGAGACCGGGACCAAGCAATGAGGAAACTTTTGAGATGCAACTGACCACTGGACTCAGACTGCTTATAGATAGAGAAAGAAGAAGTTACCTCAGGAAGAAACATTGTTGCCATCTTAAATTAGAAATTAAATAAACCACTAAACAGGAAAAAAACAAAGATATAACAACGTTTGCAGAAAAGTGTCTAAATTTACTAAAAGGGGGGGGGGGGCTCTTGATAAAAACTGAAGATTTCAAAAAGGTGGTAAATATAGCGCATGTTAAAAAAATTGCCAATCTTTGAGTCCCCACTCGAGGAATCGGCAGAGGGGAGCTGAGAACTTGATCCTTTGGTCCCGAAAGCATCATAAAGCAACATAAAGTACACCTGTTGTACAAAAAAAAAGGAAACATAGTTGGAAAGCCCTCAACACTGTTTTCACCCAGTTGATATTTAGCAGGATGTTTCAAGGAACTGCTTAAGTGGAAATGCTGTTTCTAAATGGAAAAGACAGATTGAACTACTTTTAATTTGGGATCAAAATTGAACTCTCAGCTTGGAAGGTAACTCTCTGAATATTAGGGAAGGCCCACCCAAAGTCCAGAGGGGAAAAAATAAAAACTAAAGCTCACTACGTCCTGGTCAAGAACGATGATGCGTACAAGAGCGCAGTCTATTATTAATAGTAAAGAGTTAAAAGCAAAGCAGGCTTGTGAGGAGGTGGGGATGAATGAAAAGATGATGCCACTATAAAATTCAACAAGGCTTAATCTGAGAGAGCAGTCAGGCCCAAATGGTGAAAATAAGGGGAAAAGTGATAATGTTATGGCTTCTCCCGTGCACATGTATTGTGATCCTGAGATGGCACATAGTACACTTTTGGAACAACAGAGCTCAAGGTAACAACAAATTATGTAGCATTCAATCAAGACATGAGTATAAAGGATGAGCTGGAAGATTTAAGGCTTCTTGACCCAAAATATGCTGTCACAAAACAGGAGACGTGGACATCTTTAACACACTGGAGGCCCCATCTAGAGCGGTAGAACTTCAGTTAAATATATTTGAAATTCAAATTTCACTGCTTGAGACTCTAGAACAGTACATTGTATCCATTGATTTCTACTTCGAAAGACTCTACAGCACACTCAGGTAATTACTTGCCACTGCCCAAACTAGGATTCCCAAAGCACAGAGGTCTTTAAACTGGGAGGCGAGCCTCACTAGGAGGGCCTAAAATAACCCTGGGGGAATAGGGGAGCAAGGCTCTGTCCAAAAGAAGCATAATGCTAATGACAGGTTTGTTTTAAGCTGAAACAAATTGTCAACACCAAACCACTCTGTAATGGGTCATCACTAATATATTTTGTCATTTGTATCCAAGCTGGGAGTATGTGTCAAAAGGGAAGGGACTCCAAATACTCTTCAAAATCCCCACCCCAATAAAAGCACTGTGGATACTTTTACACGTTAATAAGACCTGCCTGACAACACTAGTATGTTTGGCATCATGTATTTGATTGCATTTTTAAAACAGTAACCAAACTTACCTGCAATGTATAAATAAGTCTAGACATATTAAAACATTGCCCATTTAATAGTATAATTCAGATTTCTTTCCCCTAGGGGGGCTCAGCATAAAAAAGTTTGAAGACCACTGCCATAGCACAACACAACCCATCAGTTTTGGCCACCTTAGGAGGAGAAATTAAAGTCTTAAAATATTCTATGGCAGGAGATTATAACGAAAGAGGGATAATAAATAAAGCTGTGGACACTCTGAGAGCAGTTAAGCAACGCTTATTTCTACCTGTGAACACGATATTAACAAACCCAAGAAGTCTGTTACATGTGGCGGAGGTACATAGAGAATCTGATCAGGAGACAGATGATCCTGAGGAAGACATAATGAGCGAGGAAAATGAAAAGGAATCCGGCAACAGTGTAACTGAATTGACAGAATCAGCAGAGTGCCAAGAGGCTAAGGCTGGCCAAATGACCCTCATTAATCCTCCAAAACCATCTTTGTCAAATGGGCAACACAAAAACTACGAAGACAAAATAAAAGGCGCAAAAGAGAAGCCAAAGCTCAAAATATAAATGATATGACTGCAAAGTTGTTCCCAATTTTTTTAAGATGACCACATGTGGTGGACTTGGAGACAGCACCAGGAGTAAGGACGCTCTAACACCAGCCATAAATAACTCAAGGTTAGAACAAGCTGACAAAACAACACAAGAACTAAGGGCAGAAGGTGGACAAGAGCTATCATATTGAAGGGAACAAGGTGCAACAAACCTAAGGAAGTCCCTCAGAGGATGTCACATATGGGAGCGCTCATAGCCCTGCAAAGCAATTGCCTTAAAAAGCACAAATAAATACAATTACAGTGATTGGTGGCCAACCTATGCACTCATATTTTTGGGAAAGTGGTAAAGTTTTCCCAGCAAACCCAGGCCAAGTGGGACCGGATACTGTCTTAGACCATAAACATCTTGCACTCACAGTGATAGTCTCAAAAAAGGAGTACATATCCTCAAGACTACCAGAAGTCAGCAACACGTTGTGGGTAGTCCCCGAGCTGCAACGATTACCATCAGGAAGAAGAAAATATCCTATTAAAACAGCGTTCTACACCAAATATGAATCTAGAGAGCAAAAACATTATTAAATAGAAATATCTTAAAACTATGAGTTACTGATTGCAATATCAAGCATCTAACTTCAACAGACATTGCAGCAGTTGAATTTAAACCCCCACTTGAGAGAGAGTGAAAAAAGCAAGTTGTTACATGGAGATCACTAGAAATAGCTCAGTTATCTTATCTAAGCAGGACACCTTTGCTGAATGGGGGATTATTGTCACCTCTCTTGGCAGCCAGAAATATAAAAAAATGCTATTGTAAGATTCTGGGATAATCACAGCAGGAAAGCTTGAGAATACACAAGACTTAGTCCTAGAGAATAGAACAGGTCAGTGCAAATTTATTGGGATGGGCTCATTTCTAAAGGAGGCACTGGGGCCAAGTAACAGCTCAAAATTGGATGAACAAAAAACATCTTACTTGCGTGGGACTCTTCCTTGGGCTGCCAGTGCAAGTTTGATGGTTTGACAAACTTTAAGACCCAGGATTGGGGATTGCTACTTTAGGTGTTATTCAGCAATAAAATTGCATGACCCCTAAGGCTTAGAAGCTTAAGAGCATAAATGATAAAATGTAAATTCTACCATGAAATATAACAGGATCAAATAAATTACAGGTGGATGCAATAGTGGTAAACTATGTGACAAAACATGCCCTAATGTGCTTCCAGGGATCCCGGAAAGAAGAGAAACTCCTGATAAACTGTTTCGTCAAGTATTACTTGCCAGCTAGCAAAGCAAAAAAGAAAGGCCATATAAAGGGAGGCCTCCCTGTATATGTATAATATATATGTGTATGTATACACATACACCACCAAGACCATGCCAGAAGAAACAAATTATTGATTCAGTTAAAGAAAAATTAGTAGAGGTATCTGTTTCTCACGGACACGGATTGTGACGGGATTTTAACCTGAATCTAGCCAATAATATCAGGAGGAAAGGAGTGTTTAACAGATCAGATGCTATTAATGGGATTCCAATGCAGCATCCATGCTACAGTAAGCAGGAGAAATTTGATCATCTGTTAGTGGCAACCCTGGAAGCCCTTTGATTAAGAGTATTAAACGGTCGCATTTCCTCTGATACACCTACGACCTTCACTCACAGAACAAATAAGAGACACTCAATATTGGACAGTACGTTCATTTGTATGTGGATGTTTAAAAAAATCCAGGAGTTTACATTCAGTCCAAGATGTGAAAGCGACCACTAACCCTTACGACCACTAACCCCAGTTATTATCCATACGTGACTCTAACAAGATGAGCACAAGGATGGTAGGCTCTGCATCTACCTCAATTTATGGGTATTGAGTCTCATGGAGTCTCATGGAATAGTGATTCATTGACAAATTATTCTGACTGGAAGTAAGCAGAGGGAATGCCAAATGGGAAATTAAAGATCTGATTGGTGCATGGGAATAAGCATTAAGCAAGTTAAGAACTGACCTGAGAGGTGATCAACGGCATCAGAACAATGTAAGGAGACCCAATTGAAAAAATTGGTTCTCAAAGGAGTTACGGTCACACAAAGGAAAACCCTTGATCAGGAAGTCAAGGGGTTCAAAAACCACAGATGACAGTGAAGAACATGCAAGGAAGTTGAGGGAACTGAGAAAGGCTTAAAAAAATCTTTATATGAAGCAGGGAGCAGCCCAGAAGATCATGATTGGCAGATCCTTGTCTAAATCCGCAAAAGCAAAACCCAGTTAGTATTTAGGCGTTTTATCAATAATCTGGAAAATTACTGAAATTTTACAAGGGGAAACACGGTTGACACAACATCTTGGATGAATTATACAGATAATCTTTACTATCAAAGAGACGCTGTGTCCATCTGGACAAAAGGGGATAAGGAAGTAATTTGGCTGACATACTCCCAGCAAGAAATTCTTGAACAAATTATCAGATGCCAGGGAGATGGTGCTCCTGGCTCAAATGGACTTCCGGAGGTGATTTATAAACAAGACTCTGATTATTGGGCTGCAGCCTTTCAAATTTTTTTAAACCACTGTTTGGAGGTTGATGCCATACCTGCATCATGGAAAGGGTCGATTTTACCTTCTGTATACAAAAAAGGAATCATACACTGACCTCCATAACTATTGACCAATCATAGACATTGAGGCCAAATATTTTGCGGGTCTGATCTTTAGTGAAACAGGCTTGCGGGTGAAATCTAGCACTTTAAAAAACTTGATTTGTCTGACTATGTTGATAAGTCTATTCAGAAGAAACAGCTGCTGTACTCCCGTTTCATTGACTTCTCCAAAGCGGTCACCCATGTTGATAGGAGTCAGCTGTGGAGGAAACTGGTCGTCTGGATTGTCCCGGGCAGTTTGCTACGTGCTATTCAGTTACTCTATTCTAACAACTGGGTGCAAATAAAGCAGGGAGATAACTATACAATTTTAGGAAAAGTACAAATAAATAGGGGGCTAAAACAAGGGTGTGTGCTGGTGCCCACTTCTCTTAACCTGTTTATTTTTTTTCTGAGCTCGCTTTTAAACCAGGCGCTGTCACATCCACCGTCCATTGGAAATCAGCTGTTAAGCGCCTTACAGTATGTTAACTATGTCGTACCTTCAAATAAATAAAACAGGTGTTGGTTTACAGAAGCTTTTAAATGTGCTGAATAAATACTGCAACGAAAATTTGATGTTGATTAATTGTGATAAAACAAATGTTGATAAAAAGATGATTAAGAAAGGCGTCTGAAATGTAGGTGACACTAAGATCAAAAGAAGCGAGAGCTCAAAATATTTGGGCATGTCACTACAAGAGCCTGGGTCACATCTGCTGTAGAAAAACGCTTTGAACTCTAAGCTAGCTGCACTAGTCCATCCATTTCAGATGCCCCTTTGTATATTACCAAATCCCTCCATAATTCCCTTGTTGCAGGTAATTAAGTCAAAATTAATAACTACACTATCTTATGGCAGGTTGGTCTTCCCAGGAAAAATTAAGCATTTCATAAATGTCACCCATTGCGAGGTGTATCAGCTGCTTTGCCACCATCCTAAACAATTCATCCCAAGACCAGGTAAGGCTCGAATTCTGTCTTAATGATCAGCATGTAGCAAAGAAGTATACTTCCACCTTGGTTAATGCTTAAAGCATACAATTAGGAAGAGATGCAGGTATTGTCATTACAAAACCCCTGAATGATAGAGCTATCCTCTGCCTTGAAAGATCTCCAGGTTGATTGGAACCTGCACCTAAGTAAAGCTTATAGCATCTTCAAATCAATGGTAAACAAGCATTTATTCCTGAGCCATAAGCAAAAGTTCAGGAATAGAACTGATAGTTGTATGTCGATTAATTCATACAAGCATCTGCAGTATCAAAACTACCTAGCAGAAAGCTATGTCAGCTATTTTTAAATAAGGATGGCGCAATTTCGATTTGTGATTTTCGCCCCCCTAGAACGATTATCAAATGGGCGAATGTGCCATCAATGAACAGATGCAGACTGTGGCTGATACAGAGAGAAACTGTGATGCACCTTTTGTGTACTTGCTTCTGCATTTTACTGGAACAATGATATTGGCTTCGGCTAGTATTTCTCCAGTTTGGTATAAGAACATGCCAAGCAATATTTTTCAGCTTGAGAGGTGATTTCCCAATGGTGTCAGTTCATTTTATTACATTTATGAACAAAGTAGAACAGTTACTAACTGAAAGGAGCCTGTCGCAATGTGGAAATGTATTTTGGATACTTGGGGGGTCATTACAACCCTGGCGGTCGACGGAGAAGCGGCGGTCTTACCGCCAACAGGCTGGTGGTAAAAGTTTTGGAATTATGACCATGGCGGTGTCATCCGCCACTTCTCCGATCCGTCCGCCAGGGCGGAGACGACCGCTGGGCTGGAGACCTGGGTCTCCAACCCGGCGGTCGTCACAATACCGCCGGCGGTATCATGACCCGGCTGACCGCCATGGATTTCATGGGGGTTGGAACCGCCATGAAATCCATGGCGGTAAGCACTATCAGTGCCAGGGAATTCCTTCCCTGGCACTGATAGGGGTCTCCCCAACCACCCACCCCCACCCGAGTCCTTCCCCTACACCCCCCACCACCCCTGCCACCCCCCAAAGGTGGCAGGACCCCCCTCCCCACCCCTACCCCCAACATCACATCACTCATACACACCCGACACGCACGCAGGCACCACCAACACACATACACACGAACAAACATGCCAACAAGCACACATACAGTCATACACGCACACCCACATTCAGACATACACGCACACATCCATACAGACATCCATACAGACAGACACGCACTCATTGCCAAACACACAACACCCCCGCAATCATACACGCACTCACACACCCCCTCTACATACACAGATGCACACCCCCATGCACGCACACAACACACAACACCCCTCACCCCCCTCCCCTAACGGACGATCGACTTACCTGGTCCGTTGATCATCCGGGAGGGGACGGGATCCATGGGGGCTGCTCCGCGCCACCACACGGTGGGTGGTGTTCTGTTGATGTGCCGTTGGAGGCGGAGCAACCTCCACTTCCCCGCCGCCCGCCAGTATGGCTGCTGGCGGCTCTCCGTCTGAAAAAGGACGGAGGGCTGCCAGTAGTCATAATACGCCGAGCGGAAAACCGCCACCACTGGCGGTCTTCAGCACGGCAGTCCCTCGGCGGTCTTGGCAAAAGACCGCTGAGGTCAAAATGACCCCCATTATATTTTCTAACCCTTCAGGAACTAGGGAAAAGACAGTTTGGACGCTCTAGCTGAATAAACATGCAATGATATAGTATACATTTTGCACTGTAGGCCGTTTCAAGGATGGTTTTGCATAGGTGTGGACTGCCCTGGTACATCCTGAGCTGGATTTATCACATATAATAGGGAGGAAGTTTTGCATTCTAAACAAGCTGATAAAGTAAAAAAGAGGGGGTCTCATCGTGACCTTTTGGCCAACCACCATAGGAAGAAGTTTTATGTTGTGACTTCTGCGAAAAATATAATAGGGAAAGGTTTTACATAATTAACTTCCTGACAGACGCAAAACAGGAAGTTGTCAACTTTGATAAGTACAATTGGAAGGAGTTTTACAATGTGAACTCTCTGACTTCTTCAACAGAAAGGGATTTTACAGTGTGAACTTTGTACAACAGGATGGACTTTTCCCTGTGAACTCTATGACAGACACCAAGACACCAGAGGATATGGATTTACGTTGTGAACAAATGCAATAGGAACAGGTATTACATTTGAACTCTGGTGAGATCTCTGGCAAGTACAATAGGAAGGGGTTTTACATTGTCAGCTCTAAGACAAACCTCACATGGAGGGTCTTTAAAAATGTAATCTGCTCCTTTTAGCTGTGAGACACCATGTGTCAGTTTATGCAGGCTTTAAATAAAATAACAGCCTGTTTAAAAACATAAGCTTAAGCCTACAGCCTTTATCAAGTTATTAAAAAGGTAAAATGAGAGGGATATTTAACTACATACAATAATTAATAAAGCTGACTTTAACATGCAAATAAATACGATCATGTAGTCTCTTCCTAGACAGACTCTTCTAACATTTCAGGAAGATTCAAATTGTACATTGATATAAAACTTAAATCTCCTCACCATATATCAAAATATCAAGCACGCCTTGTGGCAGACCAAGAAAAGAAAAATATGTGTTAAACCCCCTCATACTGCATTTGGTAGAGAGTTCAAAATGTAAACTCCCATCTTATTGTATTTGAGAGATAATTACAATGTACAGGGTATATTTCTATAGGGTGCATGATTTGCACCTTGGTTTGTCTGTGAGACCCCTAAAGGAGAGGTTCTTCTTTGTAATTTCAACTGAAATGTAAATATTTGCCATTTTGAGTATAGTATTTAGTTGTATGTGCATTAAAGGACTTCTCCTTTTTAAAGAAAAAAGTATTGGTTGGACATTGATTTATTGTGCGAGTATTTTGTGGGTTGCTCAGTTTTGAGATTCTGACCCACTACACCTCCATGAGTCAGCCTTAGATGGTGTCAGGCGCTCAACAGGCAGAACTAGATGATCCTATCACCCCTTCTGAGATACAAGAGGCAATCCACGCCCTTGCCACTGGGATGCCCCTTGGACCCGACGGGTTGCCGGCAGAATTCTACAAAGCATATGCACTGCTACTTGCACCTCGCTTACAAGCACTTTATGAGGAGGCCCTGATGACCATGCGCCTACCAGACACAGTTTACAATTCCTTCTTGAGCTCGCTACCTAAGCTAAATAATTGGTGCTGCTTAATTCTGACTGTAAGATACTGGCGAAAATCCTAGTAGATCATCTAGCGCCCCTGGTCACAGCCTTGGTCCACTTGGATCACAATGAGGTTGTACCGGCTCAGACTACATCACCTAACTTAAGGTGTTTCTTCTGTATCCTTGAATATGCCCCATCTCTCTGGCCTAATGCAAACTACTTAGTGTCACATCGGGAGAAGGTGTTTGATTCACTTGAATGGCCCTTCTTGTTCGAGACGCTTCTGCAGTTTGGGTTTGCCCCCCCCTTCATGAAATTAGTGCACACTACCATCGGCCAGAGTCAAATTGAGTTCCAGCATATCTGACCCAACTGTAATAGGTAGAGGTACTAGCTAGGGTTGCCCTCTCTCCTCCTTCTTTTTTGCCATGGCCATGGACCAGCTAGACGCTGCTTTATGCACCCAGAGGATGAGACTGTAGTATATCCTTGGGAGACGGCACCCACTACTGTGCATGCAGATGACCTGCTTATCTACCTCAGGGATATTTCCCTGCTCTCTACCAGAATAGCCGACACCCTTGATGTTTATGCATCCCTTTCCAGTTTGCATCTTAACTGATCCAAGTCGTGCCTCTTTCCGCTGGCCACTACTATACCCAACCCTGGCCTGTTCCTTGCTGATGCCTCTGTAGCGTGGCAGCCTGATACATTCAAATATCTGGACATCTGAGTGTATCACTCACCCTAGGATCTATTTGACGGTAATCTGACACGAGGTACCACATCCCTCAGAACTCAGATGGCGTTCTGGAAGACGTTACCCTTATCGGTGGCAGGACGGGTAGCGCTACTTAGGATGGTCTTCCTCCTCCACCTTCTGTACTACTTTGTCATTCTTCAACTGTATATCCCTATTTCCTTCTTCCGCTCCTTTGAGTGCACCATAGAGACTTCATCTGGCACACCTCTTGGTGCAGAGTGGCACTCTCTAAGCTCTACAGTCAGAGTGATCAAGGTGGGCTTGCTGTACCTAATCTAGAGCAGTATTACCTGGCATCCCAACTACTACAATGGGTGTCACGATGACTTGCTACCTGTCAATTGGACGATACAGCCATTGGCATCCCCTGCCATGAACCATCGAAGTATCCTACAGCTGTTCCACCCCTGCACCAGATTATCCTAGCCCCACCCTTTGCTCTTGCATGTGGCATACAGCTGCTCTCACCGCTGTTTATATCTTACAAGGGCGGTAAATCCTTATGCCCCAGCTATGGCCCTATTGGGAACACCAGACCACCTCTGCAGTGAAATTATTGACCTGGCATGCTGGGGGTTAGAGGGTCTCTACAGCAATGGACACTTCTCCAGCACGAAGACCTAATGAAAGACACTGCTCTGCCCCCTGGGTGCTTTCTCCTATACAGCTCCCTCATTGGAGCACTGGGACAGGCATGGGTTGGATCTGACCCAGGAACAACCCATACACCTCACTCTGCAATATCTGCATGTGTTTGGCATGTGTAGGCATCTGGTGGGCTGGTTAGCTGACTCACTGCGTTCGCACACACTGCCCCGTCTCACATCCCTTCGAGGCCACTGGGATGGTGACCAAAGGCAGCCTTGCACAGACAATGCTGGATGGTTCGGTTCGCATTCCACTTAATGCCCGGTTTTGGCTTATTCAACTTTATATAGTCCATAGAGCTTACCTTACACTTGCCAAAATTAATCAGTACTTCAGCCGCACAGACACTAATTGCCCTCGCTGTCACCTGGTAGATGCAGAATTGTTACATATGCTCTGGGCATGCCCTCATTTACAACACTATTGCTGAGAAGTGACGCACCGGCTATGTCACTGCACAGACAGAGGCGTCCTGTTCACATAGGAGGTTTGCATACTGGGACTTTTCCGTACGGGTATAAAGTATAGGGTCTCATCCTGATTCTTTGATCCGGGGCTCCTATTGGCGAAGAGACTGATAACCCGCAGGTGAAGATCACCCGACCCACTGTGCTATGAGGCATCGCTGCAGTCCATGACAGTCTGGGCACAAGCAGAAAGCGTAGCCCTCCACTGGGAAGATAACCTGAGAATCTCCAAATACCCAATAGCCACTAACCGGGACACCATTATGGCAGACCTACACACAGCAATACATGCTACTCTTGGGCCTCTGCATGCTCCGCCATCGGGGGGCACTGTGATAGAGGAAGAGATGTCTTTGGAGTATACATCGACAGGGGTGACGCACAACACAACACACCTGTCTTCCATGCACACCACTCCAAGACCCAACTGAACACTAGGGATACCCATGACACCCCGAGTGGCTGTCATAGAATACCTGTTACTGCACTAACTTGTATGAAACGGAGTTGTACTCTTGTGGCCTGTCTGAACGATACATCAGTTATTATCTTTTTGGTTAACACTGCTGATGTTTATTACTTTGATAAATGTGTTTCTTTCAACGTGCATTACTCGCGATACCTACTGAGACGCAACAACCATGAACCTGCTCATACTGGAACAGCAAATGTCCATATTCCAAGACCTGGTGTAACTTCTGTTGAGTGTTACTTACTCTGCCCCTAACAGCAAACTACACCACACTACTGATACCATGCTCCCATCTCTTACGCTGTTAACTGTAATTTGTTAGCGCTATCTACGAGTTGGTGTATGTAATTACCTATCTCGTCAGTATGTAAGCTTTGGAAAGAAGTATAAAAATGCAATAAACAGGTTTACACAAAAAAAATCATGGATTGAAGCACATTATGTTGTCCAAGTATCTGTTAGGGTTGGGAGACCTGCTGAATATACACATCCAACACATCAGTCTTGCCCCATGTGTCTGCATGGCTGCAGCTTGCTGACATTGCAGTGACATCATTGCTCCTTCCATCACCTGAAAATCTGTTGCAGGTGATACAGCTTCCCACATCACAACCAGATATGTGCCTAGGTCTGACACTCAGGGCCCGATTTAGAGTTTGACGGACAGGGTTACTCCTTCACAAACATGATGGATATCCCGTCCGCCGTATTACGATTCCATTATTTCCTATGGTAATTGTATTGCGGCGGATGGGATATCGTCATGTTTGTGATGGAGTTACCTGTCCGCCAAACTCTAAATCAGGCCATAAGTCTGTGGTACATTAACAGTCTTTGTGCTCTTTGCTATACGTTTGCAATCTTGTCTCAGTAGCTTCACGGTGTGGCGTTTTTAAATGAGAGACTTGCGATGTCTGGCAGCTGGCTCAGGATTGCAGGTGCTTACGGGGACTGTGCTACTGTGGCCTGCTATATCATCAACCTGGACCTCCTCCTCAACTCTAACCTGTATCTTCTCCTTTTATATCAATGGATTGAGTTTATGTGAAACTGTAATTTGAATGTTGCACATAACAGTAGCACCATAGATTCCTTATTGTAATTTTATGTTGTTACTATTGATGGATGGATTGTGTGTATGTCATTATGAAATGTAACACTACATCCAAAGTTTTAAAGTATTGTTTTCCCGATTGACATTCTACAGTTCCCATAATGCAATGTTCTGGTAACAGTGTTTTGTAATATGGATGTAGGTTTCTCATGTGTTTATATACAGTAGTCACACCATGATTTGTTTTTTGATCACATAGATAAAACATTAAGTAAATATGTAGATACTTACCTGGTGGTGGCCATAGACATATATCTGTTGGACAAGCCTGATGATTCAGGCAACAAGGTACTTTCTATGGCCTACTGCATCTGAGTGGACGGTGACTCAAACAACTGCCCCCAAGTGCCGCTTTCTTCCTTTCTCATTGTGGCCTTGTTTTCTTTTGTTTGGTAACATAAGTCATGCCATATTTTCAGGCAATTCCAGGACCAGTTGGTTAGTTATTTGTTAGACCCTCAGACACTCTATTAGTGTTGTGCTTCATCATCAGGTCTCTCCCTCGTCTCTAAAAACCATGATGAGCTCATCCATGTTCCAGGGAACACTTCAAGAGATATTGTTAGTGTATTTTGTTGTTCCTACACATACATATAGTTATTCAGTCTTACTTCAGCTGATGAGTCGAGCACCTGTTTTTGCCCTAATTATTTGTGACTACTTGCCTCCTTTTTTTAGGAATGTGGGACCAATCTGCCCCTGTAGTCACTTTTCTGTCAAGGATGCCATGTCATCTTTTAACCTATTTATGTACCACAGTCTTCCCACTCACTCAACCTTAGAGGCCACTGTGTAAAACATTCAACATGTTGATAATAAGATTGGTGTAAGGATACTGAGTCCCCTATAAATACCTATAATTTTCACTTTTAACCTTGCCTGTGATACCCAATAATAAAGGGATAGTGGGGTATCTCTAGGCATTTTTATCCTTCTCACTCCTGTGCTCTTTTAATCAATTGATCCTGGAATTAGTTTGAACCGATCCGTAAATAAATAACAGGACAAACTAGGGGTGCAGGATAATTGAGTGTTTAGTTCTGAACAAAAAGGGAGAATTTTCCCTGCTCCTTTCTAAGAAAAAAAAATACACTTGTGAGGAGGGACGGGTGTACGGGACGGACTGTGAGAAACACAGCGTTCCAGTGCTTCTGCAGGTGGAGAGGATCAAATGGTCACACCCCCGGGCATTCTAATGGAGAGTTGGGAGGACTACACGTTCTCAAAAGAGCAATCCTGAGGCAGTTGCAACGACCAGTTGCAATTACATGCTAATCACTGTTTTCAATCTGTGCTTCTTTTTAGCTTGTGATTTGTTATTCAGTAACTGTGATTTGTTAGAATATGTAATTTCGGATTCATAAATCACAGTGGTGATACATTGGGCCCTAGATATTGTACTGTGTTGGTTTGAACTCTGCAGTGCCATTTGTCCATATTTCGAATGCAAATCACAGACTCAAACAATTTACCTTTGTTTGCCTGAGTCAGGCTACAGTGAATATTATGCTCTGAGAGACCACTTTGATCTTTAAAAGAAATACCTCATCTTTATGTGGAGTGGAAGCAACGTGTGACTCTAGGTTCTACTATAAATAGCGTCTTTCCTTCTATGGGGGTCATCCATTTTTTTCTGCCCCAAACACAGTGCCCAAACTCAGAGGTAAAGGTCATCCCCTGGATCACGCCCTTGTTCTCCCATGTGATCCCTGGCTATAGCTCTCTGTAGAATAAAATAAGACTCTATACATAAGTGGTTTCGTTTACTCAAAGGTAGGCCTGGGCGGAACTCGCAGAGTTTCACTCCACGGAATTGCGCAGAGTTACAGAAAAACTACGAGACTCTGCGGAGTTCCACAAACAGGCGGAATGTGGCCCATCGTGCTGCTCGCAGTGATTTTTAGCGCCAGAAGTTTTTTTAGTGTGGTGTAAAATCAGTGCTTCTTTCTGCCTCTGAAGTAGATTTTCTACTCAAGTGGCAGCTTTCTCAAAGTGAGTGGTTGTGACCTGCCGCGACTGCACTTATTGAGAAATAGCTATTGTAGGCATTCTATACCTGAAAATTGCAGTAGGGGACACAAATTTTCGCTTGCAAACTTAATGTTGGTGAGCTGCGTGCGAGAAAAAACTCAGCTATGTGGCGGTTGGCAGAGATTTGCCAAAACTCCGTTCTCCAAGTAGAGCACAGAGTAGGTAAAACTCCACGAACTCTGCCGGCCGAGCAGAATTTTTCACCCACCCCTACTCAGAGACACAACAGTACTATTTTTTCTAGTGCCTGCTGCTGCTACCCAATCAGCATACTCAGACTTTATCTACCCACGCATCCATCCAGCCTGCCTTCCACCAGGCAACAATCAGAAGCAGGGACTCCTAGTGAAAGTGGCATTTTTATGGATAATGACAACCCACCCAGAAGCCTAGTCTTCGAGAGTTTACTTCTCACCAACAGTGAAGCAAGTACTACTTTGTGTTTTGATTCTAAAGAAACTTCTCAGAAGAATTCTCACTGGACAGATTGTCCTGCCTTCCTGCTAATTCCATCCTCTGAATTACATTGAGGTTTTATTCTCAGGGAAACCAGTTTCAACCTGCTTTAACATTCTACTAAAATGTCACAGGGACTTTTGTTGCTGGGTCACATGATCATCTTACTATACATTAAGGTACATTTATACGCAGTCATACTTTACCCAAATGAAAATAAAACGTTGTTAAGTCACATTGTCCATTCATCATTTACATTAGATGTGAAAGATACCATTCCTACACATTGACTTGGATGTACACTATTCTCACTTTATTAACCTCTCAGGTGTGTGTAACCTCTCAAGCAGAGGCCGCCTGCCAAACTCTTTCCGCCTTCAGGCCGCCTATGTGGCCTGAGCTATGCAGGCCATATTAGGAGTTCACCGCATGGCCGGCAGACGGAAACAGTGCCTTAACATTGCAGCACCAGTCGTACATTCCACTGCCTGCAATTCAGGCAGTGGAATGCGCGATGGGGCTGTGCATGGGTGCCCCTGCACAGCCCATGCCAACTGACACCCCCATTCCGCCAGCCTTTCCTTTGCGGTGTAAACCGCCATCGAAAGGCTGGTGGAATATGGACTTATAATCCCCAAGGTGGTGCTGCAAGCAGCGCGGCCCTGGCGGATTAAAACCATCAGGACCGCCAGGCTGCCGACTGGCGGTGTCATTGGTCCAACCGTGGCACCGCCATGGTCATAATGTGGTGGTCCCACCACTAGCCTGTTGGCGGTGGGTCCACCACCGCGGGTCTGGCGGTCATGGGACCGCCAGACTCATAATGAGGGCTTATGTCTGTATAGCAGTGATCATGAATGTTGCATCCTTCCACCAGGGTGTGAGGAAGCCCACATATTTTATACTTGATTTTAACAAGAAAATGGGTATGGTAGATAAAACTGACTAATTACTTCAAAAATGTGTTGTTACTTGTAAAACCTGCAAGAAGTTGGCTATGCATTTGATCCTTTGACCGCAATACTGGGCGACTGGTAGTCCAGTGGTAACTTGACTTTTACTGGCATCGAGAGGACTTTGTGGGAGTTTGATGCTGTGACCATGAGCCCCTCACTCCTTTTGTGGACCGAGGAGTTTTTGCAGCAGGACCCCTGTCAATTGCATCGCATCCACAGTATCCTTTGATCATCTTCAGCATCCTTCAACCCTTGCATCAGGACCACTTCTACAGTAAAACCCTGCAGTGGATAAAGGTACCTGGACTGCTTCACCACCTGATGTAACTGTTTTTGAATACCTTGCTGGTCCCCGTGACTTGCTGTGTACTTGGGCTGGTGGCCTAAAGGTACTCTAGGTGACCACATTACAGATAGCCTGAATGTTTTGCTGAAAAGGTTTCTGTGTTAAGTTTGTTGAATTTGCCAGTGCACGTTCACAGTTGAGTGTAATGCTTTTATTTACTATACATTGTAAATTCTATATCTCTGGAGCCCTCTGGTCCATCTTTTTCATTGTGGTGTCTAAAAATACATAAAAATACAGTCTATATTTACAAATTGGTGCTCAATTTCTTTGGTGTCTTTTCGGTTTCTTCTTCAATTGTTTTGGTGCTGTTTAAATGCTTTACACTTATTCCTTTGTGTAAGTCTTGCTACTTAGAGCCACAGCTACCTAGGGTTGAGCTGAAGGTTTGACAAACAAAGCCTAACGGTCCTAAAGGGGTTGGTAAGTGTATTACAAGGTGAGGTCGTACAACCACACCATATAATACATCCCATTTCCTCACAATAATCATTCTCACTGCTGTAAAAGCAGTAACCTACACTTCAACTATTGTGGAAGATGGTGCAAGGCTGAAGGATCAATATTTCGCACATTGCATTCCTGCAACAGTAAAGAAGAGTTTTCCAAATCAGAAATACAGAGTTTGTACTCGGGCAAGAAGGAGGCTCATTGCTGTCTCTAGTGCCTATATAAACTAGGCCTGTACATACCACCTTACTTCAATTTGTACCTGTGCTTAATTTGCAAATAAAAACATGCGGGTGCCCAAAGCTCTCCTCTGAAACATGCAACTGCTGCAATTAAATGTGCAAGCACGAAATTCTGAGACAGCGTAACCCTAAAGCCATCTTCGGCCTCTTTAATCCATTTATAGCCATTCCTGGCCCTTCAGCTCACTTTTGCAGCTTTCTTTTCCCATATAGAGGGAAAGTCTTTGTTGCGGTTGGTGCAGTAGTACCTGTCCTGGGCATTTGACTAATTCTGTCGCCGTAAATTGCTCTATCATTGTCAAGACTGAGTTCCAGAACTGTTTTATTTTAGGGCAAGACCATAGGATATTTGTCAAAGTTCCGTCCTCACCACAGGCTCTCCACTTTTGAGGATCACCCCACTCTGCATCAAAGCCAGCCCTACTGGGGTGTAGTGCAACCTGCATAACATTTTGAGCACAGTTTCCCTGCACCCGTGTGAGAAGTGAAGTTCTTAGTGCAGATTAAAATGTCCTCCCTCTGGTCTGCATCAAGGGTAATTTGTAATTCTTTCTCCAAGTGACGCTGAAGAGAGAATTTGCCAACTTCCCACCCTAGATTGAGCATAGTGTAAATTTTATACACACGGCGTGTTTGTCCCCATTGTATTTCAAGAAATATTTCTCGAAGGGCGTAAAGACCCTGGGCGCTCCTTCTTACGTTTCGTGGCTAGGGAGCCAGTAACAGAGATGGAGATAACAGATGCGTTCCAGGAGAGCATATTCCATTCTCAGTCGGTCAAATGACTTGATATATCTACTTCTTCGAACATGTCTGTGAGGGGTTTGCACCCCTCTTCCAACCAATGCTTGTATGTAGCGCTGTCTAATGTAGAGTAAACTCCACAATCGCCTAAAGAGGTGTGAAAGGTGATGTTAAAGTAGTGAGCCCTTCCCGGATCTCTATTATAACCCATAGTTTTAGGGTAGCGTCGTCACTTGGGATTTGTAATGTGTGCTAATCCTCTTTATTTAGAGGCATCAGGCATTCTCCTATAGTGCTGGTGCCGTAGTGCGATTGATCATGCACCTACTCTTCTTAGTCTACTGTCTGGTCCACCGGTACATGAATGTTAGATGTGCTACAGCATAATAGTAAGATAAGTTGGCTATCCAATAATCCTCGAGTCTGGGCTGAAGTAAACATTGACTTCTAGCATTTCTCCCCACCTTGCCCTACCAGATATGTGAGTATCAGATTGGCTGAAGCTCATTAATTTAGTCTTGGAGATTTGGAGAGTAGAATATTTTCGGAAGTATGGACATCCTAAATGCTGCTATTCGGCCCAAGAAGGATAGTGTTTTATGTCTCTAGCTGTTAAGCCACATTCTTACAGCTCTAGAGTCTAGAAAGATTAAGGGCCATATGTACGAACACTTTTTCCCATAGACACAGAATGGGTAAAAAACCTTTGTTACATCTGGCCCTAATTTCCTTATTTTAACTAGGATGGGGCAGAGGCCAATACCAGATATTCTATATGGGATGCCGTCCATCCCAGTGTGATCAACTTCTCTTTGTGTTCCAGACCTGCTCTGGAAGTGGAGATGTTGAGAATCTCTGATTTGGCAACATTGATTTCAAAGCCTGACACTCGTTGATAGGCTTCCAGTTCAGTCTTGACGTGGGGGAGCGAGTGTGTGGAGTCTGTTACTGAAAGTAGTATGCCATAAGCAAAAAAATAATGAGCTTTAAGTTCTGTGTGCCAAATTAGATGCTCTTAACCTGAGAGTTTGCCCAGATCAGTTGAACAAGTGGCTCTAGGGTTTGTGTAAACAGGACGGGCAGTAGAGGGTACCCTTGTGTGGTGCCCCTAGATTTATGGATCCACAGGAAGAGTAGGCAACTTATCCAGATGCCAGCTCTTGAGTAACGATAGCCTGACAATAACCAGGTACGAAAGGTATCCCCCAATCGAGTCGCCAGCAGGACATCTGGCCTAAGGTCCCAGCCCTCCCTTATCAAATGCTTTTTCAGCATCTTGGGTGACCAGGACCCACATATTTGATCCCAATGTCCAGAAAGTGCAGTGTTTTTTATAATGATATTGAATGCTTGGTGCCCCATTATGGATCCTGATTTGTGAGGATGCGCATATCCTCCCTAATGATATCTTCTATTGCTTGCGATTTTGGTCAAGATTTTTGCATCAACATTGAAGAGCGAGATCAGTCGGTAAGAACCACAGTGAGTGCCCAGTTTGATTATAAGGGAAACTGCAGTCTGTCATGGGGGAACACTGCCCTTTTAATATTGTTTCCTGAAACACTTCATGAGTAGCGGGAGGCGCGAGGGAGCAAAGCATTTATAGAAGGCTAGGCATAGTTTGGGGATACCTGGAGATAGCTCACTGTATCTCCAGTTTGGGTAAGGATTTCTCAAGAGTTTCCCTGTACTCACAGTGTATTGTAGGCAAAGACATTCCTGCCAGGTAGGCCACTAGTGCTTGGATCTGTGGAGTCGTTATTATAATACCGGGAGGAAATAGAATTTATGGAAACACTCAGCATTTTTTATGCTGTGCATGTGTAACCAGCCATCTGGGGACCTAATCTCAGTTACTGTACTTTAATCTTGGCGCACTCTCAAAAAATTTGCTAGCAATTTGCCAATATTTTTTGCCCAGTTTGTAATATTTATTGTGTAGTTTTGCTAACAGATAAGCGGCTGTGTTTGTTTGTAGCACTTTACTCTGACCTCGCATCAGTAGGATTTTTCTCCATACTTTTTGACAGTGTGTGTACTTATGGACTTCCACAAGGTCCTCCTACTATGCGCAGTCCATGAAGAGATGCACACATTCGCTTTAAGTGGGTCATCATCTAGAAGTATTGGGGCTGTTGGCCAGGATGTGAGAGTGAATATGGTCCTTGTCAGAAAACATTACTTACCCCGATTTGGGCAACAGAGTGTAACTAGTGCCAGCTGCTAACTTCTCAAAGTACCTCTCCGTGCTACCCATCAACCGGTTTTTTATCCTTTATGGTTCCCGCTACTGTTAGGGGGCAACTCTTGTGAGTCTACCCCTGCTGGCTTTTTACACTGAAGAGAAATATTGTATTTGTATTTGGATGTTTATTAGGTTGATATCCGGTCAATTAGGCCATACAAACCCCACAACTCATAAAATAGCAAAAAAAATCCAGTAGTCTTAAAATTCATTGAGATATCAATAAAACAGTTAAGAATCATATCCAAATCCATTCATCTTAATCTAGGCGACACCGGCTTAAAATAACACATTGTGCAAAGAGCGCAAAACGAGCAAATCCATTTGGAGATTCACCTTCCTAACTTTAAGATATGATGACCTAACACAGTACTCATGACCACAGCCGACAACTGTTGTGTAAATAGCAAATAACATTATGTAATAAACCTGTGCAATAAGCATAAAATGTATTTGGATGTAAATATACTTTAAAAGTAATTACTAGACCTTCAACCTTCCTGGTCTCAACTACATGTGTGAAATCATCCACCTAGAGTCCCTGCTTCGTAGTTGTATATTACAGCAGGAAAAATAAAACTTTTGGACATTGGACTTAAGGAGGCAGAGTGTGGAGGGAGAAATGATATGCAAACATACAAAAAAACTCATAATTTTCCCACCCAGGACCCCACAGATAGCAATTATATATTATAGCAGCACATTTGTTTATTATTGGCATATGACTTATCGAAGACGACTGTGCGAAGAGCATAAAATATGCTAATTCAGTAAAAAGCTCCCCAACATTGGAAGATGGCGACCTAATCCAATACCTGCATTCCCATGAGCAACAATAATGTGCAAAAATGGCAATATCTTATGCATCAGGTCCTAACAGCTAGCCCTTCAGATACCACAGATAAAAATTTGCCCATGGCCCCCACACCGACATATTGTTACACTGCATGATTATTCGCTCCAGTTCTCTAACATGGTGTACTTGTAACTTTCTAAAACCCAGTAATAGC
Source organism: Pleurodeles waltl (assembly GCF_031143425.1). Taxonomy (NCBI): domain Eukaryota; kingdom Metazoa; phylum Chordata; class Amphibia; order Caudata; family Salamandridae; genus Pleurodeles; species Pleurodeles waltl. The sequence continues at coordinate 165,034,237 of NC_090438.1, read as the reverse complement.
ATACCACATCTTATATTAATAAAGGAGGAACAAAAGACAAGAATATGCACCAATGATAGGGTTTCCATCTTGCAGAAAGTACATGGATCCTAAACCGACCCCTCCTGGCTAACTCCCCTCCTCCTAATAAAGAGGGTGACTTGGCCCAGCCTGACCTTCAGGACCTACTGCTGGACAGATCTGCTCTTAATATCCTTCAGGTAGGGCTGTAAATGGCCCCCTTATTATTGTATCTTCCATAAGTGGTGTGAGTTAATTCTCTTGCGGACATCAGCAACAACCCTAATAAATGAACACTATTAATCCTTTTATAGCTTGTTTTTGGTGAAACACCGACATATTTAAGGGGATATACTCTGTCGGCAAGTTAACAGAAGACTCAATGATCTTTCCATTATTTACTCATTGACCAAGATGTTTCTCTTGTAGATGCAATTTTATTAAAAGCCTCACAATCCCTTCTTTGGCTTTTAAGAGCCCAGTCCAACAGTTAAGCACCTGTTGTCTTTATTTGAATTATATGTCAGTAAGGCCCAGTTCTAACCTCAAGGCACTTCAACCATGCCCATGGGTGGTCCTAGCCTTCTTTCCACATGGTTGTTTCTATAGTTCGCATGCTCTTCACCTGTTTTTCTAGCAGAGCCTCGCAACCATAGAGCAAAACCATAGAGCAACAGAGAGACGTTTTGTATTATACATCTCCCTCAGCACTTCCACAGATTTATGGCCCAAAGCGGCATCCAAACTCTGCAGCGCCCTTGCGACAGACTTGCCACTAGATTCTTGGAATGAAACTTGAGTCCGAAGTCCAGATTGTGTCTGAACAGGCCAAAACTTGTGTGCCATCCAGCCAACACTTAAATCCCTGGGGCAACCTTTTGCTTTTTGAGAAAACCATAATCTTGGTTTTGGACATATTTATCCTTAGGTCGTTTCTCTTGCAATACAGTGAGAATTTAAGTCTATAGTACCATGTCATCTGCATAAAACAACATTGCAATAGGTTCCGTCCATAGCTTAGGTCACCTAGTTTAAGGCTCTTACGGCATCTGCAATATAGACTGAAAACAACAGTGGAGCCAAAATGCACTCTTGCCTCAACCCATTGGGAGTACTGATCTTTTTGGACAAAGCCCCATTGCCCCCTAGCTCAACTCTGCTCCATGAACCCTCATGTAACTAGACTATTAATTTCAAAAGACCCCTTGGACATTTCCATTTAGCCATTTTTTCCCATAAGCGGGATCTTTTCACGGTATCAAACGGTGTTGTTAAATATACTACCTGTAAAGTGGCTGCTTTCTTTTACGGGAGTAATCTTCAGCCAGAAATTTCAATGTTACACAACCATCCATAGTTGAATACCTTACAGCCCATTCGGGTCAAAGGATGAATTCTAGCTGAGCGCACCCAATCTTCTAATAAACTGAGCAAATGCCTTGCGTACATTTTACTTGGGATATTCAACAGTGTACTCATGCAATAATTAGAGGGCTGGCACCTATTCCCCTTTTTAAACAAAGGTACCCAAATACTACCTTTCCAGATATTAGGAACTTCATGTCCCTCTATTATTTCCTCAAACACAGGTACCAGGGACTGTGCCCACATCAGAGGATTAAGTTTAATGATGTTTGACAGGATACCATCTGGCGCCCTTTTGCTCTAGAGCTTTTCAGACCGTTAATCACTGCTACAATCTCACACTGGCTGTAGGGGGGGAATACTCTCCTCCCCCTTGCAAGGCGTGCTTGTCACCCATGTACCCTCAATCCTTTGTACAAGTCTGAGATATAGCTGACCTAGGCGGTGTCCGAAATTAGGCTTGCTGTAGTTTGTTTAGCTAGCCCAAGAGTGTCATTTAAAAACCCCCAAACCTCTTAAAGTTGCCGTTACGCGAGGAAGATATTGCCCTTGTCCAGAGGTTCTTTCTATCTTCCAATTAATATGCCACATCTATATCCTAAAATCTTTCCTATGCTGTTTAACCTGAGTAGGCCCCCAACCCTAAATGCCTCTCGAATATTCTTGTTAAGCATTGCCTTGGCCTGTGATATCTCAGGGTTGTGCATGGCCTTACCATTTTATTATTCAGCCCATAGCCAGCCATAACCCTTATGGAGGAGATCACACTATTATGTGGTTAGCCTTAAAGTGCAAATGCAAACTATTAAACTACTGATGGCCTTTCAGAGCCATCCTGGCCAGCAAGATAGTAATGGGCTTATGGTCGCTACCTTCAAGAGCCCCTACTGATAGATCCATCACCACCCCAAAATGCTCTGAGGAGATAATTGCATAATCAGTCAAGGATGTTACCCTTCCATTGTCAAATGTTGATTGAGCTGGCGCGCTGACGTAACAAAGTTGATTTCCCCATCGGAGCAGGAAGCAGCCTTGCGGCCGCTTCCTGCTCCGATGGGGAAAACAGCCTTCCCCACGTTCGGGAAGGCCTCGTAAGAAAGGGGAGAGTCTCCCCTTTCTTACGAGGCCTTCCTGAAAGTGTTTCCTGGCCCCCGGTCGCAGCTGTGCAGCAAACACCACTAGATGCCAGGGATTTCACTCGGCCCCCTCTGAAAACGGGCCGCCCCCCCCGGGGTCATATTTTTTTTAAAAAAAAGGTAGGTGCCCCCCACGGGAAACATTTATTTTTTTTCCTCAAAAAAATAAAATAGAAATAAATGGACAGGGGGTCGCCCGTGGGCAGGGCGACCCCCTGTGGGGGCAATATTTTTTTTAGTTGTTGTAGGGTTTCCCTGGGGGCTCCCAAGGAAACCATACAACAACTAAAAAAAATAGATCTACATATATATATATATATATAGATCTATATATATAGAAAGACATATCTATGTAGATATATCTATGAACATGGATATATCTATAGATAGAGTGGGTTGGGAGGGCGTTCCAGGTTTTGGGTACAAGGTAGGAGAAGGATCTGCCCCCGGTGGTGGTGTGTTTGATGCGGGGGACAGAGGCGAGAGAGAGGTCAGCTGAGCGGAGGTTTCGTGTGGGTGTGTGGAAGGTGACTCTCGTTGAGGTAGGCAGGGCCTGTGTTGTGGAGTGATTTGTGTGCGAGGATGAGGATTTTGAAGGTGATCCTTTTGTCAATGGGGAGCCAGTGGAGGGATTTGAGGTGTGGAGAGATGTGTTCGTGTCGGGGGAGGTCGAGGATGAGTCGTGCTGCTGAGTTCTGGATGCGCTGTAGTTTGCGCTTGAGTTTTAGAGTGGTGCCGGCGTAGAGGGCGTTTCGGTAATCAAGTCTGCTGCTGATGAGTACATGAGTGACAGTTTTTCTGGTCTCTGTGGGGATCCATTTGAATGGTTTTTTTCAGTATACGGAGTGTGTTGAAGCATGAGGAGGTGAGAGCGTTGATTTGTTGGGTCATCGAGAGGGAGGAGTCTAGGATGATGCCGAGGTTGTGGGGGTGGGTGCAGGGCCTAGCGTGGTGGGCCACCATGAGGGGTCCCAGGTGTTTTTGTGTGGGCCAAAGAGGATTATTTCGGTTTTGCTTGAGTTGAGTTTCAGGTGGTTGGCTGTCAGATATATATCACTTTTGTCAATATGTGTGTGGTTTCCCTGGGGGCTGCGATCGGCCCACAGGAAAACCAGACCCACATATAAAAGTGATATATATATATATATATATATATGTATGTATATATATATATAGATTTGCCGCCAGTTGTCTTGCAGTTGCAGCTTGCGTCTTCAAAGCAATGCACATACTTCAACTGACGCTTTTCAACTGTAGCTTTTAGGCAGCAATAAAAAAGTCAAGTAAGTATTGTGACTATGTTTCTGCTACAAAAGGGTCAGACTTGTCTAGTGGCAGTTTTAGTGCCATAAAGAAGCGCAGAAGGTTTATATGCCTACTGCAAAGGGCAAATCTGTATTTTATGTAAATAGCTGAGTACATTAGTAAAGTCAGCCATTACCTGCGCTATAATACCAATGAAATGTATGTGCGGGGTGGAGGGCGGCTATGGAGAGATGAAGGGCACTTTTGCTGGGTGGTGATGAGGGAATCCGAGGAGGAGGGTGTGGGAGCACCAATAATGATTGTTGGACTGGGCGCAGGAGGTGCTAAAGACTGTGACGAATGGTATGTGACAAGGTGTTTTTTGAGTGTCTTGAAAAAACGTGCTGATTGAGGGAAGAAGCGCAGGTAAGGTGGCCTCTACTGCTGCACGTATCTCACACACACCATCAATTTTGTGACTGTCTACGTAGGCGAGTGTTTTAGAGCAACAGTTTAGCCAATAGCAGAGATGGCATCTTGATGGATGACTGCTGCCGGCACTCGCGTTATAGAGGACAGCTCTGACATAGGATCAGAGACTGAGACATCAGATACTGAGACAGCATCTGAGGGATAGGACAATGGCGCAGACTCTGGGAGTGATTTTTCAGTCGGAGGAGTCCCATTCGATAACTCTTCTTCCAGTACATTATGAGGGAGGTGATGAGGACAGTCCTGTTGTCCCTTCGCAAGCTGTTTGTGCAACTGGGTAATAGTGGGTAAGCCCAACCCAGAGAGCAGGTGAATGCGGCGGCAAGCAGAGAGAGAGTTAGAGTGCTCTCTTGGGAGCTCCCCAATTTAGTTCAGCCCCATATTCCACCACCCAAATCGTATTGTGGAGACATCAAAATTACCTATGGCAAAACAAACTGGTTTTGTAAGGCAGGCACCTGTGTTTTTGGTCCTGGGTTCGGCGGCCATATAGAGAAACACACTAAACCCAAACATTTCTGTAAACTAGACATTCGGGGGAGTCCACAGAGGTGTGACTTGTGTGGATTCCCCAAAGTTTTCTTACCCAGAATACCCTGCAAAGCTGAAATGTTGAATAAAAACTCTATTTTTCTCGCATTTCTGTAACACAAACTACAGGAATATGCTGGGATCCACAAAATTCCTACCACCCAGTGACTCCTCACCTGTCCTGATAAAAACACTACCCCACTTGAGTGCCTACGCCTAGTGCCTGCGTCAGGAATGGATCTCCCCAGGGTCAACAGCTGCCTCATGTAAGGACCAACATTGACCGTTGTGTGATCTATTCCTGTCGTGGGCACCAGGCCTACCCACACAAGTGAGGTATCATTTTTATCGGGAGACCTGGGGGAACGCTGGGTGTAAGGAAATTTGTGGCTCCTCTCAGATTCCAGAACTTTCTGTCACCGAAATGTGAGGAAAACGTGTTTTTTTAGCCACATTTTGAAGTTTGCAAAGGATTCTGGGTAACAGAACCTGGTCAGAGCCCCACAAGTCACCCCATCTTGGATTCCCCTGGGTCTCTAGTTTTCAAAAATGCACAGGTTTGGTAGGTTTCCCTATGTGCCGGCTGAGCTAGAGGCCAAAATCTACAGGTAGGCACTTTGCAAAAAACAGCTCTGTTTTCTGTCAAAAAATGGGATGTATCCACGTTGTGTTTTGGGGAATTTCCTGTCGCTGGCGCTAGGCCCACCCACACAAGTGAGGTATCATTTTTATCAGGAGACTTGGGGGAACTCTGGGTGGAAGGAAATTTGTGGCTCCTCTCAGATTCCAGAACTTTCTGTCACTGAAATGTGAGGAAAACGTGTTTTTTTAGCCACGTTTTGAGGTTTGCAAAGGATTCTGGGTAACAGAACCTGGTGAGAGCCCCACAAGTCACCCCATCTTGGATTCCCCTAGGTCTCTAGTTTTCAAAAATGCACAGGGTTGGTAGGTTTCCCTAGGTGCCGGCTGAGCTAGAGGCCAAAATCCACAGGTAGGCACTTTGCAAAAAAAAGCTCTGTCTTCTGTAAAAAAAATGGGATGTGTCCACGTTGTGTTTTGGGGCATTTCCTGTCACGGGCGCTAGGCCTACCCACACAAGGGAGGTATCATTTTTATCTGGAGACTTGGGGGAACATAGAATAGCAAAACAAGTGTTATTGCCCCTTATCTTTCTCTACATTTTTTCCTTCCAAATATAAGAGAGTGTGTAAAAAAGACGTCTATTTGAGAAATGCCCTGCAATTCACATGCTAGTATGGGCACCCCGGAATTCAGAGATGTGCAAATAACCACTGCTCCTCAAAACCTTATCTTGAGCCCATTTTGGAAATGCAAAGGTTTTCTTGATACCTATTTTTCACTCTTCATATTTCAGCAAATGAATTGCTGTATACCCAGTATAGAATGAAAACCAACTGCAGGGTACAGCTCATTTATTGGCTCTGGGTACCTAGGGTTCTTGATGAACCTACAAGCCCTTTATATCCCCGCAACCAGAAGAGTCCAACAGCCAAAACTGTATATTGCTTTAAGAAATCTGACATCGCAGGAAAAAGTTACAGAGTAAAACATAAAGAAAAATGGCTGTTGTTTTCAGCTCAATTTCAATATTTTGTTATTTCAGCTGTTATTTTCTGTAGGAAAACCTTGTAGTATCTACACAAATGACCCCTTGCTGAATTCAGAATTTTGTCTAGTTTTCAGAAATGTTTAGCTTTCCGGGATCCAGCATTGGTTTCACACCCATTCCTGTCACTAACTGGAAGGAGGCTGAAAGCACCAAAAATAGTAAAAATGGGGTATGTCCCAGTAAAATGCCAAATTTGGGTTGAAAAATGTGGTTTTCTGATTCAAGTCTGCCCGTTCCTGAAAGGTGGGAAGATAGTGATTTCAGCACCAGAAAACATTTGTTGATGGCATTTTCAGGGGAAAAACCACAAGCCTTCTTCGGCAGCCCTTTTTTCCCATTTTGTTTGAAAAAACTAAATTTTCACTGTATTTTGGCTATTTTCTTGGTCTCCTCCAGGGGAAACCACAAACTCTGGGTACCATTAGAATCCCTAGGATGTTGGAAAAAAAGGACGCAAATTTGGCAAGGATAGCTTATGTAGACAAAAAGTTATGAAGGTCTAAGCGCGAACTACCCCAAATAGCCAAAAAAGGGCTCAGCACTGGGGGGGGGAAACGGCCCAGCAGCTAAGGGGTTAAAGACCCAGACAAGACTGGAAGAAAGGAAAGGTGGAGCCTGATAGAAGAGGACCTGCAAAAGATGGGGACCAAGTCCAGTTCGAGCTGGAGTGTCCGGCTGTGGCAGGAGCCACTACCCACCCTTTTGTGTATGCAGGACCAGGTCAACGGTGGATTAAGAAAGTCAGCAGTGCAGGACAGGAGCAGAAGAGGAGATCCAGAAGTGATGCATGTGATGTCCCACGTCAGTAGTCGTGATGCGGTCAGTCAGTGGTGCTGGAAAACCACCAACAAGCCTTGGCAAATGCAAGAGTCAGAGAAGAAGGTTTTGCAAGGCTGAAGAGGACCAGCAAGACCCAGGGGACTCGACCCAAGGAGGGGAGTCCGAGGTGACCCTCAGCAGCTGGGAGAGTCACAAGAAGAGGAGGCATCCCCCACAGGTGACCCACAGGCAGCAGGCACAGGAGTCACAGTGAAGCCACTCAGCACACCTGGAGAGAAGTCCCACATAGCTGGAGCAGCAGGAAGGAGACTGTGATTTGCACGGAAGAGTGCTGGGGGCCAGGGCTACACAGAGCTTACAGATCCCTTGGAGGAGGAAGAAACAAGCCTTGGTAGCTGCAAGAGTCACAGTGCACAAGGGCACTGTCCTGCAAGGAGAGGCAAGGGCATACTGTCTCACAAATTGGACAGCTGGTAAAGAGGACCAAGGGGTCCACTCCAGAGCACCACCTTTGATGCAGGATCCACACAGTTCCATAGGAGAGGGTATCCACACAGCCGGTTGTTGTTGCAGTTGGTGCCTGCGGATGCAGGGGAATGACTCCTTCACTCCAAGGGAGATTCCTTCTTACATCTTGTGCAGGCTAAAGACCCGTTGCACTCAGAGGATGCACAGCCACGGAAATGTTGCAGTTGCTGGAAGGAGCCAGTGAAACAATGTTGTAGAGCAGAGTCGTCACTAGAGTTGCAGATTCTCAGTTCCTGGAGGATCCAGTTGCAGTCCCAGTAACTAGAAGATGAAGTAAACGATTCAGAGGAGTCCTGCTGGAATCTTGCATGTCGAATCTGAGGACCCACCTCGAAGGGAGACCCTAAATAGCAGATGAAGAGGGATTCGTCATCTAGCAGGGTGACCACCTATCAGGAGGTGGCTGTGACATCACCTGCCTGACCTGGCCACTCAGATGCACCCAGCGGCTTCTGTCTACCTTGGATTCAAGATGGCAGAATCAAATGGCCACCTGTAGGAGCTCTGGGCCCCACGAATGGGGTGGTGATGGACAGGGGAGTGGTCACTCCCCTTTCCATTGTCCGGTTTCACTGGACTGGACTGCTGCAAACCAAATGTGCCCTTCAAAGCATACCAGTGGCTTGGGGAGGCTACCCCTCCCAAGCCATGTAACACCTATTTCTAAAGGGAGGGGGTGTTGCTTCCCTCTCCCAAAGGAAATCCTTTGTTCTTCATTCCTCTGCTTGAGCTAGTCAAGCAGCAGGAAGACAGAAGCCGGTCTGAGGGATGACAGCAGCACGGGCTTCCCAGAAAACCCCAGAAGACTGGCATGGGTAATGCTGGGGGTCCTCTAAGGAGCCCCTAGATTGCATGGAATCATACAACCAATACTGGCAACAGTATTGAGGTATGATTCTGACATGTTTGATACCAAACATTCCCAGGTTTGGAGTTACCATTATGTAGCTGGACACAGTTAGTAACCTGTGTTCAGTACACGGGTAAAATGGCTTCCCTGCACGGCCGAAGACCAGTGAAATGGAGCTGGAGTTTGTAGGGGCACCTCTGCTCATGTAGGGGTGCCCTCACACACAGGTACCTGCACCGTACCCTCTGGGCTAGGAGGGCCTGCCTTAGGGGTGACTTACAGTAACCTGGTGCAGTGACCTGTAGAGAAAGGATGCATGCACCTTTTCACGCAAGCTGCAATGACAGGCCTGCAGGCACATTTTGGATGGGTTCCCATGGGTGGCACAATACATGCTGCAGCCTATGGGGAACCCCTGGTGCCCCAATGCCCTGGGTACCTAAGTACCATGTACTAGATACTTATATGGGCGAACCAGTATACCAAATGTGGGGTGTGCTAAGTCCTAAGCAACTAAATTTAAAGGGAGAGAGCACAATCACTGGGGTCCTCGTTAGCAGGATCCCAGTGAATACAGTCAAACCACACTGACAGCAGGCAAAAAGGGGGGGTAAGCATACCAAAAAAAGGGTACTTTCCTACACCGCTGCTACCAGAACTGCAAGACCTTGTGCTGGTTGCTCAAAGTGTCTCTTCACTACCCTGGAACTAAAAACGACAAATTCTGGCAACAGCCAGTCCTCCATTTCCCAGTTTTTTTGCAGGGCCACAGCCACAACTTTATTGTCCTTGATAACTGACTGGACTGTTTCGAAGTTCCTATTCAGCCCAGGACAAAAGTTAACCCCTGAGGTACCAGGAATTATGGAATAGGTGGTTTGATGACTCCCTTTTTGAGTTAATTGCCCTGGCAATCCAATTCCAGTATGTTTTGATTTTCTCAACCGGCTTCACACAGTTGGAAAAAATGTGTCTGCCCTGGACCATCATCACCACAATTAGCTGCTCCCTCCCAAACCCAGAACAGCATACAGCGACCACAGGCAAAGGCACAGGGGTTTGTAAAGAAAAGGAAGGATAATTCAGCTTGACTGCACAACTCGAACCTGACAATGAAAGGTTTGATGGAAGATCCTGTAGGTGTATCGGCATAGCATGACCATCAAAGCCTGACCGCTTTCAGCCACTGTCCTAGAATGGAAATAAGACCAAACATGAGGCCAGTCACCAGATAGCCCCTCAGTGTGTGGCTGGATGACCAGAGCGATAATAACCGTGATCTATTATGTATCCCATTGCATCCACGTTCACAAAGATGTCCACAAACTGGAGAGCCCAAACCATGTTATTGTGTGGATTGACCTTTGAGTTCACCTTCCACCATAAGTCCTCCTCAAAACCCACCTGCTTCCACCCTACCTCCATGGGTGGGGCCTCCTTTACCCAGGAAGTCGCACAGCCCACCTGAACAGCCTGACCGGCATCAGGTACCATCCTTGGGGTGGCCCCCACTTACTCGGATGGAATTACATCGCCACCTGACGAAAAAAATGTGATGCAATCCGCCAGAACTCGAAGCCAAGGCACTCATGTGGCCAGAGGAGAATTCAGACTTGCTCCTCTCATTAATGACCGCACTAGAGATTCTCAGGTGAAGTAGCATCAGCCAAGAACTTGACCTTTCTAAGCCTTCCCTTAGTTATTCTTCTCACTTTTCTTTTTGCCTTATGGGAGGAGTTTGCTTGATTTATCTTGGGAGTTTTGTTTTTTTAGATTTCTCCTTTCCCGGATGCTGACCTAGTTCTTGGGTAATAACTGCCAGCTTAATTATGCTAATTTTGTAAAAAATATGAAAGACTTCCCCTGCTTCACATGGTACCTGAAGAGAACCGAGGACCCTGGATTACTGCTTATTGCCTCCGTGGTTGGAAAACCGGCCTAGGAACAGAGATCTTCAAGGTCATTTAAACTCAAGGATTGATCACATTCATTCTTCAAACACAAGGAGACCCTAGGACCACCTGCATAGGTGCACTTATCAGCTGTGTATGTTACGGAACTAGTTACATTGGACTTGAATACTTCCATGATAGAAGAAACCGGCAGTTTCTTCAACATCACTGATAGCATGTCTAACATATGGTCGGAGCTGTCAGTATTCTTTTCTAGTAGGGACAAGATGGATCCCAAAATATGTTCATGTCTCTGTAGGGACCAAGAAAAACATACATAGTCTTCAGAAATATTCTCTGCTGGGTTCAAATCAGGTCCGAAGAGGCAGAAAAATTCCCCTGATCCGAGATGGACACACTAGGTGTGGTTGACAACAACGCCATGGCCTGTTTCTGTTGCTTTGATGGTTCAGACGATGATTTCCCCCTCCTGTTCGGGGCTGGAGACTCAGGTCTAAATAGGTAGATCTCAGGTAAAGTATAATCCAAACTTATTGAAGGTTGAGAACTAGGAGGGACAGCAGGGACACCATCCCTATCGGGAGAGGAGCAAGTTGCCTGGCGCTGGCAAAAAATACATACATTTTTTTTTAATTATTATTTTATTTTCCTCCGTCCCCTTTGAACCCCCTCCTGGCCACCCCTCCTCTTAAGATTTGCGGCGGTCGCTGCTGGTGTTGTGACTTTTAGTCACTTATCTGGCCTGTCGCTAGAGTTGTGTTTTATTTGTCTCAGTCTTTCTGGAAATGTTTTTTATGGAACTTAGAAAAGTCCCCAGGATTTCTATCTTTGTGTGCAAATGCAATTATGCTCATGGTTTCTTAGCTTTGAGTCCCAGAGGCATCCTTGGACATCTCCCAACATTCTAATATGCCATGGCATTAGTTGGATTTTGGCAAATATCAACTCAATTTTTGGCAGTCACACAGTCAAGTAGGAGACCAGTAAGCACAGTGAGAGTGCTAAAGGCAAGCCCTCCTGACCCTATCTAGAACTCCATATGCAGGAGTTAGTAAATTTTCACCTACCCTCTGCCCAATTTTAGTCAGGTCTCACATCAAGACAAAGGCATGAAGAGGTATTCAGAGTTTTTACCTAGATCTGTTAACAAAGGGATGCTATGTATATAATGTAGGCAGTAGGCAAACGTAGGAGTGCTATACGGATTACCCAGCTTTACTTACAAAGGTCTTTGTACAATAATACACTTCTTCAACCACAAATACTGGTCCTCCTGTCATCATGCCACACTAGTGGCAGCTGTGCACTAGAAAAATGCCACACAAAACAAAAGGAATTTCCCCAGTGCTAAACTGGTGGATCTGATGAGAAAGCAGTCCAAACTATGTGGAGGTTCTACCTTGCTACATAACTTCAATCACATAGTCAAGACAACAAATAAACACAATAAAAACGTTGAGAATGTTGTTGTGTACACCCCTGTTGGAATTTCGAAGTCTCTGTTTTGGGCCTTAAATTACCTGCAACGAGTTACAGTATACAAGAACACCTTGCCACACTTCTCTTGAATACAATTATACCTAACATATGTGGGTGTGCCTTTCGTATAGGGGAGGAAAGGTGTGAAACAGCAACCATACACAGTCAATGTTGACTTCATGTGCGGTGAGCTGTATCCTTTTGGTCCCTGGTTGGTTTGTAGTTAGGGAAACCTACCATCCCTAGACATTTTTGAAAACTAGTCACACCAGGAGAGTCCATGTTGATGTGACTGTGTTTCTGTGCCCAGCAAACCGCATACTTTGCCTAAAATAACAGAATATCCTTACAATTCTGTGAGGGAAAGTTTTGGAATGTGTGCTGATTGACAAAAGTCTTACCAACACGGATTTCCAAATTTTCCCCAATGATAAAAACACCTCACCTGTGTGGGTGGGACTATCATCCGGGGCAGGAAAGCCCCAAAAATTCACCATGAAAACATCAAGAGTTTTCCACTGAATTACAATCATTCTTAAGATGTGGGTAGCTGCAGAATTTGGGGCCAGGCTAGCTGGCACCCGGAGAATCCTACCAAACCCAGACATTTCTTAAAATTAGACACACTAGGCCTCTAGGGTGGTGTGGCTAGTGTGGCTCCCCCTATAATGTCTTACTCATAATACCCCACAAACTTCAAAACTATGCCTAAAAATTCAAATTGCCCTATCTTTTTCTTTTGGGGGTTGGCTGCAGAATTTCATTCCCATTACCAAGGACCTTAAAATGTCTGGTAAGTTTTGTTCTTGATTACTAAAGAAAAGGGAAATTCCTCACAGTAGCCATGGTTGGTGCCACCTTGCATTTTAATGTATATGTGAAAGGTTTCAAGTGTCACCAAAAAAGGGTTCTATTTAGGAACATACAAAAGGACAAGCGTAAAAAACTCTTCTTGTTAATCTTATAATTCTTGATTGAAGATGAAAAAGCAATGTAGAAGTAGATAAGCTAGTCACCAAGCTCTCACTGAATTCATAGAAGACAAAAGAGCCAAGCAAGAATTCCAGAGGAAAATCCAAAGGGAAATCCAACAACAAAGGACCTAAAACCAGGGAGGCAAGCAGTAGCAACAGCACGATGAACACAATTAAAAATGAGGCAATGAATGCCTTGTGGTCCAACTTTCACTTGTTAAAGCCTTCTTTATATATGAATCAAACAAAAACTGACATCACAGAAAATGACTCATCTTCACCTTGGATTGTAGCAGAAACTTTACATTAGACCATCATCTTGTAAAGGGCTATTCAAAATTCTTGACATGCCCCTTTCCACGAACTCATTACCTTGCGTTAGTATACAAAGAAGAGGTCCACGTTTTACATCTTTTACTAAATGCAGAATTCTGCTTTTTGGCCAACACTCCCTGCCAGTCATGGAACACCCCTTTGGATGATATTAACCATTGAAGTTCAGTGCCAGTGCATCTCACAAGGATTGGATTCCCAGCAACTTTCAGAGAGCTGCATCCTGCAACATGCTGTCTAACTGCGTGGTGAGCACCATGCCTTTCTCTAAATAATCATAACCTCTGGTAAGCTCTCTGCTTGGATATGGCAGTATGCCCGCTGCTTAAGCTTTGGATTTATCATTGTTAGACTTTTCATCCTTGGCGTGGTCTTCCTTAACGTTTTGCCTCTGTTCCCCAGGTTCTTGATGTGTGCTGGACTCTGATTTTGCTGTTTTTGTTGCTCTGGGCACTTTACCGTTGCTAACCAGTGCTAAAGTGCAAGTGCTCCTTTACAAAATGTGTATGTAATTGGCTTATCCATGATTGGTATATTTGATTTACTAGTAAGTCCCTAGTAAAGTGCACTACAGGTGCCAGGGCCTGTAAATCAAATGCTACTAGTGGGCCTGCAGCACTGGTTGTGCCACCCACATAAGTAGCTCTGTAATCATGTCTCAGACCTGCCATTGCAGTGTCTGTGTGTGTACTTTTAACTGTAAATTCGACTTGGCAAGTGTACCCACTTGCCAGGCCTAAACCTTCCCTTTTCTTACATGTAAGGCACCCCTAAGGTAGGCCCTAGGTAGCCCCAAGGGCAGGGTGCAGTGAATGGTTAAGGTAGGACATATAGCAATGTGTTTTATATGTACTGACAGTGAAATATTGCTAAATTCGTTTTTCACTGTTGCAAGGCCTGTCCCTCTCAAAGGTTAACATGGGGGCTACCTTTAAATCTGATTAAAGTGTAGATTCCCTTTGGGAGCAGATGGACATGTGGAGTTTGGGGTCTCTGAGCTCACAATTTAAAAATACATCTTTTAGTAAAGTTGATTTTAAGATTGTGTGTTTGAAAATGCCACTTTTAGAAAGTGAGCATTTTCTTGCTTATACCATTTCTGTGACTCTGCCTGATTGTGGATTCCCTGTCTGGGTCAGTTTGACAGTTGGGCTGGTTGCACCTCACACTAGACAGTGACTCGAAAGGAGCTGGGGTGTAGTCCTCCTTTCCTGATAAGCCACCTGTGCTAGGAGGGAGGGGAGCAGTGGCCACTTACACCTGAAAGGGCTGTGCCTGTCCTCACACAGTGCAGTCTCCGACCCCCTGGTGAGTGTCTGGGGCCTGGCCTGGGTAAGGCAGCATTTCACATTCAAAAGAGACTTTACTTTGAAGTAGGCCTACTTCCAAGGAGAAATTGGGTATAAGAAGGGTACCCAAAAGAGGAACCTCTGCCTGGAGAAGAGCTGAAGAGCTGAGGAGAAGTGCTGCCCTGCCTGTGACTGTGCTTTGTGGAGCTATCCTGCAGTTTCTGCTTCTGCCAGAGTAAGAGGGCAAAGACTGGACTTTGTGTGCCTTTCATCTTGTGAAGAAATCTCCAAGGGCTTGATTTAGAGCTTGCCTCCTGTTGTTTGAAGTCTCAGGGACAGCAAAGACCAGTCCCTGGGCCCTTGAAAGGAAAGCTGGTGGAAATCCAAGGAAATCGACTTCGGACAACTTTGGACCGACACCCCTGCTGAATCTGGTGACGCCGCCTGCAACCGACTCCGTGATCTTCGCTGGAACGCGATGACCTTCGCAGGCCCGACGCCGCTGCAGTCCACGACTCCGTGGAAGTCGCTGCACCACGTCGTGACCGACGCCGCTCGAAGTGCGTAGATTCAACGTTTCGCACAGACTTCGCGCATCGTCTTGTTTTCACTCTTCACCAAAGGTACTGTACTTGGGGGTCTACGTGACTCTGTGCTCGGCGCCGCAGGTGTCGGCTTGTTGGGAACGACTCCGTCACGATGCTGTGTTAACACCTCATCGAAGCATTTTGTGTTTCTAAGCGCTATTTTTGAGTTTAATCTTTAAAAATTCATAACTTGACTTGTTTATGTTGGATTTTTGTCGTTTTGGTCTTGTTTTGTTTAGATAAATAGTTCCTATTAATCTAAACTGGTGTTGTGTCATTTTGTAGTGTTTTCATTAAGTTACTGTGTGTGTTGGTACAAATACTTTACACCTAGCACTCTGAAGTTAAGCCTACTGCTCTGCCAAGCCACAAAGGGGGTAAGCAGGCGTTAGCTGAGGGTGATTCTCTTTTACCCGGACTAGAGTGAGGGTCCTTGCTTGAACAGGGGGTAACCTGACTGTCAACCAAAGACCCCATTTCTAACAATCATGCTGCAGTGAAAAAACAACAAACTGAAAAAAGCATGAAGAGAAGAGGCATCTTCATTAGAACACTCAGTAGATGGACAATCTTTCCAGTCAATCAAGACCTGAAGACAACCTCTGAACATCAGAGAGTTACAGAGTACTTGAACCTCCTTTTCAGGTTGTCCTTGTGCGGTTTAGCAGGATGCTTACGATAAGCACCAGGAATATATGACTTCATTTGGGAACATTTAAAGATAGAATGAACCTTCCTAGTGTGAGACAACTTCAACCAAGAGGCCACAGGATCAATCTGACGAGCAATGACAAGTGGATCAGAGAATTGTTTTCTAATTTTGACTGGTAGTGTATAATCATCAGGAAAATGAGAAAACAGGCAAAATATAACTCCAAGTGCAAAAGAAGAATTTAATTTTGCTTTGTCAGTATGTTCTTTCATCTTGATATTTGAATGGCATAAACATTTGGAAACACGTTGTCTGCGCTACTGACTCAGTAGTTGCTGAGACAAACAATATCAATACAGGGGTGGAAGACAGTAAAACACTTGTATAAAATTCATGCATACAGAAAAAGGTGAAACTTTGTTAGAACTACAGACTGCATTGTTATAAGAAAAATCTTTGACTGCTAAATATAAATCCCAGTGATGTTGTTATGTTACAGTAGCATTGTATGTATTATTCCATACTCTGATTAATTGGCTCTGTATGCCCACTAAATAGGGGAGAATGACCATCTGTTTAAAAAATGTGATAGATATTGAGTACCTTTCTTAGAAATAATGATATGCGGTAATCCATGAAAATGTAAAATATCTGTCAAAAATATTGGATTATCTTCAAAAGGCTGTCTACTACAGCCCTTGGTAGGTAATGCCCTTCTTAAGTTGGATGATCCAGTATAAAATCTGTGGAGATCATATACAAGGATCAAGGGTCACTGGTATAAACTGTAAATTATCCAAAAAGATTAGAATGTATTGATTTATGAAGGGGAACATATAGGACAAGCAAGCTCATGTTCTGGAACATCACACTAAATAGTTGCCCAACAAAACATTGTAAAACTAAATCCAACATACAGTAGTTTTACCATGTTTAACACCAGAAATTACTGAGTCATGACATTGTCTTTACAACAAACCATAATTATTTTGTCAAACCAAAATAGCTTATTGACTGAAACACAACTCATATTATTAAACTAACAGAATCTTAAGACGAAAATCATCTAAATCTTTCAGAATCATTTGTTTCTTGAGGTATCTTAATTCCGTCTAAAAAGACTGAACAATTCCAGTCACAGGAAATGAAGGAAATACCGGCTGGTTATAACTGAATTACTCAGGAGGTGTTTGGACAGAATATCGAAAAAATTTGATACAAATATATTGTTACAGGAATATTGTAATGTCAAAAACGTCATGGGCATAAATATCAAATGTGCGTATATCGTTTTTAGTCTTGTTTTTAATATTGATGTAAAATATATTGTTTACTAAAATATTATTGTACATAATGTCTTTTTTATGATATTTTTGTTAAATTGTTGCATTTGTTTCTAAAGTTATTTAATTTAAAAATAGGTTGATATTATGTATATGTATTTTAAGAAGTAAATGTTGTTGTATTTAATTTAAACAAATTGTTAAATAAAAATATATGTGTAATAAAAATTTTTATAGCAGGATGTAGGGTTTATAGGTAAAAAGAATGTGTAGATGATTAAAGTATGCTTGTGTAAATAATGTATTTTTAATTTAAGTCTGAATTTTTTAATTAGTAATTTTATATTTTTGAAATTGCAAGTGTTACAAATCTTTATGTAAGGGTTAAAATTGTTTCTCTTCTTTTTGATGATGTTTTAATTTTTTAACTTTATTTATGTTAAAGGTTGATCCTATTTAATGTTATGCTTATGTGAAGTTATTCTATGTATATTTTGTATTAATATATGATACAATGTAGGAAATGTAAAAATGTATATGTTATTACTGCAACATTTATATACGTTATTTAAATGATATATTATAGTGGGTCCCATGCTCATCGTGTCACTGGAACCAAGCTGTACCCAGCTGATGAGCCCATCACTACACAAAAAGTCATCCTGGGTTGCTTGGTTCCAGTGCAGCGAGGACCTGACCTGGCAGTTCAGGCTGGACTGTTCGCATGAGGAGCAGGGTCAAGACTGATTGGCACACGGATGGGTCCCCGCTGAGGTGGCATTGTGAGCAGAAGGGCAATGGGTTGGGATGATACCCCAAGCGATTGCCAGTGGTTAGACAATTTGCAAGCATTCCTCCCATCACCTTTTGTGTGTTTCTTTTACTGCCCTAAGTGGCATGGGTAGACCAGATGTGGGTCCTATGCTCCCTGTGTCACTGGAATCAAGCTGTACCTGGCTGATGAGCCCATAACTAGGGCAAAAGCAGTTCTGGGGTACTTGTGTTCCGGTTCAGGGAGGACCTGGCCTGGCAGTTTGTGCTGGACTGTTCCCATGAGGAGCAGGGTCAAGACTGATTTGCAGATAGCTGGTTCCAAACTGAGGTGGCATGGTGAGCAAAACAACAATGGGCGGGGATGCTACCCCGAGCGATTGCCAGTGGTTAGACAAATTGCAAGCATTCCTCCCATCATCTCTTGTGTGATTTGTATTCTTTTACTATTCTCTGTTTTCTGTTGTTGCTGTAGCTTTGTTAGAAGGTCTGAGGGTGCAATCAGTCCTAATAGTTTCTCTGCTGGTAGGATGGGAGGACGATTCTTAGGTGTTTCACAACTGTATTGAGAGAGAGCATCTGCTTTTCCATTCTTCCTGCCTAGTTGGAAAGATATTACAAAATTGTAATCTACCAAAAAAATTGAGTCTACCTTAATTGGTGGGCTGATAAAGCTCGGACTTGTCTAGGGAACTGCAAATTACAATGATCTCTAAGAATGGTTACCGTATGTTGTGCCCCAACAAATAATGTCTCCATTCTTCAAAAGCATACTTAATCGCCAACAACTCTCTAACCTCTACAGTATAATTACAGCTGCACCTAGGCTCCGAGAGTAGTAGGCCATTGCATACATTTAACCCATAACAGGATGTCTCTGAGATAATATCCCTCCCACAACTATTTGTGATGCATCTGCCTCAACAATAAAAGGTCAAGAGGGATCTGGATGTCTAAGAATAAGGGCTGTGATAAATTGCTCTTTCAAGGTCGGAAAGGCCTTTTCAGCCTTTTCCTACCAATGGAAACACACCTCTTTTTTTAAGACCCCGGTAATCAGAGAGGGCAAAGCAGAAAACCGGCTGATAAAACACCTATAAAAGTTAGCAAAACCCAAGAAACATTGCACATCTTTCATTGATTGGGGTAATTTCCAATCTTGAATAGTGTCTAATTTTTTAGGATCCATTTGTATTTCTTTTGGTGAGATAATGAACCCCAGAAACTCAGCCTCCTCCACATGGAAAATACATTTTTCTACCTTTGCTAACAGCTGATGTTCTCCTAGTTTAGTCAGGATGCTTTTAACATGGCCTATATGTTCTTGAAACATTTTTTTAAAAGTCAGGATATCATCAGTATACACCACAGTACAGATATCAATATATTCACGCAACCCGTTGTTCATTAAGAATTGAATAGCTGCGGGAGCATTAGAGAGGCTGAACTGCATCACCAAATATTCAAATAAACTGAACTTAGTATGGAAGGTGGTCTTCCATTCATCTCATTCTCTAATCCATATTAAATGATAGATCCCTCTAAGATCAAGCTTGGTGAAAATTGTGGCATTTGTTACTTCATCCAATAGTGATGAGATAAGGGGTAGTGGGTAGCTGTTCTTAATTGTCACATATTTAAGGGCCCTGTTATGAATAGAAGTTCTGATCTCTCCCCCCTTGTTGGGATGATGTCACAATGGTGAGCCCTCAGATAAAGAAAAGGACATGGATGACTTACCTGAAATCCTCCATTGGCCTGTGGTGGCACCAACACCTGAAAAGGAAACAAAGAAAAGTGTTGCAGTACAAGCAGTACAAGAGAAACAAAAAGCAAACACACAAGAAAAAGAAAAAATACTTTTCCTTTTATTTGAGACTGGAGTGGTCACAGAGAGAGAGGAAGGACTAACAGCTGAGAGAAGGGGTGAGCTAACAGAGGCTAAGGAGGAAGAAGCCAACAAGAAGGGACAACGGAATGGAGAGAGAGACGCGCAGAGCAGGGAGAGGAGAACTGTCCCACTACTCGAAGAGTGAGAAAAAGAAACGGAGAGCAAAGTGGGGGAGTGCATCTCGCTCGGATAAGAAATTGCATGCCCGAAAATACTGAGACAGACAAGAATGGAACCCAAGTGGCAAGGAACCTGAGAGCAGCAAAAACAGCCAAAGTAAGTTTTACAGCTGATTTGGGACGCAGACCTCACCAGAGAGACTGTGGCTTACGCAGGTGAATGCAAGGGTGCGGGGTTTGAGGGTGGCAAAAGGCAACACTAGAGACTCCAAAGACATATAGAGAAGAGAGAACTAGCAGGAAAAATATAGTAAAACTCAACAAATGATATGGTGACCACTAACCTAGCCAAAATCGGCTACTGAGAAGGGGGAAAGTCTGTTTTTCTTTTGTCTGATTTTGAATGCATATAGTAATGTTTTTGTTGCATATCAGTTAAAACCTAGACAATACTCCTGACAAGAGGACAGGAAGGTGAGAAGCAGAATAAACAGAAGGGTATAGAAAAGGTACTTGAGAGGATGACCCTAGTAGAAAGGAATAAATAAGGGGAAGAAGAGAAAAAAGGGAAAAATACAAACAGAACAAAACTTACCTGTGTCTTTCTTTTACAAGGGCTCTGTTCGGGAGGAACATGTACTGCCTGGAGGGAAAACTAAATTCAGAAACGTCAGGGAGAAGACACATAAAAAAATTCCCCAGCAGAGTCATATTGAACCATGAAGATCTCCAAAAATCTAGTGAAAGAAGGAATATGGACTGTTTAATTTAGACAAAAATCTATTTGAATCCTATATTCGCGGTGAGTTAATTTTACGAAAAAAGAAAGACAAGGTGACATACGAAAAAATAGGGGAGAAGAGACTGGTGAACGAGAGAGACAAATAAGCCCGGTTTATAAGAGTTCATCCAGATACTGTCTTAGATCAATATTGTAGGAAGGTGGCTCTGTATATACTATACCAAATGAGGTATAGTGTTCACAGAGTCCAGGGGTTCCCCAGAGGCTTAACAGAGGCTAAAGTAGACAATACTAATGCTCTCTTTTGTGGTAGTGTGGTCGAGCAGTTAGGCTTATCAGAGGGTAGTGCAAAGCATTAATTGCACACACAGAGTCAAGAAATGAGGCACACACTCAATGACTAACTCCAGACCAATTGTTTTTATATAGCAAAAATATATATTGTTACTTTATTACTAGAACCAGAAGAACTTTGTTGCAGGTAAGTACAGTTGTCAATAGGTATCAAACATATGTATCAAATGTACTTTGTTTTTTTTTTTTGTAGATAAAGCAGTTTACAAGTAAGTAACACTTTTCTATTTCAAACGTTGACTGCAATTTTTCATAGGAGTCAAGAGAGTCCTTCCTTCTTCTTGAGGTTGCCAGGAATCTGGTGAGTAAGGTTCAGGGGAGCCCCTAAATACTAGATTTAGGGGCGTTTGCAGGGGTCTGAGGGCAGTAGCCAATAGCTACTGTCCTTGAGTGTTGCTACACCCTTCCTGTGCCCCCTCCCACAAGGGAGAGGGGCACATTCCTAACCCTATTGGTCCCTGTCCTCGAAAACAAGATGGACGATTCTGCAAGGAGGGGGTCACTTCAGCTCTGGACACCTTAGGGGTGGTCCCAGCTGAGGTGGTTACTCCTCCTTGTTTTTCCTACTTTTCCCACCAGACTTGCCACCAAAAGTGGGGCGTTTTACCTGGGGGGTGGGCATCTCCACTAGCTGGAGTACCCTGGGGCACTGTAACAGGAGTCCTGAGCCTTTGAGGCTCACCACCAAGTGTACCAGGTCCTGCAGGGGGAGGTGTGAAACACCTCCACCCAGAGCAGGCTTTGTTCCTGACCACAGAGAGCACAAAGGCTCTCACCCCATGTGGTCAGAAACTTGTCTGTTTAGTAGTAGGCTGACTCAGACTGGTCAGCCTTACACTAAAGCGTTAGGTAAAATACAGGGAGGGTCTCTAAGATGCCTGTTGTGTGCATTGTACAATAAATCCAGCACTGGGATCAGTGTGGGTTCATTGTGCTGAGAGGTGTGATACCAAACTTCCCAGCCTTCAGTGAAGCCATCATGGATCTGTGGAGTTCGTAATGACAAACCCCCAGCCCATGTACTTATTATGGCCACGCTGCACTTACAATGTCTAAGAATGGACTTAGACACTGTAGGGGCATATTGTTCATGCAGCTATGCCCTCACCTGTGGCATAGTGCACCCTGCCTTAGGGCTGTAAGGCCTGCTAGAGGGGCGACTTACCTATACCACAGACAGTGGTTTGTGGGCATGGCAACCGGCCCCGTGACGACTTTGCATTTTTCTCCCCACCACCACACACAATTTGCAATGGCAGTGTTCATGTGCTTGGTGAGGGGTCCCTTAGGGTGGCACAATACATGCTGCAGTTCCCTGGTCACAAAGCCCTTGGTACCACTGGTACCTCCTACAAGTGACTTAGCTGTTGGCCAGGGTGTGCCAATTGTGGAAAAATGGTACAGTTTAGGGAAAGAACACTGGTGCTGAGGCCTGATTAGCAGGATCCCAGCACACACTCAGTCAAGTTAGCATAAATAACAGACAAACAGTGTGTGGGGGGGTAACCATGCCAGAAGGGGCACTTTCCTACAAATATGACTCCTTTTCTGTCAGGTCATAGATTCTACGGCAGGGTAACTGAGCCCCCAGCTTTAAATCTATCCTACAATCATAGGGTCTATATGAGAGTAAGACAGTGACCTTCTTTTTGTAAAATACAGCCAAAAAATTCTGGTATTCGTTGGGAACCTTTACACTTGAACCCTCTAGGCTTCCTAGTGTTAGATCTAAAGACCGCATAAAGGGTCTTAGGCAGTGTTTCTGGCAATGTGAAGAGTAGAATATAAGGGAGCCATTCACCCAACCTATAGTAGGAATATGTTGGTACAATCATGATACTCCTAGAACATCCTGAAATGTAGGGGCCATTATAATATTAATACTAACCAGCTCAAGATGTCCA
Source organism: Pleurodeles waltl (assembly GCF_031143425.1). NCBI lineage: Eukaryota > Metazoa > Chordata > Amphibia > Caudata > Salamandridae > Pleurodeles > Pleurodeles waltl. The sequence continues at coordinate 165,011,389 of NC_090438.1, read as the reverse complement.
TTATGCATGGGAAGGTTTAAGGAGGCTGTACAAGAGTTTACCGGACCAGATAATATTTCCCTTCCATCAATGATATGAATACTTTTCACTGTAGATCTGGATGTATGAAGAGTGCCCAATTTTTGAGTAAAAACATAATCCATAAAGTTCCCAGTGGCACCAGAGACAATAAAATATGAATGGCGACCCTGGAATTGGGTTCCCACTCCAAAATGCACAGGAACGTGAAAATGCTTAATGGAGCACTCCACGTTGGTGTTGCCTAATAAAAAAAAAATCTTCATATTAGCAGAACTCTGCAATTTGGTCTTATCATATACTGGGTCTATGCGTTTCCCGATGGATTGAGAGGGGAAGATGATGTTTAGGTATGTGACCTGCTTTCCCACAATACAAGAACAATCTTTTATTCCTTTGCCATTGCCACTCTTCTGTGGAAAGAGGGCCACAAATACATTCTAGCTGCATTGGCTCAGGCTCATCAATTATTTTATGCTTGATTTGTCTCTCTCAGGAAATAATAAGTCTTGGTTCACTTTTTCCCTTTACTGGTCCTCGTTTCACCTAATCCTTGGTCCAAGGAAACTATTAAATGAATGAACTCATCACAGTCCTCAGCTGGATCCCCCACTTGAGTTAATAAATCTTTTATCTCATCTCTCAGGCTTCTATAGAACAGAGATGCAGTTTTTTCTTCGGGCCAACCGGACTCAGCTTCCAAACTATTAAAGATGGTCAAGTACGTAATTTGTTCTTTATTGCTTTATTTCAGGTTTAACAATTTGATATCTGTTGACTGCATAAATGTATGCCTATCAAATAAATTCTGTATCTCTGATTTAAACACATTGCAATTATATAGCATAGGATAATTTCTCTCCACAAGTAGTACAGACCAGTGGGTGCATTCCCCCCCAAGTAGGAAAGCACAAATGCCACCTTCGATTGATCATTGGGGAAACAATTAGGTTTGCACATAAAGTGCAACTGGCACAGGCTTAAGAAACATAGCGAATTTAGATGGCTCCCCAAAAAAACCTTTCAATGGAGCCAAAGGCAGTCTTTGAGGGATCACCACTTCAACTACTGGACTTGCTGAAAAAAGCTCTACCAAGTATCTCCCTTACCAAAATTGGACACCTGTGAGTCTGTCAAATCAAAGGTAGGTGGCTTTAATGACATCTTTTTAGACCCCTTGTTAGAAGACAACGTTTTAGTACTGCCCCAGGGTCACCAATACCTCCTTGCAGTTCATCTAATCTCTGAGTCAGTTTCTGAGTTTTGTGATTGCTGAACTGCCTGTCTCAGGTCTTTATTCAGTTTTGTAATGCAACTAATACCACAACAACATCCACCAATGTGGAATTCTGGAACTCCATCTCTCCCGAACAAGAATATTTTTACTTCGGCCTGTGATTCTAGTATAAATGTACACAGCCCTGTAATTAAGTGGTTATGTAAAATCTTGCAGGAGCTAAGGGGAGTAACCAGAAGTCTATTCCTGTACCTCACAAACCCTGTTATCAATGGAGGACTTTGTCACTCTCCAAGTCACAGTAGCCCTCTGGGGAAAGGGGAAAACAGAACAGAGAAAATAAACACATGGAGAGGGGAGGATGTTCACTATGAAGCTGAATGGGTACAACCCTCTTGAGTATCAGTGGGTCTAGAGGAAACACAGAAAACACACACTGTTATTCTCTATTTCAGTCGCTCTCATTATCTACTCAAACTGTTGGATTATTTACAACACATTTATAAACTCTAAACAAAACTTTCCTCTTTCACCTCCCTAACCCAGAATGAACATACATATTCTAAAAATGCATTGGCATCTCACTTCAGGGGCCTTGTCAGCTGTGCTGCATGCCTAAAATCAGGACACGCAGCAGCCCTCGTTAAAGGAAATGAAAGTGTTACAGTTTATAAATATTTTACTTAGATCATTTTGTATGTATATAAATTATATAATATTTAAATTTTTGATTTCTTTCTAAAGTTTTGCTAATATTGTTTGTTACCTTTTATTTTAGATTGTTATTGGTTTTACTAGTTATCTAAATTGTAAATATCTTTTGTAAATAACATTTATTTTTTTAATTGCTATTCATGAATTTAAAAAAATAATGTATGTATTGTGCGTGTAGGAATAGTAAATCTTAGCCTTTCAGTGCCCAACACCTTCCGAAAAACAGATTAGATTGGAATGAGAATAGGAAATCGTACCCTTTTAGTGTCCAGCACCTTCTCCAGAATGGATTAGATAGAAGTGGGAACATTAAGTAAGATCTTTGGTGTTCAACACCTTCTACAAAATGGTTCACATTGGAGTAGGAATAGTACATTTGACCCCTTTAGTGTCCAATACCTTCCCCAAAATGGCTTAGATTGGAGTGGGAGTAGTAAATCTGACCCCTTTACTGTCCAATATCTTCACCAAAATGGTTTACCTTGGAGTGGGAATAAACAAATGTGACCCCTTTAGTGTCCAACACCTTCCTGAAAATAGTTTAGGTTGCATTAAACATAGGCATAGTAAACCTCAACGGTTTAGTGCCTAACATCTTCCCCTAGATAGTTTATTGGAGTTTGAATAGTAAATTTTACCACCTTACTGTCAAACATCTTACCCAAAATGGTTTACATGGAAGTGAAAATAGCAAATCTTACCCTTTTAATTGTGACCTCCCCCAAAATGGTTTATAGTTTATACTTGTGTATAGTGTGTGGTTTGTGAGAATAATAACCAATACATGTCAGCGTATCTACTTATGTATTTTATTTTTTATTTTCAATTATACATTTTTTTCAGATATAAAAATACATAATTTTCACATGTTATACTGGTACAACATTTCTATATACTATTTTGGTATAGTAGCATATGTACTATATGTTTTAACATACTTTTAAGACATATATTGTTAAACATATATACAAACACAGTTTATTATTATTTTTCATATATGTTTTTTATATATAAAACATTGCATTTTTACATTTCTATAATGTACATTTAGTATGTATTGACTAGTACTATAGAGTTATATTTCTATAGGACCATTTCATTAATACTTTACACATAAATTTTTATCTGTAACATAATAAACACATTTTAATAACTTTTTTGCAACATTCTTATTGATTTTTGTAGGAAAATAGTCATTATTGTATTTTAATTTCTTGGTATTATTTTACCATTGCATGCTTTTTGTACTTTATTAGTGTAATTTTGAGGTTGATTTTGTTTGTCTTGTTACAGTCCCTTTTGCTGTTTAACGGACAAGGTAAGATCTTTTTGAAGTTTTTATTTTGGGATTTGGTGGTGGGAGGATGTAGGTAGGTCTAGCTAGTGTGTGTTATTGTGTGAAGGGGGTTGCAAATAAGGTTTAGGCAGCTTTCTAAGAAGGTGCTGGAAATTGTGATTTATTTATATGTGACCAAAATAGATGGAAAACAAAACAAATGTTTCAATGATGTATCCAGTCTCAGCAGTTTTTTTGCCCTTCAGGAAAACATGATAGCTGACTGCAGTGCTTAACTTGTAAATAAAAACGTGGCGGTGCTCAAAGCCCTCCTCTTAAACTCGCTGCTGCTGCAATTAAATGTGGGAACACGGAATACGGAGGCAGCGTAATCCTAGAGCCATCTCCGGCCTCTTTAATCCATTTAAAGCCACTCCCTGCCCCTTTAGCTCACTCTTGCAGCTTTCTGCTTTCTACCTTTGTGACGCTTTTTCGTTTTTCTCTTTCTCCGTCTTTCCATATGTGTCTTTTGCCCGCAGAAAATGCTTGAGGCAAAAGAATAAGCGCCGACCTTCACAAATAAGTGCTGGTGCTCTGCACCGGAAACAACAAGCACAAATTAAGTACTGGCTGACTGTCATGTTGGCATAGATGGTAGTCCATTTTTCCACATAATGTTATATTTTTCCCTTTCTGTCTTCTTTAGGTATTCCTTGTCAGGACCTCCGCCCAAATACCCTCAAAAGAATCAAAGAAGCCCAAGTAAGTGAAACCAAAACAAAACACAAAAAACTCTGCGCTACTCTCTGGATAATGCTACCTAATATCCTTTTTTCAAATGTATTTCCCGCTTAAGTCAACTCCGTCACTTTGAGTTCCATTCATTGAGGGAATAGTATAGGTATTTCGACTAGTAATTTTTCACCTTTCAAGAGCAAATTTAATCGTTATGTTCTTGCTTCTCTCTCAATCATATTGTAGATTCATAAAAGTGTAAAAATTAGTTAATCTCACCCTGCAGACTTAGCAGGCTTAAGCCTGTATTTCTGTGTTCAGTAGAAAGAGGGGGGAAAAGAAAGTTTAGCAGCAACTTAGGTAGTTGCCCTCCTTCCCCAGCTTTCACCCACCTCCCTCTTTTATGTGTGGATTAGGAACACTCACCCATGTCGCCGCAGCCCGCCTAGCTTTGAAGTACCTGCCGGAAGAAACCACCAATTCTTGTACCAGACGTCTTCCTGGCTCTCCTTTCCTTCAGTGTTGAGGTTATCGTCACCTTCGGCCTTGCCTTCCTGCCTCCATCATGCATTCCTTCTAGTTTCCTTCTTTCAGTGTTCTCCTCTCCATAGGCACCTCCTCTTGCAAAATGCCCTGCTCAGTAGTTAAGTCAATTTTTACTGTTGGTTTATGGACTCCTTCCTCTCCTTTCCCCACCCCCATCTGTCTAGTGCCAATTTTCTTTTTCTCCTAACCTTTTCCAATAAAGTTGTTCTTTCTTTTCTAGGATGGTTAATGGCGAGAGACTTGACCTGCATGGACCACTTTCCCAAGGTAACTGTTGGTTTTCTCACCCTTCCCTCTTACAGTAATAGTGTTTGTTTTTTTGGTAAGGTTATTTTGTGGTAGATTGTGTTTCTCTGGTATGCAGTGTAGTGTGGTAGGCATAAATATACATTGTTAGCAGCGATTGCAGGGGATATAGGCAAAGAAGTAGACCTAGATACAATTAGGAGATTTAAGGAAGACCTAAAGATGAAATTTAAGAAATTGGAAGAAAATATAAAAAAAGAAAAGCACAGAAATTCCAACATAATAAAGTGGATTATGACTGTAGGATTTTTTTACTTTTTCAAAGAAATTTGATTGTTTATGCAAACAACGCCTCAGTGAAAGGAATAGTTTTGGGGAGCAATTGTTAGGTAGCATACTTAGTTCAGAGGTTGATACAGATGTAGAGGAGACATCAGCTGCAGGTCACCCTGTCCCTTCTAGTGTGGAAGAACTTGATTATTTACGGAGAGAGCGTGGGCTCAAGGAATTTGGCAAATAAAAGAGCACAAAGGAGAAAAGACAGAGGAAGAGGAGGTGACACTGCATGAGACAAAGAAAAAGAAAATCCACCTAGAGGGAGAGTGCAGAGATGGAACAAAAATCAGTAGCAACAACTGATGATGTCAATTAAAATGCGATCATAAATCTAACAGACATGATACTTTCTGAGAAGATTCTAAAGTTGGATTTATCATATTGCCCAGCTGATAATGTGGACTATAATCAAACTTTAAAAGATTTGTTTAAGTTCACCAGAGGTATTAAATTGAAAAAATGACTCTTGTTGTAACCTAAGAAACCATCAGTACAACAGACAGAGAGGGAGTGTGACCAACACGCATTAAAAGTAGCAGATATGACCTCTGTTTTCAAAACTCAAAAATCCTAATATTTCCAGACTACTCAAGAGAGGCCCAAGCTCGTTGCCGTTCTTATTAGTAGGTGAAGCAGAAATTAAGATCAATGCAGATAACATACATGCTAATGTCCCCGGCTCGCCTTAAAGTTCTCTACGACGGAAAAAACTATTTTTTCGAGATGCCCGAAGCGACATGGGAATGGCTTACTGAGAAGCGGCGCCTCCAAGGCGAAGCTGGATTGCGTTCCTCCTCATGCCTGGCCCAAATGGGCCCCACCCAACTGACTAGGAAGAAACCCGAAGGATCCAGGCACTTCCGACATTTATCTCGTCAATGACTTGGAAGAACCTGGCGGGCCTCGCGGTCGTCGCCACCACTACCCCCGCATTGCAGGCACCCCTCCCCGGGCACGGAGGCAGGGGACCGAGATTCAGCACAAACTGGGGACAGGATAGGTCAAACACCTATCAAATCATAAATATTTATAAAGCGTGCTACTCACCCGTGCGGGTTTCAAGGCGCTAGGGGGATGGGGTTACTGCTGCTTGAAGAGCCAGGTCTTGAGTAGCCTCCGGAATGGGGAGTGGTCCTGGGTGGTCCTGAGGTTGGTGGGGAGAAGGACCTCCTACCTGCCGTGGTGCGGCGGATGCGAGGGACGGCGGCGAGAGCGAGGTTGGCGGAGCGAAGTTGACGGGTGGGTGTGTAGAAGCTGAGGCGGAGGTTGAGGTATTCGGGTCCCTTGTTGTGGAGGGCTTTGTGTGCGTGGGTGAGGAGTCGGAAGGTGATCCTTTTGTTGACGGGAAGCCAGTGCAGGTGTCTCAGGTGGGCGGAAATGTGGCTGTTGCGGGGTATGTTGAGGATGAGGCGGGCGGAGGCGTTTTGAATTTGTTGCAGACGTTTCTGGAGTTTAGCGGTGGTTCCTGCGTATAGGGTGTTGCCGTAGTCCAGGTGGCTCGTGACAAGGGCGTGGGTCACGGTCTTTCTGGTGTCGGCGGGGATCCAACGGAAGATCTTTCGGAGCATGCGGAGGGTGAGGAAGCAGGAGGATGTTACGGCGTTGACTTGTTTGGTCATGGTGAGAAGTGGGTCCAGGATGAAACCGAGGTTGCGTGCGTGGTCTGAGGGGGTTGGTGCGGTGCCAAGGGCCATGGGCCACCAGGAGTCGTCCCATGCATTCGGGGTGTTTCCGAGGATGAGGCCTTCCGTTTTGTCTGGGTTCAGTTTCAGACGGCTGAGTTTCATCCAATCTGCGACGTCTTTCATTCCATCTTGCAGGTTGGTCTTGGCACTGGTGGGGTCCTTGGTGAGGCTTGCTATGACCTACTACCCCCTCCCCCTCTCCCAAGGAAGTAGGGTGTTGGGCCTGAAGTGGCAGGCAGACCATTAAGTTTATCATACAACTTGGAGGGGCCCACCACTCCACACCGTGTTGAAAGTTTTCAATCTCACTTATGTTGGGATTGAGTGGGGGTTACAGATGCTTCTTCAGTTGGGGGGGGGAGTATGGGTTGGGCAGGGATTTGGGGCAACTGAGGTGTTTGGATAAGTTTACTATGCCTTTATCAGCTCAAGTATCATTTTTCCATCTTTTGTTTCAGGTTGTCACATAGCATAGTCTTCCTAAAACTACCAGAAGAGCCCCTCTGGACCATTTCCTATGTGCCTTGACGGGGATCTGGACTTCTCTTATTACTGATTCACATTCCAAACCGGCCTACTGTGTTGTGATACCTACTTCATGGCCTCCTATACAGTACTTTAATGGAATGTGAACAGACTCTTAGACCGAATTGAAATAGCGACAGTGCTTCGTTCTGTGCGACAGCTTTGAGCTTCCATTCTTTTCCTGCAGGAAACACATTTGATGGGGGTTACCTGCCCGTTCCTCGCACAATCTGGGATTAACCGAGTGTATCAGGCGGGCTTTGTGCGGGGATCCCAGGGTGCTGCGGTCATGACTGGACCCTGGGGGCCGATACGTTGCTCTGGCGGGAATGTCAGATGGTCGTCCACTTAAGTTGGTATGTGCCTATGCCCCACCCATGACGCTTAAACCATTCCTGAGGGTGCTTACAGAGATAGTGGCCCAGATGCCACCTGTTCTCACTTTCATAGGTGGCAATATGAATGCCGTTCTGGACGCTGCTCTGGATGCTTCTGGGGCCTCATCTGAAGTACGATGACGTTGCTCCATGCCTCTATACAAGTGGCTGACAGGTCTTGGTCTCTGCGATGTATGGTGCACCTCGCATCCTAAAACTCGACAATATACACACACATCTGCTGCTCATGATACTCACACACGTATTTATGCTGGCCACGGACCTGTCGTCGGTAGCCTTCGTCCGTATGTTGGCTAGTGGCATCTCTGATGACGCCCCGCTCCTCCTCGGTATTGGTGCAGCGGACTCAACTCGACCTCCCGTGTGGCCCTTCAATGCATGGCTGCTACAGGACGGCCACTTTGTTAATACAATTTGCGAGGAACTCAATTCTTACTTTGCAGTTAATGATGTCACGGTCTAATCAGGCGCAGTGCTGTGCGCTGCAGGTAACCCTATGGTCTGCCGTCATGCTAAAGCCCTTCTTCGACAGCAGGAGAAGGACAAACAAGCGCATATAACCTGCTTGGAGGTCCGTACATTGCACCTGGAATCCCTCCTAGTGAATGAGGAACATATAGATGTTGACTGAGTGCTTACACTGGTCAGGGAGGAAATTTGGGCCCATTCTCTGGAGGCAGTGACACAGATCTGGCGTGCCTCCCAGGCGCGGACTTATGGTTGGGGAGATAAAAACAGTAAACTACTTTACTGGCTCACCAATAGGTCCTTGGCAAACCGAATCATACCTGAAGTCAGTGATTCTACAGGATCTCCCCAGAGTTCATTCGATAATATAGCGGCTACGTTTGCACATTATGCCACTTTGTATAAAGCAGTATCAAGGTCTGTGTTGGAATTGGAAATGCCATTTCTCACAAAGATTGCCATGCCTTGCCTCTCCAACACCCAGTGTTTGGCATTAGACCACCCCATCTCTGTGGAGGAGATTGGTGACCCCATCTTGTCCCTTAAGACTGGGAAAACACCTGGATCCTGACGGCTTCCCTGCTGAATTTTACTCAAAATGTAAAGATGTCCTGGCGGCCCGTCTGCACATGCTGTATGAAGAGGCGGTTTCACTGTGCACCTTCCACCATGATCTCGATCAAGCCGTTCTGCCAAAAACACAGCCCCCTTCGACCTCCTGCGCGGACTATCGCCTGATTTCTCTACTCAGTGGGGAAATAAAAACCAATGCCACTGTTCTGGCGAACCGCCCCATCCAGTCTTGGGCTCCGTGATTCACCCAGACCAGTGTGACTTTATGCCAACCTGTAGCATTAGGCACTGTTTGCGACGTTCGCATGTTGCACTGGCTCATTGCCATGGGCTTTGTGGATTGTTGGCCTTACTCCTGATAGACTTTGAAAAGGCCTAGGATACTGTGGACTGGGATTACTTTGGTCAGGTACTCAGTAAGGCTGGCTTTGGTGACAACTTCCGGTGCATGGTCCAACTGCTATACTAGCAACCAACTGCTGTGTCCTTGTTAATGAGACGCTGTTGAGGGCAATTAAAATCTGTAGAGGAACGAGACAGGGCTGCCCCCGGTCTCCACTCCTCTTTGCCTTGGCCATGGAGCCCCTTTGCTCGGTTGCTGCACACTGTCTGGAGATGGCCCTCCGGGTGACGAGACCACATTGCCCTTTATGCAGATGACATACTATTCTATATTTCGAACCCAGCTGTGAGCAGTCCCCGTTGCCTCCGCCTCTTAAAATTGTTTGATGAAGCATGGGGGATTAAAATGAATGTTAAAAAATCCCTTCTCGTATTTCTGTTGAGGTCTCTGGTCGTCATTGATTGGCAGTCTACTATTCATATCCGACGCCTTAGCTTCATATATTTAGTCATTAGGGTGGCTGTGGACCCATCTATGACCTGGGCCTTCAATATTACCCCGATTGTCTGCAGAGTGGGAGCGGATCTCAAGAAGTGGCACTCCCTTCCCCTGAACATTATGCGCCAAATCACTCTATACAAAATGATGTTGCTGCCTAGATTCATATATCTGTTCCAGAATCTTCCTATTAACATACTGAGTCAGTGGTTCAGGGAAATGGATGTGGCAGCGAACACATTCTTATGGCAAGGCAAAAGAAAACACCTTAATTGGGATACATGCCAACGCTGCCATTATGAGGGTGGCCTAAGTATGTCCAATCTCTACTTCTTTTACCTGTCGTCTCAAATCCTGATAATCAATGAGTGGCTGACGGGGCTGGGATGATCCAGCCTAACATTTAGAATTAACATTGACAGGGTTCCCCCGGGTATTGGACCTACTCTATGGCTGCCCTATCTCCAAGAGTATTCCGGAGATCACGAGGAAGGTGTTAATGGGGTAGCGAGCAGCACAGCTCTGCACGGGATGGTAGGGTAAAATTACACAGCACACCATGCTATTCCAGGGGAAGTGGTTGCTGGAGGCAGCAAGCCTGGAGGGCTTTTCGTAATGGGATGCCATTGGGATAACACTGGTTGGGGATGTCTGGTCGGGCTCCCATATGATGTCCTTCCAGACATTGTAATAAACCTATGCCCTAAAAACACATAATTTTGTAATTTCCTGCAATTATGACATGCAATGGGGAGGTACTTACCCCAGGACACCTTGGTGCCAAGGTTTAAACTAATGGAAGCAAAAGCGGCTATGGGAAAGTTGGGGAGGGGGGAAGTTTCCCAGATGTCTAAGTCCCTGATATTGAACTCAGCTGGCCCCCTCCAACTCCTGATATCCTGTTGGGAGACATGGCTGGGATCACTGGACGATGCAGACTGGAGGGACACCCTCATGGCGCCTTGTGAGATTACCATATCCTCCAGGCTGCGACTAGTGAAGCTATACTATCTACATTGTGCCTACCTCACATCTGAACGATTGTACCGAGCTCAACATCGGTCATCTCTTCAATGTAACCGCTGTACACACTAACCCGCTGACTTTTTCCATCTGGTGTGGAACTGCCCAGTAATTGCACAATAGTGGAGGCAGGTGTTGGGAGAGCTCACTCAATAGCTTTGGGTCACACGATAGAACCTTCCCCGCAGTGGTTATCCTGGGGTCATGAAGGGAATTGGGAGGTCGCGGGCAGAGAGCACTTTATTGGGCACTGCCCTGTTGGTGGCAAAGAGGGATATTGCAGGGCAGTGGATGGCCAGCGGTCCACCCCCACTCTTGAGGTGGAGATGAGGGGTGGACTGGTGCGCCCAAATGGAACACTTGGTATACAGGGCTTGTGGATGCCCATAGAAACATGCTAAAGTCTGGTCCCGATGGCTGTAGAATATTCAGGCTGGTCCAGGGTTGCTATGACTGTAGAGCAGTGGTCTCCAAACTTTTTAGTGCCGCGGACCCCAAGTTGAAAAATAAAAATCATTGGCACTCCCTCAGAATTTTTCACAATTATTTTATAAAGATGGAAATGTTTAAATATGTCTCGACCTATTTAAACATTGCAGTTAAGTACTGTTACCTTTTTAAGAATACAATAACATGCTTCTGCTTAAAACAAATTCCTGTTATCTGTATAATGCTTCTTTTGGCCAGAATCTGGCACACCCCCTGGGATCACTCAGTTTGAAGGCCTCTGCCATAGAGAGAGCTGAACAATGCAGTGGACAATTTAACATAATCTCAGTTTTTTGACTGTCTTGTTGTATGCTGAAGATCTAGGCTCTAATGGATGTTCTGGGTTTATGCATCTTATGTCTGTATCCCACAACTATAAAAATGTGACTCATTTTTATTGTTGTTTGCTGAAAATAAAAATTTGGTTATAATTTTTTTTTCACTGATATGACTTTGCTGAATGGAAAATGAAATCGTAGGTTTTGATGAATCAGTGACAGTAGAGACATTGTGCAATAATCAGAATATGGATATATATATATATATATAGTGAGGCGCCTACAGATTTTAGGCCTAAATCAAAATTGATACTAGCCATATCTAGGGATGCAGTTCACATTTACAGTGATTTGGTAACACATGATTACAAACAACTATATGTCAATCTGAGTAAACAACAAACAAAATGCAATCTGCAACAGCAATATTATGCACTAATGGAGAGAATGAAATCTCAGTCAGACTGCATTATCAGAAATTCAGATAAGGGTCGCAATTTAGTTTTATGGCCCAAAGATAAATATATGGTGGAAATGTATCAACAACTAAACAATGAACAGTGTTATGTCAAAGTCACAGGTGCAATAATGAAAGAAATTCATGTAGAATATAATCTGGAGTTACAGGATTGGATTGGATTGGGCTCATTTTATATGAAGAATATCAATTTTTTTAAACTGATAAACCTCGGACTCCTGTGTTAAATTTAATACTGAAGGTTCATAAGGATGGAGATAAACCTGCAGGGCGACTAATCATCTCAGCGCTGGATAGAGTTTTTTGAAAAAACTTCAGAGGGCGTGGCTAGCCAGCGCCGAAGATGGACGCACTTTAACAACTTTTCGGCCGCTGCCAATCTGAAACCCCCAGAAATCTACCACTAATCCTACATCGAGGGAGTGGAGAATTGCAATCCCAGTGCTGGATGGGCCCACGGATCAGCAACGGGTCCTACGGCGCTGATGAGACGAGGGCGACTGAAACGGCTTACCCGCAGATGGAGAGCCAGAGAAGCTCTCTGGCCTAGAGGTCTGCGGGACCTGGGTGGCGGCCTGGCGACCAATCGAGGTGAGCTGGCGCAGCGCGGCATTTAGCTGCAGTGCCCTGAACGCAGACGGGAGGCGAGGAAAGCCGGGGGGAGCTGAGCAGGACTATAGCTGTGCCGAGTGCGGAGAGAAGGCGGTGGGGCCCGAAGGAGTGGTGGGCCCAGCCGTGCGAAGAAGGTCTCTCGCCTCGATCCCGCCCCCATCCCACCATGGATCAAGATCCGCTCAGTAAGAGACCCAAGAGACTGGAAAAGTTTACCGGGGCCCAGAGGATATTGCAGAGCAGACTGCCGATGACATTGAAGGAGTACCGTGAGGAGTGAGGGAAATCGAATAGCATCTCCAAGTACACAGTTGCACGGATGGCAACGAAACAGATGCTAGGCTCTTCTGAGCTGGGGCCTCCGGGACTGACCTTCTGCAACACACAGAACCCACACTGCGAGACATCATGGTAGCCATTCAGAGCATCAAGGACACTTTGGAACCAAAGGTGGACACAGTAACACTGGAAGTGAACCTCATCAGGGTAGACCTCAAAAAAAGTCACAGAAAAATTCACAGTGGCTAAAGCTCAGATTTGGGCCTGCAGTCTGTCACGAAATGACTGAAGGAACAAGTGCAGAGCCTCATGAAACAAACCAAGGCCCTCACTGCCAGCCGCGAAGATCAGGATGGCAGGGCTAGACAGAACAATATCCGAATAGTCGGGGTTCCTGAGGGTGCAGAGGGCCATAGTGTTGATCTGTATGTGGAAATCCTGGTAATAAATGAGTTACAGCCAAAGAGACTTTCAACATTTTTTCAGTGGAAGGAGCACATAGGGCCCCGGTTCCCCGATCGCCCCCGGGGGTCCCTCCCAGAACAATCATAGCCCATATATTCAACTATAGAGATTGTGATGCCATGCTACAGGCGGCCCACACACATGAAGGACTCAAAATTGAAAATGTAACGTTGCACATTTTTCCTGACTTTAATCTACAAATGCAGAAACAACGGAAGTGCTTTGATTACGTTAAACGAGCATTGCGAGAAAAAGAGTTTAAGTACATGATGCTATTCCCTGCAAAATTCATGGTTATCGCGGAGGGGAAGATGTGGTTGTTTAATGCACCGGAAGAAGCGTGGGACTGGATCGAGGGATGGAGGGTGAAAAGGAAGAAACAAGGGACCCGCAGACCATCACCAGATCCTCAGCTGGGTCAAAGCAGCTGACGGCTCTCGGGCGAGAGCTGCCCATTAAGGAATGCACAAACTTCACCTGAGACATGAGACTTGATTTGACCCAAAGTATGCCAATTGGAAGGGTTCGGCGAAGGTCGAAGCCCTACCCCATGAGGGGTGGAGAACTCCCAATAGATAGGAAAGTCTAGGTAGATTGAACTAAGGCAAGTCCAGTACTCCATACAGCACGGCGCAATGGAAATGTCACGCCCGCACTTGTTCATATTGTTAGGGCGACAGGCTCTCTGCCAGTTGGGGAGGTCGGTGGTTGACAACTCACAAAGCAGGGTAACAGGGCGGGGAAGTTAGCAGGAAATTTGAACTGTTGATTGTATATTTCACAGTATGTTGAGCTGTGTAGTTGATTGCTCAGGTAAAATATTTGTCGAGATGGTGAGGCAAGGTGTGGTGAAACATCAGGACCAGACTCCTCTCTTACGGAACAGAGGTGCTATGAATCCTCCCCTCCCAGTGATACCCCACAACTTCCACTATGGCAACGCCACATAGATTATATGTATGGTCCTGGAATGTAAATGTTCTGGGCAATAAGATACAATGCACATTAGTTCTCCAATATCTCAGGAAACACTCCCCAGACTTTGTGCTGCTCCAGGAGATGCATCTCCGAGGCACCACATGCAAGACCCTGGATAGATTTATGTACCAACTACTCGCCCACACAGGATACACAGGCAGTTCTAGAGGATTGGGGATATTGGTTAAGAAGTCGACCTCCTTTATAGTTCAGTGCAGTTGGCATGACACTCAGGGGAGGTATGTACTACTATCTGGCGTATGGGAGGAGGAGGTTATGAATGTTGGGTCTGTATATGTTCCTCCACGCCTACATTTGCTGATATTTCCCGAGCTGAGCGTGACCCTGCTGGCCTCCCGCACGGGACCCTGAGTTGGGGGGAGATATGAACGCCATTATGGATTCAAAACTAGATAGACTTTCTGGAGCCCCTGCAGGGGGGGGCAACACCAGGGCACTGAGTTCATTTGTAAATGCCTTGGAACTGGTGGACATTTGGTGGATGCGCAACCCACATTGGCGATGGTACACCTACTTCTAGCTCCCCCACAATAGTTACTCTCGCATAGATCACCTGCTTATGCACCACAGGGATGTACACAGATTCCAAGATGCTAGTATCAGACCCTGGGGAATCTCAGACCACTCCCCGGTTGAGGTGAAATGATTGAGTGCAGTTCGGACATCATCCCTACTCCCCAGAATAAGCGCTTGGCATCTTAAAGACCCAGAAATCAGGGAGGCATTAAAGGCTGAGGCAGAGACATATTTCCAGGAAAACCTGGGCTCCGTGACCTCTGCAGGCCCTTTATGGGAGACATTTAAAATGGTTATAGGGGGACAGGCCCTCATGGGGGAAAAGAAAAGAATCGATCTGTCAAGAGCTGGAGCGAGACATTGCACAGCTGGAGTCAAGGGCACAGACAGATCGCAATAATGAACTTAGCCGCCTGCTGCGCCTCAAGCAGAGGGACCTAAGAGACTTGGTTGAGGGAGCTGCCCGCAGCTGTGCACTGGCCATGCAGCGACGCCTCTACGATGTTGGTGACAAGGCCAACAAACTACTGGTGTGGCTAGATAGGAGAGACCGAGAGAGATCTTGGGTGCACTGCATTGCTTGCGTTACCTCCTCCACCACTAGGTCTTCCTCAAGAGCCACCCTCGATTCCTCCTCCAGTTTGTTTAGACAGATATCACTCAAGAGCTCCGTACACTCAGTCTCACCCATAAGGGTGGCCGAATGATACAGTTCCTCATAGTAATCAGCAAATACAAGGCTATGGTAGGACTGTCTCGCTGGAGTGTCCCCTCTTTGTCTTTGATCAAGGACAAAGAGGGGACACTCCAGCGAGACAGTCCTACCATAGCCTTGTATTTGCTGATTACTATGAGGAACTGTATCATTCGGCCACCCTTATGGGTGAGACTGAGTGTACGGAGCTCTTGAGTGATATCTGTCTAAACAAACTGGAGGAGGAATCGAGGGTGGCTCTTGAGGAAGACCTAGTGGTGGAGGAGGTAACGCAAGCAATGCAGTGGCTGCAGTCCTGGAAAGCCATGGGCCAAACGGACTGCCCATAGAGATGTACAAAGCCATGGCCACTAAGGTAGTGCCACACTTACGGGCAATGTTTCAAACAGCACTATAAGATGGGATCGTCCCAGAGGACCAACGCATGGCCACCATAGTAGTGATACATAAGCTAGGGAAACTACCAGTTGCAGCTCTTATAGGCCAATCTCCTTCCTAAACGCTGAAACTAAAATCTTAGCAAAGGTGTTGGTGATAACGTCCTTGATACACCTTGACCAATCTGGCTTTATACCCCGAAGGGGAACGAGACTCCTCGTTCGGAGTCTCTATGGAGCGTTATATGTGACAAGTGCCCCTCGCACCGAGGAGGCAGTCCTCATGACGCTTGAAGCCACAATGGCCTTTGATAGCATTGAATGGCCATACCTCTTTGCCACCCTTCACAAAATGGGTTTTGGACTGAAATTTAGCAGCTAGATACGTCTCCTCTACTGGTCACCATTGGCACGATTACAGGTGAATGGTGCATTTCCTGAGTGGTCACCTTGCACAGGGGAACAAGGCAGGACTGTCCTTTCTCCCCCATGATATTCACCCTGTCTATAGAGCCTCTGGTGCCCTGGATTCGTCAAGACCCCCTGATATGGGAGATCCTGAGGTGTGGAGGCTGGGAGGAGCAAATCTCTCTCTACGCCGACGACATCTTATTATACGTCACACGGCCCTTGCGTTTCTTTGGCAGAGTTCTGCACATTTTCCAATCGTATAAATTGATCCAAATCAGTGCTCTTCCCATTAATGGAGGAATCGCCACAACTACAGTGGCCCACTGAGATACCAGTAGCACAGGATAGCTTCAAATAATTAGGGATACATATTACAAGGGCCCCTCAGAAATTTCTAGACACTAATCTCATCCCACAAATAGAGCGGCTTAAAACTGATATCTCACACTGGCGATCTTTGCCATTATCACTGATGGGCAAAGCGGCCCTATTTAAAATGATGTCCCTCCCCCGCCTACTGTATGTCCTACAAAATACACAACACCAAATCCCCCAACCCATATTTCAGCTAGTAGACCAGGCGCTGAGACTTCTCCTATGGAATGGGGGACCCCAGGCATTGCATTGCGTAAATTACAATGAAGAGTATTTGAAGGGAGGATCGCGCTCCCAGATGTCTCCAGTTACTACTGGGCATTGCATCTGGCAGTAATAAATGATTGGGTGTTTGCTGACAGGAGTGAGCCAGCCTATCAGGTTGACAGGTCTCAAATGGGAAGGAGAGATTACTTAACATTACTCTATAAGCACAATGCAGAGAGGACACTTCCGGCTCACACAAGGACAGTGGAGAGGGTTTTGAGAGAGGCCCACGGTGCCCTGAACTCACAAGGCATCTTAATGGAACAGACCGCCCCCGTGGGATAGCAACCTCCTACGAGAAGTGGGTAGGCTCGAGGGCTTCACCAAGTGGGAATTACTTGGCATTGAGCGATTAGGAGACATCTGGAGAGACCAAGCATATATACTCTTTGAAACACAAGAGGTAGAATATGGCATGAAACATACGGAACGCCAAAATAACTTACAGTTCGGCCATACCCCGAGGTGCCATGTCAGGGAGGGGAAACAATTGGCGTCTGCCACTCCACTAGAGGACAGGCTCCTCACAGAACATATACCAGAAAAAAATCTCCCTACTATATAGAAAACTCCTGAACAACGCCCCCGACACATTGGGTTCCCTCAGAGAAGCGTGGACCAGAGACCTTGGTGAATTAGCGAAGGAGGAATGGCAGGAGGCACTGCAGAGCCCAAGTGAAATTGCTATCTGAGCTAGGTTCAGGCTAATACAGTTAAAGCTCCTCCATAGGGCATACTGCTCTAGAACCCTTCTCCACAAAATCCATAAAGTTGACACGCCTACCTTTCTCTGGGGTTACAAGCAACTGGGTACCTTCTTTCACATCCTCTGGGCATGCCCGGTTACACAGACCTTTTGGGCAGAGGTCACAACACGAGTCAAACAAACCCTGGGATACCAGCACCAGATAACTGAAAAGTGGATTCTATTGCACATAACAGAGGATGAGCCAATACCCAGATATGCTAGGATATGGGCGATGCTAACATTTGGGGTGGCCAAGAGAAACATTGTGAAATTCTGGGGTCACCCGCCCTGCCAGCAGTGCAGCAGTGGGAGTCAGACCTAGACTGTTGTCAAGGGGCAGAGAGGGTGGTGTATCAGAGCCAGGGTTGTCCAAAGAAATGGGACAAGAAATATGGGGACCCTTAATCTTAGCCAGGGGGCACATGAGGACAGAAACATCGCATCCTTACTCACTGGGTGAAGCAGTGGTTAACCAATAATTATAAGATGTGCAGTGAAGAAACAGTGCTTGGGCCGTAAAAGCGCCAAAAGATGCAAAATTGGGATAGGCATGGCAAATGAAACTGATGTAAACAATAGCTGCTATGCTGAGCTGAACTGTCGTGGTTATTTATGTACACTGTACCTTGAGCTGAGTTAAATAAAAAGAATTAAAAAAAAAAAAGAAAATACTTCCAAGTATGTCAACCACTTCTCACAAGAATTTGTGAAGCCTAGTTATATAGAAAGCCAACATCTGGTAACATGTTAATGCATGTGTCTAGTTTTCACCCTCGCAGATTGATTTAAAGTATCCCCTATGGAGAGACTTTGCATATTAAATGTAATTGCAGTGAAGAAGCAGAGGAGGCTCGGGAATTGGGAGATCTGTCAAAGAGATTCGTAGCTAGAGGCTACTCCAAGCGATGCATCAACGATGCAATAGAAAGGGTCAGCATACATCAAAGAAATCAGATACTGTTTGGTAATAAAATGCGAAAACAAGGCAAGGTAGATCTATACTTCAGGTTTATCACTGCCTTTAGCAAGCAGGAAGGAAGTGTCAGGTCAGGTACTTTATAAACATTGGCACCTTATAGGGAGTGATCCATTACTGGGCAAGTTAGCACTCCATAGGCCAGGTGTAACATTTAGGAGGGCTAGGGCAATGAGAGATAGCCTTGTGAACAGCAGCCCTGAGATCAATACCGGTGGAAATAGAACCTGGTTAGATTCTAATTAAGGTTTTAGCAAGTGTGGCAAATATAAAGCCTGTGCACATGGTATGAACACGAATGTTTACCAATCACCCACAACACACAAAAACAAAAGAGTAAAAGGTATTTAACACTGCAAATTAAGTTATGCAATCTATATTTTGAAATGTCTCTCTGACCTTCTTTATGTAGGGCGTACTATGCTCCCTGTGTACAAAATAATTTTACAGAATTTACGAGCTATAAAAAATAAGCACAAGGAATACCCTTTGGCCAGACATTTTGAAGTACACCAAAGCAATGTTGATGACCTGCTATATTTTGTGATTGATATAATTGCAGCACAAATAAAGGGAGGAGATAGGGAGAAACTTTTGAGGTGGTTGGAATCTCTGTATTTTATCAAACTAAACACTAAAAGCCCCAAAGATTAGAATATTGAAGAAGACTCAATATTCCCATTTGATACAGAATATAGATACTGCCCTCTGAAACCAATGAAGCTGTTTAACATTTAGTTTTAACTACATTTTTAGGATCACATTAACATGTGGCTGTTTTAAATATTCATTATTTTCAGACTGAGTATGCCATGAGCTTGTCATTATAAAAAGAGATGTTATGTGGATGAACAATTTGCTTTTGTGACTGTTGATTAATAATTGGAAGACAATATGTGCAGTAGGTCTGAGTGTATGAGAATTAGCCCATTTGGGCTTTATTTTGGAGTTATGGTAACACGGGTCGACAGCTAGACAAGTACGATGCACATATTATTTTGTACAGGGTATGCGATTTGGGGCGCTCAAATATTATATTAAATTTGCACATTGCACTTTATTTCCTATTCGAGATTTACTATGAGTAGAAATGTCAACAAAGAACACAAATTGAGTGTATAGATGCCCATTGAGGCTTGATGTTTTGAAGAATTATTGTTTTACCTGCAACTTTGATACTAATCTAAAATTAATTTTATTGGCGGCATGGAGCCATGATACAATGTAAATGCATCAAGTAGAGTTAGAATCTATTGGAGGGGTGGCACAGTCTGTTTTCACTGGTGGTCATAATGTCACATGCTATGACTGGTGTAAATACGTACACAAAATGCTGCTTCACTGTCAGGGAATAAGGCTGCGGATGCAGCCGAAACGCATCAGATGGTAATGGTAGCAGCACATAATATGAAATAAAGCACAGAAGCAACAACTACAACAAGTGAAGGTGTACAAAGGGCAAATTGGATGTTAATAGTGGTATGGTATTGTAGCTATAGTGAGATTTTGTACTATGCTTGTAGAGTTGTAATCTGTTTGTATTGTATTTGGGATGTATGTATTGTGAGGGTGGCTATGTTATGTTTTCTATAGGTTAAGTATGAGTGTAATGTTTGCAGCTATTTTTATTGTAAATTTGTAATCAAATTAATTTGGTTTGATTTAAACCAACACTACTTTTTAGTTTCTTTTGATTTTTCGGATTTCATGCAGTTTTTGTAATTGTGAATTTTCTGGTATTTTATGGTTTCGAGTCACTGCGGATTTCATTAGAAGGTTTACTTTTTGCCTTTTTTATGCTTCTTAGATTTTATTTTTTACTTTTTTGGGGAAGTAGAGGTGGATCAAGAACATCAGGTATGCAACTGTAAGTACAATATTTGAATTTATTTGTTTGGTGGGAAATGTTATATTTTAATATCTATATGTAATTTGTTTTTACTGCAAGTGAAAAGTTTTACCTTATCTTGTCTTTTAATATGTGAGGTGCTTT
This sequence comes from Pleurodeles waltl, assembly GCF_031143425.1. Classification (NCBI taxonomy): domain Eukaryota; kingdom Metazoa; phylum Chordata; class Amphibia; order Caudata; family Salamandridae; genus Pleurodeles; species Pleurodeles waltl. The sequence continues at coordinate 164,990,790 of NC_090438.1, read as the reverse complement.
GCATATTCGTTCATGGATCATTTTGGTATTTTTAATTGAATGTTGAAATAAATATTTATTATAAATTATTTACCAGTCTTATTTTGGGCTTTATTCATATATTTTTGTTGTAGATTGATTTAATAAAAATAATTATTTAATTATTTATTTAAAAGTTCTTGTTATAGTGATATTAGTTTTTGTTGTAATTTAGTTGCAAGTAGATTCCTAGGTAGGTGGTTTAAAACAATTATTTATTTATAATTTGTAGGTAGTCTACTCTATAGTTATTTACAAAGAGTCTGACTGTGAACTCTAGCATTTCATACATTTCCCTGGTGTGTTATTTTACGTTTGATTTGGTAGCCTGTTTGATTCTTCATTGTTGGTAGCTTTTTCTTCTTGGAGAGCTTCTATGAATTTGTAGAGTGTTGGTGGGGTTCTTCGTAGTGTGGCTTGGAAGGCATTGTGCCATCCTTTCACCTTGTTGTTGGTTTTTGGCTTGCTTAGTAATGGTGCTGTTGCAGACATTCCATTGACGTCTGTGTTCAGAGCAGTGCAGTCTGCCAGCCCAACTGTCTTTTTAGCAGTCCCATAATGGGCTTCATTTTTGTTCATTTCTTTGACAGGGGATTCTATTAGCATATTGTAGTGGTTAGCTAGGTCTATTATAGGTACATATTCCAGGGCTACTAACTTACTTACTATCATAAGCAAATGGGTTGTTTGTTGCGTATTCTACACTTAGTACAGATTTTTGCAAATGTGTCCAAATGCTTTGGTCGAAGTGGTAATAGCAGCCTTGTATGGCTGTGTGTATATAGATTAATTATTGTTTGTATCACTGCCTGTTCATAGTCTATCATACTTTTGTGTGCAGAGTAGTTGTTTTTAATTGGATGTGGTTTAAAAGTTCATAGTAAGTTGTTGTAGGAAACTGGCTCTTTATATAGTAGACCAAAATAAGGTACAGTGTATAAACAGTGTAAACAAACCCCAGAGGAACTACAGAGGTATAAATGCCACCGCAAATGTTCTCTTTTATGGTAGTGTGGGCGAGCAGTTTGGTGTATCAGAGGGGAGCGCTAAGCCTGTATTGCACACACAAAGGCAGTAAGTGGGTTCACACACTCAATAGACAAATCCAACACCAATTTATAAAAATAGCACATACTTCTAGATACATTTTGATTCCAAGATCATGAGAATCCTGTGAGTACTTTATGAACTTTTACAGTTTTCGAAAGTTAACAGTGCATTTTTTGTAGTGGTACTGGTATCTTATGGGGGAAAAACATATACTGCATATGGTTACTTAGCAATGACTTACAGGACCCATCTTCTGGAATTAAGGTAAGTATGGGGCAAAGTCCAAGGCAACACCAACAGTTCACTTCATGAGGCAATGGGGCGTCCGGGTGCAGAGGCGCTTTTCATCATCAGGTGCCTTAATGCTATCCTATGGGAAAAGAAACAGACACTGCATATGTATATCCTGCCTTCAGTTAGTTTTTCAAGTTACATAGGATAAAATGGAACTTCTAATACGTTTGTGACTGAGTATCCCATCCGCTAAGGTCGTAATCAGGCCCATAGTCTTTTCAGGAGTGGCACTAGATATACAAAATTGAATGTTACGTCCTGGCAAGGAAATTTAGATGCACAAGATATGTTTCCAGTCCTCCTGATTGGTAAAAGAAGCACTGCAAAACCACACCAAGCACTACCACGAAAAGAGACAGACTCCTAACGAATCTAAACAGGGTCCTCAAAAGAAACCGAATCTAATGACCCACAAATGATTTCTAAGTCATAGTGAAGTCAGTGACTTTCAAAATAATGGGGCTTTGATAAACCTCAACAGCATTTCACGGTCTAGCACCAATTGAACGGACAATAGAGGAAAAATAAACCGTTTTTCATAGGTTTATCATTTGAGGCATTTTATCCTAACTTTCCCTTCTAAATAAAGGAAATAATGTTCATATCAAAAAGAGTAAGAAGAGTGAAACTTAAACAATATCCTTTTAGTCCACAACGAAATACAGTGGAAAGTTCCTTATTTCAAACAGAATCTGTGAGTTTCTCATTCTGCGTACTGTTTGTAAACGCTAAGAGATGAGACAGTAATCAATTGTAGTCTGCCTCCACCTGGTCACTGCCAGCGAAGGCAGGCTTCAACTTGTGTGGGCCTCTTCCTCCAAATAAGAGAAGCATGATGACACAGACACAAAGCCAGGGGTGTCCAACGTTCTCTGTAATAAGAGCTACTTAGGTTGAGTAAAAATCACCCCGAGCTACTAATACTAATATTATTTGTGTTGCAATAGTGACCACATCAGACAAGATTACAATAGTGGCTTTTCTAAGCAAAATTATCAGCAGTGATTAGCCAGTTCATCAGGCACCGTTGCAAGAGGAAATGTAGAAAAGGCTTTGTCAATGTGTAATGCTCTACTTGGGTAATATAATACATAACAGCTGTACCTATAATGGCTCTGGCAGCAGGTTAATAGGTTACATATTAGTAATCCATTTCCCCAACACCGTGTGATTTATCACTGAAATATCACCTTTAAATAGATTTTGGAAATTAAGCCATTTGCCTCCAAACATCAGCTTATGAATACTGAAAATGCACACGTTTTTTCTCAAATACATGCTTTTCAATGTTGGTATACATATATTAATTCAACCAAATAAAAACTTTTTATTTAGTAGGCTGGGCTTCACACTGGATAGCTACTTATAAGTAGCTGGAGAGCTACCAGGAGCTCCCAAGCTACTCCTAATAGAAGGCTGAAACTATGCATGTCTTAGCATTTACAAATAGCATGCACCTTTAAGCAGGTTTCAGGGATAGGTCCTGACACATTTGAGCCTTGACAAAGCAAAGCAAAAAATGCGGCTTGCATTTTCATTCCTGGCTAATATAAAATTAGCCTGAGACTGCTGCAGTGAAAAATCAATAAATACATGATTATTTCTGCATATAATTAATCTATCAGATACATAATTTGTATGATGACTTAACGTACTTTTAAGATGTAAAACAGTCCCTCATGCATCCCGAAGCAAGCATTCCATGGGAGGTAAAATGATGCACCAAACAGCCAGTCATATGAGGTGAGAGAGGAATACTTTGGGTAGAGCCAAGGCCCACCGTTTGTACATTTTAAAGAATCAGTAACTAAATCAAGCAGCAAGGACATGAGTGGTGTACAGTGGGCGCCTGTCTACACACCGCCCTGAAGTGGAATCCTACTCATCTACTAGCCTAGTAGACTCTCTGGAAAGCTATTGTAGGCGCGGCCCTGATTAGGATGTTCTACCATTTGTAACATCGAAGCTATTTTTCTCTCTACTTGCTGTTTTAATTTCTTCGAAACTGTAATTGAAACTGTTGGTATGTGTGCCAATATTTATATCTACGTCCTTCCTTATTTAGGTCGTTTTACTCCTCCAACCCCAATAAAAATGTAATAAAAAAAATGTCTGTGCAGGTAATGGGCAACTGGTCTGCTAAACAAGACCTGTAAATGTTTATTGATCAGATGCAGTTCAATCGGACCACTTGCCCTCTGTTGTCATTTTACACATTTCAACGAGTTTGAACGATGAACGTTGTACATGTGCGCAGTGGGAGCTCCAGATTTTGCTTGTGGTACTGAACAGACATTTCCCTCACAATACAGAACATATCCAGTTTTCTAATTTTTAAAAGCAAGGTCTAATGGAAGTGATTCAGTTTTAACGGTGAGTGGCAGTGCAACTATTTGACTACCCTCTGTTATTTAAAATTGGATTAATATGTTTCTGCTTTCACTGTGGCTCGAGGGAAGCACCAGCTTTCCATGAGCATACCTGTGGCCTGATTTACTTTTTGGCGGACGGGGTTACTCCGTCAAAACCTGATCGGATATCCCGTCCGCCGTCTTACAATTACATTATTTTCCATCGAGGTCGTAATATGGGGGATAGGATATCCGTCCCGTTTGTGAGAAGGAGTCACCTGTCAGCCAAACTGTAAATTAGGCCCTTAGCAAATGCACGCATTGTTTCACACTTGTGTTTGTTCTGATGTCTGATGTTGTTGCTAGTTTTACAACTAGAGAATACTCAAAAAGCGAAATTGGTAGTAGTCTGTCATGGCAATAGCACACTATGGGGGTCATTCTGACCCGACACGGAAGCACCGCCAACAGGCTGGCGGTGCTTCTATGGGCATTCTGACCGCGGCGGTACAGCCGCGGTCAGAAATGGGAAACCGGCGGTGTCCCGCCGGTTTCCCGCTGCCCCATGGAATCCTCCACGGCGGCGCTGCAAGCAGCGCCGCCATGGGGATTCCGACCCCCTTACCGCCATCCTGTTCCTGGCGGCTTTTGCCGCCAGGAACAGGATGGCGGTAACGGGTGTCGTGGGGCCCCCTAACAGGGCCCCACATTGATTTTCAGTGTCTGCCAAGCAGACACTGAAAATCGCGACGGGTGCCACTGCACCTGTCGCACGCCTTCAACCCCGCCGGCTCCATTCGGAGCCGGCTTCCTCGTTGAAGGCGCTTTCCCGCTGGGCCGGCGGGCGGCCTTCTGGCGGTCGCCCGTCAGCCCAGCGGGAAAGCCAGAATGGCCGCCGCAGTCATTTGACCGCGGTGCGGTCATTCGGCGGCTCCCGCCGGGCGTGCGGTTACCGCCGCCGGCGGGAGTCGCAATGACCCCCCATATTATCTTACTGGATCCATTACGCATTCACATGGTTATTTTATTACCATATTTAATTAGATCTTTTATTTCCTGACTTTTTTCGTTGCTTAGTTTTAAGTAATCTCTTTAGGTTTCACTTTTACGTTTCATGTTTAGTCTGTCAGCTCTTCTTTTCCTGTTGTCTGAATGAGAGACCTGATGCAGGCAGTCCCAAGGCAATTGGAGATTTTCAACACAACAACAAGGTCACTTGAAATAGTTAAAGAGTGGACTTAGGGTCAGAAGTACCAAGCCTATTTCATTTGTGACCACAAAACAGGTGTTTTGGTGTGTGAGAAAACCAATTAGCGATTCAGTAACACATTACCAAATCACGTTTTGAGTTTGTGACCACATACCAAAACGCTATTTGAAAGGGGTGTGTTTAGGGGTGTCGAATATCAGTGGATGTATTAATGTTTTACCAGCTACTGAAAGGTAGTGGTAATGCATTCACAAATGGGAAGGTGTCCCCAATGTGAATGTTGAAAAAAATATTTTTTAAGACAGTGATCGGAGGAGGGACCACAGCCTACCCTTCAAAAAATGTTACTTAAACACTTGATGTGTTTTTTAAAAACATTCAATTTTCCTAATGGAAAATAGACTCCATTAAAAAAAACTATCGCTTTATTTAAAAGCAATCACATACCTTGTGGCCTGCTGACCTCAGTTGGCCACGATCACTGTGATGGCAGTGATTCACAGTGGGCCGCAATTTGCATCTTACCCCATTAATATTCATAATATAGGTCAAATTGCAACTTACTACAAATCAGGTTTTTGCAAACTGAACTATTAGTAAATAGGTTGGTTCTCAAAAAACAGAAATGATTTGATAAAGGTCAGTGTACGACTCTTAAAGACACTATTCTTTAAACATCTGGCACTCACAATAGTTAATTATTGTGTCCTCGAATATTGGTGCATATTTCCTTTTTTTTTTTTTTTTTAACACTGCTGTCTAATGTTTTAGAGTTTTGTAGATCAAACAGATAGAATAAAAAGAACACAACATCAAGATAGTTTTCCATATGCCAGTATAGTAGCATCAATGTACTTTGTACAATAACTTCTCATCAGTGGCATAGAGTGTTATACTACAGACAAGACACATTATATTCTCACAGGAAGACCCTGAAATCCAGGGGCCCCAGATCCTTTGATACTTGTCGGTGCATCCCTTCCGTTTATATATTTATTTTTCAGCGCTGCCGCAATGGTACATTCCGTGTGACCAAACAGACACAATGAGAGGGGGATCAGGTGATCTCCAATATCTAGCAATGTCTCTTTTGGCTACTATATAACCAATGCCAGCTAGTGTTCACAGGTGTCTGTGGGGGTCCAACCCTCCATGATCCTAAGGAGAACCACTATGGGGTCCAGCACTTTTATAATCTGTGTAAGATGTGCAAATATACTGTGTATAGAGTTCCAATAGGTGGCTATGACGGGACAAGCCCAAATAACTTGAAAGTAGGACCCATCTCGGTCCCCACAGTGCAAGTTGTTCGCAGAAGCGGACTGCCCCAACTTCTAGAACCATTCTGAGTTGTAGTATACATGGTGGAAATAGTTAAACTGTATAAGCGTAAGACTGGAATGGATAGCAAACAATCATCAGGCCTTTTTAGCTTTGCACTAGTCATCATCAACAAGGTCCCCTATATTAGCCTCTCACATCATGCGTAATTGTTGTAGGGAGATGAAGGCACTGAACAGGAGGTCTCTATAGAGGCAGGAAATACCCTTTTACTCTTGAGGGCCCATTGCTTTGCCTCCAGGGGTTTAAAGTCTGGGACTGCCCCCAAAGCTTTCCCAAGGACTTCAAGAGGGTAACATACTTGCAGGTATTTGAAAAACTGAGACTTGTGAAGACCATAGTCTGCCTTAAGTTGTATAGAGGACAAGAGCCACCTGGCAAAGGAGGATAAGGGGAAGAGGAGTCCAGGAGTCTAGGTCATTTCGCATACACTTCACAATAGGGATTATGTTCAGTTTCATGCTACCTGCAAATCAAGTGTCATAGTGATGTCCAGGTATCTGAATGGACTGTGTGACCTTTAGACTATCATCTGGCATGGATAAGGGAAATTGGCCAGTCAGGTGTATGTAGTGGGAGTTCTCCCAATCAACCCACAGCCCTGATTCAACCCTGTATATGTCAAGCATGTGGATTAAGTGGGTGATGATGTCTTGGGGATTGTAAATATAAAAGCATATCGTAGGCTTATAGTGCCACTCTATTCTCATAATTGGCCTCCCATTGGAAGCCTCACAGCTGGGCATCCACTTCGATCCATGCTACCAGCAGCTCTAATTCCAAGACAGAAGGGAGAGGTGTGAGCTGGCTTCCCTGCCACTTCCCTTATTGAATGGGAAAGGGGAAGAAAGGAGCAAATTGACACAGACTCTCACACACAGGGAGTCATAGAGGGCTTCAATCAGAGTTAGGAATTTGGGACCATGCTTCATTCAGCTGAGTATTTGGAAGAGAAAATGCCAGTTGACAGTGTTGAGTGTCTTTTCATAGTTGACCTGAAGCAGAGCTGCGGATTCCTGTATACCAACAAGCTGGAAAAACACGACCCGGAGTCTGCGTATACAGCGGCAAGGGCCTCTGCCGGGCATAAAGCCATTTTGGTCTTCATGCACTAGGGATTTGATAACTTTAGCAAGTCTGTTGGTCAACATTTTAGCCAGGAGTTTGGATTCTGTCTTCAAAAGTGAAATGGGCCAGTATATGGTGCAGAGTTTGGGTGGTTTACCAGACTTAAGTATAATTGTGATTGTAGCAATCTTAACATCGGGTTACAGTGAACCATTGCAACTCACCTCTTTGAAAAGGTGTAAGAAGTACAGTACGAGGAGAGAAGAGAACCCATTATAGAACTTGTTAGACTTGGCATCCTTGGCGAGGTCTCCCCTAAGTTTTTGCCTCTGTTTCCCAGGTTGTTGATGTGTGCTGGACTCTATTTTTAATATGCTGGGCACTTTACCACTGCTAACTAGTGCTAAAGTGCAAGTGCTCCTATGTAAAATGTATGTGTAATTGGATTTCTATGATTAGCATATTTGATTTACTAGTAAGTCCCTAGTATAGTGCACTAGAGGTGCCCAGTGCCTGTAAAGCAAATGCTGCTAGTGGGCCTGCAGCACTGGTTGTGCCACCCACATAAGTAGCCCTGTAAACATGGCCACTGCAGTGTCTGTGCGTGCAGTTTTAAACTTCCAATTCAACTAGGCAAGTGTACCCATTTGCCAGGCCTAAACCTTCCCTTTTTATACATGTAAGGCACCCCTAAGGTAGACCCTAGGTAGCTCCATTGGCATGGTGCAGTGTATGTACTTATGTGTTTTACATGTACTAACAGTGAAATACTGCCAAATTCGTTTTTCACTGTTGCAAGGCCTATATCTCTCTCATAGGTTAACATGGGCCTGCCTTTTAATATTATTAAAGTGCAGATTCCCTTAGGGAGCAGATAGAATTCTGGAGTTTAGGGTCTCCGAGCTCACAATTTAAAAATACATATTTTACTGAAGTTGGTTTTTAGACTGCAGGGCCAACGACCGCGGAAGCACCGCCAACAGGCTGGCGGTGCTTCCATGGGCATTCTGACCGCGGCGGTACAGCCGCGGTCAGAAACGGGAAACCGGCGGTGTCCCGCCGGTTTCCCGCTGCCCCAGGGAATCCTCCACGGCGGCGCTGCAAGCAGCGCCGCCATGGGGATTCCGACCCCCTTACCGCCATCCTGTTCCTGGCGGCTTTCACCGCCAGGAACAGGATGGCGGTAACGGGTGTCGTGGGGCCCCTGGGGGCCCCTGCAGTGCCCATGACATGGGCACTGCAGGGGCCCCCTAACAGGGCCCCACATTGATTTTCAGTGTCTGCCAAGCAGACACTGAAAATCGCGACGGGTGCCACTGCACCCGTCGCACGCCTTCAACTCCGACGGCTCCATTCGGAGCCGGCTTCCTCGTTGAAGGCGCTTTCCCGCTGGGCCGGCGGGCGGCCTTCTGGCGGTCGCCCGCCAGCCCAGCGGGAAAGCCAGAATGTCCGCCGCGGTCATTTGACCGCGGTGCGGTCATTCGGCGGCTCCCGCCGGGCGTGCGGTTACCGCCGCCGGCGGGAGTCAGAATGACCCCCTGTGTGTTTGAAAATGCCACTTTTAGAGAGTAGGCATTTTCTTGCCTAAACCATTCTGTGACTCTGTCTGTTTGTGGATTCCCTGCCTGGGTCAATTTGACAGCTGGGATGTTTGCACCTCTCTCTAGACAGTGACACAAACGGAGCTGGGGTGTAGCCTGCATATCCTGATGAGCCATCTGTGCTAGGAGGGAGGGGAGGAGTGGTCACTTACACCTGAAAGGGCTGTGCCTGCCCTCACACAATGCATTCTCCAACCCCCTGGTGTGTGTCTGGGGCCTGGCCTGTGCAAGGCAGGATCTTACAAACAAGAGAGACTTTCCTTTGAAGTAGGCCTACTTCAAAGGCAGAAAGGGGTAGAAGAAGAGCCCCCAAAACCCCAGAAAATCAGATCACTTCTGCAATCAAGAGGAACCTCTGCCAAGGAGAAGAGTTGAGGAGCTGAGGAGAAGTGCTGCCCCTGCCTGTGACTGTGCTTGTTGGGCTATCCTGCAGTTGCTGCTTCTGCCTGTGAAAGGGGACAAAGACTGGACTTTGTGGTATATTCCTGCTTGTGAAGAATCTCCAAGGGCTTGGACTTAGCTTGCCCCCTGTTCTGAAGTCTCAGGGCCATCAAAGACTTCCCCTACCAGCACCTGGACTCTCTGCTGAGACTCCTGCCCTGACAAGTGCTGCCCTATCCAGTTCCTGGGCCCTTGAAAGGAGAAGCTGGTGAAAAGCCAAGAAAACCGACTTCGGACAACTCCGGACCAATGCCGCTGCCGAATCCCGTCACACCACCTTCAACTGACTACATGGTCCTCACTGGAGTGCGACGACCCTCGCAGACCCGACACCGCCGCAGCCCCGCCAAAGTACGCGACTCCGTGGAGGTAGCCGCACCACATCATGACCACCGAATATCGACTCTGCCCGAAGCGCACGGATTCAACCCTTTGCACTGACGCCGCCTCGCCTCCACTGCTCCGCAGCAAGGACCTGACGCCTCTTCGTGATGCCTCAGCTCCTATGCCCTGCAGCAGCGGAACCAACACCACCTCGGATCCAGAGACGCTGCGATCCCGACTTCGCACACCGGCTTGTTTTCACATTTTACTAGTATACTGTACCTGGGAGTCTGCGTGACTCCGTACCTGGCGCCATTGGCGTTGGATTGTTGGGAACGACTCCGTTATGATGCCATGTTATTACCTCATCAAAGCATTTTGTGTTTCTCTGCGCTATTTATGAGTTTAATCGTTAAAAATTCATAACTTGACTTGTGTATGTTGGATATTTGTTCTTCTGGTCTTGTTTTGTTTAGATAAATATAGGCTATTATTCTAAACCTGTGTTGAGTCATTTTGTGGTGTTTTAACTATATTACTGTGTGTGCTGGTACAAATACTTTACATCTGGTCCCTGAAGTTAAGCCTACCTCCTCATGCCAAGCTACCAAGTGGGTGAGTGTGATTCTCCTTTACCCTGACTAGAGGGAGGTTCCTTGCTTGTACGGGGGGTAACCTGACTGCCAACCAAAGACCCCATTTCTAACAAACTCAACGAGGAACTAGCAGTGATTGCCTCCTGAAGTTCCTCTTGAGTCAGGGGACCATCTCATTTGGCACCTGTGTGCCAGAAAGTGGATGTACGAGTAGGTTCTCTGCTTTGAGGCGGGTAATTCCAGCAGACAGGGGGGGCCGGCAAATATATAGTGTGTGGTAATACACAACAAAGGTCTCGGTGATCTCAGAGTCTTCAGAAGTCAACCCAGCCTCTGGGTCTTTCTTGCCGGGATTATTTGTGTTCTCTTTTGCCTTTAGGACAGCTAATAAATCAACTTCCCAGCTTTGCTACTGTGCCCGTACAGTCGACATTGGGCAAGGGCCCCTGTGACCCTGCCATGTCAAGGAATTTACTCCTCAGAGTCATGCAGAGGTCTTCCAGGTACCAAGTACCCTCAGGGAATGGGGTCGACCCGAGGGATGGTTTGAGTTTAAGGATCTGGGTTTCTATCAAAGTTATCTCTTTTTCTCTCTCCTGCTCTCATCTGTATACTACCGTGAAAGCTCTACCACCGATCACTGTTTTAAAGGTTTCCCATAGGTTCACTGGTGATTGCACTGAGTGCTGACTTAATTCAAAGTAGTCCCCTATGGCTTTGTGGAGGAGGTTGACTAAGGATGGATTCTTCCCTGAGCCACAAAGCGTTGAGCCGCCAAATACCCTTTGCTCCAGGCGCTGGCATTTCCAGCTGCACCTCCACAGATGCGTAGTCTGAGAGGTCGCAGGAGAGTATACAGGTACCCGTAACAATAGGCAGTGACTCTGCTGGCATGAAAAAGTAATCAAGCCTGGAGTGGCTTTTGTACGATGCAGAACAATGAGTGAATGTTATTTTGTGGAGGTGGCATTTACACCATACACTTTTAACCCCAGGAAGGCCACCCATCTGTTGGGAGCCAGGGTTCTAGTGGAGGAGATGGTCGATATTGTATCTAAGAATCTATCCATGATGCTGTTGCAGCTCCCCCCATGAGTAATGTGCCAGACTGGTTCTGTAGTAAGTGTCTGACAGCTCTCGTAATGTGCTGGTAATGAGTGCTGTGAGTATGTATATGCTGCCCACAACCCACTAATGGTACATTATTACAGTAACACTGAACTAGTTTACTTATGGGCAGTCCCCCAACTGGGGTAAGTACACACATAATATACACAGTAAGTATTAGGAATTAGCATAGAGAAACAACAAGCAGTAGCAAGAAATAGCAGAAAATAGCTGGGGCCCTATATGGGGGCAAAGCCATATACTAAAATAGTGGGATGCGAAGTGAAGTCCCCCAACCAAGGATGTGGAGTAGTTAGAAGGGAGCTGGGAGAACTTGGGACCCCAAGAGGTAAGTACCTAGGTGACCCCAAGCCACCAGAAGAGCAGAGGTAAGTTACCTGATCTTCCCAAAGACCAACAAGAGGACTTGGAAAAGGAAGATTGCAAGAGAAGGACTAGTCCAGTGGAACCCAGTGGTGGATTTCAGAAGAAGAGGTCCTGCAACAGAAGGAGACAGAGTCCTGTCCACGCAGGAGTGTCCACGTGGGGCAGGAGCCACTACCCACCCTTTCTATGGATGAAGATCCAGGTTGACAATGGGTGATGAAGTCCAGCTGTGGAGCCCAGGAGCTGAAGAGGAGTCCCTGAAGTCATGCAGAAGCTGCCCCATGCCGTTCTTCGGGTCGCAATTGGGTCAGGTGTCAGGAGGATCACCAACAAGCCCTGGCAAACGCAAATTTTGGCAGAAGAGGATTTGCAGAGAAGAAGAGGACCAGTAAGGTCCAAAGGACTCAACCCTTGAGGGGGGGGGGAGTCTGGGCTGTCCCTCAGCAGTTGGGAGAGCCAACAGGAGCAGTCATAGCCCCCACAGGCAACCCACTGGCAGCAGGCATAGTAAGTTGCAGTGAGGCCCAGTCAGCACACATGGAGAGAAGTCCCACGTCACTGGAGAAACAGAGAGGATACTGTCTTTGCAAGGATGAAGTGCTGGAGGCTGGGGCTACTTGGAGTTTGAAGATCCATCGGAGCAGGAGTCAACAAACTGTGGTTGCTGCAAGAGTCGCGGTGCACATGGTATCTGTCCTGCGAGGAGAGACAAGGGCTCACCAAGTTGGACAGAAAGCAGAGAGGACCAAATGGACCACTCAGAACCACCACCTTTGTTGGAGGATCCACGCAGTTCCAGTGGAGAGCAGATCCCAGCAGCCGAACGTCATTGCCTTAGGTGAATGCCGATGCAGGGGAGTGACTCCTTCACTCCAAGGGAGATTCCGTCTTGCTTCTTTGGTGAAGCTGAGGTCTTGCTGACCCCAGAGGATGCACAGCCGTGAAAATGTTGCAATTGCTGGAAGGAGCCGGAGAAACAATGTTGCAAGGCGAGGTCGTCTCAGGAGTTGCAGTCTTGTCTGGTTCATCTGAAGTCCAGCAGCGGTTCTGGTAGCCAGAAGCAGATGCGGTCCATGCAGAGGGGTCCTGGTGGAGTCTTGCATGCCGAACCTGGGGACCCACTTGCAAGGGAGTCCCTAAAAAGCCCTAACAGGGGATTTGGTCACTCTGCAGGGTGATCACTTATCAGAGGGAGTCACTGACATCAGTCACCTGTCCTGACCAACCAGATGCTCCTAGGGGCCTCTGCACATCATGTTTATAAGATGGCAGAATTAAGTGGCCACCTGGAGGACCTCTGGGCACCACCCTTTCCTTTATGTGGTTTTGTGCCGGAGTAGGGACCAGGGTCCCTGGACTGCTGCACACTGGATTATATGAGGAGAGCACCAAATGTGCCCCTCAAAGCAAGCCACGGAGTGGGGAGGCTACTCGTCTCCAGCCTTGTAACACTTGTTTCTAAGGGAGAGGGTGTTGCATCCCATCTCCCTCAGGAAATCCTTTGTTCTGCCCTTCCCTGCTTGAGCTGGTAAAGGCACAGGAGGGCAGAAACCTGTCTGAGAGCCTGCAGCAGCATGGGTTGCTCGCAAACCCTGGAAGACTGGTAGGAGTAATACTTGAGGGTCCTCTAAGGAGCCCCCAGTGTGCTTTGAATCATGCCAGCAATACTGGCATTAGGTTCAGAGTTACCATTATGTAGCTGGACCACAGGTAGGGTGTGACCTGTGGCCAGTACATGGGAAAAATGGCTTCCCCACATGGGGGACCCCTGGTGAACCAATGCCTGGTTACCTAAGTACCATATATTAGGGACTAACAGGGGCACACCAGTGTGCCAATTGTGGGGTGTAAAGGGTACCAAAGCAACCAAATTTAAAGGCGAGAGCACGATCACTGGGGTCCTTGTTAGCAGGATCCCAGTGAAAACAGTCTAAACACACTGATAAACAGGCAACAAGTGGGGGTAACCATGCCCAAAAGAGTGGCTTTCCTACACACACACCCCAAACGAAGGACAATAAGACTAATCTTTCACAGTTGAGTTTTCATTGTCTAAGTGGAAATATCTGGAGAGTCCATCAGCAGTGGCATGGTTACTCTCAGGTCTATCTTCCACTGTATAGTGCATTCCCTGTAGGGAGATGGCCCACCTCAACAATTTGGGATTTTGGGATTTTCACCTTTCATCTGTTTAAGCTGTAGGAGGGGCTTGTGGTCTGTCCGAACAAGGAAGTGAGTGCCAAACAGGTATGGCCTCAGCTTCTTCAAGACCCAGACCACAGCAAAAGCCTCCCTCTGAATGGCTGACCAACGCTTCTCTCTGGAGGTCAACCTTCTATTTCTAAAAGCAACAGGTTGATCCTGGCCCTCTTCATTTAGTTATGAAAGAACTGTCCCTATCCCTACTTCAGAAGCATCTGTTTGGACAATTAATTGTTTGGAGTAATCAAGGCTTCTTAGAATGGGAGTAGAGCACATGGCCTGTTTCAGGCCATCAAAGGCTTTCTGGCAGCTAGATGTCCACAAGGATTTCTTCAGCATCCTTTTGTTGTGAGGTCATTTAAGGGTGCTACAATGGAGCCATACCCTTTAATGAACCTCCTGTAATACCCAGTCAGGCCCAAGAAGGCTCTGACTTGGGATTGAGTAGTAGGGGCAACCCAATCCATGATTGTCTGTATTTTGCCTTGGAGTGGATGAATTAGGCCTCCACATAGTAGGTGGCCCAAGTAAACCACCTTGCCTTGCCCTATCTGGCATTTGAATCCTTTATAGTGAGGCCTTTCTTTTTTCAGGGCCTCAAGTACATTTCCAAGGTGGACCAGGTGATCCTCCCAGGTGGAGCTAAAGACAGCTAGATCATCTAGATATACTGCACTAAAGCTTTCCAGGCCGTGGAGAACTTTGTTCACCAACCTTTGAAATGTGATAGGAACATTCTTTAAACGAAAGGGCATCACTGTAAAGTGATAATGCCCACTAGGTGTTGAGAATGCTGTTTTAGGTTTTGCATCCTCTGATAATTTCATCTGCCAGTATCTAACATTCAAATCAAATGTACTGAGATACTTGACAGCAGCCAGAGTATCTAACAGCTCATCTGCCCTAGGGATTGGATGAACATCAGTCCTGCTGACTGTATTGAGGACTCTGTAATCAACACATAATCTCATCTCTCTCTTGCCATTTTGAGAGTGAGGCTTGGGTCCCAAAACTACAGGATTAGCCCAATTGCTGTCTGGAGGCTCAATGACTCCTAACTCAAGCATCTTTTGCATTTCTGCTTTGATGCATTTTCTGATATGGTCAAGCTGCCTATATATTTTGCTTTTTGCAGACAGACTGTCACCTGTGTCAATGGTGTGTTCACACCAGGTGGTTTGACCATGGATCAGGGAAGACAGTTCAGAGAACTGACCCAGGAGATTTTTACAGTCATCCTTTTGCTGATCAGAGAGGCAGTAAGCAAGAACTACTCCCTCTACTGAGCCATCTACTGGGTTGTGGGAGAAGGGGTCTGGGAGAGGGCCACTCTCTTCTTCCTGACCTTCATCAGTGGCCATGAGCAAAGTAATGTCAGCCCTGTCATAGTAAGGCGTCAGGCGATTCACATGAAGCAGCCTATGGGGGCTTCTGCGAGTGCTTAGGTCAACTAAGTAGGTGGCCTCACCTTTCTTCTCCACAGTAGTGTAGGGACCACTCCACTTATCTTAGAGTGCCCTGGGAGACACAGGCTCCAGGACCCACACCTTTTGTCCTGGCCGCTAAACAGTTAGCACTGCTTTTTGGTCATTCTACTGCTTTTGCAGTTCTTGGCTGGCCTCAAAGTTTTTTGATGCCCTCTTCATGTACTTAGCCATTCTGGCTCTTAGGCTATCACATCATCTACTATGTCCTGTTTGGGGGAGTTGATAGGTTGCCCAAAACCTTCCCTCACAAGGGCAAGTGGACCCCTAACAGGATGTCCAAACAGAAACTCAAAGGGACTTTAGCCCACTCCCTTCTGTTGAACTTCCCTGTAAGCGAACAGGAGGCAAGGCAATAGGACATCCCATCTTCTTCTGAGTTTCTCTGAGAGTCCCATGATCATGCCTTCAACTAACTCTCAACTATCCCATTTGTTTGTGGGTGATAAGGGATGGTGAATTTATATGCTTCATCACACTCCTTCCACATGGCTTTAAGGTATGCAGACATAAAGTTGGCATCTCTATCTGACACCACCTCCTTAGGAAAACCCACCCTGGAAAAAATTCCCATTAGGGCCTTGGCCACTGCAGGAGCTGTAGTGGTCCTAAGCGGAATTGCTTCTGGGCACCTCGTGGCATGGTCTACCACCGCCAGTACAAACCTATTACCAGAGACAGTTGGAGGGTCCAGGGGGGCAACAATGTCTGCCCTGACCCTCTCAAAGGGTAGCCCAACCACTCGTAGTGGAATTAGGGCGGCCTTTGAGGTGCCACCTGTCTTGCCACCGGCTTGACAGGTAACACAGGAGCGACAAACTTCTTTGTATCCTCAGACATGTGAGGCTAGTGAAAGTGAGGGACAAGTGTATCCAAAGTCTTGCTTTGTCCCATATGGCCTGCACTGGGAATGTCATATGCCAAGGTCAATAAAAATTCCCTAAACGTTTGAGGAATGACTAAGCTCCTGTTGGCACCAGGTTTGGGGTTCTTTGCCTCTGAATAAAGGAGGTTATTGTCCCAGTAGACCTCATCCCCTGCTTCCTGAACTGCAGCTGGCTGCCTCATAATTTCTAGAGTAGGACAGGACTTCTGATGTAGATTAAGCTCTTCCCTGGTGGGTCCTCCTGCACCTAAGAGCTCAGCTGTTTCAGCTCTAAGCTCCTCTGGTGTAGGCTCCACCCAAAGGGTAGGTTCCTCTTCCTCAGGAGTGAGATCATCATTAGAAATCTAAACAGGTGGTAACATTTTACCCTCCCTGACTGTTTTTAGGAGCTTCCTGTGCCATTTGTCCAGGCACCAGTTCTCCTTGCTCTCCCTACCTCTTGGCATGTGCTCTGGTTAAAGCAAAGATGTGCCCAGGGATACCCAGCTTTGCTGCATGGGTTTCCAACCCCACTTCAGCCCAAGGTGAAGTCTCGAAATCATTACCTAACAGACATTTTACATATAGATTAGTGGATACCACAACTTTCCTTGGGCCATTAAACCACCCCCTCAGCTGTGGAGTGGCACCGAGTGTGTTTGTAAGCGTCATTAACTTGGTAAGTGTGACCAAGTAGTTGTTGTTCAGGTGACACCAGTTTTTCAGTCACCATTGTAACACTGGCACCTATGTCCCTGTAGGCATCAGCCTCAACACCATTTATGAGGGGATGCTGCCTGTACTTACCCATATTGAGGGGGCAAGCAGCTAGAATGGCAAGGTCAGTGCCTCCCTCAGAGACCAAAACTGCCTCAGTGGTCTCTTTGACTAACACAGAGACCACTACAGTTCCAAGGGTGAGCCCAGCTACACTCTTGGACTGACTACTACTACCATTGCTATTACTACTGCTAGGGGCACTATGGGTAGATGTGGTAGTGGTAGTACCAGGCGTTGTGCTCTTTTTAGGACAGGTGCTGTCACCTGCCCTGTGGCCTTTTGATCTACAGATGTAGCACCAAGGTTTCTTGTGGGAAGAGGAAGATGACTTAGACCCACCCCAAAAGAAGTTTGTGGGCCTGATAAAGACTCTTTCTTGTTTGGTTTGTCCCCACTCTTGTCTTTGATTCTTGGAAGAATCCTTCTTCTTATGGTCACCCCCTGTGGAAGTTTTCTTACCCACCGTGGTGCAGACAAATTTGCCTGCCATCTTACCAAATTCTTGGGGAATGGTCAGATCTGAGCCCACCAGGAACTGATGCAGTCTATCAGATGTGCAATTAATAAAAATGTGCCCTTCCCAAGAAGATTGTCAAGCTCTGAAAATCATGCATATTGGTGTCATGTAACCAGCCTTGCAGTTACTTGACAGAGCTGTCCATAAAATCTACCAAATCCTGGGAGGACCCATTCCTAGTCTCCCTGAATTTGATTCTTTATTCCTCTGTGGTTAAGCCAAATCCATCAAGGAGTGAGTTCTTAAGTGCTTGCTGGTTATCTCCATCTTCCTCCCCTGACAGTGAGGAGTTTGTCCCTGCCTTTGTCAGAAAAGAAAAGCCACAAGATGGCTGTTCACTGTCTTTGAGGGACACTCTGTACCTTACAGGCCCTCTCCAAGGCAGTGAACCACTTGTTAATGACGTCCCCAACCTTATAACATGGAAGAATTTTACTTAGGTTCCTGGAGTCATAGGAGTCCTCCATGACCCCGGTGTCCTTAAAGTTGTTGCTGCCACCATCGGGTGTCAGCCCCAAATTCTGCCTTTCCCTTTCCACTGCCAAGGCCTCCCTATCTAGGGATAACTGTTGCTGCTGCTGCCTCAGTCTGGCCTCCTCTAGCCTTACTTTGCTGAATTCCCTATCTAGGGACTCCCATTCTGAGCTAGATTGTTTAGTCTCATCAGATACTGCTGAGACATGGTTATGGGCAGATGAGGAGGACCTAACCCTCCTCCTGGATTCTATTTGCACTAAATCTCTGGGAGTAAAAATGGACCTACTGGTGTGCCCCCCCTTCTTACTTCTTAGTCCATGCAGGACTAGTGAGTTCCCCAGTTTCTTCCTGACCCTGTCCAGTGAAATCTAGGTCTACCCTATCTAATACTGGAGGATCAGTCTCTACCTCCTGCTCTTCCTGGCCTGCAGTGTCCTGGCTATCAGCATGAAGGAGAAATCCTAGGAGGAGAGATTTGTTAGAATTTCTGCCTGCAGCTTCCTAGAAGCACACATCTCCCTCAATTTCTGAAAAGTAAGGCCTTCATACTGATAGTCTGGTGCCTGAGCTGTGTTTCTGCTGAAGACATGTCCCTTTGAGTAGCGTGAGTGCACCTTCCTACTCTGAGTAATTAGACTTTCTAAGAGTTGAGAGAAAGGGTTATGCCAGACCCCCACCTTACCTAAACTAGAAGTCTAGTGAGCTAACTACCAAGTGTAGTGTACCATATAGACTAGTGGTGGACTTTCCTGGTAAGGCAATCACAAGTGTCTCATCCCACCGCTGCACTACCAATGTAGGAAGCAGGCCTGGTGTGTGGTGGACCCCTATGGTGTTTGCACCTTATACCAGGTACAGGCAACCCCTGTTAGTTAATGATACAGGTGGTCATTATGACATTGGCCATGAGTGATAAAGTGGCGGAAATACTACCAACAGGCTGGCGGTAATTACCGCCAACTTATGACCATGGGTGTGATAACTCCCATAGATAGCCAATGTACCACACCATCCGCCAGGGCATTAACACCATTCACCAAGGCGGTAGCCATCAACAGCCAGGCAGAAGACAAGGTACCAGCCACCATATCATGACCTTGCAATCTGCCATGATTTCCGGGGCGGAACCAACGCCATCAAAAGCCTGGCGGAAACACTGCACAGAAGACCAAAGACTCACCATCAGAGACACAGAGAAGAACAACGCCGCCATGGAACCAGAACTGCAAGTCTTCCCGATGCTCTTCTACGCCATGCTCCACCTGGAACCCCAACACTGACGAAGACGACGACAGTGAGTACAGCCCCCTAGCACACAAGGGAGGGAGGGAGGAAAAGGAGAGTGACACACACACGCACAACGCACACCACGCACACACACACCATACAAACAACCAGTTGCAGAGGAAAAACAATGGCACACGACACACGCCATGATAAAACAAGGACTAGAGTTTGGAAGTACTAAAAATGTATTAGCAAGGCAAAAGCCACCACATGAACCAGATATGTACAATTGTCCACAAAGGGACAATGGCCAGTCCAAAGTACTAAGGGCTCACATGGCCACAGGGCACAGGCCAAGGCCCAACTTATTTCCTGACGACATCCTCACAGAACTGTGCAGGGGCATCATTATTGAAATGGGCAGGCACCTCAGGGGGAAGTAGGGTGGGGGGCATCTCAGCCAAAGTCGGTAACTCGCCCACTTGTTCTAGAGGGGGCTCCATGTCCATTTACCTTTGCTTGGGAGTGCCAGGTCACAGTCTCTGAGGTGGTGAACTCGACCAGTGGTTCTGGAGGGGGATCCATGTCCATTTCCCTTTCCTAGGGAGTGCAAGGTCACAGTCTCTGAGGTGGGGGAACTCATCCACTGGTTCTGGAGGGGGCTCCAAGCCCATTTCCCAATGCTGGGGAGTGCAAGGTCACAGTCTCGGAGGTGGGCAACTCGCCCACTGGTTCTGGAGGGGGCTCCTTGTCCATTTCACTTTGCTGGGGAGTGCAAGGTCACAGTCTCTGAGGTGGGGAACTTGCCAACTGGTTCTGGAGAGGGCTCCATGCCCACTTCCCAATGCTGGGGAGTGCAAGGTGACAGACTCTGAGGTGGGGAACTTGGCCAATGGTTCTGGAGGGGGCTCCATGTCCATTTCCCTTTGCTGGGGAGTGCAAGGTCACAGTCTCTGAGGTGAGGAACTCTCCCACTGGTTCTGGAGGGAGCTCCTTGCACAGCAGTCCCTGGAGTCTGCTGCTGGAGTTGAGGGCTGCACAGTCTCAGCTGGAGGTGAGGGCTCTGTGATCACTGGTGGTGGTGGTGGTGATACCCTGGCAGCCTCTGCTGGAGGTGAGGGCTGCTCTGTCTCAGCTGTAGAAAGTGCCTCCTGGGCAGCCTACGTTGGAGGTGAGGGCTGCTGTGTCTCAGCTATGGAAGGTGCCTCCTGGGCAGCCTACGTTGGAGGCAAGGGCTTCTGTGTGGCAGCTGGAGGTGAAGGCTTCTTCACTTTTATGCCAGGAGGGGAGGGCTTCGTCCCTGTCCTGGCTGTTAGAGTGAGATCCTTCACCTTCCTGGCTGTTGAAGTGGGATCCTGCCTCTTCCTGGTTGGTGGGGTGTAATCCTTCCCCTTCCTGGCTGGTGGAGTGGGATACTTCCACTTCTTGGCTGCTGGAGTGGGATCCTTCACTGTCTTGCCTCCATGACTAGGAGGTGCCTCCACTGTCCCGTGGACTGTTTGGCTGAGGTGCCGGGCTGGGTCGTTGGGACCCTGCTCTTACGGGCAGGACGGGGGGTGGATGGGGAGGGAAGAGGTCACATTGGGCAAGGAAAAGTTTTTTAGAGATGGTGGGGTGGGAGGAGGGATGGAAGTGGAGGTTGAGGGGGTCGTTGTTGCAGGTGTATGTCTGCTGGACTTGGGGGCAGGTGCATGGGGAGTGTGCTGATGTGAGGTGACTGGCTGTTGGGTATCTGAGTGCCTGCGTTTGTGTCCTTTGGGGGGGACAGACAGGGTGGGAGAGGACACAGGGGACGCGTGGATGGATGTTGTGGAGGTGTCTGCAAGTGAGGTGTGTGTGTGCTGCTTGGTGTGGTGATGCTGGTGGTGGATGTTGAAGCAGTGCATGCAGGTGCGAGTGTGGACATGACTGTGAGGGAGGTGGAGGAGGAGGAGGAGGAGACAGTGGAGGCAGTGGATGTGGTTGTGTGTGCAACTTTCTTGTGTTTGCGTGAGTTCTTGTGGGCTGAAGTGTGGTGCCTGTGTTTGACTGTGCCACTCTTGGGTGTTGTATTGTGTGCATGCTCGTCAGTATGTGTGCATGGGATGGATTGGGGTTCAGGAGACTGGGACTGGGAAGTGGTAGTTGGAGGGGGTACGGTGGGAACAGGGACAGTGGCTGCCATCAGAGAGGAGGCCAGAGCCTGAATTGATCTCTGTTGGGCTTCCAATCCACTGTGGAGACCCCCCAGGAATGCATTGCATTGCTGCATCTGGGATACCAGCCCCTGGATGGCATTCACAATGGTTGACTGCCCTATACAGATGGATCTCAGGAGGTCAATAGCCACCTCACTCAGGGCAGCAGAGCTCAATGGGGCAGGGCCTGAGGTGCCTGGGGCGAAGGATATACCCACCCTCCTGGGTGAGCGGGCACGGGCAACTCGCTGGGGGGCTACTGGAAGGGCGGTGCTGGTACAGGGGTGTTGGCTGTACCTGCAGCTGGGGTGGTCACAGAGGTGTCCGCCACCACCAGGGAGCTTCCATTGGAGGAGGTATCTGAGTCAGTGTTGTCACCTCCTGTCTCTGCCGTGGTGCTCCCCGTTCCACTGGTTCCCTTGGCATCGGTGGGCTCTTCCACCTGGGTCCTGTGGGATGCAGCTCCCTCTGTCGCTGGTGCCCCTGCTCTTCCGCCAGATGATGCTAATGCACACATGGACAGGATTACAGAAGGAAAAACGGGGGGAGAGAGAGAAAGGGAACACTGGGTCAATTACAGCACCAACACCACCGTTGGCATACACAGCACCGTCACACACAGGGATCAGGATTGAACACTATGCATTGCACTGCCACTGATTTGGGTAGATGCCACAGCAAGATGAGGGCCAAACACCGCCAACTGCATCCCTCCTGGGACCCACAAAGACCTGACTGTCATGGAATGCAAACAAGCTGGGTTACCTACATTTACCATTCACCCATTACCCTTGAGCTGGATCACGCTGCAATGTCTGGCCTGGCATTAAGGGACACCCACTAACTCACACATAACACCCGGATCCCATGTCACTTACCAATTATTTTAGTAATGCCCCCTGCACTCACCCCCTTGTGGCTGCTGTGATGCCCTCAAGCGCCCATGCAGCTCTGGGTAGGCTACCGCTAGTATGCGGGCCATCAGGGGGGTCAGGTTCTGACGGGCACCTCTTCCTCGTTGGGGGGCCATCCTCAGCTGGGCCCCTGTGGTCTTCCGTGCCCAGCATCTCAGGTCCTCCCACTGTTTTCTGCAGTGGGTGCTACGCCTGCTGTAGACCCCCAGGGTCTGCACATCCTTGGCAATGGCACACCACAATCCCTTCTTCTGATGGGCGCTGACCTGCAGAGGAAACCCAGACAGGAGGACATTATTAACCATACAATCCAGCCTGTCACACATATGGCCCACCAATCCTGTTTCCATCACCATTGGCACACACATCGTCTGGCGCCCACCATGTACACTACCACCAGACATCCCCGATTACATGATGCTTGCATACACATCCCCATGCATCTTTCCCACATGCATCGTGCCCATGGTGTACTCACCTGTTGGTCTGGAGGCCTATACAGCAGCCAATACCGGGGTAGGACCCCATCCACCAGTTGCTCCAACACCTCCAAAGTGAAGGCAGGGGCCTTTTCCCTGGTCATATGGGCCATGGTAGGTTCCAGACACAGGTCACAGCAGCACACGCAGTGTAGGTGTCGCCCTGTGGAAAGTCAGGAAAAAAGTGACGATATGGATAAAAAATGGCGGTCACGTCCGCAGCAGTGTATACGGTCACCGCCAGTGCAGTTCCCCATTGGCCACTGTAGTCCATAGAGCCCCATATTATCCAATGAGGAATTGCTCGGCTGTGCAAGACTGTCTTCCACCACAACGCCTAACGTCGGCTGAGTTACCTCACTTCCACCTGTCCCAAGATACAGGAGAGGTGGTCACCATTTCATGGTAGTGGACAATGATCAGATTAACCATAACTGTATCACTTCCTAAAATAGCACATAGATTGGCATTCCCACTGTCCCATCACATTGATGCTATATGTACACTGAGGTGATAGTTCCATCGTTTAAATTGTGACAGCCTACTCACTCTTGTGTCCCTTAGATACCTATCGCTGCAGATGAATAGGAGCAGGAGACAAACCCCCGTGCACAGACCCCTTGTGGACTTGGCTACGCTGGAGGACAGGCAGATTATACTCACCTATAGACTGGACAGAGCCAAAATCACAGAGCTGTGTGCCCAATTGGTCCCTGACCTGATATCAGCCATCCGTTATCCCATTGGGATCCCCCCTCTTGTGCAGGTTTTATCAGTGCTCTATTTCCTGGCAACTGGTTCTTTCTAAGTGACAGTGGGATTGGCAGCAGGAATGTCACAGCTAATGTTCTCAATTGTGCTGGCAAGGGTTCTGTCTGCCCTGGTGAAGCACATGTGCAGCTACATTATTTTCCCCCAGGTGGAAAATGTGGCCACTGTTAAGGCAGGATTCTATGCAACGGGCCATATCCCCAATATTATTGGGGCAATTGACTGTAAACATATTGCGTCAGTCCCCCTTGTCAGAATGAACACGTGTTCAGGAATTGGAAGAGTATCCACTCACTGAATGTGCAAATGGTGTGCCTGGCTGACCAGTACACTTCCCACATCACTGCCAAGTATCCAGGGGAGTTGCATGACACCTTTGTCCTGAGGAATAGCAGCATCCCAAATATGATGGGCCAACTACAGAGGCACAGGGTGTGGCTAATAGGTGATCCAGAGTCACCACCCACTGTATGTCAGTGTATGCCTTTTGGTGTTATCCCCATAGGACTGTGTAAGGGTAAAGTTTGTCCGTCACTATTTGCAGGTGACTCCGGCTACCCAAACCTATCATGGCTCCTGACCCCTGTGAGGAATGCCAGGACAGGGGCTGAGAACCGTTAAAATGAGGCACTTGGGCGAACCAGAAGAATAATTGAAAGGACCTTCAGTCTCCTGAAGGTCAGGTTCACGTGCCTCCATCTGACAGGTGAATCCCTGTGCTACTCACCTGGGAAGGTTTGCCAGATAGTAGTGGCATGCTGCATGTTGCACAACCTGGCCCTCAGACAGCATGTGCCTTTTCTGCAGGAGGAGGAGACTTGGGATGCCCCTGTGGCAGCAGTGGACCCTGAGGACAGTGAGGATGAGGAGGCAGAGGATGAGGATGTGGACAACAGAACATCATTCATATGTCAATACTTCCAATGGCACACAGGTGAGACAGTGGAACTGATCATTGCTCTGAATATTGATTACATTTGTGTGACTGTGGCATGATGACATTCGCTTCCATGATGACTTACTGTCACCTATGGCTTGTCATTTTACAGATGTTGATATGACAACAGTGTCCTATCATTTGCACCAGATGTGACTGTTCCCCTAAATGCACATTTTCAACACATAAAATACTATCTGTCAAGTTGTGTTCAAGGGTGTTTATTGTGGTGCTATAAAATTGAGGGTAAAGTGCGATGGAATGGGGTGATGGTAGAGGAAAGTCCAGGGTATTGTTCCAGTCTGTTTGTAGCACAGGTCCAGTATCCAAGGGGCCATAGGAAGGGGAGCAAAGGCATTTCCAAGTGGACAAGGTGACAGGGTGGGACACAAGGGGGACATTCAGGAGAGTCTCATTTCCTGGTAGTGGTCTTGGTCTTGGCAAGTGTCTCTGGCTTCTGTCTGGGTCGCACGCAATGTTTGCGGGGTGGTTCGGCTTCTGCAGGGGGAGGGGTGCTGGTGGCCTGTGGGTCCTGTGGCGGGGCCTCCAAACCCACTAGCTGCAGCGGAGGTGGTGGGCCGGTCAATAGACTGGCTAGTTGTAGGGGCCCGCTGGTGTGCTGTTGATTCCCTTGTGATGTTGGCCATGTCTGCCAGCACCCCTGCTATGGAGATCATGGTGGTGTTGAGAGCCTGCAAGTCCTCTCTGATCTCCTGATGGTGTTCCTCTTGCAGCCACTTGTTCTCCTGCATGTTGTCAAGGATCTGGCCCATCGTGTCCTGGGATAGTTGGTAGGCAACCAGGATCTTGGTGAGTGCCTCCTGGAGAGTCAGTTCCCTGAGCCTGTCCTCCCCCTGGTGCACAGCGGTCCTCCCAGTGTCCCTGTTGCCCTGTGCCTCTGTCCTCTGAACGGTGTGCCCACTGCCACTGACCCCACGTCCCTGATTGCCTTGGGTGTGAGGTGTGGCCTGGGGTCCCTGTACAGGTGAGCACACTGCTGATTGATGTGTCCTGGGGACAGTGGTGTGGGTCCTCACTGGGGGCATCTTCTATTGGGGGACTGGTTTGTCGTGGCACCTCCTCTCCACTGATATTGGCTGGGGCACCTGCAGGGATGTAAGTGATGTATTATGCTTCATGCCTATGACATATTGTACATCCCTAGCTTCCCCTCTATCTTTGCTGTTTCCCTGCCACCTTAGATTGTGCATGTTGTGCAGTGCTGCGAAATTAAAGGTACTTTATTACAGTAACACTGAACTAGATTACTTATTGGCAGTCCTCCAACTGGAGGTAAGTACACACTATATATATACACAGTAAATATTAGGAATTAGCATAGAGAAACAACAAGCATAAGAAACAGCAGAAAATAGCTGGGCTCTATAGGGGGACCAAACCATATTCTAACATAGTGGGATGTGAAGTGAAGTCCCCCACCCAAGGATGTGGAGTAGTTAGAGGGGAGCTGGGAGAACTTGGGACCCTCAAATGTGAGTACCTAGGTGACCCCAGCGGCCAGGAGAGCAGATTTAAGTTACCTGGCCTTCCCAAAGACCAGCAAGGGGTCTTGGAAAAGGGAGATTGCAAAAACATGACCAGTCCAGTGGAACCCAATGGTGGATTCCAGAAAAGAGGACGTGTAAAAGAAGGGGACAGAGTCCAGTCCACGCAGGAGTGTCCAGGTTGGACAGGAGCCACTATCCACCCTTTTATGGATGAAAATCCAGGTCGACGTTTGAAGATGAAGGCCAGCTGTGGAGCCCACGAGCTGAAGAGGAGTCCCTGAATTCATGCAGAAGCAGTCCCACTCCAGTCACTGGGTCGCAGTCGGGTCAGTGGTCAGGAGGACCACCAACAAGCCTTGACAAACGCAAATCTGAGCAGAAGAGGATTTGTGGAGAAGAGGACCAGCAAGGTGCAGAGGACTCGACCTGTGCGGGGGAGTCTGGGCTGTCCCTCAGCAGTTGGGAGAGCCAACAGGAGCAGTCATTGCACCCACAGGCAGCCCACTGGCAGCAGGTACAGTAAATTGCACTGAGGCCCAGTCAGCACACCTTGACAGAAGTTCCACATCGCTGGAGAAGCAGAGAGGAGACTGTCTTCACAAGGATGAAGTGCTGGAGGCTGGGGCTACTTGGAGCCTCAAGATCCCTTGGAGCAGGAGTCAACAAGCCTTGGTTGCTGCAAGAGTCACAGTGCACAGGGATTCTGTCCTGCGAGGAGAGACAGGGGCTCACCATCTCCCAAGTTGGACAGAACGCAGAGAGGACCAAGAGGACAACTCAGAACCACCACCTTCGTTGGAGGATCCACACGGTTCCAGTGGAGAGCAGATTCCAGCAGCTGGACGTCATTGCCTTAGGTGCCTGATGATGCAGGGCAGTGACTCCTTCACTCCAAGGGAGATTCCTTCTTTCTTCTTGGTGCAGTTGAGGTCTTGCCGACCCCAGAGGATGCACAGCTGTGGAAATGTTGCAATTGCTGGAAGGAGCAGGAGAAACAATGTTGCACGGCGCTGTAGTCTTTGGAGTTGCAGGCCTGTCTGCTGGATCCTGTGAAGTCCAGCAGCAGTTCCTGTGGCCAGGAGCAGAAGAGGTCTATCCAGAGGGGTTCTGGTGGACTCTTGCATGCCAAATCTGGGGACCGACCTGCAAGGGAGTCCTTAAATAGCCCAAACAGGGGGTTTGGTCACTGTGTAGGGTGACTACCTATCAGAGGGCGTCACAGCCGTCAGTCACCTGTCCTGACCAACCAGATGCTCCCGGGGGCCTCTGCACATCTTATTTCCAAGATGGCAGAATCAAGTGGTCACCTGGAGGAGCTCTGAACACCACTCCTGGGGTGGTGATGGACAGGGGAATTGTCACTCCCCTTTCCTTTGTGTGGTTTCAACCCAGAGCAGGGAGCGGGGTCCCTGGATTAACGCAAACTAGATTATGCAAGGAGGGCACTGAATGTGCCCTTCAAAGCAAGCCGGTGGCGTGGGGAGGCTACCCCTCCTCAGCTATGTAACGCCTATTTCCACGTGAGAGAGTGTTGCATCCCCTCTTCCACAGGAAATCCATTGTTCTGCCTTCCCCTGCTTGAGCTGGTCAAGCAGCAGGAGGACAGAAACCTGTCTGAGGGGCTGCATCAGTGTAGGGTGCCCACAAACCATCGAAGACTGGTAGGAGCACTACTGAGGGTCCTCTAAGGAGCCCCCATAGTGCATGGAATCATGCCACCAATACTGGCATTAGTATTGGGATATGATTCCGACATGATCGATACCAAACATGCCTAGGTTCGCAGTTACCATTATGTAGCTGGACAATGTGCTGTACTGAGTCCAGTACATGGGTAAGGTAAAATGGCTTCCCTGCACTTACGAATTCCAGTGCATTGGAACTGGAGTTCATTATGGCACCTCTGTTCATGCAAGGGTGCCCTCACACACAGGAACCTGCACACTGCCCTTGGGGCTGAAAGGGCCTACCATAGGGGTGTCTTACAATGACCTGCTGCAGTGACCAGCAGTGAAAGGTTGCATGCACCTTTTCACGCAGGTTGCACTGGCAGGCCTGCAGATATAGTTTGCATGGGCTCCCATGGGTGGCATAATACATGCTGCAGCCCATGGGGGACCCCTGGTGTACCAATGCCCTGGGTACCTAAGTACCATATACTAGGGACTTACAGGGGTACTCCAGTGTGCCAATTGTTATGTGTAAAGGGTACCAAAACAACCATTTCTGATGGATACAACTACCTGTGGATTCCTCACCTAATGAATACTCCCATGGCGCCAGCATTCGACGGAAATCTTCTTACTAGTCTCTGCACGTCGACGAGGACGTCACTCTAGCCCACGCGACGCCGTCTGACGTCATACAGGCAATAAGAGGTCCTCGACGACGTGCCGACGTCAGTTCCCTTTTTTCCGTGCATTCGAAACGGTTATCTTCGAGGGAGCAACTGTTACTTTTGTGGTTACAGTGTATTTTTGCTGCGTAGTCTTTCGCTGTGGTAATAATGTCGCAGAGAAAGTCTGGATTCAAGCCTTGTCGTGAGTGTGGAGGCAAGATGTCAGTGACGGATCCTCATTCCGACTGCCTTTGGTGTTTGAGCTCCGACCACGACGTCTCGACTTGTGATTCATGCCAGCACATGAATCCAAAGGCCCTCAAGGAACGTGAGGCGAAGCTATTTATGGCGAAATCGAAGGAGAAGCATCACAAGAAGTCTTCTTCACCAAGACATCGGCGTCATCGAGACTCCCGGCGCCGTAGAGAATCTCGGCGTCATTCAAAGGAGACTCGTTCCAGGTCTTCGGATCGGCGCCGAAGGACATGGGAGATCAGTCCCACGGTTACGCCGCATCCTTCGACGCCGTTGCCCTCTCCGGCGTCTCCGACTTCACCTGGACAGACGTCGGTGATTGAGGTATTGGAGCTCCGGCGTCGCAGACGTCGAGGCCGGCGTCGGGGTCGCCTCCGAGACAGGCACCCCAGTATCCGGCTTTTCCCACCCCTGGAGCCGATAGTTCCGCATTCTTGAATGCGATGTATGCCATCTTCCAACAGATGGCTCCAGGGGGTGCTCCGGCTGGGCCTCTGGCCTTTTCACTGGGTGATCCTGCGCCTCTTCGGCCGGCACCCTTTATGCCCTTTCTCCCTTTTGGAAATGTGGGCTCGGCGCCGGTATCGGCGCAGGTGGCCGCTCCGGTGGCTTTAGAGGGATTGGCCCCGGGGATTTCCATCCCGTCGACGTCGGGATTTCGGCCTGTGACTCCGGTGGGTCCATCTGCTTCGACTGCTCTTTCGTTGGCGCCGAAGTTACCTGTGGCGCCGGACGCGGCGTCGGTGGCTTCTGAAGATCGCCGCCGATCTTCGACTTCGGCGGAGGCATTGTCGACTCCGCGTATTGAACAACGGCTTCATTCGAGGAGACGTGCTCTCTGTGTATTAGAGGAGCAGGAGTACCAACGAGCCCTGGAGGAAGGAGAGCTAGAGGACTCGGGTGATGGGCTGCGTGGTCTGGAGTCGGCCAGTGGGCTGGACACTTCCCCTGAGTGGGATCTTTCGTCCCCGGGAGAATATACTGAGGAGGCTGCTTCCTTTCACGCAGTGGTACGGAAGGCAGCTAGTTTTTTGGACCTGCCTTTGCCGGTGGTGGAGGCTAAACAAAACCTTCTAACAGAGGTGCTACATCCGGCCTCAGCTGCGGCGGAGCCTCTTTTGCCATTTAATGACGCTCTGCTGATCCGGTGTTAGAGGTGTGGAAGAGGCCGGCATCTTCCCCAGCAGTTCACAGAGCCGTGGCCAGGAGGTATCGGGCGGCTCCAACTGACCCTGGTTTTCTGTCTAGGCACCCTATGCCGGAGAGCTTGGTGGTGCAGGCCTCCTGTTCATCCAAGTCAGCGCCTGGTTCTTTTCCGACGGTGCCTGGGGACAGAGATTCAAAGAAACTAGAGGCGCAGTCCAAGAAGATTTTTTCGTCCTGCAGTCTGGCGTTGAAGGCCACCAACGCAACCTGTATCCTGGGGAGGTATATTCATGCTCTGATGGATGACATTTCCTCATCATTTACAGAGCTTCCCCAGGGTCTTTTGGATGTTGTTTCAAATGCCCAGGCTGCTGCGACCCAGATTATCCAGACTGGACTGGATACGACCGACTCGGTAGCCAGAGCAATGGGCACAACTGTGGTGGCAAGGAGGCAGGCCTGGCTCCGTAACTCGGGCTTTTCTGCGGATGTACAGTCCACATTGTTGGATCTCCCGTTTGATGGGGACAAACTGTTTGGAGCCAAGGCTGATTCGGCCTTGGAACGTTTTAAGGAGAGCAGGGCCACGGCTAAGTCGTTAGGGCTCCAAGCTCCTTCTTCCACGGCCTCTTCCAGATTTTTCAGGAGGTTTTGTGGATTTGGGCGTGGCTCTTCCTCCTCTTCCTTTCGGGGAAGATATCAGCAACCTGCCTCTTCCCATCCCTATAGATATTTTAGAGGGAGAGGTAGGGTCCGCACCAGAGGAGCCTCTCAGCAGCACTCTGCCTCTTCCTCATCCTCTGGCGGGGTGCAGCAGGGGAAGCAGCCTTAGGCTTCCACCATTTCCCACTCACTCCTCTCCTGTAGGGGGAAGATTACAGCATTTTCTCACCAAATGGAAGACTGTTACAACGGACACTTGGGTTCTCAGTATTGTGGGAAAAGGCTACACCCTTCCCTTTCGGGAGTTCCCGCCCCTCATGCCGCCCCGCCCTTCTTATTGTTCAGAAGAACACCTCCTGTTGCTAGAACAGGAGGTACAAGCCCTCCTTTCAAAGGGCACGGTTGAGTTGGTCCCAGAGCAGGAAAGGGGTCGAGGATGTTACTCAAGGTATTTCCTGATTCCCAAGAAGGATGGTCGTTTGAGACCAATCCTGGACCTGAGGATCTTGAATTGGTTCCTCAAGCAGGAAAAGTTCAAGATGCTGACCCTAGCACAGGTGCTTTTGGCGTTGAACAAAGAAGACTGGATGGTGTCTGTCGACTTGCAGGATGCTTACTTTCATATCCCGATACTCAAGTCACACAGGAAGTATCTCCGGTTTGTGGTGGGATCGCAGCACTATCAGTTTGTGGTCCTTCCGTTTGGTCTTACTTCAGCACCTCGAGTCTTCACGAAGGTGATGTCGGTGGTTGCGGCAGAACTCAGAAGGAAGGGGATAGCAGTATTCCCTTACTTGGACGACTGGTTGATCAAAGCCAAGTCCCCGGAGCTTGTGTCGCATCATCTGCAGTCAACAACCCAGTTGTTGTTCGACCTGGGTTTTTCGGTGAACGAGCCCAAATCTCACCTAGAGCCCTCTCAGCGCCTCCTGTTCATAGGGGCAGTACTGGATACAACATTGGACCGAGCCTTTCCTCCGCCTCAGCGGATTCAAGATATTCAGGATTTGGTTCCAATGTTTCGAAATGGAGCGGTAGTTCCAGTCCTCAAGGTCCTTCGTCTGCTCGGTCTGTTTGCCTCCTGCATTCTGTTGGTCACGCATGCTCGCTGGCACATGAGGGCTCTTCAGTGGTGCCTCCGAAGGCAGTGGTCTCAACACAAAGGGGATCTAGAGAGTACTGTCAAGATCTCCAGAGATGCTGCTGTGGATTTGAAGTGGTGGATTGCAAGCAACAATCTTTCACAAGGAAAGCCGTTCCAGCAGTCGCCACCAGTGGCCACAGTCATAACGGATGCTTCCACTCTAGGGTGGGGAGCTCATCTGGGGGATCTGGAGATCAAAGGCCTTTGGTCTCCAGAGGAACAGATGTTTCACATCAATCTGTTAGAGTTACGGGCTGTACGTCTGGCTCTCAAGGCCTTCCTCCCTTCCCTTCGTGGTCAGTCGGTACAGGTCCTGACGGACAATACTACCACGATGTGGTACATAAACAAGCAGGGAGGAGTGGGGTCGTACCTTCTCTGCAGAGAAGCTCTTCGACTATGGTCCTGGGCAAAGGACCATCAGATTTCCTTGATAGCAAACCATCTGGCCGGAGTCTTGAACGTGCGTGCGGACAGTCTCAGTCGCCAATTCTCGGCAGACCACGAGTGGCGTCTCCATCCAGATCAAGTCCGTTTAATCTTCCAGAGGTGGGGGTTTCCTCGGGTAGATCTGTTTGCCACTCGAGAGAACGCGCATTGTCCGTTATTCTGCAGCCTCCAGTATCCGATGCAGGGAGCGTTGGGGGACGCGTTTCAAATAACCTGGTGCGGCCAGTTGCTTTACGTGTTTCCTCCCATACCCTTGATTCCTCGAGTATTGAGGAAGATTCGCCAGGACCGGGCTCTAGTCATCCTAATAGCTCCGGATTGGCCAAGGAGGGTATGGTACTCCGACCTTCTCCAACTCTCAATGTGCCCTCCGCTCCGTCTCCCTTTCAGGGCAGACCTCCTCTCGCAGTCGCAGGGGCAGGTTTTACACCCCAACCTCCAGAGTCTGCACCTACATGCCTGGAGATTGAACGGGGCAACCTGAGTTCCTTCTCTCTCCCGCCTGAGGTAGTGGATGTTATATTAGCGGCCAGGCGACACTCCACTAAATCTATCTACGCTAATAGATGGTCTAAATTTGTTGCGTGGTGTGGAGAGAGACAGATTGATCCTTTGCATGCTCATCTATCGGACGTTTTGTCTTTTGCTCTGTCTCTAGCGCAGAAAGGTTGTGCAGTGGCTACCATTAAGGGTTATTTATCGGCCTTGTCAGCCTTCATATGTCTTCCAGACCAACCATCTTTATTTAAATCCCCTATTGTTATCAGATTCTTGAAAGGTCTTCTAAATAAATATCCTCCAAAGCCATTCGTTATGCCGCAATGGGATTTGTCCTTGGTCCTGACTTTCCTTATGGGGTCCCCTTTTGAACCTATGCATTCTTGCCCCTTAAGGTATTTGGTTTTAAAAACAGTCTTCCTGATAGCTATAACATCAGCAAGGAGAGTGAGTGAGTTGCAGGCCTTATCAGTAAAGCCCCCTTATACAACTTTTTATGGGGATAAGGTGGTGTTGAGGACCAAGGCTGCTTTCCTCCCGAAGGTTGTTTCACCTTTCCATTTGGCTCAGGCAATTACTTTGTCCACGTTCTATCCTCCGCCTCATCCTTCCAAAGAGGAAGAAAGACTGCACCGTCTGGACCCAAAGAGGGCGTTGAGCTTCTTTATTGATAGAACAAAGGATTTCAGGCTGGAGGATCAGCTGTTTATTGGATACGTGGGCAAGAGGAGAGGAAAGGCAGTCCACAAGAGAACACTATCCAGGTGGGTTGTTCTTTGCATTAAAATCTGTTACTCTTTGGCAAAGAAGGATCCTCCTGAGGGCATTAGAGCTCATTCCACCAGAGCTAAGTCGGCCACTTCGGCCTTGGCCAGAGGTGTTCCTGTGGTCGACATCTGCAAGGCCGCAACTTGGTCGTCCCTTCACACTTTTGCAAAACATTACTGTTTGGATTCTGAGGTTAGAAGGGACTGCCATTTTGCACGGTCAGTGCTGCAGGATTTCTTGGTTTGACCATTTAGGCACCCACCGCCGGGCGTGGTACTGCTTTGGGACTCTATTCATTAGGTGAGGAATCCACAGGTAGTTTGTATCCATCAGAAGAACGAGTTACTTACCTTCGGTAATGACTTTTCTGGTTGATACATTAGCTACCTGTGGATTCCTCACGGTCCCACCCGCCTCCCCGTTGCCTTTCTGGTCTTACCAAGTAATCCTTGAGTACGCTCCTCTTGGTCTTTGAGGGTGCAATAGATGTTGTATATATTATATTTATATATATGTATATATGTATATATCTTTGTGTATATACTTGATGTGTATATATATTTTAAAAAGAGAGAGTTATATATATATATAAAAGATTTACAGTTATTCATGCAATGTTGTGTATTTTTACAATGTAATGGGATGTTGCCTTGCTCTTTCATTGCATTGCCTGGTTGTTCTCATGCACGTAAAAAATGATTGGTACTGACGTCGGCACGTCGTCGAGGACCTCTTATTGCCTGTATGACGTCAGACGGCGTCGCGTGGGCTAGAGTGACGTCCTCGTCGACGTGCAGAGACTAGATTTCCGTTGAATGCTGGCGCCATGGGAGTATTCATTAGGTGAGGAATCCACAGGTAGCTAATGTATCCACCAGAAAAGTCGTTACCGAAGGTAAGTAACTCGTTCATTTAGAGGAGAGAGCACAATCCTTGGGGTCCTGGTTAGCAGGATCTCAGTGAACACAGTCTAAGCACACTGATGAACAGGCACAATGTGTGGATAACCATGCCAAAAAGAGTGACTTTCATACACTTCTCACTCCCCAGCTGCCCAGGCCCAGGGAGAGCAAAGGGTGGGGGGAGAAGGGGTGGCACTGTCCATAGGTCTCTGGTGATCACCAGTGGCGCCTCCAGTGAGGGGGTGGTGATTCTGCCACCTGGAAGACATGCCCACCAACCACCCTGTGTCCAGTCCTCACCTTGAGCACACAAGCACCAAAAGGACAGTTCCTCAGGCGGTCAGCCATCCCCAGGGCCCCTAAGGCACAAGCTGTGCCCACACTGCTCAACTCCAAGGCCCATCCAGGCTGTGTCTGCTTCCAAATCAGGGACCTACATGCCTCAGTGCTAGCCGTGCATGAGCCCTCACAGCTGCAGATCACCAGCGAGGCACGGTTAGTCCCTTATGGCTGGGGAGTTACTATCTCTGAGCAGGATTATTAAGGATTACTGGCGTCAGATGGGAGCTCAAGGCAAACATGTCTGCCATCTTGCTCTGGCAGCCATGCTCTTGATGGAGCCTGGGGCCCTATATTTTCATCTGTCCGATGAATCTTTTCTTCTCTGTTCCGAGAGGTGAAGAGATGATTTAGCAAATCATTCAAATTGATTACAGTGTAACTCAATAGTCACACATTAAACCTCAGTGTCCAAATTAAAGTTTCAAAGAGCTTTATTACAGACTCGAAGCCAACGTTACATAGGGGAATCTCAGAACCATAGTATAGAGATACAAAATCACCAATGGAGAGTTAAGACGCTGCACAATATTAAATCGAAGCAACATATAAAAGGCCAATGCAGAAAATTAGGAAAAGTACTGGATGTCTGGATTCTAAAATTAAGTTCTCGTGCCTAACCATTGAATCTTGCCCCTAAACTATTCCAATACTAAAGGAATATCTGAGAAAGGCTAGCAAATAGAACTTCAGTGGAAGGTTCTCTCTAAGAGAGGTACGGTGCCATAAAGCCACACTGAAAGTGTGAGGTCTATACCTCAAAAAGGTCAGCTCTGAGCAAGGGGCAGAGAGAGTCTGAATCCCTCGACAGCTAAACTACTCTTAAATCTTGGGATTTTTCAGGTGTGATGACATCATGACAAAATGTCTCATTTTGAAAAACTGAACTGTAAGGCAGTAAGGCAGTTATAATTAACAATTCAATCTCCTGAAGCCTTTGACTACCGACCTTGATACACCCTGGCATTCAGAAATCCCAAAAGCTATAGCTGCGGGTGCCAGGATACTCCTTTCGCAGCATTCTCTCAGACCCTCTTATCTCTAGTGCACAACAAGCTCCTTGTTAACTTCAGCACCTACAGCTTTGTAAAAAGAAGCTTTCACGTTGAAGAGTAGCACATACAAAAAAAAATTTGGTCTTCACTCCGACCAAGTAAAATGAACACAAATATATTTAAATGTCAAACTTGTTGAATAGATAACATGATTATAAAGAATACAATTTCTAAAATACTACAACATTGACATACTTGCAGTCAAGTATTAATGTGGCTTGTATAAACGTTAACTTTCATTGTGCACTTTATTTGTGTATTTCAGTGCATCACGTTTAACAGTTCATTTTATGCGTTACAAAAGGAAAATACCCACCCCTTTATCTTCACACTTTAGGAAGCATAATGGAGCAGCCAGGCTATGCTCCTTCCCTATCATTGCTGCATATTTCTATGCCTTCCCTCCTTTTTCAGAGGAAGCAAAGCAGTACAGCTAATTCCAAAGGGTATGGGCATAAGTGGAAGCTCAAACACCTGTTACAGAGGCAAATTCCAGTGAGGCAGACAGAGCCTGGCTTCCTTCTGAGTCACTAGTCACATCTGCTATTTAGCCCATCTGCAAATGGCCCATTTTGACATTTTTATTGAAATGTTAACCACAAAATTAGAGTCAGACCTTCTAAATTATCGTAATTTGGAAACAAGTAATGGTAGTGCTAGGGCTCACACCCAGGCTATCAAGCCCTCAATCTTTCTGCAGTATTATTCAAATTGTGAAAATAGGAGGTCTGCATGTCATTATTAAACAATGTTTAGTTATTTTATCTCTATTGCTGCATGTGCTGCAGTTCAATTTAGTAGGTTTTTTACGTTCCCTTTATAGCCTCCTTTAATATGATGGGTTTGCAGAGCTTCTTAGAGAGGGCTTTGGGGATCTCCATTGTAATTGGCTGCCAACCTCGTCTCACGCTCCATGAATTTCCTTTCCTTTTCTGATGGTATTGCCTTCCACTGTCAAACCTGACACTTCCTTTCTTTGACATATGATTTTTTATGAAAACATGTCTATTGCATATAATTTCGACTCTGTGCATAAAATGCGAACGCTGGCCACTTAGCAACCAAGTACACAGAACAGAAAGGTGGTATGATGCAAAGTTTTTATTCACATTGACAGAAAAGACAAAGGGCCTGATTACGACCTTGGCGGAGTGGATTACTCTGTCCCAAATGAGACAGATATCTCGTCCGCCATGTTATAAATTCCATCCAATATAATGGAACATGTAATATGGCGGGCGGGATATCCGTCACATTTGGGACGGAGTAATCCCCTCGCCAAGGTCATAATCAGGCCCAAAATCTCTTTTTAAAGCTTTCCGAAACTCTTTTCTGACGAAAGTGCTTAAAAATAACACAGCTATTCAAACAAATTCAATGTATCCAAATACCTTTCCTTTCGTACACTTCCGGCTTTTAGATCTATTTTTAAATCTGCACTTTCTGTGACAAGACCGAGTAGACGTTAACCGTGTGTATATTTGTCATCTAGGTTTAACACATCTGAATCAAATATTTGCCAGTGCCTTTCTCTTCCTCTCGTGTGCTTGCCATCAGAGTCCGTAGGACCATCAGCACACACCTCAACCACAACTCTGTTACAATATGGAATTGAATTTGGGGTATCAAGGTACACTATATTCTGGGCACCAAGCGCCAGTAAATTAATCACGAGGGCCAAATAGTTTTAGAGCCAGGTGAAGAAACACCGAATTCATTTGCAATACACATGTGTATCCAATTCAAGCAGACTCATCAGTATTCCAGTCGCCACATTACACATCTCATGCTTATCAGTGTCCACTCGACAGTCATGTACACAGCAGATAATTTAGACCTTCTCACCACAAATATTCTCTATACATTTTTTATTGCTTAGACCACCGTTCAGACCAGCCACAGCCCTCATTCTCGATGTCCTGGCCATACAAGACTAGAAAACAGTTCTCAGTCAAATAGAACAGGAAGAAGCATTGCCATTATCCACCGAATGACATGGGCTGCTCTTCATAGCAATAGCCATCAAACTGCTCCCTCAAACTCCTCGCCTGCCATTTTACATTGTCTGCAACGCAGACTGTTACATTTCAATTGATTGCCCTTTTGTAACTTCTTCCTGGTCTTCCTTTGCTCCACAAAGGTTAACCTCACCTGCCACTCTTCATATCTTGTTAACTGGACCAACAATATACTTAACTGCCATCGCTTTGCTTCAATCAATCAATCAATCAATCAATCAGGGATTTGTAAAGCACGGCTACTGTCCCATGATGGTCTCAAGGCGCTGAGGGAGGCAGGGTAGGGGATGCTGAGGATCAGTAGAAGAGCCAGGTCTTGAGGTCCTTCCTGAACTGTGACAGGGTGGGGGATTGCCTGAGGTTGATGAGGAGTGTGTTCGAGGTCTTGGCGGTGATGTGGGAGAAGGATTTTCCTCCGACTGTGGTTTTCCGGATGTGGGAGACGTTGGCGAGGGCCTGGTCAGTGGAGCGGAATTGTCTGACGGGAGTGTAGAAGGAGAGTCTGTGGTTGAGGTAGGCTGGTCCGGCGTCGTGTAGGGCCTTGTAGGTGTGGGTCAGGAGCTTGAAGGTGATTCTCTTGTCGATAAGCAGCCAGTGTAGGTCTCTTAGAAGGGTGGGGGTGTGGTTGTGCCGTGGGACGTTCTTGATGAGATGTGTGGAGGCGTTCTGGATGCGTTTTAGTCTTTTCCAGGTCTTGGCGGTGGTTCCAGCGTAGAATGCATTGCTGTAGTTGAGGCGGGTGCTGACAAGGGCCAGAGTGACTGTCCTTCTGGCTTCGGTGGGGATCCACTTGTAGATTTTTCGAAGCATGCGCAGGGTGTGGAAGCAGCCCGATGCGGCTGTGCTCACCTGTTGGTCCATAGAGAGTAATGAGTCTAAGATGACGCCGAGGTTGCGGGTGTGGTCAGTCGGGGTGGGGACGTTTCCGAGGGAGGTGGTCCACCAGGACTCTTTCAAGCGGGGGTGTGGAGCCAAGGATGAGCACTTCTGTTTTGTCTGAGTTCAGTTTGAGGCAACCATCTTTCATACCGGTGGCGACTGCTTTCATTCCTTTGTGGAAATTGGTTGTGGCGGTGGTCGGGTTGTTGGTGAGGGAGACTATCAATAGGGTGTCATCGGTGTAGGAGATGATGTTGAGTGTGTGGCTTCTGACGATGGTGGCCAGTGGGGTCATGCAGAGGTTGTAGAGGGTGGGACTCAGCGAGGATCCTTGGGGGACGCCGCAGCTGGTCTTGGTGGCTTCCGAGAGAAAGGGGGGGGAGTCGGACCTTCTGTGTTCTGCTGGTAAGGAAGGAGGAGAGCCATTGCAGTGCTGAGTTTTGGATGCCGGCGTTGTGGAGGCGGGTGCATAGCGTGTTGTAAGAGACTGTGTCGAAGCGGCAGAAAGGTCCAGGACGATGAGGGCGATGGTCTTGCCTCGGTCGAGGAGGGTGGGGATGTCGTTGACGAGGAGGGCGGTCTCGGCGCTATGGTTGCTTCACTCCTTCTCAGCAACACATAAGGGCAGCTAAAATGTTCAACACAACTGATTAGGTCATTCAGTAAGGTTTCCCTCTGTTCACTCCATGAGATCTTTATATCCCAGGCAGCCATCACACCATAATTAAAAAAGCACCTGCTGATATTAGGCACACTTACCCATGACAGCAGGCTCCAATGACCTGTTCACATTACATCACATACATTTTAAGCCCTCAACACTGTTGTACAACCAAGTGATCACTGTCAGGAAACATGCTATCAGACAGTAGGAGAAGAATGTGGTGACAATCAGTGCTGCAAGAAGACTTAGGCCCTGATTCTGACTTTGGTGGGCGGCGGAGGCCGCCCGCCAAAGTCCCGCCGACAAATGACCGCAACCGCGGCGGCCATTCTTACATTTCCACTGGGCCAGCGGGCACTCTCCAAAAGAGCACCCGCCGGCCCAGCGGAAATGCCCCAGCAACGAGGATGCCGGCTCCGAATGGAGCCGGCGGAGTTGCAGGGGTGCGACGGGTGCACTGGCACCCGTCGCGATTTTCACTGTCTGCTCAGCAGACAGTGAAAATCATGGTGGGGCCCTGTTAGGGGGCCCCGAGGCACCCCCTACCGCCATCCTGTTCCTGGCGGGAGACCCGCCAGGAACAGGATGGCGGTAGGGGGTGTCAGAATCCCCATGGAGGATTCTCCCGAGCAGCGGAAAGTCGGCGGGAGACCGCCGACTTTCCGTTTCTGACCGTGGCTGAACCGCCGCGGTCAGAATGCTCGACGGAGCACCTCCAGCCTGTTGGCGGTGCTCCCGTGGTCGGTGACCCTGGCGGTCACCGACCGCCAGGGTCAGAATGACCCCCTTAATGATATTGAAGAAGTCTTCCATAACCTACAGTAAATTCAGTAGGCTACGGCTACCTACTGCATAACCACAATCAGTCAAGTCTCTATCGGAAGCAGGCACATTAGTCCCACCACATAGCACACCAAAATCTATTGTCTTCAGCACACTCTGTGTTGATGACCAGGCAATTCTCCTTTACTGACTAAAGGCCACCTCACATTAATATGTGTTCATCCTAGTGATAGGGAAGTACATCACTGGTGAGGTACTCATACCACTGGTAAACACCATCAGTGTCTCTCTGCAATAAAGCACCTTTCCAGATCTCAAGACCAGACAGATTTCTATGCCTCATGAAGAAGCCCAACTTGATCCCAACCACCTCATATATTTCCACCTGTCACCCACTTGTTATGTA
Source organism: Pleurodeles waltl (assembly GCF_031143425.1). Classification (NCBI taxonomy): domain Eukaryota; kingdom Metazoa; phylum Chordata; class Amphibia; order Caudata; family Salamandridae; genus Pleurodeles; species Pleurodeles waltl. Next base: position 164,950,356 of record NC_090438.1, on the reverse strand, counting down.
GATTTGTGTAGCAAAGCTTATAATCCGTGAGGGCATCCATGTGCTGGAGCAGAAGCGTAGGCTTGGAGTTCCTCCTAGTTGAACAGTCTTCAGGTTCTTGCTGAAGTTGAGAAGTAGAGTGGCAGTCCTGATGTGTTGAAGAAGTTTATTTGAGTTTTTGGCGGTGATGGAGCAGGTGCACTCTCCTGACTTTGCTTCTGTATATGTGGGGGGCTCATACAAGAGAGAGAGAGAGGTGGACCATATATGTCTGTAAGGTTAGTAGAGTTGGTTGTTGAGGTACACTGGTCCTGTGTTGTGGAGGTCTTTGTAGGCATGGATGAGCAGCTTGAATTTGCAATGTTTCTGGATGGGTAGCCAATGTAGTTCTGTGAGGTAGGGAGTTATGTGAGCGCATCTGTGGACATCAAGGATGAGTCTGGTGGTGGTGTTTTAGATATTCTGGAGTCTTTGCGTGAGTTGGTTGGTGATGCCGACATAGAGTGTGTTTCCATAGTCGAGTCTGCTGATTATGATGGCCTGGGTGACTGTGTGTGTGCACAGGGAGTCATTTGAAAATCTTGCACAACATTCTAAGGATGTGGCAGCAGGAAGTGATCACAGTGTTGACCTGTTTGTTCATTGTGAGTTTGTCATCAAGGATGATGCTGAGGTTTCTGGTGTGGTCTGTCACGGTCAGTGTTGGACCTAAGTCTGATAGCCACTATGAGGAGTCCCAGGGGGAGCTCTTATTTCCATAAATCAGTATCTCTGTTTTGTCCATGTTGCGTTAGAGGCAGATCTCTCACATCTAGTTGGCCATGTTGGACATGCAGAAGGTGAAATTGGTCCTGGTGGTGTTTGTGTCGGTGAGGCAGAGGATGAGCTGAGTTTAATCAACATAGGAAACAATGTTGATGCTGTGGGTTCCTTTGATGCAGGCGAGGGGTGCCAAGTACACATGTACAGGATTGGGCTGAGGGAGGAGCAATGGGGAACTCCATAGACGAGCTTCTTGTGTTTGTCTGTGAAAGTGGAGAGTCTGACTCATGGTGTCCTATTGGAGAGGAAGAAGGCGATACAACTCGGGGCGTACCCTTGCATTCCTGAGTCCTTGATTCTGGCTACGAGGGTGCAATGGGAGATGGTGTTGAAAGCCACCAGGAGGTCAAGCAGGATGAGAGCAGCAGTTTCTCCACTGTCCATTATGGACCGGATATCATCTGTTGCTGCCAGGAGGGTGGTTCCAGGCTGTAGTTTCTGAGGAACCCCGACTGGATGGAGTCCAGGAGGTGGTGCTGTTCAAGATTGGCAGTGAGCTGCTTGGTGATCTCTTTCTCCAGGTCTTTGGGCTAGAATGGCAGGAGCTATTTGGGTCTGTAGTTGCTGAGACCTTTCGGGTTGGCCAAGGATTTCTTCAGGAGAGCTGTGACATCTGTGTGCTTCCAGCTGTTCGGGAAGCTTCTATTGAGGATGGAGGAGTTGATGATGGTGGTGAGGTTGATGCTGATCAGTGTGCTTCCCAGGTTGTACAGATGGTAAGGGCAGGGGTCTCTGGGAGACCCTGAGTGGATGGACAGCATTATTCTGGCGATATCATCTGTAGGTAGAGGGTTCCAGTTCGTTATGAGGTGGTTGCTCCTGGTGGTGGAGGGAGGTTGCATGACGATGTCCTCTACAGTGGGTAGAGGTCCGAAGCTAGTGTAGATCTTGATTATTTTGTGATGGAAAAAGTCAGCAACCTTGTCGCAGAGCATTTGTGAGGGGATGATGATACGGGGGCTTACTGCTGGGTTGGTGAATTCACCAACCCATTCCTGGGGATGATCACGAATAAGGCAATTGCCTTTCATGTACAAAACAACATAAATTACCATGTTATGCTTCAAGACTACTAATCTGAGCTCAACAGACAATATAGTACTGCAACAGCAACCATTCAAGTGGTCGACAATTAACCTCAAATCAATGGCACCAATAATCCCTGTCTCATGCGTGACAGATCAGCTTTGTGAGACTCAGGGCCAGATGTAGGTAGGTAAACTTTTGTGAATCGGAAATAGCGACTCCATGCGAATCGCTATTTCCGACTCGCAAAACCAAATGCAAGAAAGATTTGCGATACCAAATTGCGAGTTGCAGAGGTGTCGCACCGCATTTTGCAACCTCCGCTTTTAGCGAGATCGCAATTTGCGAGAAGGGAGTCGCAAATTGTGACTGACTTGCAAATTGCCTGCAGGTGCACCACAACAGTTGGGAAACCCACTTCCTGGCTCTTGGTGATGACATCAGAACCAGGAAGTCATCAAATAGACCTGGGAGGAGGGAGGACCACACCCATCTCAAACTTCTGAGTCACCCAGGAGAGAGGAGCTGCAGCAACCATGGAGGAAACAGGCAGTGCTGGCAGAAGGAGAAAAATTATATTTTCAGACAAGGAGCTGGAGGTCCTTACAGAAGAATGCTGCCTGCACCATGATGAACTCTTCGGAAAGGCAGCAATGAGTGTCCCTGACACTCAGAAGAAAAGATTATGGCAAGAAATACAACAGAAAATCAATGCCACTGGGGTAAGCCACTGCATCCGCGTGGAAATCCGCAAAAGGCGGTATGACCTGCTCTCCAGGACCAAGGAGAGGATTGAGGAGCGCATGAGGGAGATGAGGGGCACCGGAGGAGGCCCATCCACCGTACCACCACCCACAGCCCTGGAAAGCATGGTGGAGCAGACAATGGAGTCAGAGGCCGTACTGGGCATGGGAGAACTGGACAGTTCAGCTTCTGGGACATCAAAAAGTGAGTACCATGAGATATGCTTTGACACCCACAAATGCAGTATACACACTATCCCAGTACACAGCAGCAAGCACCACCAGACTAGCTCCATTCCAGTCTAGCAACCTCTAGAATAGTGCATTATGGGCAATGTGGTACAGTAGTCCAAATATAGGCAAATGTTTATTATGAGGCATAAAACAGATGTGCAAGACTGACAGTGTATCCCCTATGTCCCACAGGTCTCCCACAAGACACCCCAAGCAGCGAACAAAGGCAGGGAGAGGAACATGGGCCAGACCCACAGCAGGATCCTGCCAGTGACACAGCAGGGCCCAGCAGAACACCACCAGGGTCCATGGAGGATCCAGCGCAGGACATGGAGGCTGCAGGAATAGCACCAGGGCCCAGCCCCACAGAGAAGCGCACAGAGCCAGCAGCTGGAGCAGTGCGCAGACGCCGGCGCAGAGTTCAGTCTGTGCCCCAGGATGATGTGTCAGAAGTAGAGTTTTCAGGACTGCAGGCCTCACTGATTCAGGGTCAGGGCCTGCAACACAGACAATTAAGGGCAATTAACAGAAACCTGAATAGACTGCAGACCACAATGACACATGGGATGGCAAATGTGGACAGTCAGTTCCACCACATGAACCAACATCTGGGGAACTTAACACAGGCCATTGAACATTTGGTGACTGAACTTGTGGCAGACAGGGCACAGGCAAGGCGCAGGGAGCGCAACACTGCCACCCGCTTTGACAGACTGGCTGTATCCATTGGGCACCTTGCCACTAATCCCAAATGCCTGTCAAGGCGTACAGTCAGCCTCCAGGTTGAACTTGGCCATTTCGCAGGGGATGTGGCACGGGGACTTGGCCGCATCAGCCATGCGGTGGACCTAATGGAGAGCAGGCAGGCTGCAAGGGGCACAGGGGATACCCCGCAGGACAGCGAGGAGGGGGTCGACCATAAGTAGAGTTTCTGCCAGCGATTCCCGTGTGCTGCAGAGCAGCAGTGCACGGCAGGAATGAGGAATGAGCCATGGTGGCGCACTAGGAGGAGGGTGTGAGCCACCAAACTGTACTGTGAATAAGGCATATAAATTTAATGTGTCTTAAATGACAATTGACAATTCAAGACTGTGGCATACAGCACTATTTTATCTTTTACATAGTTTAGAAATAAAAAGGTTTTGTTTGTTTCACTACATAACTGGGCTATGTGTGTCTGACATTAGTGAGTGTGGTGACGGTTACGATGTACCTGCCAAAGTATTGGGTTGCAATGTGGTTCCGTCTCTATCTGCCCTCATTTGCGATGCTTCTATCGCCAGGCTGTCAGTGTGGTAGCTCTTGCTCCTCATCCTCCGTGTCTGTGTCTTCAGGGGTGAGCTGTAGCCCACGTCTGGTGGCAATGTTGTAGAGGATGGCACAGGCGGCAACTATCTTGCATGCTGTTTCTGGGGCATACTGGAGTGCACCTCCACTTTTGTGGAGGCATCTGAATCTTGCCTTTAACAAGCCAAAGGTCCTCTCCTCTACAGTTCTGGTCTGCCGATGTGCACTGTTATATTACCTTTCGTTCTGATTGCCAGGTGTTAGGTACGGGGTGAGTATCCATGGTCGCAGGGCAAATGCACTGTCACCTGTTTGACAAAAAAGGCAAATTTAGCAGGGCATCAATGGGTTACACAGTGACCTGTATGTATGGCTTCAGGGTGTAGTCAGCAATACCTAATAGATATCCTTCTCCAAACTCCCCACGTTCTAGGCGTTGGTGTATACCACTGTGCCTGAATATGTATGAGTCATGTGTACTCCCTGGATATTTAGCTACAATGTCAGTAATGACATTATGGGCGTCACATACCACCTGGATGTTTAGGGAGTGGGTATATTTCCTATTGCGGAACACATATTTCAGATTTGCAGGAGGGCAAATTTGTATATGTGTCCCGTCCACACACCATGGGTGATATGGGGAAAGTTGGCAATTCTGTAGAAGTCCCACTTGGTGCTGTTAATTTCTGCCTCATTCCTGGGTAGGTATATATATCTGGACATGTGTGTGAGTATGGCATCTAGGAAACATCTGAAGAATCGTGAGCGTGCACTTTGGGATACCCCACCTGCCACAGCAATCACCCCCTGATAGCTACCCGAGGCCAAGAGGTGCAGTGAGCATAGCACTTGCACATGTGTAGGGATGGCTGTGCCGCACATTGTCTGTCGTTCAAGCTGAGGATTCAGTAGTTCAATTAATTCTAAGATTGCAGCACTGCTCAGTCTATATTTGTCATATATCTACTCCTCAGTTTGTTGAAATAGTGTTTGTCTGGCTCGGTATATCCTCTCCTGCCTCTGCCTCCTCCTCCTCTGCTGGGCCGCCTGGACTCTCCTCCTCCATGCTATCACGTAACGCTCAGCCATTTTGAGTCACCCAGATGCCTTCTGGGTCTCCTTTCATACTTTGGCTCTGGTTACCACCTGCTCTGAATTAGTGGTAATCTGGATGTGCAAAATGGGCTTTTAGCGACTAGTCCCAATTTTCGACTGGCTTTTGCATATGGTTTGCGATTCGCAATTTGCGACTTCCTATTTGCGGCTTGCAAAATCCGGTCGCAATGTTTGCGAGTCAGTAATGGGTCGCATTGCTATTTGCATTTCGGAAATGGGATTTTTGCATCCCATTTCGGATTTTGCGGTTGCAAATAGCGAATCGGGCCATTTGTGACTCGCAAAACTTTGCTACATCTGGCCCTATATTCTTTTAACTGACTAGCACCACCAGTCCTAATCATCCTTTTAAAGTAATATTTATACACCTCCAGGCCCGGTGAAAAACGTTTTACCTTTGTTACAGAAATTAATTTACACCAACTACTTAATACTTAAGATTTCATTGTTCTTAGTGACTTCCATCTCTATGTTTTTTTTTTTTTTATAACCAAATTTTATTGTTTTCAAAGAATTATGGCAACAACAACAGTTTAGCACAGGTACAACCGAACAATTCAATTGTGGTACATTTACTATGGACATGTTTTTCTTTTCCTTTCGGGGGAAGGCACAGATAGTTCCTTGGTCACGTTCGGTGAGGAGGAGGAGGGGGGTTCGATCTAGTCTATGACAGTGTTTCGAGCCATGGGCCCCATATTTGTTCATATTTCCGGGGGCATCCTCTCGATTCATATATTTGTTTCTCTGGGATTGCGCACCAGTCTACTCCCTTTCTCCATTTCTGCAGGGATGGGCCGGTAGGTGAAGTCCACGCCGCGGCTATGTCTCTTTTGGCTACCAGCAGAGCCGTTCCGATGAACGCTCGATTGGTTTGTGATCTTAATCTCCCCTCCATGATTCCTAGTAGCACCATGGAGGCGGAGAGTTGGAGTTTCGTTCCTATTGTCTTGTTTAGTTCATTTAGCACTTTTTCCCAGTAGATCTGCAATGTCGGACAAGACCAGACCATATGGAAGAAGTCTGCGTGTTCCATGTCGCAGCGGGGGCAGCGGCTGTTCGGCCATATTCCCGCCTGTGAAAGCCTTTTGGGCGCTAAGTATGCTTTGTGTAGGTAGTAAAATTGTATGGTACGCAGTTTTGCTGATATGGCTAGGGTTTTTGGGGCTTCTAGAGCTTCTGCCCATTCCGAGTCCTCTAAAGCTCCGGTCCAGGTCTCCCACCCCGTCCTCATCGAGCTTGCGTCTCCTGGTGTATTGTTAATCAACATTCTATATCGCTGTGATATCCCTTTCCCTCCCATGTTTCCCATTAAAGTTTTGGCTTCAAGGGGGTTAAGTTCCGGTAGTGGGTTTTTGGGGAGCTGCGTTCCTATGGCATGTCTGAGTTGGAGGTATTTAAAAAATTGTGTTCGGGATAGTTGGAACTCTGTCTGCAGTTCCTGAAAGGATTTAAGTGTTTCACCCTTCCATATGTCCCCCACCAGTGAAATCCCTAGTTTATCCCATTCTGTAAATCCCTCCAGTGTGGTGGTGGCGTTCATCCATTTCCCACTCCATAGCGGGGTCTGTAGGGTGATTACTGCATTCCATTGGGTGTGTCTCAGTGCCGCCCGCCATGCCAGGAGGGTGGCTCTGGTTGTCTCGCCCATACCTTGGGGAAGAGGTGTACCGTATAACGCATCCAAGATGCGCGGGAAGCCTAGGGTGTTTAATTCCATTTTGTATGCCGGGTCCGACCACCCTCCGTTGAACCAGTCATGTATTGTTAAGATTTGTGTCGCCAAATAGTATAGGTATGGGTCTGACATCCCCAGGCCTCCCTCATGCGTTCCCTTCTTGCAGTGTTTTGTGGCTACCCGGTGTCTGTTCCCGCCCCAAAGGAATTGTAGTGTCGCTGTTTCTAGAGTTCTAAACCATGAACGTGGGATGGGGAGGGGGAAGTTCTGAAAGGCATATGTTAGTCTGGGTATAATCATCATTTTATATAGGGCTGTCCGCCCCATTATGTTTAATGGTAGTGTCTGCCATTTTTGTAGGTCTGTCTTGACTCGTGTTAACAGCGAGTCTACGTTCTTTGCCCAGGTTAGTTCCGGTAGAAGGGTTACCCAGACACCCAGGTATTTAAAGCTCAGTCTGCGGAGGGGAATTGTGTCCTGCCAGTCAAAGCAGTCTCGAGTATGTGCCAGAGGGACCAGAGCCGATTTGGCTGGGTTCATCTTCAGGCCTGAGGCTGTTGCAAAGCTCTTAAGGAGTTGGAGACTGCGTGGGCCAGATGTGCTTGGGGTGCCCATATAAAGTAATACATCGTCTGCGTATAAAGCTATTTTGTCTTCTGTGGCGTGTTTCCATTTCCAGCCACAATATTCCGGGTCTGTTCGGAACATCTGGGCCAGGGGTTCTATAGTTAGGGCGAAGAGAAGGGGGGATAGTGGACATCCTTGTCTTGTTCCCCTTCTGACTTCAAAGAGTGATGATTGGGTTCCATTGATTTGTACTCGGGCCGAGGGGTCCGCATATAATGCTCAGGTTAGTTGACAGAATCTTGGTCCCAATCCCGCCCTCTGTAACACCATGAATAGGAAATTCCAGTCTACGGAGTCAAAAGCCTTCTCGAAGTCAATAAAGAGCAGCGCTAAGTCTCTGGGTAGTTTATGTCTTTCATCAAGGGTCACATGGAGGCGGTGAATACAGTGACGGGTGCTGCGGGCTGTCATAAACCCACATTGGTCTGCGTGGATCAGTTACGGTAGTACTCTTTTGAGACGTGTTGCGAGTATGATGGCTAGGATCTTGACCTCACAGTTGATCAATGAGATCGGTCTATAGTCTGCACAGTGTGGTGATGGAGGGTTAGATTTGGGAATCACCACTATGGTGGCCTCGTCCAGCCCTCTCGGGAAACGCCCCTGTTGTTCTACTTCTGCGAAAAGGGCCATTAGATGTGGCAACAGCTCTTTTTTGTATTTCTTGTAATATTCTGCTGGGAAGCCATCAGGGCCTGGGGTTTTTCCGGTTCTCAGTCCCGAGATGGCATTGCTTATCTCTTCTTCTTGCAAAGGTTCATCTAAGATCTGCGTTTCTGTAGGGGGCAGACTGGGCAGGGGGATTGTGTCTAGTAGTCTACGGCCATGGGCTTGGTCGATGGAGTCTGAGGCCTTATACAATGTTTTGTAATATCGGGCAAAGGCCTCTGCTATATCCTGGCGTTTCTCGACTTTGCCCTTTTCTCCATCCCATATTTCGGAAATAATGGCTGAGGCTCTGTGATGAGAGATCAGCCAGTGTAGTAATTTCCCTGTTTTGTCCCCCCATCCATATATTCTGGCTGTGCTTGCTCGCCAGAGAGCTTTTGCTGCTTCTAGGGACAGATCTCTGATTTCCTCTCGTATCAGGGACAGCTGTCTTGCGCTCCTTCCGTTGGGGTTCTCTTCTTGTGTTAGTTCTAGCTCTGCTGCTTGTTTCTCTATTGACTCAATCTTTTGAGTTTTTTGACGTTCTATCTTTCTTATCAGGCCTTTGGCTGACCCTCTCAGGACAGCCTTGCCTGCCGCCCATAAAATGCCAGGTGAGGACACCGATCCCTCGTTCAGGCCAAAATATTCATTTTGTGCCTCTTGTAGTTGTTCTACGAATTCTTCGTCTTGTAGGTACCAAGCATTTAATCTCCACATGGGTCGGTTTGCCCGTCGGGCCTGACCCAGAGCTATGCGCATTGGTGCGTGGTCAGATATGCCCCTTGCCAGTATTTCAATATGTGATGTGGCACCGCAGTCTGCACTGGGTAGTAGTATCAAGTCTATTCGGGATTGCGAGCCGTGCGCTGCTGAGGTGTGTGTATTGTCTGTGTCGTGGGTGTCTCAGTCGCCAGATGTCACTGAGTCCCATTGCTGTCATCCAGTTCGTAAAACCCGTCGCCATTTCCCATCTGTGAGCGGTTATTGGGCCTTCCACGTCTAATTTAGGGTTCGGGACTGCGTTAAAGTCACCTCCCAGAACAGTCAGTCCTGAGGGTAGGTCTAGGAGGATTTGTGTTAGTTCCTTAATAGTCCCTCGTTGTAAGGTTGGGGGAATATATGTACTAATTATGTTGATTGTCATTCCCTCTATTGTCCCAGTAATGGCCACGAATCGGCCTTGTTTGTCCTTCCAGGTCTGTATCACCTTCAGGGGGAAGGAACGGTGTAAAAGGATCGCTACTCCTCTCGAACCCCTCATGAACCCGGCGTGATATACTCTATCAAATCCCCGTCTCGATAGGAAGGGGCAGTGTTCTCCGGCTAGGTGTGTTTCTTGCAAGAGAAGTATCTCGGGTTTGTGTCTATGTGCGAAAGTGAACACTGCTGTGCGTTTAATCTTATCTAGCAGCCCGTTTACATTCCATGAGATGGCCTGTGTTGGGTGCATCAGGGTGTGATTGTGAGATTGTCTTGGCTCTGCCTTGCGGGCGTGGTTGTTTTAGATACAGGGTGCCTCCCTCCCCGGTCTCCCCACGTGTCTTCGAGAGCTGTTTTACTTTTTCCCCATTTGTTTGTTGGTTGTCCTGTATTTCTGCAATATTTAAAATCAACAAGTTTGTCAACGTGACAATGAACAGTATCTTACCCTTTGCTACTACGTGTAGCGTTTGAATCCCCCCAACTCCCTCCCCACCCCATACTTCCCCCCAGAAGCATCTGTCGCCCTGACCCCTTACCATCGCGCCTTGAACCCAGCGAGATGGTTTTCTAAACTAAACTAAACTAACTAGCTGGTTGAGCAGTGGTGGACCCCTCCATATTGTCGGATCAGTGCATTGAAGGCGTTTGCTGGCGTTATTTGTCGGCAGTATTAGTATTTTGATTTGCTCGCCTTTCTCCCTCTCCTCTCTCTCCCCTTCTAAAGACCCCTCTCAGGCCCTTTGTTATATAGTCGGGCTGCATGATAGGTCTGTGGTTCCCGGCGAGTCGGTCCCGGCCCGGGGCGGGCTCCGCTGTTTCGAGTCTCTTCCATTTTCTTTTCCATTAGCTGTCTGTGGTGATCTGTGGCCTCTCGGGCTAGTAGGCGTGGGAGCCGCCGTCGTCGACGGGGAGTGCGAGCGGGAACCTCGCCCCCCCCCGGCGTCTTCTCGACCTCGTGCGGTGTCCCTTAGTGATTGTACGTTTTAGCCGATGGTTGAGTTTGTTTCCGTTCAGTGCCCAATCAGTTTGTTCTCCAGTCTTTCTGAGTGGCAACTCTTCTGTTAGCCATGTCCATGCTGCAGTTGGCTGTTCGAAGAAGTGTGTTCTGTTGCCATAGACTACCCTCAGTTTCGCAGGGAATAGTAGTCGGTATTGGATGTTCATTGTTCTTAGTTTTTGCTTGACTTCTAGAAAGGAGCGTCTCTTTTGTTGTACATCTCGTGTGTAGTCAGGGAAGAGGAGGATTTTATCTCCATTGCAGAGGATATCTCCTCTGGTGCGTGCTTCCTGTAGGATCATGTCTCTGTCTTTAAAATTGAAGAGGCGGAGAATTATCGGTCTTGGCGGGGATCCTGGTGGAGGTCTCATCTGAAGGGCTCTGTGTGCCCGCTCAATAGCGAACCACGGGGTGAGACGGTCCTTTGGAATCCAGGAGCGAAACCATTTCTCCAGATACTCGGTAAGAGACGCCGTGGCTGTGTCTTCTGGGAGCCCAACCAGTCTGAGGTTGTTCCGCCTTGATCTGTTTTCAGCATCTTCTGCCCTTCGGTGCAGCTCTGCCGTTCGAGATATGAGTGCGGACACTTGTGTTTTAAGGGTCCTTACCTCGTCCTCCACCGTGGATATTCTGGTCTCCGCCTCTGTGATGCGGGCTGTGGCATTGCGTAGGTCTTGGCGCACTAGAGTCACTTCTTCCCTGACCTCCCTGACTCTGGCTTCCACTGCGGCCTGGGACATGTGGATGGCCTGAAGGATTGTTTCTAGGTCTCTGGAGGTTGGTGCTTGATTGTCTCTTTCGCCCGGGGTATGGGCCTCTGTTCGGGGCCCCGTTACGTTTGTGGCATATTGTTCTATCTTAGTCTGGGCTGTCGATTGTCTTGATGTTTTATCTTTGCCCATGGTTTTGTTACGTTGCCAGGATCAGAAGCCGCCTTGTTTAAGTTCTTGTTGCCTCTGTATATCTGGTTATGGCTGTTTTTTACTTTGATCTCCCTGGTTTCGCACGCAATGGGAGGTTGATCGATCTTTTATGACTAGTGGTTGGCTCTGTGGCCTTTCTTCCTCGTGGCCTCAGATTGTAGTGCATGAGCCGTAGATACCAGAGCCCGAGGGGCAACCCCGGTGTTGTGCGTTTTCTTCCCCTCTTCTTTCCGGGGGGAGAGGAGGATGAGGGCCCGATGATGGCAGAAGCAGTAAGGGGGCGAAGGATTGTTTATTCAGAAGAGAGGGGGCTTTCCGTGTCAGTGCTCCTCCCCGGGTTTCAGTCACAACGGGGACCCCCCGGCCCAGTACCTCTGTTTGTGGTCGTCTCGGTGGTGGAATTCTGCCCTCCGATCCACCGCCTCGATCTGGGCCGGTCCCCACGTTTCGGCTCTGGGTTTCGGCTTTCCGGCGGGGGAAGGGGGGATGCAGGAGAGAAGACAGGGGATACGACCCCCTCCCCCCCAAGGATCTGCTGCAGCGGATTCTGCTTTTTTCCTGGGCTTTCGCGTCTCCGGCGCTCTCGGCTTTTCTTTGTGGCCGGACGCGGGCCGCCACCCCCAGGTCCGCTCGGGCCCTCCTGCGTTCGCGGCCCGGGCCGCTCTCTCCCCCGCCGCGCGCGCCGACTCTGGGCCCCGTCCTTTGCGTTGGGGAGATGGGGGGGACGCAGGAGAGCAGGTAGGAGGCAGCGGGCCTCTCCCCGGGTCTTTCCCGGTGGGTCTCGCCCCTGTCCGAGGCCTCCGATGTTCCCGGCCACTCCTCGCGGCCGCGACTCCGTGAGTCCGCCCGTGCCTCTGGATCGGACTCGGGCTTCGCTTTTTTTCCCCTCCGTCTCGGGGCAGGAGGTCTTGGTGTCCCCTCGACGGGAGGGAGACGTCCAGGGGAGGAGGATTCCGGGCGGATTCAAGGCGGATGACGGAGGGGTCCGGAGCACTATGAAAGTGCGTCCGCCATCTTGACGCCTTGGCCACGCCCCCCCATCTCTATGTTATTGATGTGTTTGATAAGGTGGCTTCTGAGCTGCTCAACTTGTGCTTAGCCTCTGATTTACTTCAGTTAGGTCAAGGGCCCACTCATTTGGCCAGTCTTACTCTACACTTGATTTTTGGGCAGCACAGCTTAGTAGACTCCATATCATCATTAGCGCCTACCTGATTCGATCTTAAAGCTATTTTCTTTCTGATTAATACCTACAGCTATATTAAAGCTAATCACTGTACGTACCTTACACCAAATTAAACCTTTCTAAATTTGTCTTAGCTTACATAGTACCACTTAGCATGAGAACATAAATGTAATTTCTGACCTTTTCTAACATTGATGCAAATCAGTGTTGCATGCTGCTCTCCTTCTGAAAGTCCAAATTCTCACAGGACGTCTCCATCAGTTCGTTAGTTAATGGAGCAACTTTCTTAAACTGAAAGATGTTGTAAGAAATTAAGAAGACTCCAGAGATGCACTTCTAATCCTGCTGATTAAGCACGTTGTAGGCGGAAAATGCATATATATGCATCTACATTTCCAAATTCACCTTTCCCTAGTCTCCCGCAGCTATAACCACACTTCTCCGATATTCATATCTTTTATTGATAAAGTTTATGGCAACATCTAACATGTTTCGGAGATCACTTCTCCTTGTTCACAGATAATACCCATTCCACTTTTACATCATATCTTGCATAATTTGCAAATTACGTAGTCATAGAGAAAGCACCATTCCTTCATAAGTAACAAAGCTTTATACTAATGTGGCGGCCATCTTGAACAAGTTTTCATATCAATCCTATTATCTGTTAGTGATTATATCATCTTGATTCAAGCCAATAGGGTATAAAGGGGGTTATTCTAACTTTGGAGGAGTGTTAATCTGTCCCAAAAGTGACGGTAAAGTGACGGATATACCACCAGCCGTATTACGAGTTCCATAGGATATAATGGACTCGTAATACGGCTGGTGGTAAATCCGTCACTTTTCCGTCACTTTTGGGACGGATTAACACCTCCTCCAAAGTTAGAATAACCCCCAAAGTGTATTCAATGATAATTCTAGATTCCAATCTGTGTAATTCCAAAGTTCTATTCCCACCTCTGTCATTTAAGGGATTTCTGTTGATGATTATAAATTGCAACTTATTGACTCTCTTTTCATGAAATTCTTTGAAATGGCGAGCTACAGGATGTCTTATCTTCATGTAATATAGCTCTTATATGCTGCAATACCATTTTCTCTGCCATATGGATAGTGCTGCACACATAGTATTTATCACATGGGCATTTCAAAGCATACACACTATAATCTGAATTGCATGTCAGATGTTTCTTGATCTTAAAAGCTCTTGGAGCCTTAGGAAATTCAACCGTAGTAATGTCTGCACTATACCTGCAGGCTTGACATTTCCCACAGGTGTAAAATCCCATAACTTTTTTTTTTTTTTTACTTAACTGTGGGACTTGACTCTGACTCAATGAGTCCTTCAATGAAGGGCTTCTCCTGTAAGTATTTATGGAATGGTCTGATAGAATATTGGAGATAGTCTCATTTTTCCAAGAGCAGGCTAAAACTTTCTTTTCATCCTTTTTAGGTCGAGCCAAGACAGCGCACATGCGTTGTCTGCAAGACCTGTTGGATGGAGTATAGGCATTTGCTCCCGCGTGCTGCTGCCTGCCACTTACAATAGGTCAAAGGCTGTGTTGCTCTTGTTGTGCTGCCTCCTAACTGGTTTGGTAACCGATACATCACTTCCTGTACTTGGCTGAGGAGCACCGGCCAAGTACAGTTTAATTACGCCTGGAATATTTTTCTGTTGTTTGCACAGATTATTTTTCCCTGTTTCCTGCCTCTTGTGTTTGTCAGTAAGCACTCTAGTTCATGGGCGCGGTTCGTTTTCCGCATTTGCCCATCACTTGATCCTTATTTTACATAATCAGTATTTACAAGTTGTTGTGTCGTGCCAGTGATTTGTACTTTTTTTGTTGCTTTATATAGCATGAAATCGACCCTGGAATAAATCCTCAACAGTGGCTTCTCCTGGCACAGCGGGAGAGCCGATACGACAATATTCACTGCACTTGGGAAACTCACCCCATAGTGCTTTGCAGGCATTCCTTTTACAATACATAATCCCCCCATAACTCAGCCTGTGGTGGTCCTAGGGCAATGGGACAACCACCAAAACATTCAGAACAATGTGCTCTTTCTGTTAATGACATCTCATGGGTCACACTAGGCCAGAGGGGGGCCAAAAATCATAACCTCTTCCACCATTCAATGCATATTTGAATTCTCTTGTAGTCGAAACTTTTGTTTTTACAGCTGAGAGGAGTTTGTGTTATAAGGGCCTTGTTTGTAATAGTATTTTAACTGTCCTGCACGGCCTGCAAATGTTTAATGCGCTATGCTCTCTAAGGGCTGAAGGATGATAATTGCTCCAAGGCACTATTAACTCCGTTGGCTTGACAGGGACACCTAACCACCACAAGTGGTATTGCACCTTCTGCTAATGCACAAACACAGTTTATTTCTCATAAAGGTTTAATGTATGCATGGAAACTCACCCAATGACGCTTTGCAGGCATTCCTTTTACAACACATTTTACCCATAACCCAGCTTGTGGTGGTCCTAGGGTAATGGGACCACCACCAAAACATTCAGAATGATGTGCTCTTTCTGTTCAGGCCATCTTGAGGGTCACATTATGTGAGAGGGGGCTAAAAAATCATAACCTCTTCCACCATTCAATACATATTTAAATTATCTTATTGCTGAAACTTTTGTTTTTACAGCTGAGGAGGCAGAAGAGTGATAATGGCTCCAAGGCACTACTTACTCAGTTGGCTTGACAGGGACATTTAGCCACCACGAATGGTACTGTACCTTCTGCTGTTTACTCTACAGGGACATCTAGCCACGACCAGTGGTACTGCACCTTCTGCTGTTGACTCTACAGTGACATCTAGTAACTACCTGCGGTACTGAATCCTTGTGCCACTGACTCCACAGTTAAATGAGATTTAAAAGGCCTGCTAGGCCTGAAATGTGTAATACACT
Organism: Pleurodeles waltl; assembly: GCF_031143425.1. Classification (NCBI taxonomy): domain Eukaryota; kingdom Metazoa; phylum Chordata; class Amphibia; order Caudata; family Salamandridae; genus Pleurodeles; species Pleurodeles waltl. Next base: position 164,934,958 of record NC_090438.1, on the reverse strand, counting down.
ATGCCCTCAAAGGGCTGATTAAATGATTGCACTGCAATATTCTTTATCATTCTTTTTTATGTGATTATGCCCTTTAGGGGCTGAATATATGTTTACATGGCCATGTTTCTTCCAAATGCTATTTTTACTGCGGTGCTCTGTAGGAGCTGTTCAGACCATTACAGTCTAATGCCAATTGTATGAAGGAATGCACAAACACAGTTTATTTGTGATAAAGGTTTAATGTGCAGCATAGCTAAATATTTATAAGGTCCCACATGCGAGGTTGTCATTATCATTTACAACACCAACAGCTCTAACTCTAGCTAATGTGAGACCTATTGACTTGCAAATGCTTGTTATTTCTTTAGCTTAACTATGATATGTAGTGATGAACTTTATCTGATTCTCATCATTCTGATGTTTCTTCCAAGGAATTAAGAACTCCTCTCTTTTTAACAATATTACCCTCTCTAATGCTTTTTTAATGTCTGTCTTCGAGTATCCTGTCTTAATAAAACTTTCACTCATCTCTTGAGCTTCAAATTCAAAAGTATTCTCTGAGCTACGGGTTCTCCTAGTTCTAATTAGTTCTCCATATGGAATACTTCTAATTAGGCTTTTCTGATGGCAACTACTTGCATGGAGTAAACTATTCCCTGCTGTATATTTCCTATAGAGTTTACTCTCCAATCTGCCATTCTCTACTCTAAGTTGGATGTCCAAAAAATCAATTATCTTCCATTCAATTCACATGAAAATTTCAGCGTAAGCTCATTCTCATTCAGAGTTTTCACAAACTCTTGGGCTGCTTTTCAATCCCCTCTCCAAATGCACAATATATCATCGATATATTGCACCCAGAGGACTATGTGCCCCTCCATGGTGCTGATGTTACTGACCACTTGCTCATCCCACCAGCCAAGAAACAACCTTGCAAAACTGGGGGCGAAGCACAAGTGTCCATCGCAGTCCCCTGGGTTTAATGAACAATCTCTTTGTTGAAAATAAAAAAAATATTTATCAAACTGATGTAAATCATATCTAAAATCATCTCCGAGTGCAACAAATATGACAATGATCTTGCTCTAAGGAAATGCTGTACTGCCCTGATACCTAAATCACGGGGTATAAATGTGTATAAATTGTTGACATCCAAACAACTTAATATGTAATCATTTTCCCAGACAATATCATTAATTATTCTAAAACAAATCTCCTGTATCTCGAATATATGATGGTAGAACTTCTACATAGGGGCATATATAGTAATCCACATACATTGAAGTGTTCTCCAAGAGACTACCTTTCAATGAGACAATCGGTCTTCCCTGGAGGAGTCTCAGCATTCTTATGTAATTTAGGCAAATATATAGAGCTGGCAATTTAGGAAATTCACTTTTCAAATATTGATACTCATCCTATTATAGTAGATTTTGCTTCCTCCAATCTAATAGTCTGTCAAAAAATGCCTGATTAGCTTTTAATGCTCTTTCTCTATTAGATTTCTCAGAACTGTTATTATCACACAATTGTCTATATCCCTCTTGCAGGTACATTTCTCGTGGCCAGATGACTACATTTCCACCTTTATCTGATCTTTTAATTACAATCTCTTTATTATATCTTAGGGAGACTATAGCTTCTCTATGTCTCGCTTCTAAGTTGTCCCATCTCATATTTCTGTTAAATCTCAATTTCTGTAAACCTTTTATAATTCCTTCTTCATATGTGTTAATTGCATCATTATTAACAGATGGGAGGAAAATTGATTTTAGTTTAAAAGTGTTTGGACAGCTTAACGCAGTTTCTATATTAGCATTAACTACATTTAAATAAGGATCAGCATCAGGCTCAACGATGTCACATAATGTGTGCAAAGTTTCAATTTCACTAATCTTCAATATTGATGGTTGGTCTTCAAATCTAACCTCCTGCACTCTCTGTTTAGTTGCAAGCCACTTTTTCAATTGACATTTTCTCACAAAATGGTACAAATCAATTCTACTTTGTGTGTAATCAAATCTATTCATAGGACAGAATAATAATCCTAGTGTAAGAACGTTTAATTCAGAATTAGTCATCTGAATTTTAGAAAGCTTAACTATTGTCTTTTTATCCATTATTTCTGTCCACCTTTTCTTGATTAACCCACACTTATAAAATACAATATTAATCCTGCATTCACACAGACACGCCCTTCACAAAGTACTAAGAAAACAAGGTGGTCAACCTGCCCTCACACCAGCACACTGCTCACACACAGGTACATCGCTCACTAGGAAGGAACAGAGTTGGAGCATATGGTGGCGTAGAAGGCACAAGTTTATTATCTGGTGCATTGGTCCACTTGTTCAATTCAAAGGTGTTGAGGTAAGCTACACTGAAGACTGAGGCCCATATTTATACTTTTTGACGCACAACTGCACCAACGCAGTTGTGCGTCAAAAATTTTACCGCCGGCTAACGCCATTCCAAAGCGCCATGCGGGCGCCTTATTTATTGAATGGCGTTAGCCGGCGCTGCGGACTGGTGTGCGTCAAAAAAAATGACTCACACCAGGCTGCGCCGGCGTAGGGGAAAATGGAGCTTGGGCGTCAAAAAATGGGGCAAGTCAGGTCTGAGGCAAAATTCAGGCCTCAACCCGATTTGCAGCATTTTTTTTGACGCCCAACCCCCATTGAAATGACTCCTGTCTTAGCAAAGACAGGAGTCATGTCCCCTTGCCCAATGGCCATGCCCAGGGGACTTGTGTCCCCTGGGCATGGTCATTGGGCATAGTGGCATGTAGGGGGGCACAAATCAGGCCCCCCTATGCCACAAAAAATACGGAAAAAAAAACTTACCTGAACTTACCTTTACTTCCCTGGGATGGGTCCCTCCATCCTTGGGTGTCCTCCTGGGGTGGGCAAGGGTGGCAGGGGGTGTCCCTGGGGGCATGGGAGGGCACCTCTGGGCTCCTTCTGAGCCCACAGGTCCATTAACGCCTGCCCTGACCCAGGCGTTAAAAAACAGCGCCCATCAGGCTGGGCGCCGTTTTTTAAGGCCTGCCCCCTCCTGTGCGTCAAAATGACGTCACAGTATAAATAAGGCGCACAGGCCTTAAAGTCATTTTTTGGAAGGGAACGCCTACCTTGCATATAATTAACGCAAGGCTGGTTCCTCCTTCCAAAAAATGACGCACATAGTGGAACTTTGACGCCCGCGGGGTCGGACGTCAAAGTATAAATATGGGGCAGGGTTTGCGCCGATTGTGCGTCAAAAATGTTGACGCACATTCGGCGCAAAGAGAGTATAAATATGCCCCTGAATGTCCACTGATGTTATCAAATCTCCCATCAGCCCCTCTTGGACCAGTATTGCTGACTATCGGAACCTGATCTTAGTGGGGAAGAGTCTTTGCATCAAAAAAGCCCCACTTAATTACTAATAAACAAGTTGGTTGTTTACTTTGTAGTTCAAGCACATGTTATAATAAATAAAGAAAAATAAAAGAAAAAATATGCCAACTAAAAGTGGGGGGTGTGCTTTAAAAAAATTACAAAGTAAAGTTTGCTTGGTCTGCCATCTTGTAACATTAGAAAATGATAAAGTATACAGAATACAGTTTCAAGATGGTGGTATGGTTTTGAAACTTACCACAGTTATACCTGGCTCTCTGGATAAGAAAATTGTGGTCCAGTTGGAGTGGCAGAGGAGCTGCTGGTACTGGCATTAGTCAATTTGCACTAGTCTGCAGTTACAGGTGATCTGCTGGGGGTTGGACTAAAGGAAATATATCCTGAGATTGGAATACTCTGGATGCAGAGTAACACATAGAAAGCAGGCAAAATATGGTTATTCAAACTATCTGACATCCTAAAGACCAACGATTGTCTACTAGGGACATCCAAATATTGACAACAAAGCCAGTGGCTGAAGAGGGCTGAAGAGGGCTGATCCACTGCCCAGTTGTATGTATGCTATTCTGAAAGGCTGAATCAATATGTGAATGATACTGTGTCTGATGAAGAACTGAAGTGGACCTACCCAAAGCCAATTTTTTCTAAGTAAGATTATGATTTATATTTGAGAAAATATGAAGCTAAAACAGTCTTTCGGTCAGACCTAAACCACACAAACATAGATAGAACACAAGTAGCAGAAGCATATCAGGTCTTTGGTTCACATGCATAAGACATAGATAACTGGTCAAGAGCATCACAATCTTCCCTGAGAGGCATGAAACAAGGGTGGCACTGCAGTGCCAGCTTCCTTCAAAGACATTGAACACATGTTTCTACTGTAGGTCCAGTCAGTACAAGCTTCCTTCAAAGACAAGGAACAAATGTTGCACTGTAGGGCCAGTTCAAGATTCATTTAAAGACACTGAACAAGTGTGGTACCGCTGGGTCAATATAAGCTTGCTTCAGAAACATGAAACAAGTGGGATACTGCAGGGTCAGCTAGTCCAAGCTACTGTTGTGTAAACTATGACTTTGGCGTAGTTCTACAAGGTTTGCTTTCCCACCAATAGGTGACACAAGTGAACTGGATTGAATGCACCAGTGCTGAATATGGAAGACAGGTTGTTGTAGCCCCGAAGGACCCCCATCCAATGCATTGTTTGAAATAGAGTTCCTGCTTTTGGTTTACTAACAATCCCTGTAAAGAGATCAGGAACTCCGTGGTAAAAGAAACAGACCTATTTCATTATTCACAGTATCACACACACTCTGCACACTTCTTAGGGAGAAACAGAGCACTGCATACCCTGTTGACAGTGAGAGATGTTGTTATCAATAGAGGTGTGAAGGCAGTGTTCGCTGCACAGGGCAAACATGAGCTGTTGGTAGCAGCCTTTCCCCAGGACTTGGCTTTATCAGCATCAGGCGAGATGCAGTGGTATAACAAAGGCCCCTGCAGCCACCGCGATGCAGGGGGAGGGCCTGAGCTCAAGGGACCACCTCCAGCACAGCACTTGGCCGGAGTGAGTTTGGATGGGGGCCCCCTCCATGCTATTTGCAGGGGGGCCACCCTCCAGTTTTGTTACGCCACTGGCGGGATGTAGCATCTTCAAGGTGCGCTCACAGTAGATGAAACCGTCTCTGGCAGATTTTCATGCGATAATCTGGGTGAAGGACCTCATCTGATGAGTGGTCAAGTAACAATCCTTATATACTGAATCTTCTCAGAGATTGGAATTTCTGACATAAGTTGAGAAATGTCTGACAGATTATGTGCAAAAAGGTGCGCATCTCAGACGTTTCCTTATGAACATATAAGGTGAGAGGATGGCAATTCAGACTACACTATTAGGCTATATGTCTGTATTTGTTCTTAGTTGAATTGACTTGACCAATCAATCAATCAGGATTTGTATAGAGTGGCTAATCACTGGATAGGGTATCCAGGTGCTTGCAAGTATTGGAGGCTTATTCGAACAGCCAGGTCTTGAGGGCCCTTTGGAATTCTGGAAGTGAAGTGATGGTCCAGAGTTGAGTGGGGAGGCTCTTGCAGGTCTTTTGTGCTATGTAACAGAAGGAGTTTCCTCCATTTCTGCTTTGGAAAATGCGGGGAGTGTGGGCAAGTGGTAGGAAGGTGGAGCATAGTCTTCTCGGTGGAAGTTCAGGTGGTGGTTAATGTAGGCGGGTCCTTGGTTGTGTAGAGCCTTGTGTGCATGGCTCAACAGCTTGAATTGGCATCTCTTCTGAATGGGGAGCCAGTAGAGTTGCCTGAGCTGAAGCCTGATGTGGGTTTATTGGGACAGGTCAAGGACGAGTCTGGCTGTGGCATTTTGTATGGTTTGAAGTCTCTGTAGGAGGTGTGTGGCGATTCGTACATGGAGAGTGTTGCCATAGTCCAGTCGGTGGTGAGGATGGTCTGTGTCATGGTGCATTTCGGGTGCAGGGGTAGCCACTTGAAGATCTAACATAACATGCGCAGTGACAAAGCAGGAGGAAGCGATCGCATTGATTGTGATTTCATGGTGAGTTTGTTGTTATTGATGATTCTGAGGTTCCTGGCATGGTCGGAGGGAGTGGGTGTGGGTCCTAGGTCTGACAGCCACTAGGAGTCATACCATGTGTTGCTCTTGTTGCAGAAAATTAGTACTTCCGCTTTGTTCATGTTCAGCTTCAGGCAGTTGTTCTTCATCCAATCTTCAACACTTGTCATGCATCTGTGGAAGTTGGGTCTGATGCTGGTGGGGTCGTCTGTGAGTGAGAGGGTGAGTTTGATGTTGTCTGCGTAGGAAATTAAGTTGAGACCAAGGGATCTCACACTGTTGGCCAGCAGGGTTGTATATGCATTGTGGAGCATGTGGCTGAGGGCTGAGCCCTGGGGGAGGCTGCAGGGGATATCCTTGAGTTCAGAGTTGAAAGGTGGGTCCTCTGGACTCTACCGGTGAGGAAGGAGATGATCTATCATAGCGCGTTCCCTTAGATGCCGATATGGGGGAGTCTTTTGATCAGCATGTGGTAGGATACAGTGCTGAAGACTACTGAGAGGTCGAGGAGGATCAGAGCTACTCTTTCTCGTCCATCAAGGGGGGTCCAGATGTTGTTGGTGGCTGCAATCAGAGTGGTCCTGGTGCTGTAATTTCTGTAGAAGCCATATTGGGAGGCGTACCGAAGCTGGTTCTGCTCCAGGTGAGTCATGAGTTGCTTGTTGGTGATCTTTTTCAGTCACTTCGTTGGGAATGGGAGCAGGGAGATTGGCTGGTAGTTTTTTAGTTTGCTGGGGTCGGTGGAGGGTTTTTTAAGAAGTGGTCTCACTTTGGCATTTTTCCAGGCATCTGAAAATGTTGTGGTGATGATAGAGGTGTTGAGTGGGGTGGTGAGTTCCTGGTCAATCCTTTGGTTTCTGAGATTGAAGATGTGGTGTTGGCATGGGTCTGTGGGAGCTCCAGAGAAGATGAATTTCATGGTGGAGGTGGTGTCCTGGATGGAGAGGCGGCTCTAGGTGGTCAGTCTGTGGTTTGTGTCGGTTGCTGTGGTGGCGTATCTTTCAGGGAAGTCTGTAGGTGTAGGTTGGGTGTGAAGTTTCTGTATATGGTGCAGGAAGATGGCCCAGTGTGTGGTGGACACCTATGGTGTTACACCTTATACTGGGTCCAGGCAACCCTGATTAGATAGTGTTACGGAGTCTAGACATCAAGGGCTCTCTAGGGTAGTTGTGCTGAGCAGGCAAGACTTATCTAGAAGGCATGTGAAACACTTGCAATGCCACAGTAGTCACACAGTGTTGCAAAAAAAGGTACTTTATTATAGGCACATCAAACTAGACTACCATTGGTATACCTCCATCTGGAGGTATGAACACGCGGTAAATACACTAGTAAGCATAGATTAGCAAGGGCCCTATGGGGGGACCAAATCATATACAAAAAAAATGGAATGCGAACAGGTGTCCCCCACCAGAGTGTATGGAGTAGTTAGCCAAAGGCTGGAGAAGAGTGAAACCCCAAAAGGTAAGTACCTAGAAGCTCCCTTTAGGAAAATGGCTCCCTGTTGCAGTTACCCCCCCACATTTTGCCTGATACTGATGCTGACTTGACTGAGAAGTGTGCTAGGACCCTGCTAACCAGGCCCCAGCACCAGTGTTCTTTCACTAAAAATGTACCACTGTTAAGGACCCCTCACCTAACACATGCACACTGCCATTGCAGATTGTGTGTGTTGGTGGGGAGATAAAGGCAAAGTCGACATGGCATCCCCCAAAGGGTGCCATGCACACAAAATACTGCCTGTGGCATAGGTAAGTCACCCCTGTAGCAGGCCTTACAGCCCTAAGGCAGGGTGCACTATACCACATGTGAGGGCATAGCTGCATGAGCAATATGCCCCAACAGTGTCTAACTCCATTCTTAGACATTGTAAGCACAGTGTGGCCATATTAAGTATATGGTCTGGGTGTTCGTCAAAAATAAACTCCACAGCTCCATAATAGCTACACAGAATACTGGTAAGTTTGGTATCAAACTTCTCAGAATAATAAACCCACACTGATGCCAGTGTTGGATTTATTAAAAAATGCACGCAGAGGGCATCTTAGAGATGCGTCCTGTATTTTACCCAATCCTTCAGTGTAGGACTGACCGGTGTGTGCCAGCCTGCTGCTGAGAGATGAGTTTCTGACCCCCTGGGGTGAGGCCAGAAACAAAACCTACTCTGGGTGGAGGTGCTTCAGGGGGAGCCTCTGGATCCTCTGAAGGCATCGCTGTGGGGGTGCAGGGAGGTCGACTCAGGGTGTCCACATCATTGGAGTCACCTGGTTGTCCTCTCTGCGGTGTTAGTTCTTCTGGACACGAGCTGGGGGCGTTGGGTGCAGAGTGTGAAGACTCACGCTTCTGGAGTGAGGCTGGTGTCTTTGTTGCAGTTCTTGGTCCTTTAGATACAGGTCAGTCCTCTGAGTCCTCAGAGATCGCTGATCCCGCTGGATGCGTCGCTGTGCAGGTTCTCTGAGTCTGGAGACAGGCGGTAGGGCTGGGGCCAAGTCAGTTGTCGTCTCTGCGGGGCTTTCAGGTCAGCAGTCCTTCTTCTTTCTTCAGGTTGCAGGAATCTGGTTTCCTGGGTTTAGGGTTGCCCCTAAATACCGAATTTAGGGGTGTGTTAGGACTGGAGGACAGTAGCCAATGGTTACTGTCCTTGAGGGTGGCTACACCCTCTTTGTGCCTCCTCCTTGTGGGGAGGGGGGTACATCCCTAAGCCTATTGGGGGAATCCTCCAAAACAAGATGGAGTATTTCCAAGGAGGGGGTCACTTCAGCTCTGGTCACCTTAGGGGTGGACCTGGCTGAGGGGATGCCTCCTTCTTGTTTTTATCATTATCTCCCCGGACTTGCTGCCAAAAGTAGGGGCAGTGTCTGGGGGCGGGCATCTCCACTAGCTGGAGTGCTCTGGGGCATTGTAACACAAAGCCTGAGCCTTTGAGGCTCACTGCTAGGTGTTACAGTTCCTGCAGGGGGAGGTGTGAAGCACCTCCTCCCAGTGCAGGCTTTGTTTCTGGCCTCAGAGAGCACAAAGGCTCTCACCCCATGGGGTTAGAAACTCGTCTTAGTGGCAGGCTGGCACAGACCAGTCAGTCCTGCACTGAAGGATTCGGTAAAATACAGGGGGCATCTCTAAGATGCCCCCTGTATGTATTTCGTAATAAATCCAGCACTGGCATAAGTGTGGGTTTATTATTCTGAGAAGTTTGATACCAAACTTCCCAGTATTCAGTGTAGCCATTAAGGAACTGTGGAGTTTGTTTTAACATACTCCCAGACCATATATTTAATCTGGCTACCCTGCACTTACAATGTCTAAGAATGGACTTAGACACTGTAGGGGCATAGTGCTCATGCAGCTATGCCCTCACCTGTGGTATAGTGCACCCTGCCGTAGGGCTGTAAGGCCTGCTAGAGGGGTGACCTACCTATGCCACAGGCAGTGGGTTGTGGGCATGGCACCCTGAGGGGGATGCCATGTTGACATTGCCTTTTTCTCCTCACCCACACATACAATCTGCACTGGCAGTATGCATGTGTTTGGGGAGGGGTCCCTCAGGGTGGCACAACACATCCTGCAGCCCTTAGGGACCTTCCCTGGTCACAGGGCCCTTGGTACCACTGGTACCTTTTACAAGGGACTTATCTGTGTGCCAGAAGTGTGCCAATTTTGGAAACAATGGTACATTTTTAGTGAAAGAACACTGGTGCTGGGGCTTGGTTAGCAGGACCCCAGCTCTCTCTCAAGTCAAGTCAGCATCAATACCAGGCAAAAAGTGGGGGGTAACTGCAACAGGGAGCCATTTTCCTACAAGTATTGCGACTTGAAACCTTCCAAAAAGGCTAGAAAACAATGAGTGAAAAAAATGAAAGAATCAGTACAAATACTGCTTTTAAGTCCAGTCACCAGACCAGATCCATTGTTCTTAAAAAGATGCCCAACACCAGTCGCCAAAGATTAATTAAATATTGTTTGTACAGTATCAGAAAAATGTGTGTTGGGTATTGCGTGTGTGTCAGCCTCTAAGTTTCTGAAGCAGTTCTAACTGTCTGCAGATTATAGGTTTCAACGGCTGAAGTCAACAGACTTTTGTTTGTAATATAACAAACAATGGAGGTAATGGGTACAAGGTCCTTCCATAACACTGTATTTTTTCAGAAACCGTTATTAAGTATGGCTGGGGGTGTGTGGCCAAGATTGTAGCCACATTGGACGCATTGTAAAGTGTTCAGTGTCTGGCCTGTTTAATATCCTGTTTTATATATACCCATCTGGCTCTTAAAGTAACAGGAACCGTTGCCTGAACACCCTACACAACAGACCCACTGCATTGCGGACAGCTAACTGCCTGCGGAGACGCTGCAGTGGGAAAGAAAGAGCAGAGCGGAACGATGGAGTAGGCCTGGAGCACCCACCATCCGGTGGCACGATTGACTAAACAGCATCTTCTGCAGGGGTGAGTGAGGAACTCGGCTCCCTGCCAAACCAGAAACAGACAGTGAATCCACCCCCCCATAAGTCCCTCAATACACAGCGCTTAACGCAAGATTGGGGGGAGTGAGGAGGGAGCCAGCCTGCGTCTGTACCCAGGAGCCTGTGAATGATGGTGTGTGCTCTCCGGACCCGAGCGCTATAGAGACTGCTTGCCCCGACCTACATCGCCACCACATGGGGCCTGAGAACCTCCAAGTTGCCTCGTGTGCCCACTACAGGTGACAGGGACCACTGAGAAGATTCTGCCTGCAGCCCAGCTGAAAGATCCACTTAAATAACTGTGACACCGCCGGACTATACAGAACTGCAGGCCTGAAAGCGAAACAAAACAAAATGCTGCAATCTGAATTTGCCAGTAATCTGCACCAGCTTGGGAACAGGAGTCCCAGGATGCCATAGATAGGATTTGGCTGCTACTAAGGTCCTTCAAGTAGGATGATTTTATCAGGGCCATGCAACTTTTAGATGTGTGAAGGGAGATATTGAACAAATATCACTCTGTCACACCAAACTAATCCAACATTTCATATACATAATATGGAATGCTTCTGAGGTGCTTGTCTACATATACCCCCCAACACACACTTTCGGATAGCTCCCACTGCAGCCCCTTTGCCATCACATCGCCCTAGCCCATGAACATTCAGGCTTACTGGAGGTGGGAGAACTGACAGGGCCCCTACTGACTCAGCTTAATATCGCAGATTGCTATATATGGGCCTTCTAGAGGGGGAAAACGAAGTCCCTTGCTCCTGCTGCGAGAACCAGGGAATTAAAGCCATTAGCTACGCATCATCCACCAATTGTTAGGAATGAGCAGAGGTTGGGCTACAGTCACAGGCAAATTGGTAATGCATTGGAACAATCTGAGACACATGCACTGAGCCTCCCTGAACTGTAGCACAGCAAGTGAGAACTCTTTGCAACCAACCCCTCAATAAGTGGACTATAGAACACCCATGCAGCAAGAAGTAATAACATTTGCTTGCCCTACAATCGTGACAGCTAGGGACAAGGCTCGCTAGAGGTCCCTTCCCTCCTAACTTGTACTGCACTGTGTCAGACCACTTTCCGATGCGAGAATTATAAAGCCTAAAGTGTCCAAATCCACGGTGCGTGAACACTTGGGACCAATGCCTTCCTCCGGGACTGCAGATCACACCTCCACTGCTCTTCAGCAATTGGAAACCACCTTACAGGCACACCCTATCCAGTTTGAACGTGTTTCTCAAGCGATCATGGACACAAAAACATCTCTTGAAACTAAAATAGACACAGTCTCCCAAGATGTGAATCTCCTTCGTGCTGATTATCGTAAACCACCAGAGTGGAGGAAACCAAGTCCTCTCTGGGAGCTCTGAGACCTACCGTCCAAGAACTGCAAGCACTGATGAAACTACTAAAAGCGAAGGTGGCAAAGCTGCACTGAAGAGCAGAAGATGCGGAAGGAAGGTCCAGGTGAAATATTTATTTCCTGGGCTTTCCGGAGAGTGTTGAGGGCCCAAGCATGGAACTATCCATCGAAAAATGGCTAACAGACAATGTGCTAGTGGGCATGGTCCCAAAAATTTTTTTTTTTTTAAAAGCAGACAGGATACCAGGCAGGCCACCACCACCGGCTGCTCCATCGAGACCAATTTTAGCCCACTTCCTAAACTACTGAGATTGTGACTTAATTCTCAAAACTTTTGAACCCAGAGACACTGGAAATTTGAAAATGTATCCTTCACTGCAAACCCTGATTTCACAATAGAGGTGCAACAGCAGTGAAATGTCTACACTAAAGTCAAACAACACCTGCATGACCTGAATATTAAATATGCACTTTTGTTCCCAGCAAGGCTTAGGGCCACTGATGGGGAGAAGACCCACATATTTGCTGCCTCAGAATGTGTCTGGACGTGGCTACATTCTAAAGGACTAGATGAGCCCCTACCAGAGAAGAAAATGGATGGGACGGGCTCTCTACCTGCCCCCTTTGACATCGGCACACATTGTCCAAGGCGGAACCAACCAGAACCTAAGCAGCCCAGGGATGTTCTGACCCGATACGGTAAGCCATCCAGTGCTCAACAAACTCCTTCTTGGTACTCAGGGAAGAACATCTCTCAGACTCTGCATCTGATACAGGAAGTTCCCATTCCTTATCTGCGGATATCACCAAGCAACTAGCGATAACCCCACATACTGCTGACGACATGAGGATAACAGATCATTTTCCATCTACCCTAGTTCATTGTGTACTAACCCGACCAATTTACTTTTAAGATCACACTGCAGATCAACTACCTGCAGGAGCTCAACTTGTTCATTCTAGATGCACTCACCACGAAGCACCATTGCGTAAATTCTAGAAACCCGATAAAGACACCCCACTACAAGACATTAGGGTTTCAGCTCTTGTGGCTGGTCCTACGAGTGGCCAGGCACGGAATACAAACTCAACTTACACGCCCCACGAAGAGACTTCCTCATGGACAAGTTTTACCCCTTGTTTGGTTTTAAATACATATGTTTATTTGTTTAAGGGGATCTGGCAAATGGTTTGAATACTACCTGCCTGGGGAAAGTTACCTAATAATGGTCAATATGTAGTTATTGGGATGCTTGGGTGGATTGGGGGGTTGCTAGGTGAGGTGGAGTTACTCACTACAGTGGAATGTTCAAATATCAGTATGTTTTGCTTACACCATCTTCAATGAGCACACACCTAGACACATTAACTCCACAATATCATGTACTCACATGTAATGTGCGCGGTATGGCAAACCCTACTAAACGACATAGAATTCATACCTACCTAAACCACTGACATGTGCAATTTGCCATAATACAAAAAAACTCACCTGACAGAAATAGAACTCTGAAAACGTACATCTAAATGGCATGGACAGGCCTATGGCACCACCACCTCCGTGTTTGCCTGAGGGGTACTTATATGGGTGGTGCCAGGGATCCCATATACAGTAGAACACATTAATACAGATGAGGTGGACAGAGGTGCTAGAGGGTCAATTAGATGGTGCACCATTGTAATTGGTAGGAATATATTCCCCTAATTGCAATCCCACTGGTTTCTTAGCCACAATCACACCCGCCCACTGTAGGAATCTACTGGTCCCATGTACATGGGGAGGAGATTTTAATTGCATCGCAAATACCAGCCTGGATCAGTCCCACCCACAACCGCCCGGGGCAGCTAGTGTGAAGACGTCCCAGGGCTTTAGTACATGGCTTGCGAACAGGGGACTCCATGAAATGTGGCACATGGGTCACCCACTGGAGCGTGAATACTCATTTTTCTCCCCAGTGCATGATCTTCACACCAGGATCGATTTAAACCTAGGAAGAGCATACCTGAGGAAAATGGTGGTGCAAGTGGAGTAGCTGGCTCGCACCTTGTCCGATCACTGTCCCCTCCAAATGATACTACAATGGGGTAGGCCACACCAATGTATTCCCACGTGGTGATTGCAAACTGAAGCATTACCTGATACCCCATTCAGAAAGGACCTCTCAGCATGTCTTGGGCAATACTTTGAACACAACAAAGGCACCACAAGGTGGTGGAAAGAGGCCACTGCCTGGCCACAGACTGGGGAGTGCGACACATACTCCACAAAGAACTGGTAACACTCTTTTACCTAGAGAAAGAGATTGCAGCTGGCATCACTGTGCCCGCCCGCCTACGAGAACTCAGGGGCAAACACAGGGAAGCAGAGACGTGCCCAAGTAGACATGACCATAAACATTTCTTGGCCAGACTCCATGCTGAAGGTGATTGCTGGGGCAGATTGTCGGCCTGGCTCACCTGAGATGAACGACAAACTACCCCAATAAGAGCCATAAAATTGACCGATGGCAATTTGATTTCCACACAAACAGCCATCCATGATGCCTTCCGCACATACGATAGTGAATTATACACTGCAAACCAAATCCCCGATGAGGGGCAGATGGAAACTTTCCTTCAAGGTCTCCCTTGCCTCGTCTGTCCGTGCTCCAAAAGTCTGATCTCGAGGAGCCTCTTCGGCTCGAAGAGATCAGGGCAGTGATTGCCCAAATAGCTAGAAATACAACATCGAGCATGGATGGCCTAACAATCACGTATTATGCTAACTTTTCTACGCAATTAACCCATCCTCTACTGGATGTATTCAACAAAGCACATTCCAGAGGACAACTCCCAGTGTGAGGTACTAGTTGTGGTTTTGCCCAAACTGGGGTGAGATCCGTTAGACATGTGCTCCTTTAGACCATTATCTCTACTTAACCTGAACTGCAAAGTGCTGGGCAAGGTGCTTGCTAATAGGCTCCTCCCCTTATTGGTACAATACTCTATGAAGATCCGTCGGGGTTCATCCTGGGACGTAGCTCCTTCCTCAATATCAGGCGTCTCCTGTGGATTGTCCACTATACACCAGACAGTGACTATGAAAAAGTAGCAGTATCTCTAGACATTGAGACGGCTTTTGACACTCTTCTTTGTGACTTTCTACTCACAACCCTATCACCACTGGGAAGGGTGGCAATGACCATGATGCTAATTCTCCCCCGCTTGCTATACTACTTCGCCGCCCTACCGATTGTGTGGTCCAAATCCTTCTTCTTATTAACTGAATGGACTACTCTTAGACCTGCTTTGGGGGAAATCCCGGTGCCAAGTAGCCCTAAAAACGACACAGCAACCGCTCACAGAAGGGGGTCTTAGCATGCCTAACTTTGAGCTCTATTACGCTGCTTGCCAGCTACAGTGGCCTGTCAGCTGGCTCGAACAGTCCCCCAGCGCAGAACAAAAATGGTCATACTTGTGAGGTTGGGTTCGACAACAGTATATACCTGGTTGTCAAATATAAGACATCCCCCAATCAGATGGTCTAACCTGATGAATGTTTAATTCATTGTAAGTTGTGTGTATTCCTATGGTGAGGACGTATTTTATTTCTTTTATGATCTGGTCTCAGAATATAGTCAGAAAAATCCATGGTTTCATTTATTAAGGATAAATGGTCCTTTACAGCTCAAAGGCTAGAATGTTCCAGCCTTCCCTAGCATAATTTACCTACACTATATGTGGTAATTACTACAGGTGTTTGTGTCTTATATCGTAGGTCGGGACAATTAATTTTTGATCCAGGCAAGTTGGAAAGGAAATGTTGAATACAGGTGTCAGAATCAGAGGGCCATAAGTCTAAATCTTCAATAGGGAATTGAGTTGATTTATAGGTTCCATTTTGTATTATATCTTTTATGTCTGATTCAGACATATTTGTGGGAAATTGCCAATTATTGAACATAGTCTGATTGACTTTTGGTACAGAAGGCTTCTTTAATTTCTTCATTGTTCTAAATCCCACATAGGTAGTCTGTTGGATAGTTTTGTTTAGAAAGATTATTTCTTTTGGTATTATGCATGTCCAAAAAAAGGCTTTTTTGCCTTGTATCTGCCAAATTTTGGTTCCCCAAATACTTTTCTAATCAGCATTTGCTTTCCAATAGTAATATCCTTGAATACCCTGATTTTGACTAAACCCGATAGAGTAAATTAGTTTTTTTTCTGTACAAAATAGAAGGCTGAAGGGTGTGATCTGTCAGCACTCTGAGAGTATGGGATTTTCTTTAAGAAATTAGGATGACAATCAGGAAGGCCCCATAGTGTTCCCACTGTGTGTAATTATGAATTTCTTTAGGATAGCTAGTCCTGTGTATGTAGAAATTTGCATAATGGTGGTAACAATATATTTCTTTGTAATAAGCCTAATTCAAATAATGGTCTACATTATTGAAATGAGTATAACCAGACATCATTCTCTTAACAGTTTCATTGTCCCAATCATCTGAAATGGAACTGGGTATTACAATATCATTCATTTAAATTTGATCACATATGACAATTGCAATGTCACAGTGGGTCCCATAAACAGGTATGGAACCTTTTACCATACTATGCCCTCAGACAGAGGATAAGCTGTGATGTTTACAATGGAGAGACCTCTTCGGGTTCTGTTTGATGAGTAGTGTGGCTGTAGTTTACAACCCACAGGTGATGCAATTGTTCTTGCAGGGACAAAATGCCCATTGAGTAGCAGTAGAATGAGGGGTATCGTTGACAACCACATAATGAAAAGAAAAGTTCTCAAAGTGATCCAGGAACAGGACCACAGAATAATTAAATACCTGTCACTAAACCACTGATAAACGCAGAGTAGTCTCTAGCGGTGAGTGACTATAGAAGAGGTTGAAAAGTCCTCTGTGAAATATCCAGAGTCATTTTCAATGTTGTTGGTCTCTTGAGACTCTCGAAAGGACACCTCTTCAAATGATGTGGCATCAGGTGGAATCTCATAGTAAACCATAGAATAGCTTTGAACGTAGCCAATTTTGTGCTGGCAACATCAGATGTGTTTGCAGAACTAAGTGTTCTGCATAGAGTGCTTCGCTGAAATATCCCTGATTGGGAAATCAATCCAGTATTGTTACTGCTTTATTCAAGGGATATGATAATCAGAGTAGGGAGAGGTTTGGATGCACTGTTCTGAATCCTTCTTAGTGTCTGTGGAGGTCTGCTGTAAAGGACACAACACATAGTGCTTTTTAACATGGTCGATAGACATCTGTTTGTTTCTCCTTGAGCCAGGCAAAGGAGTCAGAATGACAGTTCTGTTGCCTTTTACCCCAAGAACAGTGGCAGGTAGTCTGCAGGATGGTTCAAAAGCTTGCCTGTCATGTATTCTTTTACAAACTAGGTCCCTGTGGTGGGTTCCCTGGGAAAAAGAAAGATGCCAAGCCTCTTTGTTCGACTACAAACTCTCAGGAGTACTTTATTTTATTTTCATTGTTCCATTGTACTCTTATCCAATACGTATATATTCACTATTCTCTTCTTTTCTTTGTATTAAATCTCTTTAATGTTCCTCTTGTTAGTTGATTTTCGTTTCCCAGGCTGTCTTTTTTAAGTAGCGTCTTCTTTTTTTTGTTTTCTAGATCTATAGCCTTCAAGACTTTGTTCCGCGTGCTTACAGCGCCATGGGAGGAGGAAAGAAGAACCGGGAACACACAGTAAGTGGATTTTATTTGTATCTGTGATCTTCTATATTTAGTGACTAGGGAGGAAGGGAGGGTGGTCCAAGGACTGTGAGGGGTTGTGCATGGGAAAAATTACAATAAACACACACACAAAAAAAAATATCTCCTGAAAGTAAGCTGTGGTTCGTTCTCATCTCCCCACCGCACTCCAGAGTGACCAAAAGTCTTGCTGGTTTCTCCCTTTTATGTCCCTCGTCCCTTCTCCCACCTCCCTACGTCCACCGATACCCCCAAGTACCGGGGATGCGTCTAGATTTGTTGGCGTCTTCGATGCACGCTGTTGACTCGTCGCGCTCCTCTGATCCCAGGCATGCAGCTAACATCTCTCTCTCCGCTGACAAGTCCGGCTCCTCTTTCACTTCGCTCGTTTCTCCTCCGCTCGTCTCTCCGCTCGTCTCCCCTCTCGTCGCTCTTCTCGTCTCTCTGCTTGTCTCTCCTCTTGTCTCTTCTGTCGTCTCTCCTCTCGTCTCTCCTGCGCATGCCTCCTTTTCTCTTCCGGTCCCTCTCTATCGGATATCCGGTTGAACGATTGCCTCCTTGGTACACTCCACGGTACCCCCGGGGCATAGGCTTGTCGGCCCGAAGGACTCTCGGAAGACAGGGATATGGCAACCCTGTCACAGTCCCCAACTTTGGAAACACACCCATCAGCAGCAATGATAACCTTCTCTTTACAGGTGGCGGTGTCAGAGTGGTTCACGTTAGATAGCTTGTCTATGAATTCTTGAATACTCTGTAGAGAATTTGTGTTTCTCCAAGCCCAATTTGTCTTCATCTGCCACCTTCCCAGATGTATCTAAGCCAGACTCCTACATAGGAACTCTGAAGGGAACCTCATATGGAGTGTGTCCTCCCAGTAGTTATCTGGGCAAGTTATTTGCCGCTCTTTGAACTCCATACAGATTACACTACTAAGACCTGAAGTTATTAGTCTTGCTGTAAAGGCTTGTTTAATCATGCCGTTAGCACACTCGACAATGCCATTCGATTGAGCTTTGAATAGGTTGCTGTATTGGAGACTAATTACCAGGCAAACACAGGACTGTTATCTGAATGAAATTAATTAACTGCCCCAATTACTACCAGACACTGCCAATATTTTATTACTGCTGAAACACTTGCATATCCATGTGGCCACACCCATAGGAATCAGCTACATGAATCGACTACCACCAATAAGTACTTATATCTATTGGCTGAGTGAAGTGGACTGATGTGATCCAAATAAATCACTCAAAAAGGGGTGTTTGAAATTATGAGGGGCGTTGGCAAGGGTCTTTTGACAATAGAAGGCTTAATCTGCTGACAAATATCACAGTACTTTACATAATCCCTAGTCTGTTTATATAAACCAGGCCACAAATGGAGTTGCTATAGGATTGCCACAGTTGTGTTGGCCCCTGCATGAGCCGATGCCAATCCCTCTAATCTCAACAGTTTACTAGATATTATCCTGTCTCCTATTCCTGGTTATGTGACTATAGGAGTTTTATCTGGATTAAGGGTGTAGGAGTATTTAGAAGGAAAGCCTGTAGAAGGCTTCCCACCTTGTTTGGTTGTATTTATGGCTAAGATATCGGTGTTGATCTTCATTTGAGATCTGGCTAGGACTGCTACTCTAGCAGTCTGAATTTCAGCCTTTGCCGCTTCATTGGTTTTACAGTTTCCTTTTGCATGAATTTCATCACACTGATGGCCCAGAGTGTCGCTCACATGGACCAATGGAAGCTTGTCTTGTTAGACAGCTACCTTTCCCCTAAGCTGTTTATTCTGTATAGGATTTGTCGGATGCGCTGCATACGCAGCGTCCTGACTGCACGGTCCCTTTAAGGAGGTGGAGCGCTTAACTTTTAAGGGTGTTTGCTTGTTGCACCGTGAATGACTGCTAGTTGTTCTGGGACAGTCTACCCACATATTCACCTGCACTGGAGTCCTGCTCACCTGTTGGCGTCCGTGTCTGCATCTTCTTCCCTGCTCTAGTCGGCATCCACGGCAGCGTCCTGCTCCAACCCTCTGCAGCCCCAGCACTTGGTATTCTCTGCTCTTCTAGGACTCATGGCGGGTTCATCCTTAGGAGTGGGGTTTGTCAGGATGTATTTGCCTTTGTGGTGTGCATGGTGGAGCCCACGGCAATGGTAAGACACATATAGACAATATGTAAGCAGCAATATCTTAACAGTGGGTATTGCGCTTAAAGAGATTGAGCTAAAAAGAGTCAATTACTTATCTGATGGATTACTTGAGGAGAATACATGATCTGTTGCATGAGGTATTTGGAACCTTGAAGGAACTTGTGGGTACAACCGTTTAAGGTTACTCTGAAAGAGAAAGAAACACTCATTTATTAATGCAAGGTCATGGTGAACTTATGAACGCTGATAACACAAGGAATGTATTATTGGCCGAAAATATATGAATATTATTTGGAACTTAACAATTAACTATGTTGTTAATCCTTATGTATTCGAGCAGGAATTGTTATGTTTGAATGTTAGTATATAGAATTCGTAGAACTTCAGATCCTTAGACAATATAGGAAGGTGCTAGAAAGATTAAGACTATTTGGATATATATATATATATTCAATGTACATGTATTCATCATTGATAGGTTCTCAAGAATTAACAATTCTAAGTTCTGTCTTATAGATATAGCGAATACAAGCCTGAAAAAACCCACTCTCTCAACTAAGGAGGAAGGGACATTAGGTAATTTGGCAAGTGGGTCACATTATACTAGTTGTTCACATTTGGAGATGTTTTGAGCACTAAATCCTGTTATCTGTGTGTAGAAGCTGGGAAGGTAATCCGGAAGTCATCATGTGGCTATCTGGTGTTTGCATTGATCAGCTTTTGTCACTTTTTCCCGGTGGGTCAGGCTTGACTATTTCTTTTGTGATCTGCTTGACTTGCAAGGAAGTAGGGAACCGCATTGTGCCCATTTCACTTAGGCAAAAAGGTAAGAGCCTGCCAGGTTTTCCCATTAAAACCTTGAATCCATTCAACTGCCACTGTGTTATAACAACATTACAATATTGCACACAGAAGGATGGGGACTAATGAATCAGCCTTTTGGTAGTGAAAGTAACATGGCATGTAGTTCTGCTGTGCAGTGGTATCACTTCAAAGTTTAGCGTGTGTGTGCTGCGGAAGGAATCCCCCATCCTTCAATATGCCTTGCACTGCTGTGCAGGCTGCGGAGTGCTTGTATTTTGTTTCTGCAACAGGTTGGGCAGACCCATCTGTATAGAATATGCTGTGGTAAGATTCACCAGGTAAAGTGGTTGGAGTTGGAGCGATGTGTTGTTTATATTGGAGAAAAGCCTGTGTACGAAGAGTGGGATCATATTGAAACCGTAGATCCACTGCACTTAAGGAAAAGGGCTACTTTATCCAAATCAGGTGTAGGGCGCAAGCATTGGGAACGCTTACCTTAGTGACCGCTTCCAGTGCTTGAATGGGAGCACCAATGATTATATGTTTTCCCTAAGCCAAAGGGCGCTCCTTCAAAACACTTGTTCGCAGAGCTGCACAGATTTTCTAAATGGAAGCAAAACATGCTTCAGCTAAAGAGTATAAGTGAGACTTGTAAGCAACAGGGACGGTCTGTCCTTCATTGTAGGTCACATAGGTTTGTTCCATCCCATCTGATTTCTGTATAAGGCCGGAGCCTGTCTTACAGCCCATTAGCTAGTATAAATTTCTTTGATCAGTTGGATTTGTATCCGGAAATCTCTGTGTCTGATGCAGTATTGTGACTTCCACCACACTGTCTAGATGCACTGTTGCCCAAGTCCTGTTTACCAGGAGGACTTTTAGTTGTATCAGCATGATTCTTAGAAAGTCCTGTTACTTTCTTCTTTACTGGGAATTTTAGTGTCACATACTTTCTCCTCTCTCATTATGCCTATGTCAATCTTTCTTCCTTCTTTACTCTTCCCATTGTACTCTTCCTTCCTTTGCTACCCAGATAAACACCCCCTCTCTTCTTTTATCATTAGTGTCCTGAAAAGAACGTGAAGAGCGGCTATGAGAATACTGATATTGGTCAGGTTTTTAATTTTTTTCGTGGTCTCTTAAGTTGTAACCGCCTGTAACAGATTCCTGAGCAGCGGGCAATCCAGTCTGTCTTTTTTCTTTGTCCTCTGCTTCTTCACTTCTGTTGTAGACTTCTCTTTAACCAAACCCTCAGTGTCATTTTTAGGTTTTAAATGTGGTTTAGACAGTGGAGTACCCAAACTTCTGCGATTATTTTCAGTAGTTTCCGTTCACAATATTGAACTGGAACTGCTTCCAGTCTTTGACATATATCAGAACGGAAGCCTCTCCCTCAGTATTGCTTAGGATAATAGAGGAGAATGTAGAGAAAGTCCCCATTAACTTCATTCCTAAATCCAGAACTGGCCCAGCTCCCTGCTCATTCTGTACCTGCTTAAGTACATCAGGGAGAACTGCCAATGAAGGCGTGTCGTGTGTGTAAGTGTAAATACATGCAAAGAGGCTTACCCAGGTGTTACATTCCTGCACGGTTGGTACCATCCCAAGAGAATGACACAGTCAGTATTCTGTATTTGTCTTTGGGTGTAGTGTACAGGTACACTGCTTCCAACTTGTTGGTCTTGCTAGCAAATCAGAAAACCTTCTTTTCACACTTTGTGGGCTCGTTTCCCATGATAGCATTAATAGTCTGTGGACTAATCATTGTTACATGGGTAGGAACAGCAGGTTCTGCTACAAGAGCAGCTCTAGTGCTGAAAGTACCCTATGCAAACTGAACAAGTCTCCTGTATAATGCAACTTTGTAATTTAAAACGCCTACCACCTCAGCAAGTGTTAGGTTGTCAGGTAGAGCAATGGGAATGTAGCCAGCCAAGACTGGCTACGTAGCCTCTTCACTGCTCAGAGGCCTCAAACTCACATTTCTTTGCAAGTGTGACAATTGACCAGCAAACCAATTCTAGTGTTCCTGGCAAGTTAAAGGGATTTCCAAATCTTGGTGAGCCCAAGACTACAGGCAAGTCCACTGATGTATATTCATGAAACTGCCCTGAAGTAGCATCAGTAGGCTTGAACTCCACCCATGAGCAAAAAAATCTCAAATCCATGAGCAACTTGTACAGCTAATACCAATGTAAGTGCCCACCCTTCATTGAGGTCACCTGGAGGTTTGAGATGTTGATTAACTGCATCCCTGTTATTGGCCCCTATCACAATGGAGCCACCGTAGTGAACAGATTTAATTGAATCTGGCACCAAAGAATTAGAAAACACTCACTGAATGAGAAATAGCCTTTTATGAGTCAAGCCTGACAAACTATGGAAATGGATGCCCCCTTATCCCCAGTTTGAGGTAATCATGATTACTACAGACATATTTGTAATGGTGTAATAATGGTTTACATGTGTGTGAATAGTAAAAAACGACTCAAGGGCAAAAGTGTAAGGTACGAACCCTATGTTGGGCACCAACTGTTGCGTAAACTATGACTTTGGCATAGTTCTACAAGATTTGCTTTCCTACCCACGGGTGACACACCTGAACTGGGTTCAATCCACCAGTGCTGAACGTGAAAGACAGGTTATTGTAGCCCTGCAGAATGCCATCCAATACATTGCTTAAAGTAGAGTTCCTACTTTTGGGTTGCTAACAATCCTTGTAAAAGGATCAGGTGCACCGTGGTAACAGAAACAGACGTACAGATTCTCGTAAATCTGGGAATGCGTCAAAACCCACTGGTGTTGAGTGTGAAAACCCACAGCAACACCCATGGAACGCCTCCCTGATGCAGTGTAACTCAATGCAGTGACTTGCACTGCGTTGCCTTACACCATATCAACAAGGACATGAAAAGCCATATGGGCCTGTATGAAGCGCGCCACCAGTGCGTCACAAAAAAGTGATACACTGTTGGCACACAGGGCTTGTAAATAAGTTCCAGATTTTGGGTTACTAGCAATCCTTGTCAAAGGATCAGGTGTGCCATGGTAACAAAAACAGACCTAGGGGCTTATCCAAGTACAGTGGTGCAGGGCCGCACAACAAGTGACCTTGCTGTGCTGCCCTGCGCCACAGGGAAAGGGCAGAAATATGCCATAACTATAAGATATGGTGCATGTCAGTCCTCTCCCCCTGTGCTGGTGCAAAATGGGCTGCCTAGTGCCGATGCAGGCACCCTTGCCCCATGGTTCAAGGATGCCTGCGCCACAGACAGGATTTGTATATGTGCAGGACGGGACACCCTCCCGCACATAAACAATCCATGGAGGTTTTTTCCTCTTTCTATGTGTGCTACAGAATGTAGCACAAAGAGAAAGAGGAAAAAAGAAGGAGAAATAAAGATATTTCTCCTATTACTCATCCCCTGGGAAGGGATAAGATTATGGTCCATTCCCAGGTTCACTGATTCCTTTAAATCTGGGAATGTTCTAAACCTGTGGGTGTTGCATGGGAAAACCCACCTGATGCAGTGTAAGGCAACGCAGCGACTTGCGCTGCTTTCACATACACTAAATCTACATGTGCATGAAAAGCCACGGAAAGTGTCTTTGCGTAGCCTTGTAGATATTGGCCCTCATTATGACTGCGGCAGTCTCTTGCCAAGACCGCTGCAGCCGTGGTTGCCAGAAGACCTCCAGCACTGGCAGTCTTTCGACTGCCGTACTATGACTGCCATCGGATATCCGCACCGCCTGCGGTCGGATATCCGGCGGCATTCATCACGGCGGTCAGCACTGCCACGCCAGTATAAGACCGCCCACAGAATTACAACCAGTAGTTCTGTGTGGCAGTCTTCTGGTGGTATGGCAGTGCCAGCGGTGGGAACAGCGGGTCCTGTCTCCTCACAGAGGAGCACCTTGTCCGACGAGGTAAGTGTCGTCTGCAAGGGAAGGGGAGTGAATGAGTGTGTGTATGCACGTAATGAATGTGGGGGGGGAGGGGAGTGTCTGTGCGTGCCTGTGTACCTGTGTGTAAATGTGGTGATGGTGATGCTTGTGTGTATGCATGTGGACGGGGGTGGGAGGTGAGTGCATGGGTGAATGTGTAGGGGGTAAGTGGGGTGTGAATGAGTGCGTGCAGGTGCATGTATGTATGGATGTGTACATGGTGAGTGTATGCGTGCGTGTGTGATGGGTATGTATGCATGTCTATGGGGTGAGTGAGTGTATGAGTGTGGGTTTGTCTATGTGTGACTGTGTCGGTGAATGCGTGCGTGTGTGCGGAGGTGTTTGGGGGGTATCCCGGCAACAGGAACTCAAGTTCCTTTCATTGGGATACCTTTTCACAGCATTTTGTGGCGATGAGACTGCCAGGAAAATGCTGACAGTGTCCTGAGTCAGAATAACCTCTGCAGTTATCCGACTCCTGCTGGGATGCAGGTGGAAACCTCCAGCCCGATGGGCTGTGGTAAAGAGGCAGGTCGGGCGGGGACGCTGCAGTTTGGCAGTGGCTAAACCGCCGCAGTCATAATAAGGCGGCCTGCACAGCCGGTCCCGCGGCGGTGAGACCGCCACACCTGCCCTGGCGGTCCATGGACCACCAGGGTCATAATGAGGGCCATTGGTCTTCACTATGCACTGCCGGTGTGTCACAAAAAGTGATGCACTGGCAATGCACAGGGCTTGTAAATAAGCCCCCTAAATCGTTATTCACAGTATCACACACACACTGCACTAAGAAAGAATAGAAACTTTTAAGTAAAAGTATTTATTACGACATGAATAACCTGTTTCTCAGTACATCTAAAACAACTACACAGAATATCATGAAAACAGCAAGAAGACACATTATAACTGACAAGAATAAAATGAACATTTCTAAAAAGGTTAGAATGTCATCTAGAACCTAACACTCTAAAACCTACTTCTATGCACCACACAAGGAGATCATGGAAAGAAGAGCAACTTACAGTCTAAAGTAACCTAGGGAGAAACAATGCACTGTATACCTTGCTGACAGCAAGAGCTGTCATATCAGTGGAGATGTGAAGGCAGTTCTCCCTATGAAGGGCAAACATGGGCTGCAGTAGCTGGCTTTCTCCAGGACTCAGCTTTATCAGTGTCTTGTGAGATGTAGCATCTTAGAGGTGCGCTGGCAGTAGGTGAAACTGTCTCTGGCAGAATTTCATGCAATAATCTGGGTGAAGGAGCTCTCCTGAGTGGTCAAGTGACCCAGTGACAATTCTTATATATTGAATCTTATCAGAGATTGAAATTTCTGACATAAGTTGAGGAATGTCTGACATAGATTATGTGCATCAAGGTGTTTGTCCCAGACGTTTTCTTATGAACGTATAAGGTGACACCACATCAATTCAGACTACACTGTTTTGCATGTATGTCCAAATTTGTTCTTATTTGACCGTGATATGGTGACAAGCAGACACTCGTCCCAAATTGGTGCTGCATTTGGTGTTATATCTATGTCATTGGCTGAATGACTTAACACTTTCATAGTTTTTAGAAAGATACAGTCAACATCTGCCTCATATGGCAGACATGACAATGATTCTGCATAAATCGGGAAAGATAGGGTCTTCCATTATCTGAAACTGAAAATATGTCAACTTCCATTACATAAGATGGAGTCAGAACCTGCATAAAATGGAGTTTAACCTTAGGGATTTTATGTCACTTCGCTCAAAGATATGCCACAAGTGTAGTACTGCAGGGCCACTGCAAGTTTCCTTCAAAGATATGCAACAAGTGTGGCACTGGGCAGCACCACTTAACGCTGTCCTTTGATACAACGAATAAAAAGCTTGTGATGTTTAGTACAATAGTACACACTCATAGTACACATACATATCTGGCCCGAAACAATGCAAGCTTCCCTTGCATGCACAGAACATGGACAGCATCTGCAGCAGCAGTCCAAGCCTGTGTGTAAACACTCATATGCAATCTGCAATAGTTGGTTTAAGTTCCCCTTACACACAACACTTACAAGATGATCAGCAGCAGTAGAAGCTAAGATAGCCTCACATACAAAACAGGTATCACATGCAAACAACATCTATGCTTATTTCAGGTAAAAAATACCAGTAGTAAAGTATAAAAATGAGTGAGCCACTGAAGGCTCAAGCCAAATGCCAGGCTGTTGTTCATCTCAAGGTCCTCGTGAGCCCTCAAGCCCAAAATGAGCTGAACTTTCATGTGGCTTCTGCCTGCTACCCATGCTCTAACCTCGTGCACCAAGAATGTAAGAGAAAGCATTAAGGTGGTTATTACAACCCTGGCGGACGGTGTTAAAGCGGCGGTAAGACCGCTGTAAAGAAATGGCTCCCTGTTGCAGTTACCCCCCACTTTTTGCCTGATACTGATGCTGACTTGACTGAGAAGTGTGCTGGGACCCTGCTAACCAGGCCCCAGCACCAGTGTTCTTTCACCTAAAATGTACCATTGTTTCCACAATTGGCACAACCCTGGCACCTAGGTAAGTCCCTTGTAACCCTGGTACCAAGGGCCCTGATGCCAGGGAAGGTCTCTAAGGGCTGCAGCATGTCTTATGCCACCCTAGGGACCCCTCACTCAGCACAGACACACTGCTTGCCAGCTTGTGTGTGCTGATGGGGAGAAAATGACTAAGTCGACATGGCACTCCCCTCAGGGTGCCATGCCAACCTCCCACTGCCTGTGGCATAGGTAAGTCACCCCTCTAGTAGGCCTTACAGCCCTAAGGCAGGGTGCACTATACCACAGGTGAGGGCATATGTGCATGAGCACTATGCCCCTACAGTGTCTAAGCAAAACCTTAGACATTGTAAGTGCAGGGTAGCCATAAGAGTATATGGGCTGGGAGTCTGTCAAAAACGAACTCCACAGCTCCATAATGGCTACACTGAATACTGGGAAGTTTAGTATCAAACTTCTCAGAATAATAAACCCACACTGATGCCAGTGTTGGATTTATTAAAAAATGCACACAGAGGGCATCTTAGAGATACCCCCTGTATTTTACCCAATTGTTCAGTGCAGGACTGACTGGTCTGTGCCAGCCTGCTGCTGAGAGACGAGTGTCTGACCTCATGCGGTGAGAGCCTTTGTGCTCTCTGAGGACAGAAACAAAGCCTGCTCTGGGTGGAGGTGCTTCACACCTCCCCCCTGCAGGAACTGTAACACCTAGCAGTGAGCTTCAAAGGCTCAAGCTTCGTGTTACAATGCCCCAGGGCACTCCAGCTAGTGGAGATGCCCGCCTCCTGGACCCAGCCCCCACTTTTGGCGGCAAGTCCAGGAGAGATAATGAGAAAAACAAGGAGGAGTCACTGACCAGTCAGGACAGCCCCTAAGGTGTCCTGAGCTGAGGTGACTCTAACTTTTAGAAATTCTCCATCTTGCAGATGGAGGATTCCCCCAATAGGATTAGGGATGTGACCCCCTCCCCTTGGGAGGAGGCACAAAGAGGGTGTACCCACCCTCAGGGCTAGTAGCCATTGGCTACTAACCCCCCAGACCTAAACACGCCCTTAAATTTAGTATTTAAGGGCTCTCCCTGAACCTAGAAACTAGATTCCTGCAACAACAAGAAGGACTGCCTAGCTGAAAACCCCTGCAGAGGAAGACCAGAAGACAACAACTGCCTTGGCTCCAGAAACTCACCGGCCTGTCTCCTGCCTTCCAAAGAACTCTGCTCCAGCGACGCCTTCCAAAGGGACCAGCGACCTCTGCATCCTCTGAGGAATGCCCTGCTTCGACGACGACAAGAAACTCCCGAGGACAGCGGACCTGCTCCAAAAAGACTGCAACTTTATCCAAAGGAGCAGCTTTAAAGAACCCTGTAATCTCCCCGCAAGAAGCGTGAGACTTGCAACACTGCACCCGGCGACCCCGACTCGGCTGGTGGAGAACCAACACCTCAGGGAGGACCCCCGGACTACTCTACGACTGTGAGTACCAAAACCTGTCCCCCCTGAGCCCCCACAGCGCCACCTGCAGAGGGAATCCCGAGGATTCCCCTGACCGCGACTCTCTAAAACCTAAGTCCCGACGCCTGGAAAAGACCCTGCACCCGCAGCCCCCAGGACCTGAAGGACCGGACTTTCACTGCAGAAGTGACCCCCAGGAGTCCCTCTCCCTTGCCCAAGTGGAGGTTTCCCCGAGGAAGCCCCCCCTTGCCTGCCTGCAGCGCTGAAGAGATCCCTTGATCTCTCATTGACTTCCATTGCGAACCCGACGCTTGTTCTAACACTGCACCCGGCCGCCCCCGCGCCGCTGAGGGTGAAATTTCTGTGTGGGCTTGTGTCCCCCCCGGTGCCCTACAAAACCCCCCTGGTCTGCCCTCCGAAGACGCGGGTACTTACCTGCTGGCAGACTGGAACCGGGGCACCCCCTTCTCTCCATTGAAGCCTATGCGTTTTGGGCACCACTTTGAACTCTGCACCTGACCGGCCCTGAGCTGCTGGTGTGGTAACTTTGGGGTTGCTCTGAACCCCCAACGGTGGGCTACCTTGGACCAAGAACTGAACCCTGTAAGTGTCTTACTTACCTGGTAAAACTAACAAAAACTTACCTCCCCCAGGAACTGTGAAAATTGCACTGTGTCCACTTTTAAAATAGCTATTTGTGAATAACTTGAAAAGTATACATGCAATTGAAATGATTCAAAGTTCCTAATGTACTTACCTGCAATACCTTTCAAACAAGATATTACATGTTAAATTTGAACCTGTGGTTCTTAAAATAAACTAAGAAAATATATTTTTCTATACAAAACCTATTGGCTGGATTTGTCTCTGAGTGTGTGTACCTCATTTATTGTCTATGTGTATGTACAACAAATGCTTAACTCTACTCCTTGGATAAGCCTACTGCTCAACCACACTACCACAAAATAGAGCATTAGTATTATCTATTTTTACCACTATTTTACCTCTAAGGGGAACCCTTGGACTCTGTGCATGCTATTCCTTACTTTGAAATAGCACATACAGAGCCAACTTCCTACATTGGTGGATCAGCGGTGGGGTACAAGACTTTGCATTTGCTGGACTACTCAGCCAATACCTGATCACACGACAAATTCCAAAATTGTCATTAGAAATAGATTTTTGCAATTTGAAAAGTTTTCTAAATTCTTTAAAGTCCTGCTAGGGCCTTGTGTTAGTCCCTGTTAGCATTTCTTTTAGAGTTCAAAAGTTTGTAAAAGTTTGAATTAGATTCTAGAACTAGTTTTAGATTCTTAAAAACATTCCAACTTTTAGAAGAATAATGTCTAGTACAGAGATGAATGTGGTGGAACTCGACACCACACCTTACCTCCATCTCCAGATGAAAGAGCTAAGGTCACTCTGTAACATAAGAAAAATAACAATGGGCTCCAGACCTACCAAAGTACAGCTCCAGGAGCTGTTGGCAGAGTATGATAGAGCCAACCCCTCTGTGGATAACACAGAGGAGGATGATAGTGAACTGGAGGAAGAATCCCCTCCACCAATCCTATCTAGGGAGAACAGGGCTTCTCAAGCCCTGACTCCAAAAATAATAGTCAGAGATGCTGGCTCCCTCACAGGAGGGTCCAGCCTCTCTGAAATCACTGAGGATAACTCCAGTGAAGAGGACATCCAGTTAGCCAGGATGGCCAAAAGATTGGCTTTGGAAAAACAGATCCTAGCCATAGAAAGGGAAAGACAAGAGATGGGCCTAGGACCCATCAATGGTGGCAGCAACATAACTAGGGTCAGAGATTCTCCTGACATGTTGAAAATCCCCAAAGGGATTGTAACTAAATATGAAGATGGTGATGACATCACCAAATGGTTCACAGCTTTTGAGAGGGCTTATGAAACCAGAAAAGTGAACAAATCTCACTGGGGTGCTCTCCTTTGGGAAATGTTCACAGGAAAGTGTAGGGATAGACTCCTCACACTCTCTAAAAAAGATGCAGAATCTTATGACCTCATGAAGGGTACCTTGATTGAGGGCTTTGGATTCTCCACTGAGGAGTATAGGATTAGATTCAGGGGGGCTCAAAAATCCTCGAGCCAGACCTGGGTTGATTATGTTGACTACTCAGTGAAAACACTGGATGGTTGGGTAACTGGAAATGAAGTGCATGACTATGTTGGGCTTTATAATTTGTTTATGAAAGAACACATTTTAAGTAACTGCTTCAATGAAAAGTTGCATCAGTATCTGGTAGACCTAGGTCCAATTTCTCCCCAAGAATTGGGAAAGAAGGCAGACCACTGGGTCAAGACTAGGGTAACCAAAATTTCCACTGGGGGTGACCAAAAGAAAGGGGTTACAAAGCCTCCCCAGGAGAAAGTGGGTGACACTAGAAACAAAGAAAAAGAGTCCCCTGTAGGCCCCCAAAAACCAGAC
Source organism: Pleurodeles waltl (assembly GCF_031143425.1). Lineage (NCBI taxonomy): Eukaryota > Metazoa > Chordata > Amphibia > Caudata > Salamandridae > Pleurodeles > Pleurodeles waltl. The sequence continues at coordinate 164,904,112 of NC_090438.1, read as the reverse complement.
CAGGTGGGTGGGCCCAGAGACACAACCCAAAACAAAGGTGGGTACCAGGGTAAGAGCTGGGATGCCACTAAGGCATGGTGCCATAACTGTAAACAGACAGGGCACCACACCAAGGACACTTCTTGTCCCAAAAACAAACCCCCTAGCAAAATCCCAGGGGTGACCAGTGTAGCCATTGGGGATGACTCCTCAGATGAGGAGGTCTTCATAGCCTTCAACTGGAAAAAGGGCCCAACAGGTGAGTTGGAGATTCCAGAGGGAAGTAGACACTTCCACCACCTACTGGTGAATGGAATCCCAGCCACTGCCCTGAGAGACACTTGTGCCAGTCACACTATTGTGCATGACAGGCTGGTGTTCTCAAACCAGTACATCCCAGGTGAGATGGCCAGAGTAAGAGTTAGCCCAGACAGGGTCACTGATAGGCCTGTGGCTTTTGTGCCCATAGAAGTGGGTGGGACTTTTAGCTGGAGAAGGGTGGTAGTCAGTACAGACCTCCCCCTTGATTGTCTCCTTGGAAATGACTACCCAGAGGTTAGTCAGAGCCCAAGAGAGGAACTGGTCCAGTGCCAGTCCTCTCCCAAGGATTCTGGAGTGCCTGCAGACTGCAGTAAATGCAAGTAGGCCCCAGAAGAAAAAGAAAAGGAAACAGAGTAGGAAAGGTGGACAACCTTTAGCCAAGGTTCCAGCAAGCCAAGGAGATTCTGCTCCAGTAGGGGAGAACTCCAAAAGTGGCTCTGATAAAGTCCAACCTGACCCACAAGAAGTCCTGGCTAGTCAGGCAACTGTTAAGCCTGAGTGGGTGGCTCCTCAGCTAACAGAAGAAAGAGTGGAAGAAGGGTGTTTACTACAAGATGTGGTAACCCCCCACTCTAATACAGCAGACAGGCACCCTGAACCCAAAGAAGCCTGTAACTTAGCCCCTTCCCTTGTAGGTGAAGAGCTAAAGGTGTGGTTCTGGGCACTGATAGCTGTCAGTGGCCTCTGCTGGGTGTTAGCCTTTATGGCTGCACTATCCTTGGCATGGTGGTCTGACCCCATGCCAAATAGCAAGTTAGGCCCCCTGACCCTGTTGGTCATGGTGGGGTTACTCCAGCTCTGGGTAACCTCTTTGAGTAAGCTAGGGGTGACCCTGGCTAAGATAAGATTAGCAGAGGTGGATACCTCTAACCCCAAAATCGAGAGAATGGGTGAAGACATAAAAAGCACAGACAAGAGGCAGTTCAGACTAGGTCCTATCACTGTGGAAGTGGGTCAGTTCCCCAGAGGGAATGACCTGAACAGGAGGATGTAAGGCAGAGTAGGCCCTGCAACAAACCAGCCTATTTCCTCTACTCTTCCTCGCCTGACAGACTAGGAAGACTCTCCCAGCTTTGGCTGAGTCTCCTGGCCTGTGGGCTGGGGGGGGCTTGTGTAAAGAAATGGCTCCCTGTTGCAGTTACCCCCCACTTTTTGCCTGATACTGATGCTGACTTGACTGAGAAGTGTGCTGGGACCCTGCTAACCAGGCCCCAGCACCAGTGTTCTTTCACGTAAAATGTACCATTGTTTCCACAATTGGCACAACCCTGGCACCTAGGTAAGTCCCTTGTAACTGGTACCCCTGGTACCAAGGGCCCTGATGCCAGGGAAGGTCTCTAAGGGCTGCAGCATGTCTTATGCCACCCTAGGGACCCCTCACTCAGCACAGACACACTGCTTGCCAGCTTGTGTGTGCTGATGGGGAGAAAATGACTAAGTCGACATGGCACTCCCCTCAGGGTGCCATGCCAACCTCCCACTGCCTGTGGCATAGGTAAGTCACCCCTCTAGTAGGCCTTACAGCCCTAAGGCAGGGTGCACTATCCCACAGGTGAGGGCATATGTGCATGAGCACTATGCCCCTACAGTGTCTAAGCAAAACCTTAGACATTGTAAGTGCAGGGTAGCCATAAGAGTATATGGGCTGGGAGTCTGTCAAAAACGAACTCCACAGCTCCATAATGGCTACACTGAATACTGGGAAGTTTAGTATCAAACTTCTCAGAATAATAAACCCACACTGATGCCAGTGTTGGATTTATTAAAAAATGCACACAGAGGGCATCTTAGAGATACCCCCTGTATTTTACCCAATTGTTCAGTGCAGGACTGACTGGTCTGTGCCAGCCTGCTGCTGAGAGACGAGTGTCTGACCTCATGCGGTGAGAGCCTTTGTGCTCTCTGAGGACAGAAACAAAACCTGCTCTGGGTGGAGGTGCTTCACACCTCCCCCCTGCAGGAACTGTAACACCTAGCAGTGAGCTTCAAAGGCTCAAGCTTCGTGTTACAATGCCCCAGGGCACTCCAGCTAGTGGAGATGCCCGCCTCCTGGACCCAGCCCCCACTTTTGGCGGCAAGTCCAGGAGAGATAATGAGAAAAACAAGGAGGAGTCACTGACCAGTCAGGACAGCCCCTAAGGTGTCCTGAGCTGAGGTGACTCTAACTTTTAGAAATTCTCCATCTTGCAGATGGAGGATTCCCCCAATAGGATTAGGGATGTGACCCCCTCCCCTTGGGAGGAGGCACAAAGAGGGTGTACCCACCCTCAGGGCTAGTAGCCATTGGCTACTAACCCCCCAGACCTAAACACGCCCTTAAATTTAGTATTTAAGGGCTCTCCCTGAACCTAGAAACTAGATTCCTGCAACAACAAGAAGGACTGCCTAGCTGAAAACCCCTGCAGAGGAAGACCAGAAGACAACAACTGCCTTGGCTCCAGAAACTCACCGGCCTGTCTCCTGCCTTCCAAAGAACTCTGCTCCAGCGACGCCTTCCAAAGGGACCAGCGACCTCTGCATCCTCTGAGGACTGCCCTGCTTCGACGACGACAAGAAACTCCTGAGGACAGCGGACCTGCTCCAAAAAGACTGCAACTTTATCCAAAGGAGCAGCTTTAAAGAACCCTGCAATCTCCCCGCAAGAAGCGTGAGACTTGCAACACTGCACCCGGCGACCCCGACTCGGCTGGTGGAGAACCAACACCTCAGGGAGGACCCCCAGACTACTCTACGACTGTGAGTACCAAAACCTGTCCCCCCTGAGCCCCCACAGCGCCGCCTGCAGAGGGAATCCCGAGGCTTCCCCTGACCGCGACTCTCTTAAACCTAAGTCCCGACGCCTGGAAAAGACCCTGCACCCGCAGCCCCCAGGACCTGAAGGACCGGACTTTCACTGCAGAAGTGACCCCCAGGAGTCCCTCTCCCTTGCCCAAGTGGAGGTTTCCCTGAGGAAGCCCCCCCTTGCCTGCCTGCAGCGCTGAAGAGATCCCTTGATCTCTCATTGACTTCCATTGCGAACCCGACGCTTGTTCTAACACTGCACCCGGCCGCCCCCGCGCCGCTGAGGGTGAAATTTCTGTGTGGGCTTGTGTCCCCCCCGGTGCCCTACAAAACCCCCCTGGTCTGCCCTCCGAAGACGCGGGTACTTACCTGCTGGCAGACTGGAACCGGGGCACCCCCTTCTCTCCATTGAAGCCTATGCGTTTTGGGCACCACTTTGAACTCTGCACCTGACCGGCCCTGAGCTGCTGGTGTGGTAACTTTGGGGTTGCTCTGAACCCCCAACGGTGGGCTACCTTGGACCAAGAACTGAACCCTGTAAGTGTCTTACTTACCTGGTAAAACTAACAAAAACTTACCTCCCCCAGGAACTGTGAAAATTTCACTGTGTCCACTTTTAAAATAGCTATTTGTGAATAACTTGAAAAGTATACATGCAATTGAAATGATTCAAAGTTCCTAATGTACTTACCTGCAATACCTTTCAAACAAGATATTACATGTTAAATTTGAACCTGTGGTTCTTAAAATAACTAAGAAAATATATTTTTCTATACAAAACCTATTGGCTGGATTTGTCTCTGAGTGTGTGTACCTCATTTATTGTCTATGTGTATGTACAACAAATGCTTAACACTACTCCTTGGATAAGCCTACTGCTCGACCACACTACCACAAAATAGAGCATTAGTATTATCTATTTTTACCACTATTTTACCTCTAAGGGGAACCCTTGGACTCTGTGCATGCTATTCCTTACTTTGAAATAGCACATACAGAGCCAACTTCCTACAACCGCCAACAGGCCGGCGGTAAAAAAAATTGGAATTATGACCATGGCAGAAACCGCCAACAAAGACAGCCACTTTAACACTCAGACCGCCACGGCGGTACAGACAAACAGCGCGGCGGTCACCGCCAACAGACAGGCGGAGGACAATGTACTGCCCGCAGTATCACAACCTACCAATCCGCCACCTTTTCCGGGGCAGATTCACCGCGGATAAAAACACGGCGGAAACAGGAATTTCAAAGGAAAAACGCTCACCTCTACACACTCCACGAGGAAGGAGGGCACCATGGAGCCGGAACTCCATATTCTCCCTACGATAGTCTTCCTGCTCCTATACGAGGATCATCAACGCCGGCGGCGAAGACCACGGTGAGTACTGCACCTACACATAGGGGAAGGGGGAGACAAAAACATAGGGACACACACAACTAACATCCCAACCCCCACCCCGACCCTCACCCACTACAACACACACACCAATGCATATCTATACATTACAGTAACACTCCCCAACCCCCCCGGAAGAATGCAAAGACAAAAGGAAATGAGTTGAACCATTGTAATATATCAAAATACAGTAAGCAAATATATACATATATATATATATATATATATATATATACACAATAAACAAAATATACACCACAATTAGTAGTGCAGGCATTGCACCATTCATAGTCCGTGGACCACTGGGCCCAAAATGCATGGGCGAGGCCCACACAAGATACCCGATCAAAACGGAGAGAACACTGCAGGGGCATCAGATCGAAATACAACAGGCACCTCAGGGGGAAGGGAAGGGGGGGCACCTCAGCCGGAAGAGTGCACGACGCCAGATCCACGAGGGGGCTCCATGCCCATTGATGTATCCTGGGGAGTGCAAAGCCACAGTCTCTCAAGTCTCTGCAGTGGGTGGGTTGCCCACTGTGCCATCCTGGGGAGTGCAAAGCCACAGTCTCTCAAGTCTCTGCAGTGGGTGGGTTGCCCACTGTACCATCCTGGGGAGTGCAAAGCCACAGTCTCTCAAGTCTCTACAGTGGGTGGTTTGCCCACTGTACCATCCTGGGGAGTGCAAAGCCACAGTCTCTCAAGTGGATAACAGTCTCCACTGGTTCTGGAGGGGGCATGGTGCCCAGAGTGCTTCATCCTGCCAAGGACTGAGGTAGTGGATGCCTTTCTCCACTGGTTCTGGAGGGGGCTTTGTGCCCAGAGTGCTTCATCTTGTGCAGGACAGACGGAGTGGATGCAAGTCTCCATTGGTTCTGGAGGGGGCATGGTGCCCAGAGTGCTTCACCCTGCTAAGGACTGAGGTAGTGGATGCCTTTCTCCACTGGTTCTGTAGGGGGCTTTGTGCCCAGAGTGCTTCATCCTGTGCAGAACAGACGGAGTGGATGCAAGTCTCCACTGGTTCTGGAGGGGGACTTGTGCCCAGAGTGCTTCATCCTGCCAAGGACAGACGGAGTGGATGCTGTTCTCCACTGGTTCTGGAGGGGGACTGGTGCCCAGAGTGCTTCATCCTGCCAAGGACAGACGGAGTGGATGCTGTTCTCCACTGGTTCTGGAGGGGGACTGGTGACCAGAGTGCAGCACACACCCCGTGACGGTCCCAGTTGCGTCACTGTCCCTGCCGCAAATGGGCTAACGGTGCATTCCATGGCGGTCTTTGCCCTGTTCAGCGGTCCCTGGCCTGTTCAGCGGTGCTTGAGTTGCCAGTGTCAGACCTGTTCAACGGTGCATTCCATGGCAGTCTTTGCCCTGTTCAGCGGTCTCTGGCCTGTTCAGCGGTGCTTGAGTTGCCAGTGTCAGACCTGTTCAGCGGTGCATTCCATGGCGGTCTTTGCCCTGTTCAGCGGTCCCTGGCCTGTTCAGCGGTCCTTGCCAAGGCGGTCCTTCATTGCCCAGCAGGGCTGTGGCTGGCGGTCCTTCATGGGTCAGCTGGGCTGTGGCTTGCGGGGCCCTCCTGGCCAGCTGGGCTGTGGCTGGCGGTGGCCTCCTGGCCAGTGACGATGGGGCTGGCCTCCTGGGCAGTGACTCTGGTGGTGGCCTCCTGGCCAGTGATGATGGGGCTGGCCTCTTGGGCAGTGACTCTGGAGGTGGCTTCCTGGCCAGTGAAAATGGGGCTGGCCTCCTGGGCAGTGACTCTGGCGGTGGCCTCCTGGCCAGTGACGATGGGGCTGGCGGTGGCCTCCTGGCCAGTGACAATGGGGCTGGCCTCCTGGCCAGTGACGATGGGGCTGGTGGTGGCCTCCTGGCCAGTGACGATGGTACTGGCGGTGGCCTCCTGGGCAGCGGGGATGATGTCGGTCTTCTCCGCCGTGCTGCTCCTCCCAGACTTTGGAGATTTCTTCTGCCCCTTCCCCACCTTGGGAGGAGTCACAGCTGAGTCGACACTTCCCCCGGGACCCTTGTGAGCGGCTTTGCTGGCTGGAGTCTTCCCCCTCTTCCGCCGGGCACTGTCCAACTTCTGGTGCTTCACAGGGGGGGGACTGGCTGTGCTGTGGCTCCGTGCCACACTGGCTGGCCTGGTGGCCGGTGCACTCCACATACCTGTAACAGGCACCACTGGTCCCGGAGATTTTTTGGCTGAGGTGCTAGCACAGGACCTATGAGTTGGAAGGGGGGTTGTGGTGGGAAATAGGTAAAGGGTGGACAGGAAAAGTTTTTGGGAGACACTGGGACGAGTATCTGGAGGGGGTTTGGGAGTGGAGGAAGAGGTGGTGGTTGTAGGAGGTGTAACTTTTGTGGATTTGGGTGCAGGTGCATGGGCTGGAGGCTGTCGTGAGGTGGATGGTTGTTGGGTGTGTGTGCCTGCGTTTGTGTATCTTCGGAGGGTGCGTCACAGACACAGTGGGAGAGGACACAGGGGACGTGGAAATGGTAGTGGGGGTGGTGACTTCACGTGAGCGGGGTGTGGTGGTGGGTGTGCTGGTGCGGAACGTAGTGGCTGTAGTGGTAGTGCATGCAGGTGTGAGTGTAGACGAGACTGGGAGGGAGGAGGGAGACGAGGAGGAGGGGGACACAGTGGAGGCAGTGGATGTTGGTGTGTCTGTATGTGTGTGATGCTTACGTGAGTGCCTGTGGGATGTGTGGCGCTTATGTTTGCCTGAGCTTCCCTTGTGTGGTGAGGTGTGTGCAGGCTGGTCTGATGGTGTGCTTGGGATAGGCTGGGGTACAGGGGATTTGGTCTGGGTGGAGGAAGTTGGAGGGGGGAGGCTAGATACAGGGACAATGGCTGCCATCAGTGCTGAGGCCACAGTTTGCAGGGTTCGATGATGGGCAGTCTGACCAGAATGAATGCCCTCCAGGAATGCATTTGTGTGTTGCAATTCCCTTTCTACACCCTGGATGGCATTCAAAATGGTAGACTGCCCAACAGTGAGGGACCTGAGGAGGTCAATGGCCCCCTCACTGAGGGCAGCTGAGGTGACAGGGGCAGGGGCTGAGGTGCTTGGGGCGAAGGTGATGCCCACCCTCCTGGCTGAGCGGGCACGGGGCGAAGGCTGAGGGGCTGCTGGGAGGGCGGTGCTGGTAGGGGGGGTGGCGGCTGTACCTGTAGAAGTGGGGGGCACAGATTTTGCCGCCACCACAAGGGAGCTCCCATCGGAGGACGAGTCCGTGTTGCTGGTTGCAGATCCTGTGACCGCCGTGGTGCTCCCCTCGCCTTCTGTCCCACTGGTGTATTCTGAGTCCGTGGTGTGGCCCTCCATGGCCATGTGGGATGCAGCTCCCTCGTGCTCCGGTGCCACTGTACCTCCGCCTGATGATGCTGATGCACACAAGAACAGGGAGACCACAAAAAGGGGGGGGGAACGACAGAAGAAAGACAGGTTGAGTGCATGGCTTACCGCTACCATTGGCGGACAATAAAGACACAGCAGCCCCCTGCACTACTTCGCGCTGTTGGGCTCTACCGATGCAATTCCTGGGATATGGCCTACATGGCTATGGACGACATCTGCAAACATAGATGACACAGGGGCAAGAATACCTGTACTTGGCACTCTACAGAGGTGGGGTGGGGTGCCACATGGCCTGCATTACGGAGGGGCCTAGCCTACGGAACTCGTCCTGGCCTAGGGAAACCCACAGCCCTCCTCCCCCACCCAGACACCTTCAGTGCGCGCAAAGTCCGCTGAATGATGTTGTACTCACCCCCTTGTGTCTGCTGTGATGCCCTCAAGGGCCCATCCAACTCAGGGTAGACCACCACCAGGACCCGGAACATCAGGGGGGGTCATGGTTCGACGGGCACCCCTCCCACGTTGGGAGGCCATCCCCAGCTGAGCCTCCGCCGTCTTCTTGCTCCAGCGGCGAATGTCCGCCCATCTTTTCCGGCAGGGTCTGGACGTCCTTGGCGATGGCACGCCAAATATCCTTCTTCTGGTGGGCACTGACCTACATGACATGTACAGGGGAAGAAGAGAAGTCATTACCAACTGCACCATCTAAGTGAGTGGCCCACATCCCTACCCTTGCCATGTGGCACATGCATTCGCAGTCCTTCATGCACGCAGAACTGTGCCCCCTTCATTCTTACAACCAGCCCTCTCCACACAGGCATAGCCCATACAACGTGCTCCCTGTGTACTTACATGTTGGTCTGGAGGACCGTACAGTAGCGTGTACTGGGGGAGGACCCCGTCCACAAGCTTCTCCAACTCCTCTGCAGTGAAGGCAGGGGCCCTTTCCCCAGACGCACAAGCCATTGTCTCTTCCAGATCGAGGTCACAGCAGCACTTGCAGTGTAGGTCCTCTCCTGTCGAAGATCAGGTATCGAGTGATTCAACAGATAGAAAATGGCGGTCACGTCCGAGGCGGTCACATCCGTGGCGGTGCGTACCATCACCGCCGGCGTAGATCGTCATTTTCTCCTCGGACCCATAGGGTCCAATGTTAACCAATGCAGCATTTCGACGCGGTCTTCGACCGCCTACCGCGACGGTGTACAACGCCAGCGCAGTTACCTCACATCCCATTGTCCCAGTTTAGAGGTCAGGCAGCCGCCATTTCAGGGGCCCATATGGCCTAATTACCAACTGCGTCACACATGCCTAGGCCTTGTCTCACAACACAAATACAGGCCACATTTTGTGTATGAATGGTGTTCTGTGTAGACTGTGGGTACATACCTCTGAGTTGTTTGACTCTGTGGTCGCTGTTGTCCTTCATAGGCACCGTCCGCTGGGACATGTGAGGAGATGGCGGAATCCTCCGGTGTACCGACCGCTGATGGGACTGTCGACAATGGAGGAAAGAAGTTTGATCATCACCTACAGGTTTGACCGTGCCACAATCCAGGAACTGTGTGCCCAGTTGGAGCCTGACCTGATGTCGGCAATCCGCCATCCCACAGGAATCCCCCCTCAAGTGCAGGTGCTATCAGTGCTTCATTTCCTTGCAAGTGGGTCATTTCAAACAACAGTGGCCATGGCATCAGGGATGTCCCAGCCTATGTTTTCCAACGTGTTGTCCAGAGTGTTGTCTGCCCTTCTGAAACACATGCGGAGCTACATCGTTTTCCCTCCGGTGGAGGAGTTGCCTACAGTTAAAAGTGACTTCTATGCCCTTGGACATATCCCCAACATCATAGGTGCCATGGGACCTAGGGAAACCTACCAAACCTGTGCATTTCTGAAAACTAGAGACCTAGGGGAATCAAGGAGGGGTGACTTGCGGGGCTCGGACCAGGTTCTGTTACCCAGAATCCTTTGCAAACCTCAAAATTTGGCTAAAAACACACATGTTCCTCACATTTCTGTGGCAAAAAGTTCTGTAATCTGAGAGGAGCCACAAAATGTGGCAACAATCTCTCGTGTTTGACTTAATGGACCATACATAGGGTGCATATTACAAATGATTTGCCTCTTAGTTCACTGACAGTATAGTCGTCAGGGTGGGGACATGAACGTTTCAACGTTCATGTTTAAAAACTCTCACTTTTAATGAATGCCACTTAATGTAGTGTTATAATCTGATGCCCATCCTCGGTGAGAAAGAGCAAAAACATGTTGCACAAGCTGTGCGCTGAAAAATACCTGCGCCACCAATGTGATGGTGTGTAAAGCTAAGCTAAGTGCAAAATGGAGTCAGTGGTCAAGATGGAGCCTGTGGTTAAATAGTGTCTGACTCTTGCAGCTGTGGGAATGAGACAGAGCTAATAGTTGTTATAGTCCTTTGGCCCTTGTAGATGGTGATACTGGGCCCATTTTCAGACTTGGGGTGCTGCTTTTAATGTTACATCACTGAACATATAGGGATTCTGACCAATCGAAGAATCACCCAAAGAATAAGTATTGGAAATGCGCCACGTCCATTCAGCAGGAGAGGGGTAAGGGTGTAATTTGTAGCTGGTGTTGTATTTAGGAGCACACTGCCACAAATATATTACTAAAACATGTTGTGGTAGCACACTGTCATTTACAGGGCGCACATTTCGCTTTGAAATGACCACTAACTACATTTGCACAGACATATATTTCTACTGATAAAACTATATAGTGTACAAATTATAATGTGGGAAATTGGGTGTCAGTAGATATCTGTCATTTGTGCATCACCCAGTAAAGTGTCTCGATTTGTTTTGATCCTATTACATTCTTTGTTTCCATCACACTTCAGTGATTCATTTGTGCTTTGAAATATTTATACAGTTAATGTATAGGTATTTAAATTTTGTTCTGAGTTGGATGAAAATTACATCCTTCAGCCTTTCCTTCCACACCAGCAAAATTGTCACATAGTCCACTTTGCAAAATGCTCACACTTTGCAGGAAGAGAAAGAGAAGTAAACACCAGTCTCCAAATTAAAAGAAAAAGCAGCAATTTGTCATAAGACTCGACTGACGTTCGACCTATTTTTTTGAACGCACAAAATCAAATGTGACAGAATAAAAAAAAAGGAAAGTCATTTTTTACTGCCTATTCACCTTCAGAACTCCAGCATGGTTATTATGTGGGTGCTACAGTACCCCTGAAACCCGAATTCCGGGGTCAATGCTAGTAGATGCCCTCTCAGGGCTCAAGGAGCTGTTGTAGTTGGGTCCTTTCCAAGGGTGCAGATACCAGTGGAGCAACTGCTGCAATACACTGGGGCCCAGAGGTGGGATGGGGCCCAACTTCATCAGCCCTTTGAGGCCCCTGAGATGGTATTGGTATGAAACTGAATGTGCAACTTTCAGTTGATTTTTCTAGGAAGGTGGCTCTGTATATACTATCTCAAAGTAAGAGATAGTGTGCACAGAGTCCAAGGGTTCCCCTTAGAGGTTGATAGTGGCAAAATTAGATAATACTAATGCTCTGTTTTGTGGTAGTGTGGTCGAGCAGTAGGCATATCAGAGGATAGTGTTAAGCATTTGTATACACGCAGGCAATACATAAGAACACACACTCAAAGTCTTAACTCCAGGCCAATAGGTTTTTATATAGAAAAATATTATTTTCTTTATTTATTTTAGAACCACAAGATTCAGAATTCAATTAAGTACATAAAAACAGTAATGAACACAGTTTTGTCAAAAATGGCAATAAGCTATTTTAAAAGTGGACACAGTGCAAAAATAAACAGTTCCTGAGGGAGGTAAGTACAAGTTAGTTTATCAGGTAAGTAAAGCACTTACAAGTTCAGTCTCCGGGGCATAGGCAGCCCACCGTTGGGGGTTCAAGTCAACCCCAAACACCCAGCATCAGCAATACAGGGCCGGTCAGGTGCAGAGGTCAAAGTAGGGCCCAATAACATAGGCGCCTATGGAGACTAGGGGTGCTCCGGTTCTAGTCTGCTAGCAGGTATGTACCGGCGTCCTCGGAGAGCATACCGGGGGGGTTTGTAGAGCTCTGGGGGTTACAAACAGGCACACAAAATACACCCTCAGAGGCACAGGGACTGCCGGGTGCAGTGTGCAAAGTAGGTGTCGGGTTTTAGATAGGAATCAATGGAGGGACCCAGGGGTCACTCTGGCGATGCAGGCAGGGCACAGGGGAGCTTTTCGGTACAGCCACCAACTGGGCAATGATAAGGGCCACCTGCTGGTCACTCCTGCACTGGTAGTCAGTTTCTCTCTGGCCTGGGGGCTGCGGGTGCAGAGCTTCTTCCAGGCGTCAGGTTCTTTGTTACTGGGCAGTTGTGGTCAGGGGGAGCCTCTGAATTCTCTCTGCAGGTGTCGCTGTGGGGGTGCAAGGAGGTCGTCTCAGGGTGTCCACGTCATTGAAGTCGCCTGGGGGTCCTCTCTGCAATGTTGGTTTCTCTGGTCACGTGCCAGGGGTGTCGGGTGCAGAGTGTTGGGGACTCACGCTTCCGGAGTGAGGCTGGAGTCCCTTTATAGATGGTTTCTTCTTGGATGTTCAGACAGAGCTGCTGTTCTCTGGAGTTTCTTGGTCCTTTGGGTTGCAGGGCAGTCCTCTGAGTCAGCAGAGGTCACTAGTCCCGCTGGATGCGTCACTGTTGCAGGTCCTTTGAGTCTGGAGACAGGCCTGTAGGGCTGGAGCCAAGTCAGTTGTTGTCTCTGCGGGGCTTTCAGGTCAGCAGTCCTTCTTCCTGTTTCAGGTCATCAGGAATCTGTTTTCCTGGGTTCAAGGTCACCCCTAAATACTCAATTTAGGGGTGTGTTTAGGGCTGGAGGGCAGTAGCCAATGGCTACTGTCCTTGAGGGTGGCTACACCCTCCTTGTGCCTCCTCCCTGTGGGGAGAGGGGCACATCCCTAATCCTATTGGGGGAAATCCTCCAAAGCAAGATGGAGGATTTTCTAAGGCAGGGGTGACCTCAGCTCAGTACACCTAGGGGCTGTATAGGCTGGAGGGTGACTCCTCCTTGTTTTTCTCATTATCTCCTCGGACTTGCCGCCAAAAGTGGGGGCTGTGTCCGAGGGCGGGCATCTCCACTAGCTGGAGTGCCCTGGGGCACTGTAACATCAGGCTTGAGCCTTTGAGGCTCACCGCCAGGTGTTACAGTTCCTACAGGGGGGAGGTGTGAAGCACCTCCACCCTATACAGGCTTTGTTCCTTGTCACAGAGTGCACAAAGGCACTCACCCCATGTGGCTAGAAACCCGTCTGGATGTGGCAGGCTGGCAGAAACTGGTCAGCCTAGCACTAGTAGTTGGGCTTGTATGCAGATGGCATCTCTAAGATGTCCTCTGTGTGCATTTCTCAATAAATCTCACACTGGCATCAGTCTGGATTTATTGAGCTGAGAAGTTTGATACCAAACTTCCCAGGATTTAGTGTAGCCATTATGGAGCTGTGGAGTTCGTGTTTGACAAACTCCAAGACCACATACTCTTTATGGCTACCCTGCACTTACAATGTCTAAGAATTGGCTTAGACACTGTAGGGGCATAGTGCTCATGCAGCTATGCCCTCACCTGTGGTGTAGTACACCCTGCCTTAGGGTTGTAAGGCCTGCTAGAGGGGTGACTTACCTATGACACAGACAGTGGGTTGTAGGCATTGCACCCTGAGGGGAGTGCCATGTCGACTTAGTCTTTTTCTCCCAGCCAGCACACACAAGCTGTGAGGCAGTGTGCATGTGCTGAGTGAGGGGTCCCCAGGGTGGCATAATACATGCTGCAGCCCTTAGAGACCTTCCCTGGCCACAGGGCCTTGGTACCAGGGGTACCATTTACAAGGGACGTATCTGTGTGCTAGGGCTGTGCCAATTGTGGAGACAAAGGTACAGTTTAGGAAAAGAACACTGGTGCTGGGGCCTCGTTAGCAGGGTTCCAGCACACTTTCAATCATAACTAGCATCAACAAAAGGCAAAAAGTTAGGGGGTAACCATGCCAACAGTGGCATTTTCCTACAATTTTATTAAAGCTTATTTTACACACACACATATATATAAATGTGTGTGCATGTGTGTATATGTATATATTTATCATTAGAACAGTGTTCAAGAGATGTATTTAAATACATCATAAATTCTCACTTATAGCACTGCATGGACTCTTGAGGCATGGCTTTCATACTGAACATGACTTCAAAAAAGGGGATAGTGAGAAAATTAACAGTGAGAATATGTGATCCCCTATAATACACCAAGCATCACTCACTGAATTGCTTCTACTAGTAAAGGCTAGAGGCTTAGAGGAGCCGCTGGCAATGCTTGATGCATAGCAGGCCTCTGCCTCCCAGAGGTCATTCCACTTGAAAGTTCTGTGGAGGATAGATAAGGATCAGGCATGTTTCTTCTTTGTCGAAACTGCTATATATATAACTAGTAGGGCAGGTCCTGATGAATCTGAATGTGTCCAAAACCTTTCTGTTGACCAAGTGGAACAAGGCAAGATTGCTCATTGCACCCTGTTTTATTTGCTGTGGTAATAGAACCAAAAGCCAACATGAGCCAGCTCAAGTTTTCAGTTGAGAATCAGATTGTGCTTTGCTTTACTTTATTGGCAAAGACAAAGCATTCATCGACAAGTCCACATAAAATCACAGTTACAAAACTGTTAAAATTACAGATAAAATTTCAGTTTAAAATACATAAAAGTCAATCCATAAAGTGCAATAAAAGAGTTAACTGAAGGGGCGTGATCAAGATGGCGGCCATGTGGGATGCACTGCTTAGTGCTCCGCGATCCTCGACAAGTTAAACATCTTGAAACACCGGATACTATACCCCAAAAAAGTGGAAATCAGTTTTTCAACAACCTGCTCCAAATTCCCAATACCTGACGGCCGAGGGAGAATCCCCGAAGGCCAGCGGATCGGAGACTGAGCCAGCACTGCTACTCCCCCATCGTGGACAGACCCTTGAAGGCCTTCAACGTTTTGTCCAGCCGTCCATGGCCTTTTACAAGGGCCTCCCCCTGTTATTGTGCTCACCAAGCGCTGGAGGTGTGGCGCTCTCTGCTCACATGTAGGATAGTGATATCCTGGTGAGAGCGACTGCAATGGCCCACTTGGCGGCCTGGCCACCTTTCCCAACACCCGAGGAAAACTCTCTGCCAGTCGAAAGATCAGCTGCAAGGTGGCCACTGTCACTCCTGTGCCATAAAATGGGCTCTGAAGAAACATTACGTCTCCCTCGGCCATCTGCGGTCCCTTGCAGGGGCTTCCTCCTGTTGTTGCCCCTGTTGGGAGCTGGAGTTCTGCTGTGCTCGGTGTGGGATGGTACATAGATGGGGGCAATTATAGCACCCCGCTGGCAGTCTGACATACCTCGGCAGCCCCAGGCGAATAAGAATGAGAAGGCTGCACTTGTTGGAACGTTGCCAAGACAAGCGCAACGGAAAAGAGGTGCTGCTCTTAGTTTTCCCCGTTACCCGGCACCTTGGCCCCTGTCCGCCTCCTCCTCCGGTGGGACCGGCTCGAGGCTGGCACAGAGGTTGGTGGTGGGGGTCATTCTGTGGGGACATGCCCTGAGTGCCATGCAGTGAGACCAGGACACTCTGTCTGCTTGGCACCCAGACACAGAGGTGAGAGAAACATTGCTCTGTTTGCCCTTTAACATCTCACAGTATACAAAAACCAAACTCCAATACCGAGGGGGCTCCCCCTGTTGGAAAGTATCCTCTTTCTAGCTTGGTTACCCCACTTTTGGCCTGTTTGACTGTGTCTACTGGGATCCTGCTAATCAGGACCACAGTAGTTATGCTCTCTCACCTAAATTGTGGTTGCTGCATACTGGTAACCCAGTATTTCACCCTCAATTGGCATACTGGTGCCCACTTATAAGTCCCTAGTACCCAGGGCATTGGGGTTCCAAGGGATCCCTGTGGCCTGCAGCATATCTTTTGCCACCCATAGGGAGCCCATGCAAAGGCTTCTGCAGGACTGCCATTGCAGCCTGCATGAAAAGGTGCATGCACCCTTTCATTGCCATTTATACTGCACCAGGTCACTTATAAGTCACCCCTATAGCAGGCCCTTCAGCCTTGAGGGCAGAGTGCAAAGTACCAGTGTGTGAGGGCACCCCTGCACTAGCAGAGGTTCCTCCACGACCTCCAACACCATTTTCCCGGACTTCGTGAGTGCAGGGACGCCATTTTACGTGTGTACTGGGCATAGGTCACTACCTATGGCCAGCTACATAATGGTAACTCCGAACACAGGCATGTTTGGTATCAAGCATGTTGGAATCGTACCCCAAGGCTTTTGCAAGCATTGATGGTATGATTCCATGCACTCTGGGGGCTCCTTAGAGGACCCCCAGTATTGCCATTCCAGCATTCTGAGGTTTTCCAAGCAGTCCCAGCTTCTGCCACCTCTCAGACTGGTTTCTGCCCTCCTGTTGCTTGAAAAGCTCAAGCCCAGGAAGGTAGAACGAAGGATTTCCTTTGGGAGAGGGGTATTACACCCTCTTCTTTTGGAAATAGGTGTTACAGGCTTGGAAGGGGTAGCCTCCCCAAGCCACTGGAAATGCTTTGAAGGGCACATATGGTGCCCTCCTTGCATAATGCATTCTACACCGGTTCAGGGACCCCAGTCCCTGCTCTGGTGCGAAACTGGACAAAGGAAAGGGGAGTGACCACTCCCCTGTCCATCACCACCCCAGGGGTAGTGCTCAGAGCTCCTCCAGAGGGTCCCTGGGTTTTGCCATCTTGATTTCCAAGTTGGCAGGAAACTCTGGGAACATCTGAGAGGCCAGTGCCAGCAGGTGACGTCAGAGCCCTCCCCTGATAGGTGCTTACCTGTTTAGCTGACCAATCCCCCTTTCAGGGCTATTTAGGGTCTATCCTTTGGGTGGTTCTTCAGATTCAGATTGCAAGACTCCAGCAGGAATCCTCTGCATCCTCTACTTAAACCTCCCACTGAAGAAACTGCACATGGGCCCACCAGGAACTCTACAAATTCCTAAAAAGAATCAAAGACGACTTCTGCAACATTGTATCTTCAGCTCCTGCCAGGCACTGCAACTGTTTCCTGGTCGTGCATCCTCAGAAGACATCGTGTTTTCAGCCTGCACCAGAAGAGCAAAGGAATCTCCCTTGGGGTAAAGGAGTCCCTCCCCAGCTTCAGGAGGCACCTACTGCAACGACGACCTGCTACATGGATCCCCTCTTCTGCTAAGCTGCATGGATCCTGCTTCACGGGTGGTGGACTGAAGTGGTCCCTATGGTCTTGACATCCTACTGTCCAACTTTGGTGGAGGTAAGAGCTTGCCTCCCCATGCAAGCCAGTCCCCCGCGCACCGCATGTTTTGCAGTTGCCAAGGCTTGGTGGCATCCTTCCATGAAGTTCTTTGTGCACCGTGCAGCTCCTGCCCCAGCACTCTATCCTGCGATGCACATCTTCCTGAGTGTTTCTCCGGCGGCGTAGGAGCCTTTATCGTAGTAATGCGTAGGCCTCCTTTGCACCTCCTTTGTCCCCATTCTGTGGGACTCCTGTGCACTCTGCCTGGTCTTCTGCGGGCTCTCTGAGTTGCTGAGAGCCCTCTCTGGCTTCCCCTGTTGGGTAGAGTCCACCTGGTTCTTCCTAGTCCCAGGCAAGCTTTGCGTTTGCCAAGTCTTCTTGGCGGACTCCAGCAACGCAAATCCATCTTCTTTGGTGCATTACTGACTGATCTTCTTCACCAGTGGTTCTTCTTTTGCACCTTTATCTGGGTTAGCAGGGGCTCCTGTTCGTCCTGGACTCTTCTGTGCTTCTTGGACTTGGTCCCCTTCTTCCACAGGTCTTCAAGTCCAGGAATCCACTGTTGAATCCACTGTTGGTGTCTTGCAGTCTCTTCTGGTTCTTGCATAATCTTCTTTCTCACGTTTCTGTGTGTTCTGGTAAGTTAGTGTGTTTTACTCCTGCTTTCCTGGGCTCTGGGGTGGGTTCAAGTACTTACCTTTGGTGTTTTTAGTACTCCCAGCACCCCAGTACACACTACACTTGCCTAGATGGGAAACCGACATTCGCATTCCACTTTCTTAATATATGGTTTGTGTTCTCCCAGGCCCATTTCTAACTATTGTGATTTTCACTAATTGCACTGTTTTCTAACTGTTTTCACACCTCTTTTTGCATATTAGTCCATATAATTTGTGTATTACTTACCCCCTAAGGGAATATAGGTGGTCATTACAACCCTGGCGGTCGGTGTTAAAGCGGTGGTAAAACTGCCAACAGGCCGGCGGTAAAAAAAATGGAATCACAACCGTGGCGGAAACCACCAACATAGACAGCCACTTTAACACTCCGACCGCCACGGCGGTACAAACACAGCGGCGGTAACCGCCAACAGACAGGCGGAACACAATGTACCGCCCACAGTATTACAACAGGCCAATCTGCCACCTTTTCCGGGAATTGGAAGGGAAAATGCTCACCTCCACACACCCCACGAGGAACCAGGACGCCATGGAACCGGAACTCCAGATTCTCCCTGCCTTTGTCTTCCTGCTCCTCTACCAGGAGCACGAACGCCGGCGGCGACGACCACGGTGAGTACTGCACCTATGACACAGGGGAGGGAGGAGGGAAAAAAGAGTGACACACACATGCAACACCCCCACCCTCACCCACTACAGCACACATACATATTGATACATTACAGTTACACCACCCAAACCCCCCGGAAGAATGCAAAGACAAAAGGAAATTATTTGAACGTTTGTAATCTATTAAAATCCAGTACTCAAAAATATATATTCACTACAAACAAATATATACACCAAGAATACAAGTCCAGGTATTGCACCATTAAAGTCTGTGGACCACTGGGCCCAAAATGCATGGGCGAGGCCCACACTCAATACCCGATCAAAACGGAGAGAACACTGCAGGGGCATCAGATAGAAGTACAACAGGCACCTCAGGGGGAAGAGGAGGGTGGGCACCTCAGCCGGATGAGTGCACAACGCCAGATCCACGAGGGGGCAAAGCCACAGTCTCACAAGTCTTTTCAGTGGGTGGTTTGCCCACTGCTTTATCCTGGGGAGTACAAAGCCACAGTCTCACAAGTCTTTTCAGTGGGTGGTTTGTCCACTGCTTTATCCTGGGGAGTGCAAAGCCGCAGTCTCTCAAGTCTCGTCAGTGGGTGGTTTGCCCACTGCTTTATCCTGGGGAGTGCAAAGCCACAGTCTCCCAAGTCTTTTCAGTGGGTGGTTTGCCCACTGCTTTATCCTGGGGAGTACAAAGCCACAGTCTCACAAGTCTTTTCAGTGGGTGGTTTGCCCACTGCTTTATCCTGGGGAGTGCAAGTCTCTCAAGGGGATAACAGACTCCACCGGTTCTGGAGGGGGCTTTGTGCCCAGAGTGCTTCATCCTGCCAAGGACTGAGGTAGTGGATGTCTTTCTCCACTGGTTCTGGAGGGGGCTTTGTGCCCAGAGTGCTTCATCCTGCCAAGGACAGAGGTAGTGGATGTCTTTCTCCACTGGTTCTGGAGGGGGCTTTGTGCCCAGAGTGCTTCATCCTGCCAAAGATTGAGGTAGTGGATGTCTTTCTCCACTGGTTCTGGAGGGGGATTTGTGCCCAGAGTGCTTCATTCTGCCAAGGACAGAGGTAGTGGATGTCTTTCTCTACTGGTTCTGAAGGGGGCTTTGTGCCCAGAGTGCTTCATCCTGCCAAGGGCAGAGGAAGTGGATGTCATTCTCCACTGGTTCTGGAGGGGGCTTTGTGCCCAGAGTGCTTCATCCTGCCAAGGACTGAGGTAGTGGATGTCTTTCTCCACTGGTTCTGGAGGGAGCTTTGTGCCCAGAGTGCTTCATCCTGCCAAGGACAGAGGTAGTGGATGTTTTTCTCCACTGGTTCTGGAAGGGGCTTTGTGCCCAGAGTGCTACAAGCTGCTCATGGAGGCCTCAGTAGCGTTAGAGCTTTCAGCGCTCATTGGCCTGCGGTGCTGGTGGTGGCGGTGTCCTTGGCAGCGGTGCTGGTGGTGGCAGTGTCCTTGGCAGCAGTGCTGGTGGCGGCGGTGTCCTTGGCAGCGTTGCTGGTGGCGGCGGTGTCCTGTGAAGCGGTGCTGGTGGCGGCGGTGTCCTAGGCAGCAGTGCTGGTGGCGGCGGTGTCCCTGGCAGTGGTGCTGGTGGCGGCGGTGTCCTGTGAAGAGGTGGTGGTGGTGGCCGTGTCCTTGGCAGCGGTGCTGGTGGCGGCGGTGTCCTTGGCAGCGGTGCTGGTGGTGGCGGTGTCCTGTGAAGCGGTGCTGGTGGCGGCGGTGTCCGGCGGTGTCCTTGACAGCGGTGCTGGGGGTGGCGGTGTCCTGTGAAGCGGTGCTGGTGGCGGCGGTGTCCTTGGCAGTGGTGCTGGTGGCGGTCTTGTCCGCCTTGCAGGTTTGCAGCAACTTGCCTTTCTTTCTGTGCCCCTTCCCCACCTTGGATGGTGGCGCAGCTGTCTTCCCACTCCCAACTGTACTCCTGGGAGAGCCTTTGATGCCAGATGTGTTGCCTTTCTCCCGCCTGCAGTGGCCAACTTTTTATGCTTCTGAGGTGGAGGACTGTCCATGGTCTGGCTCCTTGGCACACTGGCTGCCCTGCTGCTTGGCGCATTCCAGAAGCCGGTTACTGCTGGCACCACTGTTCCCGGTTGATGTGGTGGCGGAGGTGCTGGGTTGGGACCTGGAAAGTCGGGCCCTACGGGACTGAAGGGGTGGGGGTGGTGAGGGGAAGAGGTCAAGGTTGGACAGGAAAAGTTTTTGGGACACACTGGGATGGGTAGATGGAGGGGGTTTGGGAGTGGAGGAAGAGGTAGTGGTTGTAGGAGGTGTACGTTTGCTGACTTTGGGAGAAGGTGCATGGGCTGGAGGCTGTCGTGAGGTGGATGTCTGTTGGGTGGGTGTGTGCCTGCGTTTGTGTACCTTGGGAGGTGGGCTCGCAGACACACTGGGAGAGGACACAGGGGATGTGTGAATGGTAGTGGGGGTGGTGATGGGTGTGCTGGTGATGGACGTAGTGGCTGAAGATGTAGTGCATGCAGGTGTGAGTGGAGACGAGACAGGGAGGGAGGAGGGAGATGAGGAGGAGGGGGACACAGTGGATGTTGGTATGTGTGCATGGGTATGATGCTTGTGTGAGTGCCTGTGGGATGTGTGGTGCTTATGTTTGCCAGAGCTTCCCTTGTGTGTTGAGGTGTGTGCATGCTGGTCTGAGGGTGTGTTTAGGTCTGGGTGGTGGAAGTTGGAGGGGGAGGCTGGACACAGGGACAATGGCTTCAATCAGTGCTGAGGCCAGAGTCTGAAAAGCTCGCTATTGGGCTGCCTGACCAGAATGAATGCCCTCCAGGTATGCATTGGCCTGTTTTAACTGCCTCTCTACACCCTGGATGGCATTCAAAATGGTAGACTGCCCAACAGTGAGGGATCTGATGAGGTCAATGGCCTCCTCACTGAGGGCAGCAGGGCTGACAGGGGCAGGGGCTGAGGTGCCTTGGGGAAGGAGATGCCCACCCTCCTGGGTGAGCGGCCACTTGGCACACGCTAAGGGGCTGCTGGGAGGGCGGTGCTGGTAGGGGGGGTGGCGGCTGTACCTGTAGATGCGGGGGCACAGAGGGGCCCGCCACCGCAAGGGAGCTCCCATCAGAGGAGGAGTCCGTGTCGCTGGTCTCAGCTCCTGTCCCCGCCCTGGAGCTCCCCTCGCCCTCCATCCCACTGGTGGCTTCGGACTCCGTTGTGTCGCCCTCCAGGGCCATGTGGGATGCAGCTACCTCCTGCTCCGGTGCCACTGCTCCTCCGCCTGATGATGCTAATGCACACAAGAACAGGGAGACCACAAAAAGGGGGGGAAAGACAGAAGAAAGACATGTTCAGTGCATGCAATACCGCTACCGTTGGCGGACACTACAGACACAGAAGCCCCCTGCACTACGCCGTGCACTTTGAGTTCCCTAATTAATCACAGGGACATGGGTTACAAGGCCTATGCCCAATTGCTGCACACATGGAAGTCAGAGGAGCCTGACTAGGTGTAGTTGGCTCTAAACACAGGTGGGATAAGGTGCCATATGGCCTGCCTTACGGAGGGACCTTGCCTACTAAAAACAACCCGGCCTAGGGAAACCCACAGCCCACCTCCCCCACCCTGACACCTCCAATGCACTCTGAATCAGCTGAATGTGAGTGTACTCACCCCCTTGTGGCTGCTGTGATGCCCTCAAGCGCCCATCCAACTCCGGATACGCCACTGCCAGGATCCGGAGGCCATCCCCAGCTGGGCCTCCGCCGTCTTCTTGCTCCAGCAGCGAATGTCCTCCCATATTTTCCGGCAGTGGGTGCTCCGTCTGTGGTGGACCCCCAGGTTCCGGACTTCCTTGGCGATGGCAGGCCAAATATCCTTCTTCTGGTGGGTGCTGACCTACAGGAATAGTACAGGGGAAAAGGAGAAGATATAACCGTCCGCACCGTCACAGTCATTGGCCCGCATCCCTACCCTTGCCATGACGCACATCCACTCACCGTCCTTTCATGCACGCCTCATTCTCCCCCCCCATCTTCCATCCACACCACTCCACACAGGCATTGCCCATACAGCATGCTCACAGTTTACTTACCTGTTTGTCTGGAGGACCGTAGAGTAGCGTGTACTAGGGGAGGACCCCATCCACTAGTTTCTCCAACTCCTCCGTGCTGAAGAGCCATTGTCTCTTCTAGACTGAGGTCACAGCAGCACTTGCAGTGTAGGTCCTCTCCTGTTGAAGATCAGGTATCAAGTGAGTGAACAGAGAGAAAATGGCGATCACGTCCGCGGCGGTGCGTACCGTCACCGCCGGCGTACATCGTCATTGGATTGGCTCCTGGGACCCATAGGGTCCAATGTTAACCAATGCAGGATTGCGCCGCGGTCTTTGACCACCTACCGCGACGGTGTACAACTCCAGCGCAGTTACCTCGTATCCCCTTGTCCCACATTACAGGTCAGGCAGCCGCCATTTCAGGGTACCACATGTGTAGGAAAGTACCATCTTTCCTGGCATGTTACCCCCATATTTCACTGTATATATGTTGTTTTAGTCTATGTGTCACTGGGACCCTGCCAGGCAGGGCCCCAGTGCTCATAAGTATGTGCCCTGTATGTGTTCCCTGTGTGATGCCTAACTGTCTCACTGAGGCTCTGCTAACCAGAACCTCAGTGGTTATGCTCTCTCTGCTTTCCAAATTTGTCACTAACAGGCTAGTGACTAAATTTACCAATTCACATTGGCATACCGGTACACCCATATACTTCCCTTGTATATGGTACTGAGGTACCCAGGGTATTGGGGTTCCAGGAGATCCCTATGGGCTGCAGCATTTCTTTTGCCACCCATAGGGAGCTCTGACAATTCTTACACAGGCCTGCCAGTGCAGCCTGTGTGAAATACCGTCCACGTTATTTCACAGCCATTTACCACTGCACTTAAGTAACTTATAAGTCACCTATATATCTAACCTTCACCTGGTGAAGGTTGGGTGCAAAGTTACTTAGTGTGTGGGCACCCTGGCACTAGCCAAGGTGCCCCCACATCGTTCAGGGCAAATTCCCCAGACTTTGTGAGTGCGGGGACACCAATACAGGCGTGCACTATACATAGGTCACTACCTATGTATAGCGTCACAATGGTAACTCCGAACATGGCCATGTAACATGTCTAAGATCATGGAATTGTCACCCCAATACCATTCTGGTATTGGGGGGCCAATTCCATGATACCCCGGGTCTCTAGCACAGAACCCGGGTACTGCCAAACTGCCTTTCCGGGGTCTCCACTGCAGCTGCTGCTGCTGCCAACCCCTCAGACAGGTTTCTGCCCTTCTGGGGTCCAGGCAGCCCTGGCCCAGGAAGGCAGAACAAAGGATTTCCTCTGAGAGAGGGTGTTACACCCTCTCCCTTTGGAAATAGGTGTTAAGGGCTGGGGACGAGTAGCCTCCCCCAGCCTCTGGAAATGCTTTGATGGGCACAGATGGTGCCCATCTCTGCATAAGCCAGTCTACACCGGTTCAGGGATCGCCCAGCCCTTCTTTGGCACGAAACTGGACAAAGGAAAGGGAAGTGACCACTCCCCTGACCTGCACCTCCCAGGGGAGGTGCCCAGAGCTCCTCCAGTGTGTCCCAGACCTCTGCTATCTTGGAAACAGAAGTGTTGGGGGCACACTGGACTGCTCTGAGTGGCCAGTGCCAGCAGGTGACGTCAGAGGCTCCTGATAGGCTCTTACCTCTCTTGGTAGCCAAACCTCCTTTTCTGGCTATTTAGGGTCTCTGCTTTGGGGAATTCTTCAGATAACGAATGCAAGAGCTCACCAGAGTTCCTCTGCATCTCCCTCTTCACCTTCTACCAAAGGATCGACCGCTGACTGCTCCAGGACGCCTGCAAAACCGCAACAAAGTAGCAAGGCGACTACCAGCAACATTGTAGCGCCTAATCCTGCCGGCTTTCTCGACTGTTTCCAGGTGGTGCATGCTCTGGGGGTAGCCTGCCTTCACCCTGCACCAGAAGCTCTGAAGAAATCTCCCGTGGGTTGACGGAATCTTCCCCCTGCTAACGCAGGCACCAAAAACTGCAACACTGGTCCTCTGGGTCCCCTCTCATCCTGACGAGCTTGGTCCCTGGAACACAGCAACACTGTCGAAGTGACTCCCACAGTCCAGTGACTCTTCACTCCAAGTTTGGTGGAGGTAAGTCCTTGCCTCCCCATGCTAGACTGCAAAGCTGTGTACTGTGTGATTTGCAGCTGCTCCAGCTCCTGTGCACTCTTCCAGGATTTCCTTCATGCACAGCCAAGCCTGAGTCCCCGGCACTCCATCCTGCAGTGCACAACCTTCTGAGTTGTCCTCCGGCATCGTGGAACTCCCTTTTGTGACTTCGCGTGGACTCCGGTTCACTTTTCTTCTAAGTGCCTGTTGGGGTACTTCTGCGGGTGCTGCTTGCTTCTGTGAGGGCTCCCTGAGTTGCTGGGCGCCCCCTCTGTCTCCGCCTCCAAGTGGCGACATCCTGGTCCCTCCTGGGCCACAGCAGCACCCACAAACCTCCACTGCAACCCTTGCAGCTAGCAAGGCTTGTTTGCAGTCTTTCTGCATGGGAACACATCTGCAACCTTCATCGCGACGTGGGACATCCATCTTCCAAAGGAGAAGTCCCTAGTCCTCTTCTTTCTTGCAGAACTCCAAGCTTCTTCCAACTGGTGGCAGCTTCCTTGCATCTTCAGCTGGCATTTCCTGGGCGCCTGCCCACTCTCGACACTGTCACAACTATTGGACTTAGTCCCCTTGTCTTACAGGTACTCAGGTCCAGAAGTCCACTATTGTTGCATTGCTGGTGTTTGTTCTTCCTGCAGAATCCCCCTATCACGACTTCTGTGCTCTCTGGGGGTAGTAGGTGTACTTTACTCCTACTTTTCAGGGTCTTGGGGTGGGGTATTTTTCTAACCCTCACTGTTTTCTTACAGTCCCAGCGACCCTCTACAAGCTCACATAGGTTTGGGGTCCATTCGTGATTCGCATTCCACTTTTAGAGTATATGGTTTGTGTGGCCCCTATACCTATGTGCGCCTATCGCAATCTATTGTAATTCTACACTGTTTGCATTACTTTTCTTGCTATTACTTACCTAATTTTGGTTTGTGTACATATAACTTGTGTATAGTACTTACCTTCTTACTGAGGGTACTCACTGAGATACTTTTGGCATATTGCCATAAAAATAAAGTACCTTTATTTTTAGTGACTCTGTGTATTGTGTTTTCTTATGATATTGTGCATATGATATAAGTGGTATAGTAGGAGCTTTGCATGTCTCCTAGTTCAGCCTAAGCTGCTTTGCCATAGCTACCTTCTATCAGTCTAAGCTGCTAGAAACAACTCTTCTACACTAATAAGGGATAACTGGACCTGGCACAAGGTGTAAGTACCTCTGGTACCCACTACAAGCCAGGCCAATCTCCTACAGACATTCCTCCACCATCACCCCTGACCATTTTACACACCCTCCACTATTTAGCACTTAAATAAACACCCTTAAATCACAAAACTATCTGGAGTCAGTCTGTGCTTTCGAAAATGTGTATTTGCAATAACTGTGGAAAACTGCTATATCCATGGTATTGTCAACATACCTATGTCACACAGCTCTAGTCCATGAGGAAACAAAGCAGATGTCACACAGTGGGACCCACATCTGTGAAATTGAAAGAGAAAAGGACAACTCAGGGTCCATACACTGGGTGAAAGTGACAGACAGATGAGAGGTAGAACAAGGGTATCAGATGTAGCAGGCAGTGATGTCTTCTTACCTGTGCCTCACTGGAAGTATTGATGAATCACTGTTTCTGTTGTCGATATCCTCTTCTTCTGCTTCCTCGTCTTCACTGTCCACAGGCTCCACAGCTGCCACAAGACCTCCATCTGAACCATCCTCCTGCAGAAAAGGCACCTGTTGTCGCAAAGCCAAGTTGTGAAGCATACAGCAGGCCACGATGATCTGGCACACCTTCTTTGGTGAGTAGAATAGTGAACCACCTGTCATATGAAGGCACCTGAACCTGGCCTTCAGGAGGCCGAAGGTCCTCCTAGTTCGCCCATGGGCCTCATTGTAGCGTTCCTCTGCCCTTGTCCTGGGATTCCTCACTGGGGTCAGTAGCCATGACAGGTTGGGGTAACCAGAGTCACCTGCAAATGTCGAGGGAAATCTGTTAGACACACACTAACTCTTAGGGATATACCCAGACACCTAGTCACACTGTATAGGGTCCATGTCCTCACATAATAGCCACACACAGTGCCTCTGGAGTTGCCCCATCACATAAGGGATGCTGCTATTCCTCAGAATGTAAGCGTCTTGCACTGAGCTAGGAAACTTGGCATTCACATGGGAGATGTACTGGTTGGCCAAACACACTGTCGCTGGTCGAACAGTATGAAGACCACTGAGGCGTATTTTAGGTGATGGTAAGTGTTTTTTTTTTCTTATGATAGGGGGGGGCGGGTTGGAGTAGTATGCGCAAAGTCACAAGTTTTATCGTCTTCCTTTGTCACTTGCTCTTCCTTTGTATCGTTTCCCAGGTTCGTGATGGTATATTCTTGCTTCTTATTTTTCAGATAACCCAGCGGCCTTACTCGCTCATCGGAGTCCAGGATGGTGCCGGAAATAGAAGGGAGATCGCCAAGGTAAGTATTGGTTTCAGTAATAGGCTTTTTCCTATACTCTTACTTTTGGACTGGGGGGTAGTACACACAAAAGGAGGGGGTTGGTGCCAGTGGGGAGTGGTTAAGGGTCTAGTGTGCACACTTCTATTATTAGTGTAGGTATAAGTGACCCCGGTGAGTTACTTATAGTGCCCTTCCTTCTACCTCCCTTTCCAACCCTCTTTTATGACCCCTCCCCAGTCCCTTCTCCCCAATTTCCCTTCTTCCTGTCCCAAAAGGACCGTACCTTGTTAAGCCACGACCCTCCAGGGTCGTGGCTGGCTTGGTAGTGTTCCTCCTGCTGGTGTCCTGTTTCCAGGTTCAGGAGCTCTTCTCTTCTCTCTCTGTCAGCCAGTTCCTCGTCTGCTTCTTTCCTGGTGTTCTTCTCCTCCTCGAGCTGCTCTTCCCTTGGTCTCTCTGTGTTGCCTTTTCCCTCCGCTCGCCTTTCCTTCACCGCGTCTCTCTCCCCCTTCCTCTTCCCCGCGTCTCCTTTTTGAGCCTCCTTAACCCGGGAAACACACGTCGTTTCCCGGGTAACACCGTCCTGCCGGTCGTGCTCCGGCCGCGTCTCCCCGGCAACGGGAAGACGCGGAACTGATGTATCGGCTTCGGCCGATACGTCATTTCCCGTGTCTGTAGCCGGGATCACCCGGCTACACTCCCCTCCCCAGGAAAGGTCCTGTTCTAGGACCGTAGCAGCGTCAGGGAAGCGAGATAAATAGTCAGCTGGGGCCTGTTGGCGACCCGGGATGTGACGGACCTGAAAGGAAAATGGTTGCAGTTCAAGGAACCATCGCAATATCCGAGAATTGGTATCCTTGTGGGCAGATAACCATGTGAGGGGAGCATGATCTGTAAAAAGTATGAAGGGGCGGCCTAGAAGGTAATATTGTAACGTATCCACGGCCCATTTTATGGCCAGACATTCTTTTTCAATGGTCGGATAGTGTTGCTCCCGGGGAAACAGCTTCCTGCTGACGTATACTACTGGGTGGTCTCTACCGTCCCCGTCGGGTTGGGCCAATACTCCCCCTAAACCTACATCTGAGGCATCCGTATAGAGATGGAAAGGTTTCGAGAAATCTGGGCAACGGAGTATCGGATCTTTGGTTAGGAAGGATTTTAGTTGTTCAAAGCTGGACGTCTGCTGGGCCGAAAAGGGTGCTAGCCTATTAGGATGGGATTTAGACAGAAGGTCCGTGAGAGGGGCAGCTATGGTAGAATACTCAGGTATAAATCTTCTATAATACCCTACTAACCCTAAGAAGGATCGTAACTCTTTCTTGGTTGTTGGTTTAGGGGCATTTAGTATGGCCTCTACTTTTTTTGTTTGGGGTTTCAGGTTCCCTTGACTAATTTTGTACCCCAAGTATGATATGTCGGGAGTTCCTATGACGCATTTTTTTGGATTGGCAGTTAACCCTGCGGTGACAAGGGTGTGGAAAACTTGCTGTAAATGTTTTAGATGATCACCCCAGGTTTCACTGAAAATTACTACATCGTCTAGGTAGGCCGCTGCAAAAGACTGGAAGGGATTTAAGAGTTTATCCATTAACCTCTGGAATGTAGCTGGTGCTCCATGTAAACCAAAGGGTAGTACAGTGAACTGATACAGACCGGACTGGGTGGCGAATGCTGTTTTTTCTTTATCTTCTGTGTCTAAGGGAATCTGCCAATACCCTTTTGTTAAATCTAAGGTAGTCATATATTTGGTTTTTCCTAGTTTCTCTAATACGTCGTCAACTCTGGGCATAGGATATGTGTCAAACAGGGAGTTCTCGTTAAGCTTCCTGAAATCAATACAGAATCTAATAGTACCATCGGGTTTTGGTACTAAAACCACCGGGGAACACCAGGGACTATTTGAAGGTTCAATCACCCCTTGGTTTAACATTTTCTGTATTTCAGCCTCCATAATCTGTTTCCTTGCTTAAGGAATACGATATGGCCGTAACCTCACAATTTTCCCTGGTATGGTTCTTATTTTATGAGTTATCAAGGTGGTTCTACCTGGTAACGCTGAAAAGAAATCCCGGAAATGTTCTAATACTCTGTATACCTGTTCTTTTTCTGCTTTTGTTAAGGTTTCATTTACTGGGGGTAGATCGTCCCCGTTACTGTGTTCGGTTGGACAGAACTCAATACTTGACTTATTATTGGGACATAGAACTCCTGCCAACACGCTGGCAGTGTTCGAGGGGTCTGGGTCTTCCCATTTTTTTAGAAGATTTATATGATAAATCTGTGATTTCTGGGGAGTGCTTGATAACTCAACCAGGTAGGTAACTGGAGATACGGCTCTTATTATCTTATATGGGCCCTGCCATCTGGCAATTAGTTTTTGTTCTGAGGTCGGACGCATAATTAAGACCTGATCCCCTGGTTGTAACACCCGTAACTTGCTTCCGCGGTCATAATATCGTTTTTGGGTGGTTTGAGCTTGTTCCATATTTACTTTGACCGTGTCCCATAGATTTTGTAGCTGCGACCTTAAATTGTGGGCATACTCTAGAAGGGGTCTTCCCCCTTCTTCGGCCTCTTCCTCCCATGTTTCGATGGCCTTGTCAAGAAGAGATCTTGGCTGTCTTCCAAACACCAACTGAAAGGGGCTGTGTCCTGTAGAGGACTGTTCATGTGTTCGAATAGCATATAACACTAAGGGTAGTTTTTGATCCCAGTCTCTCCCTGACTCTTCCATCACTTTTTTTAGTAAAGTTTTTATTGTTTGGTTATATCTTTCCACTAATCCATCCGTCTGAGGATGATATACCGAGGTAAGGATTTGGGAAATACCTAAGGTTTTACATATTTGCTTCATAAGAGTGGACATAAAAGGAGTCCCCTGGTCAGTGAGTATTTCATGCGGGAACCCTACTCGGGAAAAAACGTTAATCATGGCCTGGGCCACTGTCTTAGTTGTCATACTTTTTAAGGGAACGGCCTCGGGGTATCGGGTGGCATAGTCAACCAGGACTAGGATATACGTATAACCTTTTGTGGATGGTATTACAGGTCCAATTAGATCCATTCCTACCCTGCTGAAGGGAATGTCGATAATGGGTAGGGGTATCAGAGGAGCTTTCTTAGGTCTGCCGGGTTCAGTGAGTTGACATCTGGGACATTGGGAACAAAATTTACGTATGTGAGCAAATACTCCCGGCCAATAGAACCGTCTAAGAAGGTATTCTTCTGTTTTTTCCCTCCCATAATGGCCTCCCCCGGGTTGACAATGTGCCATCGTTAGGACCTGATTTCGATAATGATCGGGTACCACTAATTGCTGTTTATGTTCTCCGGTACTGGTAGTGGTTATCCGATATAAGAGGTTTTTCTTAATGAGGAAGTAGGGACCTACCTCTTCGGTTTCTTCTTCTCTGGCCGACTTCCAAGCGTGAGCGAGAGAAGGATCTATTCTTTGCTGATGGGGAAAACTGACAGGGACTTCATGTGTTTCTGCAATAATGCCTGTGTCTGATCCTGCCCTCTCCTTCCCCAAGTAAGTCAATTTTTCTATTCGTTTCTCTTTGCGTGATAATTTCCTCCGGATTGTGGGGCTTTCTATACTGCTATTGGAGAAAGGAGCTTCTCTCCACCAATCCTGTGTTAGTTTGGGTTGTCGAACATAATCTAGTATTTCTTGGAAATGTTCATAATCAGTTCCAATGATACACTCCTCAATCAGATTGGGCATTATACCCATCGCCAAGATATCCCGGTGCTTTCCCCATTCGACTGTGACGTCACATAAAGGGTATTTTTCTTTATCTCCATGTATGCAACATATATTCACCCATTGTTCTTTTCTTTCATCTTCTATGGGGACTATATCTTTTCTCACCACCGACTGACTACACCCTGAATCAACAAGGGCCCATATGGGTTTCCCGTTGAGTGTCAGAAGCTGTTTAAATTTTTGGTTACCTTTTCCGGTACACAGTACCCGTCGCCTAGTCACTCCAATTTCCATTGGCTCACTACTATCCTGCTTTCTGGGGCACATTCGGGCAATGTGGCCCCATTCCCCACAGCTGTAACATTGGGGTCCTGCTACCGAGGGAGGGTTAGGAACTCGGTGAGGTACTGGTTCCTCCGGAAAGGTTTTTAATGCAAGTTTAGGAGTGGGAGGTCCTGGTTTTAGGCTGGGTCGGGTGGACATATTTCTTACATCAGTGGAGCGATGATAAGCACACGCTAAATCAATTGCCATGTCAGTCGTCACCTTTGGATGTTGACAGATCCAGTGTTTAGTGGGGGTAGGCAGGGATTCTAAATATTGTTCAAGGACTATTGTTTGGATCACTTCCTCCCTACTATTTCCGGAAGACCCCAACCACTTTAAGGCCAAGTCCTTTACCCGATAATAAAAGGTTCGGGGGTCTTCATTCGGTCCCCATTTGATTTTTCTAAACTTAACCCTATAGTATTCCGTGTCATGTCCCACGCGTTCCAAAATACTAGTCTTTATCTCTTGATATGGCGTGGTTCCACCCGGGTTTGCTGCTTGATATGCTGCTTGTAAGATCCCTGTAAGTAAGGGGGCGACATACTGACCCCATCTATCCTCAGGCCATTGGGCGGAGGACGCCACTCTCTCAAAATTAGTGAAAAAAGCTTCGGGGTCTTCTCCGTCTTGATATTTCTGTAACACGGAACTTGGGACATTGGGATGTACTTTACTACTAGCAATGGTCTCAGTCAATTTTTTCATGGCTGCCTCATGTACCAGTTGATTATTCGCGAGGATGGTTGCCTGACTTTTCAAAGCCGACTGCAATGCTTCCCTGTCCTCCTTGGCCTCTCGCTGGTGGGCCTCCCACACCAGTTGGAGATGACGTTGGCCCTCGGCCAGTTGCTTTATCATATCCTCCAATGAGGGTTGGTCACTCATGGTTATACTGTTCGATTACTGCGAGGGGGCTATACAGGTTTAAATCCCTCTTCTGACACCACTGTCGCAGGTCGAACAGTATGAAGACCACTGAGGCGTATTTTAGGTGATGGTAAGTGGTTTATTTTTCTTATGATAGGGGGGGGCGGGTTGGAGTAGTATGCGCAAAGTCACAAGTTTTATCGTCTTCCTTAGTCACTTGCTCTTCCTTTGTATCGTTTCCCAGGTTCGTGATGGTATATTCTTGCTTCTTATTTTTCAGATAACCCAGCGGCCTTACTCGCTCGTCGGAGTCCAGGATGGTGCCGGAAATAGAAGGGAGAACGCCAAGGTAAGTATTGGTTTCAGTAATAGGCTTTTTCCTATACTCTTACTTTTGGACTGGGGGGTAGTACACACAAAAGGAGGGGGTTGGTGCCAGTGGGGAGTGGTTAAGGGTCTAGTGTGCACACTTCTATTATTAGTGTAGGTATAAGTGACCCTGGTGAGTTACTTATAGTGCCCTTCCTTCTACCTCCCTTTCCAACCCTCCTTTATGACCCCTCCCCAGTCCCTTCTCCCCAATTTCCCTTCTTCCTGTCCGAAAAGGACCGTACCTTGTTAAGCCACGACCCTCCAGGGTCGTGGCTGGCTTGGTAGTGTTCCTCCTGCT
Organism: Pleurodeles waltl; assembly: GCF_031143425.1. NCBI lineage: Eukaryota > Metazoa > Chordata > Amphibia > Caudata > Salamandridae > Pleurodeles > Pleurodeles waltl. The sequence continues at coordinate 164,871,474 of NC_090438.1, read as the reverse complement.
GGTGTCCTGTTTCCAGGTTCAGGAGCTCTTCTCTTCTCTCTCTGTCAGCCAGTTCCTCGTCTGCTTCTTTCCTGGTGTTCTTCTCCTCCTCGCGCTGCTCTTCCCTTGGTCTCTCTGTGTTGCCTTTTCCCTCCGCTCGCCTTTCCTTCACCGCGTCTCTCTCCCCCTTCCTCTTCCCCGCGTCTCCTTTTTGAGCCTCCTTAAACCGGGAAACACACGTCGTTTCCCGGGTAACGCCGTCCTGCCGGTCGTGCTCCGGCCGCGTCTCCCCGGCAACGGGAAGACGCGGAACTGATGTATCGGCTACACACACCATCTGCACATTCATCGAATGGTAACTCTTCCGGTTTCTGTACACCTGTTCACTCCTGCGGGGGGACCAATGCCACATGTGTCCCATCAATGGCACCTATTATGTTGGGGATATGTCCCAGGGCATAGAAGTCACCTTTCACTGTAGGCAAATCCTCCACCTAAGGGAAAACGATTTAGCTGCACATGTGTTTCAGAAGGGCAGACAACACTCTGGACAACACATTGGAGAACATAGGCTGGGACATCCCTGATGCTATGGCCACTGTCTTCTGAAAAGACCCACTTGCCAGGAAATGGAGTACTGACAGGACCTGCACTAGAGGGGGGATTCCTGTGGGATGGCGGATAGCTGACATCAGATCTGGCTCCAACTGGGCACAAAGTTCCTGGATTGTGGCACGGTCCAGTCTGTAGGTGACAATTACATGTCGCTCTTCCATTGTCGACAGGTCCACCAGCGGTCTGTACACCGGAGGATGCCGCCATCTCCTCACCTGCCCCAGCGGACGTGCTCTATGGAGGAGAACAGTGAGCAGACAGTCAGCCAACACTGAGGTACGAAAACACAACTTTATTCCACAAATTTTTAAATCCGCTATGTGTCTGTCTTAGTGTGTATGCAAGGCCTAGATATGTGTGACGCATTTAAAATTAATGCCATGTTTGTCTGGATTTTCCCCTGAAGTGGTGCAATCTGTTCTCCACCTACCAGGTGTCCCAGATAAACCACTTTTCCCTGCCCTATCTGGCACTTTGAGGCCTTGATAGTGAGGCCTGCCTTTTGCAGGGCCTCCAAAACTTTCCAAAGGTGGACCAGGTGCTCATCCCAGGTGGAGCTAAAGACAGCTATGTCATCAAGATATGCTGCACTAAAAGCCTCCAACCCTTGCAGGACTGTGTCCACCAACCTCTGAAAAGTGTCAGGTGCATTTTTCAACCCAAGGGGCATCACTATAAATTGGTAGTGCCCTCCTATAGTTGAAAATGCAGTTTTAGGCTTAGCATCCTCAGCCAATTTGATCTGCCAATACCCTGCAGTCAAATCAAAGGTGCTTAGATACTTGGCAGATGCCAGTGTATCTAGGAGCTCATCTGCCCTGGGTATAGGGTGAGCATCAGTTTTTGTTACCTGATTGAGACCTCTGTAGTCTACACAAAACCTCATCTCCCTTTTTCCATCTTTTGAGTGAGGCTTTGGTACAAGCACCACAGGACTCGCCCATGGGCTTTCAGAAGGTTCACCCACTCCTAGATCAAGCATTTTCTGAACCTCTTGTTTTATGCAGTCCCTGACATGGTCAGGCTGCCTATAGATTTTACTTTTGACAGGCAAGCTGTCTCCAGTATCAATTGTGTGTTCACACCAGGATGTGGTGCCTGGCACAGTAGAAAAGAGTTCAGAAAATTGTGTGTAGCCGGACGTCCGTCGACGCCGGACCAAGTACAGCTACAGGGGCCGTAAGGACATACCCCCGGGGCACTAGAGAAAGCCCCGGCGGTATGACGTCAGACGCAGAAGTCGTCTTGGCCAGAAGAGAAAAGAACGACGGACCAAAGACAGAGGAGTGCAGGGAGACGAGAGAAACGCGGAGCAGCGAAGACAGAAACCAGGAGCCGAGGACCGACGGAACCAAGTCCGACGCGAGAGCAGCAACGCGAGAGAAGGAGAGAAACCACAGGGCGCCTCCCGCCCCTACCGAAGTGAAGTCGGGAGACCGCGGAACAGCCGGCCACATCCCCGGAGGGGCGTGGCCCCTACAGGTACGTTTGTACCGAGACTGGGGATTCCTACCAGAGTGGTTAAGGGGAACAAGGGGGATCAGAGGGAACACGGGGAGGATAGCGGGGAGGTCCTGCCAGGAAGGGGAAACCCTATAATACAAGGGAAACCCTATTAACCATATTCCCCCCTAAACCTCACGGGGAAACCCAGGAAAGAGAGGAGAGAGAGAGAAAATCATAACAGGAGAGAGAAACTAGACAGCTCACGGGAAGGCGACGCTCACCATTGGAATGAAAAGTATCCCAACACAGACCCCACGTGTACCTACCCTCACACCCCCTACTAACCCTATATAGATCCAACTACCTCTACACTTACCTGTTTTCCCGTTCTTCTTTTTATTTTGGGGAACCTGGGCGACATCCATATGGGAAAGACCAGAGCTGTTCCAACCCAGGATCAGACCCCAGCGGGACCGTGACAAGAACCCTAAAGGAGAGAACAAGGAGTTGAACGAACCTAACAGGAAGTTACCCTGTGGAAAAAGATCAACTTCAACTTTAATTGAGTCTAAATAAATCACTTATCCCCTCAAACCGGCGCCTATCTAGTTATTCCAATATCTCTCCCACCGGAGATAAAGAACCTATTACAGTGGTGTCAGAAGTGGGATATTGGAATAGGCGCTACCTAGATTGAGACCATGGAGGGTACTCCCACGATAGCGGACATGATGCAGCAATTAGCTGAGGGACAAAGACACCTGCAGATCATGTGGGAGGCACAGCAGAAAGAAGCAAAAGTGGAGATGGAGGCACTCCAAAGCGCCCTCAAAAGTCAGGCCACTATCATGGCCAACAATCAATTGGTACATGAGAATGCGTTAAAAACCCTCACGGATACCATTGTGGCCACCCGGGTACATCCGAACGTACCCAGCTCTGTTTTACTGAGGTATCAGGAAGGCGAAGATCCGGATACCTTTTTTACCAACTTTGAGCACGTTGCCACTTCTGCCACCTGGCCTCAGGATAGATGGGGCCAGTATATCTCTCCTTTATTAACGGGGACTCTCCAAGCAGCTTATCAAGCGGTAAACCCGAGTGGCACAACACCTTATCAGAACATTAAAAAGAGTATCCTGGAGCGGGTGGGCTTTGACACAGAACATTACCGGGTCCGGTTCAGGAAAGCCAAGTGGGGACCCTCCGAGAATCCCAGGGCGCTATACTTTCGGATTAAAGATTTGGGTCTCAAATGGCTAGGACCCATTGGAACTAATAGGGAAGATATTATTGAAGTTGTCCTCTTGGAGCAATATCTAGACGCCCTACCCACCAATACCCGCAACTGGATCAAACAACACCCGAACCCTGGTACGAACACTACCATTGAGTTAGCCTGTGCCTTTCACCGCTCCCTCGAGTTCAAGACCCCCCTCCCACCCACACCGCCTAACACCCTCAGACAGAATCTCGGACAACCCTCGTCCCTGGGGCGAAGAACAGCAGAGGACCCCGGAAAACCACGAGGGGCTGAGAGACCATATGTACAACAACCCCAATGTTTTAGTTGTGGGGAGTGGGGCCATATCGCCCGGGTTTGTCCCCTGAAATCTGAGAAACCACAACCTATGGAAATAGGAGTTACTAGGGGGAGAGTCTTCTTTACAGGGGGAAAAGAAACTGTAGGAAAGTACCATCTTGCCTGGCATGTTACCCCCATTTTTCACTGTATATATGTTGTTTTAGTTGTATGTGTCACTGGGACCCTGCCAGCCAGGGCCCCAGTGCTCATAAGTGTGCCTGAATGTGTTACCTGTGTTATGACTAACTGTCTCACTGAGGCTCTGCTATCCAGAACCTCAGTGGTTATGCTCTCTCATTTCTTTCAAATTGTCACTAACAGGCTAGTGACCAATTTTACCAATTTACATTGGCATACTGGAACACCCTTATAATTCCCTAGTATATGGTACTGAGGTACCCAGGGTATTGGGGTTCCAGGAGATCCCTATGGGCTGCAGCATTGCTTTTGCCACCCATAGGGAGCTCTGACAATTCTTACACAGGCCTGCCACTGCAGCCTGAGTGAAATAACGTCCACGTTATTTCACAGCCATTTTACACTGCACTTAAGTAACTTATAAGTCACCTATATGTCTAACCTTTACCTGGTAAAGGTTGGGTGCTAAGTTACTTAGTGTGTGGGCACCCTGGCACTAGCCAAGGTGTCCCCACATCGTTCAGGGCCAATTCCCCGGACTTTGTGAGTGCGGGGACACCATTACACACGTGCACTACATATAGGTCACTACCTATGTGTAGCTTCACAATGGTAACTCCGAATATGGCCATGTAACATGTCTAAGATCATGGAATTGCCCCCTCTATGCCATCCTGGCATTGTTGGTGCAATCCCATGATCCCACGGGTCTCTAGCACAGACCCTGGCACTGCCAAACTGCCTTTCCCGGGGTTTCACTGCAGCTGCTGCTGCTGCCAACCCCTCAGACAGGTTTCTGCCCTCCTGGGGTCCAGCCAGGCTTGGCCCAGGATGGCAGAACAAAGGACTTCCTCTGAGAGAGGGTGTTACACCCTCTCCCTTTGGAAAATGGTGTGAAGGCAGGGGAGGAGTAGCCTCCCCCAGCCTCTGGAAATGCTTTCATGGGCACACATGGTGCCCATTTCTGCATAAGCCAGTCTACACCGGTTCAGGGACCCCTCAGCCCTGCTCTGGCACGAAACTGGACAAAGGGAAGGGGAGTGACCACTCCCCTGACCTGCACCTCCCCTGGGAGGTGCCCAGAGCTCCTCCAGTGTGCTCCAGACCTCTGCCATCTTGGAAACAGAGGTGCTGCTGGCACACTGGACTGCTCTGCGTGGCCAGGGCCAGCAGGTGACGTCAGAGACTCCTGATAGGCTCCTTCAGGTGTTGCTAGCCTATCTTCTCTCCTAAGTAGCCAAACCCTCTTTTCTGGCTATTTAGGGTCTCTGCTTTGGGGATTTCCTTAGATAACGAATGCAAGAGCTCATCCGAGTTCCTCTGCATCTCTCTCTTCACCTTCTGCCAAGGAATCGACTGCTGACCGTGCTGGAAGCCTGCAAAACTGCAACAAAGTAGCGAAGACGACTACTGCAACTCTGTAACGCTGATCCTGTCGCCTTCTCGACTGTTTTCCTGGTGGTGCATGCTGTGGGGGTAGTCTGCCTCCTCTCTGCACTAGAAGCTCCGAAGAAATCTCCAGTGGGTCGACGGAATCGTCCCCCTGCTACCGCAGGCACCACAGAACGGCATCACTCGTACCCTGGGTCTCCTCTCAGCACCACGAGCGAGGTCCCTTGAATCCACCAACTCTATCCAAGTGACTCCCACAGTCCAGTGACTCTTCAGTCCAAGTTTGGTGGAAGTAAGTCCTTGCCTTCCCACGCCAGACTGCATTGCTGGGAACCGCAACTTTTGCAGCTACTCCGGCCTCTGTGCACTTCCGGTAGAAATCCTTTGTGCACAGCCAAGCCTTGGTCCACGGCACTCTAACCTGCATTGCACGACTTTCTAAGTTGTCCTCCGGCGACGTGGGACTCCTTTGTGCGACTTCGGGTGAGCACCGTTTTACTCCTCTTTGTAGTGCCTGTTCCGGCACTTCTGTGGGTGCTGCCTGCTTCTGAGAGGGCTCCTTGTCTTGCTTGATGCCCCCTCTGTCCCCAGACGCAATTGGCGACATCCTGGTCCCTCCTGGGCCACAGCAGCATCTAAAAACACTAACCGCACGACTTGCAGCTAGCAAGGCTTGTTGGTGGTCTTTCTTCAGAAAAACACTTCTGCACGACTCTCCACGGCGTGAGGGATCCGTCCTGCAAAGGGGAAGTTCCTAGCCTTTGTCGTTCCTGCAGAAACCTCAGCTTCTACTGTCCAGTAGTAGCTTCTTTGCACCCACAGCTGGCATTTCCTGGGCATCTGCCCGTCTCCGACTTGCCTGTGACTTTTGGACTTGGTCCCCTTGTTCCACAGGTACCCTCGACTGGAAATCCATTGTTGTTGCATTGCTGGTTTGTGTCTTTCCTGCAGAATTCCCCTATCACGACTTCTATGTCCTTTGGGGAACTTTAGTGCACTTTGCACTCACTTTTCAGGGTCTTGGGGTGGGCTATTTTTCTAACCCTCACTGTTTTCTTACAGTCCCAGCGACCCTCTACAAGGTCACATAGGTTTGGGGTCCATTCGTGGTTCACATTCCACTTTTGGAGTATATGGTTTGTGTTGCCCCTATCCCTATGTGTCCCCATTGCATCCTATTGTAACTATACATTGTTTGCACTGTTTTCTAATACTATACTGCATATTTTTGGTATTGTGTACATATATCTTGTGTATATTTGCTATCCTCATACTGAGGGTACTCACTGAGATACTTTTGGCATATTGTCATAAAAATAAAGTACCTTTATTTTTAGTATATCTGTGTATTGTGTTTTCTTATGATATTGTGCATATGACACTAGTGGTACAGGTACTTTTGTACCGAGACTGGGGATTCCTACCAGAGTGGTTAAGGGGAACGAGGGGGATCAGAGGGAACACGGGGAGGATAGCGGGGAGGTCCTGCCAGGAAGGGGAAACCCTATAATACAATGGAAACCCTATTAACCATATTCCCCCCTAAACCTCACGGGGAAACCCAGGAAAGAGAGAAGAGAGAGAGAAAATCATAACAGGAGAGAGAAACTAGACAGCTTACGGGAAGGCGACGCTCACCATTGGAATGAAAAGTATCCCAACACAGACCCCACGTGTACCTACCCTCTCACCCCCTACTAACCCTATATAGATCCTACTACCTCTACACTTACCTGTTTTCCCGTTCTTCTTTTTATTTTGGGGAACCTGGGCGACATCCATATGGGAAAGACCGGAGCTCTTCCAACCCAGGATCAGACCCCAGCGGGACCGTGACAAGAACCCTGAAGGAGAGAACAAGGAGTTGAACAAACCTAACAGGAAGTTACCCTGTGGAAAAAGATAAACTTCAACTTTAATTGAGTCTAAATAAATCACTTATCCCCTCAAACCGGCGCCTATCTAGTTATTCCAATATCTCTCCCACCGGAGATAAAGAACCTATTACATTGTCCAAGGAAATTTATGCAGTTGTCTTTCTGTTCTGCAGTCAGACAATCTGCCAAAACTACTCCCTCCACTAAAGCATCATTTTCAGTGGTGGAGAAGAGATCAGGGAGAGGGTCACTCTCTTCTTCCTGTCCCTCATCTGTTGCCATGAGCAGGCTGAGATCAGTCCTGTCACAGTAGGGGGTTAGGCGGTTTACATGAATCACCCTAAGGGGACTCCTGGCAGTGCCCAGGTCTACCAGATAGGTAACCTCACCCTTTTTCTCAACAATTAGATGGGGTCCACTCCATTTGTCTTGGAGTGCTCTTGGGGCCACAGGCTCCAATACCCACACCTTCTGTCCTGGTTGGTACTGAATCAGAACAGCCTTCTGGTCATGCCATTGCTTTTGGAGCTCTTGGCTGGCCTGAAGGTTTTTACTGGCCTTTTTCATGTACTCAGCCATTCTGGATCTTAGGCCAAGTACATAGTCCACTATGTCCGGTTTGGGAGCTTTTAAAGGTTGTTCCCAACCCTCCTTCACAAGTGTTAGTGGACCTCTTACAGGGTGTCCAAAGAGGAGTTCAAAGGGGCTGAAGCCGACTCCTTTCTGGGGTACCTCCCTGTAAGCAAAAAGGAGGCAAGGTAACAGAACAACCCATCTCCTACTGAGTTTTTCAGGGAGTCCCATTATCATACCTTTGAGAGTTTTATTAAACCTCTCTACCAGTCCATTAGTCTGTGGATGATAAGGTGTGGTGAATTTGTAGGTTACACCACATTCCTTCCACATAGCTTTCAAGTGTGCAGACATGAAGTTGCTACCCCTGTCTGATACAACCTCTTTTGGGAAACCCACCCTGGAAAAGATTCCCAGGAGGGCTTTTGCCACTGCAGGAGCTGCAGTGGTCCTTAGAGGAATTGCTTCAGGATATCGTGTGGCATGGTCCACAACCACCAAGATAAACCTATTGCCTGAAGCAGTAGGAGGGTCAAGGGGGCCAACCATGTCAACCCCTACCCTTTCAAAGGGGACCCCAACCACAGGTAATGGAATAAGCGGAGCCTTTGGTGTGCCACCAGTCTTGCCACTGGCTTGGCAGGTCACACAAGACTTGCAAAAATCTTTTGTGTCCTCTGACATCCTAGGCCAGTGAAACAGGGGGACAAGCCTTTCCCATGTTTTGATCTGGCCCAAATGCCCAGCCAAGGGAATGTCATGTGCAAGAGTTAGGAGGAACTCTCTATACTGCACGGGAATGACCAATCTCCTGGCTGCTCCAGGTTTTGGGTCCATTGCCTCGGTGTACAAGAGGTTGTCCTCCCAGTAAACTCTATGTGAGTCACTGACATCCCCATTTTGCTGTTTGACAGCTTGCTGTCTGAGACCCTCTAATGTGGGACAGGTTTGCTGTGCCACACTCAGCTCTTCCCTGGCAGGTCCCCCTCCACCCAAAAGCTCAGCAGTGTCTGCTGCCAGCTCATCTGGTGAAGGTTCTGCACAGGGAGGAAATTCTTCTTCCTCAGAAGGAGAATCATCTGTAGAGGGAGGGATAGTGGGTAGGGATTTACACTTGCTACACCTAGCTTTAGGGAGCACTTGGTCCATTGTTCTAGGATCCAAGTTACCCTGGTCTTTTTGATTTTTGGCCTGAACCCTTGTCAAAGCAAAAATATGCCCAGGAATGCCCAGCATTGCTGCATGAGCCTCCAACTCCACTTCTGCCCAAGCTGATGTCTCTAAATCATTTCCTAGTAGACAATCTACAGGTAAATCTGAAGCAACCACAACTTTCTTTGGATCAGTAACCCCCCCCCCCAGTTGAGATTCACAACAGCCATGGGGTGGCTTAGAGTGTTGTTATGAGCGTCTGTCACTTGGTACTGCTGACCAAGTAGGTGTTGTTCAGGGTGCACCAGTTTCTCTATTACCATGGTAACACTGGCACCTGTGTCCCTGTAGGTCTGAACCTCAACACCATTTATTAGGGGAAGTTGCTTGTACTTATCCATATTAAGGGGACAAGCAACCAAGGTGGCCAAAGCAATGGCACCTTCAGAGACTAACACAGCCTCTGTGGTCTCCCTAACAAGACCAACCCCAACTAAATTACCAAAAGTGAGCCCAGCTACTCCCTTGGATTGGCTGTTAGTAGGTTTGCTCCCACCACCACTGCTATTACTAGGGGCACTAGAATTTGCAGTAGGGGTTGTGGTAGTGGGAGGCTTGGTGTTTTTCTTTGGACAACTGGCATCAGTTGTCCAATGGCCTTTGACTTTACACAAATAACACCAAGGCTTTTTAGGTTGATTATTGGAAGAGGATTTGGACCCACCACCCCCATCAGAGGATTTTTGTGGGCCTGATGAAGACTCAGTTTTACTTTTGTCCCCACCCTTGTCAGAAGACTTACCATCCTTCTTCTTGCCATCCTTGTCACCCCCTGTATGAACATTTCTGTTCACTCTTGTTCTGACCCATTTGTCTGCCTTCTTTCCCAATTCTTGGGGAGAGGTCAGGTCTGAGTCCACTAGATATTGGTGTAACAAGTCAGACACACAGTTATTCAGAATATGCTCTCTCAGAATAAGATTATACAGGCTTTCATAGTCAGAAGGTTTACTGCCATGGAACCACCCCTCCAAGGCCTTCACTGAACAGTCCACAAAGTCTATCCAGTCTTATGAGGACTCTTTTCTGGTGTCTCTGAACTTAATCCTGTATTGTTCAGTGGTTAAGCCAAATCCATCCAAGAGTACATCCTTCAAAACTGCAATATTGTTAGCATCACTTTCTCTAACAGTAAGGAGCCTATCCCTACCCTTTCCATTGAAAGATAGCCACAATATAGCAGCCCACTGCCTTTGAGGGACCCCCTGTACCATACAGGCCCTCTCAAGTGCAGCAAACCACTTGTTGATGTCATCCCCCTCTTTGTAAGGGGGGACTATCTTGTGCAGATTCCTGGAATCATGCTCTCTAACAGGATTACTATCAGGAATACTGCTGCTGCCACCATGGGGTCCTAACCCCAATCTCTGTCTCTCCTTGTCCAGGTCTAGGGATTCCCTATCTAAGGCCAGCTGTTGCTGTTTAAGCTTCAGTCTGGTCTCTTCAACCCTCAACTTTTTGAGTTCCCTTTCTAACATGTTGTCTTCAGGGTGGGTGGGTTGGGAATGCTTGGACACAGAAGATAAATTGGAAACAACAGAGGGGGATCGGTCCCTAACTGACTGAACCCTAACAACTTGGCCTCCAGGAAGAAAGACTCCCCTACTATGATGGGAACCTCCATTACTACCAACATTACTAGGTGTCCTGCTAGGGGGCAGATCTGGTACAGAACCCTCCCCACCACCATCAAGGAGATCCACTGAGTCTGAATGGGAACCTTCTATTAACCTCTCATTTGAAGTGCCTGCTTGGGACTCATCATTCACAATAGGCATGTTAAATAGAAACTCTTTTGTAGGGTTCTTTCCTATCACTAAACCTCTATCTAAGCAGAGACTCCTTAGGCTCTTGTAATTAAAATTGCCATAAGTAGTATTGACCATTTTAAGAGTAGAGTCTTCTACAGACATGATAGTAAAGGGTTTAGAAATAGTGAGAAGGAAGAAAAAGTTTCAGAACTTTTTTAAAGAACAGAGAAAAAAACTTTTTCTAACTTTGAGAAAACTTTTAGAAGTTTTAGAAAACTTTTCAGAACTTTGTAAAAAGTTTAAGAGGAGAAAAGCAAAACATTTTGGTTAGGTGTTCATACACTGAACTGTTTTGTATATTATTCTCTTATGAAAAGTACACAATGACAAAGTGGTAAGTAGTTACAAGTACTTATCCCAATGCTGCACAATCAATGTAGGAGGCTGGCCTGGCTTGTAGTGGGTACCAGAGGTACTTACACCTTGTGCCAGGTCCAGTTATCCCTTATTAGTGTAGAAGAGGTGTTTCTAGCAGCTTAGACTGATAGAAGGTAGCTATGGCAAAGCAGCTTAGGCTGAACTAGGAGACATGTAAAAGTCCTACTATACCACTGGTGTCATATGCACAATATCATAAGAAAACACAATACACAGAAGTACTAAAAATAAAGGTACTTTATTTTTATGACAATATGCCAAAAGTATCTCAGTGAGTACCCTCAGAATAAGGATACGTTATATACACAAAATATATGTACACAAACCAAAATTACCCCCAGAGAGCACAGAAATCATGATAGGGGGATTCTGCAAGGAAAACCAACATCAGCAATGCAACAACAGTGGATTTCCGGACCTGAGTACCTGTAAGACAAGGGGACCAAGTCCAATAGTCGCGACAGTGTCGAGAGTGGGCAGGAGCCCAGGAAATGCCAGCTGAGGGTGCAAGGAAGCTGCCACCTATTGGAAGAAGCTTGGAGTTCTGCAAGAAAGAAGAGGACTAGGATTTTCTCCTTTGGAGGATGGATGTCCCACGTCACGATGAAGCTTGCAGAGGTGTTTCCACACAGAAAGACCGCAAACAAGCCTTGCTAGCTGCAAGGGTTGTGGTAAAGGTTTTTGGGTGCTGCTGTGGCCCAGGAGGGACCAGGATGTCGCCACTTGGAAGAGGAGACAGAGGGGGCACCCAGCAACTCAGGGAGCCCTCACAGAAGCAGGCAGCACCTGCAGAAGTACCTGAACAGGCACTTAGAAGAAAAGTGAACCGGAGTCCACCCGAAGTCAAAAAAGGGAGTCCCATGATGCCGGAGGACAACTCAGAAGGTTGTGCACTGCAGGAAGGAGTGTCGGGGACCCAGGTTTGGCTGTGCACAAAGGAAATCCTGGAAGAGTGCACAGGAGCCGGAGCAGCTGCAAATCGCGCAGTACCTAGCAACGCAGTCTAGCGTGGGGAGGGAAGGACTTACCTCCACCAAACTTGGACTGAAGAGTCACTGGACTGTCGAAGTCACTTGGACAGAGTTGCTGAGTTCCAGGGACCACGCTCGTCGTGCTGAGAGGGGACCCAGAGGACCAGTGATGCAGTCTTTTGGTGCCTCCGGTTGCAGGGGGGAGATTCCGTCGACCCACTGGAGATTGCTTCAGAGCTCCTGGTGCAGAGAGGAGGCAGGCTACCCCCAGAGCATGCACCACCTGGAAACATTCGAGAAAGCCGGCAGGATGAGGTGATACAAGGTTGCTAGTAGTCGTCTTGCTACTTTGTTGCGGTTTTGCAGGCGTCCTGAGCAGTCAGCGGTCGATCCTTTGGCAGAAGGTGAAGAGGGAGATCCAGAGGAACTCTGGTGAGCTCTTGCATTCGTTATCTAAAGAATTCCCCAAAGCAGAGACCCTAAATAGCCAGAAAAGGAGGTTTGGCTACCAAGTAAGGAGGATTGGCTACCAAGAGAGGTAAGAGCCTATCAGAAGGAGCCTCTGACGTCACCTGCTGGCACTGGCCAATCAGAGCAGTCCAGTGTGCCACAAACACCTCTGTTTCCAAGCTGGCAGAGGTCTGGGACACACTGGAGGAGCTCTGGGCACCTCCCCTGGGAGGTGCAGGTCAGGGGAGTGGTCACTCCCCTTTCCTTTGTCCAGTTTCGCGCCAGAGCAGGGCTGGGGGATCCCTGAACCGGTGTAGACTGGCTTATGCAGAGATGGACACCATCTGTGCCCATCAAAGCATTTCCAGAGGCTGGGGGAGGCTAGTCCTCCCCAGCCCTCACACCTATTTCTAAAGGGAGAGGGTGTTACACCTTCTCTCAGAGGAAGTCCTTTGTTCTGCCTTCCTGGGCCAGGGCTGCCTGGACCCCAGGAGGGCAGAAACCTGTCTGAGGAGTTGACAGCAGCTGCAGTGGAGACCCCGGAAAGGCAGTTTGGCAGTACCCGGGTACTATGCTAGAGACCCGAGGGATCATGGAATTGTCCCCCCAATGCCAGAATGGCATTGGGGTGACAATTCCATGATCTTAGACATGTTACATGGCTATGTTTGGAGTTACCATTGTGATGCTGTACATAGGTAGTGACCTATGTACAGTGCACACGTGTAATGGTGTCCCCGCACCCACAAATTTGCCCTGAACGATGTGGGGGCACCTTGGCTAGTGCCAGGGTGCCCACACACTAAGTAACTTTGCACCCAACCTTCACCAGGTGAAGGTTAGACATATAGGTGACTTATAAGTTACTTAAGTGCAGTGGTAAATGGCTATGAAATAACGTGGACATTATTTCACGCAGGCTGCACTGGCAGACCAGTGTAAGAATTGTCAGAGCTCCCTATGGGTGGCAAAAGAAATGCTGCAGCCCATAGGGATCTCCTGGAACCCCAATACCCGGGTACCTCAGTACCTTATACTAGGGAATTATATGGGTGTACCAGTATGCCAATGTGAATTGGTAAATTTAGTCACTAGCCTGTTAGTGACAAATTTGGAAAGCAGAGAGAGCATAACCACTGAGGTTCTGGTTAGCAGAGCCTCAGTGAGACAGTTGGGCATCACACAGGGAACACATGCAGGGAACATACTTATGAGCACTGGGGCCCTGCCTGGCAGGGTCCCAGTGACACATAGACTAAAACAACATATATACAGTGAAATATGGGGGTGACATGCCGGGCAAGATGGTACTTTCCTACAATGTCCATGGCAGTGTCCAGTCTATTCGTCTCACAGGTGCATTGTCCAGAGGGGCATAGGAAGTGGAGCTGGGGCAGTTTAAGGATGGACCGGGTGACAAAGTGGGACATAAGGATGACAATCAGGGTGGTCTCATTTTTTGGTGGGGGTCTTGGCATTGTTCTCTGTGTTTGCCTGGATCTCAGGGACTGTTTGCGGGGTGGTTCTCCATCTTCAGAGGGTGGGGTGCTGGTGTCGTGGTCCTGTGGCGGTGCCTCCTGTCCACTAGTGCATGCAGAGGCGGTGGGCAGTTCATCGTCCAGACTAGTGTCAGGGGCCCCTTGTTGTGCCACAGTGTCCCTCCTGGTGTTGACGAGTTCCTTCAGCACCCCTACAATGGTTTTCAGGGTGGTATTGATGGATTTGAGTTCCTCCCTGAACCCCAAATACTGTTTCCCCTGCAGCCGCTGGGTCTCATGAAACTTGGCCAGTACCGTTGACATCGTCTCCTGGGAATGGTGGTAGGCTCCCATGATGTTGGAGAGGGCCTCCTGGAGAGTGGGTTCCCTGGGCCTGTCCTCCCCCTGTCGCACAGCAGCCCTCCCAGTTCCCCTGTGTTCCTGTGCCTCTGTCCCCTGAACTGTGTGCCCACTGCCACTGCCCCAGGTCCCTGGTGTTGTTGGGATGGTGGGTTAGCCTGGGTTCCCTGTAGTGGTGGACACACTGCTGATTGACGTGTCCTGGGGACAGAGGTATGGGCCCGCTGGGTGGGTGCTGTGCTGGTGTTTCCAGAGGGGGGAGGCTCTGTTGTGGCTTGTGCCAGTGTGAGGGGAACCGACTGTCCCGAGGTCCCAGATGGGCCGGGTTGGTCATCAAGATCCAGTTGGACAGAGCTGCTGTCATCACTGTGGGCCCCTTCTGTGGGGGGGGGAGGGTGGACATGTCTGGAACCTCCTGTCCAGTGATGTTGGGTAGGGGTCCTGCAGGGGTGTAAAGGCATGATTATTGCAACTGTGTGTGCCATGGTGTGCAATAGGTGGGTTACCCTGTACCCCAGTGCTTGCATTCTTGTGTAGGACCTTGTGTGCTAAATGTTTAGGGGTGTGTTGGGTATGTGCAGGGGCCCATCTTGTGTCTTGAGACCACAGAACATACCTTCCCCCGTAGGTCGTTCCACCTCTTCCTGATGTCATCCCGTGTTCTTGGGTGCTGTCCCACTGCGTTGACCCTGTCCACGATTCTGCACATTAGCTCCATCTTCCTAGCTATGGTGGTGTGCTGCACCTGTGATCCGAATAGCTGTGGCTCTACCCGGATGATTTCCTCCACCATGACCCTGAGCTCCTCCTCGGAAAACCTGGGGTGTCTTTGTGGTGCCATGGGGTGGTGTGGGTGATGTGAGGGGTGGTGTGTGTTGTGATGTGTGGGGTGATACTTAGGGGTGTGTGGTGTTTTGTGCGTGGATGTTGTGTGAGTGATGGTGTTGAGTGCCTGTGGATGCCAGTTTGTAGATGGTGGTGTCTCTCTCTGGCCTTCAGTCGCAATTGTGGTTGTAAGGGTTTGTGGGTGATGTGGGTGTGTGTTTTATATTGTATTGGATGTGTGGGAGTGGTGTGTGTATGTGCATCAGGTGTGTGTATTTAGAATTGTCCAATGTGGTTGTGTTTTGTAAATGTGTGTGTATTTTGAGCGCAGCGCAGTACCTTTATTTTTGTAACACTGAGTATTTTCTTTCATGTGTGTGTGTACTGTGTGACTACAGTGGTATTGCATGAGCTTTGCATGTCTCCTAGATAAGCCTTGGCTGCTCAGCTACAGCTACCTCTAGAGAGCCTCGCTTCTAGGCACTGCCTACGTTTCACTAATAAAGGATAACTGGGCCTGTTATAAGGTGTAAGTACCATAGGTGCCCTCTACAAGCTAGGCCAGCCTCCTACACCTCCCCACCAAACAATCTAACACGACATTAATAACCATCCTAACATGCTGTGGGTCCAGTTATCAATGGGATATACGTAAATAGTAACACATTACTAAGAAAAAGCAGCAACCCCACTTCTTTTTCACATTGTGAGATAGACTATAAACAGGTATGCAGTCCTTGTAGGTTGGTAATACTCTGAACCTTCGTATTTCCCTGATACAAACTGCTGGGATAAATCTAACACAAGATATTGGTTAATTGTATGGCTCCCGTGTTTCCCATCTGTCCACATGAATAATAACAGACACACAAAATTACCAACATGGTCCACAGCAAACTAGACAGACCCCAGGCATTGAATCCTCCGACAAACAAGCAGGCGACGACCCACAGCATTCCTTAGGAAGTGCATTGGAATCCCCGTTGGCCACCCACTCACACAGGCTTGATGGACTACTAGCAGCAGTGTGTGACATCAAAACCACACTTGAACCCAAGATAGATGCACTACAAATTGATGTGGGCCATATAAAAGAGGAACATGAAAACAGTGGCAGAGGCTGACTCCCAGATAAGAGCTTTGCATGCAGAGGTGGAACAGTTGTGGAGGTGTGAAGAAGACAATGAAGGCAGGTCCCGTCGTAACAACTTACAGATTGTGGGTCTGCCGGAACGTTTGGAGGGACTGAGTATGGAGCTGTATCTAGAAGAATGGTTCTTGCAAACAATTTTACAATGCAAGCATTCTATGTTTTTTTCAGTGGAACGACCTCATAGGATCCTGGGACACCCTCCACCTCTGGGGACACCACCTCGCCCTGTAGTCACTAGACTATTTAATAGAGATCACATCCTACAAGTCACCCGGGCGCAGGGCCCATGGACAGTGGAAAACGATGTGGTGAAAAAACATTTCGGATTACACTTTGGATGTTGTAGGAGGCTGGCCTGGTTTGTAGTGAGTACCCTGGGTACTTACACCTTATACCAGGTCCAGTTATCCCTTATTAGTGAAATGTAGTAGTGTTCTAGCAGCTTAGGCTGATAGAGGTAGCTATAGCAGAAAAGCTTAGGCTGAACTAGGAGACATGCAAAGCTCATGCAATACCACTTATAGTTACACAGTACTTATACACAATTAAACACAATACTCAGTGCTTCCAAAAATAAAGGTATTTATTTGGGTGACACAGTACCAAAACTATCTTAGAGACAATACTCCTTCTTGATGTAAGTATTATACACAATATATACACTAGACACCAAAATTAGACAAGTAAATAGTCAATACAAACAATAGGAAATGCTATAGAATGCAATGGGAGAATATAGGTCTAGGGGCAACACAAACCATATACTAAGAAAGTGGAATGCGAATCATGAATTCCGCCCCTAGACAAGTGTAGTGTGTGCAGAATCGCTGGGAGAGGAAGAATACAGTAAAGGTAAGTAAATTACCCCACCCCAGAGCTCAGAAAAGCAGGAGTAAAGTACTGAAAGTGTCCTTAGGACACACTACACCTCGTGATTGGGATTATGCAGTAACCAACCAAGTCTGCAAATGACAACTGCTGGATTCCTGGACCTGAAGACCTGAAAAAGAAGGGAACCAAGTCCAGGAGTCGAAAGAAGTTCCAGGAAGGACAGGAGCCCCTGCCAACCCAGAAGAGGATGCAAAAGAAGAGCCCACAGTTAGTCGAAGACTGCAGAAATGCAACCTAGGAAGATGCCAGCGGATTCCTGTGTGATGCAAAGGATGTCCCACGACATGAAGATCGTTTCAGATGTGATTTCGTGTTGGAAGTCGCCAGTAAGCCTTGGCTATGGCAAAAGTGCTTTTTGCGTCAAAATGGCGCTGGATGGACCCAGGAGGGACCTGGGGGCCTTAACTCTGTGTGAGGAGGAAGAAGGGGCTATCAGCACTTTAGAAAGCCCTCAGGATGCCAGCCAGAGTCCCAGGACATGGGGACAAACGGGGGGCAAAATACAGTCGATGCAGCACAACAAAGCAAGGTCCCACGCCGCCGTAGAACAACTCAGCGAGTTGAGCATCATAGGATGGAGTGCTGGGGACCTGGGCCAGGCTGTGCATGAAGGAATTTTGTAAATAGTGCACAGAGGCCTCAGGAGGTGAAGAAGACGCAGTACACAGGGGTACCGTCGCTGTCTAGGAAGGCAAGGTCTTACCTCCTCCAAATTGCATCAGCAGGACCTCAGGACACTCTATGTCGATGATGTCCACCCTCTGTGTCCTTAGGAGCACGCTCGTCACTGTGAGAGGAGTCCAAGGGTAACAGTCATTGTCTTGGAAGGTGCCTGCTGGAGCAGGGGAGTGACTCCGTCACCCCACGGGAGATTTCTTTGGTCCTTCTGGTGCAGGATGAAGACAGCGAGTCCCCAGAGTGTGCACACCGTGGAAACTGTTGCAGTTGCTGACTTGGAGCTGAGATTGCAAAAGAAAAGTATCCCTTGTGGATACTTTGTTGCAGTCACAGCGGTTCCTGGAGCAGGCTGCAGTTGATCCGAGGTCAGAGGATGATGAAGTTGTTGCAGAGGATTCCTGAAGGAAACTTGCAAGCAGAATCTGAAGAGAACCCACAGGAGAGACCCTAAATAGCCCTGAGAGGGGGATTGGCTACCTTATCAGGTATGGACCTATCAGGGGGGGTCTCTGACGTCACCTGTGGGCACTGGCCATTCAGAGGCCTCCAGATGGCAAAGCAAGATGGCTGAAGTCTGGGATACACTGGAGGAGCTCTGGGCACCACCCCTAGGGTGGTGATGAACAGGGGAGTGGTCACTCCCCTTTTGTTTGTCCAGTTTCGTGCCAGAGCAGGGGACAAGGGGTCCCTGAACTGGTGTAGACTGGCTTATGCAAGGAGGGCACCATCTGTGACATTTAAAGCAGTTTCAGAGGCTGGGGGAGGCTACCCCTCCCCAGCCTGTAACACCTATTTCCAAAGGGAGAGGGTGTAACACCCTGCTCTCAGAGGAAAGGCTTTGTTCTGCCTTCCTGAGACTGGGCTGCCCAGACCCCAGGAGGGCAGAACCCGGTCCGTAAGGTGGCAGCAGCTGCAGCTGCAGTGCAAGCCTCAGAGAGCTGGTTTGACTGTACTAGGGGTCCAGGGGTGTCCAGGATGCATGGAATAGGCTCCCCAATACCAGATTTAGAATGGGGGGACAATTCCATGATCTTAGACATGTTCCATGGCCATATTCTGAGTTACCGTTCTGAAGCTACATATAGGTATTGGCCTATATGTAGTGCACGTGTGTAATGGTGTCCCCGCACTCACAAAGTCCAGGGAAATGGCCCTGAACTATGTGGGGGCACCTTTGCTAGTACCCTCACACTTCAATCAATCAATCAATCACTTGTTAAGCACGCTACTCACCAGTTAGGGTCTCAAGGCGCTGGGGGGGAGGGGGTTGCTACTGCTCGAATAGCCAGGTCTTGAGATGTTTCCTGAAGGTCAGGAGGTCCTGGGTCAGACGTATGTTGACAGGGAGGGAGCTCTAGGTTTTGGCGGCGAGGTGGGAGAAGGATCTGCTGCCGGTTGTGGTACGGTGGATGTGGGGGACGGTGGCGAGGGCAGGTGTTAACGTGGAAGCTGAGATGCTCGTTGAGGTAGGCAGGGCCTGCGTTGTGGAGAGCCTTGTAAGCGTGGAACAGGAGTTTGAAGATGATCCACTTGTTGACGGGGAGCCAGTGAAGGTCTCTGAGGTGGGCTGAGATGTGTTTGTGGCGTGGGAGGTTGAGGACGAGGCATGTGGAGGTGTGCGGAGGCGTTCTGAATCCGCTGAAGTCTCTTCTAGAGCTTGGCCGTTGTTCCCGCGTAGAGTGCATTGCCGAAGTCCAGTCTGCTGCTGACGAGGTCGTGGGTGACCGTTCTTCTGGTTTTGATGGGGATCTATCTAAAGGTCTTGCGAAGCATGCGGAGGGTGTTGAAACATGAGGATGAGATGGCGTTGACTTGCTGGGTCATGGTGTGCGACGAGTCTATTATGAAGCCGAGGTTGCGTGCGTGGATGGTGGGAGTGGGAGCGGCTCCTAGTGTGGCAGGCCACCAGGAGTCGTCCCATGCTGATCAATTGGAGTCGAGGATGAGGATCTCAGTCTTATTTATTTAGTGAGAGGATCAGTTGAGTGTCATCCGCGTAGGAGACGATGTTGAGGCCGTGGGATCGGACGATATTGGTGAGCGGTGCCATGTAGATGTTAAAAAGGGTTGGGCTGAGAGAGGATCCTTGGGGGACTCCGCAGATAGTCTTGGTGGCTTTTGACAGGAACGGAGGGAGGCGGACTCTCTGAGTTCTGCAGGAGAGGAAGGGTATGATCCAGTCCACGGCCTTGCGGATTCCGGCGCTGTGGAGGCATGTGCGGAATCTGTGGTTACAGACAGTATCAAAGGCTGCCAAGAGGTCAAGGAGGATGAGGGCCACACTTTTACCTTTGTCGAGCATGATCCTGATGTCGTCGGTTGCGGCAATGAGAGCTGTCTTAGTGCTGTGGTCCTTGCGGAAGCCGGATTGGGAGATGTCGAGCGAGCTGTTGTCCTCCAGGAAGCGGGATGGTCGGCTGTTGACTATCTTCTTGATGACCTTCACTGGGAAGGGGAGGAGGAAGATGGGCCGGTAATTCTTGAGGTCTTCAGGGTCTGCCTTGGGTGAGCAGGGCGTTGACTTCGGTGTGTTTCCAGCTCTCCCTGGGAAGGTGGCAGTCTCGAAGGAGCTGTTGATGATAGTACAGAGTTGGGGGGCGATGATTTGGCTGGCTTTGTTGAAGACATGTTGAGGGCAGGGGTCGGCGGGTGATCTGGAGTGGATGGTGCTCATGGTCTTGGTGGTGTCGTTGGTGTGGGTCCAGGCGCTCAGGAGGTTGGTGTGGTTGGGTGCGTTGTGGTTAGTGCTGGCCGCGGTGGTCTTTGGGATCAGGGAGGCGAGGCTGCCATGGATGTCCGTGATCTTGTGGTGAAAAAAGGTGTCGAGGGAGTCGCAGAGGTCTTGCAAGGGGGGGGGTCAATGGAGCAAGACTTGGGGTTGGTGAGTTCTTTGATGCTACTGAAGAGCTCTTTGCTGTTGTGCGCGTTGTTGTCGATTCGGACTTTGAATGATCTTTTGGTAGTCCGGATGAGCTGGTGATGCTTGTGAATGGCTGTCTTGGGGGCGGTGTGGTTGCTCTCTGTTTGTTCGTGGCGCCATAGCTTCTCGATTTTCCGGCACTCCCGCTTGGAGACCTGAAGGTCGGCAGTGAACCAGGCTGCTTTCGTGCTGGTGCAGGTGTTGGGTGGTTTCGTAAGTGGAGTTAGGGTGTTGGTGCGGTCGTCTAGCTATTGTTTGAGGTTGAGGGCAGCCGTGTTGGGGTGGCTGGTGTTGGGTGGCAGGCATGGGTGAGAGTGGAGATCAGCTGGTCCTTCGAGATCTTGTTCCAGCTACGGCGAGGGATTCATTGCGGGTGGTGATGAGCGGTGAGTTTCTGGAAGGTGAAGTGGACACAGTGGTGGTCGGTCCAGTGGAGTTTGGTGGTATGGGTGAAGGTGATGTGGCTACTGGCGGAGAAGATGGGGTCGAGTGTGTGGCCAGCTGAGTGGGTGGGCGTTGTGACCAGTTGTTTGAGACCGAGGTTGGTGAGGTTGTCGATCAAGGCTGAGGAGTTGCTGTTGTTGGTGTTCTCTAGGTGAAAATTCAGGTCACGAGGAGCATGTAGTCCGTAGAGGCGAGGGCGTGGGTGCTGATTGTGTCGGGGATGGCGTCACAGAACTGTGGTCGGTAGACAAGGGTTCCTCTGAGGGTGGTGTTGGCGTTGACGTGAATCTGGAAGTGCAAGTGTTCGGTGGTGTTGATGGTTTCATGTGTGTTGGTTGAGATCCCTATGGTGCTCCTGTGGACTATGGTGATTCCTCCTCCCGGTTTGTTGGTGAGGTCTCTGCGGGTAATCTTATGGCCTTCCGGGGTGGCTATGGCGATGTCGGGTTCCGAGGAGGGGTTCATCCAGGTTTTGGTGAGGAAGGCGATGTCTGGGGAGGTCGAGGTGAGAAGGTCACAGAGTTCGACGGCGTGCTTGTGGACGGAGCGGGTGTTTTGGAGGATGCAGTTGAGGTGGTTGTGGGTGGAGCTGTTGTGGTGCTTGGTGGCTTGAGTGCAGGTGAAGTTGCACATCCGGCAGGAGAAGGGTCCATGGGTGTGATTTGGGGAGGTCTGGATGCAGGCGGTGGGGCAGCCAGGGTTGAGAGCGTGGAGTTTTTCAGCGTTGTAACAGCAAACTGGTGGTGTAGGGAGAGCGTGGGTCAGGGGGTCTGGCGCTGGGCGCGGTCCAGGCACGGACGGGCGCAGATGGGCTTGCCTCTGGCGGGCCTCTGACGCACCAGCGGCGCGGCCACACAGCAGCCGCCATTAAGAGTGGGAGGGAGGAGCAGCTGGGAAGCAGGAGGTGGAGAGGGGTGGGCAAATGGGGGCGCGAGGGGGCGGGCCGCAGGGGACGCAGCAACGGAAAAGAGGAAAGCGCAAAAAGCCAAAAACTAGAGAAATAGGCAAAAAAAGGCAATAAACAAAGAAAAGGCACAAAAACAGGGGAGAGAGGCAGAGAGCAAATAAAGGCACAAAAAAGGAAAAACTGCACAAAAAAACAAAAAACAGATTACAGGACAGATACGCAACACAATACTTACCGCAACCACTAGACACCAGGGATGAGGCGCAGGCAGGTTCCTGCAGGTGGTGGATGGCCTCGAACTCGCAGCAGCAACGAGGGCGAGGTCGGGGGCACGGAGGCAGACAGGAGGAGCTGTGCGGCGTGAAGAGTGAAACCCGGCCTAAAATCAGGTCAGGGGTCACTGAGGCTCTGCTAATCAGAACCTCAGTGCTTATGCTTTTGCTTAGTAACTTTGCACCTAACCTTCAGCAAGTGAAGGTTAGACATACAGGTGACTTATAAGTTACTTAAGTGCAGTGAAAATGGCTGTGAAATAATGTGTGCGTTATTTCACGCAGGCTGCAATGGGAGGCCTGTGCAAGGGTTTGTCTGAGCTCCCTATGGGTGGCAAAAGACACAGTTAAGCACTACACAGACACACACATTAGGCCATAAACTATGAGCACTGGGGTCCTGACCAGCAGGATCCCACTGAGACAGGCAAAAACATACTGACATACAAGTACAAAATGGGGGTAACATGCTAAGGAAGATTGCACTTTCCTACAGACATCCAGTATCAATGCTCTTCCTTTTTGCCGGTCAAAAGATGCCTTCACGAAAACAACTTCAAATATGCTTTGCAATTTCCAGCCACAATGCAAATAATGCATGGAGACACAGTCATCCTGTGTGCAACTCCTACAGAGACATGGAATTGGCTTGAATGGAAAGGCATAACCACCCCCCTAAAGTTCTAAGGACTTCTTATCTTCCTGGTCGGTACAGAAACGCCATGAACCTCACAAGCAACGCCTTGGCCTCTCAAAGGAACAATCAGCCATCGAAAGCACACATGTGATCGCAGAGGTAGAACATAGAGCAATGTCACCATCATTGCCATGTTCAGACAAAACTGACCTGACAGCAGGATACCAATGTCCACATTGAACTGGCTGATGAACTGCTAGGGGGTGGCCCACAAGTCACTCCACAATCTTCAGATGAGGTGATATAACAGGGGAAGCGATGATGAAAATATTAATGATATAAAAATGACACCATAACAGGAACTTAATAGATATAGGTGAGAGGTCCTGTACATATGCTCTGGCCTGGGGCTGCAGACACCTGCTCTATTAGATCTAGCTTTGATCTGGAAGGCCTGCCCCCGAAGACCAATGTGATCACAATTGTTATCTAATACAACTGTATAAAGGCATCACATTGGCTAGAGACACATTGGTGTACCGGCCTGGGATGGGGAGTTGGGAGTTAGTTGATACCCAGTTTGTTTATATTTTTTTCAAACTGTTCTCAGATAGCCCTCACAAACGGGATGGTGGGTAGTTGGGGAGAGGAAAGACTGGGAGATGGTATGCTCGAGGTGGGAGGGTAGCTAATAATTGAGAAACTGTTGGATTTTGTATACTGGCTGCTCAGACCAGAAATGACTATGGAATAGCAATATTCCATACTGACATGGAATGTTAGAGGGATGGATGCTTACACTAAATGTTATTGCATATACCAAAACTTACAGAGATGAAAAATTCAAATAGTGCTCCTCCCGTAGACTCACTTAACAGATTCTGCCTTTGAAAACATGCATAAGCCCTGGAGGCGGATGGTGGTGGTAAATACATATTCCAGATATGCCGTCGGGACGCCGATAGAAATTACACACACCAAGAAAGATTTGTATGGATGATATGTGATATTGGAGGGGATTCTGGATGGCTTCCCGGAGGCATTCATATTGCTATATGCTCCCAACTCTAACCAGACTGTTTTTCTCCAATTTCTCACACTGGCACTTCTCCAAGATGCCAGAGCACCCTGCTACTGGGGAGGAGACTTCAACTGTGTTCCAGTCCTCACCCTAGATCGCTCTCGTCCACCAATCCTGGGAGCACCAAGACAACACA
This sequence comes from Pleurodeles waltl, assembly GCF_031143425.1. Lineage (NCBI taxonomy): Eukaryota > Metazoa > Chordata > Amphibia > Caudata > Salamandridae > Pleurodeles > Pleurodeles waltl. The sequence continues at coordinate 164,847,265 of NC_090438.1, read as the reverse complement.
AAGACAAGTACTAGATGCTTGGCACAGTTTACATCCATTAGATAAGGAATACTCATTTTATTCAGGGCTACACGATCTCCACACCTGAATCAACCTTATTTACTGCAGCTCAGATGTACTCATGGTGGTAAAGGGAGCAGAATGCTGCCCCTTGCACCTCTGTATAATGTGGGGCCACGGACACTCCACTATACCAACTTGGCGCATACTTACGGTTGCCTTACGGGATGACGGCTTCCACACCACACTGGGGGAACACATCACAACGTATTTCAGGGAAAATGAGGAC